>NC_024796.2:0-1460014 GCF_000309985.2 Brassica rapa | reverse complement strand
TTTGGTTGTGATTTAGAAATTAAATAACAAAAATATTTGTGGATAGATGAGTATTCTTTCAGAATTTTTCATCAATATATAGTATGTTAAATAATTTTCTTAAAAGCTGCTATTTTTGGAAAGTTTTCATTTTTTTGAGAAATACTGTAGATTTGGGTTTGTGATTTAGAAATTAGGATCCAAGAATATTTGTGGATAGATGAGTATTCTTTCAGAATTTTTAATCAATATATTGTATTTGAAATAATTTTCTTAAAAGCTGCTATTTTTGGAAAGTTTTCATTTTTTTGAGAAATACTGTATATTTGGGTTTGTGATTTAGAAATTAAAATAACAAGAATATTTGTGGATAGATGAGTATTCTTTCAGAATTTTTCATCAATATATAGTATTGTTAAATAATTTTCTTAAAAGCTGCTATTTTTGGAAAGTTTTCATTTTTTTGAGAAATACTTTAGATTTGGGTTTGTGATTTAGAAATTAGGATCACAAGAATATTTGTGGATAGATGAGTATTCTTTCAGAATTTTTCATCAATATATAGTATTGTTAAATAATTTTCTTAAAAGCTGCTATTTTTGGAAAGTTTTCATTTTTCTGAGAAATATTGTAGATTTGTGTTTGTGATTTAGAAATTAGGATAACAAAAATATTTGTGGATAGATGAGTATTCTTTCAGAATTTTTCATCAATATATAGTATTGTTAAATAATTTTCTTAAAAGCTGCTATTTTTGGAAAGTTTTCATTTTTTTGAGAAATACTGTAGATTTGGGTTTGTGATTTAGAAATTAGGATAACAAGAATATTTGTGGATAGATGAGTATTCTTTCAGAATTTTTAATCAATATATTGTATTTTAAAATAATTTTCTTAAAAGCTGCTATTTTTGGAAAGTTTTCATTTTTTTGAGAAATACTGTAGATTTGGGTTTGTGATTTAGAAATTAGGATAACAAAATATTTGTGGATAGATGAGTATTCTTTCAGAATTTTTCATCAATATATTGTATTTTAAAATAATTTTCTTAAAAGCTGCTATTTTTGGAAAGTTTCATTTTTTTGAGAAATACTGTAGATTTGGGTTGTGATTTAGAAATTAGGATAACAAGAATATTTGTGGATAGATGAGTATTCTTTCAGAATTTTTCATCAATATATAGTATTGTTAAATAATTTTCTTAAAAACTGCTATTTTTGGAAAGTTTTCATTTTTTTGAGAAATACTGTAGATTTGGGTTTGTGATTTAGAAATTAGGATAACAAAAATATTTGTGGATAGATGAGTATTCTTTAGATTTTTCATCAATATATTGTATTGTTAAAATAATTTTCTTAAAAGCTGCTATTTTGGAAAGTTTTCATTTTTTGAGAAATACTGTAGATTTGGGTTTGTGATTTAGAAATTAGGATAACAAGAATATTTGTGGATAGATGAGTATTCTTTCAGAATTTTTCATCAATATATTGTATTTAAAAATATTTTCTTAAAAGCTGCTATTTTTGGAAAGTTTTCATTTTTTTGAGAAATACTGTAGATTTGGGTTTGTGATTTAGAAATTAGGATAACAAAAATATTTGTGGATAGATGAGTATTCTTTCAGAATTTTTCATCAATATATAGTATTGTTAAATAATTTCTTAAAAACTGCTATTTTGGAAAGTTTTCATTTTTTGAGAAATACTGTAGATTTGGGTTTGTGATTTAGAAATTAGGATAAAAAATATTTGTGGATAGATGAGTATTCTTTCAGAATTTTTCATCAATATATAGTATTGTTAAATAATTTTCTTAAAAGCTGCTATTTTTGGAAAGTTTTCATTTTTTTGAGAAATACTGTAGATTTGGGTTTGTGATTTAGAAATTAGGATAACAAGAATATTTGTGGATAGATGAGTATTCTTTCAGAATTTTCATCAATATATGTATTTTAAAAATATTTCTTAAAAGCTGCTATTTTTGGAAAGTTTTCATTTTTGAGAAATACTGTAGATTTGGGTTTGTGATTTAGAAATTAGGATAACAAAAATATTTGTGGATAGATGAGTATTCTTTCAGAATTTTTCATCAATATATAGTATTGTTAAATAATTTTCTTAAAACTGCTATTTTTGGAAAGTTTTCATTTTTTGAGAAATACTGTAGATTTGGGTTTGTGATTTAGAAATTAGGATAACAAAAATATTTGGAATAGATGAGTATTCTTTCAGATTTTTTCATGAATAAGTTGTATTTTAAAATAATTTTTTTAAAAGCTGCTATTTTGGAAAGTTTTCATTTTTTTGAGAAATACTGTAGATTTGGGTTTGTGATTTAGAAATTAGGATAACAAGAATATTTGTGGATAGATGAGTATTCTTTCAGAATTTTTCATCAATATATTGTATTTTTAAATAATTTTCTTAAAAACTGCTATTTTTGGAAAGTTTTCATTTTTTTGAGAAATACTGTAGATTTGGGTTTGTGATTTAGAAATTAGGATAACAAGAATATTTGTGGATAGATGAGTATTCTTTCAGAATTTTTCATCAATATATTGTATTTTAAAATAATTTTCTTAAAAGCTGCTATTTTTGGAAAGTTTTCATTTTTTTGAAAAATACTGTTGATTTGGGTTTGTGATTTATAAATTAAAATAACAAAAATATTTGTGGATAGATGAGTATTCTTTCAGAATTTTTCATCAATATATAGTATTGTTAAATAATTTTCTTAAAAGCTGCTATTTTTGGAAAGTTTTCATTTTTTTGAGAAATACTGTAGATTTGGGTTTGTGATTTAGAAATTAGGATAACAAAAATATTTGTGGATAGATGAGTATTCTTTCAGAATTTTTCATCAATATATAGTATTGTTAAATAATTTTCTTAAAAGCTGCTATTTTTGGAAAGTTTTCATTTTCTTTGAGAAATACTTTAGATTTGGGTTTGTGATTTAGAAATTAGGATCACAAGAATATTTGTGGATAGATGAGTATTCTTTCAGAATTTTTAATCAATATATTGTATTTTAAAATAATTTTCTTAAAAGCTGCTATTTTTGGAAAGTTTTCATTTTTTTGAGAAATACTGTAGATTTGGGTTTGTGATTTAGAAATTAGGATAACAAAAATATTTTTGGATAGATGAGTATTATTTCAGAATTTTTCATCAATATATAGTATTGTTAAATAATTTTCTTAAAAACTGTTATTTTTGGAAAGTTTTAATTTTTTTTGAGAAATACTGTAGATTTGGGTTTGTGATTTATAAATTAGGATAACAAGAATATTTTTGGATAGATGAGTGCTCTTTAAGAATTTTTCATCAATATATTTTATTTTTGAATAATTTTCATAAAAATTGCAATTTTTGGAAAGTTTTCATTTTTTGAGAAATTTTATAGATTTGATTTTGTGATTTAGAAATTAGGATAACAAAATATTAGTGGATAGATGAGTATTCTTTCAGAGTTTTTCATCAATAGGTTGTATTTTCAAATAATTTTCATAAAAACTTCTATTTTTGGAAAGTTTTCATTTTTTGATAAATACTGTAGATTTGGGTTTGTGATTTAGAAATTAGAATTACAAGAATATTAGTGGATAGATAAGTATTCTTTTAGAGTTTTTCATCAATAGGTTGTATTTTTAAATAATTTTAATAAAAACTATTATTTTTGGAAAGTTTTTATTTTTTGAGAAATACTGTAGATTTGGGTTTGTGATTTAAAAATTAGGATAACAAGAATATTTGTGGATATATGAGTATTCTTTCAGAATTTTTCATCAATATATAATATTGTTAAATAATTTTCTTAAAAACTGCTATTTTTGGAAAGTTTTCATTTTTTCAGAAATACTATAGATTGGGGTTTGTGATTTAGAAATTAGGATAACAAGAATATTTTGTGGATAGATGAGTAATCTTTCAGAATTTTTAATCAATATATTGTATTATTTAATAATTTTCTTAAAAGCTGCTATTTTTGGAAAGTTTTCATTCTTTTGAGAAATACTGTAAATTTGGGTTTGTGATTTAGAAATTAGGATAACAAGAATATTTGTGGATAGAAGAGTATTCTTTCAGAATTTTTCATCAATATATAGTATTGTTAAATAATTTTCTTAAAGCTGCTATTTTTGGAAAGTTTTCATTTTTTTTAGAAATACTGTAGATTTGGGTTTGTGATTTAGAAATTAGGATAACAAGAATATTTGTAAATATATGAGTATCCTTTCAGAATTTTTCATCAATATATAGTATTGTTAAATAATTTTCTTAAAGATTTTTATTTTTTTTTAGAAATACTGTAGATTTGGGTTTGTGATTTAGAAAATAGGATAACAAGAATATTTGTGGATATATGAGTATTATTTCAGAATTTTCATCAATATATAGTATTGTTAAATAATTTTCATAAAAATTGCTATTTTTGGAAAGTTTCCAGTTTTTTTTTGAGAAATACTGTAGATTTGGGTTTGTGATTTAGAAATTAGGATAACAAGAATATTTGTGGATAAATGAGTATTATTTCAGAATTTTTAATCAATATATTGTATTTTAAAATAATTTTCTTAAAAGCTGCTATTTTTGGAAAATTTTCATTTTTTTGAGAAATACTGAAGATTTCGGTTTGTGATTTAGAAATTAGGATAACAAGAATATTTGTGGATAGATGAGTATTCTTTCAGAATTTTTAATAAATATATTGTTTTTTTTAATAATTTTCATAAAAGCTGCTATTTTTGGAAAGTTTTCATTCTTTTGAGAAATATTGTAGATATGGGTTTGTGATTTAGATATTAGGATAACAAGAATATTTGTGAATAGATGATTATTCTTTTAGAATTTATCATCAATATATTGTATTTTAAAATAATTTTCTTAAAAACTGCTATTTTTGGAAAGTTTTCATTTTTTTTTGAGAAATACTCTATATTTGGGTTTGTGATTTAAAAATTAGGATAACAAGAATATTTGTGGATAGATGAGTATTCTTTCAGAATTTTTAATCAATATATTGTATTTTTAAATAATTTTCTTAAAAGCTGCTATTTTTGGAAAGTTTTCTTTTTTTCGAGAAATACTGTAGATTTGGGTTTGTGATTTAGAAATTATGATAACAAGAATATTTGTGGATATATGAGTATTATTTCGTAATTTTCATCAATATTTTGTATTTTTAAATAATTTTCATAAAAACTGCTATTTTTGGAAAGTTTTCATTTTTTGAAAAATACTGTAGATTTGGGTTTGTGATTTAGAAATTAGGATAACAAGAATATTTTTGGATAGATGAGTATTCTTTCAGAATTTTTCATCAATATATAGTATTGATAAATAATTTTCTTAAAAGCTGCTATTTTTAGAAAGTTTTCATTTTTTTGAGAAATACTGTAGATTTGGGTTTGTGATTTAGAAATTAGGATAACAAGAATATTTGTGGATAGATGAGTATTCTTTCAGAAGTTTTCATCAATATATAGTATTGTTAAATAATTTTCTTAAAAACTGCTATTTTTGGAAAGTTTTCATTTTTTTCAGAAATACTGTAGATTTTGTTTTGTGATTTAGAAATTAGGATAATAAGAATATTTGTGGATAGATGAGTATTCTTTCAGAATTTGTAATCAATAAATTGTATTATTTAATAATTTTCTTAAAAGCTGCTATTTTTGGAAAGTTTTCATTCTTTTGAGAAATACTGTAGATTTGAGTTTGTGATTTAGAAATTAGGATAACAAGAATATTTGTGGATAGATGAGTATTGTTTCAGAATTTTTCATCAATATATAGTATTGTTAAATAATTTTCTTAAAGCTGTTATTTTTGGAAAGTTTTCATTTTTTTGAGAAATACTGTAGATTTGGGTTTGTGATTTAGAAATCAGGATAACAAGAATATTTGTGGATGTATGAGTATTATTTCAGAATTTTTAATCAATATATTGTATCTTTAATAATTTTCTTAAAAGCTGGTATTTTTGGAAAGTTTTCATTTTTTTGAGAACTTTTATAGATTTGGGTTTGTGATTTTGAAATTTGGATAACAAGAATATTTGTGGATATATGAGTATTATTTCAGAATTTTTAATGAATATATTGTATCTTTAATAATTTTCTTAAAAGCTGCTATTTTTGAAAAGTTTTCATTTTTTTGAGAACTTTTATAGATTTGGGTTTGTGATTTTGAAATTTGGATAACAGAAATATTTGTGGATATATGAGTATTATTTCAGAATTTTCAATCAATATATTGTATATCTAATAATTTTCTTAAAAGATGCTATTTTTGGAAAGTTTTCATTTTTTTTTAGAACTTTTATAGATTTGGGTTTGTGATTTTGAAATTTGGATAACAAGAATATTAGTGGATAGATGAGTATTTTTTCAGACTTTTCATCAATAGGTTGTATTTTTAAATAATTTTCATAAAAACTGCTATTTTTGGAAAGTTTTCATTTTTTTGAGAAATACTGAAGATTTGGGTTTATGATTTAGAAATTAGGATAACAAGAATATTTGTGGATAGCTGAGTATTCTTTCAGAATTTTTAATCAATATTTTGTATTTTTTAATAATTTTCTTTAAAACTGCTATTTTTGGAAAGTTTTCATTCTTTTGAGAAATATTGTAGATATGGGTTTGTGATTTAGATATTAGGATAACAAGAATATTTGTGAATAGATGAGTATTCTTTTAGAATTTATCATCAATATATTGTAGTTTTAAATAATTTTTTTAAAAGCTGCTATTTTTGGAAACTTTTCATTTTTTTGAGAAATACTGTAGATTTGGATTTGTGATTCAGAAATTAGTATAAAAAGAATATTTGTGGATTGATGAGTGCTCTTTAAGAATTTTTCATCAATATGTTGTATTTTTAAATAATTTTCTTAAAAGCCCCTATTTTCGGATTTTTTTATTTTTTAGAGAAATTTTATTGATTTGTGTTTGTGATTTAAAAATTAGGATAACAAGAATATTTGTA
Organism: Brassica rapa; assembly: GCF_000309985.2. Lineage (NCBI taxonomy): Eukaryota > Viridiplantae > Streptophyta > Magnoliopsida > Brassicales > Brassicaceae > Brassica > Brassica rapa. The sequence goes on along the minus strand of NC_024796.2, from coordinate 1,453,044 downwards.
AATAGATGAGTATTCTTTCAGAGTTTTTCAGGAATAAGTAGTATTTTTAAATAATTTTCTTAAAAAGGGTTATTTTTGGAAGTTTTTCATTTTTTGAGAAATTCTGTAGATTTGGGTTTTTGAATTAGAAAATTGGATAACAATAATATTTGTGGATAGATGAGTATTTTTTCAGTGATTTTCATGAATAAGTTGTATTTTTAAATAATTTTCCTAAAACCTGCTATTTTTGGAAAGTTTTCATTTTTTGAGAAATTTTATAGCTTTGAGTTTGTGATTTAGAAATTAGGATAACAATAATATTAGTGGATAGATGAGTATTCTTTCAGAGTTTTTCATCTAGGTTGTAATTTTAAATAATTTTCATAAAAACTGCTATTTTTGGAAAGTTTTCTTTTTTTTGAGAAATATTGTAGACTTGTCTTTGTGATTTAGAAATTTGGATAACAATAATATTTGTGGATAGATGAGTATTCTTTCAGAATTTTTCATCAATATATTGTATTTTAAAATAATTTTCGTAAAGGCTGCTATTTTTGGGAAGTTTTCATTTTTTTTTTTGAAATACTGTAGATTTGGGTTTGTGATTTATAAATTAGGATAACAAGAATATTTTTGGATAGATGAGTACTCTTTAAGAATTTTTCATCAATATATTTTATATTTGAATAATTTTCATAAAAATTGCTATTTTTGGAAATTTTTTATTTTTTGAGAAATTTTATAGATTTGATTTTGTGATTTAGAAATTAGGATAACAAGAATATTAGTGGATAGATGAGTATTCTTTCAGAGTTTTTCATCAATAGGTTGTATTTTTAAATAATTTTCATAAAAACTTCTATTTTTGGAAAGTTTTCATTTTTTGAGAAATACTGTAGATTTGAGTTTGTGATTTAGAAATTAGAATAACAAGAATATTATTGGATAGATGAGTATTCTTTTAGAGTTTTTCATCAATAGGTTGTATTTTTAAATAATTTTAATAAAAACTATTATTTTTGGAAAGTTTTTATTTTTTTGAGAAATACTGTAGATTTGGGTTTATGATATAGAAATAAGGATAACAAGATTATTTGTGGATAGATGAGTATTCTTTCAGAATTTTTTATCAATATATTGTATTTTTAAATAATTTTCTTAAAAACTGCTATTTTTGGAAAATTTTCATTTTGCTTAGAAATATTGTAGATTTGGTTTGTGATTTAGAAATTTGGATAAGAAGAATATTTATGGATAGATGAGTATTCGTTAAGAATTTTTCATTTTGTATTTTTAAATAATTTTCTTAAAAGCTGCTACTTTTGGAAAGCTTTCATTTTTTTACAGAAATATTGTAGATTTGGGTATGTGATTTATAAATTAGGATAACAAGAATATTTGTGGATAGATGAGTATTCTTTAAGAGTTTAAGTTGTATTTTTAAATAATTTTTTTAAAAACTGCTATTTTTGAAAAGTTTTCATTTTCTTAAAAAATATTATAGATTTCGGTTTTTTATTTAAAAACTAGGATAACAAGAATATTAGAGGATAGATGAGTATTCCTTTAGAGTTTTTCATCTATAAGTTGTATTTTAAAATAATTTTCATAAAAACTGATATTTTTAGAAATTTTTCATTTTTTTGAGAATTACCGTAGATTTGGTTTTGTGTTTTAGAAATTAGGATAACTTTTTCACAAAATAAAAAACTTTCTTAAGCCTTGTGCATTTAACTAAAATTACCTACATAATGAAACAGGTGGAATGTGAATTTTGGTTTCTTTCTGTTTATTCGGTCCATTAATTTGGACTAAGGTATAATCGAATTATAAATGACATATTACTAAATGTTTTGTTTGAAATAGTTGGTGTCCACTGTCCACAGTTCATACCTTAGTTTTAAAAAGGCTTAAGAAACTTTGTGCTAGTTCTTTGATCACATGGTTTAACAAGAGATCAATGTTTTTACCTAAAAACAGAAAAGGAATGCACCAGCTGGTGAGAAGCCAGAAGTAGTGAGAACACATCTAAGGAACATGGTGATTATGCCTGAAATTATTGGAAGCATCATCGGTGTGTACAACGGAGAAACGTTTAACCAGATCGAGATTAAACCGGAGATGATGGGACACTACCTTGCGGAGTTCTCAATCGAGATTAAACCGGAGATGATGGGACACTACCTTGCGGAGTTCTCAATTTCTTACAAACCGGTTAAGCACGGTAGGCCTGGTCAGGGTGCTACACCCTCCTCTAGGTTTATTCCTCTCAAGTGAAGCCATTACAAGACTCCATGCTATTTTCTACCTTATCTTTTATTTTATTTTACACATCTAATTCTATCTTCTTTAGTTGACTCTATTGTCTTACAAAAATTCGAATTATTTTCTTTTTTTAATTAACACCATGGGGTTTAAACTCGAGTTAAAGTATGAAATTTACTTGATTTTACACATGTTTATGTATCAGCCATGATATCTCATAAACTCAAGGGGTTGTAATAGTGGAACCTTTCTTTAGGTCAAAAGCAACATCGTGCCGTGAGAAAGACGTAAGTCTCACAAAAAAATGCCAAAGCAAAAAGTATATAATAAAAAAAACACAAAATCACAGTGAAGAGAGACACTTCTACTTTTATTAATGAGCTTGACTTGGTTCTAGTTATAACTCAAGAGACCCCAATCTTATGATATCTCGTCTTCCAAGCTACATTTCTTCTCCACCAAAAGCAACTGAAACTCACTAGCTTTTTCCTCTAATCCAACATCTCTAAAAGCATTCAAAATCCTCAAACAAGCAGAACCATCAAACTCCGTCGTTTTAGACTCCTTCCACTGATCCACAACCTCCCCAGCTTCTCTCAAACAACCAAGCATCAGATAAGACGAAACAACACATATGTAGCTTCTGCTGCTCAGCTTCTGGTTAGTGTTCCTCAGAGACTTCCAAATCTGATCTACCATACCCTTGTTTCCTAACCCAGTGTGAAGAATCATAAGAAAGTCATACGTCACCCACTCTCTTTGCGAAATAGACTTCTCAGACTCAACAGGTGAGCTGGACTCTGCATTCGTTAACCGACTACTGTTAATGTAGACACTAGTAAGATCAATATACCGAGCCCAACCCTCGTTTGAACCGCCCTCACGCCTCATCTCCTCAAGAATCCTTCTCAGCTCATCAATATCAAACCTCGCAGCACATGAACTCAGCCAGAGATTGTAAGTAAAAATGTCAGGGGAAACGTTTCTGCCCTTCATCACTTCGATAACATCTCTTACTTTCTCAACTTCCCCTATCGACATGTACAGAGTCATCATCTCGTTGTAAGTGATGGCACCGAAGGTGAGACTATCGCTCTCGATGATTCTCTTGAACAGGGCCTCGGCTCGCTCGGTTTGCTTGGAAGCAGCGTAAGCGTGGAGGAGAGAGGTATAGGTTTCAGGTGTCTTTGAAGATGGTTGCAAGCCTTCGAAGTAGCGCTCAGCTGCATCGATTCCGAAGACTTTTGAGATAAGATCTATACGCGATGCGTAGTCAGCATCAGAGATGTTAGTTTCTTCATGTTGAACCAAATACTCTGTAACCTGTAATAAGACTTGAAATAAGCTCCTAGAAGTACGCAGAGCAATACGATTATGTGCATACATAAACGGACTTAACAAGTATAAAGTTGAAAACTTTGTCTGAAAATTCAAGAACCCATCAGAAGAAAACAGACATAACAAGTACCTAGAGAGTGTGTTTGTGCATAAAGAGACAAAACAAGTATAAAGTTGAAAACTTTGTCTGAAATATTTTAAGCTTTGTGAGCTTTATCCTCAAGTCCGATGCTTACGTATGATGAAATGATAGAAACTTTACCTCTAGAGCGTGTTTGTAACGGCGAGTTCTTCTGAGCTCCTTGGAGATCACTCGAAGTTCGTTGACTGTAATCTGATTCCCTTCGCCAACCCATTTCTCGAGAACGGTCGTCGCGCTCCGCTTCGGTAGTCTCAATCTGAAAATCCTGCTCCTCAGATCGTCTTTCTCCTCAGAATCCTCGACAATTGAGCCTCCGATTGCCGCGTCAGCACTGTACGGCTTTGAGAAACGTGAAGATTCGGCGTTTCGAGTGAGATTGCTTCCGACAGTCAATCGACTAGATTAAAAAAAAGACAGAACCGTAAGAAGAATCTTGTCGGGAAACAAAAACAGAATCAGTAAGAAAATAAACGACAGAAACTCACCCGCTAATGGTACGGAAGATCGAGCGAGTTGCCATTGATTGATTCTCTCAGTTCGTTGCGAGTCTTGTGACCAAAAGATCTAAAACCATCGATCACTTACTAATGTGTCAAATGGTGTATAATGGGCCTATAAATATCGGCCCATTAGCTCTTGCGTGTTTTCTCGTTGCAATATTTGACTTATTTTGGGTATGGGCCGTATGGCAATAGTTTTAAAATAAATAAATCAAGCTAAGACTCTGAACATATCAACATTCAGTACAAATCCTGGTGAGGCAAATTAAAAGAGAAGCTGAAAAACAAAACAACAATAAAAATAAAAGAATCATCTTCCTACATAATAGTTTTCTGAAAATATGACATAAATAAATGAGGCTCCATTAGAGATTAGAAAGCCAAAACGGCAGCGTATAGAATAACGGCGATGGATCCAGCGAAAACAGTGTATTGGTTGGAAACGGCGCTGCTCTGCTGTGATGGAGCAGGAGCTTCTGATGGCGAGTCTGATATGGAAGACGGAGTCACTGCTGCGGAATCGATGGAAGGAGAATCCGCTTGAGGTAGTGATGGAGGAGACGCGACGGAGGATTCTGGTGTCGGTGTTTTAGACGGAGAAGGAGAGATAACTCGCCTTCCTCCGCCTATGAACGGAGCTGGAGAAGGAGACTGAGCCATCGCTGAAGCGATCACTAGACAGCTGAGAATCAGAAACCCTAGGACTTTCGAGATCGACATTTCAAAGTGGGTGTTTTGATTGTAAGAGAGAGGAAATAGTATGGTGGCTATGCAGTATTTGCTCTGTTGGTGATTAAGAATTGTGTTGTACCTCTTTATATAGGTGTAAAGTGGGGTCCACTGTTTGTCTGAATAGAAGCGTGTTAAATCTGTATCGTTAGATTAAAAGAAATGTGGAAACGATAGAATCGGACGGCTAAAATAACGCGGTAACGGCTCGTTGGAAACATCTACGTCCAGGTGGCAGTAAAGGAACCGCGTGATTTGTGTCTAATTAAATGAAATATGACCGTTGTCTGAAGAGCTTTTTTTTTTTGGTTCCTGAACATGTCTGAAGAGCTTTATTTCCTTCTATAACGGTCTGTCGGGTTTTTTTCCGGGAAAAAGGTGTTTGCTTTGCTCGTGAGATTTCTTTTAGAAAAATCGTTGGGCCTTCGTGTAAGGCATTGGACATTTGGTTTGTTAGTTTTAACAGGTCATGGCATAGGGAGAGTTTGGATGAGGACAAGTCACAATACCAAAGGCCAAACTATAGAAGCATTTGGATTGGGTCGTTGGGATCATGATAACGCATTATAACAAATTTATAACATAGATGGGCCGGTCTCGAACATAAGTGAGGGAACCGACCGCTTAGGACATCATATTTTAAGCAAAAAATGTAGTTGTATATAAAACATAAAATTTGTTTTACATGAATAACAAATGCATAGAATTTTAAATGAATTTAGGACATAAAGAAAAAATTGAGAATGTTCGACCGGCACTACAAAGTTTGAAGATGCATGTTTTTATGGAAAGTACCACGTCACCCTTCTAGATTGGACGTAAAACATAGCACGCAGACAGGAAATTTTGGACGGCAATATCTATAACTACAAGTCTACAAAGCATTAGCTTTGTTAAAATGTGAAAACTGTTAACGTTATCATATCCTCACAAATGGCATCAAGACTAACTAGTTTATCCTCTGATCTTTCTTTAAAGTTTAAATTCTTTTATTTTTAATGGTCTATGTTTACCGTATCAACACATGAATGATAACTTTCTTAATCCGTTGAGTCCTTTGGTTCATAAAAACAAAGTTTATTAACATAGGTTTATAAGTTTGTAGGGAAGACTACAAATCGGTTTTATTCTTCTTCACACATCGTTTTATTATTCTTCACATTTCATACAAAACAACACATCACATTTTATGACTTAAACCAAAGTCCTACACTCTGCAGCCTGAGGGTCCCACATCGCCGGTAAAAGATATTTCCTACCGGCGAGACCCAAAGCGTTGTAACTCGCTCCGGTAGTTTTGTCCACTAGAACACGACCCGGGTAACCTGGGTAAGCACCGGACCCAAACCTGTCGACACAAAACGAGGCGGGTTCTTGTTCCCCATTAACGGCGTTAACCAGTAGCGTCGCGAGGTTAATAATCATTCCGTCAACTCCAACATCACCGTTGGGTGCGATCAACGGGGGAGACTGAGGTCCGGATAAAGGCTGATGAAATGGCCATGCGCAGTAGCCAGGACACTGCTTTTCAGAGTTTCCGACCCATACGTAAGCTCCACCGTCAAGGGAACTTGACTTTGACCCGTGAGTCCCGCACCGGTTCATACAAAACCCCTCAACGGTCACGTCTTTGGCCGTCAAAACGGCGGTTATCGACCCAACACCGCCTCCGTTAAGTTTGCCTGACAGAGCTTTGAGGTGAGGACTTTTTAATGATTTTCCGAAAGGGTAGTCCTCGAGGAGGAGCTGTTTACCGAGGACGATTTTTGACGCGCCGCCTTTGTACTTCTCGGTCGTCTTCCACCAGGACGCGACGGAGGGACCTTTTGCGTCACTGGGGGAGTTGAGAGAGCGGATGAAGTCGACAATGACGGCCCGTTGGATTGGTGTGAATTTTCCGTACCAAACGATATTGAGACTGATATTATCTTTTTTTACCGAAAGGCTGTAATTAAGACTGATATTATTTTTTGTTACTGAAAGGCTGTAATTGAGACTGATGGAAGACGGACGGAAAGGCTGCTCGTCCATCATGGCGGAGGAGAAAACAACGGTGGCGGTGAGGAGCACGAGAAGAGCGGCTAAACGGTAAGTATAGGCCATGTCGGGAGAGCAGAGAGAGAGGTTATGTTTTTAACTTGGGGTTTATGGGAACAACTAAAGGCTATATTCATAGCAAATTTTGAATGGGGTATATAGCTATAGAATGCACTATAGAGCGTTCATGTCAGCGTATGCCATGAGTTAATATTTAATTGGTTTACGCAAGGACTGAGGTTTTTTTTTTAAACGTCGATTTATTATGATATTATATTTATAAGAAAGATTACACAGCCAATCGACAATATTACATGCCTTATGAAGATCTACGTCTAATTGCATCACCTGAGCTGTCCTATGAAGATTCATTTATGACCATATTTACTTGCACCATGTTGAAACTTTCTTGTAAATCTTTTTTTTTTGTAATCTTCATTAATAAATAGTTTTTTCGGAACTTAAAACCTGGATTTCTCGTAATCGACAAGAAATTGTATAGTTTCGGGTTCGAATTTCAGATCTGGGTGTAGAACCCCAGACCACTGAGGTTCTGGAAGGGTGACGTGGTAGTTTCCATAAACGTGTAGTATTAAATTATTTTCATAATTATATATTTTTTTAAATGTTATATGACTGATGAACACTTCCGTGCATGTCAGGATAATGTTTATACTATTTACACTGATAAGTTCCTGTCAAAACTTACTGAAAAATGTAATCGTGTAAATTCAATAGACAAAAATCAATTGTCATTTAAAATATTGATGAATAGAAAATAGTTGCGCATTTCATAAACGCACTTAGTTTCCTTTACATTTTATCATCATTTTACAAAAGCATAGTTGTCTTTCGATCATGCACCAACTCAGCGAATACACAGAAAAGTTCTTCAAGTTTGTGGTACATGCATCGATCGTATTCATCGAACGTACAATAGATTCCAAAAAAGATATATTGACTTCCAAGCTACGAATTTAATCGAACCACAAAACAACACATATTGGACATACTAGCTTACTGTTTCGGAATTCCATAGATCGGTTTGCTACTAACACCATTATGCATAATTGATTTTGGTTTCATAGAAATCCTACTAAAGTATGTAAATTTGACAAATAGGCTTTTATTAGAAATGTTACTTATTATAAAAATAATAATGCATTCCAAATGACAATATTTATATTTTATTTTTGTCAATCAACGTGTTTGATATTTTATGTAAATCAAATTTTAGGTTAGACTAACTTACGTCACAAAAGTTTCTTTCATTAAATATTTTTTCCATCAATTTATACTATTTTGTGTGTTTCATCAAGTCTTAATTAATTTAGTCTCTGGTTGATTAATATAATTTTTCCAATCAATATAGTGATATGGAACTTTCCACTTTCTTATTTGAAAGCTAAATGTTTTTCACCAAGTCATGACAATTAATGTGTGTTTGGGTGTGATGAGCGTGCGTGTGGATTTATATATGTAATTGCCATTGTGATTCATAGGACTGAAAACTGATTAAAAGGTGTCGAAAACAAGAAATAACATCAAGGCCCTGCAATTTTTGTTGGCATGAAATGCAACGTACTAAATCATTGATCGTAGTTGTTATCCATTTGGAAATCTGCAAACAATTGATTAAGGAGAACCATAACTAATTGACTATGTAATTTTGAAAAAGTGGGGGGGGGGGGGGCAGTTAAAGATGAGATGTGGGATTAAAAAGTCTAAATGGATATGAGATAATTATATATGTCGGAGAAGCCAATTAAACTTACCAAGCCCAAGTAGAATATAGTGTTAGCATATCCATTCCCCTCCATAACTTAACTTTCGACTTTTGAGGGTAACGTAACAGTCTTTATTGTGGGAAAATGTTGTATGCATGCCCACTTGAATCATGCCTCTCTCCTTTTCCCTTATTTGGCCAAAGAATGTAAAAGTTGCAGCATGCATATATATTCAAAACAAAAAATAAAAGCATGAAACATGTTCATTATATTGAGTGGCTTCAAAATTGCGCTGAAAAGTTTAAAGATGCCTTTCACATCGAAGTCATCGTAGTTTTATCGCATAAGTTGTAATGAGCACAGTTATAAGGTGATAACGAGACTGGTTCAACAGCTACAATAATTGAATATTTCTATCGACAAGAGATACTGAAAAAAACTAGGGAAAGTAACGTAACTAGGCCAATCAAAATATTAAGAACTTATATACAATAAAGTATATAGATAAAAAAAAGGTTAAAAAGAGAATGTGAAAAGCTCCGGTGCCACACATCATGTTTATCTAGCAGCAGATTCGAATTCGGGTCTCTTAGAGATTCACGCAACGATTTGTGCCACAGACGTGTGGTTAAGTTTATAGATAAGGATCAGTCGTCTTAAGTTGAATCATCTTGTCCTCTGATCACTATACTCGTCTGCATTCGACATGTACCGGAAATTTTATCAAACCCTCAGGAGCTTCAATAATTATTAGTTCGCACAACCAACCAATACATTCATTCCTTTTCACTTTTGCCAAAATGTTGATAACCACATAATGCAACGTAATTAATATAGATAACTAAAAGTTCAAAAATAAAAAGATAACTACAATATTGTCAAAGTCCTTTGAGAAATGTGAATTGCCACTAAGTAGATTAGTTAAGCGAATATTAGTGCATCATGCATGAAGCAACAAAAGGTTTTATCACTATTTCTTTAAGTAAAAGTCCTAAGAAAGTCAAAAGAGTATATATGCATTATCTTTGGACAAGTTGGGTTTATTAATCAATGACTAATCTTGTGAGGTACGTTGGTATTATATTGCCGCCGACCGACCGACCGACCAGCTCATGTTGGCTAACCAATCTCTATACACAGTTTGGTCCCAGTTCTCTTGCCGTGCATTAAGTAACAGAGGTAAGTGAAAGTCCTAACAAAATCAATGAGTATATATGCATATAATCTTTGGATAAGTTGGGGTTATTAATAAATCACTAATCTTGTGAGGTACGTTGGTCTTATATTGCCAATGTTCAATAAAACATGACATGCTGAAAACTTTGGACGCCAATATCTATAAGCATTAGCTTTGTTAAAAGGTGTAAAACTGCTATGTTTTCATATCCCCACAAATCCCGACACCACCAAGGCATCAAGAGCTAACTACTTATCCTCTAATCTTCCTTTAAAGTTTACATAAATTTATTTCTAATGGTCTATGTTTACCGTATCAACACACGATGGTTCTTAAAACAAAGTTTATAAGTTTGTAGGGGAGACTAAAAATCGGTTTTATTATTCTCCACATATCATACATACAAAACAACACTAGAAACATTTTCTTAAAGAAAAAACATAAATAAAGAAAAGAAAAGCAGCACATCCCCGAACCAGACGGGGTATATATCTACAACTTTATTTGTCTCCCAAGTCATTATTGCCACGAGTCTTTTAAACCAAAGTCTTACACTTCGAAGTCTGAGGGTCCCACATAGCTGGTAAAAGATATTTCCTACCGGCGAGACCCAAAGCATTGTAACTCGCTCCGGTAGTCTTGTCCACGAGAACCCGACCCGGGTAACCGGGGTAAGCACCGGACCCGAACATCCCAGTACATGTCGAGACGGCTTCTTGATTCGTCACGGTGTTAACCAGTAGCGTCGCCAGGTTGATAATCATTCCGTCAACTCCGACGTCACCGTTAGGCGCGATCAACGGCGGAGTCTGAGGTCCGTATAACGGCTGGTGAAACGGCCACGCGCAGTAGCCAGGACACTGCTCTTCAGAGTTTCCAACCCAAAGGTAAGCTCCACCGTCCACGGTGCTTGACTTCGACCCGTGGGTCCCGCACCGGTTCATACAAAACCCCTCAACGGTCACGTCTTTCGCCGTTAAAACGGCTGTTATCGACCCAACACCACCTCCTTTAAGTTTGCCTGACAGAGGTCGGAGGTGAGGACTTTTTAAGGATTTTCCGAGAGGGTAGTCCTCGAGGAGGAGCTGTTTACCGAGGACGATCGTTGACGCGCCGCCTTTGTACTTCTCCGTCGTCTTCCACCACGACGCCACGGAGGGATCTTTTGCGGCGGCGGCGGGGGAGTTGAGGGAGCGGATGAAGTCGACGATGACGGTCCGTTGGATTGGTGTGAATTTTCCGTACCAAACGATATTGAGATTGATGTTTTTTTGGACTGAATTGCTGATATTGAGACTGATGTTTCCTTTGAAGAGAGTAGCGTTTAACTTCAGCAGTTGATGCTCGACCGACACGGCGGAGGAGAAACCCACGGTGGCGGATATGAGTACAAGAAGAGCGGCTAAACGGTAAGTATAGGCCATATCCGGAGAAGAGAGAGAGGTTTTTTGTTTTAAGTTGGGGTTTATGGAAGCAACTAAAGGCTATATTTATAGCAAATTTTGAACGGGGCATAGCTATTGCAGAGGGCGTCCGTGTCAACGTATGCCATGAGTTAATATTTAATTGGTTTACGCAAGGATATTTTCATAATTATATATATTTTTTAAAATGTTATGACTACAATGATGAACACTTCCGTGCATGTCAGGATAATGTTTATACTATTTACAATGAAAAGTTCATGTCTGAAGATATTGAAAGATGTAATCATGTAAATTCAATAGACCAAAATCAATTGCCTTTAAAAATATTGATGAATAGAGAATACTTGTATTACATAAATTTTGGAACATACCGAGTTTCCTTTACATTTTATCATCATTACAAAAGCATAGGTGTGTTTTGATCACCAACTCAACGAATACACAGATGAAAATTCTTCAAGTCTCTGAGATACATCGATCGTATTCAACGAAAAATAGTTTCAAATGATAAATAATGACCTCCAACCTATGAGTTTAATTGAACCACATAACAACACATATTGGACATACTAGCTAGCTGATTGTTTTCGGTGTTCCATATACTGGTTTGTCAATAACACCATGCATTATGCATAATTGATATGATTTTCTGATAAGAACTGTGCATCGTGGAATCATTATCCGTAAATTTTTTTTATCAATATCGCATATGTTGTAAGTAACTGATCATCATATCTAATAGAGTTAGAGATTATATGATGATGTGATATGTTACCTAGCATTAAAAAAAACAAGAACTGTGCATTATGAATGATACTATCTCTAGTTAAATTAATGTTACATCTTAATAATTCATGCAACAGGTTTGTTTTATTTCATAAACTGTAGAGGGACAATTACTTTGCAGTTTCCGATTTAACATATTTATATTAGTTTTTCACCTTTGTAACTACGAATCTTGTCAGTGTGGTAGCAAAATATAAATCCTAAAAAAGTATATAAATTTGATAAATAGACATTTATTAGAAATGTTACTTCTTATAAAAAATTATGCATGCCAAATGACAATCATTATATTTTATTTTTGTCAATCAGCGTGTTTGATATTTTATGTGATAATCAAATTTTAGGTTAGACTATCTTTCACCAAATAATTTTCCATCAATTTAAATTATTGTGTGTGTTCATTGAATTTAAATTAATTTTGGTCTCTGGTTGATTAATATAATTTTCCAACCAATATAGTTCAGCCAATATAGTGATATGGATATGAACCAATACAAAAGCTAATTGTTTGCCACCAAGTCATAACATGTAATGTGTGTTTGGGTGAGATGAACGTGCGTGTGGATATATATGTAACTGAGAATGTGATCCGTAGGGCTGAAAACTTATTAAAAGGCGTCATAAATATGAAATAACACCAAAGCCTTGCAATATTTTGTTGGCATGAAATGTCACACGCTTTAGATTTTTTAATATGCTTGTGAAAGTTACAAAATATACATAAAACGAGCAATCGTACATAATGAACAAGCTCATTCATAGATGTGTACATATGTCCTAACGTACTGACTCATTGATTGTAGTTGTTCTCCATTTGGAATCTACAAACTATTGATTAAGAACCAAGACTTATTTTTGATTAAAACAAAAAAAAAATAACAAGTACTATGTGGTTGTATTTAGGGAAAATTAGAAAAAATAGAACAAGGACTATTGTATTTTTGGTCTATATTTCTAATTTTCCCTTGTATTTATTTAATTCTACTTAGTGGAAATATTTGAAATTTGAAAAGGGAAAAATAAAGATGAGATATGAGATAATTATGCATATGTATATATGTCGGATAAGTCAATTAAACTTAGTAAGCCCAAGTCGAATATAGTGTTAGCATATCCAATTATCCATTCGCCTCCATAACTTAACTTTTGACTTTTGAGGGTAAACGTAACAGTCTTTATTATGGGCAAATGTTGTATGCATGCCCACTTGGATCATGTCTTTCTCCTTTTCCCCTTTTTGGTCAAAATGTAAAAGTTGGAGCATACATATATATACACGAACCAAAAATAAAAGCATGAAACATGTTGATTATATTGAGTGGTTTCAAAATTGCGCTGAAAAGTTTTAAAGATGCGTTTCACATAGAAGGCATCCTAGTTTTATCGTAGAAGTTGCAATGAGCACAATTATAAGGTGACAACTAGACTGGTTAACAGCTACAATAATTGAAGATTTCTGTCGACAAGAGGTACTGAAAAGGACTAGGGAAAGCGACGTAAGTCCAATCAAAATATTAGATAAGGGTCCGTCTTCTTAAGTTGAATCTTCTTGTCCTCTGATCACTATATTCATCTGCATTCGACGTGTACCGTCAATTTATCATACCACAGGAGCTTCAATAATTATTAGTCCGCACAAGCAGCCAATACAACGTTAACGTAATTAATTCCTTTTTACTTATAACTACATCACCAACGCCTGAGCCAAAAAGTTGATAAAAGGCATAATCCACATATTGTAACCTAATTAATATAAATAAATAGTATGTCAAAGTCCTGAGAAGTGCCACTAAGTAGATTGGTTAAGCAACAAGCCAACAACATTAGTGAAATTTTAACATAAGGTTTTTCACTGTTTTTTAAGTAAAAGTCCTAACAGAATCAATGAGTATATTATTATAATTTACTCCGTCCGCCCCTACTGTATATATACATAATTTTTGGATAATTAGTTGGGTTTATTAATCATCACTAATCTTGTGAGGGACGTTGGTCTTATATTGCCGCCGACCGACCGACCAGCTTCTCATGGTGGCTAACCAATCTCTATACACAGTTTGGTCCCAGTTCTCTTGTCATGCATGCTTGTATAAAAGAGTCAACTTTTTGGAATCTTCCCTATATCATTCGAGCTCCACATATTATACAGCGAAAACTCAATCGAATAAACATTTTCCTCGAGAGTGTTTTCCTCAAACCCATTAATCAAAGATACAGCCCATTAAGAGAGATCTAGTTATGAAGTTGTCTTTGCCACTATTTGTTGTGGATTAAATCGCTTATGGTAGATCATTAATGTATGTTGTAAACAAAATAATCGCGTTTGTAATCCCCTCCTATGATGTTTGAATTTTCAATAACAAAGATAGACCATTCTTTCCAAATGCAGTAATGAAAAATAGTGTGAAAAGTTAGTTATCAATCTACATAAAAAAGAATAAATAAAAACAGTAGTTCACAAAGAGTCAATGAGAAAAGATTTCAAGTGCTTGAGGAACTCTTTAGACTTCTCCAAATTCACAGCATGTCCTGCCTTCTTGATCACAACTATCTCTGCATTGTCTCCTATATGTCTGTTGTTTACCACATTATAATTGGAAGTTGTTGTTTCACACAGTAAGAAAAAAGGTTAACTCTGAATTTACCTTTTCAATCTATAACCAAGTTCAAGTGGAAATATTTGATCTTCTTCTCCCCATATGATCAAAGATTTCTAAATTTAACAAACATTAAAAAACAATTTCACAGCAACTTCAACATCTACATAGCAAAAAGAAAGCTAAAGAAGTGTAGTTTCTGCACCTGTTTGATCCTAGGAAGATCTGAAAGTCTCCGATCTTTAAGTATTGATTTGATCAAATCTCTCTTCTCCTCTACATACTCCATACACATTACCTTCGCATCCAAAAAAACAAAAATCAACAAAACATAAACAAAACCACAAAATGCAAACAAAACAAGAAACACAACTTACATCTATAAAGTCCCAAAGAAAAAACGATGGAACACCTTTGATCGGCTTAACAAAAGAGAATCTTATAAGCTCCTTAAGCTTCTCCGGCGTCTGAGGAATCAAAATCCCAGTGGCTTCTTCAAGATTCGTGTTGAATAATGCCTATTTGTTCTCAAACCACACAAATAAAACGTGGGAAAAGAGAGTAATAAGTTAATAATAAGATAAATGGAGAAAGATCTAGAGAATTCTTGTTCTCTGTATAAATATGTAATGGTCCTCTTGTGTAATTTAAGTAAGTAAGAAATCAGTTTTCTACTTCATCTCTCTCTATCTTCTACTACCTCTCACTCATACGTTCTACACAAAAATATTCCTCTGTTTTCTTTTCTTTGAACAAGATCAAAAACAGAACAAGATCAAAAACAGAACAAGAGTAACATGAAGAAAACCTGCAATTTTCTGCAGTTTGCAACATGGTATCAGAGCTACTGCTGATCTCTGGAGCCTTGTTGAATAAGACTGAAGAAGCTTGAACAAGTCTGAACAAGAAAAGAACAAGACAGAACCAGAAAATTAAAAGAACAAGAAGGAAAGAAAAAGAACAAGGAGAAACACACATGGCGTCAAACCTTCAATCTTCACAACTTGTGGCTGTCTTTGAAGGAAATAACTATGAATTCTGGGCAGCTAGGATGAAGACAACTCTGATGAACAGAGAGCTTTGGGAAATAGTTGAAGAAGGACTCCCTGAACCACCATCTAGATCACCGGAGATGTCTGGAGCTGACTATGCAAAAGAGCTTGGAGACTGGCGATCCCGTAAGACGAAAGACACAGCAGCTCTACAACTCATTCAACTTGCTGTAGCTGATGTTGTCTTTGACAAAATTCTTTCTGCAACCTCAGCCAAGCAAGCATGGGAGCTACTTGAACATTCCTATCAAGGTAATGAAAAAGTAAAGATGGTTAGACTACAAGCCTTGAGAAGAGATTTTGAGAATCTGAAAATGAAGGAAGGAGAAAAGGTCAAGCCTTACTCTGAAAGAATCCAGGCTGTAGCTAATCAAATGAGAGCTCTAGGTGAAGGAAGATCAAACTTTGATTTGGTGGTTAAAATTCTAGCTTCTATGCCCAAGAGCTATGCTCCATTGTCATCACTGATGGAAGAAACTAAGGATCTCAAGACAGTAACCTTTGCTGAGTTGGTGGGATCTTTGGAAGCTCATGAAAAGAAGTTCTTCCCTGAAGATGAAGAAAATGGTGAAGGTGCATTTCATGCACGTTTTAGAAGCTTGAAAGTCAGAGACCATGGCAAGACAAGCTCATGGAAGACAAGCTATAAAGGAAAAGGGAAGAAGTGGTGTAGCTTCTGCAAGAAAGACAATCACAATGAAGATGTCTGCTATCTAAAGAATGGAAGAAATAAGCAAGACTTCAACAAAAACAAAGGTAGAAGTGAATGCTACAACTGTGGAAAGCCTGGTCACTTTTCAAGAGAATGCAGAAGCAAGAAACCAGAACAAGCACAAGTGTCTCATCAACAAGAAGAAGCAGAAGATAATCACTTGTTCACCGCAAGACAGGATGATCAAGAGTCATTTGAAGAGAACTTATGGCTCATTGATAGTGGGTGCACTAATCACATGACTCCAAACGAAAAGGTGTTCTCCAGAATCAACACAAACATCAAAGTTCCAATAAGAGTTGGTAATGGAGCTGTGTTGATGACCAAAGGAAAAGGAGACGTCGAAGTCATGACAAAGAAAGGCAAGAGAATCATTCGAGATGTTTTTCTTGTGCCAACACTTGCAAAGAATCTGTTAAGTGTCCCTCAGATGATTGAAAATGGATATCAAGTCACCTTTAAGAAAAGATGTTGCATCATACATGATGGTGCTGGAAGAAAGGTAGCTGAAGTGGAGATGGTGAACAAGAGCTTTCCCATCAAGTGGTCCTCAAGCCCTGAAACAGCAATGGTGGCAAAAAATGAAGCTGCAGAATTATGGCATCAAAGGCTTGGGCACACTGGTTACTCAAATCTGAAGATCTTGCAGTCAATGGATATGGTTCTGAATCTTCCCAAGTTCGTGGTGGAGAAGGAAGGTTGCGAGAGCTGTATTCTAAGCAAACATAGTCGTGATTCATTTCCAAAAGAATCAGAGACAAGAGCAACAAAGAAACTGGAGTTGATTCACAGTGATGTGTGTGGACCAATGCAGAGTTTATCAATCATAGGGAGCCGATATTTCCTCACATTCATTGATGATGCAACAAGGATGGTCTGGGTTTATTTCTTGAAGTCAAAATCAGAAGTCTTTCAAACCTTCAAGAAGTTCAAAAACCTTGTCGAAAATCAAGCTAGCTGCAAGATAAAGAAGATTAGATCAGATAGAGGATCTGAATATCGCTCTGGAGAATTTACAAAGTTTTTGGAAGATCATGGCATTGAAAGGCAGTTAACAGCAGCATATTCTCCACAACAAAATGGTGTCTCAGAAAGAAGAAACAGAAGCCTAGTGGAGATGGCAAGGGCCATGATCAAAGCTAAAGACTTACCAATGAAGTTCTGGGCAGAAGCTGTCCATACAGCAGCTTACATTCAGAACAGAATTCCAACCAAAGCACTTGAGAACAAGACGCCGCTTGAAGCTTGGAATGGAACAAAGCCATCAATGAATCATTTAAAGGTGTTTGGTTGTGTATGTTATGTACACATACCAGATGAAAAGAGAAAGAAGTGGGATGACAAGTCCAAGAAAGCAATCTTTGTTGGCTACAGCTCTCAAACTAAAGGCTACCGAGTCTATCTGCTGGAGGAAGATAAAATAGATGTTTCCAGAGATGTGATATTTGATGAAGGAAGCAAATGGGACTGGAAGCAAAAAGAAGTGAACAAACAATCTGTTGTATCTCTGGAACCAGATTGTAGACAAGAAGATCTAAGGGTTGGTGATTCAAGTTCTAGCGATGGTGAATCCAGAGGGAGAAGAATCATTCAGCCGGTGCCCTTTAATCTGGATCCTGACAGTCCAGAAAGCAGTTCAAGCCAGCCAAATAGAAGAACCAGATCAATGAATGATATCTTACGTACTGCTCCACACGTTGATGTTGAATCTGCTGAAGTATGTGAAGGATGTTACTTGAGTTTTGAAGAACCAGCAACATTCGAAGAAGCTGTAAAGCATACTGAGTGGAGACATGCTATGGAAGAAGAAATACACATGATCGAGAAGAACCAGACATGGCAATTGGTTAAAAGACCTGCAGACAAAAATGTGGTGGAAGTCAAGTGGATATTCAGGCTCAAAAAAAATGCAAAAGGAGATGTTGTGAAGCACAAAGCAAGGTTGGTGGCTAAGGGGTTTACTCAGCAGTATGGAGTTGATTATTTGGAGACTTTTGCCCCAGTTTCAAGACATGGAACTATCAGATTACTTCTTGCTGTTGCTGCTCAAAGAAAATGGGAATTATTTCAACTTGATGTCAAGTCTGCTTTTCTAAATGGAAAGCTAGAAGAAGAGATATATGCTGAGCAACCACCTGGGTTTGAAGAAGAAGGAAAGGGCGACTATGTTCTTCGTCTACACAAAGCTCTTTATGGTTTAAAGCAGGCACCTAGAACATGGTACAGCAGAATTGATGAGTTTTTCTTGCGAGAAAACTTTAAGAGAAGCGACAATGATCATGCCTTATACACAAAAGAAGCTCATGGAAAGATTTTGGTGGTGTGCATCTATGTGGACGATCTTATTGTCACTGGAGACGATAAGAAAATGGTGGATGATTTCAAGATGGCAATGAAGAATGAATTTGAGATGTCTGATCTAGGACTGTTGAACTATTTCTTGGGAATGGAGATTGTGCAGAGTGAAGAAGGAATTTTTCTATCCCAAGAATGCTATGCAAAGAAGCTGCTGGAGAAGTTCAACATGAAAGAATGCAAGATCATGAGAACACCATTGGCACCTCAAGGCAAGATTCAAGATGAAGAAGAAGAACTTGCTGATTCTAAAACTTATAGGAGCCTTGTGGGAGGTCTGCTGTATCTAACAGCTACTCGACCTGATCTGATGTTCTCTGCATCTTATTTGTCTAGGTATCTGAAGGAACCTAAAGCCAAGCATTTCAAGGAGGCAAAGAGAGTTCTCAGATACATCAAAGGGACAGCTGATATAGGATTGATGTTTTCTGCAGTCAAGGAGCCAAAGCTTGTTGGATATTCAGATAGTGATTGGGGAGGATGCAAAGAAGATCTAAAGTCAACAACTGGATATTGCTTTAGTATTGGGTCTGCAATATTCTCATGGAAAACCAGCAAGCAAGACACTATCGCTCAATCCACCGCTGAGGCAGAATACATGGCTTTGTGTGCAGCAACAAATCAAGCAATATGGCTAAGGCGTTTGCTTGAAGATTTGAAGTTCAACACTCAAGAGGGAGTTCCTATCTACTGTGACAGTCAATCAGCCATTGCAATTGGGAAAAATCCAGTCCATCATAGAAGAACCAAGCACATTCAAATCAAGTATCACTTTGTTAGAGAATCTGTGAAAAATGGAGACATCAAGCTGGAATATTGCAAGAGTGAAGAGCAGCTGGCTGATACACTCACTAAGGCATTGGGAGGACAGCCTTTTGAAAGGTTTCGTGTTCAACTTGGTTTGAGGAACAAAAAGGCAAGAGGGAGTGTTGAATAATGCCTATTTGTTCTCAAACCACACAAATAAAACGTGGGAAAAGAGAGTAATAAGTTAATAATAAGATAAATGGAGAAAGATCTAGAGAATTCTTGTTCTCTGTATAAATATGTAATGGTCCTCTTGTGTAATTTAAGTAAGTAAGAAATCAGTTTTCTACTTCATCTCTCTCTATCTTCTACTACCTCTCACTCATACGTTCTACACAAAAATATTCCTCTGTTTTCTTTTCTTTGAACAAGATCAAAAACAGAACAAGATCAAAAACAGAACAAGAGTAACATGAAGAAAACCTGCAATTTTCTGCAGTTTGCAACAATTCGGAACCTTAAACAATCCATCCTCCATATCTTTCTCCTCAAGGCAAACCCCGGCGCAGCATAGCACAATCTTCTCCACTTTCTCTGGAAACTGCGCCGCTAAACTGTACCCAACGAATCCACCGTAGCTGATCCCGACAATGCTCGTCCTCTGGACACCGTGCGCTTCCATTAGCCTCATCAGACATTGAGCCTGGAAAGATTCGGACCGGTTCGGTTCTGACGTGGAAGATAAACCGAAGAAGAGGAGGTCAGGGACGTAGACGTTGAACCGGCCCGTGAAAGCTCGGAGGTGTTCGCCGTATTGCCACATTGCGTTGGCTCCGAAGCCGTGGAGGAGGAGGAGGTTAGGTTTGGATCGGTTTGGAGATTTAGGGATCCAACAGTGCATTGACGTTGATGAGAGGGGATTGTCGTGGGAGAGATCGGTGGTGACGGAGCAGAGACCGGCGTTTAAGAATGATTGTTTGAATAACCAATCGCGCGATGCCGTGAAGCTGAAGCATCGCAACAGTTTCAGATGATCAAACATTTTTTCACAAAAAAAAAATATCGAAATGAAACAGAGGAGAAGAAAGGCGTGGTGATGAAACGGAAGAGAGACGAAGCTGTTTCAGTTATGTCGGAAACCCAAAATAAACGTGACTTATTGTCCGAACGTATAACTTACGTTATTACAGCAAAGGACATTTACGATTTTATATATTTGTATAAAACACCCTATCGATTGAGAAATTTAGAGGTAATAGGTTCGATGCCAGTCTGTACATATGTAACCATAATTAAATAAAACATAAAATCACTATAATCTCTTAGAGGTTTAATCATGAACTGAATAATTAAAAAAAATCTTTACTTTACATTCTGTATAAACACTAACTAAAACCATTTGTCTACTCTTATAATAATGACTAGGTTTGATCTGCACTGGTGTTTGTTTTTATAAAATAGACATACAATTTCTTCGGAACACAAAAATGTAATGATTGTACAAATATGCATTCATATGGATGTTTCTTCGATTTGCAATATATAATATTTGTAATAGATTGACAAATTTTTAATTGCGTGTGATTTGTTGATTTTTCATATTACAGTTGGATACAAAACCAATCAAAATAATATTTTATATAACATATTTGTCAATTAGTAATTTTTAAATATAGTAACCATTTATGACGTATTTATTTATAAATTAAAACACCAATTAGTATGTTTATGTATTTTATAAATTAATACTAATTATTATCTTTATGTATACTAATAAATCTGCATTTTCAAAATTAAATGTATTTCTGTTTTAATAAGATAGATAGATATGTCTCTAAGTTTTTTTTATGCCAAATAAAATAAACTCATATATTTATTTTTGAGAAAATATTAAATTGAAATTTATTTGTTGTATTCTTGTAATTCAAGTACATGTGTGAACTATATTAATCATTGCACTATTTAACATATATTTGGAAAATAACTTTATATGTTTTATTAAAAATATCTATAGTTTCTATTTTTTATGTGAAATGAAATAATAATACACATGAATATATAACATTTAAAGTTTGTAGTCATATTTTAAATAATTTTTTTTAAATTTTATTGTAAAATTTGGTTATAGAACAATCCAGTTAGAAACTAATTGTAAATTTGATACGTTTGGTTAGTTAATTAAATTTGGATAAAAATAATATAATAATTTATTTGTGGTTAATTAAGTAATAGTCATTAATTCAGTGGTGTAACTGTAATTATTAGGATGAAATAAGAGTTGTTCTAAAAAATACTTCAGTTTTAATAATATAAATAAACAATTAAAAACTTTAAATCCAAACTATTTTTACAAACTATTTTTTGTCCGACTTTGATCAACATCCGGTGTGAAAATAGTACACAATGGACTAGCAAAATTAAACTACACCAAAAGCAACTACATAACCCACTTCGACATATTTATTTGTCACTTTGTTGTACTTGTACTTTTATCATGCATTTAAAAAGTGAGAATATGAGAAGATCAGATTCAAACCTATTTGTCTTTCCCGGAAAACTTATTATTTATTTATACATTCAAATTCCAAAACGTAAAAGAACCAACAAGAAAGTGAAAACCATATCAAGAATTGTAAAAGAACCAACACCAACAATCAAAAGAAAAAAATAGAATCTTTTAAGCTTCTTCTTCATCAAACGAAGAATAATCAACAAGTTTCACCCCGTCTCTATGTGTTCCTCTTCCTCTTATGCTTCAACAAGTTTTTTCAAGCTTTGTTCTTCTTCCACCCACAAACTATGTTCTTCAAGTCCCTCAAGATCGTCGTCAGCCTTGTTCGCCAGTTCTTCTTGAAACCGCCTTGCTTTTTCTTCGTCCAACTTCTACCAATCCCATTGCTCTCCACACTCGATCTTGCCTTTTTTTCATTTTATGAGCCATAGTATTAAGTATGGAGTGATCTTTTCTTTCTTCCACCATCATCTTCCTTAGGGTGTCGTCTTCTTCATTCGTCCACTTAGACACATGTTTCTTCCTCGTCATATCATCAAACCTCTTACGCACTACAGACGTACTGTGTCCCACTTTCTCGGCTAGTTCTTCACAATCAATAGATAGATCCTTAGTATGACACCATAACAAAAGATCATCCTTGTTGTCCAGCTTGCTTTCTTCTCTCCAAGATCAACATGATTCTTTCATACCATGTTTTTTTCTTTCTTATGAATCGTTGGTAAGGGCATCGTCTTCCTCCTTAGTCCATCTTGACACACGTCTCTTACTTGTGAGCTCAAAAAACCTTGTAAGAACTGCTGACACGTTGCCACATCCCACTTCCACCGCAATATCTTCCCAATTTGGTAAGGGAAGCCTACCATGAGACCATAACTTCAAGTCTTGCTCATTAGTCCACCTGATAGTTTTCCTCTTTCTCTCTAATATTCACGCTAACCTTTCTCTCCAGTATCTTTCTTTCTTCTGAACTGAGAAGGAAAGATCTTTGAAAAAGGCACCGAAAATTTCAAGTGCTTTCATTATACGGTACATAATACGCTTCCAATAAACCAAAATGAACTGATAGTACATAACTGAAGAATTGTACCGGATAAGACCATAATGAACTGGTTTAATTGGATTATTAGGATTAGCTAATTATTCGTTTGGGTCTAGTGTATTAATTACTTCATTAAGTACCCAATTTGGTAAGGGAAGCCTACCATGAGACCGTAACTTCAAGTCTTGCTCATTAGTCCACCTGATATTGTTCCCCTTTCTCTCCAATATTCACGCTAACCTTTCTCTCCATTATCTTACTTTCTTCTGAACTGAGAAGGAAAGAAATAGCCACCGAAAATTTCAAGTGCTTCCATTATACGGTACATAATGCGCTTCCAATAAGCTAAAATGAACTGATAGTACATAACTGAAGAATTGTACCGGATTAGACCATAATGAACTGGTTTAATTGGATTATTAGGCCTAGCTAATTATTCGTTTGGGCCTAGTGTATTACTTCGTTAAGTACCCAATTTGGTAAGGAAAGCCTATCATGAGACCATAACTTCAAGTCTTGCTCATTAGTCCACCTGATATTGTTCTCCCTTTCTCTCTAATATCCACGATAACTTTTCTCTCCATTATATTTCTTTCTTCTGAGCTGAGAAGGAAATATCTTTGAAATAGGCACCGAGAATTTCAAGTGCTTCCATTATACGGTACATAATGCGCTTCCAATAAGCCAAAATGAACTGATAGTACATAACTGAAGAATTGTACCAGATTAGACCATAATGAAATTGTTTAATTGGATTATTAGGCCAAACTAATTATTCGTTTGGGCCTAGTATATTGCTTCGTTAAGTACCATAAAGTTTAATCAGACAACTTTACCGACTAATGGATTTGAGTTTTGCAAATTTCAAAACAGTAAATGTAAGATTTGTGCAATTTCTTTTGTTTATTTGTTATAAACACTATTGTCTTCCTTATTACACTTTTTTGTTTGGATTAATACTCTTGAATAACCAACTCTTCTTGTAAATAAATTATAGTTGTATATCTTTGGTTGCTTAAACATAGACTGTGATTTGTTTCTTCTCCTTGTGCACCTAGAATAATTGCATTTGCTTACCGGAGAGGTACTCAAAACTATGGACGTTAAAAAAAGACAACGCGGCATGGAGACAAAGTTTACTCCACAAAGCTCCGTTTAACTTTATTGTAAAGAGGAGTTCTTGAAATTGACCATTATAGGCTTCAATCTTTTCCTCTACTAGATTCTCTCTACAGATTTTAGTAGTGAAAGACTCAGATTCTTCACTTACAATGCAGAAACATCAGGCTTTTTACAAATAATTAATTCTACGGACACCAAAAAGAAGCTATGCTCGAAATAAGAAGCTCAAACCATGTATGTCATGCCGACCTGCATCAGATGGGGCTGGGGCACACTCAAATTTGCAATTCCTCTTCTGCATTTTTTCCTCAAGAATGCGTAAAAGTAATTAATAACTAACTTCTTGATGAACCACAAATCTTTTCTTGCTTTTATATCACCGTGTCCGAGTAGATACATGACCCCCCGATGCTTTGCCTTGGTTTATGAAGGCCAACTTCTCTCTCCAGGCTCTGCTCCGCTTCGGATACAAAGGAGTCAGACGACGCGTCAAAGGGATGGTGGTTTGTATGACCAGATGAAGTGTTCGTTTCCATGATTGGTTTGTTTAACTCAATGTACTCGGAGAGAAGAGGATCCCCCATCGAGTACATGCTTCCTTTGGGACCAATCACAACTCTAGTACCTGCAAAATCTTCATCCGAGTCCGAATCATGGTGCCCGTCGCTCTCCAGTGAACGTTCTTGAGCCTCTCTCCGTATAAACTTCTCCAGGCTCTCGATCAATAGCTGCTCGAATGCTTGGTGGTTCTCCTTTCTTGCGTCCTTGAAAACATATTGCCACATTGCTGTTTATCAGAAGTCTTGAGTCCGACTCACATTTGATCTGTCAGATCCCCAACTCCTTGCACTTAAGCAAGGCCGAACTCATTGCTAAAGCTTCTCCCATTAATGGTGAGTGAACCTGCTGCATAATTCGGAAAAGCTGAGTGATTCACCTTGTCTAGTGATGATCCAGCCCAGACCTGCAGTCATCGAGTCCACTCGCCACGCTGCATCAGATCGTAAGATAGTAGAGTTCTCCATCTGTGTTACAGGGGCAGGGGTCCTCCTGATTCGCATTCTCTAGCTGCCGCAATAGCTCTGGAAAGTGTGTCCATTCTCTAGCTGTCCTGATTCCCATTCTCTAGCTGCCGCAATAAAATCAGTTTCTAATTTCTATCTAACTCGTGAGTTTTTGGGTCGTGTCTCAGCATTCTTTGCCGTCTTGTTTTGGGCTCCAAGGACCGACCAATGCCTGCTTGAAATCTGCAGTGATAGTTAACCATATGTTACTCTCCAAAACCATCAACAGAAACAGTGTATTTGAAGTAATATGTGACAATAAAATAAGCCTAAATGTCATTATTGACCATTTAGATGCGACCAATCTTTGACATTTGGAACATTAAAAGCAGTATTTTGTTGGTTACTGATCAAGAACAAGTTTCTAAGTGTGATACCGAAGATTAAATAATGAAGAGATTCTAATAAAATCCATAGTCTGAGATTAGTTTTAGTTACCTGCAACAACTTCCTTGTTTCGTATAAGTGATTCTCTAGCAGTCTCTCGTCTCAAATAGGCTTTTACATTCTGTATAATAATTACTAGAGTTTGATCGTATGTGTGTTTGTTTTAGTAAAATAGACATACAATTTATTCACAACACAAAATATAGTGATTGTACAAATATCCATTCATATGGATTTTTGTTTGATTTTTAATATATAATATTTGTATAAAAATAATATAATAATTTATTTGTGGTTAACTAATTAATAGTCATTAGTTCAGTGGCGTCAATTGGAATTATTAAAATGAAAGAAGAGTTGTTTTAAAAAGTACTTCAGTTTTAATAATATAAGTAAACAATAACTACAATCGTCTCACATCTTGTATGCTAATTTTACAAACTATTTTTAACATCTGGTGTGAAAATAGTTCACAATGAACTAACAAAATTAAACTGCACCAAAAGCAACTACATAAACCACTTATACATATCCATTTGTCAATTTGTTGTACTTGTATTTGTATCATGCATTTCAAAAGTGAGAATATGAGAAGATCGGATTCAAACCTATTTCATGTCTTTCCGAAATTTTTTATTATTTATTTAGACATTCCAGTTCCAAGAAACTGTTTTCGAATCAAAAGAATCGTAAAAAAACCAATAGGATAGTGAAAACCCTATCAAGAATTGTAAAAGAACCAACACCAACAATAAAAAAGGTAGAATAGACAGATCCTTAGCATGACACCATAATCAATAGACGGATTCTTAATCAAACTAAGAAAAAAAAAACAAAAAAATTGAATCTTTTTAATCTTCTTCGTCGGACGAAGAGTAGGGGTCGAGGATCACCACCGCCGTATCTCGCCTTTCTTGTTCCAGATGCTCCTCTTCCACCCTCGCAGCAAGACTCGCTTCCACCTCCTTTGATTTCTCTTCTTCAGATTGAAGTCAGTCCCATCTCATCTTTCCCGTTTGAACCTTACCCTTTTTAAGCTTCTGCGTCATTCGTTTGAGCTTGGAATGATCTTTTCTATCCTTTAGCGTCAGTTGCTTGAGTAAATCACCTTCATCCCTCGTCCAGGTAGAAACTCTTTTCTTGGTTGTAAGTTGTAGAAACTTCGCACGAACTGCTTTGATGTCGTCATTGTGGACTGCTGCAGCCATGTCAGCCCATGTATGTGATGAGGAACTCCATAACTTGAGATCTTCCGCGGTGGTCCATCTCACATTCTTCTTCTTCTTCTCTCCACTAAGAAGATCAACACACTTCTTAGGTTCCATTTTATTTTATTTTATTTATTTCTTTCTTATGATTTTTATCTTGCTGACCCCTTTATATAACATTGCTGACAAATTAATTTTTCCCACACAAAAAATAGCTATTTATTAATTTATTTATTATTACTTAATATTTTTTCATTCAATTTACACATTTATTAAATCTTTTTTTTCTTTCTTATCACAAATAATTTTTCCGAAATATTCTTTTCTTTTTAATTAGATGACATTTTAGGATTGTCTATACATATTAAAAAAATACTTAATACTTAAATGGAGAGATTCGACGAAACTGTTCTAAGGTTAATTAGTTAAACCTTGATTAAACAGTTATTATGCTATGCCTATGTGGTGATCAGATTAGTACTAACGTAGGTGAAAAGATGGATCTTAATGTAATCCAATCATGTTCCAGATTGTTTTCTCAATGAATATATATGTACGTTACAAGTAACTAAGGATTTTGGTTTGCTTTCCACATTTTATATGTTTTTTTTAAATACTTTCTTTTTAAAACACAATTCACATTTTATATGTTTATTGTTACCTTTTGGTATTAAGTGATTGTATCTGAAAATTTTGGTTATCTAACCCTAAAAAGAGCTCAAACTTAAATTAATTCTTAGATATTTTTTTCTTTAGGATTTGTTGTATTTATGCTAATTACTAAATAGAATAAAACATAAATGATGATATTCTTGAGTTGTTTTGCCTAAACTTACAGCTATGTATATATTTTTAAAAGAGTTGTTTACTGTAGTCAAACATTAATATTTATACACTCAAACCCAAGATAGTTACAAAATAAAAAGATTGGAATACAGCAAGCACTGACACGAATACACGACGAATATGGTATGATAGCAAAAAAGTTTGAAAACGAAATACTACAATTTAAGGAAAGCGTGTGAAGAATATATTTTACTTGGACTTTCTCTTTGTTTCTACTTCAATATTCTTCCAATAAAGCAATTTTAGGTAATAAATCAATTATTCAAAATAAAACTCTTTAATGACAAATGTTGATTAACTTAAAGGATCAAATCAAATTAAAATGGTCAAGTTATTTCATTGAGATTCCCATAATAATCCACTAAACGCGTACGCGAAAACTACACCGTTTTAACATGACCTAAGATCAGACCTATATAAATAACACTACCCTTCTTCTCATTCTCTTACACATTTCTCTCTAAGTGATCAGACGAGTTAAAACAACAACAACAGATAATCAAACAATGGCCCTCTTCTCCGCCGCGCTTCCTCTCCTCCTCCTCTTCCTCTTTGTTTCCTCTCTTTCTGTTAACGGAAACACTGCACAGTCCGTCGAATGCTCCGCCATGATAATGACCTTGACGAAGTGTTTGCCTTTCGTGACGATCGGTAGTCAAGTGGAGAAGCCCGAGACCGCGTGTTGCTCTGTTATCAAAACCGTGCTCGACACGAAAGCTGAATGTCTGTGCGAAGGGTTGAAGAGCAGTGCCGCCGCGGGAATCAATCTGAACCTCACTAAAGCCGGTACTCTTCCCGATGCTTGCCAACTCAAAGCTCCTCCCATGCCTGCTTGTGCATGTAAGATTTTTCTTCATCATCTCTCAGAAGATCTTTTGTAGTTGTTCTTGTTGTATATAAATGAGGTTAGATCTATTGCTCTCCTCTAACCGTGATCTTTTGTTGTTGTTGTTGTTGTATATAATATTTTTGGTTAGATCTTGTGCTCTTCTCTAACAGAGATCTTTGTTGTTGTTGTTGTTGTTGTGTTGCAGTGTTTGCTAAACCCCCTGCTAGTGCGCCAGGTATATTCTCTTTCTCTTTGTTGATTTCATCGTAAATCAATCTTTAGTTTCTTTGGTCTTTTTTAATTTTATTTTGCATGCCATCTGAAAATATTTACTTTTGGATTAATAATCAAATTTCTTTTTTTTTTTTACCATTGTTATTTATTTTCATGGTTTGTGAAATTTCTGATTTTTTCACGCTTTGGATCTTTGGACTTCTCTTGCTTGAAGCATGTTTTGTTTCACTTTATTATAACAATAAAGTAGGGGAACTGTAAAGTCAATAGACATTACGATAAAAATGGTGTTAATGCATGTTGATGTATCAACTTTGACTATGTGTTTTGACTATCGTCTACTATGTTTTTTTTTTTGTAACAGCTCCAGTTCCTGCTGCTAGACCACTAAATGGATCGGGACCAGGTTCAAATTCTGCTCCAGCTCCAAGCCCTTCTCATAGTAACCATGGATCTTCAATCTCTGTCTTGTCACTTGCAATCAGCGGCGCATTGGTCATAATGTTCACCCGTATCTAACACCCCTATCATTTTTAGTTAAGAGTTTGCTTTTATCTTGTGAGTAACTATGGAGTTCTCTTGTTGAGACCGCTTATTTTTAGTTATGACATTATAAAGACTTGGTTATAATGTGTGCTCTGTCACACATCCTTCATTTTTATTATTTGAATTGAGCGATTATTATTTATAGATTTTGTCACATTTAATCACAATACCACACTGAATCATCTATCGAAAACTCAAACGAAATGAGGCAAATCAAGAGTTCGTTTGTAATCTTAGAGAGGAAGGAAAGGATCACCCCTATAATCCGGGTTAATTTTTAGCCTGCATGCGTAATAGATTTATAATTCACAAGGTGGTCTAAACAGTTGGTTCTTTTTGGGTAAGAAATTCAAAGATAATACTATTGATTATATTCAATGCATATAAATTATTAGTTCAAAGATAATAGTTAATTATATCCAATGCACATTAATTATTCAACTAGGCTATTATGCTATAAAACTTCTTAGTCTGTTACAGATTTCATTCTTAGTTTGCCCTTTATTTTTAGGATTAAATATTGAATACCAAACTTTAGAATTATATATACACATAAATATTAATAACTAGGATCGGCCCGCCCTACGGGCGGGATATGATTTACATATGATGTATATGTCTATATTATTGTATGTTTTCTTTGCATGTGTTTTATGTTAGGATATGAAAAAAAATGTATAATAATGTTTATGGTTGTTAAGATGTTTGGGGAAAATATGGTGTAGCTCTTATTGGTAGTGTGTTAGATTTGCTTTGGAACTCATATGTGTAAGTGTTGTTTGCTTTACTAAATGATGTGTGCGAGGAAATGATTACCAGAGGTCAACCGCATGAAAAATTAGATGTGGTGTGAGTGAGGTTGTATGCTTTCAAATTAATATGTGTTAATTTTGTTTAATCCTTACATAATAGTAGAAAAGAATTAATAAATTTTAAATAACTAAATAGGGGTAAACGATTAAACGGAACATTTAACATTTTTCTTAATTAATGTGAAAAAATTAGAACGACATCTAATCTGAAAAGGTTTAATATTATATAATACTGGTGTAATTTTTTTGTGTGAGTACAGTTTCAATGAAAAAATGGTCGGCTAATATATATTATAACCATGGGCGGATCTACATGAAGCAGGGAGGGGGCAGCTGCCCACAGTGAAATTTTAAAAATATTGAATATGTTACCAGAATAAAATTTTTAAAGCTGGCGTTATTGGCTACTGCCCCCACTAACTAAAAGTCTTTGCCCCGTTCATTTATGGTTTAGTCACGTTTTTAATTCGATCTTGTTTTGTTTTAAACTTTTTTTCTTTCCAACATAAATCATAAAACTATTTCCTAATTTACCTCTCCCATAAATGTCATTATTTTAATGATTTCCACATATTTTTGAATCTATGTCGGTATGTCCTATGATATATTGCTCGCATACTCTTCCATTTTTTTCTCGCATATTCTTTTTACCAAGTTTTATTTTAATCATTTAATTTAATTATCTATTATGTAAATATTTCTCAGAATGTATATTTACTTTAATGATATTAAAAATTAAAAAAATATATTATAATAGAAAATAAATTTTAAACTATATATATATATATATATATATATATATATATATATATATATTCTCAAAATTTTGTTTATGCAATAATAGTTCTTATTTAACAAAATTTGAACAGAATATGTTTTATATGAACAAATAATTGTAATAAGTATTTTTATTTTATATTTAAATAATATATGTCCCCACTATAAAAATATTCTAGATCTGCCACTGATTATCACAACTCCATTATAACAACTCCGTGAGCTTCATTTTGTGGTTGTTTAATTGTTTTGTTAAAATAATTTAGTTTAATGGCTAACTGTTAATATTTTTTATGGAATAAATAAATAAAATACGTTTTTTACAGTGGCATTAAAAAAACATCTATATATATGATGATATTTTAATAATCTCATAAAAATATATTAACCTTTTGACAAAAAAAATATATTAATCTTTTTATATATAAATGTTTTGTAATAGTTAGATATTATGTTTTACATTGAGGATAGAGATACATATATGAATATTGGATAGTAATATCTCATTTTTAACTCATAATTCTCTTTTCAAAACTGAAAAGCGAATTTATTTTGTTACTTTGAATCTCTAATGAATCATAAACCTAAGGATTATATTTAATGGATCATAAAGCAAAGGATTACTTTGAATCTCTAATGGATTATATTTAAAAATATATATATACTGAGCGCGGGTTTATAACTCTAATTTATAATAATAACTACGTTTATTTTTAGCAAATTTTAATGAGTTTTCAGAATTGTTGTGTATGTGAAAATATAAATTTAACCTACTTTTGTTTATATTTAAAACAATATATTTGAGAAATGTAACTCTAATTAGTAAAAATATCATATTTTAATAATTAAACCTGAG
The DNA here is from genome assembly GCF_000309985.2 of Brassica rapa. Taxonomy (NCBI): domain Eukaryota; kingdom Viridiplantae; phylum Streptophyta; class Magnoliopsida; order Brassicales; family Brassicaceae; genus Brassica; species Brassica rapa. Next base: position 1,421,236 of record NC_024796.2, on the reverse strand, counting down.
CATTACAAAAAATTTCAATATATTTCGACATCGGTTTATAATGTACGTGTATCATTGAAATTAACAGGATGTCTTCATGTCTTCACGCCTCTGTTTAGCTTCATAAGACCTGAAAGGGAGGATAACATTTTTTTAATCAGTAATATTCTCATGTACGATACAACAACAACAAAAAATATTATAAAAATCAAAGAGCAAAAGAGAAAGGAGGAGCTCTCACTTATCACAAATCTGACAGTATTTGCACCGACTGCATACAACAATTCAAGATACCATCACCGTACAACAATATGTGCAAGAAGTTTGCAAGTGGACAGCAAAAAAGTCCTCAGTTGTCGCAAAAGGAAAACAAACGAACATAAAAGATTGTAAATTATTTTATAGAAAGTAAAAATTACTTTATGCATTAGCAGCAGATCCTTAGAAGCATTCCCAGATAAATCAGATGTCCAGAAGCTTTTAGAGACTTTTTGGTAATTGTTTTCTTGATCATTACTTTCTTTTTTCTCTTTGTGCCATCTTCTTATTGACTTATTTGGTATATAAGATCCTCTGCTGCGCTTCGCCGTTAGTCACCATCGAAATATGCGAGCATAGCTGCAGTAACCATAGCTTTACATTCATCGTTTGCATTAAAAAATGATCATTTCTACATTTATAAAGTTGATTCAGTAACCTCAACAGAAACTGGCATGGTACTGTTCCAGGTTGTGTATGAAGCACACTTACTAAGCTTTCTATGATTCACTTTTGTTCTTAACATCCTAAACTTCTTTCCTCCGTTCTCTCTCGTTCAACACTGAACTGCAACTCAATGTTTCCTGACCTGTAACCTCGTATTATTTCCAAATCATCTTCGATTAGTGGCAACCAATTCTCTGCGTACTTCATGATGAGTGTGCATATAATCTCTGCTTTGACCCGTCTTGCGTTTATAGTTGTTACAACCGTCAAAAAGTGATCAAGTTGAAGGTTCGATATACAATGGTATATCTACATCTTCTGGTATGTCATGATTATCATTGCAGGCTTTCCAAGCAAGCAAGTCGCAGCAATGGTTGCCTCAAACCCACATGAATATACAGAACAATCAACAAACGGTTTTAAATTGCCTTATTCAAAATATGTCAAACAAAAATCTAAACAGTAAACTTGGTAATAAGGATTCAACATGACAGAAACATTAAAAAAAATATGACAGAACAATCAACGCACGGACTAAATATTCCTCATTTATAAAACGTCAAACAAATATCTAAATAGAAAAACTTGATAAGGCGGATTTAACACGCCGGAAAAAAAATTAAAATTATGAACGCAAGCTATGATACATAACAACCTGTGAATCCAGTATGAGCTTATCCACTCCCCTGAGTTCGCCACCGCCTCAAGACGTTCCTGGCCTCCCAGAAACGGATCAACCGCAATTCAACGGTGGAGGAGCATCGTCCGGTCTTCAAATCAGAAAGGAAAATTGATGCGCTAGCCAGTTCTCAGAAAATAAATTTAATGGTTGGTTTTGAGGGATTGAGGTGATGGTTTTCAGAGGAGGAAAACCAGACTCGCAAGACAGAACTTCACATTGATGGCTATATAGTGGTTGTTCGAGTTAAGAAGAGGTTAAATGGGATGAAACAGAAGCATTTTTTCGACTAATGAAGAAGAATCTCGACCGGCGTAATCGAATCCACCAATAGAAGAACCCTAAATTTCGATCAGACACGGTAGAGGAGATAAAGGTTACTCAATATTGGGCTCGGTCACTTGAGTAAAGCGTAAAGACCAAACTCAACTAAGCCCAATAAATGTCGCTGGTTACTTAATGAAACGCAGAGTATCCCGAAGAGAGGGACACGTGTCGGCCTATCAAACATCGACTTTCCACGTGGCAAAGCAGGAGTGAGACCAACAATTTTTTATATATATAGATTGTTTTTTTTAGAATTTGCTTCCTGTTAAATATTAATAATTTTTTTGAACAGCAGAAATAATATTTGTATATGTCTACACATAAATAGAAAACGAAAACAACCCTATAAGTCTATAACATATTTACATATATTCAAATTCATTATGTTGATTGCATTATGATCCGAGGTTGAAAATGATGATATACTTTTGTTTCTCAGTATTATAGAGGGTTCAAAAAATATAAATAATTAACTACATTTCAAGAATATATAATATTTTCTGTAAATAAAAAAATGAATTTATAGAACTTTCAACATAGGTTAAATCAGAAAAGTGAACTTTAAAGTTAAAACTTAAAAAGTAAAAAAAAAAAAAGGTAATTCACGGCCTTGTATGCATATAGGCCCACCCTCATTTTAGTAAACGAGCTCCATCTTATATAAACCCTAACAAGACCAAAAGTAAAACACTTTCTTCACTTATGGCTTCTCTTTCACGCCACTCTCTTTGACTCTCTCACTCGCGCCGATCGTCTCCTCCACCGTCAAAGCATTTCCCCTCTCTCCTGGTACGGAATCAATCAATGTCTCTGATTCTAATTCCGCCATGACTCTCGATTTTGATTGCAATGTTCTTCCCTGTGTAGTCGTCTAATTTCGTTTTCCCCTTTTAGCTCCTGAAATTAGGGTTTTACTCTTTCTGGGTTTGATGATTTGGTTGTAAAGTTGAAGTCTTTTCGTATGTCAATGTCTTAAACAACAGGCTTTATAAGTTTGCACACCAGATGTCTGTTGATCTGTGCAAGAAGAACCCATCTTTTCTCTGGTGTGATTGTGGTTATATGAGCAGGGGGAAGTTGTGGTGCTTTCAGATCATCTTGTTCAGGCACTGGACTTAGCCCTTCTCTCTCACCTCTCTCTTCTCTTCTTAGCTTCTCTGCAATTTTTTCTGTTTGATTTGTTCTCGGTTACTACTAAACTTGAAGAAACAGTTCCCAAATAGTGAAAGTTTTCCCCTTTTGGCTTTTGGATCTCTCTCCCAATGGGGAAAACTCAGCTGGCTCCTGGATTCCGGTTTCATCCCACTGATATCGAGCTCGTGAGGTATTACTTGAAGAGGAAGGTGTTGGGGAAAAAGCTCCTCGTTGATGCTATTCCTGAGGTCGACATCTACAAGTTCGAACCTTCTGATTTACCTGATAAGTCCTTTATAAAGAGTGGGGATCTGAAGTGGCACTTCTTCTGCCCAAGGGAGAAGAAATATTCTACTGGAGTTAGGGCGAACCGTGCGACTGCCTGTGGTTTCTGGAAGACCACAGGGAAGGAGAGAGACGTTTTGTGCAACGGGGAAGTTGCGGGGAAGATTAAGACTCTGGTTTATCACTTTGGTAAGTCGCCTCGTGGGGAGCGGACTGATTGGGTTATGCATGAGTACAGGCTTGAAGACAAGGTGCTCACACAGAAGAATGTTCCTCAGGTAATATACTAATCTAAAAATGGCTAATATAATTTCAACTTGTGCTTGTGTATCTGTCTTCGTTGATTTCTTGTGTTTTGAGCTGCAGGATACTTATGTGCTGTGTGTTCTATTCAAGAAAGATGGACCGGGACCTAGAAATGGAGCTCAGTATGGAGCTCCGTTTAAGGATGAAGACTGGAGCGATGAGGATGTTCCTGCTACCAACGGTCCAGCAATCATTCACGGAGAAACCAGTCTTGTTGTGGCATCGTCCTCACGTGATCCTACTAAGGATTGTTTTGGTGGCATGATATCTGAATCGTGCGTCTCTGATTACCTATCAGCTACTACCACTACTACTACCAGAGATCTTCCGCAGCTGAATGATGCGGCTAACACTCCTATGTCTGCTGCACCACTTCTTGATTCTAATAGCACTGCCTCTCTGGCACCACCGACCCTTGAAGCTCCCACCAACAACTATGATGATTTATATTCAATGCTGGATCTATTTGTTGACGAGGATGAGTTCTTGCGTTTCCCTGAGCCCAGCAACTATGAGGTAGGTGTTCTTTGGCTTAGTGTCATAATATATGAACTGAGACTGTATCATTGCGTGCTAGGCTAGTAATGCAGCTCTGCAACTGTTAGTGTTTTAATGGCTTTGGAACTTTAGCTAACATTAAATAAAGCTTCTTTGCCCTTTAGGAAAAGGAATCTAATGTCTCATAGCTTATCGTTTTACAGATAAGACATGATCCCAATGTCTCTGCTCCAATCTGCTTAGGAGAAGGAGAAGACATATTCAGCGAACTACCAGACTTCAGCAATATGCAGCACAACAGCATGCCAAGGACACCCTCTTACGACCTAATTGAGAACTCGGAGCTGTACTTGGATCTACAGGATCTCACAGATCCACTAGCACCATCTCAAATTGGGAATGCCAGTGACTCTTATCTGAGCAATCAAGGCCAGTTTGATTTCTCCGCTGCTGATAATGATGATGATCCTTATGGCTTTTCTGCGTCCATGGGACAAGGACCAGACATGTGAAAAAGAGGTTTGAAACCAAGAATCCTCTTCTGCCAATTCGGTTCTCTCCTTGTCTGAAATGCTGATGTCTTCTCAAATTAACAAGCATTTGAGAGACCCTTGTATATATTTTTCTGAAACTCTTCTTTTAATTCGTACTTTCATTGGATGTCAAAAAAAAAATTCGTACTTTCATTATCTCTTTTGTCTCGCAAAACCTCCATTATCAGCAGTCTCTAGTCTTTCTTTGGATTCTCATGTGTTCTAAAATGATGACTTGGATTTTGCAGTGGTTGGTTTACCCATTTTTACCTCTAGGGAAAATATTTAAGATCGAAAATATATATTATCTTGGATCGAATTAACTTCATTAAAAATCATCCAAAAATTTCACTAAATACTAAAAATAGCAAGCCAATAAAAACAAGTAGTTATAACAAAGATATGAACCAGGACAAGGTCATGCTTCTTGGACATGATAATGGTTATGTTAGAGACAAAGATATGAGTCACTGTTGGGTTTAACCATGACAAACGCAAACAATTTGAGGCAAAACGCTACAACTTATTGAGCCTCCCTCTGCTAAAACAGCAGCGTTCAACAACGCTTTTTTCGCGTTTCATCATTTCAGCGTATTCTTTTCTTCATTCATGTACATGAATTTGTCTTTATATAAAAAGCCTATGCGAGTAAATAACAAAAGCATTGTAACAAAAACAGATTTAACCTCTTGAATACTGAAACCAACCTCGTCATAAGTCTATAACAGAGAAAATGGTTTTGATTATAACTAATCAAGGCACTGGTGACTTGTCAGAAACTGAAGAAGACTTTTCCAGTGATTTCTCAGATTTAGAAGCTGTTACAGCTGCTTGTTCGTCTTGGACGAGTTTTCTAAGTTTGGTCTGAAGGCCACGAACTCGATCCTCGGTTCTCCTCAGCTTCCTCCATCTGTAAGCAGTCCAAAGGAAAAGACCACCGTAGACGACAGTATAAGAACCCCAAACATATGGATAAGCTTCGGCGTGGTCTCTGAGTTTCTTGTATTGTTCTTCAATAGCTCCTACAAAACCAGGAGCCACTTGGTTTGGTGGTTGGCTTTCCTGGTTTTCCAATCCGCTCTGCTCCGTCGCCATCTCAAGTCGCACAACTCAGCTTCTGACTAAAATCTGAAGCAAAACAAACCAGAGAAAAAGAACAAAAGATTATTTAAAGCAATAAGACGAAGCTTAGAACATACAGAACTAGGCTAAGCTCAGTCCTTAATTACAAATTGAATCAACAAACTGATAACAAGTAAGAATAAATAATTTCATATTATAGGATCAGTTCTTACTTGAAATTAAGAGTTTCAGTGTGAAATCTCAAAAGCTTATATCATACAATGAAGTGCTTCAAATGGTAGGATCTACATTGAGTTTATGACCAAGATCATGTGAACAAAAAAAAAAATCAATCTAACAGATTCTACAGATCTAAAAGCAATATACACGCTTGGGGATCGCCAGTTTCTTAGGATTTGGAGGAAGATGCAACCCAAAAGAGGGACGAGATCTATTATGGAATGAAAAGGAATAGAATTTTAAATCAACAATCTCTGAGGCATTTTCACAAACACTTTCTATGCATCTAGGAGAGTACAGCTACAGGGAGAGATAAATCACGAAAGGAGCTTTTCATTTCTTCAAAATCATGAACAGGATCTTATCTCTTCTCGCGATAAGAGAAGCCTAAACAAAGTTACCTGGAGTGAGTTAGAAGAAGCGTTGACAAAGTCGCCGATGATATGATTTCACTAATGAAGAAGCTCAGAGAGCCATCGCTGCTTAAACCCCTAAACCAGATCGAGAGATTGCTACTTGTTTCCTTATCGGTTTAGTTTGGTTTATGGTTTTTTCTTTGGTTTAAGTTAAAAAACCGAATATAGCACGGTCTGATTCCAATTTTACTTCTAATTTTATCACACTCGCTACAACAGCGCGTGTTCGGTGTTCGCTTTTCATAAATACGCAAGCAGAGTCATTGGCGTTTCGCTTTCCTTCAGTATCTCAAGAGTCCAACTTTAGAAGGAGAGAGCTTTTTCTACCGCTGCAGCTTCACGACAAGGTCTCTCTTTCGGTTACTTAATTATGTAATTCTCGGATTTTCGCGAGTGCTAGCTAGTTCACTTTGGTCTGAAGAGAAGCTTTTTTTACAGGTCAATTCGCTAGAGAGAACATGTCGTGGAGAGGAAAGCGAAAAGACGATGGTGTCCGAGCATCAGATGACGACTCTGAAGCCCACGCGCCGGCTAAGAAAGTCGCAAAGCCAGCCGAGGACTCCGAGGAGTCTGACGACATCGTCGTCTGCAATGTAAGTCTGCTGCATCTCTCTCTCTTTCTATATCATTCCAGACTCTTGTCTACTCTAATAACAGTGACATTTAATGGTTATGATTACGTCATGATTGTGTCTTACTCAATTTAGGGTTTATGGTTGTTTTGTTGGGGGTTTGAATTCAGATATCGAAGAATAGGAGAGTCTCTGTGAGGAACTGGAACGGCAAGATTTGGATTGACATTCGTGAGTTCTATGTCAAGGACGGCAAAACTCTCCCCGGCAAGAAAGGTGAACTCTTTTTTCGTTCTTGTTAGTGTTCCTCTTGTTCTCACTGTTTTGCATTGTAACATTGTGTTTGCTCATCTGCTTGTTTAGTTCAGTTTTTGTTTCTGCATCTAGTCTGGAATTGAGAAACTGTATATGTCAGGGTTTTCTAATAAACGATTCTTTGGATTGGGAATGTTTATGTTCTATGTGTTGAGTTGATGCTGTATGTTCCAACATGAAATTGGTTGATAAAAAATTTCAGTTTCCTAAGCCTGTCTCTAGGAAACAGTCTAAACTAGTTTGCTTTCTACATGTAATCGTGTTGACATTGACAAGGTTGTTATATGTTGCAGGTATCTCTCTAAGCGTTGACCAGGTAAATTAACACCTATCTCCCCATTTTTATGACTTTCACATGTATTTGCTCTCTACTGTTATCTGCTTATGTCTGACACTTAAATGTTTTCTTACAGTGGAACACTCTTCGGAACCACGCAGGGGATATCGACAAGGCGCTCTCTGATCTTTCTTAGCTTTAAAAAGTTTGTATAATTAGTAGTAAACTCTAGTAGAAGATGACTCAGTGTTTTTTTTTGTTTTTTTTTGGATCATCTAAAGCCTTTTGACAGAACACTATATGTTCTGTAACTGTAAGCTTTGGTGTATCTTTCTATCTCTTTTGGTTCAGACAAGTCTTGTTTGGACGTCAATTTTATGCATTTAAAATGAAGATTACTCTTTATTTTCTGTTGAAAATTACAACTTGAGAAGATACATTGTAGGAACTGAAGTATTCATTAAAAATTGGAATATTACAATCATTTGATTGATAAATCTCTATACAGCTGGGACACCGAGTGATCCCACATCAAGAACTCTGGGTAATATCTGCAACAATCAGATTAAAAAAATGCTAAGTTTTTGATGGATGAATGAAAAAAAAAAGATGATACTACTACTATCATCTTACCTCACCAACCCTTGCACTGATTTTCAAAGGAACAATATCATCAGCTCTGGTAACACCTATATTCACAATTGCAGTCATTGCACCAGCTTCATGAGCCGCTCTGCAAAAAGAAGCACAAATGCTTCTCAATGAGATGCAAACTCAAAAAAATGGTAAGAGACTGTTCTCTCGCATTACCTGACAAGACGAAAAGCAGACATTGTCATCAAAGACGAACCCAACACTAGAAATGCGTCGCTCTGTTTCGCAGCTTCCATTGCTTGAGTAGCTCTCTCCTTTGGGATATTGTCTCCAAAGAAAATTACCTTACAAAAACACCAAAGCTTAATAAGAAACATAACCCAAATGCTTTGTCTCTATCTCATCTCTGGAAAAACGATCTTACATCAGGTTTTAATACTCCTTGGCACTTCTCACATACTGGTATATTAAAACCTTCTTCCCAAAACTTCTCGTCAATCTCAATATCACCATCAGGCCTTTGTTTCATGCCAAAGGTCTTCTCTGATCCTGGTTCTCCATGATCAATACTTTCTAACGCTTCAGCCCACTACAGCAAGAACAACAACAACAACAACGTTGTAACTTTGCTGATTATCCATCAAGCCAAGATGATTCGAGTTATGCTATATTAACGCTGACCTTAGGATTGAGAGCTTTAAGCTGATCCTGAAACAAGTCTCGAGGAAAAGAGAAGCCACAATCTAAGCACATAACAGTATACACTGTACCGTGTAACTCAAGCGGATCACTCCCAGCACGATGATGCAACCTAAAAAACTTAGACCTTAAGAGCCAACAACATCCAACAGAGAAGAGAGATCTCTGATAAGTTTTACCTGTCAACGTTTTGCGTTATGATACAATCAATTCGTCCAGCTCTCTCTAGTGATGCTAAAGCAGTATGAGCTGGACCTGGCTGTGCTGCAGCGAACCGTCTCCATCCAGCATAACTCCTTGCCCAATACCGCCTACGAGATCTGCTTGATCTAGTGAATTCCTGTAGAAAAGAGAATTGTAGACAGTAAAATAATTAAACAAATCCAAATTTTTTTCACTGACTTCAATCTTGCCTTCAGATCACCTGGTGGGTAATTGGTTTGAAACCAGAACTATATGCTCCATTGGGACTGCACCAAACAATAACACGTCAAATAATCATTACAAAACCAAACCAAGACCATTAGATCAAATATGAATGAACAATAGTAACCTCCTGTAATCAGGGATGCCACATTCAGTGCTAATCCCAGCTCCAGTCAAGATGGTGAGTCTTTTACTAGACAAGAGAATGAAGAAAGCCATTAGATTTAAAAGATCATATATATATATATATGCTGAATAAAAGATGGTACCTTTGCTCAAAAAGTTGATAGAGCTTGTGGATATCTTCTTTATGAGGAGGATCAGCATCAGGAACTATTTTTTTATCCCTAAGAAACCTTGGAGGTGCTTTTAATTCGTTTCCCAAAGAACCTCCAGGGATTGAAACTCGGCATGTTGTTCTCACAAACCGTCTATATCCTTTAAACAGCATCACTAAGTTTGCCTTAGACCGAAGTGGTTGACACATGGTGAACATGTCTGAAAATAAGAGAAACATTAAATCATTGTATAGCTAAGTAATGAATCAAGCAAGCTTAGGTGAGATAAAGGGAAAAGGAAGAACATTCCCATTATCATTAGAAAAGTGATCTAATGAGAAATGGCACTAATGAGAATAAATCAATCGACTTTCACCGACAATAAATTCACAGAAAAATAGAAGCTTAGGTTTGAATAATAAATTTAAAAAATCAAAGAGCATACCTTGAGAGGTCGTTAATGGCGGATGAAAGAAACGAGATTTCTTCAGTTTTTTTTTTTGGTTTAATTTTTGTATTTTTTTTTTTAAATATCTCCAGAAATAAAAGAAGAAGGAAAAAAGAGAAGACGAGGAGGATCGGACGTTGGAAGGTCCTTCTTGGTTGAGTAAGTAGCCACGTTGCGCGCTTATCCACCGTTATATCTTTCACTTAACTAAACGGCGTCGTTTTGGAAATAAAAACAGAGACCTAATTAAAAAGAAGCCACCGAGATCTCTCTTCGTCGCCTGACGAGTTTTCGAAGAATCTCCGTCGTAAGTCAATACTCTCATTTTCTCTCAATCAATCAGTGATCTGTTACAAGAATTTTAATTTGTTGATTACTATTAATATCTTGAGAGTCAATCTCACTACTAGTAAATGCTTTGCTTTTTGAATTTGATTATGTTTTGTTAAGATTTAGTTAGGATAATCTTGACTCTTGACTGAGAGAGAGATGTTAATAAATGATTTACTGAGCTGAAGATTCTTCACAGAGTTTGGAAAGAAAGAGAGATGCCACACAGAACAAGGCCTTTGACGGGACTCTTGCTTTTCACTGGAATCAACGCTGTTTTGGTGCAGACCATCACTCCTGTCTATGACTTCGTCTGCTTCTTGCCCTACTGGGAGAGAAGGGTATGTTTCTTGTCTCCAAGTGTGTAGATTAACATTTCTTTTAAGTACGTGAATCTCTCTTGTGTCTGTGTATAGTTTTCCATCTTTTGGAGCGTTTTGTCATGTTATATAATGCTCTGCTTCAAGTCATATTAGTAATATTACCAAATGCTAAAACTTCCACTCTTTTTGTGTGCACATGCCAATCTCTGACTAACTTTGGCTTTTTGTTACTCTGTTGTTTACATTGAAATTTTGATAGAGAGAGCGAATCCGGAAGGAGCGTGAAGCGGTGGCTGCATCATTAAACAGCAACACCTCAGCACATAATGCTACTCAAGCATCTGTTGGTTGATGCAGTATCTAAGACAGTCGCAATGTTTCCTCTGTGTAATCCAACTGTTTACAATCTCTAGCACTGAATAATTGAGAGCCTGCAGCTACAATTTTCGTAATGGCCCATATAAAGGCCCAAATTTGGCATGTTGTCTTTATGTTGCTGCATATGGCCCATTAGTATCGAGTATTGTTAAGTTCAGAAGTCGCAATCTATGTCATAAACTCATACTCAATGGAAATTCTACAACACAATCCACGTTTTCAAAATCATCATGTCGTAGAAATGATTTTACTGTTACATACACACGAGTTATAAAATATTTATATCATCGAATAAGACAAGTAGTCATATGAATAGTATGTTATGCGATCCTCCATGTTGTTAAATATTCGACAACGAGGTCCCAGCTTGTCTCCTTATCCAACTTCTTAAGCATATTCCTAAAAGACCTAAATACGACAGAACACATAAAGTAATAATCCACCACAAAAAGAAGGTATATATTTATATGTTTTAGGTCAAGTTAGGCAGCTATAACATCAAGCTCCACGAAGCTTCCTATTTCAATTCACACAACGACTTGAACTAAACAAACAACTGCAAAAAGTATGAAGTCGATTTCTCTATTTGTATAATAACAAATTCAGATCAAGTCCAGATACAATTTATCTGATTTTTGTAATTGGAAAAATCATATTATTCTATTGGTCCTATGACTCGTATCTTTTACTTATAAATAACTTGATTGTTACCACCCCAAAACGACAATAAACAACTTGTTCATATCATTATGATTAGGGCGCTTCTTATAATAGTCTAGGGTTTGTTTTAAGTACTCTATCTTGTTTTATTGGTAGCTTTACCTGAAAAGAATATTATATTCGTAATGGTTAATTAATGGTGAATTTTAATGTTTCTAGTAAATTTCTGTTTTCCTAATTCTTTTCTTGCTATTCAAAATGTTTTTGTTACGTACCATTGGTTATGTAACTCTATTTTAATATGATGTTATCAGGATGATAATTTTCTAAGTTCTTACTCAGAAGTTATTAAACTTTTGAAGTTGTTATACTTAAACAAATTTTGGAGAAAATATATATGAAACTGTTATAAATGGCTTAACTCTTACTTAAAATTCACATCCGATAAACTCCCAAGATTAGTGTTACGAATGGGGAGGCAATTATGAATACATGCATAGTACAACTACAAGTCTTCATTGCTCTTAATTATTAAAATAAAATTATGTGTATGAAACGATACGACTTATACAAATATCTGCGTTATTATATCAATAAATAAAAATCATAATTGACAAAAAGTCATGTCTGACCAACAAAAGTTCGTGTTATACATTAATGGAATTCTAATACTAAAATGAAAGACCAAGTCTTAAACAACACCAACTTGAAGAGAACATAATCATATTTATATATATGATAAGAAACGTAAGTGATGATGATCATCAAACGGGGAACACGCCCACGTCAGTCCCTAATACACACATACCTCAACTTTCATTTAAAAGATTTTCACATAGAAGAGACTTCATGTTTATTCTTTAAAAAACTTAAACAAATCAGAGTATATTGTACAAATACTGCAAGTCGCGAAAAATCTAGTTTAAAATACAGATTATGTAAGGAACAAAAAAAAGAAGCCGCGAGTGTGTGACTACGACTGGCTATTGCACAACTAGACTACGATTCAACGTTAGATGACCTCATCCATCATTAGCCATGACGCGAGCTTCGCTCAAGGAAGAAGTTCTTATATACTGCGACAAAGCCCACCGTAGTTTCATCATCGGCTGTCCAATCACAAGACACACCCAAAACTTCCACCTCAAGGAATTCTGACTTATCTTCAGCAATGTTTAACAATAGTGTATCCATTTGAATATAATAAAAGTATGGCTGCTGAGGACATTTATTGTTCCCACAAAAAAACAAATATGAGAAAACATAAATAATCTTAGTTAAGAATCTTAAATTAAATTATACTTCTTAAAAAGATACATGTTTTATATTAAAAAAAAATACATTGTCAATATATTAATTAATAGTAAATTGTATTTTTTTAAATAGTTTTTTATTGAAATTGTATTGGTTAAAGTTACGGAAAATAGTTACGTACAAAAATAATTTATTAATAATCAAAATTTCATATATTTTTTTAATATGTGTGAAATTTTAAAACATATTTTTTTAAAACATTTATTTTTCGAAACATATGGAATAATAGCGAGCCAAAATTTTTTAAGTATTACTCCATCTGTTTCATTTTAAATGTCACTTTGAATTTGTGCACACATATTAAAAAATAATTAATTTTGTATATTTTTTATATGAAAACACAATTACTTATACAGGTAACCATATTTCAACCAATAGAAAAATTAATTGTTAAATAAAATTAATAAATTTTACATTGAAAATTGAAAACGATACTTATTTTGTAACGGAAAAAATTCTTTACAACGATACTTAATATAATATAATACATAGAGTAATAAATACGCATTACTAGATCTCCTCAAATTAATTAAAAGGATTGTATTTGATTATTTACTCCTCCCTCACTCTACAATACAACTGTTGAAAGTTTTATAAATCTCATTACCAAGTTAGACCCAAAAAAAAAGATCTCATTACCAATTCTGAACAAAATGGATAAGCTACACTTGAAGCAGGGGATCAAGGTGCTGACACACACTTAGGTCGGTCAACAATCTACAAAGGGCGCGGGTGACGCAAGCAGTGACATCATCACTACTTTTCACTACGTCGACCATCCACTAACACTAGGCCACGTACGTCCCCAGCTGGCTGCCGTCAGCGTTTAGAAGAGAAAACGGCCGAGTTTTGCCGCACGTGCTTAAAAAAATCTCCCCTCGTGTCATCCCTCTCTATCTTAAATTAAATTAAATTAGATTAATTTCCGCAATTCTCGTCCTTATAAAACCTTTCGTCTCCTCACTCTCATCTCCTCGATTCCAATCTTCACCAGACAAACCCCAGATCTCGAAGAGAAGAGAAGACTTTTGAAAAAAAAATGAAAGCAGGGCTAAACTTACCAGCAGGATTCCGATTCCACCCAACGGACGAAGAGCTTGTGCAATTCTACCTTTGCCGGAAATGCGCATCGGAGGAGATCTCTGCTCCGGTCATCGCCGAAATCGATCTCTACAAGTTCAACCCTTGGGAGCTTCCTGGTAAAAATCGAATTGGTTTTCTAATCATTAATCGAGATTTTTCTCGAGAATCGTTTGCTAATCGAGAGATTTGTTTTTTGTTTTTTTATTACAGAGATGTCTCTGTACGGAGAGAAAGAGTGGTACTTCTTCTCGCCACGAGACCGGAAATACCCAAACGGTTCGCGTCCTAACCGGGCGGCGGGAACCGGTTATTGGAAAGCCACCGGAGCTGATAAACCGATCGGTAAACCGAAGACGCTGGGTATTAAGAAAGCGCTCGTGTTCTACGCTGGGAAAGCTCCCAAAGGGATTAAGACGAATTGGATCATGCACGAGTATCGTCTCGCTAATGTTGACAGATCAGCTTCTGTTAACAAAAAGAACAACCTTCGAGTATGTTCTGTTCTGTCTTATCCTTTTTTTTTTTGTTTGTCTGAATGTAATAATGATTTAGATTATTAATTTTTTTTTTTTTAATTACAGCTTGATGATTGGGTGTTATGTCGAATCTACAACAAGAAAGGGACCATGGAGAAGTACTACCCTGCTGATGAGAAACCGATGACCATGACGGCGGCTTCATCGCCTTTCGATGCGTCGGACTCGACTTACCCGACGTTGCAAGAGGATGACTCGAGCAGCTCGGGGGGTCGCGTGGTGTCACCGGATGCGCGGGAGGTTCAGAGCGAGCCTAAATGGGGGGAGTTTGAGAATGCTTTTGATGCTTCCATGTTCGGTGGTGGCTCCATGGACTTGCTGCAGAGTGAAGATTTTGTGCCTCAGTTCTTGTACCAGCCTTCTTATGATTTCAACTCCTGGCAGGAGGATCCGCCGGAGCAGAAACCGTTCTTGAATTGGAGTTTTGCTCCACAGGGGTGATAAAAAGGATGAGAGGGAAAGGTTTTTGGTCTGTGTTGTGATGTGTTAGAGAGAAGTTCTCAATCATCTTTTGTTTCTTAGTAGTGAGAGAAAGATTGTAGAGTGTTGATAGTTTCTTAGCATCTTCAATGTTTCATTGGTAGGTGAATTCTTGTTATTTCATCAGATATTTATATGAAAAATTATACATTCTTCAAGATACCAGTTGCACTAATGTAGATGAATATACAAACAGTGAAAAGAAAGGGATCATAGCTTACTCTAGAGCAATGATATTGCTGCATGCTTCGGTTTGACATTCCCAAAGTGTGTTTATATGCTGCCCTCTTCAGTTCCACACATGAGTCTTCTTACATCAGCACATCATTCAGCTTTTTTTTTTGTGAACAAGCCCATCATTCAGCTCTCATCTATAAAAAAGTAACTCATGTGTTGCACTTCCTTCACTGTTTGCTTCAGTATCCTACTTTCACTGCCACCTTTTTCAAGAGCCACTTTAGGTTCTATAGCAACCCTATATTTTTATTGATTTAACAGATTCTCGGTTTTAATTGATTATGCTAAAAGAGAAACATAATTGAAGACTATTTCTCTTTTTAGGTTAAAAATTCCACATAATTTTTGGAATATATCTGGTTTATGAAACATTTATTGATTTATGTATAAGCAAATCCATGATAGACTTTTAACAGTTACACAATTATAAAGTCGACTCTTCTTGTACTCTCCTTCACTGTTTGAAAACTTCATTTTATCACTTATGGTCCTTTTCCTTTGGGTGACTTCGAGTGAGGTGTAATCCTTTGATTTTCAGGTTCTGAGATTTAAAATACCATAAACACTTTTAATGTTAAAAATAATAACTTGGAAGCTATAAAACAATGTCCCAAAATTTGGAGCCAAGACGTCCAAATTTTTTTTTTTTGAATTGAATGTTAAATTTATTCAAATCAAAAAGCCATTGTTTTACATCAAGTGTAGCTTACTTTGAAAATGTAAAAGACAAAATTTTCTTTATGTCTATGCTATACTTCTTGTGGCAAACCAAAATCTCATTCCTACTTCATACTTGTCATCTCCCATTCTCTGAATTGAAGTGAATCTCTTTCCAAGACGTGCAAATTCATATTATTAGGTTCTTTAGCACTGGCGCTAGTTTACACCCCCTCAGCAAACTTGAACCATAACTATGTACAGACAATTTATTTAAGAATGTTTGTTTTCTAATTTTGGAACAGAAATTTACTTGGAATTTTGAGAATTTTATTGGCGCATCGAGAATCTGAATACCTGGTAGCAACTACAAAAAAAAAAAAAAAAGAAGACTTCGGCATTATGTGACGATATGTGCTGAATCTGTTGGTGTACATAGAGGTCATGATCGAGCAAATTTCTAGATAAAACAACCAGGTATATAGTAACTTGAACAGTTTTAAAATAACTGAAAATTATGGATAGAAATACTAACGTGTGTGACGTTTGGCCTCGGCAACACCAACTTGAGATTGAGATGAAAAACACAGAAGCAGAGAAAGAAGAAGAAGAAGAAGAGAAATTGTATATGATCTCTCTTTAGCCATGTTAACTGATTGTCTTTGTTACATTGCATGAATGACAGTTATAAATACAAGGAAGCATCAGACTCCTCCACCGATTAAATTCCAACTTAACGCGTTTTTACTTTTGCACAATGACTACCGAGTTAATCTCTGCCATTCCTTTATTTTATTTTTTTGCTGTCCAACAAATGCTCAAGACTTCTGATTCCTTTTCTAGTTCGGTACACATGTCTAACTGTTTCCAAGACAAATTATTTTGTCGGTAAGTTGAAATATTTAGTTTAGCTTCCAAATAAAACACACTGTGTATTGTGTTGGTAAGTTGAAATATTTAGTCGCTCTGCTCTCCATAGGCAAGATATCAAAGCTTACTGTACCCACAGGTTGTTCAGATGTGACCTGAGAAGATGCAGCAGATCCAGCAGCAACGGTGGTTCCATGGACTTGTTGCAGAGTGAAGCTTTTGTCCCTCAGTTCTTGTATCAGCCTTCTGACTATTTCAACTCCTGGCAGGACCCACCAGAGCAGAAACCATTCTTGAATTGGATCTTTGCTCCACGGGGATAAAAAAAGAGGAGGGTGATTTTTTTTACTGTGTTGTGATGTGTTAGAGAGAAGTTCTCTATCATCTTTGTTTCTTAGTAGGGAAAAAAAGATTGTAGTCTGTTAATAGTTTCTTAGCATCATCAATGTTTCATTTGTAAGCAAATTCTTGTTATTTCATCAAAAATTTATATGAGAGTAGATTGAAACAACAAAATGATAAATATTTGTGGTTGTCTCAAATTTTTCTGAATTTGTTGCAAAGGAGGAAACAATGAAAGAGATGAATGAAAGAGAAAGTATCAAAAAGAAAGGAAGGAGAGGAAAATAATGATTTTTCCAACATGGAAGAGGCATTAAATCGTCAAAACCCAATTGGTAATAGATGATTAGTTGAGAAAATTTTAAAGGAAATGATTCATTAAGGATACTCTGAAGATTTTAAATTAAGAGGAGCCATTAACTTTTGTTTAAGAAAATTGTCAACCATGAGAGACAGAATAGATTAGCATCCCAATCTACACCTGATGAAGAACCAATCCGTCACGCAGCAAGATAACTGGTGTATTTGATCAGACTGCCAACTGATGAACACCGGTTTAAAGTTGGAATCAGCTGGTTTGCAAAATCTGATGTTGATTCAATTACTTTACAGTTACATCAGATAAGTCTCTGACCAAGGTTCTGTGACTAGTTCTTCATTCCAAATATAATAGATTAAATATTAGAACATCTCTGGGGGATTGAGATAAAAACAAGATTAAAAAAAAAGACTAATGTGTTCACGCGTTTCTTAGCTGTGATTCATCTCTTCCAACTGATTGCGTGAAAGTCAGCTTCATTTATATCTGATCATTTATGAAAACTATAGTATTATATTGTCTTCAGATTTCAGACACGTCGAGAAAATAATAATGTTTCAAAAAACACTGTTTCTCCGCGTGTTGTTAGTTAGTTTATAAACTCATCACTAGTCGTTGACAAAAACAACAACGAAACTCATCAGCACTATCAATCACCATTCCTCAGAGATTTTTTTTTAACTTGTTCCACAAGCTACTTAAACCCTATTCTTCCTCATCGACCCGCAGCAAAGGTAAGTCATTTACTCATTTATAACATATTCTCCCATTTACTAGCAGAATGGTCTTTAGCTATTTTGTGGTTTTGAATTTTCATTTCTTTTTTACAGACATGAACTACAATGGGCGAAGACTATACTCCGTTCATACGAGAGAAGAGATCCGTGAGAAGATGATGAAGGAAGTAGTTCAGATCTCGGAAGTGTTCTCTCTGTCGCTGTCTGATGCAACCGTGATCCTAGTCCATCTATGTTGGAACTTGTGCAAGGCTTCAGATCGTTTGGTAGACGACAAGGAGAAGTTTCTGTCGGAATTAGGTTTGGTTGGATCTTCTGATGAAGATCTTGAGGTGGACGGTGAAGGAGATGATAATCTCGTGTCCACGCCTTTTTGCTCACATAAGTTCTCTAGAGATTGCTGGAGAGATTATCTCAGCAAAACTCTAAAGAAGAAGAAGAAGAAGGAGGACGAGAGAGTATTATCGATCTCTTGCTTAAGTCAAGACTGTGTTGCATCCGTTGGACCAGGCACGGTCGAGAAACTCGGAGAGCCAGTGAAGGAGATGTACGAGAGATACCTTCTAGCATCTTTTATGGAGAGCAACAAAGAAACAATCAAACGGTGTCCTGACTGCGACGACTACGCCATCAAGCGTCATGATGAGGTTCCATCAGAAGACTTTGATGTGGTGTGTTTGTGCGGTCACATATTCTGTTGGAGTTGCCAGCTAGAGTCACACCGACCCGTGACTTGCAACAATGCTTCCTTTTGGTTGAATGAACTATTGTATAAATCAAGAAACCTTGCGCGGACCGCTAAAAGGATCAAGCATTGTCCTGAATGCTACAGTCTTGTGGAAAATCATGATGGAGTATGGAAATGTACTGACTGCTCCGTTTCCCAACCAAGCAACGACTCGGCTCTAATACGTCACATGACACTATGGGAGACAAGTGATGCCGCATTGCAGAGATCTAAATGGGATCTTGAAGCCGTTGAGGAAAAAACCATGGATGCTAATTGTTCAAGAGAGCTAGACGTTAAGGCTATAAGAGAAGCATGGATGCTAACTGTTCAATGCAGACTTGTGCTGAAATGGAGCTGCGTGTTTGGTTATTTCATAAGTGATTACCATATCGCCAAGAAGGAGTACCTTGATTACCTTCGGGAGAAAGCTACTGCAAATCTTTCTAAGCATAAAGAGACTCTACATGAGGTGACGGATGGAATCATCTCAGGTGGTGGAGGTATCATTGCCTTTAGGGAGAAGTTAGGAGACACAACAGAAACAACTGGCAACTACTTCCGTTTCTTTGTAAAGACTCTTGAAGATGGTTTGTGTGATGTTAAGGTTGATGCTTATGAGGATGTAACCACTGATTACTGGTTCTGCGATCGATGCACGTTCAAGAACGACTCCTTTGATCAAGAGTGTAGGATGTGTGTTTTCTCTTTCGAGTCTCCTCCTCATGTGGCTCTATGTAATGTGAACAGTAGTGCAAGTTCCCATCAACAACAACAAGACAAACGTGCCCAATAAGTGATATTGTTTTTTTGTGGTTTCATTTGGATTGTGTTTTGTTTTTTTTTATTTGGAGTTTTAAGTCTTGAGAGTCACATTTGTGTTTCCTTATTACATAACACTTGATAAGTTTGTTTGTTTAAGTTTTGGATAAACTTTGTTGAAGTCGAATTAATAAAGTTAGTAATTAACAGGAGAATAAAGCTTTCCACATCTCTCTCATGGCTTTCACACCACACACTGTCACACTCCCAAGTTACTAGTGGCCCTAAAAGTATGTTGTTCTCATTTCCCTCGCAGATTGGACTATTGTGAGAATGTTTCATAACATAGAACTGATTTAGTGAATGAAAATGACACTAATTATATCCAGGAGAATGCAATAATCTGCATGCTTAGTAATTACCTCTATTTGTTGACTAGTTCATATACTCTTCTTGTCTTCCAAGTTCAAACAATTTGTTTTAGGTCTAATAGATGTTGTGGTGGTGCTTCTCCTCTCCTACCGCTGAAATTTTTTTTAACAAATGTAATGTATATGAATCTTGAATTGTATTAATGTTGATTCTTTCAATTTGGTAAATGTTGATTCTTTCAACTTCTAACGTTTAGTTAATCTCAAAGATTACATTATTCGTTAACCTAAGTTGAAATTTTCCTTTTAGAAAATAATCATAATTATTCTATTTGATAAAAAAAAAATTTAATTATATTTGGGTGTGAATATGTACAAAACAAAATGTTAAGACGAAATTTGAAAAATGAGAAAACTAGAAGGACCGATATCCAAAAAAACTTCACAACACTCTCAGAAATTGAATAACGGGGAAGAAGACGTAGCATTGTTTCTATCCATCAGTTTCTTCCTTCTTCTTCACCATCATGTGATTCCATCAACACAGCTCAATCTCCTCATGATCAATTCTCTCTTCTCTCACATTCGTTAGAAGAAGAACGATCCATTTTAACCTGCTGTATTCAAAATGTTGACTAGAGCCCTGGGACGAGTTCGAATCTCTGGATCGACGATTCAACGATCGAAGAATCATTTCACTGGAGTTTTCGATAATTCGAAATTGGATACGACGATTGGTGCTTCCCGTGGAAGAAGACGGTTGTCGAGCGAGAGCGGGAAACGATTTGCGGCGATGTGGGGGAGTGGAGATTACGGAAGGTTAGGGCTAGGGAGCTTGGAGTCTCGGTGGAGACCCGCCGTTTGCTCTGCGTTGAGTGATCACAGTATTAGAGCTCTCGCTTGCGGCGGAGCTCACACTCTTTTCCTCACCGGTGATCTTTCGTCATCTCCCTCTTTAATTCGATTTATTTGATCAGAATTTGAATTTGAGTGATAGGATCTTTATTATTTATTGGACTGATCTGAGATTTAGGAGGTTATAAACATTTTTTTAAAAAGTTAATCTTAATTAAAAAAATCGACAATGTGAGGGCCATTGGGCCTATATAAACTAGCTATATAGGCGGATTGCTGTGCCCAGATCCGGCTCTGACTAGGCATGTTTGGTGTTTTAGTTGTAAAGTAATCTTTTTTGAATCTGATTGTGAGCTTAACATACACTTCCTACACTATGTGACAGAAACAAGGAGAGTCTTTGCGACAGGTCTTAATGATTGTGGCCAACTTGGTGTCTCACATGTTAACACTCATGCTTTGGTATGTAGGTTTTTGCAAAAAACTATAGGGTTTGTTTTTCTTTGATTCTCTGTTTTTCACATGTCTTTATCTCAGAGTATTCAATTGGAACTTGTTTCTTGTGTATAAAACGTTGTAGGAGCCGCTTGAAGTTTCTGGAATTGAAAATGATATACTGCACATCTCAGCTGGTTATTACCACTCTGCTGCTATCACAGGTAAATAAGCACAATGTTCTTCATTACATCTTCTGGTGCAGTACAGTGCTTTACATAAATTGTATGTTATTTCTTACTTGGTCACATCTGTGCTCTCTTTCTTTTTGTTAGTGGATGGGGAACTCTACATGTGGGGAAAGAATACTAGTGGACAGCTTGGACTTGGAAAAAGTAATTACGTTTTTACATTTCAATAAGTTATGGTGCACTGTGATTTATGTCCTAATTCATCAAAGTTGCTTGCCTATTTACATATTCGTTTCTATTATACAGATGCTGCAAGAGTGGTACATGTACCAACCAAAGTGCAGGCTCTGAATGGGATCACCATCAAATCAGTGGCTTTAGGATCAGAGCATTCAGTTGCTGTTACTGGTACGGATCCTAGATTCTTAAACACCTGTTTTTGTGTGTGTTTTAAGTATCTTTCTGGAGCAGATGGAGGTGAAGTCCTGAGTTGGGGTGGAGGAGGATCTGGAAGACTTGGCCACGGTCACGAGTCCAGTTTTTTTGGCATCTTAAAAAGTAAAAGGTTGGTCTGTTTTTGCTTAATTCCTATATTTGTTTCTTTCTCATGTAAATTTTTACTCACAAGAGTTTTCATATCATGATTCCTTCATAGTTTTCTTGTACTGCGCTTGTAGTGAGTTTACTCCAAGGCTTATCAAGGAACTTGAGGGGATTAAGGTAATTTCTTAGATGAAAATTAATCTTTAGACTCTCTTGCTAATACTTGTCTGTTCTTTTGGTTGAACACTAGGTTAAAAGCGTTGCTGCTGGTCTGCTGCATACAGTATGTACTGATGGTATTGAGTTACTTTCTTCAATTATGAGTATTGTGCGAGACTGGTAGTTACTGTCTGTCTGAGCCTCTGAGGTTTGGTTCCAAATAATGCAGAGAATGGCTCTGCTTTCATGTTCGGAGAGAGATCTATAAATAAGATGGTAAATAAAATGTCTTTTTTTCTAGACTAACTATGGTTACATTATAGTTATTTATGGTGCGAATTTATAGGGATTTGGAGGAGTAAGGAATGCTACAACACCATCTATTATCAGTGAAGTGCCATACGCAGAAGAAGTTGCATGTGGTGGTTACCACACATGTGTTGTCACAAGTAAATTCTCTATTATTCTTTAGTACCTTTTTGGTAAGAACTCAGTCTCTGTTGTTTCCTTCGTTTTTGTAAGGAGGTGGGGAACTATACACTTGGGGTTCAAACGAAAATGGGTGCCTTGGCACAGAGTAAGTCATTTCCTAATTGATTAGTATGTTTCCTCATAAGATCTGCAACTGTACATGTATTCAGTTTTATCTTAAATTTGTTTCAGGTCAACATATGTCTCACACTCCCCTGTGAGAGTCGAAGGTCCTTTCTTGGAATCAACTGTAACTCATGTATCTTGTGGGTGGAAGCACACTGCAGCCATTTCAGGTAAAACATTTTTTATCCATTTTGATTATGCAAGTTATTCAATTCATTTCTGAATCGTGTTTGCAGATAACAAAGTCTTTACCTGGGGCTGGGGAGGTTCTCACGGCACTTTCTCTGATGACGGACACTCCTCCGGTGGACAACTGGTTTGTTTCATCATCTTTGTTATCGATCAAATCTTTGAAACAATTAGCTTATGTGAATGCGACATCATTTCAGTTCTTGGTTCATTTTGCTATACTATCTAAAGAATCCATGAGACATGGCATCAAATTGAATAAATGTTATGGTATGTTTAACTGCAGGGACATGGTAGCGATGTAGACTATGCGATACCAGCAATGGTGAACCTGGGAAAGAATGTAAGAGCAGTGCATATATCTTGTGGCTTTAATCATACAGGAGCAGTTCTCGAACATTTTTGAAGACTCCATGGAATACATTTCATATACATATACATATGTTTTTGTTTCTTTATGCTTTCTTAATGTTTTGTACATCATAATCAAAAGAAACTAATGGATCTCTATTTGTAAGAATAATATACTACATATATAAATTCTTCAACTCTTGAGGGAGAAACTAGTGTACCTGTAAGAATAATATGTAGTGACAGAAGAACAAAAGAAGAAAGTAATATAATCATTACAAGACGGTGAGTAGTGTTTTGGTATTATTGTTATGTATTTTATTATTACAAGGAACAAGGAGTTGGCAGTCAGAAGCAATGGGAAGTAACATAACTAAGCTAATAAAATACAGATGAAAAACATAACACTCGTCTCCTTTATTGCAAGGCAAAAACTCCAACGAATAAAATTTGTTTTCTCGGTATTGATCCCTCACACTCAGACAAAAGCATCGGTTTTTAGTTTTGTTTGTTTCGTTATTGTCAACAAAAGAAGAAGAGTAGAAGAGATGAATCAAAGCCCTTAAGCTGCTGCCTCCTTGGAGATCTTCTCTGCTTTCGCAACCACCTCGTCAATGCCACCAACCATGTAAAATGATTGTTCAGGAAGATCATCGTACTTGCCATCAAGCAAACCCTACAACAGTTGACAGTTCAAATGAGTTCATATGTAGCAAAACAATGATGTAGGAGGAAAGAAAGTGATATGTACCTGGAAACTGTTGATGTTTTCCTTAAGGTCAACGTATTTTCCAGGGGCACCGGTGAAGATCTCAGCAACATGGAAAGGTTGACTCAAGAATCTCTGGATCTTACGGGCACGGGCAACAGTCAGCTTGTCATCTTCACTTAGCTCATCCATTCCCAAAATGGCAATAATATCTTGCAAGTTCTTGTAGTTCTGTAGCACTTTCTGAACACCACGAGCAGTGTTGTAGTGCTCCTCACCCAGAATGTGAGGGGAGAGCATACGGGATGTTGAATCCAGAGGATCCACAGCAGGATAGATACCGAGCTCGGAAATCTTCACATGGGAAAGACAAAAGTATCAATATATTATTCAAAGAAGCATCAGAAGGAGACAAGTTCACACCTGTCTAGACAACACGGTTGTGGCGTCTAAATGAGCGAAGGTTGTGGCAGGAGCAGGATCTGTCAAATCATCAGCAGGGACATAGATGGCTTGGACAGAGGTGATGGAACCTTTCTTGGTGGTTGTGATTCGCTCTTGAAGAGCACCAAGATCGGAAGCCAGAGTTGGCTGGTAACCCACAGCAGATGGGATACGACCAAGCAAAGCAGAGACTTCAGAGTTGGCCTACACAGAAGGGTAGAATCAGTTAAATTCACAACTCTCTTTATCACAATGTATGGCACACAGGCGCTGATAGATAAAACAAACAACATAGCTCACCTGAGTGAATCGGAAAATGTTGTCAATGAAAAGCAACACATCTTGGCCCTCAGCATCACGGAAATACTCGGCAACGGTCAAACCAGTAAGTCCAACACGGGCACGAGCACCCGGGGGCTCGTTCATTTGTCCATACACAAGAGCACATTTGCTCTCAGACTGTTAGATGGGAAAGCAAAGAGCTCAGAAACAAAGATCAATCAAATGCCATTTACAGGAAAAGGAAGGTGAAGACTAATCAAAATTATTTGAAAACCTGCTTCTCGCCTAGCTTGATGACACCACTCTCAATCATTTCTCTGTACAAGTCATTGCCTTCACGGGTTCTTTCTCCAACACCAGCAAACACGGAGAAACCACCTGTTCATCCGAAGAAGTACCAATTAATAAACCAAAGCTGGAGCACAAACTACTTGGGGAAACCATGAGAATGCAAACCATGAGCTTTGGCGACATTGTTAATGAGTTCCATAATGAGCACAGTCTTCCCAACACCCGCACCACCAAAGAGCCCAATCTTTCCTCCTCTTTGGTAAGGAGCAAGCAGATCAACAACCTGCAAAGAAAGCAACAAACTTAAGCTCGTAACATGAACAACAACACGTGTAACCTATAGGAACAAGCCCAAAATCTACCTTAATACCAGTGGCAAGGATCTCTTGCCCAGTAGCTAGATCAACCAAAGCTGGAGCATCTCTGTGAATAGGTAGGTAGTGCTCAGTCTCTACACAACAGCAAAATCAAATTATCATAACAGGTTCACTAAACACAAGACATTGATCAAAAGTATCTCAAAAACACTTACTAATCTCGCCTCTCTCATCAATAGGTTCCCCAAGAACATTCATAATACGTCCAAGAGTAGCTCTCCCAACAGGAACCTTATAACAAGAAAACAAAATAAATAATTAGTCATCCCACATTCCACAAAATGATTCCTTTGTAAATGAATATACTTTAGTGTATCTTCACAAAGTCAACATCGAATTAACAGATCTAAACTACTTACGGTGATTGGAGCGCCGGTGTTGAGCACGCGCCTTCCACGAACGAGACCCTCAGTACCATCCATAGCAATAGTCCTAACCACATTCTGACCCAAGTGATGAGACACCTCAAGCACCAGCCTCGTGGGATGATCCTGCACCTCGAGTGACGTCATGATCGGAGGCAACCCTTCCTGATCTTCGAACCTCACATCCACAATGGCTCCGATCACCTGGCACACCTTCCCGATCGCGCCTTTCCCGCCGTAATCGTAACTCTTCTTCTTCCCCTCATCCTTAGCTGGAGCCGCCGCAGCTGAATTAGCCGGCGAAGAGGTCGAGTACTCGGCGACGCGTCCGAGGATGTCGCCGAAAGGAGCAGCGCGGCGAGCTGGGGAAGGAGAGGGGAGCCTAGGGTTGCGGCTCCCGAATTTGGTGGCGGATCTGCCGGAGGATGAACGGAGAAGCGTTGATAAGACTCTCCGAGACGCCATTAGTGTGTATGTGAGAGAGAGAGAGAGAGAGAGAGGATATGCTTAGGGTAATTACAGAACCTGAATCTGATGCTTCCGTTGTTGTTTCTGGTGGGCTTTTCAAATGGGCTTTTATGGGCCTAACAATTAAATTGTTAAGAAAATTTGACTTCTTTGGTTTTCATGTTAGTGTCCGTAACAATTAAATCAACGCTGTGGAATTATCCATCTCTTCTAATTTACTCCCTACTTGATTTTAAAGATTAATTAATGCATAAATATTTGTAAAAATGTTATTAACTATTATAAAAGGTACTTTGGTTACATAAAAATATTGATAAATAAAATTAATTCAACCAATTAGAAAAATGCAATATTATGTAATTGGTCACAAATATCAAAGTACATTAAACTTTCATCTAGAATATTGAAAACATCACTTAATTTGCAACAAAAAAAATTCTTTAAACACCAAATAAAATGGAATATATGGAATAATAATTATCATTTTTCTTTAAATAATTAGTTAATTAATATTTAAACTATAAATAAAGTTAGAACTAATAGAAGAGTGCATAGTGTTTATAGAGTTGATTGTACCAAGTATTGGATTAGATTGGTGTTTTTGGGAATAACTTAAAGAGATGTTTGGATCCATAGAAAGAAAATGTCTCATGATTGAGTTGTATTTTTGGTTTCTATCTCCTAAGAGTTAAATCCTCTCATCTATTTAATATTAGCTCATTTTAATAAGGTTTGCTCCACAACACTAAAAAAAAAACAGGAAATTAATACTAGTATCAGATTTTGAATCTTGGAAAGTGATTTGACACAAGGAAAAACAAGTAGAAAGTTCCAATATAAGCATAACTGGAGAAATGGATGAAAATGTCCCTGACTCATTTGTAAGTTATTCCTTTATGTCAAATGATAACTTGCTTTATGTCAAATGATAACTTCAAAAAATTTTGTGCAATTTATTATCTTGCTCTGAATTTCCTATCAGTGAAAGTCTATGTTAGTATCATTTGGTCTAACACCTTGGTGTTAGATTGTGGTCATTTTCTCTTTTCTCTTTTAACACCTCATAAAACAGTTGTACTGTGCTTGTACATATAGTATTTGTTAATTACACAGTCTTATATATTCATGCTCAATATTGATGATGTTTATTCTTGAATATCATAAAAATGATCAATTGTGATTTAAAAATTAATTTTTACGGAAAAATTTATGAAATATAATTTTTTATTTTCTCAAAATATTTTGTCACTTTCTTTCTAATTCTTTTTTTTTTTGAAAATAGGTTCAATTTAACAATAAGTGATACTAATAAGCTTGAATTGTGAGATCAATCAGTTCTTCTTTCGGCATATTTACAAATTTCATATACTGATATATATTCATTTGTATGTGTTAGCTATTTTAGAGATTTTAATTTACTAACGCTAGTTTCTTTAAACAGTGTGTGTTTGGCATGATCTTCTAATTAACCTTTGACCTACCAAAATTTATCTATCTATCTATAATATTAAAAAAAAAAGACTTTTTATAGGTTTTCTTGGTTTCTGCTAAAAAATACACTTGTGTCATTATCTTTTATTTATGAGTAACAAAGTTATTTATTTTCTAACAATTCACCTTTTTGCAGGCTAATCAATTAGTCCAATATTTTAGCAACTCATTAACAAATGAATCACAACTATTTTTTAGCCAAAAACAAAAAGAATCACAACTATTCTTCGTAGAAATATTTATGAGTCATCAATATTATTAATATAATATTTACCGATAACAAACGTTTCTAATTATGAATCCAAATAACCAATTAAATATTCTCATCACTTGGGAAAAATTATGTTTTACAAATTCACAATCTTATTCAAATCTTTCACCCTTACTGTTTTCACATAAATAATTAAACTTTTTTTGAACAACAAATAATTAACTCTTAGGTATGTATTTGTACACAATATCCCATATTCCTAAAATGTATCTGCACAGATTTTATTAATCACATAATAAGGAAAAATAAAACTTCTTGTAAAATTATAGAGATATGAAGAAATTTGGAATATCATGAGAAATTGAGAATTACCAACCCTTCCAAGTTGGAAGTAATACACTACACTATCGGGTGCAATTTTGAAAATCATTTCGTTGATCGATTTTCATACTATTTTAAATGGAGATTTTTTTTTAAAAAAAACTATTCACTTATTTTTTCGGGTGTAAATGTTAAAAAACACCTTCAACTTTCTTCTATTTTTTACCCAAAAAAAACTTAGAAGGTTGTTTTTTTAGAATATTAACGATCACAAAAAAATATTAATAATCACACTGTATTTACAGGATACAAATTCAAACAAACACCACGTATTCTAACAGTTTAGAATCCTATAATGTTAGCACAATTAAGTTAGCTAACTATATAAAATCGTTTACACAAAATAGAAACATAATATATCTTTAAATTCACAGATATTATATAATTATTATACATTTTATAGACAATACAATTTTCAATCAAAAATTCAATCTGGCGCTTTTAAAGTGCATAAATATTATTTAGCATAAATATTATTTGTACATCAGTCTTTTTCTCCAAAGCATGATTTAGGCCCAAATAAGCGCATTATAGAAGCCCAATAACGATGGAAGTTTCCTAAAACAGAACCACTCCATCTTATAGTTTCCAGGTACTGTAGTTACCCTAGCCATTTCCTCTTTCACACTAATGGCGTCTCGGAGAGTCTTATCGTCGCTTCTCCGTTCATCCTCCGCCAGATCCGCCGCCAAATTCGGAAGCCGCAACCCTAGGCTCCCCTCTCCTTCCCCAGCTCGCCGCGCAGCTCCTTTCGGCGACATCCTCGGACGCGTCGCCGAGTACTCGACCTCCTCGCCGGCTAATTCAGCTGCGGCGGCTCCAGCTAAGGATGAGGCGAAGAAGAAGAGTTACGATTACGGCGGGAAAGGCGCGATCGGGAAGGTTTGCCAGGTGATCGGAGCCATTGTGGATGTGAGATTCGAAGATCAGGAAGGGTTGCCTCCGATCATGACGTCACTCGAGGTGCAGGATCACCCCACGAGGCTGGTGCTTGAGGTGTCTCATCACTTGGGGCAGAATGTGGTTAGGACCATTGCTATGGATGGTACTGAGGGTCTCGTTCGTGGAAGGCGCGTGCTCAACACGGGAGCTCCGATCACCGTAAGTAGGGTTCCACGTGTTTAGATCTGTTAAATTCGATGTTGACTTTGTGAAGATACACTAAAGTATATTCATTTACAAAGGAATAATTTTGTGGAATGTGGGATGACTAATTATTTATTTTGTTTTCACTTTATAAGGTTCCTGTTGGGAGAGCTACGCTTGGACGTATTATGAATGTTCTTGGGGAACCTATTGATGAGAGAGGCGAGATTAGTAAGTGTTTTTGAGATACTTTTGATCAATGTCTTGTGTTTAGTGAACCTGTTATGATAATTTGATTTTGATGTTGTGTAGAGACTGAGCACTACCTACCTATTCACAGAGATGCTCCAGCTTTGGTTGATCTAGCTACTGGGCAAGAGATCCTTGCCACTGGTATTAAGGTAGATTTTGGACTTGTTCTCATAGGCTACACGTGTTGTTGTTCATGTTACAAGCTAAAGTTTGTTGCTTTTCATTACAGGTTGTTGATCTGCTTGCTCCTTACCAGAGAGGAGGAAAGATTGGGCTCTTTGGTGGTGCTGGTGTTGGGAAGACAGTGCTCATTATGGAACTGATTAACAATGTCGCCAAAGCTCATGGTTTGTATATTTGTATTCTCATGATTTGCCCTACGGGGCTCTAATTTTAGTTATTAACTGGTATCTTGTGATGAAGGTGGTTTCTCCGTGTTTGCTGGTGTGGGAGAAAGAACTCGTGAAGGCAATGACTTGTACAGAGAAATGATTGAGAGTGGTGTCATCAAGCTAGGCGAGAAGCAGGTTTTCAAATAATTTTGATTAGTCTTCACCTTCCTTTTCCTGCAAATGGCATTTGATTGATCTTTGTTTCTGAGCTCTTTGCTTTCCCATCTGACAGTCTGAGAGCAAATGTGCTCTTGTGTATGGACAAATGAACGAGCCCCCGGGTGCCCGTGCCCGTGTTGGACTTACTGGTTTGACCGTTGCCGAGTATTTCCGTGATGCCGAGGGCCAAGATGTGTTGCTTTTCATTGACAACATTTTCCGATTCACTCAGGTGAGCTATGTTGTTTGTTTTATCTATCAGCGCCTGTGTGCCATACATTGTGATAAAGAGAGTTGTGAATTTAACTGATTCTACTCTTCTGTGAAGGCCAACTCAGAAGTGTCTGCTTTGCTTGGTCGTATCCCATCTGCTGTGGGTTACCAGCCAACTCTGGCTTCCGATCTTGGTGCTCTTCAAGAGAGAATCACAACCACCAAGAAAGGTTCCATCACCTCTGTCCAAGCCATCTATGTCCCTGCTGATGATTTGACAGATCCTGCTCCTGCCACAACCTTCGCTCATTTAGACGCCACAACTGTGTTGTCTAGACAGGTGTGAACTTGTCTCCTTCTGATGCTTCTTTGAATAATATATTGATACTTTTGTCTTTCCCATGTGAAGATTTCCGAGCTCGGTATCTATCCTGCTGTGGATCCTCTGGATTCAACATCCCGTATGCTCTCGCCTCACATTCTGGGCGAGGAGCACTACAACACTGCTCGTGGTGTGCAGAAAGTGCTACAGAACTACAAGAACTTGCAAGATATTATTGCCATTTTGGGAATGGATGAGCTAAGTGAAGATGACAAGCTGACCGTTGCCCGTGCCCGTAAGATCCAGAGATTCTTGAGTCAACCATTCCATGTTGCTGAGATCTTCACGGGTGCCCCTGGAAAATACGTTGACCTTAAGGAAAACATCAACAGTTTCCAGGTACATATCACTTTCTTTCCTCCTACATCATTGTTTTGCTACATATGAACTCATTTGAACTGTCAACTGTTGTAGGGTTTGCTTGATGGCAAGTACGATGATCTTCCTGAACAATCCTTTTACATGGTTGGTGGCATCGATGAGGTGGTTGCGAAAGCAGAGAAGATCTCCAAGGAGGCAGCAGCTTAAGGGCTTTTGATTCATCTCTTTTGAACTGCTTTCTTCTTTTGTTGACAATAACGAAAAAAAAAAACAATGCTCTAATGCTGTTAATGCATTGCCATTCACATCATTTGTGTAAGAGCTGCGAGATGATGTTGAACATATTTATTCACTATTACTCGAATTTTTGGTTCTTTTGCCTCTCCTTTACTTGTTGAAATAAATGTTTCAAGTCTTGCAGATTCTAATTTCAATGTATGATTATGATTACTTGATGTTAGTCTCTTACTGTGTTTAGAGAATGGTGCAAGTCATTTAATCATCATCGCTATTTGAAACTTTCTGAAAGTGTCACTATATTGAATTTGAAATATTGTAAATGATCTAACAAGTAGTCACATGAACAGCTTCTTCCATAGCATTCTCCTATATACAACCCAACACATGAACCGCAAAGCACTCCACTAGAAGCTTAGGCTACCTTCTTTCAACAACGCTCTGTAATCTCTCGGCACATCAACACGATCAATAACATCCAACGCCTTCTCCTTATCGATAACAAAATCAAGAAATGGAAAACCTGAAGAAAACCTCTTCACAGCAGCTGATTTGCTTCTTCTCACTCCACGAAAATACTCACTGCTTCTGCTCAGAGGGTCACACTTCCTCACACGCGAGTACTCTGAATCAAAATCATGACTCTTGCTAACACATGGAGTTCCCCTCTTCCTCCTCTTGCTCGCCTCTTGTAACATCTTTTGTTCTTCCTCCGTTACTAACGGGACACTGAGTGGTTCAGATACCAATTGCTGGTTCCTAGACTTGATAGAAGAAAGCTTAGGACCTCCACGTGCTTCACTCTTTGCTTTTGTAACCAAATGCTGTAACCAAATGATCTGTCCAAGAATGTAGATCTCT
Source organism: Brassica rapa (assembly GCF_000309985.2). Classification (NCBI taxonomy): domain Eukaryota; kingdom Viridiplantae; phylum Streptophyta; class Magnoliopsida; order Brassicales; family Brassicaceae; genus Brassica; species Brassica rapa. The sequence continues at coordinate 1,389,095 of NC_024796.2, read as the reverse complement.
GTCTTTTCTTTACTAGCGTGGTAAAGTGTTTCGATTCGTAGTATCTCTCCACCACTAGGCTTACTAGTGAAGTCACTCCTGAAAAGGTAAAAACAAAAACATTGAAAAAACATGCAAGCAGAGAGCAGTTGCAGTGTCTCATTTTCATTCAACCACTCACCCTGTATTTGCCCACTCTCCAACCCAACCGAAACCATGATGAGCTCTGCAATGAACAACCCATTCAACAATCTTTAGCCATAATGTTAAGTCAAGGTAACGAAAGAATGGTCAGGCTTCTTACTTGGTTGTGTTGGCTGCAATAGGGACAAGCCAATGCAGTGTCCTCTCCATCTCGTCCTTAATTTGTGTCACTGAAAGCTGTAAGGAGAAACATAAGAGCACATTCTTTCTTCAGTTTTGTAGATCAGAGAGTGTAGACAAGAAGACATTACCTCTTTATCGACGTTGAAGGACTTAATCTTGGAACGGAGAGCCAGTTTTATATCAGGTGGCAAGCTTTGGTATAGAGAATCCCTTGCATTTGAAGTTATAGAGCTTGCACGAGCGACCTATACCCATCAAAACACACATTAGAACCAACAAAACCAAATGAAGTAAGGCTATTGTTTTGAGCACTCACAAGTGTATCAATCTGCATAATTATATTTGCATAATGTAAAGCAAGACCAGCAGGTCCCAATCTTCTATCATGATCCGTTGCTCCTTTCTTCGCTGGTTGATCATCTGAGCAATAAGATAACATTCAAAAGCTTTGGATACATGCTCAGTAGCACATGGTGGAAAGTACATAAAGGAGGAACTTACATACCAGCACCACCAAAGATGTTATGAATCTCTAGCAACAAGAAGTGAACAATGTCTACTAGCTTCTCCATCACCTGTAATACAAACCAGCCGTTAAGATGAACACACCACAATAATCTAGGCTAGTTTTTGGCTGTATTTTATTTTGTGAAATGCAATTTAAATGACAAAGAAGTAGTAGTACCTCTTCATGACCTCTTGACCACAAGGACTTTTTCTTTAAGCTTTTCACTACCTTTCTCTGGGACTTAAGCTCCGTTTTTAAGATTGCAAGGCCATCACCTTTACTGCTGCTAGCTGAGTTCTCTTCTTCTCGGCGCTTTTGATCATAGTCTTTCTCCAATCTATCCAATACTTGAAGCTCTTGGTATAGTTCCTGAACCAAAAAGAGTCATGTCTGAGTGACATCATTGACATTTTAATATGACACATAGCTTACTAAAGTAGCAAGAAAGTATTCGCTCACAGAAGTATACTGCACTAGACCCATCAGTTGGCGAACAACTAAGTCTGCGTCTTCATTCAACTGTCTTTGAGGGGTTAACTCTTTGATAATCCTGAGAATACAAAAAAAAAAATTAAACAACTAAAAAGAAAGGCTATAACACATAAAGATTCTATATAAAGTTACTTGTCAAAGTAGCGCTGTAGATTATGCCACTGGAAGTCTTTAGATCTGTTTCCAAACCGAACCACTTCTCCTGAGAAAACTTGCAGCTCCTGCCTGCAAACACAACAAGTTTTAACTATCTTGCAATGTTTTTTTTAAAAGAGCTAACAAAGCAGTCTATGACTTTCGAATTTTTCCACCTCTTATCAGAAGCAACTAGTCTGAGAAGTTCATCAAAATCATTAGAGACAAGATTCCGAACACCTTCGGAATAAATGACAGTTTCTTTCAAATGCTTGATGTTCTGCTTAGAAAGTGAGTCAATGAGATTTGAGCTTTTGACAATTGTGTTAGCTACTTCAAAGGCTAAGATCCCAAGCTCATTGCCTTTAATTGCAACTCCAGAAGTAAAACCACCGCTGCTAAGATCAGTCATGCTACTCCCAAGTGTATCCAACACATCCTTCGCTTTACCTAACCCCGCTCTCCCTACTTCTGTAACCTGCCACTCAAGCGACAATTTCATTTGCTAAGTATATTGGAAGTTGGAAGGAAAAGTAATATATAAGATAGATGGGACCAATCAACTTATAATCAGTTGGTTTTAGGTTGGAAGCTCATCTAACTCAATATGGTATCAGAATCCGATCCATACAATCCGATCCATACATCTCTTAGACAATCCTTTTAACACTACAACCTAAACGCTAAGACATGAGTTAAGTTGAAAGCTCATATCTTAGCCTTAAGGGACCAATCCACTTATCACCAGTTTGGTTTTAGCTTGGTTTTAGGTTGAAAGATCCTCTAACTTAATATGGTATCGGAACCCCGATCCTAATTCGTCCAAACTAACCTTTGAAACAGCAGTTTGAGTAGATTTTGCAGGCCGGAGTTTCTGAGACGATGGCAACCTCGGAATCCCATCGTAGATATCTTCAGCTTCTCTTTCTCGGAATGAGAACATATCTTTCAGCTGAGTTGGTTGTTCTTTAGCGTCTTTGACCATACACTGCCTCGTACCAGGAGGACCCAATAAACAGTTTTGACCAGGTGGTTGTTGTTGTTGGTAGCCAAAATCGTGTTCTCGTATATCATCAGTCACGCTTGAACCTGAGTACTCACTGCCAAAGTTTATTCCTAGGCTCTTGGAGCAAAAACTCCCCATAACTCCTAAAGAAAAGACCTCAAACTAAAGCTGTCTGAAAGATCATGTCCACCGAGTTGAGACCAGTTTAAGAAAAATCTCGAGACTTTTGAGGGTAATATAACCTGTCGGAAAGGACAAGTAAAAGAAAAAAAAGTCAGATCAAAGACTCAAAAGGGAAACATAATCTTTCAGACAAAACCGTGTCAAGACATTGCAATCGCCTTAGGGCAATGGTAACCGATTCGTCAAAGTTTGAAAACACATCAAGACAAAGCTGTTTCACGCCTTTAGGTCAAACACTGTCCAAGCCCCTCTCTTTCTCTGTCTCCATAGAACTAAGCAGCAGCAAGATCGGATTTTTACTCGATGAACAGGAAGAAGAAAAGAACTTACCCAGAAGAGGAAAAGACGTCAAAAGTTGCGAGCTTGGGATTCACGACAGAGGGAACAGTGAAAGGACAAAAAGACAAAAGCAAGTAGAAGGAAAGAGGAACACGAGAAGAATAAATGTTAAAAAGAAAAAGAAAGTCAAGGCCCCGAGAGTAGTAGTATGATGAAGAAAAAATAAAAAAAAATGATTCATTCAACAGCAGAACGATTGGGCCTCCATTAAACTGAAGCCAAAGCCAAAGCAGCTTTGATTAGGAAAGAAAAGTCAAAAACTTTTTTCTTTAATCTGAAAGTTAAAAAAAAAGAGACAGACAGTCACAAGCGGTGATGGTTTGGTCAAATCTTCTTCTCTTATTACCACGACATTTTTCTGAAGTAAAAACCGAATCTTTGCCCTTTTTCTCACTCTTCTTATTTATAGGAAGGAGAAAAACCAAAACTGCGGAAATGTTTATTAGACTTTTCTTTTCAAAGGGGATTGATTAAACTAAGTCTTAAGGCATGTGAAGATCCCTCTCTTATGACAATGATTAAAAACATTAATCAACTCATCACTGAAATAAAAAAGTCTTAATCAACTCATCACTGAAATAAAAAGTCTCATATTATTTGCCAGAGTGCTTGATCATTGGTTCAACAACAGTCTTGAACCAGAAGAATCATTCATAGCACAACAATTTTGAACACACAAAAAAAGCTTTTTAATTTCTTTTTCTCGATGTGTAGGAACATTCGTTTTTTCTATGTCCGGTTCGAGTTTTTGGATTTCCGAACCCTATTTTTTCTTATTAAAAACTATTATTTTTTTTGAAAATAATTTTTTAAAAAAATTTATTCTTATTTCACAAAAAATAATTTTTTTATATTTTTTAGTAAATATTAATTATGAATATTTGAATTGATTAAATTTTATTAATGAATAATTATTAAAAAATATAAATTGTAAACATTTATTATATTTTTAAAAAATGTAAAAACTCTGGAAAATTTTATTTTTCACCGAAAATCAAAATAATTGAACGAAAATTAAACCAAATTTCATGAATAACCAAACAGTTAGTATAATTAACTAAAACCAAACCGAACATCCTAGTTCACAAGGTTTACTGAGTTGTTTCGTTTAGTTTTTGGTCTGCTTGTGTCGGATCGTCTCTGGTCTGATCCGGATATCCTGTGGTTCAGAACTCTTCTAAGACAAAAAAAAAGAAGACTTTTCACTCAAAAACATAAGAAGAGGTCCGAAGAGTGACCAGAGAGTGCCCCATGGCCATGGCTTATGCTATGGACTTATCTCCTCCAACCTTCTTCTTATCCCCAACCTCTTCCTCTTCTTCATCTCCTCTCCGTCGTCTCTCCTCCCTTCCCATCTCCACCCTCCACCGCCACTCTAACCGAAAGCTACAAATACTTTGCCAATCCACAGCCGGAACTCAGCCTCAGAGTCAGAGCAGCAACCTCTCCGACGCTAACTCCAAACTATCCGCCCGCTCCGGCCAAGACCGTCTTTTGAAGGTCAGATAAAGAACCTTTACGTCTATGTGTGACAAATTCGGATTTAAAAATTGGATCTTTTTGGGAAATTGCAGGTTCCGATATCGAAAGTAAGGAACTTTAGTATAATAGCGCATATTGATCATGGGAAGTCTACGTTGGCGGATAAGTTGCTTCAGGTGACTGGTACGGTTCAGAACAGAGATATGAAGGAGCAGTTTCTTGATAATATGGATTTAGAAAGAGAACGAGGCATTACCATTAAGCTTCAGGTTCTTTGTTATTAGTTTTTGTTTCTATCAACTAAGAGTAAAGTTTCTGACTTTGTAAATTTTCTGATGTGTGTTTGCAGGCAGCTCGAATGCGTTATGTGTATGAGGATACTCCTTATTGCCTCAACTTGATTGATACTCCTGGTCATGTTGATTTCTCTTACGAGGTACACTTCAAATCTTCTAATCCGTTTGTTCTTTCCAACATAGACTTTATCTAAGGATTTGTTAATAGGTTTCTCGATCTCTTGCGGCATGTGAGGGTGCTCTTCTTGTTGTGGATGCATCTCAGGTGATTATTTCTCCTTGAATCTGTATTTGCTTTAGCTGTTTTGCGCTTTGTGAATGTGTGTTACAGTCTTTTTTTATGTGACCAAGTACATTAGTACAAAACTTTCTAAGTTACTTTCCCTTAATATGCGGTGTTTAGGGTGTGGAAGCGCAAACACTGGCCAACGTTTATTTGGCTCTTGAAAACAACCTCGAAATCATTCCTGTAAGTACGGATTCATGCTTGATAACTTTTTTCAAGTATATTTGGTGCTTATTCATCATTGTTTGGTCACCATTTGTAGACTATTCAGTGACGTCAATGCCTTATTTAGTTAAATAGAAGTCAGAGTCTACAATAAGTTAACTTTCAAATAGGCTAACCATGTCGTAGAAATAGTTAGCATCACTCTATCAGTTCATAGAAGATGCTTAATGAAGTAAATAATAGCTACTCTAGGATAAATAATGATATCATTTAACGTTTGGTTATTTCTTGAATCTGATTTATGAAAATTCAGGAAACAATAATGTACTGTCCAACAATTTGGTCTGTATACCAGAGTTTAAAGCAAAAGGACTCTACTTCTTCTTGTAGGTTGTGAATAAGATTGACCTCCCAGGCGCTGAGCCAGAGCAAGTTCTCAGGGAGATTGAGGAGGTTAGTGATTCTCTTCATTGTGTAGCCCATCTTTATGATATATAAATCATGCAATGCAGCCAGTTATAATATGAATAGTATTCTTTCTTTGGTGTCTGCTAAAACACTTCTCAGTCTTTTATCTTGCTGTTGTCAAAAATGTTATCAGTACATTTAACTAGGTTCTACCTTCTGTTAGACATTGTCTTAGATATTCATTGTATGCCTTTTAACTTTGCTTTGTGATTCTTTGTAGGTTATTGGGTTAGACTGTAGCAAAGCAATACTCTGCTCAGCAAAGGTTAGAATTTTTAAAATCATTTTGCTATTCTGTTACATATAGATTTAAAGACATCTAACTCTCTATCCATTCAATTACATTTTTGATGGCATACATATTTGATTGATTGATACAGGAAGGAATTGGTATAACGGAGATATTGAATGCAATTGTTGAAAGGATACCTCCTCCTCCTGAAACTGCAGATAAACCCTTCAGAGCCTTAATTTTTGACAGGTTTGTTTGCACTTATCGTTAGAAGGCAAAAGCATAGAGTCTAAGTTGTATTGTTATATATGATGAGTTTGAAGTATCCGCTTTTTTGTCTTGATTAGTTAACAAATATATAGTGTTTACATGTTAAGTACTAATACTATTCTTCACACAATACGTGTGTTTACAGTTACTATGATCCATATCGTGGTGTCATTGTATACTTCCGAGTTATTGATGGGAAAGTGAAGAAAGGTGACAGGATTCTATTCATGGCAAGCGGAAAGGTTTTTTACTTCTCTCTCTACTACTCTGAGAACACATATCTTCTAAAAACTGCTTTCTTGTGTTTCATTAGTATCCCATGTTCTCAATTTTTGCATTAATTCCAGGACTATTTCGCTGACGAAATAGGCGTTCTATCTCCAAATCAAATTCAAGTGGATGAGTTATATGCTGGTGAGGTAGTGTAACTCTTTTGAACATCATTTTTTTGTTTGTTTCTTTCACTTCTACACATATTTTGAATGATAAATGTTTTTAACTACAGGTGGGGTACATATCTGCTTCTATAAGATCAGTTGCAGATGCCAGAGTAGGAGATACGATAACAAACTTTAGCAGAAAGGCAGAAAGCTCGTTACCCGGCTACGAGGAAGCTACCCCTATGGTGTTCTGTGGCTTGTTCCCAGTTGACGCTGACCAGTACTGACTTTTTCTTTGTTCATTTGCTTACTTTTGTTTTTATTTTTGTAATTTTTTTTAACATATCTTCTGATGATAACAGGTTTCCAGATCTTCGAGATGCGTTGGAGAAACTGCAACTCAATGATGCCGCTTTGAAGGTATTATTAATGATTATTAACCTTTGTTAATGATATTCACATTTGGTCTAGGGATTAAAAAAAAATTATATTAGCTGAATTTAATCTATGGGTGTGTTCTCAACTTTGGTTGTTTATCCTGCAGTTTGAGCCAGAGACTTCAAGTGCCATGGGTTTTGGCTTTAGATGCGGTTTCTTGGGTCTTCTCCACATGGAAATTGTTCAGGTCAGACATGTTTTACTCCTCTTGTTTTAACTTTTTTTTTGTTTGATTATTTGCTACACTGATACTTATGCTCCAGTTCATCTACTTTGCAGGAAAGGTTAGAGAGAGAATACAACTTAAATCTTATCACCACTGCTCCAAGTGTTGTGTATAAAGTGCACACTGTAAATGGTGATACTGTAATTTCCTCTTGATCCTACACTCTTTGAATATTGTTCTTCTCTGAAAATTACATCCTTGTGTCCTTACTACCATATTTAAATTGATGTTTCTGCAGACTATGTGCTCAAACCCATCTCTCCTTCCACAACCTGGGCTAAGGAAATCAGTCGAAGAACCATACGTTAAGGTTTGATATTTTCACATGACACGTTTCTTAGAGTTGCATATACTTAACTGCAAAATGATATTTATACAGATTGAATTGCTTACACCAAAAGACTACATCGGTGCGCTTATGGAGCTCGCTCAAGATAGGAGAGGGGAGTTCAAAGAAATGAAATATATAGCTGAGAACAGAGCTTCTCTCCTCTATGAGTTACCCCTTGCAGAGGTGAGGTTTTACCTTTGCACAGTTCAGATAACTCCAATGAAAGGTTGGGTGTGTTCTCTCTTGATTAGGTAAACTTATCTTTATTGGTTCCCTGCTACTTTGCAGATGGTGGGAGATTTCTTTGATCAGTTGAAGTCCAGGACCAAGGGATATGCTAGCATGGAATACTCAGTTATTGGGTTAGTTCCACTAACTTATTTCACAAATCATCTCTTACTTAGTGATGCTTTCTTAGCATCTTCAGTTCCTGTAATACGTATGCAGGTACAGGGAAAGCGATCTGATAAAACTCGATATTCTGATTAATGCTGAATTGGTGGAACCTTTGTCAACCATTGTACACAGAGACAAGGTTGGTTATTAGAGCCTATTTATCTGAATTTTGTGAACTTAGTGCTTTAACACATCTCTAAGTGTAAAGCTTTAATAAATTGTTCCTATTTGCTTGAAGCCTCTTACTGTTTAGATTAGTACATCTCACAGTACTTAGCATTGAGTTATGAAAGAGTCTTTGTCCTCACAGTACTGTGGAATCATTTTTGAACTATGCTTCCAGGCATATTCCGTTGGGAGAGCTTTGACTCAAAAACTCAAAGAGCTTATTCCGAGACAAATGTTTAAAGTGCCCATCCAGGTAATTTACATTTAATCTTTTATATCTGACGATGCCCCCTAGAATATACAAACTGTGGAAGCTGTTTTGACATTAAACATATACACGTACAGGCTTGTATAGGATCAAAAGTGATTGCTAGTGAAGCGCTCTCAGCTATCAGAAAGGATGTTTTGGCCAAATGTTACGGTAAGTACACATTCCCTTTGCTTCCCTGCCTCTTTTAATGTGTGTTGTTCCCACATAGCCATCTCTGAACTTGTTACTATGGTTCGTTCAGGTGGAGATATTTCTCGGAAGAAGAAGCTTCTTAAGAAACAGGCGGCAGGTAAGAAGAGAATGAAAGCCATAGGTAGAGTTGATGTACCTCAAGAAGCTTTCATGGCCGTCCTCAAACTTGAAAAGGAGGTTTTGTAACACCACTCGATAGAAAGATCCATTACATTATATTTCATTTGATCCCTTTGTAATAAACTATTTTCACACCTAATGCAATCTTGCTTGCTTTCACCTAATCATGTTTTCTGTATGTATTTAAATTTCAAAACAACGAACTTTAGATTTTTTTTTTAATAATCAGAATATTTAAGCGTTTGCAAGAATAACAGGAGATCACACATCAAAAAAAAAAAAAAGTTTTGAAACAAAACATACTATTAAGAACCAGGAGCGACCCTAAGACCAGGAACGTTTTTGAGACCCATCTTGTCAAGAACGTTTGCAGAGATAGCTGGAGGGATGCTGAGTCCCATACTGCGACTAAACTCATTGGCTAACTCCACCAGTCTAGTCGTGTCCCTTGCAATCTTCTTCTGAGATGTGTAGTAACCCAACCACGCCTGATAAGCCGCCTCCTTGTACTTCATATCAACTTGTCTAAGCGCCTTCTTCACCTGAATGTAACAACAACCCATCAGCATCAAAACTAGAGTCAAATACTATAGTATAATCTTTAGCTTTATAATAAGGATTGACAAGTTCAGTAGAGTGACAAATCCATGCTTACTTTTTTCACTGCCTCAGGGTCTGTCTGAGGCAAAGAAGCCTTGGTGATGGGCAAGTCTTTTACAGATGACAGAAAGTACTCTTCCCAAGGTGCTAACAATAGTACACCTTCCCCTTCCTTGTCTTCCCGGCCAGTTCTGCCAAGTCTATGTATGTATTGTTTCCTGTCTGATGGTAATCCCATCTGCAAAACCAACATGTATACAACAATAACTTCAGTAAAAACGCTTAACATTGTAGTTGCGGTAAGCATGGCCAGATTTGGAAGCAACATGTTACACTTAAGAGTGAAGTGTAACATGTTGCTTTTATTAAAGTTCTTAAAAAATGTTTATAGCCCCTAAAATCTCAGATCCGTCTCTAACGGTAAGTTCCTTGTTATGGGGAAAATACGGTGTGGCTTACTTGTACGACTAGTGAGACATCAGGGTAATCTAGACCACGAGAAGATACATCAGATGTAACAAGGATAATACACTTGGACTTGCGAAACTCATCAGAAACTCTGGTTCTGTAACCCTGCGGTTTTCTAGAATTGATCTCTCTGACGTTCAGGCTTAGCTGACCAAGCAAATCAGCCACCATTCTTGTAACCATAGCAGTCGTACAGAAAATAATCACCTGCAACAACAAGGAGTTGTGTGAGTTCAGAAATACATTGTGTCACACAATTTCACTAGAGGAACAAGTTTACCTTATAGTCCACATTTTCTGCAATGTGTCTTTTAAGGAGCATATATATGAGGGAGAAATGTCTATCCAGTGATGCTACCATGTACATTTGTGTGACCTGGGAGATAAAACACACATGAGAAACCTTACATTGTTACTCGAACCGAGAATCGAAAAAACCGAGCCAGAACTGAACCAAATTTTCTAAATACTCGAATAGATTCTAAATCTCTAGAACCAAATAACCGGGAACCAAGAACCAACTGCCCATAGCTAACAATGTTATAGGGAGGTCACTCTTTTCAAATGAGCTTAAAGAGCAAACTTGTACCTTTTGATGTGTCTCATCACTACCCTCTTGAACACAATTGACGAACTCATGATCTTGTTTCAAAGCAACATGGCATATTTGGCGGACCTTGACACCAAAAAATTAATAATTCAAGATGATAACCCAAAAGCGAGAGCCTTATTGTGCAAGCAAACGAAGCATACCTCTTCAGGCACCGTGGCAGAAAACAAAAATGTTTGTCTCTTCTTAGGAACAGCGGAGATGATCCTCTCAACATCCCTTCGGAAACCCATGTCCAAGAGATGATCTGCTTCATCAAGCACAAGGACTTTCACACCTCTCAACCTTCTTGCAAATCCAGGAGTGTTGTCTATATGGTCTATGAGCCTTCCAGGTGTAGCCACAAGAATCTGATAACTCCAAATATGTGATTATTAAATATTTATAAATGATTTAGGAAAGTTAGTTTAATATTTTTATTATAAATTTAATGTATTATGAAAATAATTATCAAATTTAAAAAACGATATCAAACTCGTGGTAAAATTGAAAATTTCGGAGAGTATATAGAGATACAGCTCAACTCGAATATCAACTCTAGTCATGAAGATCTCTTACCCGGCAAGGATGTTTTTGCATACGCCTTTGCTCTGAGCGAAGCTTTTTACCTCCAATCACAACATCAACACCAATAGATGAGTGGTACTTGAGCAGGGTCTTTGCTTCTGCAGCAGCTTGACAAGCAAGTTCCCGAGTAGGGCAGACCACAAGCACAATAATTGAAGGTTTCTTCTTATCCGTGCTTGCTGGAGGAGGAGATTTGATAACAGCTTCAATTGATGGAAGCTTGATAAAATAGAAAAATAAACAATCAAACTCCTAACTGAACATCATATATCCATGAACCTAGAGGGTAGAATGTCTCACCAAATATGCAATTGTTTTCCCAGTGCCTGTTTTGGCCTTGGCTAAGACATCTTTACCTGGAAACCCAATAAGTTAAATATAAACATTAGAGGAATAAGAAAAAAACAATCAACCAAGCATCAATATGAGGACTATGGACGACCGATCATGGGTGGTCATGAGCATACCGAAGTGAAATATTGGCATAAAATCTTTATTTAAAAAAAAAACATTTATATAGAAACATGCTCCCATATTTATAAAAAAAAATAGTATTTAGTAAATACTCTATATCCCTAATAGTTCACCTTTGAGAATGATAGGAAGAGTAGCCTCTTGCACAACAGTCATTGTCTTAAATCCAGCATCCTCTAATGCTTTTAGAGATAAGGGAGACAATGGGAACTGATCAAATCTGTAAAACATAAAACCACAAAGAGTATTACAAGAGCTCTGAAGCAAGACAATTCATAAAGCAAAAAAAAACAAACGTACCTTGTGTTAGACAAGTAAGAATCTGATGTTTCGACATGTTCAATCCTTGTTGTCTCTGTAGCCTTAGTAGAAGCTGTTTTCTTAACAGGAGGCTCACTATCATCAACAGCTAATTTGTCTTCTCTTCCTCTCTTTGAAGCCCTGTTGTTTCCCGAGTCATCGGCATTCTTTCGTCTCTTACGACCGGAGTTGGATCCATCGGAATTCATGGAAACGAAGAGGAGCTGAGAGAGGAGCTTCAAGCTCTTACCGTAACCTACACGGCTGTAACAAACCGAGTTGTTACAGCGGACGATTATTAGGGTTTTATAAGGTTTTGTAGGAATTTTTTTTGTTTTTTTTTTTGTAGGAAACATTAATAAGGCTTTTTAATGGGTAATAGGATAATGAAAAAGTTGGCCCATATTGCTTTGTAAGAACGCCATGTAGTTTTCTCACGAATAAATGACACGGCATGCAGTTCATCACATTTGCTTTGAAATGGTTTTAAGCACCTAATTACACTGTTTTCTTTATTTCTTGCAACGAAATTAATTCTCAGCTGTGATTACCAACAATCATTAGGAGCCATGATTTGAGATTTTTAGAGCAAGCTTCAAATCTTCACCACACAGATCTTAATAACCGAGGGCTGCATCACCATGTGTGTACACAGTCCTCTCTGTATAGCCAACTTCAAAGCAGCCTCTATGATTACTTCTGTTGACTCACTTATCTGTTGCCAATACAGACTACTTAAACCTTTATATTGTAAGATCAATATTACCTAATACAATAATGCATTGATTGAGTTTCTGCATTTGCCAAGCAATCTTGAAAGCATATAGGGATTTAATTTTGGGTTTATATTTTATATTCAATAATACCAAATTGTTCTCTTACCCCAAAAAAGAGTTTAAAGTTTGAGAACTTCGATCTTTTTGAGTATAATCAAAAGAGAAAACGCCTACTATACCAAGCAAGGCTACAAAACTTCCAAGTCAATGATGTAAATTGTATAAAAAAGAAAATGCGACAAAGGGAAGCTTCAAAGGTTAGTTGTCAGGTACTGCTGCTCCATTCTCGAGTGGAGGTGAGGTTCCCCATTTGCCTTCTGTTTCCGATGGTTCAACCACATGAACAGCCCCATTATTAAGCCCTACTGCAAACTGGTTAGTCTCCGATGGATGAGCTGCTATCACTAACGGATATACTCTCGAGCTGTAAGCAAAAACCACACATGTTTAATTCAAATACCGCACAAGTTAATACTTATGTAATGAACTAAAACGAAACCAATACTCACCTTGGGTTCGGAGGCAAGTAAGCAGTTGGGTTAATCCGACATCTCAATCTGAGATTTGAAGCAGTGAGGACATCGACGCTACCATTCTCAAAGCTCACAAAGATCGACTGGCTATCACATGAATATGTAGCTGATGTGATTGGACCTGTCGCTTCCTTTCGAACCCACTGTGTTTCATTGATGGCAAATAATTAAATTTAACACCGAATCTTGCTTGCAATACATTCTAACTTTTTATTGTTTAATTTACCTGCATCCACCAATCCAGTTTTTGAGCATCGTAAATGGCTATTTGCGTCTCATGGACCACCAACAGATGGATCTGATCCAGATGGAACTGCACGCGGGTGTCTGAAACAGCCGGCAGTGATCTTCCATGTTGAACTTGCAAATACTTGTTGCTTTGCTTCTCCCATCCATCCATGCTCCAAACACACAGCTACACAACACCAAAATGTAAGTTTACATAACTTCACTGAGAAGCTAATATTGACAACACAATTATTGTTTTACCTGTGAATCAGCACCCGAAGAAACAAGAATGTTGAGAGCCTGTGAGAAAGCAAGACCTGTTATCCTGTTCTGATGACCATTCAACTTGGTTTTCACCTATAGCATAAAAAGCATGCAACTCGTCATTGTAAGTTCATGACTTATAACACACCCAAAAAGTAACTATCGCAATTTTATTCTAGATAATATACCTCGTCAGTACGAACGTTGTAGATCTGGATAGATGAGTCCTCCATGCCAATGGCAATGATGTTATTGTCCAAAGGATGAAACGCAAGGAACGTTGCTGCAGGCGGTGGAGGCATGAACGTCGTCATAGTCTACAGGTTAGATAATACAAAACATTAGAGCATGAAACATTTTTCAAATCTATGAAGGGAAGATACAACAGTTAAGTCACCTTGAATGTCATCATGTTGAACAAGGAGATTTTTCCTCCTGACGCTGACATAACGTAGGAGTCGTTCTTTGACAGGGCGAAACAAGGAATAGCGTCTTCAGGGTTTGTATCACTTGTCTCATTGGTCATCATAATCCCACTTGCAGGTTGCCATAATACTGGTTGTGCATTAGCCGTTGCCTAGAAGAAAAATAAAGGAAGGATATAGTTTGAGAAGTGATCATAGCCATAAACAAAAAAATGTACAAGGAAGCTAAATCAAGGAGGAGAGGAGACCTTTCCAGCCAGATTGTGATCGCTCTTCTGCCATTTCCACAGCTTGTGCACTGCATTAGATGCCAAGGCCAATACTCCAGATCCAGAGTTTGTGTAAATTAATCTTGAAACCTGAAACTCCCACCATAGAAAACATGAGTCAGCCATCATAACAAATAAGAACATCAGTTACTACAAGATATATCTAAGTTATATAGCATCTAGCCTGCGGATAGAAGTATATTATATTACCTTCGTCACTGGCACATTGTCAGCGAGCCTCATGGAGCAGCACTGAGACGGCTCTGTAATCTCTGTAACTTTACAGGCTCTGGATCTTTCACCTAAATCATCAGCGATTCTAGGCTTCCCATCCACTAATGTTCGCACTTCATTGTTCTGATAATAATTAAAACTGTTTAGTCATACTCTAAATACTCAATAGACTACAAGGATACCATCCAAATTCAGACTTTGATTCACCTCCATAGCTGCAAAAGAGTTAGTTCGATCGGCCATAGTTATTCCTGCGTTTGCACTTGAAGAACCAAAACCACCACCACCTGCAGGAACCTGCACACCAGATTGTATAAACAAAATGCCTATAAAGCCCACAGAGATAACATCCAAGAAAATATACCTTCATGACGGGGGCAAACGAGCGGGTTTCTGCTGTTCTCAGTAACCTAATTCCATCATCAGTAGCGAGAATTCTAACACCATGGTCATTGGTTGAGACAGCTAAAAGTATTCCTTCCCTATTGAATCTAACACAAGGAGAAGCCTGCAGGTTTTTTCACGAGCAATTAGCTGCTATAAAGAGAAGTAGTGGAAATAGCAAAGAGGCAACAATCATTTGAGTAATATTACCGGTAAGCCACCATCTGCATGAATAGTTGTCAAGGGATTTGTGTTGTCCATGTCCCAAATTTTGATAGTGGACTCATCACCAGCAGCTAAGAATCTATTCCTGGTTGTGTCGAATTGCACAATCCCTGCAGCCCGTTGTCCCAGGCCGAGATACGTTCTTTTTATGGAGCCTTCACTCTCATTCCACTCAACTAAAAACGACTCTCCCTCTTTGTTTGTACCACATGAAAACAACCTGTTGCATGTTGTTCAATTACTTAAATTTCAAAGGATAAGATTAACAGTCAGTATTAAGAATCTGAGAAAGGTGGATGAACCTTGTTCCATCACTGCTGTATGCCATTCTTGTGGAAGAATGTCCAGGCGCATCATAGTCAACTCTTGAACCCACATTGTCATACAACCAAGCTTTTATTTTTCCGTCAGTTGCTGTTGAGAAGACAAACTGTACAGGATCTAGAATGCATTAGTGAAAATTTCTCTCATAGGGGCTTCTAGTCTAAAATGTAAAATCAGATTATTTCAAAGGGTATTTGATGTCATGACAGAAAAATGAATCACAGCAACCATATGAGATTAATTGTAAGTTACAACAACAACAAAAGGAAACAAAACTTGTTACCTGAATATTTTCCTTGTAGTGAGGACAAACAGAGAACACAGGAGCTTCATGACCCTCAAAAGTATACCGTTTTTCGCCGGTGACAGCATCCCAAACCTTTGGATTAATTTTAAGTTCATGTAAGTCATCCCCAACAATTAACGCGACAATAGAACATAGATAGTCAGAAAGACAAACCTTAATGATTCTGTCATCGCCACAAGTGACAACAGATAGTTGTTTGTTAGGATATGAAAAGGCAAGATGGCTAACACTTCCTGTGTGAGCCTCAATCTGCAATCAGAGGAAAGAGAGAACCAAATTGTAAAGTTATGTTGAACATATACGGACAGCTAGTACCAACCACCGTGACTGATATGAATGAAAGGAGTAATTAGCAAAACGAACCTCCAGATGATTTCGTATGTCACTGCCCCCTTGAAAGGAGTAGATATGCACAAGGCTTTTTGAGTATGCCACGCCTGAAATAATGAAAACAATGTGCAGGTTTCTCATGTTTAGAGACTGTTTCTATTCTGTGAATAACCAATGCTCTTAGAGAAAATAAATAGCTGGAGAAGAGTTGGCATTGTACCAAAGAGAGTTCCATCAGGACTCCACGCCACATGATTTACCGATGCCGTCGCATCAGCGTTCAAAGATGCCTGCAATTCTTTAGAACATGCATCAAGCTTCCAGACGTCAAAACCCTTCTCCGTAATCCTTTGACGAGCGCCCAGGTCCCACAGGTAAACATCACCACCAATTGTACCAACTGACATGATAACATATATTCTCAACACCCTTAATCCATAAAATAAGTAAAATAAAAAGCAAGAAATGGCAATACAGAATCTGCACGTTCATAGGAGACATACCCAATAGTACAATTTGCTGAATTGGATGGAAGTCAATGCTCATGACAGGTGAGCCATGAGCAAGAGTTGTAACAACTACCTTGGGCAAGTCATCAGGTGATAATGTATTATTATGTCCATGGGGATGGCCAGCATATGTAACTGGCAAAATATTTACTGGAATATTACCCCCCTGAGAAAAAGAAACATTAAAAACCACCGGAAATTAACCACCCTTAGAAAAGGAGTGCTTGAAAAGCTATCTCTCATATACTTAACAGATAGATTAGTTATTGATGAGTACCTCCTCTGACGTTCCATAAGGCCTTGACCTCTTCGAAACATGGTTAGAATCAGCAGTCTGATATTCCATTGGAATAGGACCTGAAGGAGTCTGAGGACGCTTTAAGATAGCTCCTAAAATAATATTTCAAGTGAAATAAAATTGTTAAAATGAATCCAATGTGATAAAAGGTAAAAGACTAAGATAATATTAGCGTTGGCAGGTCCATTTCTGATTATTTTTCACATGAATATAACACAAAGCCTTCACAAATAAATAGACAACCTGCGTTGTTAGGAGAACCCAAGCCCATAGGACCTGAAGGTGCAGCAGAAGGATGAGGCACGACAGATTGGTTAGCCATCCATCCCGAAAGATTAGCTGGAAGTCCACCTGGTCCTCCCGGTGCAGGCTGAAACAGCTGTCCAAAACACGTGGCAACCAACATTTCAGCATAGAAAAAAAAAACTATTCCTGGTAATAATGGCTAACATAATCATTCGTCACTTACACCACCACCACCACCCATTAATGGATGAAACCCTGCAATCTTAGGAACACCACCACCACCACCCATTAAATGATTTGTACCAGGGGACGGGGACGCAGCTCGAGCACCGTTCGGTTGGTTCGGTTGGTTGCAGGTATGGTCCAGAAAGAGAGATCTGATGTCAGGATTGGGCCTAGGGTTCTTACACAGCTGATGCTGCCAGTTTAAACTACAAAAAAACAAAAATTTCAGTAAATCCCAAAGTTTAAGTCATTCATACAAATGTGATTAAAACTAAGTCAAGCAAGCACACCTTTGGTTAATTAGTGTCCGCAGCCTCGAGCTTTTCAAGACAGGAAACTGAAGCTTGTCGCGGAAAAGTGGATTAGCCTCAATCAGCTTCTTTAACTCACCAAACATCACACCCCTTGCTGACTTTGTATCTCCATACTTAGAGAGCTGCTCATTGGCTCTGAAAAAAAAAATTTAAACAATCTCAATAATACATAAATAAAGCATCCATGGCGAAAACATGTTAGTTAAACAAACCTAAAGTCATCCAATGTCAAAAGCAAGGTGATCTCCTTGAAGAGATCTTCGTTAAAACCTGCAAACACCTTGAGATCCTTGACTAAAATGTCAACAGCTTTCGCACGATCACGCCTGTGGAATAAAAAGCAGTGAGACACAAGACACACACACACACACACACAAACCACATTTAAATAACTCAAAGAGGAGCTTGCTTACTTATCCAAAGCTTCGAGATACTTTTGCTTACGGATCTCAAAGAAGATCTTCATGGAGTATCTGTTATCCTCAAGCTTGGAGAAGCCAGAGAGATACTTCTCCACTTCGTCCCACTCACCATTAGTCACCAGCTCCTCAAAGTAACGCATGTTGAAGTAATAACCAGACTCCAATTCCAATCTATTTAACATTTAAAATCATTAATTTAATTAATTTAATTAATTTCTCAATTCCCAATTTGGATTTTTACCTGTGAACAGTATCTTTGTATTTCTCTTCATCGAGAAACTGGAGAATCAGGAACACAAGCTC
Source organism: Brassica rapa (assembly GCF_000309985.2). Taxonomy (NCBI): domain Eukaryota; kingdom Viridiplantae; phylum Streptophyta; class Magnoliopsida; order Brassicales; family Brassicaceae; genus Brassica; species Brassica rapa. The sequence continues at coordinate 1,370,770 of NC_024796.2, read as the reverse complement.
CCTGCTGAGAGAAGTCATTACTACAAAAACGAGATCAAAAACACACATGCATTAAATGAGAGAGATCTGCTACAAACAACAGACAAAACCAAATCTTCCGACACACACATAATAAAAAAAATAAAAATTAAATTAAAATTGAGCCGTAGAACCTAAGGAAACAAATCCGAGAGAGAGGTGAAGAGGAGTTTACCTGTGGATAGATTATAGGTTTTCGTCACAGATCGAAGAATCTGGGAACGCGAGAGAGAAAGAGAGAGAGGGTTTCGTTTTTTTTTTTTTTTTTTTTTCCTTTTGGCTAAGGATTTGCTTTTGAGCACTTGTGGGGTGACGATTTAATATTTATAGAGGCAGATGGGAAAGTAATTTTAATTTATAAAGTTGAAAGGAAAGAGAAGGAGGAAAAAAAAAGGAGATTAGGGATTTTGAATCGTAGAAGAGACTCTCGAAACTGACAATGCGAGCATCAGTGGAAACAAACCTATAAGCAGGGTATGATAAGTTAACCTGCTTATATCGGTAGCAGGTTATGATAAGACAAGCGCCTTATCACCTTAATTACATTGTAAAGGTGGCACGCCGACAAAATAAGACAAAAGTGGAAAAAGTATTGTAATGGGCTTAATGCCGGTGGTAGATTCGTTGGGCTTTTTTAAATTCGAGATATATATTTAGTGGCCTCTCTTCGTTATCAAAAAAAAAAACAAAAAACAAAAATAGAAGAATATCTACATTAAGTTGGAAAATTTGATTCTATAACCAAAAAAAAAACTATATTTCACCAACTACCAATATCACCTTCTTTCTATTTTCTTCCTACAAAACTAATAATTTTTCCGGTATAATCATTCATCAAAACTAATACTTTCTTTGTTAATACACTCAACTAAACACAAATAGGCCTTGTCAAGACAATTTTTTTAAAAAATCATCAGTAATTTAACGATCACAGAGAATTAGCAATTATAAAGATTAATAGAACCTAAGTGATAATAAATTATTAATTTACTTAATTATATATTTTTGATAATTATAAAAATTAATTCTGAAAAAATAAACTTTTTTGTGGATTTATACTAAAATTATTATTTAATTTTAATATACTTAAATTAATTTAAACTGATTTAGACTAATTTAGATTAATTTAAATAAATTGTGACCAATTTAAAACAGTTACAACACTGGTATAAGCAAACCGGACTGTGTTAAAACAAATCCGACTAGAGTATTTGGGTTAGGCCCGATAAAGGCCCATAAACGTTAAACGTCAAGACGACGACGCGATCTAATCTGAACCAAACAGTTATCTCGAGTTGGTCGTTGTCAGGTGACTGTCCGAGCTAACTACAACGCGGTCTATTAGAGGTGAGCTCTGGTTATGACTTCGATGTTTATATCCACTTCGGCGCTGGTGCGTACATTGATATGTTTACAAGCATGAGAGCTGTGGGCAGTGCACTCCTTGTAGGGAAGGGATGGGTTGGCTTTGGATGATCATGGAGAGGATGAAAGTTGGGAATGCGAAGCTGGAAGAGATTGATATGCTTCAGGAGGTGACTAAGCATATCGAAGGACACACGATCTGTGCGTTGGGGGATGCGGCTGCGTGGCCTGTGCAAGGTTTGATAAGACATTTTAGGCCGGAGCTTGAGAGGAGGATTAGGGAACGTGCTGAAAGGGAGTTGCTACAGGCTGCTGCTTAGAAGGCTTTGTTAAGACAGGTTTGCATCTCTAGTTTCTTGTGTGCAAACTTAGTAGCAAAGATTTAGTTGATTTAGTAGTTCATAGTCTTATGCTTATTTTTTATTGCAGGGAATTTGCTATTATTCTCCATGGTATTGGGATATGTTAAGATCCCATAAATATGATTTGGCCATATATTCGGTTATGTAAAGTTTCCTATAAGGTCGGGATTGTATGAGTATATATGTGAGGGCTAGTTAACGCCATATGAATAAGAAAGAAGATTATCAAAACCTAATTTGTCATGGTATCAGAGCCAGGTACCTAGAAACACAAACTCTTGTTAGTTTTTCGATTCCGATCTTCACTAAATCTTCTTGCAATCGCAAGGGAGACGTAACAGACGATTGAAAACTCTGGTGCTCTGTTTTCACTCAACAAAACAGAGTAATGGCGCTCACAACAAATAACAACCCGAAGTACAAGACTATAACTCCATATGATCTAAGTGCTAACGACAATCCGGGTGCAGTCATCTCTCACCCTCTGCTCAACGGTCTCAACTATGATGAGTGGGCTGTGAATCTACGTATGGCGCTTAGTTCCAGAAAGAAGTTTGGCTTCCTTGATGGAAGTCTCCCGAAACCAGCTGCTGACTCACCTTATCTTGAAGATTGGACTGCAAATAACCATCTCTTGGTAGGGTGGATCAAGCAAACTATTGATCCCAAGTTGAGATCTTCCATATCTACACGAGAGATAGCTAAAGATCTGTGGGACATAATCAAGAAGAGATTCTCTCTCAAAAGCGGAGCAAGACTACAGCAACTTCGAAACTCGCTTGCTACATGTAAGCAAAACGGATCGACTGTGGACGATTACTTCGGTCGTCTAACTAAGTTATGGGATGGTACTGCGGAGTGTACGAAGTCTAAAGTTTGCACATGTAACAAGTGTGAATGTGATCTGAATTCGGCACATGAGAAGGAGAGAGAGATATTGCGAGTACATGATTTCTTGTCAGGGTTAGATGACTCTGTTCATGGGGTGATCCGCTCACAGATATGTGCGATCACACCTCTACCGGACCTAGACAGCGTATATCAGACAGTGTCTCAGAATGAAACCTTGCGCTCGAACACTACAGCTGATAATCCGGTGATGAGCTTCACGGCTCAGACTGCCTCCAATCGGAGACCCGGGACAGTATACACAAGAGAGCTCTCGAAACCGAGCTCGAGTGACTCCTCTACGAATCGTGGAGGACAAGGAAGTCGGGACTGGTCCAAACAGTGCTCGATGTGTGGAAAAGCATGACATGAAGCTGCTGCATGTTTTAAAGTGATTGGGTTTCCTGAATGGTGGGGTGAAAGGAACAAAAACCGGTCGGACTATCGTGCTCCTTCATCAGCTGGTCGGGGTCGTGGTGGTCTTTCCAGAGCTAATGCGGCACAAGTGAACACGGCTACTGCTGGTTCGACTAGTGAAATAACGGACCGTGATCGTCAGGGATTGATAGGACTTTCAGACGACCAGTGGGTTGCGATTCAAAAACTCATCAGTGCGGGACAATCCGCAACGAACTTGAGTGGTAAGAGTAATGATATATTTTGGATACTTGATACTGGAGCAACTCACCACATGACTGGCCGGTTAGACTTGCTCGAGGACATTCGGGACATTACGCCAGTGTCAGTTATGTTGCCTGCAGGAGCCGATGTCATGACCCTCAAACAGGGAACAGTTCGCTTGACATCTCAACTGTCATTACAGAATGTTTACTATGTCGATGGATTTCATACAAATTTGATTTCGCTTGGACAACTCGTGACAGATAATTATTTGGTCGGACAAGTGACTGATAAACTCATGGTTTTGCAGGACCGAGCAACGAGGATGCTGATTGGAGCGGGTGAACGAGAGGGAGAGGGGTTGTACCGGTTTCAAGGAGTAGAGATCGCGACTTCCCTACATACTGAAGTTTGCAAGGATTTGGTTTTGTGGCATAATCGGATGGGTCATCCGTCTCTTCAAGTAACAGAATGCATACCTGGAGTTCGGAGATCGTCTAGTAGTAGTAATAATGAGCTTTCTATTAAGAATTGTGATGTCTGTTTTCGATCTAAGCAAACTCTGCAGTGTTTTCCAGACAGTTTGAATAATGCAAAAGATAATTTTGATTTGATTCACTGTGATTTATGGGGTCCATATCGCACAACAGCTTTCTGTGGATCCAAATATTTTCTAACAATCGTAGATGATCATTCTCGAGCTGTATGGTTGTATCTTCTTGCTGATAAAGCAATGGCGCCACTGCAAATTCGAAACTTCATCAAAATGATCGAAAGACAGTTTTCTCAGAAGGTTAAAAGGATTCGAAGTGATAATGGGACTGAGTTTACATGTCTTACGCGATTTTTTCAGGAGCAAGGTATCATACATGAGACTTCCTGTGTTCATACTCCACAACAAAATGGACGAGTGGAACGCAAGCATAGACATATCTTGAATATCGCGAGAGCCTTACGGTTTCAGGCTAGTCTTCCGATAGAATATTGGGGGGAATGTGTACTAACGGCTGCTTATTTGATTAATCGCACTCCGTCTGCCTTGCTGAAAAATAAAACTCCGTTTGAGTTGTTGTTTGGTCATGCTCCAGGATTTAAGCATTTACGAGTCTTGGGATGCTTAGCGTATGCGCATAATTTGAATCATAAAGGTGATAAGTTTGCGACTCGCAGTCGGCGGTGTGTCTTCCTAGGATATCCCTATGGGAAAAAGGGATGGAAATTGTATGATTTAGAAAGCCATAGTGTCTTTGTCTCACGTGATGTCGTGTTTCAGGAAACCACATTCCCATTTGCGATCAGTGATGTAGCTCCTGTATCTAATGGAGAGTTAGGTGTTCCACCTACAGGAGAAGTTTTGGATAGCGATGATGAGGAGGAGACGCAAATTCAGAATAATATTGAGTCAGCCCCGAGTGCTGAGACTTCGCAAGCTCCGGTAACAAACTCTAGTGAACCTCTTGGTAGAGGACATCGACAAAAGTACACTTCTACAAGACTTAAGGACTATGTTGTTCAAACGGCTGCTACTTCACAACCCTCCTCTCTCTCTACAACGACACCCGCGCCTCAGCCATCCTCAGGTATGAAATATCCAATTTGTAACTTTGTTTCATGTGACCGTTTTTCACAGAAACATTTGGACTTTGTCGTGGCAATGTCGGCTAATATGGAACCGAGATCATTTGCTGAAGCTATGAAAGATGAACGATGGGGAGTTGCAGTTGATTGTGAAATTACATCTTTGGAAGGAGCAAATACTTGGCGACTAGAGCATCTACCTCCAGGAAAGAAAGCGCTTGGATGTAAATGGATCTTTACAATTAAGTACAAAGCTGATGGTTCAATAGAGAGATACAAGGCTCGTCTGGTGGTATTAGGAAATCATCAAGAAGAAGGGATTGATTACGAAGAAACATTTGCGCCAGTTGCGCGCATGACAACAGTGAGACTTTTTCTTGATATTGCGGCTAAAGAGAACCAAGAAGTTCATCAGATGGATGTTCACAATGCGTTTCTTCATGGGGATTTAAATGAAGAAGTGTATATGAAATTGCCACTAGGTTTCAGAGATAAAGGAGAAACTCGTGTTTGTCGATTACAAAAATCATTATATGGTCTTAAGCAAGCTCCTCGTTGTTGGTTTGCTAAGTTGTCACATGCTCTCCAAGCATATGGGTTTACGCAGTCACGGTCTGATCATTCTCTTTTCGTATACTCTAAGAAAGAGATTCGATTGCGCATATTGATTTATGTTGATGATTTGATTATAATTGGAACATCCCCTCAAGCGATCAAAGTTTTCAAGGATTATTTGGCTACTTGTTTTAAGATGAAAGATCTTGGACCAGTTAAGTATTTTTTGGGTATCGAAGTAGCACGAAGTAAGACTGGATTTTATCTTTGCCAGAGAAAATATGCGACAGATATTGTTAATGAAGTTGGTCTTCTTGGTTGTAAACCGGCTGGGTCTCCCATTGATCAAAACCATAAGCTTGCGAAGGCTGATGGAGCCTTGTTAGCTGATCCAGGAACCTATAGGCGTCTTGTGGGACGTCTCATCTATCTAGCTGCGACACGTCCTGATCTTACATACTCTATCCATGTTTTATCACAGTTTATGAATAAACCGAGAGAGGAACATTGGTTGGCTGCACTCAAGGTGGTTCGATATCTTAAAGGAACGTTGGGGCAAGGAATTTTGCTGCGAGCTGATTCACAAAAACATATCACTGGATGGTGTGACTCAGATTGGGGAGGATGTCCATTGTCGCGAAGGTCACTTACGGGATGGTTTGTGCAGTTTGGTGAATCGCCAATATCATGGAGAACACAGAAACAAGATTCAATTTCTCGGTCTTCCGCGGAAGCAGAGTACAGGGCCATGGCTGAGGTAACTGCAGAACTTCGGGGACTCAAAACTTTGTTACTTGATTTCGGAATTCGGCATGACGAGCCAATGACGATCAGGTGTGATAGTAAACCAGCTATCCATATAAGCAACAATCCAGTTTTTCATGAGAGAACCAAGCATGTGGAGTCGGATTGTCATTTTGTTCGCGATGATATTGTTCGAGGCATTGTCAAACCGTTTCATGTCTCTACAAAGGAGCAGCTCGCGGATATACTAACGAAGGCATTGGGACGAAAGGAGTTTGATGCTTTTCTTCTCAAGTTAGGCATTCAAAACTTGTATGCTCCAACTTGAGGGGGGGTATTGGGATATGTTAAGATCCCATAAATATGATTTGGCCATATATTCGGTTATGTAAAGTTTCCTATAAGGTCGGGATTGTATGAGTATATATGTGAGGGCTAGTTAACGCCATATGAATAAGAAAAAAGATTATCAAAACCTAATTTGTCACATGGAAATAAAAAATCTGAAGAACACTATTAGAGGTTTTGGAATGCAAAGCTACTTCAGAAGGAGAAGAAGGTAATGTATTCGTGTTAAATGTTTATGTAAAACTTGATTCAAGTTGTATCAGAAAGAGCTCTTACTCTTGTTTCTTCATTGTTTGCTTGTTTACTTATGACTACTATATGAGAGCACATTTTGGGAACAATCAAACAAAACCGTCTTCATGTTTGAAATAAAGGGGGATTAGACGTAATAGCTAGAATCTAAATCTAACGTGTAACTTTTACATTTCAAACCAGTAGTTACCCACCACCTAGAAAATTCGAGAAAGGGAAAGAGATATAAAATGGTAAGAGACCTGTGAATAGATGGGACAAGTAGGGAAGGGGACCGGTCTGATCGGATCTTTTTTTCTTGGGTGGATAAGACGTCAACATCTTCCCCTATCTTCTTTGTCCCCTTTTCAATTTCTTTCCTAATCTAATTACACCACCAGATCTCCAAAAGTTGAAAGAAAAAAAATTATATATGTCAAGTGAACTACATTCTTCAGTTGATAAAATCTAATATGTAATTTACATCATGCCATATTAACAATCTTCCAGTATTAAAATAACTGATATAATCTTGCCAAAAGATAATTACTTGGTATAATATAGATATCATTTGGTTAAGACAAAAACCATTATGAATTGCCGTTTAGTGGTCCAATTAAAACCCATTAAAGATTTACTTTGTTGGCCCATGTAAAAATTAAAAGAGCCCAAAATAATTTACATTAATTAATGCAAAAATACATATATAAAAGATTTGATTGGTGACAAGAATTACCATTAATTAAGTTTGAGTTAGGTTTATAATTCAAAAATGTTACCAATCATGCATTAAATTTAGTTTTTTTTTTTGATTTTAAGTTTGATTTAAGATGTGTTGTATTTGTGTTACAATTTTAAACCCTTTATAAATTTGCTAACTCAAATATAAACCTACATCAACCAAAATCCTATGTTTTAGAAGTTGAGTTACAAATTTGATTGATTTTTTTTTTGTTTTAAGAAAAATGAAAATCGTGAACAGGACCTTATACAAAATAATATATATTGAACAAATAAGATGCAAACGTAGATTTGGGAATATTGGTCGTGGGTGTAGGGGAGAGTGGGGGTAATATTTATTTGTTTTATTTTAAGATTTTATAAATTATTAATTTTAATGAATATATCTTTCATGATAGTCTATTTTATTCTAATAATTTTTTCAAATCTTCTATAGAATACTTAGAAAATAATATATACTGAAAATTCTTTTTCAAATTTTTATACTTATTTAAAATAAATTTTATTTTTCTTTTTATTTGTGTTAAAAAGAGCTTAATAAAAAAATTTATTTATCAATTTATATATTCAATTTTTTATTTAGAACTCATACTGCAACTTATACATCGAAAATATTACCAGTCATAAGTTTTAATAAATGATAAAGCAAAATTTACCACATAAACTTACAGTTTTTACCACATATTTTTTACTGCAAGTTACATCGAACTACAAATAATACTGCGATTTAACTCTAATACTATATGTCACCGGAGCCAAATTTAAAAGAGAGAAAACAAGGTAAATAAAAATTAAATAAAAGTATTTTATTTTCAGCATGAAAGATTGCATTAAGAATGTTCATAAAAAAGCTTCTCCAGATTTTAATTCTATGTATTGCAATATTTTATTATATTTTAAATTTGTATTTAGTTGTATTTTTATTTTATTACTTTATGTGTAATGTTACTTTGTATATAAAAATAATAGTTGTTATAAAAAAATTAATTAAAAGTAGAAAAACAGCAGAGCAGAGCAGTGAAAACTGTAGCTATCAATGGTGTTATAGTTATCATCACTGTTCCTTTAACAATGGCTTTTTGACCTCTCTCCTTCTCTCCTTCAACTTGTCGCAATCCCTAATCTTCTCTTTCATTTCAAAGTTTCAATCTTTTACACTTCTTCGTCGTGTGAACTCCTCCTCTCTCTCTCTCTCTCTCTCTCTCTCTCTCTTCGCTGCTTTGTTCTTAGTTCTCCAGTAGAGTACCGCAAAGGTATAATCTTGTAGAGTTTATCGCCCTTGTTTTTAGGGAATTTGATTCTGTAGATTTAGAGATTCCCTTTTCGATATAAAACCCTCCGAGATTCTCTCTCGCTGATTAGAGTTCTCTGTTGATAATCTGAGTAGTTGCTCGTTTGTGGAAACGCTAAAGGTCCAAACTTTGTAGAGATTCTGATTGGAATCTAAGATTTTAGAGAGGGATTAGTGTTTATTCAATCGAATTTTTGGTGGGTTTGATTGTAAAATGACTGTGGAGGAAGTGAGTGATGGGTCTGTGTGGAGTAGGGAAGATGATATAGCCTTTGAGAGAGCTATTGCTAGTTATACAGATGAATCTGATGAGAAGTGGGAGAAGATTGCTGCTGATGTTCCTGGGAAAAGCGTTGAGCAGATTAAAGAACACTACGAGGTTTTAGTTGAGGATGTTAGTAGGATTGAATCAGGATGTGTGCCACTTCCTGCTTATAATTCTCCTCAAGGAGGATCTGGTGATGGTGATGATGAAGGAGGGAACACTAAGAAAGGAGGAAACAGTCATGTGGGCGAGTCTAAAGCAAAGTCAGATCAAGAACGGCGGAAGGGTATTGCCTGGACTGAGGATGAGCACAGGTGTGAATGTGATCTTTGTTTATTTGAGGATGCTAATCTGTTTGCTGCATACTAATAATTGTCTGTGTTTGCAGGTTGTTTCTTCTTGGTTTGGATAAGTATGGTAAAGGAGATTGGCGTAGCATTTCTCGCAACTTTGTGGTGACAAGAACACCGACACAAGTCGCTAGCCACGCTCAAAAGTACTTCATTCGTCTGAACTCGATGAACAAAGAGAGGAGACGAACAAGCATTCATGACATCACTAGTGTTGGTGACGCTGATGTCTCAACGCCACAAGGACCTATCACTGGTCAGAACAACAACAACGGTTCTGCTGCTGTTGTTGTTGCTGGAGGAGGAAACAAATCAGCCAAGCAAGGTGTCTCACAACCACCACCGGGACCTCCTGTGTATGGAACACCAAGCATAGGTCAGCCAGTAGTTGGAACACCTGTGAGCCTCCCAACTCCACCTCACATGGCTTTTGCTGCTCCAGTCCCTGGCTCAGTGGTTCCTCAGATGCCGTACACCACAATGCCGCGTACACCAACGGCTCATAGGTAACGTCTGAGAAATACGTTTTAGGTGTAAGAAAGATGTGTAAAGGACATATTCAAGCTTTGTTCCTTGAGTGAATTTTTTTTTTCTTTTACTTTAGTTTTCTGGTGGATTTTTTCTAATAAGATATTAAGATCATGTGGTTTAGTTTTCAGTCTGTAGAAGCAAAAACAAATAAACTTTCTTTTTGTACTTGGAACACAATAAAAGCCTATGTGCCTAGATTTGAATCAAGATGCAAAGCTACTACATCTTTATATGGTTTTAACTTTTGGGAAACTCTGTTGTGTAATGTTCCGGTTTGGCATTGTATACTATACGCTGCAAAGCTAGATCATAAAGGTCTACACAAAGAACAAAACATTGCAGAAATGTTACAGAGAGTGAACAGTTTTTTCTCTTTGAATGATACTGCTGTGAAAATGTTACATGTACATGATCTTTTGAGGTAGTAGGAAGAGAACAAGCTTTATGATTAATCTATTGAATCTATGGTCAGCCACTCGAGTTTGGAGATGTCAAAGGAAACAAAGTAAGCAACTCTGGCTCTGTATACCCTGGTTTAGACCTTGGTGATGGATGTAAGTAAAAGCGTCTTTCCTTAATAGCTTTCTCCTCTTGGCCGATGTCTGCTTTATCCCCTTCTATCAAGGACAAGTCAGAGAACAATGAAGAAGGGGTGCTGCCCACTGGACTTGTTAAAAGGTTGGTAATACCAGATTTAGATGATGGTGTAGTACCAATGGGTTTAAAGCTCAAAGGAGGTTTGACTATTTCAAGCTTTGGCCTCATACATTGCCTTCTCTCGTGGAGCTTAGAAGTTGGCTTCTTCTTTTGCGTGCCGGGTTTATCACTGTTGCTTCTGGTACTGCAGCAGCATTGCTGTTCTCTGAAGGACTTGTTAAGCGCTGCACGATTTCTCTGAAAGTGTTGGTGTCAGTTTGGACAAATGTAGTAACCGGCTTGCAGGTTGTAAAGTTTTGAATTCCTTTGTTATTCATATGTTGTGACTAAACAGGCTTTGGTTTTTACTCCTGTTTCCTTTTGGCCTCTGACCTGTGACAAAAAGAAGAGGCGGTCGTGTACTCAAACCTGACTTGTTGTATACTCAAAAATCTATATCAAAGTTTGGTGCTGTTACTAATTAATTGTAGGAATGAAAATGATGATAGGGTTTGTAATGTCGTAAACCTGTTTTGTTTTATCATCTTTATGGTGGTTAACTTGTTCATATGATGAGAGAACTTGTTAATCTATGAATCCCTACAAGAATGACATGAAATGATTTTTAACAAGGTACCAAAGACATACCTGAAGAACAAGCTGAGGCAGCAAGTGAAGGCAAATGCAGGTTTCAGAACCCAAATGAAGAAACTTAAAACAGAAGAAGAGAACAAAAGAGATAGAGAGAGAACTCAAAGAAGGTATATAGACTGCTGTTGTTAGTCTAATGGTCACAGGCTCACAGCTCAAAACTTGTTCATGTACCTTAAAAGAGCAGAGGAATAACAGGAGAGTAATATGGAGGAAAGAGGAAGACTTTTTTACCCCTTCATAACCGTGTTTTTTGGGTTTGTGTCACTTGTTAATTTGTTTGGTCAAACATCAGAATGACAAATGTGACGGGTTATGTTTCCATCTTGCCGTGAAGGAATGGATAAAGGAAGAAAATGCATGCAGTTTCTGAAAGACGTCACGTCACAGCAAACTTTCTCCCCAACTATCTAAAACCAAACAACCGTTTTTTTTTGTTTTAAATGGGATGTCTCTGTTTGAATGTGTGATGAGATACTTAACTATATTCTGCAAAAGGAATCAGTTCCTAAGTTTAACAGTCATTGACAGCAAGATTCACTAATCACTATAGATATAGACAAGACTCTGCAGAATAATATGGTTTGATAAAACAGCAATCTGTTCATCTCATGGACTCTTTAACTTTAAGGTCATAAAAATGCTACTATGGTTTTTCTTTTATTTGCAGTTTACTTAAATGGAGAACCAAAACCTATTGCAATCTTAAGACAAATAAAGATCAATGAATCTAGTCTTCACTCTCTTCAGGTACTTCCATTAGCTAAAAAACTCCACGAAGAACATCGGTTAGCAAAACTGCAGAGCTCACGCTCTGTCCTGTCATCCAAACCTTGAAGCCTTTGTAGAAGTACTCTGCGTCGTTCCAAGCTTTGAGTTCTGTGAGAGAGAAAGGTCCTTGTATATCACCTTGAGGATCTTTGTATAGCCAGCTTGCCTTCTCTCTATCATATGGTGTGCGCCTGTCCCTTTTCCTTTTCTTTTCAGATAGGCAAGCGGAGGGAGGAGGAGAGCTCAGAACCTGAACATGTTCAACTGTAGGGTCTAGAGTCTCTCCATCACCACAGTTCTCGTCTTCATCACCATCGCTAAGCTCTATTATCTCTGATGGATTCAGTTGAGCTTGAGATCCGTTGTTATGATTTAATACTGGTGTGCTTGACTGAAGCTGAGAAACGTCAGGCTCTTTAGTTGGCGTTTCTTCTTCTCCGGTGATGCCATTTGCTGTCTGCTCTACATCTCTATGAAGAGATTCATCACCTGTAATTGAGAAGATGCAAATCTTTAGAAGATCCTTACATCAATTCCTCTACCAAAACCAGCATAGCCATGGCAAGATGCAAACACACTGAAACAAGAACGCTACACATTGTTATGACGCACCTGCAGAAGCAGTCCATGTTGGCAAGTCCACCGCATGAGACGTGATTCCCGGAGTTGTGATGGTGTTTGACATCAGAAAACCATTATTACACTGCTGATCGTCTCCACCAAAGAGGTTGCGGACTTCTGGGGTTTCTTGGATGCTTGATATTGGAGATTCGCTCAATCGTTGTTCGTTGTCACAACTCTTATGAGCCTCAGGGGACGCTTCAGGGTTTGGTACAAGTTCCTCTCCAATAACTTCCGGAAGTTCACGGAGTAGCCGGGACTGTTCTTCTGGAGTCTGAAGAAGCTCCCTCTTTTCCAGATACTCAGACAGCGTAACAACTCATGAAATCAAGAAAAACAATTCACAGACGTTTCAGATCTCACTATCCTAATGATATTTATTCGTAAAAAAGGATATTCTCTTCGCCATCCCTTCTCAGTGGCTTGAGCAATACGCTTTTGTAACGATGCCAGTTCTCTTCCAAGCCACTAATAAGTTCAGTCACCACAAGAGTTGAGTCAGTCAAAGAAATAGAACCACATGAGTATTTTTCAGCTAGAAACACAGTTAAAGCTTGATCAATGTCATCACTAAAGTCATGCTCAAGAGCTGAGGTAAATAGGCGATACAGAAATGAAGCAGGAGAGGAAGTTAGCATGCATACGTGTTTTGTCTGATCTTCATGTAAACTTCGAGCCTTTTCTTCCATCTCCACCTAGCCAAAAGTTCAAATGAATTTTGATTAAAAAGCCACAAAAAAAGAAGTCTTAAAACTCCATAAGCAGAAAAAGGTGAGCTAGTTGTTGGAATAGGTGACAAATAAGTGCTTATCTTTAATCCAGAGATAGAAAACAAACTTACAATTGTGGGCTGCTTAAGAGAACCGTTCTTTATTCTCTGATGCAAATCTTCACATTCCTCCTACAAAATATTTACATAAAAGCTAATGAATGATACACCATAAACTATAAGGCTAGAATAGACACTAGTCAAACAAATTTAATAATGAAAATAGAAACCCAGTGGCTGGCTGTCAAAGCACACAGGTACCTGATTTATCAATCAACTGGAAGCACAAAACTTGAGAAATGAACAAAATTTCTAAGTAAATTACCTTGGAGAAATCATCATCAGATAGCATAGAGATAGAAACGTCTTTTACACAATTAGTAACCTGAAGAAGAAAACCATCAGTCCCAGGCTCCTTCTTCACGCCTAGATAACAGACAAAAAAACAAAACGTACAAAGAGAGCTCAGCTTTCTACTGCAGACCAGATATATAGACTTTCAGAAACATTACCTGTGACCTGAACAAGCTGATAAGGATTCTTCTGAAGATAATCATTAGGGTCAGACCTAATCCTCACAAAACTCCCCAACACTTTACCCTCAAAGGCCTCCTGAGACTTCTCGACCAGCTCCTGAACCAAACTCTTCCTCAAGTAGACCATCTTAACATTCTCACTCACCATCTTCGCAAAAATACCTCTAGGCTTCTTCTCAACAACCTTCCTTATCTTAACCACCTTCTCCGAACGGCTCACAATCTGCGCCTCATCCTCGTACAGATAATCAAAATCCGCATCATCCTGATTCTCCTCGTAATGCTTCTCCAGTAGATCATAGACCTTGATCCTCAGTATCGTCTTAGCCCCGAAAAGCGACATCAGCCTATGGTCACACGCGACTTTCTTCTTGTTTGAGGAATCTATGAGACCGTTCTCAGCAATGTACCTTGAGATAGCCTCGCTAACCTCGAATCTAGAGATCTTGGTGGTTGTGTCTTTGCCGAGAGAGTGAAGAAACTCGATGAGTTGTCTTGAACCCCATCCTATGAACTCGAAACGCTTAGCTCTAGCTTTCCTTTTCCTAGAGCTAGTCAAGTGGCTAGTGCCCTCTTCAACCCAAGTCATGTCTCCCATTTTACACACCTCTCTTCTACCAAAACGTTCTCTCACTCAAAACTACTCTATTCGTCTAAAGTCTAAACCTTTACAAAGAGGGTGAAGCAGTAACTGATTCTTATTACCAGAAAACTAAGCAAAACTCGTGTCTTGCCGTAGAAATTATCACTTGACAAGTGTAGGAAAATTCAAATTTGGAGAGATGGAGAGAGAGAGAGGATAAGACCGCAACGAATCGTCGGGAAAAGCACAAAAATTTCGGCGGGGGAAGACGATCGGCGAGAGCTCAGATTCTCCGGCGGCGACTTTTTTAATCCGAGAATCGCTACGACGCAAATCAATCCTCTCTCACTTTCTATTTGTGAAGCTAACAGAAAGTAAAAAGTAAGAATATAAGAAACAAAAATATAAAATATTTATCTTTAACTAAATAAGCGACAAAATTATTTTATAATTATTTTTTAATATGTGCAGGTGATTTCGAAATGCAAAACACACTCACTATAGAGTGGAAAATAGTAGTATATATTTATTTTTGTAAATATTTCTCCATTGTTATCAATTTAAAAAATAATATAAAACTGTATAAAGGATGTAAATAAGGAAAAAATACGAATATTAAAAGAGAAAAGGGACAAATCAAGAATGTAAATATTGAGAAAGTGAGTGATAACTTTTACTTTTCCACTAATCTTAAATATACGCAAGAATATTATTTAGATGATTTTGTTTAAGCTTGCAGTTGATATACATTTTAATTTATACACCAATGATAAGCTTGCTGGTGTTTAAATATTTATGAGAAACTATTTAGTGGCTCCATAATAATTAAGATTGAACTTGTTTTTATAGTTTTGAACAAATCAATATTTTAAAATTTTCAAACAAAAAGGCTTTAAGATTAATCTTCAGTAACTTAAGATTTATCTTCATGCAACAGCAATATACTCCTCTGCATTCACTTTTTCTTGTGTCTTCTTCTGCTTCTTCAACTCCTTTGTCTTGCTCTGAAACCAAAACCATAGATAATCAACAACAAACAAACAACTAACTCAGTGCCAATTCTCCTCGATGTAACCATTTGAACAGAGCCACAAGATTTAAAGACTTCATTACCTTTAAGGATTGTGTTAACTCGGTTATATCTTTCTTGCTCTCCTCAGATTTGTTTAAGTTGTTGTTCTGGGTAGGTTCCTGCAATTCAAAGTACAATGAGTAGTGTTAGAAAACTTCTAGTAGAGAAAGAGAGAGAGACTCGGTTTTGATATTGTGACAACAAAAAGGCAAGAAGAGAGAGACCTCAGGTGGGAGGAACGAGGCATCTCTCTTTCTTTTCTTCTCTGCACTCTTCTCCGACTGTTTCTCTTGCTTCTCCTGCCACTTCTTATCTGCCTTCTTTTGGTCATTCATGAAGTATTCCCCAGACTCCAACTGCTTATCAACCTGGAAAAAATCATACAACAAGGTCAACGGATTTGCAGGAAAAAAAGAATAATCAAAAGCTGAAACTAGAAGCAAGTTTTCTTGCCTTGCTAGGCGTCTGTTCAGGAGGTAATGTTGTATATGGCTTCTTCTCCTTGCTTTTGGGCTTGATTTGCTGAACATTCTTCCTGAGGAATCAAATTTGAAATAGATAGATGAGTTACTGAGAATGTCACCCGATTCAATAGCCATAAATTAGAAAGAAAGAAGGCCCGTACTTCCTGAAAGTAGGAAGAAACCTAGCCCAGCTTTCAGTTGCAAGCGCTGGATCCTTTGCCAGTTCCTTTCTCATCATGAGATTCTGCATAACCAAGTGCGGAAGCATATAAACCAATTAGACATAGGCTCGAAACACAAAGAACCACCAGTAACAGAGAAATACTTCATACACACCTTTATCTGATATACCGGATGAATCTCATTACGTAGGCACTCTTCCACAACTCTTCGAACTTGTTTTAGACCTTTAAAAGAACCCATTGCGGCTACAGTACTTCCCTGTTAGACGCAGATAAACCCCAAGGAATCAAGAAGATATGTGAGACATTTGCAAAAGAAACACACACAATTACCTGAATTAGAATGTAACAGTCTAATAATATTTCCATCGCCTGCAAGAAACCAAAATCATTAAAAGCCCCAAAGCAAAAAAACAGAAGTTTGCATAAGTATAAAATAATATCACACTACTAGCATCACTATGACTATAAATGACCATCTCTAAAGATTAATCATAGGACTTAAAACCAGATAGACAACAAACCTTCAAGGTAGAAGAATTAGGACCCAGAAGCCGCTGCCTTCTTTTGACAAATCTTGCCTGAAAAGATAAGTCTATATTAAGAACCGTTGACAATGCATGACAGATACTTACTGAAACTAAACTTATTCACCACGTTATCGACTACTCTATGCCTATACTAGAAGTAGTGGCCAGAGTAAAAAGGTGGTACTGATTGTCCTTAGATACATCAAAATGAAAGCTTAACTATGAATGACTTAGTACCTTGTTCCGAACCAAGTTCCCAATCTTGATGATATCACATTGCACTTCATCTTCCAGAATCTTGATCGCCTGTAATCATCAAAGAAGCATAAAACTCAAATATCAGAAAGTTAAAGACTTTCAACGTTTCCCTAAACAGAGTCAAGTTACATCCTTTTCACCACCAAGATGAAGTGTGGCACAAGTAAAAATACCTGAGGAGCAGGAACACTTCTGGAAAGAAGCTTAATCAAATCCCTAGCTTTAACAACGATATAAGGATCTCTCGTCTTCCTCGTCGTCGAAACAGTCATAGACCCTTCAACCTACCAATCCCAATCACCAGATTTAAAACCCTAAACCCTAGAAAAAACCCCCAAATCAACGTTTAACTAATTAATTCACCAGGTTGAGTTTGCAAGCGACGCCGTATTGCTTGAGAGCTGATTCGATCCTGGGCCAAGAGTCCTGAAGATACTTCTCTCTGTACTTAGGAAAGAGAGTGGAGAATGTGCTGACTTCGAGCATGCCGGTGGGGTTCCACGCCGGATCGAACTTCTCGATTGTCCATCGGTCGATGTTTGGGTCGTCGTCCCACGGCTTCGGCTTGTCGTGATTGCCTCTGTACCTGACTTTTTTATCTAGATTGTGGTTATCGTGATTGAGCTTCTCCTCCACCTCCGCCATTGAATTGGAACACTCTTAGAGACGGCGGGCGAAGGTTTGGTTTATATTAGGTTTAGGGTTTATCAACTCTTTAGATCCTTGGAAGACAAAATGAATTAAATTGATCCGATGTTAAACCGGACAAAGTTGAACCGCAGTGGTTGAAACTGGTCGTTGGCGAAGATAGCTCAGATAGGGCTGGAAGAAAATCCGAACACAAAAAATTGAACCGAACCGATCTGAAAAATAATACCAAATCCAAACTGAACTGAAATGGTTAAATTGATTCAAAATGTATTTAGAGAACCGAAACCAAAGCGATACCGAATATATTTGAATTAGATTTATACAGTTAAATATATTAATTATTTTCAAATTTAAAATTCAAAATATAAAAAAATATTTGAAATTGTCTAAAATAGTTTAAAATACTCAAAAATAAATATTTAAAATAGTTAAACTATACTCGAAACACCAAAACTACTTAAAATATTTATTGATTTTTCATCTAAATAGTCAAGTAAACCAATTTTTATGTTAAGTTTAGGTATTTTGACATATACTACTTAAATTTATATGTTAAATATTATTTTTTTTTAGATTTTGAAAATTGTAAAGTATATATAAATTTTAATTTAAAAATAATAATTTAAATAATTTACCTAGGTCCGAACCGAACCTGCAAACTGAATTTGAACCAAATTTTAAAAATACCAGGATGATGCTGAAGTTTCTAATCTCAAAATTCTGATCCGAACCGAAATCCAAACTCTTGATTTGCTAGATGAAATAAATTAATCTGATGTTAAACCAGACAAAATTAAATCGAACCAACACAAACCGGAGTAGTTGAATCGCTACTGGTTATTGGCGGAGATATCAAAGTTGCTAGATGAACTAGAGTCTCTACCTTCTTCTCCATTTCTCCCACACGCCCAAAATCTCTGAAACAAAAATGATTCAGCACTGCTCCATCACGAAACCTGCTTTCTCAGCCTCGATCGCCACCCACAAGCAACGTCGTTCCACCAGCTTCTTCAATTTCGGCATCCGATGCGAATCCGGGGATGTATCATCGCCCTCGAATCGGACCAATGCGGTGTCATTGTCGTCGTCGTCGGAGGATTCTTCCTTGAAGAAGAATCTGATGGAGTCTGGAGTGAGAAAGAGCGAGCCTTACCCAGGAGGGATGCCAAAGATGGGTCCTTTCACGGGGAGAGATCCGAATGTGAAGAAGCCTGAGTGGTTGAGACAAAAGGCGCCACAGGGGGAGAGGTTTCAGGAGGTGAAGGAGTCGTTGACTCGTCTCAAGCTCAACACTGTTTGTGAGGAAGCTCAGTGTCCTAATATAGGCGAGGTGTGTTGAAAAGAAAAAAAAAGTTTAGTTTTTTTTTTATTGTTTAGGATTTTGAAAGTAGATAGCTTTTTGATGTGCAGTGTTGGAATGGAGGTGGGGATGGTATAGCAACTGCGACCATCATGGTTCTTGGTGATACTTGTACACGTGGCTGTAGGTTTTGTGCGGTTAAAACGAGTAGAAACCCTGCTCCTCCTGATCCAATGGAACCAGAGAACACTGCCAAGGCCATAACCAGTTGGGGGTGAGTGGATTTTGTCTGTTTCCCAATCTTAGCAATGTGCCTATATTAGCTTCTTTGAAAGTTCGTAATCTTGTGATATTGGGAATAGCTTTATGAAATTGACGCATGGTAATGCTTCTCCAAGTTTTGAGGAGAATCTTAGGCTCAGGAACAACACGTTACATAGCTTGAAATGTTAGGTTACTGAAGCCTTATATATATATTTGTGAATCAGTGTAGTATGATATGCTTTGTTGGCTTTTACTTTGTTGCAGTGTAGACTACATAGTTATTACCAGTGTAGACCGTGACGATCTGCCTGATGGTGGAAGTGGACATTTTGCACAGACTGTTAAAGCTATGAAGGTCAGTCTATAGGAACGGAGCTGTGTCCCAAGATCTCTTAAGAATACTGTTTTTCCCTTGGATTCTTGTTTCTGAGTGAAAATTTTTTTCTCATTTATGTAGAGACTTAAGCCGGATATAATGATAGAGTGCTTAACTTCTGATTTCCGTGGAGACCTGGAGGCTGTAGACACTCTTGTACACTCAGGACTGGACGTTTTTGCCCACAATATAGAGACTGTGAAAAGGCTCCAGCGACTTGTGAGGGATCCCAGGGCTGGGTGAGTGTTGTTCTCTAATTCTTCATAATGCTTTGCATAGTGTGTTATGGCATGAATTGATAGTTAAATTGTATCTTATTATACAATCAATCACTTACTGAATCGGTTAAAACGAGGCATACATAGTTGTCTGCATCTCTAATTGTACCAAATGTCCCCTGGGAGAATGCAGATATGAGCAGAGCATGTCGGTTTTGAAACACGCAAAGATCAGCAAACCAGGAATGATCACAAAGACTTCCATAATGCTTGGTCTTGGAGAAACAGATGAAGAGTTGAAGGAAGCAATGGCTGATCTAAGAGCGATAGATGTTGACATCCTAACACTTGGTCAGTATCTACAGGTAAAAAGACTAACAAGCATTTCGTACATCATTCGCAAGAAGATCCCAAGAACATCAGCCGACCTTTTCTTTGATGTACAATGCAGCCAACTCCACTGCATTTGACAGTGAAAGAGTATGTGACGCCTGAGAAGTTTGAGTTCTGGAAAACATACGGAGAATCAATCGGATTTCGCTATGTAGCAAGTGGACCACTGGTAAAACCACACGAACAAACTCTTACTTTGAATATCTCAAAGTCAAAATAGCTGAGAGCTCTCTGATTGATTGATTTGGATTAAATATGATATACTTGGTGCAGGTGAGATCTTCATACAGAGCAGGAGAGCTTTTCGTTAAGACAATGGTGAAAGAAAGCTACGCTAAATCCATGTCTTAGTTGGCTATTATAAACACGAGGCCCGATACTCAACACAAAGCCTATGTCTTAGTTGACTTCATTCAGATGACTCTTATGCTGCAAATCTTTGTTGTAGTTTAAGACACAAGCTGAATGAAAAGGAACAGCTTCAGATGTTTGTCTTGTTTCAGATAATCAACTATGGGACGAACCAAATCGATTTTTGATTTCACTCTATAAATGGGTTTAGTAGTAAGGCTTATTCTTCACAATCTCATGAGAGGCATGAGTGTGAATCTTTTAAGCAATTGGTTCTTGTAATGATTCTGTGAGTCTTTTTAGGTCATTCTGGATATTTGATAATATGATTATATGATGTGGAGTTTGAGTAGTACACTAGGACTGTGCTCATCTTGTAAACGCTATGAGTGTTCGACTTTTAAAGAACCAGCAAGAGGTCCGGTTTGTGAGATAACCATCTAAATGCTAATCAACGAAGTGATGTTGTTTCCATTTTCCAATTTAATTTTCAGCTCGGTTAAGCTTCGGTTTACTATTTATATAGACCAAACTGTTCAATACGGTCTAGATTTCGATTTTGGATTAGTTCAGTTATAAGTTATGATCCGGGTTCGACCCTCGCTTGTCGCGGTTTGGTTTAATTTTGATTGGATAAGTCATGTTAAACCGGACTGGACCGGTTGGTGTGTGTGAAAATGGCAGAAACTTTTATACTCAACCTTGAGCTACACTCAGAAACGCGAACACATCGAAGAAGGAAGCAGAAATGTACAAAACTCATCTCTTATCCCTCTCCTCATGCACACTTAATCTAAACCTTCCTCTCTCTCCCTTCCTCGTCTCTCAGAGACAACCATTGTCTCTCCACAAGCGCAATCTTCCCTCTCTGTTCTCTGTTTCCGCTACTTCCGACAACATGTCTGGTGAAAACGACGGCGGGATGTCTGCTGACAAGAAAGGGTCTGGAACGACGGCGAGAGGAAGGAGATTACTCAAAGTTAGAGAAGAGAAGAGGAAACGCGACTACGACCGTCTCCACGATTACCCATCTTGGGCAAAGTACACTTACCTTTTGCACACCAAGTGTTTGTGTTATTGCCTGTGTTAACATAAAATTAGAGCCGGTTAACTTGAATCAGTTTCCTTTCGCTGGTTCATTGTAATTAATCGTAAATTGGTTTAGTTCGGTTTAGTCCATTACATGTATATATAGGAGTTGACTGTTGTGATCATAACAAACTCATGAATAGTAATAGATAAAGAGTAATTATTTTTGCTGAAAGTATTCACCTTTTAAAATACAGGGTACTGGAGAGTGCTTGTAAAGATGATGAAGAGCTTCGAGCTGTTCTTGGTGATAGTATAGGCAACCCCGAGCTCATGAGAAAGAAGGTTGTTGATGGGTTTCTTTCTCCTTTACGACGCTTTGTGTTTTTGTTTTCTATCGAATGTGAAGTTGGGAAACATGTTTGTTCAGGTTGAAGAAAGGGTAAGGAAGAAGGGAAAAGACTTTCAGAAGCAGAAGAGTGGCTCTGTGCTTTCTTTCAAAGTCAGCTTCAGAGAGTGAGTATCTCTTCTTTTTTTCCTTCCATTGCCTCAGAATATGGTACCAATGTTCTTGTATTGATATCTGCAGTTTCAATCCTGTTGACTCCTTCATATGGTTTGAGCTCTATGGATCGCCTTCAGATCGAGATGTTGATCTTATTGGAAGTGTAAGAACTAGTTCTTGCTACTGCAAAACGCACTCTGGTAGCTCAATGCTTCTCTTATTGGCTATAATAATGAAAATTGAGTTTGTTAACAGGTTATACAGGCGTGGTATGTTATGGGACGATTGGGCGCTTTCAATACATCTAATTTGCAGGTTTGTTCATCATCCTCTCTGTTACTTCTCCTTATGTATTACTGGTCACGCTTTCGTCTGAATGATATAGACTATGATTGCAGCTAGCAAACTCATCAATGGAATATGATCCTCTCTACGACGCAGAGAAGGGCTTCAAAGTGATGCCTTCATCCTTCCATGACATCAGCGACGTTGAATTTCAGGACAACTGGGGTCGTGTGTGGTAATAAAACCTTTTCAGACAGATCAGTTCTTTTCCAAAGAATCTCCTTATCATCTGTGTACTTAGAATAAAGTTTAACTGGCAGGGTTGATCTTGGTACCTCTGATATTTTCGCCCTTGATGTGCTTCTCAACTCTTTGACAGTTGTGAGTTCAGAGTAAGTAACACTTGAACTTTTTTATGTTTTATCCTCTTTGATTGTTTCCTTATGTTTGCAGATAGCTTTAATTATTGTTTTAATATGAAAATTGCAGGTACTTGGGTATTCAACAAGTAGTATTTGGTGGGAAACGAATGGGAGACTGGGAAGAGGGAATGACAAATCCGGATTTTGGTTACAAGTACTTCAAGATCTGATGAATCTTCTGAAAACAGTTTTGTTATATATAGTCTCTTCTTTTGTGCTCTTGAGAACATAACTAAACAATGTTAATGAAAGGATTAAGCTAGATCAATACAACAGCCTAAATGAAAAGAATGGAATCGGGGATAATCGAATATCCAGTCTTGTGTGATTAAACTCAGAGATTAATAATAGGTAACTTAGGGCCTGACTGGTTTAACCGCAGCGGTTGCGGTTGCGGTTGCGGGAGTTTGCGGATGCGGGTGGTTGCGGTTTCTAGCGGTTTTAAGAGATTCGTACGACTGGTTCTGCGGTTAGAAATTTGTGCGTTTGCGGGATACTTATGACTGGTTAACTACCAAATGCAGCAGCTGTTAAATAATAAATTAATAATATTTACATTTTATACAATTATAAAAATATCAAAAATAATAATATTATAATAAATATAAAATTTATATTTAGAAAGATATAGTTTAAATTTTTTAAAAATATAGAAAATATTTTTATTTTAAAGTTTTATAATATTAATTAAAATTTAATTGATATATTTTAGCTTTTTTATAATTTCACTTTAATTTTTTTATTGAATTTTTTTATTTTTGTATTTATATTGTTTTGGAAAAAAAATAATTTTTTTTTATCCTCCTGCAAACGCCCGCAACCGCAAACGCTAGCTGGAACCAGCTTTTGAATTTATGAGGTTCAGAGCGATTTGGAGCGGTTTAGAGCGGTTTGAGCGATTGTTGCAAAACGCCAGCAACCGCTACTAACCGCAAAAGCTGCGTTTGCGGGTGGTAGCGGGAAAACCAGTCATACCCTTAATGTCATGGTTAATCAAAAAGATAATAAACCCAAATTTTTGTGCTAACAAGAAGAGAAAAGGAGTGGACCATGCAAACGATCTAAGAAGAAATGATGCTTGCTTAATGAATGCAATCGTT
The DNA here is from genome assembly GCF_000309985.2 of Brassica rapa. Taxonomy (NCBI): domain Eukaryota; kingdom Viridiplantae; phylum Streptophyta; class Magnoliopsida; order Brassicales; family Brassicaceae; genus Brassica; species Brassica rapa. The sequence goes on along the minus strand of NC_024796.2, from coordinate 1,346,915 downwards.
GAAAAATGAGAGAGTGATTGTATAGTATAGGAGAGTCATGAAGTCACAGTGGATTCTCTCTTTCTGTGAGGCAGGTTTCTTGTAAATCAGGTTTCATTTATTTTTGGGAAATTGAAATAATCTTTTTACCAAACTAAACACTAATGTAAAAAAAAGGTGAAAATACATAGAGCTTTTCAAATTATCTGAAATGTCTTTAGTATTTATCCGTTTTTATTATTTTTGGATTTGTAGAGTATTCCAAATCATTTGAATAGTGATAGTTGATATTGGATTAACCTGTATAGATTATATAACATTTTTTTATTAGATTCAGTTTATATGCAAGATTTATTTTGAAATCGCGCTTCAGATCGAATCTGCTTTGATTTTGTTTGACGATTTGGTTCAGTTAGGTCAAGCATATGATATCATTTGATTTTTTGCTAATGCATTAAAATGTATCCAATAAGATTATGCTTCGGTCAACTAATTTTGTTTTGGATTTGATGGAACGAGTCTATAAACGAGTTTTATTACTAAAATATGCCGGTGACTATAGTTGCATATTATGTTGTTATGCTTACAAATCTCATTTGACTATGCTTTGATGTTTTGATTTAGTGTTTGATTGAATGAATATGCAACTATATATATAGTCACCAGTTGAATGTAGGAACTCATTCTGGTTATCATTTTCCAAAGTTTATCTTACTATTGCTCTGATTTAGTATTTAGGATGTGAGGTTAGGGAGTTTAGGTTTTTTCTTTGTTTTTTGTAAGGAGACGGCGTTGTTGACTTCAGCTAAATTGATTAGACTGGTTATGTCATTTTATCCGAACCGGCCCGATCCGACTGAACCCAAATTTATTAACTCAGTCCGATTTGATCAACACTTTAAAAACTGATGTTTTACTTCTTGCCGTGGACGCATCAGGTTTGGTTTCAGTTTTCTTATGTATGTTGGTTTTTGTAGTTAATGAGTTTGGTTAATGCATCGTTCTGTCTTATTAATGAATCTTAGTTTTTTCTCTTAATCAGTGTTCAAAAAAGGTTTTGGCCATAGATTCGTGTTATCTATTTATTTATCACAACCTTCTTGTCACTTATATGTGCATTTGATAGGATCTAGTATACGTGGAGTTTATTTTTTTATCTTTGCTCTTAAGCAAGTAACGAATCAGGTTTATATATCCTACTATATAAAAGGGACTAAATTCAAGGCTTTTGAGACTATCTACCTCAGCCAAAATATTCTCATCAATAAAATATTAGAAATAGATGTCATTTGAAAGATAATTAACTAATATATGACTTTTGATATTTCTAGAAATTTCAAATTTGTAACTGCTAATTTATTAATAGAATCATATATTTATATTGAATTATATTCTATTTTTAATCATTAGATTTCAAAGGTAAATAAAATATTAATTTATAATATATATATAGTTTATAACTTTATATTGTAGTTATAAATAAAGAGAAAATAACCGGGGAAGGTGAAAAATCTCATGTAAAATTATGTAATTAAAATGGTAAAATGGTGAGTATGATGAGATGAATCTAAGAAAATTGATTGTACAAATTATGATGTTTTCTTCGTCCACTAAAATGATTTAAAATAAAATATATATTCACATAAATAAATCAATATTTGTTTTTTTTTTGTAAGATACTAAGATTATCATTTTCTGAAAGGTTACATTGTTGTTTTTAAACAACTTATTACAGTAAGGAAACAAAAACAACCACCAACAACTCAAGGTAAGAAAAGCCTTAAAGAGATCTTATACAAGAAATATAAAAAAGAAGTAGAGAAGAGGAGAAAGAAGAACTTGCCGGGTAAGAGAGGAGACGGTCACGCATCATACGGTCGAGAGAGGCAAGGATGACTGATGAAGGTGAAGAGACAGGTGTGAACACACGAGCATTACGCTCTTTCCACAGCAGGTAGATGGCTGACTGAAAATAGAGCTTGATGACTGAAGTAGCATGTGCATCTGCGTTGACGCGAGGTTGATTGATCCAGGCTGCAACATAGTGTAGATCAGCCGGAGGAAAAATCCAAACTTCAGCAGCAAAAGGCTCACATATCAAGCGAGAGAAAGAGCACTCAAAGAAGAGATGATAGTGAGCCTCTATTTCCAGATTACAAAGGACGCACGTTCCTGAGACATTAACCTCCAACGCCTCAAGCGATCCTTGGTTGGCAGTCTTCTCTGCAAAGCCATCCATGATATAAACGCATTACGTGGAATATGTTTCTTGAACCAAATAGTCTTGTGTCAATATTTGTTGTTGATAGTGTTTATATTCTTTTCTGACATTAGTATCCATATTTTTTAGTAAACTGATCCAAAGAGATTAGTTTGTGGAGCTAACCAAACGAGGATTATAATGTTTACTTTGGAAAGAGTAATAGGTTGAATGACAAATGGCGTGCGTGCTTTTTCACATGAAAATCTGCACATATATTAAAATTGTAAGATATGAATCATAGAGAAAATATAGTGTATATGACTGAAGTTGGTCTATTCCGAAACTAAAGATGGCTAAAATTCTTCTTTGTCAAAATTCATAGATGTGAATTTTATATGAATAGAGTTCTCCATTGCTTATAGCAGTGTAATAAACTCCGTGTGTAAAGGAGAAAAAATGTTATATAAGTGAAAACAAAAATTATGATTTTTTTTCTTGTGTCTATAGGCTCTTCGCAATTTGAAGAAGAAAGAACATATTGTGTTAAAATCTTTGGCTCAGTCAAATTTTATCCAGTTGTTCATAAAACTGTTGTTATCTCATTCATGTAATTTTTTCAGTGTTGATTTAAAAGCCCAAAAGACCCATCTATACTGACTTTTTGATATTTTTTTTCTGTGATTTGAATTTAAAAAGAGATAAAACTTTCGATAAGTTATGTAAACTCTGAACAAGTATTTAGCTTTAGAAAGCATTTATATGTTTCAAACTTATAATATATACATATATAATGTTTAAAATTATGCATATAAAACCAGTGTAAAATGTGCTTGAATATGTTTCTCTTCTTTAATGTGTTAATTGTACTATATATAACATTATTTTAAAATTTCAAAAAGTTTACGTCACATACAAAAAACCATCAATAAAAGATATAATTACAACAAGAAAAATGAAAAATTATAAACATATAAATTTAAATTAATAAAAACTAACATTGGAAAAACAAGAAATTAATATAAAAGAAAAAAATCGACAAATAATATTATAAATAAAATAAATTTATAAGACACAATCCGCGCGGAAAAAATCTCTAGTACCATTTAAGAATAACCAAGCTAACATGTTTGGGGGATTGATTCGTTGGAATTGAACATAGAGGTAGAGGTATGGTTGTTCATGGCTTGGAGCCTTTGAATCATTTTGCATGCAGACACAAAATATATAATCCAACCTATGATGCCAAACAAATAACTAATGACATTGTTATTTAAATCATAATAAATACGAATTTTTGCGTTTACAAGAAGATAAAAGGTAAACACATAAAAGCAAAAGGGTCCGATAGAAAAACGAGTTTAAGGTTAAAATTCTAAAAGAAAACACACAGAATAAATTAAAGGGGTTACAACAATTAGGCAATGTAGATGTGAATTTTGAGGGCGAGGAGGAAGACGCAGACAAGGGAGAAGTAGAGAAGGGAATGGACCATAACGGAGACGGCACTTGTCTGAAAATTACCAAACTCAACGTATCTTTGTCGTCCAGGCAACTGAAACAGAAGTCCTGGCGTGAGCATCACGAAGAGTATCACCGTCACTAGAATCGGTCCCCAGTCCGACATTTTCTTCTTCTTTTTCTCTGTTGAATGTTGATGATGATTTGCTTGAACGAATACGATATCGTGGAGAAATGAGAGAGCTGTTTTATAGTATAGAAGAGAAAGAGAGGAATGTGAAGAAGGTGGGTAGGAGAGTTCATTCATGAAGCTACAGTGGATTCTCTCCTTTTTGTGAGGGGGTTTCTTGTGAATCAGGTTTCGTTTTTTTGGGGAATTGTTAAGTTCTCTTTACCAAACTAAGCACCTTATTAAAAAAAAAAACTAAAGCAGCTAATGTAAAAAGGTGAAAATACATAAGCTAGAGAGGATGTTCAAAAAATATTTTGAAAGCATGCAAATTAAGACTATCGCAAAACCTAGTCTATTATAATACTCTTTTTTTTTATAAATGTTTCACCAGTATTTTAATAAATCTATATACTATAATCAATTTGATTACAACAATAGTATGATTTTTTTTTGCTCATTTAGAACTCATATATACACTCGTTATCGAATTTGAAACTGATCAGTAATCATACACAACGGGATACTAATATATAGCATAGAGATAATCAAATTTATTTACTCCAAATCTCCAAGAGAAATATTATATTGTCTTGGGATATTTGATTCTCTTATTTGGCCATGATTTAGCTTACGTAACAATAACAACAAAGATGAAAACGTAGAATGGAACTCAAAACAAGAAGACAGGCTAGTTTTTTTTTGAAACACTGACAGGCTAGTTAGTTGGACTTTTGTTATCACAGACTGATGAATCAATAAGATTGAAAACTCTTTGATGAAATTAAAATTTACAGGGAGAATAGAAAATGAGATTTTGATATGTACTAACAAAAAAACATGATGTAATAGTTTGAAATAATCAATTTTAAACTGGTGGTCGGTAATAGTTTCCAATCAGATGTCGCTGAGAAGTATTTGAATATACATATAAACAACAAACAACAAAAAGACAAGTATTATTAGAAGAAAACAGATACATGTGTGTTAAATTTCGACTTTGCTTCCACTAAAAGTCAGTGTTATTACTTATTTCCTTATCTCATCAGCTACAGGTCCAAGAATCGTGAGCTTCCTTTTTTGCTAATAAATGGATTTTTCTGTCATAACTTTTGAAATTTCTTATCATAAAATATCTAAAGACCTTAGGTGTTTTTGTGGACGTTAGATTTATATGAAAAGTAATATTTAAAAGTGATGTAATTATTAACTTATGAGAAATGTATGAATTGTATTATTGATATAATGAGAGTTACATAGCTTTCTATAGTATAGAGCTATATGAATCAAAATAACTAATGAGAGGATCATATGACCATTAAGGAGAATAAATGATGGAGTGATTATTGTGATTGAGTAAATCATATGCGTCAACTCTAGATAAAGAGTTCGAGGGGCAAAAAGGGAATAAGAAGAAATTATAGAACACTCTTGAGTCTTGTGAGCTTCTACTATAAAAGCAGTGTTTGTGGACAATCCTTCTCGTAGAGATGGCGAGAAGAGAGAGAAGTGAGATGGTGAATATGTCAATACTTATGATGATGATGATGATGATGATGTCATCAACGTTGATGACGACGGTCTACTCTTCTAGACCAGTCCAAAGAGCCAGTGACGACTTTGACATCTTAAGAAGACATTTGCTCGCTAATGGCCTCAGCGTCACTCCTCCCATGGGGTATGTGCCCCTCTCTCGCTCTATGTGGAACATGTCTCTGTTGTGTTCTTGAAGATGTCTGAAAGAAGTTTTGGCTATAATGAATTTGTAGGTGGAACAGCTGGAATCATTTCAACTGTATCATAAATGAAACAGTCATCAAAGAAACTGGTGAGCTTTTTCAATTTTTATTTGCATATGTTAGTCTTCTCTGTCTTCTGAACAAATCGTTAATCATATGTTTGTAACAGCTGATGCTTTGGTCACCACTGGCCTCTCTAGGCATGGTTACAACTATGTTAACATCGGTAATAACTCTATATACATTCATTTTATAATAACTCTCAAGTTGTTTGATTAATGTTTGGTTTGTTTCCTCAGATGATTGCTGGGCTGAACTTTCTCGTGACAAAAAGGTATTATCATCAGCTCTTTGTCCTCTCTTGTTACTGAACTTTGCTAGACTTTTTAATCTTGTTAAACTCTGTGGTTCCAGGGAAAACTGGTGCCGAAGAAGTCAACCTTCCCTTCTGGTATAAAAGCGCTTGCGGATTATGTTCACAGCAAGGGCCTTAAGCTTGGGATCTACTCTGATGCAGGGTACACTCTGAGCCAAGTCCAATGAAACATTGGCCTTAGCCCCTAAAAAATTTTAGTAGTTTTTTTATATAAGCATAGACTTTAAAATTATGGAATAAAAATTATAAAAATTCTTAAGAAATGTTTATAGTCTCCTGGTCCTGCATTGGACTCATATATATTTTTGGTTTACAGGTATTTGACATGCAGCAAAACCATGCCTGGCTCTCTAGGCTATGAGGAGAAAGATGCCAAGACATTTGCAGAATGGGTGCGTTTGTGTGTATTTTCTGACATTTTCTTCATAAAGTGAAAAAGAATGAGACAGTAAGTATAGTAACAATGCCTTGGTTTGAGCTTCAGGGAATAGATTACTTGAAGTATGACAACTGCAACACCGATGGTACGAGACCAACGGTCAGGTATCCAGTTATGACACGCGCTCTGATGAAATCTGGACGTCCCATCTTCCACTCCTTGTGTGAATGGTATACATCATGTTCCCTTTCACAAAGAAACATTGTGTTATGTTTCCATGGAAGAAGTAAGACTTTTGAATTGGTTTGTTATCAGGGGGGACATGCATCCAGCTCTCTGGGGAGCTCCACTAGGCAACAGTTGGAGAACTACTAATGACATCAATGACAGTTGGCTTAGGTAAAGAAGAAAAAAATGATGATATGAAACTCCTGATATTTTACAAATGTTTTTGGACTTGTACAGTATGATATCAATTGCAGACATGAACGAAATCTATGCTGCGCATGCAAGGCCTGGTGGCTGGAACGGTAGTGTAATGAATGATTATGTGTGTTTTTTACAGATTTTGTGAAGGGTTATGATGAGTTGTTGGTGACTTTGTTGTTGGTTTGCAGATCCGGATATGCTTGAAGTTGGAAATGGAGGGATGACCAAAGACGAGTACATAGTCCATTTCAGCATATGGGCTATCTCTAAGGCTCCTCTTCTACTTGGGTGTGACATAAGAAACATGACCAAAGAGACTATGGAGATTGTGGCAAACAAGGAGGTCATTGCTTTAAACCAAGGTACTTATTCACTGATCAGTCCTCATTATGATGTTTGAGTATATATATGAAAGACAAATAAAATGTTTTATTGTAGACCCACATGGTGTTCAGGCCAAGAAAGCTAGAATGGAAGGTGATATCCAGGTTTGGGCAGGACCATTGTCAGGTTACAGAGTAGCTTTGCTTCTGTTGAACCGTGGACCAAAACGATCTGACATTACTGCTTTTTGGGATGATATTGAGATCCCTCCAAATAGCATTGTTGAAGCCAGAGATCTATGGAAGGTAATTCACATACATACTACTTACATAAACCAAACACCATAACAAGAAAAATATCAAATGTTTTTGTGTTCTGATGAATGTGTTTTTGTTGTGACATGGGGAACAGCACAAGACATTGAAGCAAAAGTTTGTAGGGAACTTGACGGCAACGGTTGATTCTCATGCTTGCAAGTTGTATGTTCTCAAACCTGTTGCCTGATGTAATAACCAATTGTTCTGTTAAAAACAACAACTGTTCATCTCAATAAAGTGTTCCACGTTATGCTTAAATTTTGAAACGGATATATATCTGTATAATGATGAAACTCTTTGCTTTTTTTGTTTGGCGTAAGACACAAGTCATATTAAGTGTGTGTTGGTCCACTTGTGGGAAGCGAGACTCAGTCATTTCAATGACTTGAGACTTCACCTTAAAGTATACTCTTTCTACCTGTGTGGCTTTATACATGTTGATTTATACATATGCTCTTATTAAATTAAATCATGTTTTAGTGATTTCAATTTATAGATCAAAAGAGACCAAGATCACTATTTATTTGTTTTTTTTTTTTTGGCATTGGGATTATCTATTTGGGGTTTGACAACTTTTAACCTAAATAGGAACAGGTTGTGAGATTTATTTACAGTAGTTGAATCTAGAAAAATATGTAGAGAATTTGTATATACCATGTCATATTCTTTTATATAAATATACATATATGGTTTTACAAATCATTGATAATATATATCAAATATCACATTCAGAAAGCACGCCAGTTTTTCAAGTCCCACTAAAGTAATGGCCACAGACAATGACATGTTGAACCATAGTTTGGGGCTCACAAGTGCAACATCACACTTCAAGTCGTCCTACTGGTGCAATGTTGACAAATTTGTAATTTAATTCTATTATATCAACATGTGTGAATGCATAAGATTTAACGATATGAATATAATAATGTATTTGGTACAAAAAAATATTCGATTGTGTCTACTAGAATCCAATGCGATCATGACAATGAAAAACCTAACCATTTTTATTGAAACGCGTGAAGGATTATGTTTCTGTGTTTTGGATCTAAAATGGCATTATCAGGTCACAACCTAAAGTGGATTCGCCTCTGAAAAATATGTACTCCGTATCTGATTAACGAATAATAAAACAAAAATTAAAAATGGTAAACGTAAACGACCCACTTACTAATTTGTCTGGAGACAAACTAGGACAGTCACAGTGTCCGTGTGTGTATATATATATATACACACAGATCTCTACATTTATTAGAGAACCCACTTTTGATTTTTCTTGAATCTCTCTCTCTCTCTCTCTCTTTCTCACAGTCTGTTAAGTTATTATAACCATTGAAGGAAACTTTCATCAAGCAATGGTTCTTCTTGGTTTCTTCTTACGGATCATTACTTTCACTCTGACTCTGACTCAGCTCGTTGATGGGTTTCAGAGTCGAATGTTGATAAACAATGGACTTGCTCTCACTCCTCAGATGGGGTTTGATCGTCTTTACTTGTTTTTTTCATTTCCTTGACTCGCAAGTTACTTACTTACCTCTTATGATTTTACTTTCTTATCAGATGGAATAGCTGGAATCATTTTCAGTGTAACATCAATGAAACTCTCATCAAGCAAACCGGTAATTACTCTTTATAGAAAATAAAACTGCTACAAAAATTATTTATTGATTAATAATATTCTGAATTTCTCTGCAGCTGATGCAATGGTTTCAAGTGGTCTCTCTGCAAGAGGTTATAAGTATATCAACATAGGTAATTCAATGAAGACCATTGTTTGGTGTTTGTTACTCTGTTTTTTTTCTCATATCTCTGTTTCCTTATTATTGTCTACTGTTTTTTTCTGTGTGTTTATTACAGATGATTGTTGGGGTGAACTTAAGAGAGATGCTCAGGTTAAATAAACACAACAAGAAGAATCATTCTGTTTATTTTTATAACAGTTTAAGAACTTAACTGAGATGGGTTTTTGATGTATTTGACAGGGAAACATGGTTGCCAAAGCATCAACGTTTCCTTCAGGGATGAAAGCTTTATCAGATTATGTTCATAGCAAAGGGCTTAAGCTTGGGATCTACTCTGATGCTGGGTATATATATTTATATACATACACAAGAGAATGTTACATAGTTGATAGTTTCTTTGTTTATCTTTTTTTTTTCTTCTGGATTTCTAGGACTTTTACCTGCAGCCAAACCATGCCAGGATCACTCGGACATGAGGAACAAGATGCCAAAACATTTGCCTCATGGGTATGTATGTATGTATGTATGTATGTATGTGTGTGAGTGTTTTTATTTGAGCTCAAGTCCTAAACCTTGAAGGTCTTTTTGTTATGGTGCCACAGGGGATTGACTACTTGAAGTATGATAACTGCTTTAACACAGAGACAAGTCCAAAAGAAAGATACCCAAAGATGAGCAAAGCTCTATTAAATTCAGGAAGATCTATTTTCTTTTCTTTGTGTGAATGGTAAGAATCAAAACGTAATTTTTTCTTAAGACAACTTTGGTCTGATGATGAAACTGAGTTGCAAGTGTAGGGGACAAGAGGATCCAGCAACATGGGCAGGAGATATTGGTAACAGTTGGAGAACAACAGGAGATATCCAAGATAATTGGAAGAGGTTCCTCTTATTTTATATCTTTTTTGCAACCTTAATGGAACAAGAACTTGAAAAAAAATCTTTTTGTGTGTGTGTGTGTGTGTGTGTTTATTAGCATGACAACAATAGCAGATCAGAATGATCGATGGGCGTCTTATGCAAGACCAGGATCATGGAACGGTAAATACTTTTTTTTAACCAACAGCTGTGACTTCTGAGTTGTTTTACTGAGAAAGTAATATAACAGATCCGGACATGCTCGAAGTGGGAAATGGAGGCATGACTAGAGAAGAGTACCGATCACATTTCAGCATATGGGCATTGGCAAAAGTATGATGAAATGTTGTTTACATTGAATCTATAAACATACTTAAACAAACGTTGAACTGTGCTCTCTCTTGCAGGCTCCTCTGCTGATTGGGTGCGATCTAAGATCTATGGACAAAGTCACCTTTGAGTTGCTTAGCAACAAAGACGTGATTGCTGTTAACCAAGGTAACTAATATCAAATAAAAACACTTTCAGAATTGCTCATGTAGAATCCAAAAGTGGTACTAAGAGGTTTAGCTTTTTTATGTTCAGACAAACTTGGGATCCAAGGAAAGAAAGTCAAGAAAGATGGTGATCTTGAGGTATGCACATACCAAAGACGAACAATATTAACACATCAACAATAACTTATATGGTGCAATGCAGGTATGGGCAGGTCCTTTAAGCAAGAAACGAGTAGCAGTCATCCTATGGAACAGAGGATCATTACCTGCAAACATCACAGCTGGATGGGAAGACATTGGTCTTCATTCATCAGCTATTGTTAATGCTCGTGACTTATGGGCGGTAACTTATGAATATACAAACCATGGAATCTCATTATGCATTACTATTTACTCACATTCTGAAAACTAATCATGAAAAATTTGACTAATGCAGCATTCAACACACTCGGGGGTTAAAAAACAACTATCTGCTCTAGTGGAGCCTCATGCCTGTAAAATGTATACGCTCACCAGACGCAAAGCTTAAGATGCTGTTCTTCTAGAGAGCTAGAGTCAATCAAGTGAAACTGATCTCTAGCCAAATACAGTTGAATCCTGAAGATTTTATCAATTTTCTCTTAGTCAATCTATGCTGGATATGAGATGCCAGCGCATCATAAATGATCAATCCAAATAACATTATAATAAGAATAAATTTGATAAATATCAACTCTCTCTCTTATAAAAACCGAAAAATCCAGATGTTCGCAAATCTATATGTTTCATGATAACAAGATACCACAACCAGTCTTATTATTCAACCGCCAATATCACTGACATCACCAGGGCGTTCGGAAGTGGCAGGTCATCAATTAGATTCCTCAGCCATAAACAAGTCGAAATCGCGGTGCCTGAACATGAGTCTTCCCAACCAGGACGCAGCAGATTCTTCATGCATGTTGATCTGAGGTCCCTCGCATGGTCCAAGCTTTGCCTGAGAGCTTGGAAGTCACTGCTCCAAAAGCAGGAAGCACAACTTTTCCATCTTGAGGAAGTGTTTTTAAGAATCACACTGAAAACATTATCAATACATATCTCAAGCTTGCCTGTTTTGATCTCTAATAGAGAGATTGCTAAGCTTGGAGACAATGTTCTTATCCTCTTCCTTGTCCAACTGCGTTTACAGTCTAAAGCATTCAGCAAATTTTCATCTGGTCCCACTGGTTATAAAACCGCTAAAGAACCGCTTGTATGACAGTTTTCCAAAATAAAGCTTAAACAAACAATACTACATAACTTTTTACCAAAAAGAGAGAGCAAACACAAAGTTACATACAGACTTTGACAGTAAATAAATAAATATAAAGAAGACAAGGACCACTTCACAGTAATTGACACATTCACATTATTTTGTTTTCATATCTTCAATTCTCATTCATACCAAGTCACGAGAAACATTCAGAATTACAATCCTTTGGCCTGTGAGATATCAATACAGTTCGTGTGGGCTCAGCTTCATGAACGATAGAAAACCATTAAAAAAAATTCACGCCAAAAACGTACAAAGAGCTTTTTTTGCTGTTCTTTATGGCGTTTTTAGGTAACAACAATTAATCAATCGATTTCACTATCACTCTCAAAACAAACTCTGAGACCAAATAATCTTAAACACTAATCAAACAAGCAAATAACTTAAAACTAAAACTTGAACACAAAAAAAAAAACTCGAACTAAAGTAGTCTCTGACCACTTTCATGACATTAAACATAAAGAGTTTTCTATACATTACCCAATCATCCCTAATCAAATAACACAAAAAGATTGATAAAACCTTTCTTTCAGCGTGAGTCATCCTCTTCTCTCCGACCCGACCCGGGACTCCCACCCGACAAAGAAGCTAGCAGATTAAGATGATGACCTGGCAGATAGTTCCCGACTCTAGCTGCTGAAGCCTCACCCATCGCAGCTACAGCTGCTGAAGCTTGCTGCTGCTGCTGGCGGACAAAGAGTGTAGCTGCTTGCTGCTGCTGCGTAAACAACATCTCCGGCGTAGCTCCGGCGGCAAAGCTCCATACTTGTCCGAAGTCCTGCCTCGCCGGAACCGCCCAGAACCCACCACCACCACCACCACTCATTGCGTGTCCAACAGTTAACTCCCCTCCTCCTCCGGGGCCGCCTGATTCTCCCTCCTCTCCTCTCAAGAAGCGTTTTCCGAGAGCGAAGGGGGAGGAAGAAGCGGAGAGAGAGGCGGTGGAGAAGCTCGCGGGAGTCGTGCCTGTTCCCGTGGCGGCTATGATGGAAGGCTCGGCTTGGCGGAGGAGCCACTCGATGGTTTGGCCGTCGGATTTGTGGCCGAGCTCTCTTGTCAGCTGGAAGACTCGAGCCGCGCATATGATCGGCATGCGAATTCTCCTCCCTCTCCCGTCGACTTTGCTGTGCCGGTCCTTGGTCGGTGGTTTTTTGACGGCGTTAAGAGGTCCTTTGTTGATTATGACGCCGTTAGTCATTGCTCCGTCGTTGTTCTCCATGGAGAGTCGGTGGGGATAGGGTTCTCTCTATCTCACTCTCGAGAAGAAGAAGGTTGAGAGGTAAAATGATTTAGAGAGTAGCAGGAAGCTCTGGTGGAGACAGGAAGGAAGGCACATGGAGTGTGGGTCCTACACAGCTCATTACCGCGAGTGTTTTTTTTCTTTCTTTGCCGAGTATTTTTGTCTGAAAACGTTTGAGCTCACGCGCTGACTCTGGTGTTGACTGTAGCGTGGGGACCAGGGTTCTGTCAGGGGAATTTAATTTTTTAGGTTTCGAATTTAAGATTTTTGGTATTTAGTAGTAGTAGTATTAATTTTAACATATGATTAATTTTCTTCTTTTGTGTGTTTAAAATAAATGACTCCAGTAATGTGACAATTACGAACTTTTCTGATACTTTACTGCTTCGGTGTTACAAACACACTCTGATCCTGCGAACCCCACATATGATATGCGTTCGTGTGTGTGCAATTTGATTAATCATATTCATAATTCGTATTACCACATTACGGAATATCAAGATTAATCATTCCTTTTTGGAGCGTAACTACAAAAATGTAGTTGTATCCACCTGGCAGATACGTTCGATTGTGATATGTCGTTGCGTCGAGATTTTTTTAAAAATTTCTCTACTTTCTTTATGATTTATAGACCGAAGATTTTTTTTTCTACCATTCACATTATACTATATTATTATCGTGCTGGTATTTGTTATGATCATGAAGCTCTTTCACCAGAAAAGTTGTTATGATTAGATGTCGTGCTAACATGCCCAAACAATACATAACAAGGCATGAATCTGGATATCCTTGTTAAAACTAGACCCAACTAACATATTTGAGATTTTTGTAAATGAACATCTATACTGTGTTAAATGATTAGTTATGTATTAGCTGGATAATTGCTAAGTAGAATTTGGTAAATCACTATCTGATAATGATCATCCAATTACCAAAAATTAAACACTATTTAAACTTATCTAGTAGGGTGTACGAATCATTCGACAATTGTCAAACGTGGTAAACAGCTGGAGCCCATTCTCACTTTTTTCTTGTGGACCAAAATGCAAGAAAGTGACACTTATGCAAAAAGAGAATCAACTCGTGTTTCATACAACGATTCTTTTTATTTGTTATTATAGCTTTCACTTGGAGATGACTTCTTAGATTTTTTGCTTACGCAGCCAATCAGAACGACCCACGTCATCTCATGTTTATCTTCTGCCTTTGCTGAAAATAAGACGATCATCGATAAAACTCACTTTCCCCCGTTACAGTAACATTGGATTAAACTTTTGGTTTAGTATCATTTTGTGACCACTTCCTAGATTGTTTTACAAGAAACTCATGAAGTAACTAAGGCTCGCTTGGGATGACGTTGAAGAAATGGTAGATCTCTTCACTGTCAAGGACTCCGATCTCTGTCGAACAAGTTGAGCAAACGACCGAGTTCACTCTTCCGCTGTCTGCAGAATGAGTTTCTTTCTCCTCAGAATTTCTCCTTCGTTTACCAGCCTTCGACGGAGCTGTACTGTGTTGCAAAGCTTTATCTTTATCAACTTTGCAGTTGACCACAAAGACTGCTCTGTACTGTGTCACATACTGCTCATGCCTGCAAAAAGAATCCAAATGTTTGATTAGGAAAGTTCTACTAAACTGTATAAATCACAGTTAATAGTACTAATACAGTTCCTACGTTGACAAGTCAACTTCACATGGCCACCAAGAAAAATGCAAGGTGACCAAGTTACAAACAAGCTGGTTTGAAGAGGAGAGAAAGAGTAAGAGCATGTTCTTCATTGTATCTTCCATTTGCTATGCTAAGAGAGCTGTGTGATTAAGTCCTTGTATTAGTCTAGCGCATGAGTATTGTAACTAGTCAAAGTAGTGGATTGTAGCTGTATCTATAGTTAGCAACACCTGTTGAATTGGTTAGCTAGAGTTGTCAATGATTCGAGATCTTCTAATTTAATCAAAGTCTTGTATCGGTTTGAATCCTATTAAGACAGTCATGTTTAAGTATCTAGAGCCTGTAACATGTAGTCAAGAATCTCCAAAACAATTCTAGCAGAGTCACTATCAACCTATACTCCAGGAAGCAAAACACATGGATAGGGACTGAACAAGTTAACCTTAAGCCTAAACCAAAGATTCAACTCGTTTATAATGAATCAAAAATGTTGAATAACCTTTGACACTCTAAGCAGACGGTGGTGAAACAAGCGGGACAGCTCAGCACAGCATCGGAAGCACGGCCATCTCTCTTCTTAGCCATCCACAGCTCATCTTTATCATCAAGATCCGAGTCATAGAACTCTGCTTTGATGGAGTAATCAATCTCATCGTCGTCCGAAACTGTCACAAAGCAGACTCTCATTAAATCAAAATCAGTGTACAAGAACACGAATCTCAGTAAATTAGCAAGAAACCCTAAAGATAAACACAGACGATACAACTCTTCTTTCCGCAAATCTCTGGCGAAATGAATCAACGAAGGAATGAGTTCGAGAGCGTAAAGAGAGTGCAAAAGGCGAATTGAGGTTATTGGTTTACCCGTTTTCTGTGAGTTGGTGGGAGAATCCATGGTGATTAGGGTTTGATCTTCACTGGTTAGCTCAGCCTCGAGCTCCGGCAAATCGAGAATTCGCCGACGAAGGAGATGAACGATGAACCTTGAAGTTTGAGCTTAGAATGGGTCTTCTAAGCAAAGTACGCTTACTTAGGCCCAATACACTAGTGGGCCTCCTGAATTAAGAGACTAGTGGGTCAAGAGAAATAGAGAAATACCCCGAGGCATAAGTTTTTGTCATCGACCAAAATGTTTCAAAATATACGCTTATATTTTTATGGTTAACTAATCTAAGAGTTTAGAGTTTAGGGATAATGATTTAAAATTAAATATTAAAATTTTATAAAATAAAAAATAAATATTAAAAATTTGAAAATAAAAACTCAAAAAAATAGTTTCAAAAAATATTTATAAAAAAATTCAAATTTGAAAACATATAATTTAAAACTATAAATAAAACATATAATTTATATTAAAAAATTTATATTTATATATAGAGAATATTAAGATCTTTTTACCTATTAAATAAATTATTTTGGTCATTTTCTTTTTAAAGTCTATTTTTGTGACAAAAACTTGAAAATTGTCTATTTATGAGAATTGTTCAACGAAATAAAAAATATATGTTTTTTTTCTTTTTCTTTTTGCAGGAAGAATATATATGTTTGGATCATAACGATTAACAATATCTAACTCAGACTTTTATTTATTACATTCTATAACTGTAAGTCAGAGTGTTTTGACTTTCACAAAAAGGGTTGACATGTTACAATATAGTCAGCATACAAATTTGTTAAAAAAAAAAAAGTCAGCATACAAAATAAGTAGAAATAGAATAAAGCCTTTAAGTTATTGACTTTTGATTTGACTGAAACTTTGGTTTCATCAACACATCAGAAAGAATATAGAAGCCATCTAGTATAAGTACGAGTGAAATACATCATTTTCTTAATCAATACAAAACAAGGCTTAAACACTTATTACAAAACTAAAAAAAAAAAGAGATTAATAATGACCAGCGTGAAAGTTTTTTCTTTTGCTTTGCTTCTTGTCCTCCTATTCTCCGTTGGTACGTAGTGTTTAGTGTTTACACTCTCAAAAAAATATGTATTTCTATAATAATTGTTAGTTTCTTACAACTTTTATCCGCTTTATAAATATATATATATATAAGCGTAATTGAGTTTTTAATTTTGTGTGATTGGCAGATGTTGAAGGATATGTGTTGGAAAGTAAATCATTGTGTTGCACTACCCACCCAGAATTTGGGAGGTGCATCCCAAACCTTGACACAGGAAGATGCAACAGCTGGTGTCTTAACGGATGTGACAGTAAAAAAGGTGGTTTCTGCAAACGTGTTGGCAGAGGACAATGCCATTGTTATTGTTAAGAATCTCACAAAACCATGTAAAACATGCATGAACAGATGTTGAAGGATATGTGTTAGAAAGTAAATCCTTGTGTTGCATTACTTTTGTATGATTTGAACTTATGATATTTGTACGAAAGGGATATAAAAAGATCTTCAACTATAATATGCTTTCATCCCGTCAATAAAAATATATATACATATATATGATACAACGGAAGATTGGAAAAAAATACAACAAAAAATACTGTAATGCAAAAGGATTTTAGTCACAAACTACATTTTCTATATGTATCTCTTAATGCATAGTTTGGTTAATTTCACACCAAAAATTGGAGTTTAAATTTTATAAAACTATAATTTATTACCAACTAAGAAGATTAATGAAAAAACTCACATAAGATCTACAAGTAAACTATCTCACATAAGTATAAATTTTGATTCAATTTGATGTAAATATAACTGTAAAATATGAATTATAGTAATATATGTAAAAATGCGTTGTAAATTAATAATACGATAATTATAATAATTGGTGATAGAAATTAAATGAATGATAACTGTAAAGATAAAAGGAAAATTACCACAAATATCACATTCATAATACCAATTTTCATGTTTACATTAACCAATTTTACCTTCACTTTTAATGAAGGGTAAAATACAATTATACCCTTAGAGTTAACTAATCTAGACTTAGGGTTTAGAACTGAGGGGTAGGGTATGGTTTTTGGAATGTGAAATTTATGATTCTAATAAATATATAAATACTTAAAAATATATAAAATTTTTAAAAAAATAGTTTCAAACATAATTTTCGTTTTTCAAAAAGAAATTTGAAAAAAAAATAAAGAAAAATCCAAAAAAAATTCGAAAAAAATTCGAAAAAAGAATTTTATAAAAAAGTTTGAATTTGAAAAAGTATATTTTGAAAACATAAAAAAAAAATTACATTTTTATTTTATTTTTTTTTAAATAATAATTTATTATATATATATAAATAACAAGAGCATAAAAGACTTTTGCCACTTAATGAAGAAAGTATTTTTGAAAATATCTCATTAGTGGTGATAAAAATGAAAAGTGGTACCATGAAAATGGTAAACATGTAATTTACCCAAAATAAAATGCTTCATGGATCATCTACAACAAATTATTTTTCTTTCTTTATTTTTTGTTTTTGGAGGAAGGATCATATATTTGGATCATAACAGTTGACAATATCTAATTCAGATTTGTATCTGTTATATTCCGTAACTGAAAGTCAGAGTGTTTTGACTTTCACAAAAAGGGTTGACATGTTACAAAATAGTCAGCATTCAAATATAAGTAGAAATAGAATAAAACTTTTAAGTTATTGACTTTTGATTTGACTGAAACTTCGGTTTCATCAACACATCAGAAAAAATGTAGTATCCATCTAGTATAAATACGAGTGAAATACATCATTTTTTATCAACACAAAACAAGGCTATTACAAATCTAAAAATAAAGATTAACAATGGCCAGTGTGAAAGTTTTTTCTTTTGCTTTGTTTCTTGTCCTCCTTTTCTCCGTTGGTACGTAGTGTTTACACTCTGAAAAAAAAAATGTATTTCTTTAATAATTGTTAGGTTCTTACAACTTTTATCTAATTTATAAATAAATATATATGTATATATATGTGTCTGTGTTTGAGTTTTTAATTTTGTGTGATTGGCAGATGTTGAAGGATATGTGTTAGAAAGTACATCCTTGTGTTGCAATACCCACCCAGAATTTGGGAGGTGCATCCCAAACCTTGACACAAGAAGATGCAACAGTTGGTGTCTTAAGGGATGTGACAATAAAAAAGGTGGTTTCTGCAAACGTATTAACGGAGGACAATGCCATTGTTATTGTTAAGAATCTCTCAAAACCATGTAAAACATGCATGACCATTTGATTATTTCGTTTATGTTGCCGTTTTACTACTTTTGTATGATTTATGAAATTATGATATTTGTACGAAAGAGAGAAAAAGATCTTCAACTATCATTTGCTTTCATCTCGTCAATATATATATATATATATATGATACAACGGAAGAATGAAAAAAATACAACTAAGTGTAATGCAAAAGAATCTTAGTCACAAACTACATTTTTATATGTGTCTCCTAATGCATAGTTTGGTTAATTTCACACCAAAAATTGAAGTTTAAATTTTATAAAACTACAATGTATTACTAATTAAGCAGATCAATGAAAAAACTTACATAAGATATACACAAGTAAACTATCACATATAAATTTTGATTCCGTTTGCTGTAAATAGAACAGTAAAATATAAATTATCATAAAATATAATATATGTAAAATTGTGTTGTAAATTAATAATACAATAATTTTTATAATTGGTGATAGAATAATAAATGAATGATAACTGTGAGTCTGTGAAGATAAAATGCTTCATGGATCATCTACAGCAAATTATTTAGGTTGACTTTTGTCAACTAAAAAATCACGTTTGTAAAAATAAAGGAGTGGATAAAGGTTTGGAGTTGTTCCGAGACATATGCGCCGGTGGTCATTCCCCTGACGTGATTGCATACAATGTAATGATAAAAGCTCTGTGCAAAGCACGTCGAGCTACCAAAGCTGAAAGCCTCTTTAACGAGATGGTATCAAAGGGACTAAAACCTTCTGTTGCTACTTACAACAGTATGGTAGATGGATGGTGCAAGGAAGGCGAGATTGAATTGGCTATGTCCTGTATGGCGAGGATGTACGAGGATGAGAAAGACCCTGATGTTGTTACCTACACTAGCTTAATCCATGGGCTGTGCGCTAGTGGAAGGCCTGGTGAAGCAATCTCTCGTTGGAACGAGATGAAGGGGAGAGGTTGCTGTCCGAATGTGATTACGTTCATGGCGCTTGTTCAGGGTTTGCAAGTGTGGCTTGTCGAGTGAGGCTTTGGTTTATTTTCGTGAGATGGAAGAGAAGGAAATGGAACCTGATTCAGGTGTTTATGTATCCCTCGTGAGCTCTTTTTTGTTGAGTGGAAACATCAGTGCTGGGTTTGGGATATTCAGAGAAATGGTTTGTAAAGGAAGGTTTCCGGTTTTGGTAGATAGGAACTGCATGCTTGCTATTGATGCTGCAGATAAGTTTGCGGAAGATTATAGGACATCATGTTATATTACATGTCTAATTAAAGACGGTAGATTTCCTATTGTAGCTGTTGTGAATAGAAAGTGAAGTAAACGCTTCTAATTTTGGGTTTTGAAACCAAAAAGAAGCTACCTCCTTGTTGCTAATCTTGGTCTGATGTCATGGACCCATCTCCTTCTTACAAGGTATTTGCTCTGGACCAAATTTTCCTTCTTCATAATGACATTTGCCCTTCTTGTAATGATACTAGAATCCATATTAACTTTTTAATCTTTTTCAAATGTATCTGCATAATATTACAGGCGCAGATGTGGTGTACTATATGGACTCTTAACTATGATGTAAACAAAAGTCTGTAGGCGAAAAACTTGTCGCAGAAAGTTTTGAGATTCAATACACCAGTCCTGGGATGCATACGGGGATTAGCCAGTTGGATAAAGCAGTTAAAGCTACGCAGATTCATAGGCTAACTCATCACAAAACGTACTTCGACTCCAAGAAGATCTACGCAGCTTTTTTTTTTTTGATCTACGCAGCTTTACATCTGGTTGATACTAGGATTGATCTCATTGTTGACACTTGACATTTGACAATAATGAAGGCAATCATTTTGCTTGTTTTTAATAATATAGTCAATGACCAACTCTTATTTCTTGTAAAGGAAGTTATCATAGAGAATGATCCAATACAATAAATTTCAAGCAAATTTGATTTATTCAAACCAGCATGTAAACAACAATTGTTTTTTTTTTTCTTCTCAATGAATATCGATTTAGAAAACAACCCCAAAAGAGTGTACAACCATCAATGGGCGATGAATGAGGGTTTTTTGTTTACTTCTTGAAGGTTTCAAGATGGAAAAAAGAAACGTAAGCTAGTGAAATTCACTTCACTGCTTCAAAAGACCTCTTTCTTTAAAGAGATCATACATGGCCGCTCCTATCTTAGCTGGGGATTCAACAACCTTCACTCCTGCATCATTTAGGCTCTTAATCTTGTCCTGAGCTGTACCTTTGCCACCAGAAACAATGGCTGCAACAAACAACAAAACAGATAAGCAAATGATAGCAACAAACTAAAAGTAGGAGTTAAAATGGCTTGCTTATGAACATACCTCCTGCATGACCCATTCGACGACCCGGTGGTGCAGTAAGCCCAGCAATGAAAGCAACAACAGGTTTATCAGTACCACTTTCCTGTTTATATTCATCAAAAAAAACAAAAGTTGAGTTTACTTTTTAAGAATGAGAATATAGAGGGACTGAGTTAAAAGAGATTCACAGTTGATTCAATTACCTTTATCAAAGCTGCAGCATCTTCTTCTGCAGTGCCTCCAATTTCTCCAATGAGAACAATACCTGAAACAACCAGCTGTGTCCACTTAATTTCCATCTTTCAGTGACAATAGAGGAGATTTTCCAATTAAGCTACTAACTACTCTTAAAGAGATGACTTAAAGGAATAGGAAGTCTTCTAAGATAAGAATATCTTGCAGTCTAAAGTGATTAGTTGAACATGTTGCCATTCTACTAATCCATCTTTCAGTTAATCTACTTAGTAAAAAATGATCTTTATGGATCATCTGTTTAAAATAAGTGGACTGAGTTCTGAAACATTACCTTCAGTTTGAGGATCAACAAAGAATTTCTCCAAGCAGTCCACAAAGTTGGTACCGTTAAAAGGATCTCCACCAATTCCTACACAAGTAGACTGGCCTAGACCAACAGCAGTTGTTTGGAAAACCTGCAATAAAGTTGAAACGAAAGCAACCATTAGAGAAATCCATAACCAACAACTCACTTTCAAAAGCACAACAAGCAGAGAAGACAAGACATTAAAAAAAAAGAGCTTACAGCTTCATATGTCAAGGTTCCAGAACGAGAAACAATCCCAATCTTGCCAGGCTTGTGGATGTACCCCGGCATAATACCAATCTTGCACTCACCAGGCTTGATAATCCCAGGGCAGTTTGGACCAATCAGCCTAGTTTTCGACTGACTGTTAAGAGCATGCTTTACACGTACCTTAAATAACAAACAAACAAACACAAGCTCCCAAATCAAAAAAAAGAGCCAATTACATTTCTACACAAACCTATAGCAATAAGCACTAGAGAGATACCATGTCATGCTGAGGGATTCCTTCAGTAATACACACAATAAGATCCAACTCAGCTTCTATCCCCTCCATAATAGCAGCAGCAGCGAAAGGCGCGGGAACATAGATCACAGAGGCATTGGCTTTGGTCTCAGCTTTTGCTTCAGCAACAGAGTTGAACACAGGGAGGCCTAAGTGCTCCGTTCCTCCCTTCTTTGGCGTCACTCCTGCCACCTAATCACACAATCAAACACACATAATTAGCATAAAGCTACAATCTTTAAATCAAATTGAGGAGGAACCACTAGAAAGCCACAAGCTTTAAATCAAATTGAGGAAAAAAAAGTTAATTACACAATCAACACACACATAATTAGCATAAAGCTACAATCTTTAATTCAAATCACTTCAAAAAGGTGAAGACTTTACCATTTTGGTGCCGTACTCAATGGCTTGCTCGGTGTGGAAAGTCCCGTTCTTTCCGGTGATCCCTTGGCACATGACTCTGGTGTTTTTGTCGACGAAGACGGCGGCTGGAGGGGGAGGATCCGACGCGAATGAGCGAGATTGGGTGAACGAGCTGAGAGTCGGAGGAATAGCTTCGGAGCTGGTGCTTGAGCAGCGGCGAGACAGAGATCCGAGGAGCCTTGCGACTTGTCTAGACATGATTGTCTTCTTCTTCTTGTTTGGTTCTCGATCAGCTTACAGAGAGAGGTTGCTCCGATCTGAGTCAACTTTGTTGAACCCTAACCGAGTGAAGGGTAAAAACGGAAATGGGGAAAAAGAAATGTCAGCGAGGTTCGTTTTGAATAATAATCAGCAGATCAAAAGAGGCTTTTGAAGTTTTAGCCCAAGCCCAATAATCTTTATAATGATATATAGTACATACAACATTTGAAGTTTTGAATCATACACCTAGAAGAATAGAGAGAGTGATCCCAAATTGATTTGGGATACAATATAAGAGGTAAAGTCATTGCTTGACGTTTTATTCAAAACTAAATTGATCTCTACCGCAAAATATATATTTTGGTTAAATGATGTTTGCTGTTTTATCTAGAGGAGGAGTTAATTTCAGAGAATCTTGAAGCTAAGCTGAAAGGAAGTTTTTGTGTTGACCATGAAGTGAAAGCATTGTTTGACATTCTTATTTGTTAGGATGTTTGATGTGTTTGTTTTGTAGTTTCTTAAATCATAAATTTTCTTGTGATTATTTGATTTTTGAAGTTTAGTCTAACTATTTTTTTTAGTCTCTTCTTTTTGGTAATATGATTATGCATTTTTAATTTAGTCTGTATGTTTTGTTTGTTAATAGATTACTTCTTATGAATTGGATTATGCTATCAGCTGGACATTTAAAGCAGATAAACATTACATACCTGTTAGAGGTTCTAATTGCATAATTCATGTTATCGAAAAACTTACCAAACATATCATAACTTCTTAATTTTGAATAAATAAAAAGTACATTTTTCTACATGTATAATATTGTCTTCCATAATCGAAACTAACAAAGATAATCATCTACTAATGTTATATATAAAATTGAACATGTTCTAGTTCTAGTTAATATATCTATCGTGATTTAAATTGTTATAATTTTTGGTTGTATGTTTTTCTATTTAGACAGATTTTTAATGTAATTGAAAATTGGAATGGAAGATTTGGAGAGAAATGGGATGCACAATACTTGTTCAAAGGTGTCCCACAAAATTGTTTAACATGTTTTACAAAATGAAAATATCTTTAATGATAATATCTTCTACGTTGTTTAGTTTCAAAATAGATGTGATATAAGTGTTTTCCAAATCTTGAAACTTCATTGGTTGTGATTACCCAGGACATATTTTAGTCAAACTAGACTTGATGCCTTAAACATTCAGCGGCATGATTAACATGTCTGAAGAACTGAGTAAAACGGGGTGTACAACCCCAACCTTTGTGCTTATAAACTACATAGGTAATCTAGGTTTGGCATTGCGCTGGGTTAAATGCAGCACTTTTAAATTGTGGATACTACATGAAGCTGCTCATGCATCTCCTCACTGAACACTCCTGATAATCTCTACCGACAATTTCCACCATTGCTCTAGTAAGACTATATTTTGAAGGGTTGTCCCCAAATGAAAGAATTATCTTTAGTTTCGAAGAAACCTTTATTTTTACTAGAGAGAGATATGTCTTCGTAGTATACTACAATTTGGTAGATGGTACATATATGAGATACGTGCTCCCGTTTCCCCTCAGCAATACCGTCAGCATCATCTGGAATTATTTAGACAACATTTAGATCATCTGATCAGAGTAACTCCTCTTCTCCTCTTGATGAATCACAACCAATCATATATTTTTTATTTAAATTTTTATACATTTTGGTTATATGTGTTTCTATTTAGACAGATTTTAAATGTAACTGAAAAATAGGATTGAAGATTTGGAGAAAAATGGGATGCACAATCCTTGTTCAAAGATGTCCCACTAAACTCTTTAATATGTTTTACGATGAAAATGGAATGGTCATGTAAATTTCATTGAATAGAAAAAGGGCATATGTGATGTAGTTGTTTTCCAAATCTTGAACCCCATTGGTTGTGATTATCATAGTATCCGATAAGAAATTTCATTCGTCCTTTTATTTTATTGACTTTAGATTTTTTTTAAACATTTTAAAGTTTCTCCATTACAACCCAACGTTTCTTCAAAATTTGGAGGGACATACCAAATTTTCATTTTATTTCTATTATGTTTATATTTGATGAGATGACAAATTCAGAAAGAAAAAAACATTTTCTTATCTTCTATTATAGAAAACTCTGGATTGTGTAAATCTCTGAAATGATTGTAAGAAGATGATGAAATGGTTGATGCCATTTTTTTAGAGTTTGGATAAGTTTCCAAACACCAAGGTGATCATGGCTATGATGCCATTTTGGATAATGAATATGAGATTTCTATTACAGTAATTTAACATTTTTTATTAGAGTTAATCTTCGAAAATTTGCTATAAACATATACTTTACAAAATGAATTTTTAAGATAACAATACCGCCCAATTTTTAAATGACAAAAAATATTAATTTTTAATAACAAAAAAAATTATTGACTTTGTAGAAATGAATTTAAGAACTCCAGAATTTTTACAATTTTTAAATGTTGATACGAAGTCACTTTATCTTCGGTCCACCGACCATCACGACCAGGCCCGCTCAGAGTAATATGGTTTAGGATCGCACGCTTAGCCAAGGCCCATTAGATACTAACGAGGAGGCCCAATAAGGTTGAGTCCACGAGATAGAAAAATGGACGGTGGAAAAGGCATTATAACACGAAACTCAGTTATGGGTTACCGTAGGTGATTAATATCGACCTATCCTATTCCTATCCAAAAAAATCATCAAAGAGATCTCTATCAACCTCCATTTGAAGCTCTGATCTCTTTCTTTTTTCCCTCTAAATCTCTCCTAACAGATTCCAACTCTCACTCTGCTCTGTCGGAATCCATGGATATCGCATCTTCATCTCTCTGTCAAGCTCACAAGATCTCTCTCACGCGTTGTCAACCCTCTTCCCCGGTCAACTCCTGCTCCCTCACCTTTACCGGATTCTCGCTTCCGCAGATCAGCGCTCCTTCTCTAGCTAAATGTCGTCGAAAAGGCACCTCTTCAGGCTTTGTAAGAGCTTGTGTTGCTGTTGAACAGAAAACTCGGACTGCTATCATCAGAATTGGCACAAGGGGAAGGTAAAGTCTCTCTCTTTTTTTGCTTCTCGTGTGATCACTGGTCTCTTAAGAGTATATGAGTGCTTGAATGCTAATGGGTTTGCCTTAGTTTCTTTAATTCTGATTCAAAGTCTCCATTTTTACAAGTCCTCTGTTTATATGAGTGCTTGAATGCTAATGGGTTCGCCTTGGTTTCCTTAGTTCTGATTCAAAGTGTTGATTTTTGCCAGTCCTCTGTTTATATGAGTGCTTGAATACTAATGGGTTTGTTTTGCTTTGGTTTCCTTAGTTCTGATTCAAAGTCTCCATTTTTACCAGTCCTCTGTTTGGATCCTCTTCCTGGGTTTAAGTGAGTTATAGTTGTCAATGTCATGGTTGAATGTTTTAGTTGTAAATTTATCTGGCTAGAAATGAGATATGTTACTTTGGTTTGAGTGAGTTTTAGGGGACAATGATTTAGTGTAATTAATCTGGCTAGAAATGTGATATGTTACTTTGGTTTCTGTGCTCATAGTAGTTCAATCTTGTCTTGTGATTGATGTTGCATTAGTGGTGAATTGAATTTTAGCCTCTCATGCATATTTTATCATCTTTTTTTCCCTCCTTATATACTCTCACTGTGTAGGACAGTCCTCTAGCACTTGCTCAAGCATACGAGACACGATCCAAGCTCCAGGCAATACACCCTGAACTCACTGAAGACGGAGCCATCCACATCGAGATCATCAAAACCACCGGTGACAAGATTCTCTCTCAACCGCTTGCTGACATTGGTGGGAAAGGGCTTTTCACCAAAGAGATTGACGAGGCTTTGATCAACGGCCATATCGACATAGCTGTTCATTCAATGAAAGATGTGCCCACTTATCTCCCCGAGAAAACGGTTTTGCCTTGTAACCTTGTGCGTGAGGATGTCAGAGACGCTTTTATTTGTCTCACTGCTGCCTCTTTAGCTGATCTTCCAGCTGGTAGCGTTGTGGGAACTGCTTCTCTTAGGAGAAAGTCGCAGATACTCCACAAGTATCCTTCGTTAACTGTAAGTTTTCACCATCTTGTATCAGAGCATAGAGGCTGCCACTTCTTATTTTATTGAATCAGGTGTTTGTTGCCTCCTGCAGGTTGAGGAGAACTTTAGGGGTAATGTGCAGACGAGGCTATCTAAGCTTCAAGGAGGAAAAGTACATGCAACTCTATTAGCACTAGCTGGTCTTAAGAGACTGAGCATGACAGAGAACGTTGCATCTGTACTATCTTTAGATGAAATGCTTCCAGCTGTTGCTCAAGGAGCAATTGGAATTGCCTGCAGAACTGATGATGATAAAATGGTATAAAGAAACATTCCTCTGAGCTAAACTGAAGTTTACTTTTCATGGGAATGATTCTATTGTTGTTTTGCATCTGCAGGCAAGTTACTTAGCTTCATTGAACCATGAGGAAACAAGACTAGCGGTTGCATGCGAGAGAGCGTTTCTTGAAACGCTGGATGGTTCATGTCGTACACCTATTGCTGGATATGCGGCCAAGGACGAAGAAGGCAACTGCTTATTCAGAGGATTGGTTGCATCACCTGACGGTACTCGAGGTATGAAAGCATCCCTACATATCTATCTATGTGACGGTCCACCTATCATTCATTTCTTATGTATTCCATCTTTGTGGTGACAGTTCTTGAGACGTCAAGAAAAGGTCCTTACGTGTTTGAGGACATGGTGAAGATGGGAAAAGACGCTGGGCAAGAACTGCTTTCCCGTGCTGGTCCAGGCTTCTTCGGCAACTAAGCCAGTTAAAGAAGAGGAAGAAGGGCTGTGACATGGACAGAGAGACTAGGCTAGAGGAGTTTTCCAACATCATAGATCCCTTTTCTTCTTCTTCCTAAATCTGTTGTAACTTTTTTGATTTGAGAGAGAAAGGTAACCTTCTTGTTTTGATTGTTTTTTTGTATGCTCATTATAATTAAAAAAAATATTACATTCACCATCACAACTTCAGATGTTCTATACTCTCTTTACTTCTATTTACTCCGCACTAAGGCCTAAACACAGCTTCTTCTACTTTTGATTTGTATAGTTTCAACAAAAAGAATGTGACAATTAAATAAAAGAGAAACTGACCATTTTACTTTAGTCCATAGCCGTTTTGTTTCTCCTCCCTGTTAAAGGCTTAGGCAACCCATCAAAGATTGAGCTTGTAATAGCAGCAGGTGTAGAAGTCGACCATAGAGACAGTGACGATGAACCGTTATTGCTGTTACCGTCTGGATCTTGTAAACTCGATGCACTTGAAGATTTTCTTACACTGGCAAAGCTGTCTGAAACAAGAGCATCCATCAAGTTCATTGGTACCGGATTGAAACTCCAAGTCTCAGATTCTGCTGATGATAGACTAGTTCTACTTGAGGCTTTTGATCTCAAAGCTAAACCTTTCCCTCCTACTGATGATAAGAACCCTCCGTTGCTGCTGCTAGTGCTCTCTTCTTTCAACATAAGCTCTGGAGTCCGGGATGTAAAGTCGGCTTCAGATTTTTGGCGTCTTCTCATAAACTTAGTGGAACTCGGTTCTTGAGATGATTGGTTGAACTCTTCGAGAAGTGCATTGACTAAGCTTCTGGACTTCCTGTGGTGGTTTAAGGGAGTGTTTGTGGATGGGAAAGGTCTGAGGTATTGACTATCACCGTTGCTTTCTGTCTTGTAAGCTCCCATCTCTAAGCTTCCTCCTACAGAAACTGTTCTGATTGGTGGTTTTAGCCCGTAGTAGCCTTTCTTCTTTGAAGATTTCAACCTCAGAGACTGGAATGAGTCAAACGCGTCGCTGTTGGTATCGTTTTGTGGTTCCAGTTCGTGGCATGAACATCCCTCTCTGTAAATAAAGATTCCAAATATTAGAACCAAGAGGATCACTTTGATAATGAACATGCAGCAGCTTCAGTCCAACACAACCAGTTCAAAAAATAAAGCTTGGGTAATGTAAACTACTCTGCAATAACAAGACCATGTCTATAATTTTCATTTTCAGCCGGCCTGAGATTTTGGGTAAAATTTCAATAAAAATTTGGAGACTTATGTCTATGTATTTTTTCGGAGCTTTTTTATAAATTTGGAGACTTATGTCTGTATTTTTTTCTTAAAATTTGGGAGTTTTAAGCGAACGTTTCATCCGGCTTTGTGAAAGACCGGCACCTCTTATATCAAAGCTGTAACTTGGTGCAAGGTAAAGATGTGGTTAAGTACCCACCCATGGTGTAAGGAGCCGATAGATAAACAAGGAGAAGGAGGATGTCTTCCAGGTAAAGGGATCCGGAGAGACTTGAGAGCAAACATTTGAAGATCAGTAACAAGCCCATTCATCTTCTTAACATCTCCAACCTGAAAGCAGAGCATTTTAACAACAAACATAAAAAAGAAATTCAAAATGTTCGAAAATAAAAAATAACAAGCCCATTCATCTTTTTCACATCTCCAACGTGAAAGCAGAGCATTTTAACAACAAACACACAAAAAAAAAAACAGAACATCAAAAAGCATAACATGGAGACGCGGTCCTCACGTGTTCTTAATCATACATCAAAAACATCAAAAAAAAACAGAACATAAAAAAAAACAGAACATCAAATAACACTTTAATTCCTCACGTGTTCTTCATCATGCCTCAATCTAAATAAAAAATGGCTTTTTTACCAGTACAATTAAAAGTTAATTTCTACCTTTTTGTCTCTAATTAAAATAACGCAATATTAAGTCAAAACATATAATTTTTATTTTTAACCTCAACGCCGTATTTGATGGCAACGCCGGCGAGAGTATCGAACTTGGAGACGCGGTGCTCGATGTAGCCACGGTCAGGGGAGCTGGAACGCGGAGGAGGAGAAGAAGAAGTCGGAGACGGGATGCGAAGGATGTTCGGACTAGAAGGATCTAAGAAGAATCCTCCACCGTAACCATTTTTATCGTCGCGGAATTTTCCGTTGGTGTATTCAGGAGGAGTGCCGTTGCGATTAGAAAGCCTTCTCTCTCGACGATCCATAAACATAGTAATCTCTCTCTCTCTAGCTATAGCTAGACTAGATTTGATCACAATTCAAACATCAGCTCGTGGAAACAAAAAAATCGAACGGTGAGGGAGTGATTTAGAGGAAAATGAGGAAACTGCGTCGAGTGATTAACGAAACTCGTGGACTAGAGATTATTTGGTTTTCATTCTATTTTCAAAGTCATGTAAACCACTGTTTTTATAGTAACAAATGTTTATAATAAAGTGTTTGAAAAGAATAGTAAGAGTATCAACAGTGTGAGTCTGATTCGGTCAATGCCAAATTATCTGCATTGATCCCACCACTGGATAAAATAGCTGGTTCTAAAGTCAAAAATCGGGTCTGTATGTTTGACAAAATAAAGCATGTATAATGTCGGCCAAGGAGGGAGGGAGAGTTAATCAAATCCATTCTTCTTTGCCTAACCAAAATTAAACCAACTATTAAATAAACCACAATCCATTAGGAACGTGTATAAGGTTTCTTTAGTTAATGGTACGGTTCGATTGGATGTTGAGAACGATGAGAACCATGCCAAATGGCAAATAGAGTGTTGAACTGTGTAGCTCACAACCACTAAATGATTTGATGTTAGTCTATGTCAACGGGGATGTAGCTCAGATGGTAGAGCGCTCGCTTAGCATGCGAGAGGTACGGGGATCGATACCCCGCATCTCCATCTTTTTTAACCATTTTGAGAGTTGATTCAGGCTTCATAAACAGGCTACTTTTTGAGGCCTAATTAGAATCATGGACAGCTTGATTGGGGTTTTCACGTATTATTTTTTTGAGTTGTAGCATTTAGAACAATCAAGTTATAAACATATAGACTAGGGAGCTAGGATCTGGAAACGACAGTTGCAAAGAAACAAGACAATGCTTACTAATTACATCTGAATCAATCACCCAAGCGATTTTAGATTTAAAAAAAAAACACAAATCTAAGTTAAAAATGTAAAGAGCTTATCAACACCAAGAAGACGAATCTTTGCACTTTACAGAGAAATGCTACGGAAAAAAAAATGTTAAAAGAAGTATTCCCCCTTCTTGATTAGTTTTGTAGATTTGGCTGTTGGGTATCTAGTTGCTGCTCAGGTTGCAGAACAGAAACATCAAACACCACCACCATTCATTCTAGCTCGAGCTTCTGCAAACATCCTCTGCTGTTCCGCTGCTGCTTACTCTTCAGTCATCTCTGCTCCTGTGTCATCTTCACACTCCTCTGTGAATCTTGCTGCACAATTTCAAAAACGCAGGAACACCAGTTACTTGCCTCTTTAATTTTATGGTCTGGAACTTAAAAGTAATGAGCGTGATAGATCATCATCTAACCATGGTTTCGTATTTATGTTGCTCATAAGCAGAGTAGACTTCTTCAACGTACTCCCCAAATCCAAGAACCTGAAGCGCTTTGAGTACATGCTCAGGCGCGATCGTTCGTTTATCCTCTTTGTTACATACTTCATTAGACTCTGACGATATAAGGTTTATAAACTCTGCCATAAACACATTGACCAACAACATTTCTAATGATCAGCTACATTACACCTAATGACAAAGAGAAACAATCAAAAGAGTGATCATCTTATTACCAACACAACACTCGATAAGAAGATCCTGAGCATCTCTAGCAACGCGAACATCTCCTGGTCACATCTCCTTTATAATTTTAGTCATTGTAGCTGAGAAACATCATTACAAGAGAACATAACATATTGTTTAGCATTCAATTCAATCCTTGAAATTAACAAACGTTTACCTTTAGGAAGCGAAGCATCTTCCTTAGATTTTCCAACTAGATCCATCGTTTTTATCTCTCTACAGAATCGCAATTTAAAAACGATAATAAAACTTAACGGTAGATTACTTGTTCCATGAATAACACTAGATAGAAGATTGTATTATTAATTGGGCTTTTTACTGAACTTTACTTATTTAGTAGGCCCACGCTGATCCAAAACAAAGTCAACAGTCAGCACTACCACAAAACACAAACTAAGTAATGATTGTCCTGTTATATTTTTATAATGTGATCCGTGATGTAACCAGCTGAGAGTGAGGCGATATGTGCGCCAATAGGCTAATTAAAAAATAAAAATCAAATGACTGATTCAAACTTCATTACTCTGTTCCCTACTTTATGTTTTCTCTGTGTGGTTTGATAGATTTGTACTTGTACTCCAAATCTCAGATTCCTCTTTGTCCCAGTTTACCTGCAGATGCATGTGCTTTACGTTATTGTTGTTTTTTTGTTTTTTTTTTTTTGCGTTTTTTTTGATTGGTGGAGGCAGTGAACATCCAGCTACTACTACTACTTATGGTGCCTGTTGATTTTTTTTTGTAGATCTGAGATTTATTGCTTGCTTGCTCCAAATCGGGAAACTAGTTTTCCTTTTTGCTTTTCTTTTTCTAATTCAATTTAATTAAAAGAGTGAAAGTCGCTGGAGGCAGCGGTTCATCGATCTCTTCCTGTGGATTTTTTTTTGGTTGTTTGTTGTTGTTGGAAAGAGATTAAAAGCATGAACAGATCGATAAACCTCTGCATCCAGCGGTTGCCTCTTCACTAGTCAATCACTTTTGAATCCTTGTTTTTGAGTTCATAGGATCATAGATACATTGAATACTGTTTCTGGTAATAGTCTGTTTAGTTTCCCATTATTTTTGTTTGTTTGCTAACTGAGGATACATATATGTTTTTAGTTGACTGATATGCCTTTTGCTTTCACTTACTACTACCATGGATCAAGAGTTTGCTAAAATAACAAAAAGCAAACTTAGGATTCTTTCGGGAGGGAAGAATCTTGGTATTACTTATGCTGATTCATCTTGTAGGTTCCTTTCTTGGTCTGACTCTGACCGAACAACGGTCCTATGATATTGTTTTCTGTTTTGGTTCCATGTATAAAAAAGTGTGCATGGATTCTCCACTTCAGCTCTTTTAGCGCATACAATATTTTCTTGTAGCTTTGTTCCTTTTCCAACCTGACGGTGTTATTATGCATGATCCAATCTATTTGTTTCATAAAGTGATGAATGCTTTTTATTTCATCATTACTTCATAAAATATTGTGAACCCTTGTTTATGGCATCTATATCTTAGTTTCTCTCCTATTTGGTTGATCTTTTTTCTTCTAGTGAATCAAATTGCAGTGATCAGAATGCCCATTTGAAGCCATGGCAGTAAGTTCTTGTTGATGAAGCGTAGCTACTGTTGAGAGCTGATTTGGTGTAAAAAATGTTCATCAGCAAGAATCAAATTCACTCTGAAAAGTGTTAGTGGCGCCAGGCTTCTGAGGTGGTTCTTTTATAGTAAATAGGTTTCTACCTTGTAAACAGAAGAGGTGGGGGAGAATGGTGTTCTCTTTTTCTGATTTCTGCTATCTTGTTTTGCATCTTCATAAGATTTGTACATTATTATTAATGTGACTTGTGTGAAAATTCAATTCTACTAAAGAATGTTTGTTAGTCAAACGTTTAATGTTATGCAATTTTCATATTCATCTCACTTACTTACCAATCAAATAGATGTATCACTAGACTAAAAATTGGATGGAAGTATGAACCATTTTGTAAAGGATGAGTGAAAAACTACTATTCCCTCTCATCTACATTTCATCCTACCTTTTATTCCTCTAAATAGTTGCATACCAGAAAAAAAAAAAGAATGAAAAAAGTCAAATGTAACGGAATTACATGTGATATTTCTAAATACTGTCAACTTTAGGGAGTGAAATGTAAAAGATAGAAAAGATACAAACATTCTGTATCAAGGCCCAATAATCAGCCCATATAATTTAATCAACATACACTTTACTTTTCAAGCCCATGTGAATTTAGGGTTTTCCAATAATTTTGTTTTCTTCTACTCATCTATAAAACCCTTAAACCCTACTTGTTTCCGCCACTCTTTACTCATTTCATATTGCTTGTTATAGCTAAAAACATGGGAAGCGATACAGAAGCAGAGAAGTCGATCCAAAAGGAGAAGAAGAAGGTCATCTCTCTCGCTCCCATAGCTAAACCTCTCGCCGGAAAGAAGCTCCAGAAGAGGACTTTCAAACTCATTCAAAAAGGTACCAATCCGAATCCAACTTCTACTGTTAGCTTTGTCTGATGTTTATTGTTCTGTTCACTGTCAACAGCTGCTGGTAAGAAATGCTTGAAGAGAGGCGTGAAGGAAGTGGTGAAAAGCATCAGACGTGGCCAGAAAGGGTTAGTATTCATTTTTAAATGTAATCTCTTGCGTGTTGAATGCGTCATGTGAATGTTATAGTGTGATCTTTGTACAATTAAGCCGATGTAGCATGGTACTGTATACGAAAAGTGATTTATTGATCGACATGTCTGCCATCTCTGAGTTTAATATGATTAGACGGCCTGGTTTAGATCCACATTACATATCTCTGTCTTGTTTATTTGTTAGTACAATGCTGTCTGAAAATGTACTGTAATTGAATATGTTATAATGTATAATCCGTGTACAATTAAGCCGATGCTCTGGATTATAAATAATGAATGTAGCATGGTACTGTACACGAAAAGTGAACTATGGATCGACATGTCTGCCATCTCTGATTTAATATATGATTAGACGGCCTGGTTTAGATCCACATTTTTATCATTAATTGAAAACTATGGTTGATTTCTATTAGTATATCTGTTTAATTTTGCGTATGGTTGTGTGTTTACGTTGAAGTGTTTGAAAAATGTATGGTTTGTCTTTATATGATTCGTGTACAATTAAGCCGATGCTCTGGATGAACTAGATGAAGGTAGCATGGTACTGTGCACGTAAACTGAGCTTTGCTGCGGATTGACATGTCTGCCCTCTCTGAGTTTTTTCTTTGATTAGAGGGCCTGGTTGATATCCACACTCGTTTGTTTTTGCTTGTGATTTATGTTTGGCAATTTGGTTTTTGTGTTCTTGATGATCATTGGCTTGTTCTTTATGTTTATGTGTGATCCGTGTACAATTAAGCCGATGCTCTGGATTAAAATATAATGAATGTAGCATGGTACTGTACACGGAAACTGAATCATGGTGTTTGAAATGTCTGTGCCCTCTCTGAAAACTTCTTTGATTTGCGGGCCTGGTTTAAACCAACATTCTCTTGTATGTTTAGGTTCTTTGATGCATCTTTTTGTACCTATGATTTGTGTTGTTGTACCAATAGATTGTTGTTCCTCTGGTTTGTGTTGTAATGGATTGTTGTTCTTTGTGCAGAATATGTGTTATAGCTGGAAACATTTCTCCCATTGATGTTATCACCCATGTTCCAATCTTGTGTGAGGAAGCTGGCATTCCTTACGTCTACGTACCATCTAAAGAAGTAAGTTTAATGTTCTTCCTTAAACTGTAGATTCTATAGTCTTATGGCTTTTGTCTCAGGTCTAAGTATGTTTTGTGCAATGCAGGATCTTGCCCAAGCCGGTGCCACTAAACGACCAACTTGCTGTGTTTTGGTCATGCTTAAACCGGCTAAAGGAGAGCTAAGTGCAGAAGATCTCCAAAAGTTGAAGTCAGACTACGAACAAGTCGCTGACGATGTTAAAGAGCTTTCAACTTCTGTAATTTGATTGATTAGGAACTAGTATCAAAGAACATGTGTTTGTGTTTGTGTCTGTGGTTTTGTTGCTTAATGAATATGATGAGATATTAAAGCCTGGGATAATAATTCTATATTCTAGTCGCCAGCTGCCAAAACATCCATAAAGAAACAGTATTAAGGCCCAAAGATAATACTTATTCTATTTGCTAGGTGCAAAAACATCAAAAAGAAACTGTGTTAAGGCCCAATCAGTATTGTTAAAACCAGACCGATCCTATAGTTGATCAGGATTTGATCATGAACCGTCTTATAGCCGGATTAAATCTAATAATTAGTTTGACCATAAACTGATTACGTTAGATTAGATTTCAGAGTTATTAAACTGATAAAAACCATTAAAACTATCAAAAATCTCTAAATTATGCATATAAACATAAAACTAGTTTATATTTATAAATTTTTATGTTTTAAATTCATTTATATTTTAATTATTAAATCTACACACTAAAAATATATTAAACTAGATTATTAAACCAGATTAGATCCGATCGAACCATATTAAACCGTGACTCAAAAATTATCCGGTTCAGAACTTTCGGTCCGGTTTTAAAAACACTGATTGTAAGGCAATTACGATCACAATTTATGGATCGGGTTTTTGTAAATCGTTGACTAAAAATTAATGTATTTGATCGGTTTAACGGTTGAACCTATTAATCTTATCAAACCATTCCTCTCGAGATTAGTGGTTTTTAACCGAACCAATTAGCTAAACTGCAACTAATTAATTATTCAATTAATAAATTGAGTGAAAACTGCTCGTATAAGCTGACATGAACGCTTCACCTCCAAAACTCGAGATCTGGAGAATGCGAATCTGAAGGATCCTCCGAATTGTGTAAATCTTCACCAGATCCAAACGAATCAAGTATGGGCTGTTCGTTTTCGGGATTGAACGCGCTTTACGACTCCGGCGGAGGCGACGTGTGGATCAATGAGAACCGTTTCAGGATCGTGAGGCAGCTCGGCGAAGGCGGCTTCGCGTTCGTGTTTCTGGTTAAGGAGATCGTCGCCGACGCTTCGTCCGGTGGCGGTTTGGCGTCGAAAGTCAAGGATCCAGCTCATCTCTCCGGTTAGTACTGCTACTGATCATTTCTCTCTGGATCGTGATTGATGATTTGATATTCCTTTATCTGCGTTGTTATATCGATTGGATCTGATAGAGATCGTTCGTGTCAGCTAGAGATTGTTATAGGAATCAAATTGAATCAATGTAGAGATCGTATGTGCTTGGTTTAGGCTCGGAATCGTTGGATCTTGTTTCGATCTTGTGTATAGTGAGATCCGTGGTGCATTTGAGATTATGCAGTTGATTATAGATGATAGGCATTACAGTGAATCCACTTTCATATAGATTTGACTCGGAATCGTTGAATCTGATTTCGATCTTGTGTAAGTTGTTTGATCCGTGGTGAATCTGAGATTCTGCAGTTGAATTTGGATGATTTGCGAAACAGAGTGATCACAGTGAATCCATTTTCATATAATTTGGATTTGAATCTTTTGATTCTTGAGATTGGTTTGTCATTTGTTCATTTGTTCATGACTAAGGTTTATTTTTCCTATATGTGATTTTCATTGTAGATGATGGAACTTATGCGATGAAGAAAGTTCTAATTCAGAACAAGGAGCAGCTGGAACTTGTGCGGGAGGAGATTCGTGTTTCGTCCTTGTTCAGCCACCCTAATCTGCTTCCTCTCCTTGACCATGCCATTATTCCTGTTAAGGTGGATAAGCTCTGCTCTGGAACTTGGTTGAATAACTTTCTTTGTAGTTTTCTTGTGCGAAGTCTAGTTAAGAAAAGTGTGTTGCTTTTGATCTGTTTAGGGCGGTCAAGAGGGAGCTGGGAAACACGAGGCCTTCTTGCTATTTCCAGTTCACCTGGATGGAACCTTGCTGGATAATTCCACAGCGATGAAGGCTAAAAAGGAAACTTTCTCAACAACTGATGTCTTGCAAATATTTCGTCAGGTATCAACCGCTCTTTTTAAATCCATATTTAGTTTTTGTTACCTAGCTTGTTAGTTTCTAAACTATCTATTACGTTATGCTGTTGTAGTATATATTTAGAACCATGTGATTGATTGTGTGACTAGAAGTATAAGATTTATTGAATGATTAGTCGTGAATTGCAAGTGTTTTGATTACCTAGAGCTATTCCACTGCAGCTTTGTGATGGACTCAAACACATGCACTCTCTGGAGCCACCATATGCTCACAACGATGTCAAACCTGGAAACGTGCTGTTAACGCGTAGAAAAGGACAGACTCCTCTTGCCATTTTGATGGACTTTGGGAGTGCTCGTCCAGCACGGAAGCAAATCCGCTCCCGTCAAGAGGCCTTACAGTTACAGGTCCCTAT
Source organism: Brassica rapa (assembly GCF_000309985.2). Taxonomy (NCBI): domain Eukaryota; kingdom Viridiplantae; phylum Streptophyta; class Magnoliopsida; order Brassicales; family Brassicaceae; genus Brassica; species Brassica rapa. The sequence goes on along the minus strand of NC_024796.2, from coordinate 1,309,057 downwards.
CTATATCCATCCCTTATTCATACTACTACTCTGTATTGTTTATATATATTCCATGTCTTATTAATCATGAACTTGGGAATATGCTTCATGTTCTCTCGACTTTAATAGGAATGGACAGCTGAACATTCTTCAGCACCGTTCAGAGCTCCCGAGCTCTGGGATTGCCCAAGCCATGCTGATATTGATGAGAGAACAGACATATGGTCACTAGGCTGCACACTATACGCAATAATGTACAATACGATTATCATCCCTCTTACACTAAATAAGAGTTTTTGTTTTGGATATTCATTTTGTGGTTTTTGCAGGTACGGTGTCTCTCCGTTTGAATATGTACTTGAAGAATCTGATGGAAGTCTTCAGCTCGCAATCGTGAACGCTAAGATCAAATGGCCAAAGGCTGGACCAAAGGCTTCTTATCCTGAAGCTCTTCACCAGTTCGTGACTTGGATGCTGCAACCTCAGGCTGCGGTTCGACCTCGCATTGACGATATCATCATCCACGTTGACAAATTGATCGCAAAGTTCACCAAATGATTCATCACACTCCGGTGGTATAATCTAAAGAGTTAAAAAAAAAAGGATTTAATATACATTGCTTTTTCTTTTTATTTATATGTTTAGCTATTTTGAAAGATCCTATATTAGATACATATTAAAATACATTAAATTTTTCGTTTGTTCTATTTGTAAGACTTCATTTTAAAATAATGTTATTTTATCAGACAGATTTCTTAATATGTTTTAATATTAAAGACATGACTTTTTTTTTCTTCTGTCGTGAATCAATGTCACACCGTATTCTTGTTATCCAACGAAACTGTTAACTGATTAAGAGAAAGGTCTTGTTACATTGTGTAATTTTTTTTTTTTGACAAACATTGTGTAATTATATGTACTTTTTAATTGTTAATATTAATTTCTAAAAATCGTTACCACTTTGTTTAGGTACAAATCATTTCCCCATATATTTTTATGCATTAGTCTCAAGATTCTCAACCAGTGCAAGGAGAACACACAAGTTGATGTTCTTTTTACAAAACTAACAACTTGATCGGTTGATCTTTGGTTGTCATATAATGCATGTATGTATAAATAATATAAAGTGTGTAGGCCATCGTGCATTTTAAGATATGCATAAAGGATTGTTCACTAGGTACAGTGGTACGCATAAATGCATAGCCGTAGATACTGATAACATGTTGTTGAAAGAGTTATTCCATTTAAAAAAATGTAATACATATTTCCTTATATATGAATATATATTGAGAAAATATATCATTGTATGACCTTTTTACTTTTACAGATTTGAGTCACTTCAAAGAAACAAAAGAAATAAAAAACGTAAGTCAATTTTCAGGAAGATAAATGTCTAATCGCTATTTATTTTAAACGTAACTTCTGTCTTCTGTAACTCTTAAAGTGAAAAGATCTACAGTTCCCCAGTTCCCCACAACCAAAATCATGATCATACACTTATACCTACACCTCTCTATAGTTCCATTTTCAGAAACTTTAAATATCCAACCAACAAAACAAAATCGCATCTAATATCAGTGACAAAACTATAAAGAAATTCAGACATTTAGGTTTAGCTATAACATTATTCAGAATATTTTCAGCGTTCACCAATACAATAACATTGATCGTTTTATAAAATACGTATGCGACGACATAATTTATATAGTAACTACACAAATTTCTTATGATTATAATAACTATATGAACGTCTTAACATTTACACCCAAAAAAAAACTATGAACGATTTTTTTTTGTTAGTAATAACAATTAACAGGAGCGTTGTAAAAGCTGTTTTAAGTTTTAACATTCCGCAACTCAGTTGAAAGAAAAATTACACAATTATTTAGCAATATTAGTACCTCTTGTAAACTCCAATGATCATTTTATTCCTATTAAATATCATTTTGAAGTAATATAGTAATATTTGTAAAGTTATAGTCATATATTTAATTGACCTTGTATCCTCTTTTTCTTTTATCAAATCTGATTAAGACCATAATTCTTCAACATCACAACATGATCATGAACTGAAATTAGAGTGATGGCCTGTAAGGCTGCAATCCTAAATATGCATGTGAAGAAGTAATGGAATTAAATAAATCCTGATATAGGTAAATTTCTGCATGTTATATTAATTTGCTGTTGTGACAAAGCAAGCGAAAGATGTTTGAACTTTTTGAGGAAGAGAAAGGACTTTAACATCAGTAAATTAAAGAAGGACAGAACAGCGCAAGTCACAAGGATAGTATAATCTTTATTACTCTTTATTTAATGTATACATTACACATTTTCCAATATTTTTCTCACCAGATTATAATTATTCTTTTATTAACTTTAAATTATATTTTTTCTTCCCCAACCATATTGATTCAATTCGTGATTGCAAAAATGGAAACATAATAAAAAAAAGCTTGGAAACATTCTTTCCTTACACTTCCCTTCGTTATAAGTGTTGCCTCTACACTTTCATGTTAAAATATAGAATAGCATTGATTAGTATTCGTACATTGTATGTGTACATACTATGCTCTCGTTTTGTATATGATCGCAAATCATTGATGTAAATCTTCCACTCCTTATTTACAGTACACTTTTTTGTGTGTAGAAAGAATATGCATTTAACTTTGTCGACAAAAATAAATGAATTAATTATCATTATAAACTCTATATTACATCATATTTTCTATATGTGAAAGGCTAATTTGCAGTATTACAAACTCAATGACACCTAAAATTACCTTGTTTATAAGATATGACGTTTAGAGTTATTGCATTAATTAAAAAGATACCACTACCTCTGCGAGATAAGAGACTTCACTTTCTCTCCTTCACGGCTTCTAGCTGGAGTCTTGCTGTTCTCATCAACTCTCTCCATTTATGGCCCTCTCTATCTATCTATCTCTCTCATATTTTGTTTTCTTAATTCAATTCTTGCTGAGGTTTTCTTATCAAAGGGTGTCTTGGTGTTCAAATTCTTATTAAAGCTTTAATTCTACCAGAGTACACATGGATGACAAGAGCCACGATTATAAAAATATATGGTAATTTAGCTAGCTTGAGTAAAATAGTTTTTGATTAGTTGAATCATGGTTTTCACTTCTCTTATATCCATGACCTAATCAATATTGGGTCATGGCTATATATAAAAATACCGGTCAATATTCACTGGTTGCTTTTCCATGGTTAGAGATAAAATAGTTTTTGATTAGGTGAGTCATGGTAATTACATATAAAATTACCGATCCATATGCACCAAATTTAGATTGAGTAAAATAGTTTTTTGAGAATTTAGTTAGCTTGAGTAAAATATTTTAGGTTTTATATCTAGACTAACCCATGTATTTAGCAATATTTCGAAACTATATATGGGTTGATTTGTGTTTGATAATTAAAAGTATGGTACACCAAATTTTTTTTTTGTGTCTTCAAGCTTTAATTTTATTATTAAATGTTAAAAAAATTATACATTGAAAATTAATTATTGGATGTGTATGTTTCATGTTTGTCTTGTATTATTTAATTTGTGTATATAAAATTTAGGTTATGAGCTGTTATTTGGTCAGAAAGAAGATGAGAGATAAATAGCAATGCTCAGGTGTTGTAAATACATCCTCTTGTCCATCTCTATCCTTCCACCCAACTCAATGAACTCATCCTCTTATCTATAAAAGTCAGCCTCTAATTATCTTCTAATTTCCCCAAAAATAATCAAATAATTTTCATTTTTCTCTATTTCTTGGAAGAATATTCCCCTTTTCCAATTTTTTTTTCTTCAAGAAACTCCTTATCTTGTCTTTTATCATCAAATGCACATACATACACTTCACACATACACGCTATATGTATACGCACTTACATTTATGTATATATATATAGAGAGAGAGAGACACAAACACACATACTTGCTTGTTAGATTGTTTATACTTAATATCTCACCTTCTCGTGGTTTCTCTCTCGCTTTTAGGGTTTTTACTTTCTAGTGGGTCTCTTTTGTCGGGTCTCTTTGTTGCTTCTTCTGGTTCACTTCTATATAGACCACTAAAAAGAGTTGTAATTGTATACAAATGGAGTCTGGAAAGAGCTTTGGAACCGAAGACGTTTCTCGCAGCTGTGAATCTGGATGGACAATGTATTTAGCCTCACATTCTCATGATCCTGATGACGACTGTTACTATGAAGATGGTGATGACGAGGATAGCGATGGTGGTGAGTCAATGGACTCTGATGCATCTTCTGGTCCCATGGAAGCGACATCAACTCTCAAACTTCCTCAAGATACTGAGGAGCAAAACTCAATAAAGAAAAAGAAGAAGGCTAATGAAGAGATGGTTTTGGTGGAGACTAGGGTTCACAACAACAATCATGATGACGATGCTTATGATAATGATGATGTTTATAATCACGATGATGGTAATGATAGCTACAGTGCAGTTCATAGCTACGTTGGTGCAGTTAGACAAGGGTTTGTTTGAATTTATTGACTTTATGTTATTTAATTTATGTTCCAATGTTTTCATTTTACATGATCAAATGCTATGTCCTTTGTTTACGTTTTTGTTTTAATGATGGAAAAGTATCTTCTTCCTGATGATTTGCTAATTATCCACTATAAGTAGCCTATTTAGTTGATACTCTAGAGAAGTGTTAAACAATTTACAACGAAAACATAGTACTAACACAGTGATGAAGGTGACGATGATAGTGGCTATATATGGTGATAATGATGATGATAGCTTGGGTCTTTTGCGATGTACATCAATGCATGATTCTTTATGGTCACCATATATAGCTAGCTAGTACCCCATTATGGAAATACATATATGCCATCTTACTATATATTTGTCTCTATTCTCTCTCTATATATTAATTTTTGTACTAGCTAGTCACTAAAAATATATGCATAACATTTTATGATAACAATTTTTTCCCCACCAAAATGGTGTTGATGTTGCTAAGCACAGAAGTAAAGTATTTATAAGATGTAATTAGCTAAATATTTTAGCATGTTTTGTTTACTACATCATCGCATGCCTTTTTTTTGTAACAATCATAGCATGCCATTCGTGAGCAAAATTTAACAATCTATAAACAAAAATTACGCTTCATATAAATTATAACATATAAATTTAATTTTTATCTAGTTTATAACGAACAACTCAATGCATCGATATACAGTGAACTAAAACCGATCGACGAGTTATTTAAATTCAAAACTAAAACATTTTAATATTAAAATCTAGTTAGATTTTTATATCGGGATTTCATAAACCAAACCAATGTATATTCCATTGATATTCATCATAGTTGAATGAATTCTAAGATCTCCACCGGTACAAGAATTATGATCATTAATTAGAATAATATAAAAAGTAACGTTGCATAGATTTCGTTTGTGGCTATAGCCACATACAACACACACGTGAACACAGAGTGAGTTGTATACAATAGAGAGATTGAGACATAAAACTAGAACCCATCATCTTTGGTTGTATCTTTGGTAGAGACAGGGAAACATGTTTTGTGATCATAGGGGACATATCTTCTGCACGTGTATGTCTCTGCAATTCTTTTTTTTTTGTCATTTTCTCCCTAATTTTTTTTTTTTTTGACATTTGTTCACATGCACCCTCGTGCTGTAAGTTACACAACTACAAATTGATAGTTTGATACTTGTCAAATCAATTCTGAAACCTTTCCAAAGTAATTTGTTTCCCAGCTTTCATTCGATTTAGTTAGGATTTGTTCCGGGGAATGTTTAGAATGTTTAGAAAAAGTATATGGGTTCCACATAAAAGGGTTTCTAATTCAGTTTAGTAGGGTTAAAAGTGAAAGTCTCACCTACTCAACAGTCAACATACGTATATAAAATACTATTATATAGATATGGTTTTGAAACAAACGATTATAGGTCATGGACTTGAGATATGTTCTACTTCTATGTAAAAGCAAGCCTCCTAAGGCCTATACCATCACCACATGGCTCAGACGCAATACAGGATAAAACATAAACAACTAAGAAATTTCTTTGACTCAATCAACATCGAATATTATTCAATATTCAAAAGACAACTCATATATGGAGGGTTTACATAACCAAACCATGAGTACTACTTGTTCTTCTCTGGCTCTTCCTTTGCTCATACAGTCATAAATCTGCATCATCCGTAGGCAACTCGTAAAGACAAACAATGCATGTCCTCGTTCTGAGCCACATACATGTGTTTAGGCAGTGGCTTTGTGTGAGAAGGTGGCATCTGACCCCAATAACTTTTCAAAATTTAATGTAAAACATTGAATAAGTTAAACATGCCCCCATTGTTTGTAGCAAAAATATTTTCATTGAACAATTTTACTTATGCCCCCAACAAAAAATTTCTATGCATCCGCCCCTGAGTTTAGGTGGTGACATGTAAAAAATAAACAAAATGAATTTGTAATACATGTTCCAAATTTGAAAAGAATATAAAATGTAAACGCAAGGGAACAAAAATACACTTTTAAAACCCAGTGAAGAGCAAAAGTCAGTCGATGATGAGGGAATAATGGTCATTTAAAGTTGGTATTTTCAGATTAACGTTGGAGAAAAAGTTCAGATTTTGTTTTTAAAAAGTCTTTTCCCTTTTGTCTATCTCTCTGCTCAAAGTGTGGTGTAGAAGACTAACAACTTTTTGTTCTCTTGTGTTTCTTCAGATTTCTCCTTTTTTTATCATACGATCTTCAGATGTTAATAGCTTCATCTCGCTGTCTCCACTAGATCAAACTTGCAGACAGACAAGCTGCTCGTGAGAAGACTCAATGGGAAGCAAAGACATTAGGAGAAAGAGAAACCAAGCTTGAAGATAATCTAGATTCTCTTCAAGGAGACATCTCTTCGTTTACACGAGTATTTAAAACTCTGGCGAAACAGAATCCAAGAAACTAGACAGGGATGATTATGATGCAACAACCCCATATGAGTTTGACCAGCTTCCATATCTAGTAAGTCAACACACAACTACAATCATCTTTCTTTTTTTTTTTCCCTTTCTTTTGTTGGTCATATCATATCTAAAGTTGTTGCAATTACATTAAAACTAGGATGATGTAGATGAAACCGAACTGAGGAGATTGGAAGACGCAAGGTTAGCTTATGTTGCAGCTGTGAGTAACGCAAAGGAAAGACAAGATGAGGAGTCTCTAGCCATGGCTGCTAAAGCTAGAGCCTACTTGCAATCACTAGCCTTTAGATACTAATAATCATCTTCAGTTACTTTCATTGTATGTATATTTGTACCATGGACAAATTGGAGAAAGTAACGGTTCTAACCGAAATAACTTTTTAAAAATCCGATTCACATGATTCAAATCGGTTTAATTCATTCTAAATTCGGTTAAATCGTTTTAAATTAATCTAAATCTGTTAAATTGCGTAATAATGTAATACAAATCAACAAATTTGTTTGTTTTTGTTTTGTATAAAATAATTCACTAAAACAATTTTATAATTAACCAAAAAACTAATATATCTTTATATAAATGTAAAATATAAAACGATTTTTTGAACACTGGTTTCTAAAAGTCAAGAATGTGTTTCTCATTAACCAAATAACATTGCCTCCGAGATCCTCTCCTTCATGAAATTGAACAAGTAATAGAGTAAAATTGGTTTTGTTTGTTCCAATTAAAAAAAAAAGAATATAGAATTTTCATTTTTCTCATATCTTGGTAAAACACACACATTTCACAAACACTCATTCAATGAAAAGCCGTATACATAATAACGTAGTGATGGTTATTTCTGTTTTCCTCTTAAGCGTTCTTGTTTTGCCAAGGCTTGAGAACACCAACAACGATCACTGCCACAACAATGAGTAGGATGATGATTGCGATACACATCCACTTTCTTGAGCTCTTCTGTAAGCTCTTCGCTCTTACAAGAGCTGTGTTCCCTGATTGCACGTGATCTACAGCATTTGACACCTAAACCAACAGATACTCATCATCAGTTACCATTTACAACGCCTTCACGTTGAAGAGTGTGTACTCACTTACCTGAGATTCAATGTTGTCAAGCATTTCTCCTTGCGCATCAACCAAAACTGCCATGTCCATGAATATCTGCAACAACAAAAGGGAATATGCTTTTAATTTGACTAATGGATTGCATCAAAACTCAGCTCAAAGGTGTTTCATCTTAGTGTAAGAGAATAATGAAGTCAAAACATACTTGTTGTAAGTCGAGAAGTTTCTTTTCCAAGTCTCTGACAGCGTCATGACGTTCTTGAATCTCCGCCAAGGTGTCCATTACCTGAGAGAGAGAAAAAAAAAATTGCATGTTCAAGATATTGGATTGTTTATAACATGAAAAGAAGGATCAGACCTGTCCTCTTCCTTGCTCCTGAATCGCTTTCTGGAAGATTTGTTCGCTGTTTCCAGTTTCAATCAACTCATCAATAGTCTGGAACATCAAGAAACAGCAAAGGAGTGAGGTTTTGTTCAAGCTTCTGAAGACTACAATAAAACTCAGACTATAGTTTACTTACATCTTCATCTGCTCGCTGTCCAGTTACTAATGCAAAGAAACACACAGAAACAATAAGAAGAAGTAAAAGGAATAAATAAATAAAGCAAAATCTTATAACATCAATAGCATACAGACCTGTAAAAATACGCCTGTCAACAACCTCGCGATACTCTTGTTGGATGTTCTCTCTTAGAACCTATAACAACAAGTCAGAATATTAATTTGAGGAATTAACAGTTTTAAATATAATCTTGAAAAAGTTATTTTTTTTTCTTTCTTCATAACTCACCTGAAACTCAGCCATCTTGTCTTTAAACTTCTTCTTTAAGGAACTGTTGCACAAGAAGAAAGATCATAAAAGTCATACCAACTTTAAATACTAATGACTGAGATAACAACAAGAATACTTACAGTGTGGTCGATGTTCTTGATCGATCCACACCAGATCCTTTCCCACACCCAGGTTTTTGTCTATTTGCCAAGTTCTACAACATTTTGAATAAAGACTAAATTAACAAATGCAAAGTTAAAAGGATAAAAGACTAAAGAGGCAGTGACTCTACTACCTCTTTGTCTAGCTCCTCGAGTTTCCCCTTTATGAAACGAGCAATACTTCCGACTTCATCAACGTCCTTTTCCATTTTCTTCTTTATTGCTGTTCATTACATATGGATGGCAAACCATTAACACTAAAAGTCTCAAGTCGTCAAATAAAACAAGAAGCGTGGCTGCTTGAAGTTCATATCCTCTCTCATCTAAGAATGGTTAGTTCATCTAATGCTTTATTCATAGTTCCAGTGGAGTACATGCTTAAGCTAAAGTTCATTATATCCACTGCTAATGCAAGCTACTACCCCCTAATGATCATTGAAACTTATTTGCTTCTATCACTAAATCCCAAAACATACCAATAATTAATTCAGGAAGAAGATGAATGAACAAAACTTACCCTTCATGGCAGGAGCTTTAGTCACAGCCTTGGACTCCTCATGAGCAGCCTATAGGTTTTAAAACAGTAATGCAACAGAATAATAAATCTTTGGTAAAGGGAAAGCCAACAAGCATTAATTACTATGTAATTGGTTTAAAATACCTGAAGTTTCTTGAGAAGCTTATTAAGCTTTTCATATTGTTTGTCAATGTCTTGAACCTAACAAGACAAAGGAAGAAAACGCTTAGGCAGAGTAAGTTGGTTTAGAGTAAATGTATATCACTTGAGTAAAAATACCTTTTTGAAGAACTCGTCTAAACCTTGATCACCTCCTTGTTCACCTAGCTCGACATCACTTTGTCTAGAAGATTCGCCCCGTGGAAGCTCAAACGAACCCTACAAGATAAAAAAAAAAAAAATCCACAACTTAAACTCAATAATCGATTAGCTTATACCCTTTAAGTCTCAGATGATAAAAAAGCAGAAAAGACTAAACCTTAAGATCAAATAATCAGAAAAGACTAAAACTTTAGCTTATCATCATAGGATCATTACATTATGATTCATTACATGATCAATTTCAATTGCAGAACATAAGAAAGTGTCTTAATTTCGAAAAAGAAACAGCATCTACAATAGATAATCAACATCCCAATTCAAACTCAACAAAACCCTAAAAATCTCACCTTCAGAAGATCGTTCATCGTATGGTGTTGAGAGACCAAAGCTTGGTTTCGGTTCACACTAAGAACGAAGGAGAAGACGACTTCGATTAAGCCAAGGCAAGTGTCGATCTTCGAGGGACAAGCGAGAGAGAGACTTAGTGAGACAGGAATCGAGAGAGGAGGGACGGATCTGGCTCAATGTAAGGAGGAGTTTAGTTGTAATAATATGTAATCTTAGGGATTTTAATTTCCTTTTTCCAGATTTATCGGTTAATGTATTAATAACCGGAATTAAACCGGGGATTGGTGACTTTAACCGGTTCGGTTTGGTGGGAAAAGACTGATGTTTCCGACATGCCGTCCATGTCCTAGCTAAAGACAACTCTGATAGGTGACTTGCCTGAAAAAATACTGTTAAACAAAACATATTCTTTGCTGTTAATTTATTAATGTCTGATTAGTTGCTGTCTTTTTCTAATTAATTATTCGTTGGTCAATTACATCCTATCATAAATAAATTGTTCAGCATGCTTCTTTGTTTTTCCCGATCTCTTACTTTTTCTTTTGTCAACTCCCGATTTCTTACTAAAATAAAAAATGAACATAAATCAATAGGACAATGTGGCTGCATGCATTTTATGCATATTGTATCACTGGTTTTTCAGCTACAAAATATAGGGACAGAGTTCTTTTCATAAACTGTAGGGACAGAGAGTAGAAAGTTACACAGAGAGGAAAAAAAACCTACAAAGAAGAAGAATTTGATTTAGATTATATATGTTCTAAAAACTATTCTGAATTTGATTTTGATATTTGAATTTAAAATGCTTTGAGAAGAAGAAAAGTTAGCAGCAATAACAGGAAGGACAAGATAGGTTGGGGATAAAGGAAGAGAAAGAAGAAGAATTTGCATGCATAAGCTAAGTGGTCAATTATGTGAAAATGAAACAAAGTGTAACTTATATTTTTTATTATTTTGTTCCTCTAATAAGTTTGAAGGCTTGAAGCATGCCGGTGATGAAAGTAAAGTTTATAGTATCACAATGGACCATGTATATCCGGTTTTTATATCATATACTCTCTTAGTACTAAAATTTCTGCAGAAAAAAGGTATTGTAACTTTGTAAGCAGCATGTCTAAGAAAACAATCCAAGATACTATTTAGTTGTTGCAAAAAAAGAAGCAAAGTAAAAAAAGGTAAATGTTTCAAAATTTACCAGGCATGGTATCTAATAACATGCGTGTGCCATAGACAAAAGAGAGAGACAAAAGCTCAACATGAGTTCATCATAGAACGTAAACACAGAGAATATGACTGAACAACAATTTGGTTCTTGTGAAGGAAAGAAAAGACTGTTTTGTCGTAGATAAAGCTACTAAGAATCATTATTAAATAAACAAACAAACCAGGGAGAATCTTTTGACCGCAAGGAGATATATCGCACGCAATCCTTCCCCCCACCAGCAGATTACAGGAAAGAGAGACTAGAGAAAACCTACAAAGAAAGGAAAAAAAAAACACGAAATTACAGAGAGAAGATATGGAAACTCAGAATATATTGAATTACTAAACTGCTGTGGTAGTATAGAATCGTAGGCTAAAGCACAAACACAGACATTTCTAACTGGCTAGAACTCCAGCAGCAGCTAGATAGATCTATTTCAACAGGTTAAGTCAGGCTCTCTGAAAAAAACCTAAAGCATCAAAAAACATTCTAAATCAACCAAAAAAAAAACCCATCATTTTAAACCCATTCGACCTCTAAATCTTAGACAAAATGTCCAAACTTATTAATCAAAATGCTCTGAGTCTTATTTCACAGAGAGAAAGATACTGTAAAGAGCGGGAAAAGCTTACTCCACTCCCGAGTTCCAATTAAAATCTAGTAGAATCGAAATGGTCTAATGACGGTTCAGTCGATTCTCGATCATAATCAAAGGAAATGGACTAGTTTAATTAACTTATGGCCACGATTGCAACTGAAAATTCATAATACAGACACTGGGAAAAGAAGTTAATGAAAAGTGTACAACTTTAACAACTCACACGAGAACGAGAAGCCAATGATGCATTTCGCCATTACGAAACCAGATGATCTATAAACCCACAAGGTCAGGTCCAAGGCCTAGACCATAATCTAGCTCATTCTACATTAACCACAGGAATCTAAACAAACATAAACCTCAAAAAAATTGATATGATCACATAATCAATCGCAAATCTCTCACATAGTCACTGTGTTGTTTCTTTTATTTCTCTGTCTAATAAGTTGTTCGCAACAATGTGATAAAATTCAAAAATGGTATAAATATTTACATTTTACCAACAAAAATAAAAATAAATCTCTTACCAACGAGAAATCGAAATTTCCTCACCTGATCGTTACTCGTAGCCTCCGCCGCGAGCGTTCTCATCCTCCTCCACGGTGGTCGTCAAGTAAACCCTAGGGAAGTCCGTCTTCTTCTCGTTCATCATCTGCGCCACGTCCTCCTTCTTCAATACGTATCGCCTGATTTGCGGACGGTTACGGCGCCGATCCCTCGCGTGGTACAAGATGTTGTATACATTCTCTGGATCCGCGGTAGGTACGATCGCCTCTTCGTCGATCGTGGCGGGGCATCTGATGCGATACTCCGTCGCCTTGGGAACGGACTCTAGGTACTCCGGATGAGCGCAGGGTCCGGTTATCTCCCACGGCTTCTTGATGAAACGTCTGAGGTTTTGCACGAGGGAGGATGTCGCCGTCGCCGCTGATTTCGCCATTGATGATGATGGTTGAGAGAGCTTGGTGTAAGTAGTTTCGATTCTAAAATGCTTGATTGGTTTACGCTAAACCGGGATTTAACTGGTTTTGGTGAGGACATGAGAGAGACGAAGAGATTTCGTGGGCCTCTTAACGGGCTCAATTATTTTAAAATAGGCCCAAAATGTTTTAAAGAGAGTTATTTAACTTATTGTTAGTTAGGGTTCGTGTCGTGGATGCTTTGAAGTTAGGTTCCGGCAACTAGACGATCAAAGTTGCGATTTTTGAGCAGGGGACGATGGTGAAGAGTGTTATCTCAATGGATCAGCTGAAAGCTCTGTGGCACTCTGAGGTCCACAATGAGCAGAAGTGGGCAGCTAACATGGTAAAGTCTCTTTCTTTTTCTCTCTCTATGAGGAGTCTGTTTATGTTTGGTTTGATTCTGAGTTGAGCTACGAAGTTGATTCTCTATGACTTCAATTGAACTTTGTTGGGTATTGCAGCTATTGTGAGAGTCAAGGTTTAGGGGTTTATCTTGAATTGAGTCAGTTGAGTTTAGACTTTGATTCGCTTTGCATGTTTCGAGACGCCAAGTCAGAGCTTTTCTTTGTACATTTGATGATGTCTTGAGCAATTGTTTGAATCCGAATTTGGGAATGTTTGGTTTCTCAGAGATTTAGATTTTGTCAAATCACAAGTCTATGCCTTGAAAGTATATGAATATCTTGTTCTTTTGATGCTTAGACTTTGTTGTTTACATCAAAAATCTAATGTCTACTTGTTGGGTGCAGAAACTTGTGAGAGCACTTGGGGTGTTTGCAGGAGGAATCTTCCTCATGCGTGGCTTTGGTGATCTCATGGCTGTCTGAAGCAAACCTGATAACAACGGAGGAACGTCTCTTATTTTCTCAATTTTTTTTGTACTTCTTCAATGTCTTCTCTCTCCATCGAACTGGTGGTCTGGTTTATGATTCCACCAATGTTATACAAATATCTCAGTTCAAGATTTGTTTCTTGTTCTCAGTGACTCCATTTTATCATATGCTAAAGAATTTGTTTTTTCATTCAATGTTAGCTCTATGTTGCATTTTCATTTTTTGTAAACAAGCTTAAGAGAAGGATAGAGGTGTAGTTAACTTATTGTAGTCCATGGTTTCCTCCGGACTATCTAACTAAGCGATTTCTATTTACAAACGTGTATCAAAACGGTACGTTGCATTCATGGCTGGTTACACACTTCACCAACTCTAAGTGTACCTTCTGTCTCCTCTGTATACTTGAGTAAAGATTTTTTTTGCCTGTTACAGAAACCACACAACGTAACTCATATTTGTAAACAACGATTCTCTCTCCATCTCTCAAGTCGTCAAGTGCTGTGTAGAATCAGCCAAGTTTGTAATTATTCATACTTACCCAGAAGCTGAGCTCAGTAACAGCATTCGAGCTTATGCTTCCTAGTTTCAGAAGGTGGCTCTAAGCCTCTAATTTACCTGAATGTGTTCAACTTTTCATATCATAAATAGTGGATATAAAACATAAAACTGGAATTCAATTTCTGTGTGTCTGAAATGAGAACCTTCGAACATGAGCTCTGGTCTAGTTTGATACACAAAACACCTCAAGAATACTGAGAGTCGAACACAAGTTTCACCAAAACAAAACACTATGCTTCAAATCTCACCATGTCGCAATTTATAACTTTAAGGATGCAGAAACAAGAACCAAAACAAGGTTTGACAAAAGAAGGCTATAACATAAAGAAAGCAAGAGTAGTTCACGAATTATTTCTTTGTCGCGGCGGGTCTATTAGGCCCCAAGTAGTTTGTGACCAATCCCATTATAGCAAACCTGTTTCAAATACAAGAAAACTCGAGTCCACATCAACAACAATCAACACCCTGGCTCATATTGAACAGAAAGTGGTATAAACAATTGCTACTAACTAATGAAAATGACGAGAGTGAGGCAGGGAACCATACATCATAGCCATGGAGATCTGCTTCAAATCAGTCTCCAAGTTCCTCATATTGGCCAGCGACTGAGCACAGAATATAAGCGCAAGCCACGAGCATATCTTGTACTGAATACACACAACAACAACAAAACAAAACAAAAACCATCTCTTATCCATTAGACTCCAAAGAAACAACTCATCTTCTCATCCATTTGAACTGTGCTCAAATCTCAAAGGAGATCAAATCTATCTCTAAGTCTAATTACATGATTCAATCACACTCTTGAGTTGTTAGAATCTGCCAAATCTAAGGAAACTAAGCTAAATCAATTCAATAGAAACTATAAGATCCAATCACAACTGCTATCTCATCCATTTGAACTGTGCTCAAATCTTAAAAGGAGATCTAATCTATAACATGATCCAATCACACTCTGAGTAGTTAGAATCACCCAAATCTGAGGAAACTAAGCTAAATCGATTCAATCGAAACTATAAGATCCAATCGAGCTACAGATTGCTGTTGATTAATCGAAGATCCGACGACCTAGCTCACCAAATCTGAAGCGTAAACAACCGGATCAAGAGTTTCTAGAAGCGAGCAAGGATCACATGAGATCTAGTGTGTAAACTTACTCTGAACATAACCCCAGAGACGCCGAGGATAACCGCGATGAATCCGGAGTAGTCAACGGGGAGATCCTCCGGGGCAATAGGTCGCGGAGTGTAAGGCTTCGCCGCCGAAGGCTGCCGTGGATCGTTCGCCGACGAAACGTTCCCGTGACTGTGAGACATCCTCTCTCTCTCTCTCTCTCTCTCTCTCTCTCTTACTTCTCTCTCTAAAACTTGCCGTCACTGTAAAATCTGATCTACTGTTAATATTGCTCCTTCGATCATATAACTACACCGCAGTAACTTTTTATTTTTACACCAGTTAATAATTTTTTATTTAATCCAGTTAAATAAGCTTCACAGTATAATTACAATTATACCCTTTATGTTTCTTCTTTCATAAGCCCTATAAGAAGAATAGCTCTCGCCGGCGTCTCTACGCCGCCGGCATCGAACCGTCGTTCGTCTACTGAAGATTTTGAGAAGCCTTTAAGCTCAAGAGCTATGAGCGCCTCACAGTTTCCTCCGCCTGCTTCTCCATCTCCAGCGTCTTCTTCGCGATCGCTAGCTTCTCCATCTCCATCTCCATCTCCGGCGAGTTTATCATCATCATCATCTTCGATGAGGCTATGGAGACCAGCTGCTCAGCGGAATCTAAGGAACCAGTGGTCAAAGCTCTCGACTTTCCGGCAACAGTGGGTCGCCGCTTGTTCCGGCGGAAAATCTCACGCCACTTCGCTCGTCAATGCGTATCTATCCCAAACGTGTGGAGCCCTTACTAACTTTGATGTGTGATTAAATTAAAAAAGATGAATTCTTTTAAATCACTTTGTGTTTTGTATGGCTAATAGGTTTGTGCCAGCAATGAAGTTTGGTGCGTTGAGTGACATGGTTGGTATCAAGGAGAAGACTTTGAAGAAGCTGTCTAAGCAACAGGTGAAAAGTTTTTAACTTTACTACACTCTTTGTGTTTTTTACTTCACATATTGAGTCTTTGTATGTTCAGAGTTCGTATCGGATCAAGCTTCTATCTTCGTACAAGGAAATGGTGAGTGTGTGTGGCAAATGACTATCTAATATTCTTGTGAATTTGGAATGTGTAAACAATTATGTGGTTGGTAAAATGCAGGTGGCTGTTGTTGTTGAGATGGTGAATGTAAGTAGTTCTCTGAGATGTTATATGAAGCCGAGTAGCGGTTCAATTATACAGTTCTCTGGTTCTAAGGAAGATTCAGATGATGCTGGAGACTGCGGTGGCATCCCTGTGTTTAATTTTTTGAATGTCTCTGCATTTGGTAAGCTCATTAACCAAAAAAACTAGTTATTGGATTATTTGATTTCTCCTGTTTTCTGCAATGTTGATATGATCACAGAGAATATGGCTGAGGAGCTTGTGGAGATGTTCAAACGAGAAGTAATGCTAAAGGTAAAGTGTACTTTCTTCCTCCTTACTCAATTCTGTATATAATCTCTAGGCTCTTAATTAGCTTCTGATTTTGTTTTCTGCCATAACGTCATTATTCAATAGAGATTACTTGTAATGGAACTGGTCTCTTTAAGCTGTGAAGTTCCTCAACCGGTGAAGCTCAGTTGGTCAGCTGAGCTTTACCATGGAGAGTTTGATGATCTCTCCAAATGTTCTTTATACTCCAATGAGCCAATTCTCCCCAGACTGAGAGAAGATAATCTCGGTATCTCTTCTGTATCACATACCAACCAGCCAACCTCGGAAATTTTGCAGGTATGTGGGATTTGTTTTCAGGAAAAATCTTCTGTTAAAATTATCTTACAAGGTCTTTTTTTTGCTATGCAGATTTACTTGACAACTTGGCTTGCAGAGATAAACATTGACAGTCATAGGTAAGTATTTACAGTTTGACCACTGTCATTCTCGAGTTCTACTCTTTCTGATGAGAGCCTGTGTTGCATATTTTGTTACAGGGTGGATGAGATATTAGCGATGGCCGGGGAAGAAATTAGACTCACCTTCTAAAGTTTGAAAGCTGTTCCTTAAGCGTCTGGTTAAGTTTCTGTGACTTTAAAGCATGACTGCTTCTACAAAGCTCTAAGTGACTTGAGAGACAAGAGGAAGAGATTTTTAGAACCTTAGCTTTGTTGAAATTATATTGTTATGTTTTGTTTACTGGAAACCATAGGTTGTAACCTTATTAGATTTTCTGTTATGAGCAATTTTTCTTTACTAAGTATACAAAATATTCTGACTTGCAATAATCATATATGATCATGAATACATTAATTCTTCATGTCTAGTAGGAAATCTCCGGCTTCTTAACAATAGAGACCTTCACAGTTCTCAGAATCCTGAC
Source organism: Brassica rapa (assembly GCF_000309985.2). Lineage (NCBI taxonomy): Eukaryota > Viridiplantae > Streptophyta > Magnoliopsida > Brassicales > Brassicaceae > Brassica > Brassica rapa. The sequence goes on along the minus strand of NC_024796.2, from coordinate 1,291,300 downwards.
CAACTACTAACTCATACCCACCCAAGAAATACAAACATCTGGTGCACGAGATACATATGAATGGGAACTTCTGGCCAAAAACAGAATAATATGATGGATTCATCAATGGTTAGAGAGAGAGACAGTGTACCCTGTCTGGAACATTCTGAGGCATTGGAGCTATAGTAACATATCTTTGTGGGTTTAACCTAAGTGAACTCACGTTCCGGTCTGTAGATGAGGATGTTGGGTGGAACTTCGCAAAACGATTGATCACTGCAAACTTCTCTAGATCCTGGACTTCCACGATCAAGTCAGCAATTGTTGATCCGTTCTGTAGTCTGCAAAAAAAAAAAACAGATGTTCATGAGATCAAGCCGCCATAACGAGTACCCATTAAGAACTAAAATCAATTACTAGAGAGAGCTAGGCATGGTCTTTTACCCTGCAAAGTTATTTTCTAGTTTCTGTGACCTGCTAATGAAATCTTCAGCAGCTTTGGAGATGTACTGGTCACTGGTTGTTTCAGTTTTCCTTCTCTCAGACACCCTACACAAGAGTGGATAAGTTTGTGTTAATACATAACCTCAAACTCTCCAGCATTTCAAGGATAACAAACAGTACATATCCTTACGGGTTTGATTTGTTCTGGGGCAAAAGGCATTCGTTCCTATCAGTAAAAGTGGAGCTACATGTATCTCCTAGTGCACCTCTTGCAGCAGTATATGCAACAAACTCATAGTTTGAGCTAGCAATCAAAGATATTACCCTAGCAGGAGGCGGGCGAAATAGTTGTTGCATGAGTTGTGTTGTATATATAAGCCTTCTCTTTGATCTGAGTCGTGGGCCATCCTCAAGTAAATTCCCATATTCCACCTGTGCGAACATAAGCCATCAACTTATTCAACAACATTGGACAACGAGACAGGCGAGAGAAAGTATGTAATGAGGAAACTCACCTTTTCAGCAAATTGATTGGTTGCTCTGGCCCAATCAACCTCCGCCTCACTGTAAAGAGTATAGTAGATTAATACGGTAATCTATATGAAAGATTAAAAATCAATATTAGTGCTCATAAGCCACACACCTGAGAGTCTTAAGCCTCTGGGAACCATGCATGACTTCTTTATTCCAAGATAGAAGCTCTGATGTTGCGGTTTTGCGCTTCTTTGGTTTAACAACATTCATAAGTTCGTCAGTTGCACCACGAGGCAATGACTCAGATGAGGGAATCTCCGCTCCTGGTGCGGAGCCTGGCATTTTCTGCGTATTAAACTGCTTTGGAGATTGAACATTATGTGAGCCATCAGCCGAACTCCCAACATTAGAAGATTTTTCTCCTATCTTCAAGGGGGTGAAAGTTCCATATTGATTATACCAGGATGGAGCCATCTGAGGACTGATTTGTTGTTGATGATCTGCTCCAGCCGAGGCAGAATGATTCTTATTGGAGAAACTCTGAGAAACAGTTTGGCCGAAAGGTAGCGAGTGGTTCTCTGATTCCTTGTGATTCAATCCATCTCTCAGTAAACCATCAGATCTTAAAGGTGACTGTTGCACCTCTTTGGAAGCTACCTTTTGAAGATGAACAGAACTATCCTCGACTCTCTTCACAGTCATCTTGGGTGCGTCACCCTCCCCACTTCCAGCCATACGCTCATTGTGACGCACGTCATCTTTTGGACGGTTGTTAGAAGGAAGAGAGCGATCCAAGGTTTGATGATTGATCTGCCCCATTTTGGAGAACATCGAAGCAACACCAGCTGTTTGTTTTGCACCCATATCTTGACCCTGCAACTCATGCATATTCACCATGTCCCTCCCACTTAATGACATGTCTCCTCCATTTTGAGAGGATAATTGATTTCTCTTCTCCTGCCTTGAGAAGATGTCTTCTACGTGGCTATTGGTAACTGGATGCGGCCGTAATATATCTGGCTGAGGCTTAGGTGGCTGGTTCCAAAACCGATGTTGCGGTGCTGAAGTACCGGCTCCTGAGTCAGACCTCATACCAGAAGAGGAACTCTGCTGAGGCGAACTGAATCCAACCCGAGGCTGAGGAGCAGACAGCATAGGAAACCCTTCAGCTGAATCTCCTTTGTTGTTGTGGGTCGTAGGATTTAGCAGGGAAGGTGTTTGTGCTGGATAGTCACTGCTTCGGTCTCTTTCTTTCACTTGAGGGGTCGACAACTCAGAAGATGATCTGACTAAATGGTTAGGAGTTAACTGTCGGGTAGAAACAGGCGGCAGTTGATTTTGGTGATACCCTTTGGAATATGGGAAACCAGAGGTATTGTTGCTTTCTCCTGGTCCTTGATAAGTGGATTGCTGTGGAAAAGATTGACTAGATGCCCATGGAGCAAACCTTGATTGACTTGTTGCTCCTTTTTCAGGGGCAGTATGAAGTGAATTCAATGGCTGCAAAGAGTTCATAGAAAACTGCACGTTATCAGGTGAGGGAGCTGGTTGAGATGGCGGAGCCAGCTGTAAACTAAACCCCTGAGAAGCAGATGACTGACTATGCCTAAATTGACCACCATTTTCTGCAGAGGGTGTTGATTCAGGAATTTTGAAAGCATCTGTTTCCACAGAACGCTCCTCCGGCTGGTTCACCTTGTGAAGAAGCTCAAGCATTGTCTGCCTGCGGAGGAAAAAATTCAGAAAGGCAATTGCAAGCACATAGGGAATAAGATTTACTCAATGATAATAAGTGAAAACAGTGAGTTGAGGGTGACATAGTTAGGTAACTCTGTCAGTTAGTTGACAGACTAAACCTTTTCCACCCAAAGAAAAAGTACCTTGACGCACTCTGCACTTGATTACACATATCAACACTTCTGTCGGCTGAAGCAGATGTACTAGGTGAATTCTCTGAACCCATGCCTTGTGAAACAAGTCCCTGCCATAATAAAGCCAAAAGAATGTTCAGAGGGATTCAGATTACTAGAACAACGTCAAAAACCAACGGATAAAAAATTTACCCTGTCAATTTGCATGTTCATAGGTGGCTGGCCAAGTGACTTTGACTGCCCAAAATACCCTTGATTTCCTCCAGACACCCGGTCCAATGCGGGTGGCAAATGAGAATTTTTTTCTCGATAAGGCTCGTTAGTGACGCCAATATTCCCCATGGGATGATAGTGAAATTTGCGACTAATTTGACTGCCATCTCTATGATTCACTTGAGGGGTAGCTTTCTCCACAGAGTTATTACCCAAATGCTGTTGGTTTTCCTGGACACCCCTAGAAGCAGTAGACTTGTTTTCCGCAGTGGCAATGCCAAATCCATAGTTTGCCTTCATTTGTAGATTTTGGGTGAAGTGATTCTTCTGTTCAACAGGAGCAACTAAGTTTGGATTAGAAGCAGCCTTCCAGATACCAAATCCATCTCCAATCCCCTCATTCGTTTGAATAGAGCCCGAATCATTGTGGAGTCTCTCACTTAGTGCATTTGAAGCCTTGACGCCAAGATTCTGGACCCTGTTACCAAAGCCTGCGTCATTACTGGATGTTTCTGCCACAGCAGATAGCATAAGAGCACTCCAACCCCCACCTTTCAAAGAGGGGCATGCATCATTAAGGTCAGAACTACTGGACATCAGGTTTCCCGTCAAGCTCATATCAGTGTCGTTTCCAAATGCTTCCCACAAATTGTCATCCGAACCAAACAAAATCTTTTCTTCTGTTGGATCTAAGGCTGTCGACTTCTGTGACCCAGAAACATTTCCAGGCGCTTTTATATATGATTTTTCTGGTGGACCAGAACCCTTCATCTGATCGAGTTTCTCCTGCGCTGAAACGTTTCTATCGTGTGGATCATCTTGCTGGAAACATTCGAAATTTGGGCTATCATTTGAACCTGGAGCTGAAGAATTTGAGAACATCGCTCTCTCCTGGTATGTGGATCTAGGTAGCATAAAACTATCAGGCTGATTGGTGAGAGAGGAACCATGCTCCGAAGCTAATCTGTTCATCTGAACGGGAGAGAAGGAACTCTGAGGTGCATTTGCTTCACCAAGTGGCATGCCGTACAAGGAAGGTTCAAACTGTAAGTTCGCCTGACCGTGCTCAGCGCCAAGCCCACTGGATGAACCTTGAACAAATCGTGAAATGCCGCGATGCATCCAGTTTGTATTTCCTGACACAAGATCAGGCTGCCAACCATTACTAGACGCATCCTGAAGAGGGATCCCATTAACCAAAAGGTGTGATTGATTATCACTTGAGCGATTTCCATTTACTGCATTTGAATTCAAAGAGTTGAGCTGCCTGGCCTCCAGCTGTTTCTTATGAAGCTGTTGTTGAAGTTGATACTCGTGCATTTGCTTAGCCATAACTTGCTGCTTTAGTAGTTGCATATCATTGAACGTCATCTGCTGCCTTGGAAACGGCTGGAGGATGCCAGGCGGCGGCTGGCTGTTTAATTGCTGTTGACCACCGAAGAAATCATAATTAACTGGAGATTCTCCTCCCATCTCAAACCTCATAGGAGCTTTATGAATGTCGGAAGTAAACCCTTTCGCTGATAAGTTATCCCTACTAGATTCTACACCCACTCCCGAAACATTCGACCCATTCTGCATCGCCATCCAATTCATGTAACCATTTGTGAGTTGCTGATTATCTTGCAATAGACTTCTGGAGTACTCAGCCCTTATAGGTTGCTGCTGCTGCGTAAAATTCAAACCCTGGTGTGAATTTGAAGATTGCCATCTCTCGGGATCAACTGGAATAAGCAAGCAAGGAAACGTTTAAAATCTCCAGCAACAACCCACAGAATAAGCTAGAAGTTAGTCATAAGGAGACAAAACGCATACCAGGTTGTTGTTGTGTGTTACAACTCTCCAGATTGTTAATAACGGATGTGTCTATATGCCTCTGGTTTCCAACTAAACCGTTACTGAAACCGGACCAGCTTCCATCAACCACCTGAGACTGATGCTGGTCTTGAGATAGGCCTTCTTGTCCAAAGAAATTGTGGATCCTCTCTCCGTATTCGTTTCCAGACATAGATTCAGCTCCTAAGAATTATTCTAAATATCTGGAACCTCGAATAGAAACAGAACAAAGTTCAAGATTGTCGTCTCCTCGAGAATTCATGAGCTGCCTTCAACTAACATCCTCGGAATACTCTCAATATCTCCTGTTAAAACAAACAAAACAGTTACTACTTATTTGAAGTTGTTTAACACACACACACAACAACAACAAAGACCACAGAGCATAATCCTCAACTCTGATTCACTACATAACCAAAACATTGTTCAAACGCCCTCAGGTTACAACGAAGCCTGAGTCAGCATTGCTTCCATAAATACACTCAATGTACTCCAAATCCAGCAAACTTGAGACCACATTCGATACTACTAAATGCCATCAAGATCTTTAAACCGAAACCAACTAAAGCTCAATCCTTTATTAACAGCTCAAAATCAATTTTTTTTTTTTTTTTACAGAATTGCTTTAAAATCTGGCGAATCCACTCGAGATCAAAATCAAATCGAAGCATCAAACATTACACTAACCAAGAATTAAACCTCAAAACGAGAGCTTTCAATGCTTAAATTCCCACCGAGACACTTCAATAATTGAGTATTATAAAATCAATCTCACATACTGAAAAAGTTTAGGGTTTCTGAAAAGGGGAAAGAGAGAAAGATGCGAACTTACACTTGTATGTATCTACAACAAAGGGAAAGCCTTTCTTCTTCCTCCCAGCAGCAATTTCGAATGAGTGCGTTTAGGGTTTCCGAGCTCGAGAATTAACGGAGAGAGAGAGAGATAAAGTGATCGCAATTTTTTTTTTTCAACGGCGGGGGCAGGAGCAATGACTGAGGTTCGGATTCCGAAGCGAGTTTCAGGCTCGGGTTCCGAAGCAGACATTAGAAAGTCTCTTGTAAAGAGAGAAGGTTATAGAGTTGGTGTAAGTGTGGGCCAGTGACGGACCATTTGCAACCAAGCCCACCTAAAACGTTGATACGACATGTATACATCATCATCTCACGAAGACTTTCTTCAGTGGTTTTTGTTTTAGACTTTTACCGATTTTATCTTATAAGCCACAAGGAAAAAATTGTTTTTTTTTTTTTTTTTTTTTTTTGAAAAAGGGCTTGGAAAAAATTGTTTTACCACTATCGAGTAAGATTTTAGCTGAGTTTTGTTATTTTTCACAAAATTAAGATGGAAAAGAAGAAGATGGAAACATATCAAAATAATTTTAACTGAGTTTTGTATTTTATTGTTTTCGTCAGAAAAAAAAACATATAAAAATGATATTTTTAAGAACAAACGCAAATTCATTTAGAAAAAAAACAAAAGAATAAAAAGAACTGAGTTAAATACCCATTTAAAATTTGTATGTTTAGTTATGTTAATGAATAAATTTACAATTTCTTATACATGTATTTGTACGAGCTCAAAATTTTATATTTTTCTGAGATCACAATAAACAAAACTTAAAATGGTGAGTGTGCACATGACTATTTTGTGTAGTAGTACTAGATTGGATTCGGGGAAATAATTTAAAATTTTGTGTAAAGTATTTCGTCCGGCCAAATGGATATAATATTTTATTAATGCACATACGAATACTACAAATTAAAAAAAACATTTTACGTGTAGCACTAGGCTGTTTACATATGAAATGAAAACAAATGTCGTTTTTTTTTTAAACACTAAAAAATGTCGTATATTTTTCAAACAAAAGTCGTATTCTTCTTTAGCAAATATTTGATTTACGGCCGCACGGCTGACAAGAAGTGGAGCTTCGGTGTGCATTACGTAATTTAAGATGTCTATCTTATCTCTGGGTGGACTGTCAAAGTGTCAAGTGCATTTAAATAGGAAGAGAACAGTCACTTTTACTAAACCATTTCGACGTTTTTGTAAATAAAAAGAGGTCAGTCGCTTTTGCCATAATTGATAGCTAGTCTTCTACTATAAAAAGAGAAGAGAACAAAAAAAGCGTAAGCGTCACTTCTTGGTCCATTCTCCAATAAACAAAGATTTTGTCAACAATGTTTTATCTATTTGCAAGATCTTCGTGTACTCCATGTACAGTACAAACAAGTGTTCAGAAAATAAAATTAACTAAAAAGATGAATACTGACAACATTGGAAACTACCTCACAAAAAGTACATTTCTAAGCAAAACATTCTCTGGTTGGGATATAACTAGAACACGGCTTCAAATAGTGAACGTTTTCCTTGTGGTCCAAAAAGTCCTAATAGTTTACGTATCCATCGTTGACAAAAGAAAAAAAAAAGTCCTTATAAGTGATAATCGGTAGTCGCTTTTTTAATTCTTGATTTTAAATTTTATTTTCCTGTCAAATGTTATTCTCGTTCTCATGTGAGGAACTTCCGGGTTAAGAGAAGAAAGGTACTGTACATAAATTCAACCAATTTTTTAAACTGATAATCTTATCACTAACACGAAAATTAAAACAACAGAGAATACAACTTACGTAACATTGACAAACCAACAGTTAAACGACAATACATAAGTAGTGCATAAAAACACATACAACCTTAACATAGATGCAAAGAAAAAGTCAAAACTCACACACATCAAAAACCAAATCCAAAAACTAACTTCTCAGAGTTTTAACTCGGATTTGGTGCGGTGTCTGAGTCCTTTCTTTTCCTTTTTAAGTACAAACCCGTTACACGTAGACTCTTACAATAAACACAAAGGAAAAGTCAAAACTCACACACATCAAAAACCAAATCCAAAACTAAACTTTTTAGAGTTTTAACTTGGATTTGGTTCGGTGTCTGAGTCCTTTCTTTTCCTTTTAGGCACACCCATTAGTCATAGTTCGATGTTCCCCATCACACACACATACATAATCCTAAACATATGTAACATGATAGATGAAACAACCACTAAACCGATATGGCTGCTTCGGTGCATTTACCGATCACGATGGTGAGACCCGTACTCTTTGGTCCCCTACGGGCAGGGATGAAAGTCACCGCACTGTATGCTTCAGCTGGATAAATCATTTGCTCGAAATGTTTCACCAACTTATCTTTTCCCTAAACACGAATGTTAACAATAAGCTTGATATAAAAGAATATATATATGCGTTTACACATGTTGAAGATAGAGTATAGAACTAACCTGGATCCGAGCATGAGCAATTTCAAGTATTTTCCTTGAACCGAAACAACACCATGGCTTGTTGTTGCACGCCGCCTTAAACTTCGACACTGCTTCTGCTTTTGTGAAGTTCACAAATGCATACCCTTTGTTCATTTGGCTCCTGCTCAATTTAGTGCCATTAATTTAGTTTAAAAGAAAGATATAACATGTCGTACTATCAGTCTATGACATTGTTAATTATGTAACAAATATATCAAAGCGAAAACAAAAAAAAATTGAATTGATATATCATCCAGATTATTAATCGATTATCATATCTAAAAAGTTGTATCATCATTAGGTTGTTGCTCCTGCCTACACGCAAACATCTATATAAGTGTATAGGTATGCAAATCGAATAATTTTTTGATGTTGTCAGAGATATTAATCAAAAATTAAGACTAACGAATAGTGATAAAGTTAAAAAAATTAGACAAACAAAAAACTTACTGGAAATCGATGGGAAGATATAAGAAATCATAGGCATTCTCTTCATCTTCCTCTTTGTTGTTTTCTTCTTCACAATGCTCATCCAAGAACTGAATAAGCATCTCTCTCCTGCTTACACAGTAATTATAAGATTCGATAAACATCATCATATAAAACAAATTACTTCACGCCTTTGTTTAACAAATACTCTTCTAGTGAATGATATATATTCATATAGATACGTACGTATACTTGTTGGGTATGTTTCTAAGCATGACAGTTGTATCGCCGTTGGACTCAGCTTGATAATGGATCTTCCTCCTCCACACCAGCTTATTACGGTCGTGTCTGCTGCTTCTTTCCCAGCCAAAAACCTTTTTTCTACTGGTCGGTGGAGGAGTCAGCTCTTGGATAGGGTCTTGAGAGTGAAGTGGAGGCAATTCTTGTGTTGCCTCAAACCAAGTAGGGTTAAGATTGATATACCATAAAGGATAGTACACAACGATTGAAGATGAGGGAGGGAAGTTAGTGTCGGAGATGAAGAGGATCTGAGGTGAAGAGAAGTAGTAGTGATGCAGATAAGGGTTTTGGGGAAAGAAGAGAGGTGCGGCTGGGTTTAGGGTTCTTGAGACATCACCGTTCGTCATCGCCATAGAAGAACCTTGGGAAGAGGCTGGAGAAGCCATGGAGGTTCTTATGTTTTCTATGTGCTTTTGATGATTACATATTATTTTCTTATGGAAAGATTTGATATCAACTACGGCGAAGGTGTCCAAATCGTCATCATTTCGTTTTTGTCAGGTGATGAGTTCTTCGACCGTTGATTTTTTGTTATAGCATAGAGATCCGTGGCACGTACATATTTGTAATACCAAAGTATGTAGTTAAAATGAGAAGCATATACTAAGTTAATGTTAATGTTAATAAGGCCTTTATCGGCCCGGGCCCATATAATCTATATGTTAATGTTTGTAGGCCTTTATCGGGCCGGGCCCATATAATTTCCATGTATATTACTTTTTAGCTTTAGTAGTATGTGTTTATGAAATATGATGGATTTTTGATCAATTCTTTTTTATAAATATGATGGTTTGAAATAATTTTAATTTAGAAACATATGATGAATTTGAGTTCAGATATGCAGTTAAATTATATAACACAAATATAAAAATCCCAATCCACCTTCAAATCAAAAGCTAAAAAATAATATACATAGAAATTTGAATTATGTATGCTAAATATCAAACATTAACATGAAAATTGGTTGGGTTTATCTATTTGGATGGAGAACCAGTAGTGTTTATGTTAATTTCAGTGTTTTTGAGTATTTTTGAATAGTTTTAGATATTTAATTTAAAGTGTTTTTCAAATATTTTGGTCAATTATGAATCTTTTTGAATTTTTGATATTAGAACTAAAATAATAATATAAATATGAATATAATCTTGATTTTGATATTTTTGGGACCTAAAATATCACGGTTTGGATCGGATTTGGTTCCAGTTTTTCATATACCAAAATTTTGGATCCAATCAATTATATTACTAGTTTCAGCTAGAATTTAGTGCATTTTTTAATCGATATTAGTTTGGTTTAGACTTAAATTGGCTTAGATCTGCATGTGATTTGTTATTGAAAAAGAAATATATGTGGATGTGAAACTAAAACGCATGGATATTGATGTTTCCTTTCATTTTTAAATAATAAAGGACAGTATAAATACCTTCAACTCTTCTTGTTCTTCAATTGTTGGATTGGAATATTTTGAAGAAATCATTAAGTGCACAATAGTAATCGAACAACAACATGAGTTAGAGGTATTTATACCGTCATTTATTGTTTTATTGTCCTTTATATTTTTATTGGAATGATGGAAAATTGTTTTTATGATTTAGCTAAATGATGATATTTGCTAGTGTTTGATTGTAATGTTCGATTCCAATATCATGTTTGTAGGACATTGACATGATTCGCAAGTGTCTATATATATATATATATATATATGTTTATGTTGACTAATAATGTTGAATCTCAGAAGTGATTGAACTTAGCAATGTTGCCAAAAAAAACTATCATGATGTACTAACCGAAAACCGGAAGCTTATCAACGACCTTCAGGAGCTTAAAGGTATAAAGAGCATCAAACCTTTCTCTTATAAATTTTCAAATATGTTTTTGGCAACATATATATAAGTTGTATACTTTGGCTTCCACATATATATAAGTTGTATACTTTGGCTTCCATAGGAAACATTAGAGTGTTTTGTCGGGTGAGACATTTGCTTCCTGGACAAGGTACAACAAACATCATGGTTGAGTATATTGGTGAGGATGGAGAACTAGTAATTAGGAATCCAGTTAGGAATTCCGCTAAGCCCGGCAAAGATTTTTGCAAGTTTAAGTTAATAAAGTTTATACTCCAGCTGCAACTCAAGGTGGTGATCATTATTTTTTCCAATATGTTTACATATGATGTATCAAATTATATTAATATGATATATGATTCTTGCAGCTGAAGTGTTTAAAGACAGAACCACTGGTTAGGTCAGTGATGGATGGATTCAATGTTTGTATATTCGCAAGCGGAGAGAACGATAGAGAGAGAGAGAGAGAGAGAGAGAGAGAGAGAGAGACTCGAAACTTAAGAAATTAGAAGAAGAGGCAAACACAGCGTTTAGGTTTAGGTATCCGGGTTATACTCGTATGAGTTTGGGTTGGTCGGGTTATGTATTTAAAAATAAATAAATAAATTGTTTTTTATTGCTGAGAGAATTATATTATTAGTTTCAGCTTGAATTTAGTGCACTTTTTTAGTCGGGTTTAGTTTGGTTTAAACTTAAATTTGTTGTTTCACATCTGGTTTGAATTTGATTTCTGTTTTTTTTTACTTAAATATGCATGTGATTTGGTTATTGAAAATAGATATATATGTGGATGTGAAACTAGAAATCATGGATATTGATGTTTGCTTTTGTTTTAAAAAAAAATTAAAATCTCTTATTCACTTGAATCATGTCGTCGGAATTTTGTTTTCTTGAAATGGTGTTTACAATATGTTATATTGACTTGAATCATTCATGTGGACAGACCTTATTTTGAAACTTGATTGTTTTGTTGGAACAATGTGCCAAAAAGAAGAACATTAAGAAGAAGAAGAAGCAATCATGCAAGAAAATTTTGGGTCCTATCAAACGTTTTGATGGAGATGTGGTGGAATACCTGAAGGTGATGCTTCTCTCATTGGTGCATAAGAGTAGAGCAGGAGGCATGCTTTTAGAAATTGTGATGTAGAAATCTAGAATCGTAAGTTGAATTCAGAATAGCAAAAGAGAAGTACACTCAAAATAAGAATTTATAGAAAACTTCTTTATTATTGATATATTTTAGAACTCTCTCTTAATTTACATGTATAGCGATTAAGCTTTATCAAATAAATTGAATTTTTCTATTATTACAAAAATTAATTTAATTATTTCCTTTTGACGCATGTTCGTTCTTCATCTCAATCCCTAGATTCATAATCTACTTCTTGAATTCACCCTTGAGACAAAGCTTATTCCAACAATGTTGGAACAAAATATAGCTTTTGACTTTATTTGGCATGGCCTATATAATTTTTTTTTTGTCTTAGTAGTATGTGTTATGAAATATTGATCGGTTTAAATAATTTGCATTTAGAAACATATGACATTCAAGTATTTTCATATTTCTCTGAAAGCGGTTGAGATAATCAATGTCTAGCTCTGTTTATTATTTGTATCGACCTTGATCTATGTGTAACATAAAGGAAATATCTCCCAAATTGTATATGCTAGTCTTAGAGAGCTCAGAATATAATAAGACATCGTTCCGTAGATTAATACAATCTTGAGTTTGACGGCCGACAAACAAACAAAAAACAAAATCTTCTTTTTGACATTTATAAAAAATAATATAACTTGGAAAAGAACATTAAATTATGTACACAAAGACAAGCAAATACTTTCCTTGTAAGATTCTAATTAGTATGTTCATGTCATGTGCCTTGCATTGGCTTTACTCATGCATCTAGCGTGACTACTATTCCATTTCAATAGCGAAAATAAATATCTCCCAAATTAGCATTTGTGGTAAAACAATATGGGCCCAAGCCCAGTAACAATAGTGTTATATAATGATCCTTCTTCTTCACCATCGGCATAGAAACTCGATAAGCGCGGCTTCTGTAAAGCTCCGAAGCTCAAAAAGCTTCATCAATGGCGTCTCTTCTCCTACCTTCATCTCAACTTCTCCTCCGTAGTCGAAACCAACACAATGTCCAACCATTTCTCCTTCCTCGCTCCTCCCCCAAAACACCATTCTTCGTCTCCTCCTCACCGTCTCTCCGTCAACACTCTACTTCCGCCTCAGCTTCTAAGAACCCACCGGAAACATTCACGGCGGTGGCGACGACGGATAATAAAAAACAGCCGGAGAAGAAGCATTTGAGCGAGGAGGAAGAAGCAGAAGAGGATATGCTGTGGATTCAAGAGAAGGCGTTAAACTTAGTTGAGTTCACCGGAACGGTGGCTCAGGCGATTCCAGGTCCCCGAGTTGGAAGCACCAAGTTGCCGTGGATGCTCGCCGTTCCGTTAACTTACGCCGTCACCACTTTAGTCACCGCCGCCGTTAAAACCGTTAATAACTTCACTTCTCCTAAAGCTCAGCCCAAGAAACTGGTAAACTCACTCTGTTTCTTGCTCTCTGTTGCACTCTGTTATTGCTCTCTGTTATCGCTCTCTGTTTTTACTCTGTTCCTAGTTCCTAGTTCCTACTCTCTGTTTCACACTGTTCCTGCTCTCTGTTTCACTCTGTTCCTGCTCTCTGTTTTTACTCTGTTCTTGCTCTCTGTTTCACTCTGTTCTTGGCCTCTGTTTCAAGGAAATATTCGGAGTTACAGAGTAAGTTCTATCTCGGATTGAGCCTTTTTTGAAAAAGAATCTTATGTTTCTTGCAATGTTCCTTTCAGTGAAGACGCAGAGAAGCTGCGGATACATGCTCTTGCAGAAGCTGGAGACTTGGACTCACTTGAGAAAATGGTGGGAGTTTGAGAAAGCGGCTGATTCTTCTTCTTCTTCGGATAGGGAAGATTCAAATGAAGAAGATGACTCCATTACTTTTGTCTTTTCACCTATGGAAACAGAGGAATAATCTGATCCATAATCAGACATCTCGAACGGCTGCATCTGTCTTTCATGATATTGACAAAGAGATGAGAAATTTAATCTCTGCAAGGAGAAAGAGGAAACACTTCCAATCTCTTATGATTATGTGGTTGAGATAGTTTGTTTCTTGTTGGCTTATTTTGATCCATCTTGTTTTTATTCTTTTTTGCCAAGATGGCTTCAAACTTTAGATCTTACTTTGTAAAATCTTTCTTCATTATATGATATTTACAATTTAGAAAAAAAAAAAAGATGACTCCATTACTTCTCCTTAGGATACCTGTTCAAGAACCAACTTCAACACAAAAAAAAAGATTCATTTTTTTTTTCTAATTAGTCACGAGTTGTTCTTATGTGTACAACGTTATTATCCAGCCAACTAGATTGTCTTTTGATATAAAGACAGTTTGTGTAATAGAAAAATCTAAGATTCAGCACAACAATACCAGTTGTGGCTTTTATCATACCTACAATTATATATAATAGACTGATTTAACCTGACCATCTAACCAATAAAATAAAGCATACTAGATAGCCTTTCATTTTATAATATATAGTTTTCATATTATATTTTGTCTATAATCATTTTATATAATGTATTGATGTGATTTTCAAAATAAATAAATTAATAGATAATACATAGTTGTAGATATAAAAACTTAACATATGTTACCCTTTTTTTTTGTATAAGAATATTACATAATTTACGAATTTTAATTTTTTTTAAAAGGTGAATGACATTTTTAAAAATAATTTATTTAAATAATTTATTTTTTAGAAAATGTTAATTTACCAATTTAATTAACTTTTCATTTTTAATTCATTTATTACTTATGTTTTAATATAATATTGACTATAATTATAAAATTTATAAAATAGTATATAATTTTATTTTTTATAGAATTTTTTTAACTAAATTTAGTTTTACTATTATTATATTACTAATTAAATTAATCAATGCATTAATTTAAAAGATATTTAAAATTTTCTGTTAGATTTTTTTCAACAAATAGTCAAATACATGTAATTGATTATTTGGATATAATATGACTATTTTATAGTAGACAAAAATGACACTTCTCTTTTAATAGAGAAAATACACAGTTAAACATTATTAATATAACTTTTAAGATTTTTTACACGACTTTTCAAAGTAAAATTAGTGATAGATATATATCAATTTAGGGGGTTGACAAACATAAAGATTACGTTGTGAACATATTGCTAACATGTTTTTTTCTCTTTCTTTTTTTTTTTTCTTGTTTTTTCCTTATTTTTCTCTTATTTTTTCCTTATTTTTTTGTTATAAAATGTAATGAAGAAAAAAATTAAAACTTTTGTCGGCTTGTAGTAATAACTTCCAAACATAGCTGGAGCCTTATACAATTCGGTGCCTAGAGCAAAAATAATGACTTCCAATTCCTTTTTTGTGAAGTTTTCTCTTGCCCATAGGAAATACAAAGATTTCTACCTTGAGGTTTTGAAAACGTACATCGGTTGTAGCATTCCTTATTGCTACACTCTACATGATCATTGGAAGACTTCAAGTACCCCTTGTTAGCGATTGTATGGGACTCTCCGAAGCTAGATAAGTTTAACACAATCAACTACTTAATATCTTAAACTTTAACATGATATTAAATGCATTAAACATACCGTGTAGTGGAGAGGCAACACATGTGAGAAACATCATCAGCATCATGACGGTTGCAATTATTGCATTCATCTTACACTTCCAAGAGGAATCTTCTTCTCTTTCTTTCTTTCTCAACGTTTTTAGTATTGGTAAGAATGATCACTTTGTGTTGAAAAGAAACTAGTGTTTCAAACATATCAAAAGTTTAAGAAGTTGGTAAAATGGTAATGTTTGAGAGAGTTGTGTGGTTAATTAACTACACTTCTTGTAGTATTCACCATTCCAACACTCAACTTCTACTAGGATGTTTTTGTTTTGTTTTAATCCTTGGACAACAAGAAAGTGATGTTTTACTTTAAAATTTTGGTTGCATGTATTCTTTTGGTTAGCATGTAACCGAGATAATGAAGTTGTTCTACATGCCAAAAGTTTTTGTTAAATATTCTGTCATGACTAAGATGGACGAGATGAAAAAAGCTCATGAATATGAAAGGAACTTTCAACTGTTGAAAGACAAGTTGTAGCAGAGACTGTGATAGGCTAATGTGGTTCCATGTGTTGTTCCTTCCATCATGCCACTCAAAGAAATGGACTTCTACCGCCACAGTGTCAAGAGTATAGCAAAGAAAGATACCATGTCAAGCTGTCCAAACTCTCAAGTAAACATAATCTTATAATCTCACAATCAAATAACATAGACGCAAGGCTTGACTCAGTCACTTTCATCAGTGAAACAAACCACCTATTCTTACACATCTTTCGGTTCATGAGATGTTTGTTGCATCACCATTCTCACACGCAGCATCATCGCTTCGAAAAATCTGTATTCACTGAACATTTAGTGCATTCACCAGATTGTTGCAGTAGTAACCATACGTTTTTGACTGCTCCATCATACTCAGTGTTTGCATTAATCGCCTTGTAATTGGCTGAAGAGAAGCCTTTGTATTTGCACAACAGAAGCTTTGAGTATTTGATGCTTTGTATCAGATTGTTCTTTCATATTTTTTCCTTATTTTTTTCTTATAAAATGTAATGAAGAAAAAAAATTAATATACATAGTTCTTGCAAAAGTCTCGCAAACAAAATATTCAATTATATAGTAACATACATCACACGTAAAGCATATTCCGCGCGAAGCACGGACCAACCCTAGTATATCATGTGTTACTTATACCAGTTTCTAAATTATACCAGCCTACAATGATGTTCAGTTTTTGTAGCAATTTTCAAAATTCTGTTGTAGAAACTGTTGACACCTGCTACAATCAAAATACACATAATTACGTATCAAACGAACGATATGTGACACGCCAGTCTAAAACAAAATAACATTATTGTTTTTGTAGTATGTTTTTTTTTTGGAACGCTATTTTTGTAGTATGTTAAAGCAATCAATATATACGTCATAACACTACAAAACACAACAAAAACAAATTATTCAAATAAGAACACTACGAAAACAAAACACGATATGAAAATAACACATTTCGTTTTTTTGTAGTTATTTTAAATCAATCAAATATAAATAGTCACCACACTACTAACTATAAACATTTATTCGTATTGAGACCATTATGGAAACAAGTACACGATATAAAACGAATCCAACTTATCCTTTTGTTTTGGAGTGGGTCAATATCATTCATACATGCTGAAGTAATTCCAAATCGTGCACGACAGTAATGGGCCTGGGCCCTTTGCCGACAAAAACGTGGTAGGACACGTGGGTATCCCGAATCCGAGATTCATTTATCCTACGTGGCCAGGCCGTGTATTAGATTATAACCCTCTTTCTCGCACAGAATCTTTCAACCTTTCATAAATACTTAGACCGATCGAATTAAAAATATATATAAACTCGAAGCGCATCTGCTTTCGAAAAAAAATAAAAAAAATTGGATTTTGGAATTTTCCGGTGGAGTGAAAAGCTTCGTGCTTGGGTTCGTCGATTCTAGGGTTTGTTCTTGTTCTCTCGCATCGCTTGATCGATCTCTATCGTTATCATCTGATCATCTTCTTCTCCGTCGCGTTTGGATGTTAGGGTTCCCTGCTATTTTATCCCCTTTGTGTTTTTCATTGATTTTTTAGCGATTGTTGTGAATCACGGTTTGTTTTTAGTTCGAGTCGCCGTATTGAGTATGCAGGATCATGAGCATTGAGCAGATTGATGTATTAAGCATGAACAATTCGTAGGAAGGTGGATTCGAAGTATGGTTATTTAATTGCATCTGTTTGATTTGAGACTGAATCTGAGTCAAGTCCGATCAATAAAGTTTGAAACTTTGCTGATTTTAATGACCAAACAATTTTATTTGGTATTTGTTTTTTTTTTTGTTTTATAGTGTTTTTTCATTCTCTTATGAAAGTGATTTGTTTTTAAGTTTCGCTGAGTGACACGTGTTTTTTCTTGACAGGGCTGAAGAGTTTGTTTTCTATAGTTGAAGTGTGATTGTACTCTGGATGATGAGGATATGGACTCTGTATAGTATATTGATTTCCTCTGTGTGGACCTGACCAAGCCAAGAATCTTTCTGATTGGCTCCAACTTTAGGCACGTGTCTCGAGTTGCAAGTTAGATAGATGGAGGACGATGGAGAAATGGGGATGTTCTCCAAGAATCCAGTTGAAATGGTGGAGTCCCGCGGTGTAATGTTCTCTTGCTTTGTTGCTGCTCTTGTTGGTATTTTGACTATAGCCTACACTGCTTTCCAGTGGAGAAGGAATATCAACTTGAGTTGGACAAAAGCCATAGCCAGGTCGAAGAAGAATCCAAAGGCGCGGCATAAGACTCCCGTTGCTCCGCACAGCTGGGAGCTTCACTCTATATCTCGCGCCAAGAACTTGAACTGCTGTGTATGCTTGAAGTCGATGTCGCCGTCGCAGACGATTGTAGCTTCTGAAACTTTTGTCCACAGGTGTACTATCTGTGGTGCAGCAGCGCATTTTAGTTGTTCGTCAAGTGCTCCTAAAGATTGCAAATGCGTCTCCATGGTTGGGTATGAGCATGTGGTGCACCAGTGGGCGGTGCGGTGGACGGAAGGTGCTGATCAGACTGATGATTCTTCGTTTTGTAGCTACTGTGACGAGTCGTGTAGTAGCTCCTTTCTTGGGGGTTCGCCTATATGGTGCTGCTTGTGGTGTCAGCGTCTTGTCCATGTTGACTGTCACAGTAATATGTCGAGTGAGACAGGGGACGTTTGTGATCTAGGCCCTCTTAGAAGGTTAATTTTGTGCCCTCTTTATGTCAAGGAATTGGCTCGGAATCCATCTGGAGGGTTTTTGAGCACGATCACGCATGGCGCAAATGAACTTGCGTCTACCGTCCGTGCCAGTATCAGGAGTCAAAGTAAAAGATACAAGCAAGGAAATGAAACTTCAGTGGATTCGGGTAATAGTGGTAGCAATTGTGATGAATCGACGGAAAGCACAGCTGATACTGGTCCGGCTGTTAATGGCACCCATGCCGTGTTGGAAAATTCAGGGAGCGTTATGAATGGAGGTTCCTCTCACGGGGACAGTGATAGCAATGGCAAGCTGGAGAAGAAGCCCAGTGTTAAAAGAAGCGGGTCTTTTGGCCAGAAAGATGAACATCAGGCACTAAGGTCGAAACTTAAGTATGAGCTAGCTGATTTGCCTTCTGATGCAAGACCGTTGTTGGTTTTCATTAACAAAAAGAGTGGTGCTCAACGAGGTGATTCCCTTCGTCAGCGCCTTAATCTTCTTCTAAATCCTGTGCAGGTTTGTAAACTAGTCACACAGTTATGTCTGTAGACTTTTCCAATGCATTTTGACTGGTTATTGTGTTCAAGTTTATTGATGGAGCTGTTTCGTGCAGGTCTGTGAATTGAGTTCAGCGCAGGGACCAGAAGTGGGACTGTTCCTCTTCAGGAAGGTTCCTCACTTTAGAGTTCTTGTCTGTGGTGGAGATGGCACTGCTGGTTGGGTATTAGATGCCATAGATAAACAGAATTTTGTCTCTCCTCCTGCGGTGGCTATCCTGCCTGCTGGAACTGGGAATGATCTAGCCCGGGTATTGAACTGGGGTGGTGGTTTGGGTTCTGTCGAGAGACAAGGAGGCTTATCTACAGTATTACAGAACATTGAACATGCAGCAGTCACTGTCCTTGATCGTTGGAAAGTATCGATTCTGAATCAGCAAGGAAAGCAGCTCCAGCCACCAAAATATATGAACAATTATATAGGTTAGTTAACCTATCTGATGTCAGTTCCAGACTCCTTTGCTCTTGTTTGCAGCTTCGTTTTTTGCAAAGACTCTTAGCAGGACTTCTTTGGGTTAAAACCATTTGCATTTGAATCTTTATAATTAAAATTGTAGAAGGATATAGTCTCTCGTTTAATAACTCCATGCCTGAGGTCTAGTTTGAACCATGGCCATTGTGTATTTTTGATCCTTGTAAATGATTTGACTGCTGTCCTGAAACCTGTAGCCTATAAATTTTGGCTTACGTTACAAATCTTAACAGGTGTTGGGTGTGATGCGAAGGTTGCCCTTGATATTCACAATCTACGGGAGGAGAATCCAGAGAGATTTTATAGCCAGGTGACGAAAGAAACCTGAATTGATGAAATTTTAATATAGCCTCAGGACTCCTTAGTCATACTATTTAACTGGCGTTATTGTAGAGAAGCTGTACTGTTGATACTTAGTTTTTGAAACTGACATTTGAATGCTCTTTATGTGCAGTTTATGAACAAAGTTCTATATGCTAGAGAAGGTGCAAGGAGTATAATGGACAGAACGTTCGAAGATTTCCCATGGCAAGTTCGTGTTGAGGTGGATGGTGTTGAAATCGAGGTTCCTGAGGTAAGTCACAGTAACCACCTTACAAAAAAAAAACAAATGATAGTTAAGGTTGTAACATCTCTGCTAAATCTCTGAAGGATGCTGAAGGAGTGCTTGTTGCAAACATCGGAAGTTACATGGGAGGTGTGGATTTGTGGCAGAATGAAGATGAAACATATGAAAACTTCGATCCTCAATCCATGCACGACAAGATAGTAGAAGTCGTGAGTATATCTGGAACATGGCACCTTGGCAAACTTCAGGTAATGATAATGATCGTCTTACAGGTTCTAATTGCGTTCTATGTTGTAAACCTAACATCAGTTTATTTTCCTCCCCACATAATCAGGTTGGGTTATCCCGTGCCAGAAGGTTAGCTCAAGGGCAATCAGTCAAGATACAACTCTGTGCACCGTTGCCTGTGCAAATCGATGGAGAACCTTGGTTTCAACAACCTTGTACCTTAACCATATCGCACCATGGCCAGGTCTTTCACTCCACTTCCCTAACTAAGGATTCTAGTTTTGTGTGAAACTGATCTTTGTTTTTTTTCTCATTTATCTTCATTTGCAACAGGCTTTCATGCTGAAGAGAGCGGCAGAGGAGCCACTGGGTCACGCAGCGGCTATAATCACAGATGTTCTAGAAAATGCAGAAACCAATGAAGTGATCAACGCTTCACAGAAACGAGCTCTGCTTCAAGAAATGGCTCTACGGCTAACTTGAAAAAGAAACCTTCCCTCTTCAACAACCAATCAACCATCATTGGCTAGTCACTGTCTTATAGAAGTTTTAAAGTGTGTATTTATAATGAAAAAGCGGGTTATGTGTGGAATTAGGAAAAAAAGAAAAAGAAAATGGAACCTGGTTCCAAGAATTTTGGCTGTTCTCAACGTGTTGTGCCATAAAGTCGTGTGTGGAACTGATACAAAGCTTGTTAAATTATCTATCATCTTTTTTTCCCAGAATGTCTTTTCTCTTCTATATACATGCCATCTTGAAACTGTATTAGCGTTAATCACATAGTACAATTCGGTTTAATACAAACCGTGATTATTTAACCGGTTATCTTGTAAACCAGAAACCTCTCTGTAAAGTGGGTGTAACAGAAAATCAACTAGTGTACTTTCTCCAATTTATATTTATTTTTCGGTCCTCGAACTTGGCTTATTTTTAATATATAACCCACGAGAGACCTTGACTGTCACCTAAAACCTCGATTAAAAAATCCGTAAAATTTTAACCCAATCGATCTCCTATCCTCCCTTTGAGCTCATCCGATTCCTTTGAAACTTTCTGGGTTTCGAGATTTTTCCATTACAATATTAGTTTTTTTTTTCTCTTTGTAATCATCTTACCAATTCAACTGCGTTAGAATCGGCGAATAATCGGAAGCACGACGATGGGGTGTTGCGCGAGCAATACAGCAGGAGGAGGAGGTTCAAAGGCTAGCCGGATGGCACGGTGGCGATCCACCGGCATTATTGGGCTTCGCGACTCCAAATTGAAGGTAACAATCGTCGAAAGAATCTATTGATAAATTTGATTTTGTATTAGTATGAATGATTGCGAGAGTTTGATTAGACGAAAAGTCACAAACTTTTTGAATTTTAGCATTAAAATATTGTTTTTAGAGTTTATGTTTTGGGGATTTTAGACAGGACTAGCTGATTATGTCTGAATTGATTGATAGAATTGTTTTTGGCATCTGTCTGTGTGTTCATATGAAATGATTGAGAGAGTTTAGTTAGATAAAAAAAGTCACAAACTTTAATGAAAGCAGCATAAAGATTTTGTTTTTAGGGGTTTATGTTTGGGGATTTTAGACAGGATTTAGCTGATCATGTCTTTGGTTTTTGTTGAGCAGACATTTCCTGATGAAGTGATTGTAATGGAGAGAGCAGTACGAACACTTGATCTAACACACAATAAGATCTGTATGTCCTTCTTCACCAAAAGTCTTTTATCTTTTTGATTGTGTTTCAGAGTTGTAGTTGATAAGGCTTTTGTTATTTTTTTCACCATTTATGCAGCGGATGTTCCTGCAGAAGTTAGCAAGTTAATCAATATGCAGCGTCTGGTGAGAGACAACTTTTGAATCTCTTGTACATTATTATCATTGATCTACTGAAACTGTTGATGATTCAAAGTTTAATCTTATTGGCAGTTAATAGCTGATAATCTAATTGAGCGTCTTCCCGGGAACCTTGGGAAGCTTCAATCTCTCAAAGTTTTGATGCTTGATGGAAACCGCATTAGCTGTTTGCCTGATGAATGTAACAACAAGAGCTCTCTTTATTACAATGTATCTATCTTAAAACGATTTTGTGTATTTATTATTATTTTTTTTTTTTTTGCAGTGGGTCAGTTGATAAGGCTTGAGCAACTGTCAATATCAAGAAATATGCTGATATACTTGCCTGATACTATCGGTAGTTTGCGCAATGTACGTTTGACTTCATGTACCCTGCAAAGTATATAGCTCAAGGTCTCTGATTAATTGGCTCTCTCTTATCAAATGCAGCTAGTGCTGTTGAATGTCTCGAACAACAGGTTGAAATCACTTCCAGAATCAGTAGGGAGCTGTGCCTCTTTAGAAGAAATACAGGCTAATGGTATGTTTCTAGTTTCATTGAATCTATTTGCTCTTGTGGTTGTTTCTTCTCGAAAGCCTAATCGTGATTTGGGATAGCCTTGCAGATAACGTCATTGAGGAGCTCCCTGCATCACTCTGCAATCTGATTCAGTTAAAGTCTCTTTGCTTAGACAATAATCAAGTGAAGCAGGTAGAGCAATTAAGATGTGATTTACTGAATCATTTCTATCGTTTTTACTGTGAATCTCTTAACATTTACGGTGTTATTTCAGATTCCAGACGGATTGTTGAAAGATTGCAAGAGTCTGCAAAATCTTTCTCTGCATAACAATCCCATCTCCATGGATGAGTTTCAGCTGGTAAGTTATTGTTTTTCCGCAACCTCAAAGAAAACTCTTCGAAATGGGAACATAACAATGGTGTAAATGTATATAGATGGAAGGATACCAAGAATTTGAAGAGAGGAGAAAGAAGAAATTTGATAAGCAAATCGATTCGAATGTGATGATCAGCTCTAAAGGACTCGATGTAGGCGTTGATAAATGAGTACTACTGTCTTTAGTTGGTAAGTTGATTCAGAATATAGATGATAGATCTGGTAAAATCTCTATTGATGCTTCACTGATCTCATAAAGTTTTTTTATTCTTTCTGAAGGTCGGATTGGTGAATGAGGATCAACGTTTTGTGTAAGAAACATTGTTGTACAACACTCTCTCTTAAGAATCTGTGTTATTGTGACTCTAAAATTCTTATGTACACATAGGCATGAAGGCGTGTATGTGTGTGTATGTATCTCTTGTATGTGTGTTTATAGTTATACATATAACATGGCAAAGTGATTCTTGCCCTTTTTATTGAGAGGTGACGGTGCTAAGCGTGATTTAAAGTGTGTTCTATTCTGTCTTGAATACTCTGAAATTGAGAACCGAACACAGTAGTTGAAACATGTCTGCAAACCATCATAACGACCAACAAAGATCAGACAAAGAACGTATCAATCAGAAGAAGAAGGAGAGACAAGGGACATGAACTCCTGATCTGATTCCAAAGCTTCCATAAACTCTGGAAGAAGACACACTTCCAAATCAATGCTTCCTCCACCTTCCCTTCCAGGATAAGCTGATACCTTCCCATCATACTTATCGTTATAACCGCTTCTAACCGCAACTGCTTTCCCCATCCCGAACTGGCATCCGTAGTTGTCATACCTCGGTGAGTTTCCCATATGAACAATGGTCGGATCGTAAAACGTCTCAGATGGCAAAGCATAAGGAGGATTGAACCGTCGTTTCATCTCGGAACAGATCTTTTCACCAGTGTGTTCAACCACAACATGATGCAGCTTTGAAGCAGCCCATCCAAACTCATTCTCCAACAGGTTACCTACTTTAGCAGTCGTTTTCACTAGAGAGATGTACACACCAAAGTAGTTCATAGGCAGTGGTGGAACCATTCTTGGTCTACTGTCAGCAACAAACCTGCAAGTGGTTTCTTGATCACTTTGTAACTTTCTTGCTCTTGTAATGCTTCTCCATATAAATGCGGTTAAAGACTGCAAAGAAGAGATCATTGTTGTTGTTCCGGACTCTTGGTTCGCCTTTGATTTCAAAGATCTCACTGCTTCTGATGAGAAATGGAGCATCCTCTCCTGCAAAACCTGTGTCTGGAACTGAGGGTTTGACTTGGGAGATTCACTGAAGGGAAGGCTGTAAACAGAACCGGTGGACACTTGTCTCAAGATTGGAGGATTCTTGAGACAAAACAGTTTGATGTTATTGTCAATGGTTTCTTGAGAACTGAAGATCTCAGACAAAGAGTTGAAGAAATGCCAGAAGGAAACTCCATCTCCAATAGAATGATTCATAGACAATCCTACAAAAACTCCATCTACCAACTCTGTTACCTATAGGACTAGAAAAAATATTATATGAGTTTGATATATATATATAATGTAACTTACTTTGAATCTAAGGTACATGTACCTTGATTGATAAGAGACTCATGGTATGACCTTGGCCTTCACTTCATTGTGATGATCAAAGAAAGATTGAACAACCAATGGAACATACTTGGACCCAACAATGTCTCCCACACTTAGATCTGATTTGGCATGGATAAATCCAGCTCCAGAACTGTTATTACAGTCCACAAACACTGAATATGAACTTGCATCGTCTGTTACCGAAGTGGAGAGGCGACCTGAGAGGAGATAGAAATGGACAAGTGCTGTGGCTAGAGAGTCTTTGAGCTTTTGCAGCAAAGTCTCCATGAAGTCTTGTGGTTTGATTGCACCATCAGATGGTTTGAGAAAGAGAAGACCCTTTTGGATGTACTGGAATGAGAGCATCACATGATCCATTGGTGATAAATTGTATGGATCTTTTGATGTTTCAGATACTGTTTTGGGTTTGACAAAGCATTGGGAGATGATCTTTGCTTCAGATGATGAAGAAGAAGAAGAAACCATTTTGCTTCTTTTGGTTCTTTCAATGTCTCTTTTTGCTTCTTTCTTTGTTTACTCTTGAGAAGTTTATTGATCTTATTATAATAATTAAAGGCTGTTTCATGGTAATGCTAAGAAATGTAACTTAAAATAAAGATCAGACAACAAACAGAAGCTAACAGGATCAAGAAGAAGAGACAAGGGACATGAACTCTTGATCTGATTCTAAAGCTTCCATAAACTCTGGAAGAAGACACACTTCCAAATCAATGCTTCCTCCACCTTCTCTTCCCGGATAAGCTGATACCTTCCCATCAACCTTATTGCCATAACCGCTTCTAACCGCAACCGCTTTCCCCATCCCAAACTCACTTCCATACTTGTTAAACCATGGTGAGCTTCCCATATGAACTACGTTTGTATCGAAAAATCGATTATTAGAAGGAGACTTCAACCATTGCTCCATGTCTGAAGAGATCTTCTTGTCAGTGTGTTCAACTACACCTTGATGCAACTTCAAAGCAGCCCATCCAAACTCATTCTCTAAGAGGTTACCTACTTTAGCAGTCGTTTTCACTAGAGAGATGTACACACCAAAGTAGTTCTTGGCCAATGGTGGATCCATTCTTGATCTATTGCCTGCAGCAAGCCTGCAAGTAGTTTCTTGATCATTTGGTAATCTCCTTGCTCTTGTAATGCTTCTCCATACAAATGCGGATAATGACTGAAAAGAAGAGATTGTTGTTGTACCACACTCTTGATTAGCCTTTAACTTCAGTGATCTCATTTTTTCAGATGAGAAGTGGAACATTCTCTCCTTCAGGACCGGAGGTTCGGTTCGATGAATGGACTCATCATCAGGTTGCGTGAAGGGAAATCTGCAAATAGGACCAGACACTTCACGGAAGATTGGAGGATTCTTGAGACAGAGTAGTTTGTTACTAATGGTTTCTTCTTGTGAGTTGAAGATCTCGGACAAAGAGTTAAAGAACTGCCAGAAGGAACTTCCATCTCCAAGTGCATGATTCATAGACAGTCCTACGAATACTCCATCTATAAGTTCTGTTACCTACACAGCTCAAACAAACAACCACATTAGTCTTTATCACTATAAACCTGTTTAGGCATTTTACCCGTACCCGGAACCAGAACCGAAGCAAAATTTTATAAGCCGTTATCATTTGTTAATTACATTGAAAACACAAGAAAGAACTAATGTACCTTTATTGATAAGAGACTCATGGTGTGATCTTCACCACTCACTGCTTTGTGATGATCAAAGAAAGATTGAACAACCAAAGGAACATATTTAGAACCAACAATATCTCCAACACTTAGATTAGATTTGGCATGGATAAATCCAGCTCCAGGACTGTTGTTACAATCCACAAACACAGAATAGGAACTTGCATCATCGGTTTTCCAAGTCGAAAGGCGACCAGCTAGAGGATAGAATTGGACAAGAGTTGTGGCTAGAGAGTCTTTGAGCTTTTGCAGCAAAGTCTCCATGAAGTCTTGTGGTTTGATTGCACCATCAGATGGTTTGAGAAAGAGAAGACCCTTTTGGATGTAATGCAAAGAGAGCAAGAAGTGATCCAATAGTGATAGATGGTATGGCTCTTTCCATTTTTCAGGGAAGGTTTTGGGTTTAACGAAGGATTCTGAGATAATCTTTACCTCAGATAAAGAAGAAGAAGAAGAAACCATTTTGCTTCTTTCACTTCTTTGATTTTCTTCTTCTAAGGTCGGTATATAATAATTACACGAGAAACTATTTACATTAAAGATGATTTGTTATACGGTTGAAATGAGTGACCAAGAATGCTTAACTTAAATGTGTAGTAGTTCTTACACGATAGGATTTTTCTTCTATCGTCCTTTCCAACTTGGAAAAGGCAAAAAGAAAAAAAAACAGAACATACTATACAACGAAACTATTATTACACATTTAAAGAAGTGTTTCAAAAAAAAAGAAAACACATTTAAAGACGAAGAAGCAAGAAGCCAAAGTCTTTTAAATGCTTCTAGAAGTGGTGTGATAAAGAGACCACGATGTATGCCTAAGAAAGAGACAAGTCTTTGAGCCTCAGCCAATAGAGACACGTCCCTGAACTGGTGATTTTTAGACAACAGGAGTCTTCTCATCTTTGATATTATATTGCATATGATAAAATGCAGAAAACATGGGAAAATAAAAAACAAGCAACAAGGCAAATAAGTTGTTAGAACTTAATGTTGATTTACCTAGTTAAAAATCTCTGTGTTTGTTTTTGTTGTATTAGGCTAAGTCTAGAGTTAATATTGTCAACTATGTGTTACTTATTTTGTGGGTCAGAAAGTAGGGGTGTGGTATATAAAACAGAGATACTGCTTCAAGTCATGAGGTTTGTCAAATCTTGCGATGGTTTACGTGCTAATAGAAGTGAAACCATGAGTACTACTACTACTCCGAGTGACTTAAATTGAGATCGATGAACCCTTCAGATGTAAGAATGTGCTGGAGAAGAAGCAGCTGCTCCAAGGAACAGCGAGAGCAAGAGTTCAAAAAAAAAAAGGATCTTCTCAAGTAAATTTCCATATTTTCACATCTAATGACAAAGGCTCGAGGCCCTGGTTAATGATCCAACCAAGTTGTCAGTTAATTGGCCTTTCAGTGACACAAAACAAACTTTGCCGAGAAGAAACTGTAATGACTTTTTGAAGAGTTTGATATGACGAAGTGTATGTATCTCTGTATGGCCAAACTTCTCAGGCTTGCTTGGATTAGAAGCTTCTGCTCTCGTCAGTTTCTTGTCGAAGAAGCAAAGTGGTCCCATGTTTTCAAAATTTCACAAGAGAATCATCATTTCACTACATTAGTTTAAGAGCCCAATGAAATTATTGTAGATGTTATCTTGCCTTTAAGGATTCCTCTTACATGTGGGGGCCCATATCAGCCTTTAAGATATTCACATATGTAATTATATACATTAACATACCAACAATAAACGGTAAGAGCATCTCCAATGTGAAACTCTATTTTTTCCTCTAAAATGGAGTAAAATTATTCCAACCCTACTCCATTTCTCACTCCATAATGGAGTGATGAACAAAAAAAAATAAATTACTCCATTTATGGAGTAAATTTCATTATGGAGTGAGATATGAAGTTGGGTTGGAGCATTTTTTACTCCATATTCACTTTTACTTCATTTTAGAGAAAAAAATAGAGTGGAGATGGAGATGCCCTAACCAAGAAAAATAAAATACCAATCAATAATATTCATCCATTATCTTCGTTATCAGAACTACATGTGCAACCAGTTGATTTTAGTAGTGTATATTACAGTCCATGAGCCTTTAAGATACTTTAAATAATGAATCAGCAGTATTCATGCATATCTTCGCTATCAGAACCACATGTGCAACCAATATATAGATCTTAGTAGTATATATATATTACAGCCCATGAGCTTTAAAAATACTTAAATCAAGATCTCGGATTTTGAATTATAGAAGGCAGACAAGATCTGAATACTACCAATAAAGGTGCAGAATCGTTAGCTATCTTAATAGTCTTTTTTTTTTGTAACACACATCTTAATAGTCTTTTATAAGACAATCCTTGTGATAATAACGAGGACAAACGCATTATTGAAACAAGTTAATGAGTTATATAAACAAAAGGCCGAAGAAAAAAACGAATTTATGAAATTAAACACGAGAAGTTGAATGTGAAATTCATTAGAAATTACACCAAATCCACACAAGTAAAATGGTTCTAAGAACACGCTCAAAACTCAGAACACAAGTGTTTTTGTAAATTAAAAAGTATATATTTACGTAGTAAATTTAAGGTTAATAGTTATTTAATACAAATACTCGTATTTATGTAAGAGTAAAAGAATTAAATGATCATATCTTAATATACTGGAGTATATTTTTGTCAAGATAGGTTGGTAATGTTTCCAACAAACCCTAAGTACAACTTTTAACAGCAAGGATTACTTTGATTAAGAGGGACACAATAGCCATTGTTGTGCGTCTCAAGACTATTTTCACCTCTCTTCTTTTAACTTCGGGGGAAAGGGTTTACTTACCTTTTGTTTCACTTTTTCTTATTTTAATAAATTTTTAAATTGATATCAGTCGCTGACTCATACTAATTTTGTTGGATGAGAGGTGAAAACACTAAAAACTTTATGTATCAAGTATGGAACAAAAATAAATTATGCATATTTTTTCTAGTAAGGAATTTGTATTAAAATTCGCCTACATAATAAAATTATATATATATATATATATGTATATTATTTTAAAATTCATTCGAAAAAATGTTACATCTTGTGAGGGTTTAACACATGCAACTTCCTATGATAGCTAGTTTAGTTATAGTTACTGTTTTTACAACAAATAGAAATCAAATGCCGAAGCAATGATATAGAATACTAAAATTGTTTCCAAAGGGAAATGATGATTTTTAATTGTCTTTAAATTTACTTTTAAAAGGAAAAAAAATCGAAACTATTTGATTTAGAGCCCACATGCGACGTAAATAAATAGTCATATCGATCGGTGGATCGGTGGATCGGTCAGAGTTTATGATTGAAAATCAGTTTGGGAATTGGGACCCATATACTAACTTTGTTTTTGGAGTTGTTTTTGAAGATTGAGTTAGTTTTTTTTTGACTAAAGATTGAGTCAATTTCTGTATTAAGAGAAAACACTGGAGATAGTTTCATGCACAAATTAGAGAAAGAGTCGAAAACTGATAACATCTAGAATTAAGATTTTATCAGTATTATTATATAATATATATGATAAGACGAAGAGAGGTTATAATGAATTGTTCCTATTACATTATTATCATGCCACTCGAATTTAAGAGATTCGTATTGTGTGTGCATTCTTGAAAAGAAGTTACAAATAGTCTGCCACCTCTGATTTTGTCATGTACGTCTTCTCTCTTAAATAGAGCTGGCTTTGGAAGAAAGCCGTGCGACGTTCAAAAAAATGAAGAAAACCGTGCTTCCGGCCACCAAATATTATGATCTTAAACGGTCACATATGGACAGAAAGTTCTCAGTACCAATGGTTGGCTTGATCTTATATGTGTTACAGGTTGTGGATCGAGAGATTCTGACCATAATTTTTTATATTGCTTTCTAGCACTTAATTACTAGGACCGGCTCTGCTCTTAAATTATTACTTTTCCAACAAATAAACAGAGTAGTTTTATTTAAGAGATCTGCAACCATGTAATTAAAGTATATGAATATTTATGTGAAATAATTATATAACCAAGAAAAAAGTAGAGAAAACAGAAAAAGACGTATCGAGTAGTAGTAGTGAGGAAGTCTTAATTAATTTACCTCACAAAAAGAAGAGTCCCAATTTCAACTATAAATACAACATCCCACGCGAGACTACACAACAACACCAAATAAAAAAAGGCATACTACTAAATCCATCTTTTCTTAAATTAACAAGAATGGTTTCGGTCACATTATCAGAAGCATCAAGAAGCCGATCAAAGAAGGTGTGTGTGATTGGAGCTGGACCGTCTGGGCTAGTCTCGGCAAGGGAGCTAAGAAAAGAAGGACACAAAGTGGTGGTGATGGAGCAAAACAACGACGTAGGAGGTCAATGGTTGTATCAACCAAACGTGAAAGAAGAAGATCCTTTAGGAAGTGTTCCTACTAATGGTGCACTTAAGGTCCATAGCAGCATTTACTCTTCCTTGAGGCTAACCTCACCGAGAGAGATAATGGGTTATTCGGATTTTCCATTTCTAGCGAAGAAAGGGAGAGATATGAGGAGGTTTCCAGGGCATAAGGAGCTTTGGTTGTATCTTAAGGACTTTAGTGAAGCTTTTGGGGTAAGAGAGATGATTAGGTTTAATGTCAGGGTTGAGTTTGTAGGGGAAGAAGATAAAAATGAAGATGTGAAGAGATGGATTGTGAGAAGTAAAGAGAAACTAAGTGGTAAGGTCACTGAAGAGATCTTTGATGCTGTTGTTGTTGCTACTGGTCACTACTCTCACCCTAGATTGCCCTCTATAAAAGGTATATATCTATCGTTGGTTTCAAACGTTATGTAGTGGTTCACATCATGTTAATTATTTGACTATAGTATAGGTCCGTTTATTGATTTTGGTTCTTTGATGATTGATTATAGGAATGGATTCTTGGAAAAGAAAGCAAGTTCATAGCCATGTTTACCGGGTGCCTGATCCATTTCGTAATGAGGTGATTAAATCTCTCCCTCTTTATATATAGATCTTAGTTTAAATTTGGTGATGTATGATGATGGTGGTGATAGGTAGTGGTGGTGGTTGGGAACTCAATGAGTGGACAAGACATATCAATAGAGCTTGTGGAAGAGGCAAAGGAAGTTCATTTAAGTTCCAAGTCACTTGACATAACTTCTGGACTTTCCAAAGTCATTTCCAAATACCCAAACCTTCATCTTCAACCACAGGTTCTGATTACTTAATATACCATGCTATGCTAAATTAAATTAGTATGTGTAAATTTAGATTAAAAATATTTTTTTTCTTTGATTTTTTTGTCTCGGTAGATTGAATGTTTAAAAGATGATGGGAGAGTCATCTTTGTGGATGGATCTTGGGTCGTCGCTGATACAATTTTATACTGCACCGGGTAAGACTCATCTTTATATATTGTTTAATATGATTACAAAACCAAAATTCACGCATATATAACAAATTAAGCGTAAAAAAGCACCATGTGTTTCTTTCATGCAAGATGACGAATAGTCTAAATTACTACTTTTTGTTTCTGTTACGTAAGACAAACATGTGATGATGGCTCCTTCGGTAGTGATTTAGTCGTAATTAATTAAGCGTTAAGTTCAGTTTAATTGACCATGACTTTTTGGGAGTAACGAGGTCTTCATCGACATCATAAGTAGTTGTAATACTATAATCAATAAACAAAAATGAGAAAAACGTCCAAACACGTTAAAGTATGGTTGATCATTTGAATCTGCATGATAATGCGTAACTTATATCTTAGTTCTTCTACTAGAAAATCAAATTGATTAAAATAATGTCGATATATATATAAATTACTGAACCTATAGCTATGTTGTCGATAACTACTAAACTAAACTATTAGCTAGTTTACTTTTAATCATGATGTGGGACTTTATAATGTCGTATTGAGTGGGCTACAAATCGATTTTTCACATTGTTCATCTCAATTAATTTCAGTTCCCTAGTTCTTGGGTACATGATGTTGTTATACTCTACAGTAGTAATAGATTTTTGTCATTTTAAAAACATTTTATCGTATTTATTTAATTATATTTTGAATAAAAAAACAGGTACTCGTACAAGTTTCCATTTCTTGAGAGTAAAGGAAGAGTAGAAGTGGATGATGATAGAGTCGGTCCACTCTTCGAACATACTTTCCCTCCGCCTCTCTCCCCTTCTCTCTCCTTTGTCGGTATCCCTAGAAAGGTCTCTCTCTCTACACTTTTAATTATTTTATTTTGTTTCAACAGATTAATCTTGATTTATAATTTCTCAAAATATTCTTTTTTTGGTGCTTTGCAGTTAATAGGGTTCCCATTCTTTGAAGCACAAGCAAAATGGATAGCACAAGTATTGTCTGGAAAGTTATCTCTTCCTTCTTCCGACCAAATGTTGCAATCTGTCGCTGACTTTTACCGGTCAAGAGATCTCGCTGGTGTCCCTAAACACAACACTCACGACATTGCTGATTTCACAGTAATAAAACCCTCTAAACACGTTTTTAATTTTTTATTTATGACCTAATGATAAAATTTTAAACTTTTTTTTTGCTATATAGTATTGCGACAAGTATGCAGATTATGTTGGCTTTCCGCATTTGGAAGAATGGAGAAAACTACTTTGTTTGTCTGCTCTCGACAATTCACAAGAAAATCTTGAGACGTATCGTGATTGTTGGGATGATCATGAACTCCTTCAAGAAGCTATGCAAAGCTCTCACTTTACAAATTTCAATTCTTGAAACTCTTCTCTTGTTATGTATTCTTTGTTTTGTTAAATTATTTTGTTACGTTAGTACGTTACAAAGAAAGACCTCTCTTTCTTCCTTTTTATCTAGTTTGGTTCGTTATGGTTTGTTTGATATTTTTGTATTTAATTATTTAGACATTTGTTTCCTTCGATACAGTGATAGTAACATACCAAAAATCAATGGAGATCCTTGTTAAGAAAGATGTAGCAACTTGGTTTGTAACCTTTCCGTTGAAAAAACAGAAACACAATAGTCATGGTCATGGCAATGCGTGATGGTCCATGAGAAAAACTGAGAAGGCTCTGTGTTTGGAGTAGCCGAGAGACAATTTAGCCGTTGACTATATTAAGCCCAAACATTTCACATAGTCCTTATTGCAACAAACACCATGAAAGAGGCCGTTGATCTCGTACTTGGGCTATGACGCCACTCACGTACACACTTCTCAGTTAGTCACGAAGTGAGAGAAAGACAGTTGGGCCGTTGACGAACAAGCCCAAATCTTATATATGGGCCTTTGGATAACAAATATGCAACTTGAGGCCTCTTTATGCGAAAAGCACAAGGTTAGGTATGGTATGTAGACATATTATTGTCCCTTTTCTGATCTTTGATAAAATTAAATAAGAGATACCTTATCTTCAAAGGATAAGAAAATACAAAATCCCCTTTAATTCAAATTATTTTTTTTCCGACCAGTCCCTTTATTCAAATTACTTCACAAACGAAAAATGGAAACCTTTACATACTATCACCGATTAAATATTGTTGTAATTTTAAATGTTTATATTCTGAAATGTTTCTAAATATATATTTTGTTGACTAGTTTTTAAGTCAATAGCGTGTTTCGACAGATGGAAAATCACAAATTGAACTTCTTTTTATATTTTGTATTTTTGTTGTTTGTCAGAGAAAACGTGGCTGTAATTTTTATGAACACTGTTTACATTCCCACGTAGGACGACGAGACAAACAGCTGGTGGAGAATGGTCGTGTCGTGTGTCGGAACTCCGAACCGGGTCTCCCCTCTTTCCACCCGGACTACGTTGTCATTCGGTTTGGTTAAAGAGTAAAAATCAAATAAAGCCTTTTTCTTCTGGCTATAATTAATTAACAGCTCTCTCTAATTATGAATAAAAAAAAAAAAAAAAATATTTTGATTGGAAGATTTCTCGAAATCTCGATTCAATTCATTTCATTCTTCCTTATTTCTGCTCCATCTCCTCACCTGAAATTCTCCTCCATCTCACTGTCACTTCCATCTATTGTTTATTTTTGTAAACTATCTGATTAAGCTTCGAAAATTCATTTGTTTCCATTTTTGTCCAAGAAGAGTTTCCCCATTTGTACATAGATCGATATTAGTAGTAATCTGGAATTGCATCGTTGGCCTTGCTATTACGAGCTGCCTCGTTTCATAATTGGAAGAGAGAGAGAGAGAGACAGAGAGAGAGAGACAGAGGTTTCTGCGATTTGTTGTCTCTTTCTATCTGGCTATGGTAAATTTGTTTTAGCTGGGGGTGAAAATTAGGGTTTGCGCATCTGAATTAGGGTGGATCTGAGGTTTAGGTAAAGGGGAATAGAGAATTGGAGAATGATCTGCTTGTTGGTTTGGATCTGATCCGAGGAGAGACAGCGCCGCCCTTCCCATGGCGCTGTTCCGTCGCTTCTTCTACAAAAAGCCTCCCGATCACCTTCTCGAGATCTCCGAGCGTCTCTATGGTAAAAAAGCTTCCAACTTTAGAGGATCAGATCAATTCAATCTTGCCAAAGATATGAGCTTTTTTTTTTTTTGGCAATTTGATTGAGTATAGCTTTGCAAATGGATTATGTCATTAGCTTAGCTTCTAGTATTTGTTAGGCTTTGTGTTTTAGAGGTTTTAGGAATCAGAATCGACTTTAATAAGCTTTGTCGGAATATTCCTTTCCGACAGGAACCAAAAGCCTTGGTTTCTTTTAATGTTCGGCTGATGATGTTTCTTTCATTTGAGCTGCTGCCTCATTGCACTTCATTATAGTTACGAATAGCTGATATGTGTTGGAGATTGGGAGTATAGCTTTGCAATGGAGCTTGTAGTATCTGTTAGTCTTTGTGTTTTAGGAATCAGAATCTCTTTCAACAACACTTTAATAAGCTTTGTCGGAATATTCCTTTCTCACAGGAACCAAAGCCTTTGTTTCTTTTAATGTCCTGCTGATGATGTTTCATTCATTTGAAGCTGCTGCCACATTGCAGTTCTCATCTTCTTCTCTTGTTTTCTTTTATTTTAATTGCAGTTTTCGACTGCTGTTTCTCGAGCGATGTTATGGGAGAGGACGAGTACAAACTCTACCTGGGCGGCATCGTCGCTCAGCTACAAGACCACTTCCCTGACGCATCCTTCATGGTCTTCAACTTCAGAGAAGGAGAGCAGCGGAGTCAAATCTCAGACGTCTTATCCCAATACGACATGACGGTGATGGACTACCCTCGGCAATACGAAACCTGTCCGCTCTTACCTCTCGAGATGATCCATCACTTTTTAAAATCTAGCGAAAGCTGGCTATCACTAGAAGGCCAGCAAAACGTTCTCCTGATGCACTGCGAGAAAGGCGGCTGGCCTGTTCTCGCATTCATGTTATCAGGGCTGTTACTCTACAGAAAGCAGTATCAGGGCGAGCAGAAGACGCTAGAGATGGTGCACAAGCAAGCTCCCAAGGAGCTTCTTCATATACTCTCTCCTCTTAACCCTCAGCCTTCTCAGCTCAGATACCTTCAGTACATTTCTAGAAGAAACTTGACATCTGATTGGCCTCCTTCGGATACTCCTCTTCTTTTGGATTGCTTGATTCTCAGAGATCTCCCTCATTTTGAGGGTTTGAAGGGGTGCAGACCCATAATCCGGGTTTACGGTCAGGATCCTAAGTCCAAAGCCAACAGGAGCTCTGTAGTTCTGTTCTCCACACCAAAGACGAATAAACACACTCGTCTCTACCAACAGGTACTCTGTCAAACCATTGTATCTGTCACATCCTCTTGTTTCATTTTACTAGGTGTTTAAGGTTAATGCACAAAGAATAAAGAAATGATAACCATTATAAAATTTATCTTGGATACATAAAAAATCATTAATTTAACCAATAAGAAAAAAATGCAGTATTATATGTAATTGGTCACAAATGTCAAAACAGTATTAATTTTTTTTTAATCTAGAATAGTGAGAACATTACTTAATTTGCTACAAAAAAAATAATAGATTGAAACAGAGGAAGTATTATGAATATGATCATCACATTTATTTATGTACAAGACATTGTTCAGTATATGAGTTCTTTTGTGTGGTTTTATTATTAGCAGCTACACGCTTCTCTCTAGACAATGTTCATTATCTTGATCTTATCATGCAGGAAGAGTGTATCCTGGTGAAATTAGATATCCAGTGCCGTGTTCAAGGGGATGTTGTTCTGGAATGTATACACTTGCACGACGATTTGGTGCGTGAGGAGATGGTCTTTAGAATCATGTTCCACACAGCATTTGTACGTGGTAATATTTTAATTGTGGAACGAGATGAGATGGATATACTTTGGGATGCCAAGGACCAGTTCCCAAAGGAGTTCAAGGCAGAGGTAAGCGGCTGCCGCCATTGTGTGAAATTTTTATCTGATTATTTGTTTAAATGAGGCTGTTAAAGTTTGAAATGCATCAGGTGCTTTTCTCTGGTGCTGATACCGTGGTGCCTGCTATTGCAACAGCACCTGTATCAGATGATGATGATGAGAACGATTTTGATATGGCTTCACCTGAGGAGTTTTACGAGGTGGAGGAGATTTTCAGCGATGCGATTGATGGGCATGACTTGAAGAGAGAGGACTCAGATAGTTTTGTGGTTGTTGATAGTGCTTCAGATGATTCTGAGGGTAAAGAGGTGTGGAAGGGGGACGTGGAGCCCAATGCGTTTCTTGATTGTGCGTCTGATGATTCAAATCATAAACATGAGGCTAGCGTGGATCCGGTTAAGGATATAACTGTCGATGATGTACAGTATAGGTCAGATGGAAAGGCAGATACAAATGACTCAGTGAAGGATATAGGGATAGATGATAGTGATGAGCAGCGGAAGAGGACAGTGGAAGCAAAGGAGAATGATTCTAGAACGGAAGAGAGTCAACAGAATGGTGATGGAGAAGAGTCTACAGCTCAGAAAGCAAATGCTGATCTCAACATCTCTGTATCAGACAAAACAAAAGCTGCGCCGAGGAAAGTGGTCGGAGCAAATGCAAAACCGGCTGGAGATTCAGTGAAGCCAAAGTCTAAGCAGCAAGAAACTCAGGGTGGTAATGTTAGAATGGCTAAGCCTAATGCAGTTTCTCGGTGGATTCCTTCAAACAAGGGCTCGTATAAAGACTCTATGCATGTGGCGTACCCTCCGACGAGGACAAACAGTGCTCCTGCTTCGATCACCACTTCTCTCAAGGATGGTAAAAGAGCTACATCGCCTGATGGCGTGGTGACAAAAGATGCTAAGACTAAGTATCTGAGAGCGACTGTTTCTTCGTCGGATATTATGAGGAGTCGGACTCCAATTTGGTTGTCACCAGATTCTAGCCCAAAGGATAAGCCGCCTTCTCTACCTGTCTCTCCACATCATGCGCCTCCAACACCTCAGCATCCACCTGCAACTCCCTCCCTGCCTTCGTTAACCAGTGAGGCTACTTCAGTTTCACAAGCGGCTGCATCACCTCCTCCACCGCCACCTCCACCTCCACCACCACCACTGTCTACTTTTTCTTCGCATAGACAAAATGACAGCTACTCTCAGACATCTCATATCCCGGAACCACCTCCATTTCCATCTGAGAGACTAAACAGTGGAACCACGTTGCCACCACCACCACCTCCTCCTCCTTCTGCACCACCACCTCCTCCTCCTTTTGCATCTGAGAAACCAAACAATCGAACCGTGTTGCAACCGTCTCTTCCTTGGAAGTCTGTGTATACTTCGACTTTGGCAACTTCTACGGCATGTTCTACTTCTCAACCTCCTCCACCACCGCCTCCACCACCGTGGAAGCCTGGGTATGCTTCGATTCTTGAAACTCATGAGGAAGGCTCTACATCTTACAATTCTCCACCACCTCCACCGCCACCACCACCACCTCCTCCTCCTCCTTTTAGTTCATCAAATACAACCAAATCCAGTGGAGGTCATATTCCTACTCCTTCCCCGTTGCCTTATATGAGTATTGCACCTTCGCCATCACCCAAGACGTCTCTTATTAACGGTTTTTCTGCTGCTCCTCCACCTCCACCACCACCACCACCACCACCTCTTCCTCCTTTTAGTAAAGCGCATTCAGTCCCTATCCCTCCACCTCCGCCACCAAGTTATGGATCTCCAACTGCTCCTCCTTTTGGTCACGTAAGTTCAGTTCCTCCTCCTCCACAGCCACCGAGTCATGGAGCTCCTCCACCACCTCCGCCACCACCACCACCTCCTTTTGGTCACGTAGGTTCAATTCATCAACCACCGAGTCATGGAGCCCCTCCACCACCTCCACCACCACCACCACCACCACCATCTCCTTTTGGTCACGTAGGTTCAATTCCTCAACCACCGAGTCATGGAGCCCCTCCGCCACCACCACCACCACCTCCATTTGGATCTGCTGGACCTCCGCCACCACCACCACCTCCATTTGGTAAAACATCACCTCCTCCACCACCACCACCTCCATTTGGATCTACTAGACCTCCACCACCACCACCACCACCTCCATTTGGATCTACTAGACCTCCACCACCACCACCACCACCTCCATTTGGTAAAACTTCACCTCCTCCACCACCACCACCTCCATTTGGATCCAGTAGACCTCCACCACCACCGCCACCTCCATTTGGATCTAATGGACCTCCGCCGCCACCACCACCTCCCTTTAGATCTGGAGGACCTCCGCCACCACCACCGCCTCCATTTGGATCTACTGGACCTCCACCACCACCACCGCCTCCATTTAGATCTGGTGGACCTCCGCCGCCACCACCACCTCCATTTGGAACTAGTGGACCTCCGCCACCACCACCACCTCCATTTAGATCTGGTGGACCTCCGCCTCCACCACCTCCTCCTGGAGGAGCCCCACCACCACCACCACCTCCAATGCGTGGAGGAGCCCCACCGCCACCACCTCCTCCAATGCGTGGAGGAGCCCCACCACCACCTCCTCCTCCGATGCGTGGAGGAGCCCCTCCTCCTCCTCCGCCTCCTGGTGGTAGAGCTCCTGGACCTCCCCCTCCACCGCCTCCTGGTGGTCGTGCTCCTGGTCCACCTCCACCTCCTGGACCAAGACCTCCTGGTGGACCTCCTCCACCTCCTGGACCTAGACCTCCTGGTGCACCTCCAGATCTTAAGGGTGCAGGAAGAGGGCGTGGTCTTGCACGTCCAGGTTTGGGGTCTTCAGCTCCAAAAAAGTCTTCTCTGAAGCCTTTACACTGGGTTAAAGTAACAAGGGCCTTGCAGGGAAGCTTATGGGACGAGTTACAGAGACAAGGACAAACGTATTGCACTTACTTTACATTCCTCTTTTTTTATATATATATTTTTCTGTGTTATTGATCATAATGTTTTCTTCATTTCTGCTAGTGCACCTGAGTTTGATGTATCAGAAATAGAGACCCTTTTCTCTGCTATAGTGCCAAAGCCGGTTGATAAAGCTGGAGGTCGAAGAAAATCGGTTGGGGCAAAACCTGAAAAAATTCAACTGGTAATGTTAAATATGCTAAAGACTTTGTTGTGACCAGATAACTTACTCTTTTTCATATGCCTGGAATCTGAGTACCACCTGCTGTAAAAGATAATTATATTTCACTCTGTTTTGACTTATGGTTTTTTCTTATGATTTTCAGATTGATCTTAGGAGAGCCAATAACACGGAAATTATGCTTACGAAAGTGAAGATGCCGCTGCCTGATATGATGGTAAGCTCCAAACCTACTTTAGTTGAGTACACGTATGATCATTGTTCACAATTTTCTTTTCATCAACCAGGCTGCAGTTCTGGCAATGGATGATACTGTACTAGATATTGATCAAATAGAGAATCTTATAAAGTTTTGTCCAACCAAGGAGGAGATGGAACTTCTTAAGGTATTCGCTTTTGTCCTTATTTCGGATGTAATGTGTGAAATATATTATTCTAATTGGTTAACTTTGTACACTTGTTATTGACAAAAGTTCTCAATCTTGGTTGTTTTGCTGTAGAACTACACTGGTGACAAGGCGACTTTGGGAAAGTGTGAGCAGGTCTGTTTGAATCTTGAGATAGTTTTAAAATTTTAACAATCTCTTTAGCTAATGCGTTTTGGTCTCTCATCATTTTGTTACCGCAGTACTTCCTAGAGCTGATGAAGGTGCCACGAGTAGAATCGAAGATGAGAGTATTTTCCTTCAAGATTCAATTCGGCACTCAGGTCCGGTGGCGTTACTGTTATTGAATTAGTGTCTATGTAGTTTTGAATTTAGTGGTCTTATTGTTAATGATGATCTCTGTGCAGATAAAAGAATTCAAAAAAAGTTTAAATGCGGTAAATTCTGCGTGTGATGAGGTCAGATACTTGCAAGAACTAACTCCAATATTTTCTTTAGTCCATATATATATATATATATATATATATTTCTCTTTTAAAGAATTTTTCTCCTCATTGCTTGTTCATCAGGTTCGTACTTCACAAAAGCTAAAAGAGATTATGAAAAAGATTCTTTATCTTGGGAACACATT
Source organism: Brassica rapa (assembly GCF_000309985.2). Classification (NCBI taxonomy): domain Eukaryota; kingdom Viridiplantae; phylum Streptophyta; class Magnoliopsida; order Brassicales; family Brassicaceae; genus Brassica; species Brassica rapa. The sequence goes on along the minus strand of NC_024796.2, from coordinate 1,250,313 downwards.
GAACCAAGGAACTGCCAGGGGTAAGTATTAGTATATTATTATTTTACAAGAATGGTGCCTTTGTTACCTGTTTTGTTTGAACGCATATCCTTTGTGGTTAATAAAAACCATTGTTCTACTTTCTGTGCAGGCGCTGCAGTGGGATTCAAGTTGGACAGTTTATTAAAACTAAGCGATACACGTGCTGCTAACAGCAAGATGACTCTCATGCACTATCTTTGCAAGGTAAAGCACACAATCTCAAAAAGCAGCCTTTTAGGTTCTTCTGTTGAGGGTTGTTTTTAGAAAATGGTCTGAACATCTCTTTCTACAGGTCCTTGCTTCCAAGGGATCAGATCTACTGGACTTTCATAAGGATCTTGGAAGTCTTGAATCAGCTTCAAAGGTTTCCCTTTGTGGCTTTGTGCTTTATCCTTCCTCTATTCCTTGGTTTTAACTGGCTCAATCATTTGATTATCTTGTTGATTTTAGATACAATTGAAGTCGCTGGCGGAGGAAATGCAAGCTATTATCAAAGGGTTGGAGAAACTGAACCAGGAGCTCACTGCATCTGAAAGTGATGGTCCTGTTTCTGAAGTTTTCCGTAAAGTATGTTTGGTTTTTCTTCATATTTCATGATTTTCAGCTGTTTTTAAGACTTAACTACTTCCGGATGCTAAAATCTAGTCTTATGTTTTTGATAACAGACATTGAAGGACTTCATTTCCGTTGCTACGACTGAAGTGGCAACTGTATCGAGTCTTTACTCTGTCGTGGTAATTTTTCAACCTCCACTAGATCCCATGGTCTTACATGTGACAATACGTCTGATCCTGAAGTAATCTTTATTTGTCTTTTTAATGGACAGGGGAATAATGCTGATGCACTTGCGTACTATTTTGGAGAAGATCCCAAACGTTGTCCATTTGAACAAGGTTTGCATAATGTTGATACATTAGAACGTTGTTCATTGTTATTATATTAGCTAGTTAATAACAACACCTGGGTGATGGATTGCTGCAGTTACTGCGACCCTCTTGAATTTTATAAGGTTGTTCAAGAAAGCACACGAAGAGAACATCAAGCAAGAGGAATTGGAGAAAAAGAAAGCAGCCAAGGAAGCAGAAATGGAGAAGGCAAAAGGAGTCAGTCTCACAAAGAAACCAGTTGATGATAGCTGACCCCAACAAAAAAAAACTTTTAAAATCTTATTTTTGCAAAAATCCGCCTTCAAGTGAAGCAAAGGTGGTGGGTTGTTGATGCCAGTGGAGGTGGTGCCGTTCAAGTAACCTTTCCGCCTGAGTGGCACAGGGCGGTTAAAACTGGCTCGGGTCCTGGGGCGGGCTATCGAGGGAACCATTCAAGGATGGATATAAGAAGGCAGGTCTTTACACCACTCCCACGTTACATGACTGACTCCACATTGATTAAATTCTAACTTGTAAATTAGGATTCTTTCCTGCCAGGACTTTTGATAGGTTGAAGTGTTGTATAGGTTCCAGGTTAGAGAGATAGAGATGTAGAGCATTTTATCTTTTGCTTAGTGTGTAACTTTGTATCGTACCACAATATCATCATTGTTCTTTCTAGGTAGTAGGATCCAGACGAATGAGAAAAAAAACTAATTATCAGAATCTTTTCTCCTAAGTACCCGTAACAAACGGCATGGTTTTGTCTGACTCGTGATGATTATCTGACCGTTAATGGCTGTCTCCATACTTGCAATTTTTAGATGTGTCATGTTTGAAACTCTATATGGGAGTAGATTGGGATCTTGCGAAGGCAGGCCCAAAACACTGATAAGGAATGGCCCATATCAAGAAGCCCACTGGGAAATTCGTTAAAGTCGTTATAAGCAGAGGATAAGGAGAAAGTGAGAAACATGGGAGTTGTTAACGATGACGAGAGTTTTTTCTTTTTCTTTTTTGTCGTCTTGCGAGAGTATTAATAATTGTCTGTTCTAACTGGAAAATAAACAAGTGGAAAATAAATAAAATCAGTAAAAAAAGAAAGTTGAAGAAAGATAGCGTACTAATTACTTAGATACGACACATGAGTATACGTATTCATGTTAAGTACGGAATTAACCGAGGGGTGAGATTTCAGATTCATCTGAAGTATGTACGTATCTGTAATTGGCAAAATACAAAACTTATTTCGAGTGTTTTAGGGGTTTGGGAATCTGGTTGTGAAAGGTAACTCGAGTTAATCAACTTTTATTTCGTTATTATCCAAACTTCAAAATGGGCATTTTATATATTACATAAGTGATTATGAAAGATGTTGTGTGGAACTCAAATTCATCTTTTTGTAGTAGATCACATTAAACACGTGACTAGTTCATTCTGATTAGTGCTTACTACTGTAAATTGTTTTTATAGACTCCAGATTAATTAGTTTTGTACAACTCTTACGTACAATCATTTATTCTATTTCTGCTGTCTTATTCTGTGGTCTATCAGTTTGATAAAGGTATCAGCAGTTATTATCATGACCGGTTTTATTTTATAAATATGTAAAACTATATTCTTAGTCAAAAGTATATAGACTTCAAGATAATAATAGTGAGAAACTGCTCAAAGTATGATATTAGTATACGTGTATATGTACATTTCATACATCACGCGTAACAACTTTATAACAGAATAGATTCTTCATGAGGAAAATGAAAGAGAATCGATAAGCAACGAAACTAATTAGATGATCCCTTTACTTCAAAAGCAGATGGAATAAAAAGTGTTGTTCATGTGTTGGAGTGTTTAAAGAATATTGATTTAGTTCCTTAAAACAGTAATTACATATACATGATAACATTCATTTGTTGCGTGAAATTTTTGCTTCATTTTCATGGAATTTTTTTCAAAAATATTTATTAACCAACAGAAAGATAATTATATGATATATCCCCACTATCTTATAGTAGATGTATGAATATACATAATGAAATAAAATTGTCGGAAACCTACTTCTGGCGTCTCACATTGGTGTATGGGATCTGCTTTTGTTTGGAAAGTTTACGTGGAAAATAAGTTCCTTATGCGACTGTACGTTCGGTTCAATACTAGACTGATATATGCGTTAGAGCAAGTTAATATATATATATATATATATATATATATATATATATAAGAAAATAAGTTTACGTCGACAATAAGTTCAGATACAAGGAACATGAATAAGCTAGCTACTAGCTAGCTAGGTTTCACAGCGTTACAAACGTCTGCTATTTTATGAGCGACTTGAAACGTTTGGCGACAGCGGCAGCAAAAGAAAATGGTTAATTATATGTTTGATTAGACACTATTTGTAGAAATAGTAGGTAGTTTTCATGTTCTTTCGTTTAAAATATAGAAATTATTTGATATATGTGATTCTGTAATGCTAGCCATGTTTAGTCCTTGTATCATAATTCATACATATGTTAGCCATCGGTGCATGTGGTCTATATGCGCGAGTATGCATTGTGCTTTTATATTAACCCAGGACAGGCCGTGAAATTTTAGGGGCTATGGCGGTTAAATAAAGATTTCAATAATCTTTTTTTACGAAAATGAGAACTTATGTTTATATAATTTTTTTCAAAATGTTTCATTTGGCTTTGTCTAGTACCTGGTCAAACTATACTACTCATGTATATGGATTGCTTCATCATAAAATCCGAAAAAATGATATGACATAAATAATATCATAAAACAAGGTTTACTGTAAATCAATTCGTAACTATATATTTTGATGAAGCCAAAAACCATATACCTTAATTACAATTCACAGATTTGAGCTTTTAAATGAAAGGGTATAGTATTGCTTTTGTCAAAAAAAAAGAGAGACTATAGTATTGCACTGAACTCATAGTGCTTGATTTTGTTCACCATAATGCATGTAAACTTTCGGAAAAAAAATTAACGAAATTAGTTGCTGTATCCTTTCTCTCTAATAGTATAATAATAATAAAAACACACTAAAGAGTATGAGGTTGTGATATAATAATCTATACAAACTTAGCACACCACGCTAAAAGGAAAAAATAAAAAACACTTTGCGAAGTTCTTCTTACATGTGACCTAAGATAATGAACTTCTGAGTCTTCAGTAACTCCAGAATGGTTCAAGATCAACCGGACCAGTGGAGGAAGATGGAACTTCTTGATGATCCAATCCTCTCCTCCCAAATTCAATATCGGTATTAGAAACTCCAGTGTCCTGCGAGATACTCAACGTTTTGAAGCTCTGCCTTCTGTTGTTCTCAAACATCGCTTGAGAAACCGATTGTTCTTGAGTAAGAACCGGATCAGAAACATGGAGAGATTGAGGTAGGTATAGTGGAATAGAGCTAAGGGCAGGGTTGTTGCTGAAGTAATTAAGTAATGTTCCTCTTGTTTCAGTTTGGTTGGAGAAGCAGGGCACGTAAGTCTGTTCGGTCTTGGTTGTGTTATTGCATGGTGAAGAATCTGTTAGAGGTGGTAAACCGGAACCTCCATAAGAACCTATTTGCATTAACGTCGAAATAGGTATTTTCTTGCCTCCAGCAGTTTTATGAAACACTCTACATATCACCCATTCATTCTGCCAAAATGAAACCAAACCAAAAAATCTATCAAACAAAGCAAGAAACAGAGCAAGAAACAGAGCAAAGCTTGGAGTTTAGGTTTACCTTGGCGGTTTTGGGCAAATTGTGAGGAGAGAGTTTCCCATCAAGCCTATACTCATGCATCACCCAGTTTGTTTTCTGCCCCTTTGGAGCTCTTCCTCTGTAGAAAACAAGTGTTTTCTTCATACCAACTAGTGATTTGCCTCTGAAAATCTCCTTATCCTTCCCTGTTGCCTTCCAGTAACCGGCTTGAGTTGCCCGGTTAGTCCTCAAACCGGTTGGATACTTTCTATCCCTCACACAGAAGAAGTACCATTCTTTCTCACCCATTTTTGCTTTATCTATTAACCAAAACAAACACAAAAACAAATCATATTTAGATCAAGAACAAATGATATTTTACATTCATAGCATAATTAACCAGCGTTAAAAAAAGACACGAAAAACAAGTCCAACACACATAAGAATCTCAAAAAAATGATATTTAGATCAGAGATGTTAAAAAACTTGGTTTGTTATAACCTACATGGCAACTCCCATGGCTCAGCTTTGTTCAAATCCACCTCACCAATAGCTTTAGCTGAAAAATCAATGTTGAGAACCTTATTGTGAAGATAGTGGGTTATGAGTTCTTCGTCTGTTGGATGAAACCTAAACCCAGGAGGCAAAACCATCTGCTCATCATCTTCCTTGTGAAACCCACCAAACGCTTCCATCTTTCTCTATCACCCAAGAAACCTTAAACCCTAAAAGAAAAGAAAATATCTGATCCAGCAACAAAAACAAAACCTTATTTGATAGAAAAGTTGTGTTTCTCAAAAGTTTTTTTATTTATTTGATCTTGAATGTAAGATGGGTTCAGAGAATATATATAGATATAAATGTAGAGAGAGAGAGTAGATGTGAAAAGATAAGTTATGGAGAGGAACTAAAAAGGAAGGGAACTAAATGGAACTCGAAAGGTAGAATTTCTTTTGACGAAAATGATCGTTTTTTTCAATATGCAAATTTTATGTGTATGAACTAAAATAAAAATAATTATATATCCATATTTTGTGAGAGGAGGAAGATACGTAGCATGTAACGCAACTTGGCTAGGTTGTTTAGCACTTTCCCTTTTTAAAAAGAAAGAAAATTTTTCTGCTTTAAAAAAAAAAGCAATTGTAATTTAAATGAAATTGATAAAACTATATTCGGATATAATTAATAGACTTGACTTAGTTTTTGCCTTTTTGGTTCTTTGAATGATTGAATATAACGCGTCGAGATTTGAGAATAATTATAATTAACGTTATAATGAAAATTCATTTTTTCGTTGTTAAGTTATACAATGAATAATGGCAGACTTTCAGTGAGTAAAATTAAATTATGAAGTTATATTTATGTGATTCAAGAGATTAAGATTGTAAGCGTTTTCGGAATTCATCAAATTCATTGATTTTTTAAAAACGTTGACGAAGAGGACAGTGCATGTCATTACAAGTATTTAATTGTTGAAATTCTGATGACTCGACATCATTTATTAAAATTCCATAATATTTTAATATTAATTAGTTTTTAAATACAGCTCGCCAGAAAGGCATGAATATGATTGACAACAAATGGAGTTTCTGCGGTTACTATTAGGGTTCTTTAATTTTGTTTGATTATCTGTCAAATGGGTGTTATTTTACTGTTGACTAACGGTGCCTAACCAGGTAAAAAAGGTCAAATCTGACTTATAGTGTTCATTGTTTCAATATAATCTCCTCTTTTTTCGATAATTTTTATTATAAATTATTTAAAATCTGTCTAAAAACTTTCAGGTGTATCAAGGCGAGGCAAAAAAAAAAGAAAGGTGAGGCGGGTGCTTCCATTATGCACAGAATAATTAGAAAATTTCAAAGGTGCATCTTAGTGACCTAGTATATTCCCTCAAATAAAATAAAATATTTTTCATTTATTAAACCAAATATTGGGGGTGGCAGATGATAATGCATGTAGTTTCGGATATAAAAACAAAATACGTATCATACCGTATATCTGTACATACATAGTAAATACGGAAACCATATACGTTTAGCATGAACTATCAAAGTTATTTTTCTGTAAAAAACTTTACCCCGTTAAAGTAAGTACCAATCGTAATAGGCTTCTTCTTTTCTAAAAAGGTGATAATCCCTGCGATCTTATAAGAAAATCTTTAATTAATCTCATTCTAATTTTAAAGCCAGGAGTAATGACAAACTTGTCTGGCAAAATAGTGGATCAGACGATAATATTCTAATCAACAAATCGTGGGGTGAGGAAAGAACAGATCCAATAAGATTTGGTCGTCTAATAAATTAACATTCTATTTATAGAAAATGTTGCAAATTAGGTTGGTACGAAAGCTACTAATATTTCTATTTAAGGAAATAGATCTAATAAGACAAGACCACGTGTATGGCTGTTTCTCGAGTGATCCCAAAGACTTCCGGTCATTAGCATAGTCAACTTGTCCACATCTGCAACGTCATGCCGATTCTAATCACACATAAACAATGTTAGATGCCAGCTATTAACCAGTTAGTAATTGACACGTAGTGTAAATGAAAGCTAATCAAGGAATTACCGATGCAGCGATGGTTGACCTTGTTTGGGAAGTACTGCTCTGGAGTTACATGGCCGTTGGTGGCTGCGAGAGCCACTTAATTAAGAGCGTACGTAGCCGTTCTTGGTGTGCATCTCTTTGAACGAACAAAGAAAAAAAAGAAGAAGAGTACATATGGCCAACAATACGTGAGATTTAGACGAGATGGATAAAGTAAACACTATAGGAAATGATGTAAGACTGACTAGACGTATTGCACTATATCCATGTTGTACATAATAGACGCATTCTACACATTTTGAGTCTTGGTGATGATTGCGATCGGTATTAAATCGTATGCTCATAATCTTTAAAGATATCAAATCGACTAGACAATGAATCTAAAATGTATTGTTAATGGATCAAAAATTTGAAAAGATCATCTACATGTATGATAAGTGATAGCTTTTCAAGTTTTCTACCGTTTTATGCAGGTTTTGTTTACTATAGTGTATGTATGAGTGTGTCAAAAAGAATTCTTAAATTGTGATTTTTGTATATTTTACAATTTTAACTTCTGTTTGAGAAATAGAGATTGGCACTGCCATATATATTAGATCTCTGAATTATGGCCGAAGAATGTGTTCTTCATCAAAATAATTTAAGAAGAGAAGAAAAAAGATGGTTAACTCTTTCTTTTTTTTTTAACTTAAAAATTGTTACCTCTTGCTAAGAAAAAGGGAACTTGTAACCTGTTATTACAGCATTTTTAATTATTCAAATACAACCTGCAAAAAAAAAAAAAAAAAAAAAAAAAAAAAAAAAAAAGTAATGAAAGGTGTTGTCTGGTATATCACATGCATATATACATTGCAATATAGTTAAAAAGAGATAAGTATTCGGGAACTCCATATTATTATTATAAAACATTATATATTACTACAAGATACCAAAAATGAAAATTGTCTGGCTTAGAACAAGGCCGGCCCATGTGATATTCCTGGTACAAAACGAAAAAGAGAATGTTATATGTATATATGGATAAACCTAAACCACTTAAGAAAACCTAATTCAAGCTGTAACACTATTATATTGTTTACTGGCCTAATTAGGCTACATTGCATATAACTGAACCTCACATGTACACATTTCTCATTAATGGAATACATCAGTTTTTTTTTCTTTTAAGTTGGTTCTCTAGAAGTTTTGAAGAAGTTTTATTTCAGGATTAGTTATTAACACTTGCTCATTCTATATTCTATTTTTACAGAAACTGAAAAGAGGTTTAGAGTCTAAATAATTTATCATGCATAACTACGACATCAAGGGGGGATGTAGCTCAGATGGTAGAGCGCTCGCTTAGCATGCGAGAGGTACGGGGATCGATACCCCGCATCTCCACTTTTACCCCCCTTTTATCCTTTTTGTCACATTTTTTTTTTGTATTAAATCCACAAGCTCGGATGTACCTATAACTTCATGTACTCAACCAAGTAGCCATTGATCAATGTTCAAATACTTGTGATCAGGTTAAAGAAAATAACACTATTCATTATAGTTAGCAATTGCTACTTTGTTCCACAAGAAACGAAAAAGCTTAAGAAAGTTTCTAAAAAAGTATTGGAGAGAAACAGTTTCAGTGTTGGAAAATAAAACTTTCTATATTTTCTTGAAAAACTTTCCTCCTTTATTCCCAATTCCACTCTCTGTAAGGCTCAACCAGAGATGTGATCTAGTGTCTGGTCTCCACTGCAACTCTACCAAGTTTGAGAACAAAACTGAGAGCAAAGGAGAGATCTCCGAATCTTTAACGTTCTTGCACGAAACCACTTTCAGATGTTCAAGCTCATGCCAATGTAGAATCACTGATTCAAGACCTGATGTTGTTAGCAATGAGCATCCTTCTAGATACAGCAGCTTCACTCTCCTGCAAAGCCAACAAACAATAAATATTCAAACGTCAAAACATAGAAGAGGAAGATTTTTCGAATTCCAAACTAACCAGAAGAAGTCGAACCGAAATAACTGAACTTAACTAAAAATTTCGAATTTTATTCAATTTAAACCGAAAACCAAAAACTTCAGTAGAAAATTTTGAAACCAAACTAACCGAATACCGAACCAAACCAAACAGTATTTCTTTTCGGTTCACTTCGGCGAGATTTAGACCGACCCAAACTAACCAAAGAAACCGAAACCGCAGACCTACTCTCATACCAGTTCATATTCTCACCATTACCAAACCACAAAAGTATTTAAGACGAAACAAAGTTTTTGTCAGTACCTAAGAGCCGTTGCCAAGCTGAAGATATCATCATCCAATCCCCAACAGTCTTGAAAAACAACCTCTCTCGCTGCTCCACACATCTTAAACAAAGCTTTCACAGCATCCTTCTCTCTCAACTGACACTTCTCCAAGTGCAACCTCTCCAGCGCAGGACAAGAACGACTCAAACATTCACCTAGACCAAAACCACAATCAATCTTCTTACAAGAAACTAGCTTCAGCGTCTTGAGATTCTCACAATACCCAAGCCCACCAAGCCACCCTGCTTCCATCTTATGATCACAAACACTAAACTCCTCAAGCATCTGACAACACTCGCCTATCTCCTTAACCCCATCAAACCCTCCTCCGCATCCAACAAGCTCAAGCTTCACCAGCCTCTTACACCCTTGAGCCACAATCATCAAACCAATATCCGAAACCAAACCGACCAATCTCAGTATCTGCAGATTCTCAAACGCACCAACTCCAAGCAGAACACTGTCACAACACTTTAACAGTTCCAGCTCTTGCAGCCTCGTACACGCTTCAGCCACACTCAACAAACCTAACTCGCTAGCGTTCGCCACCACAAGCCTCCTGAGAGTAGAACAGCCAGACGCAAGGACCCTTAACCCCCTATCAACAGTTTCAGCAGACAACAAGAGTCTCTCCTCCTCAATAAAGTCTACACTTTGGTAACACCCAACACCCACAGTAACCGAAACTAACCCACCACACGTTCCGACAACCAAATCAACGTTGTCTAAATTGGGAAACCTAGAGACAAGCCGACCAGACTCGAGAACTCCCCAATCCGACACCTTAATCGACCGTACAAGCGTACCGTGGAGTCTTAACCATCTCTTGCAGACTAAAGACAGAGTCTTTCGGTGAGATGGAGGGACCTTGGCGATGATTGTGAGGAGAGTGGGGTCGGGTAAGAGAAGGGTGAGATCGGATTTGGGGATTTGAGGAGGAGGAGAGAGGAAGTGGTGGTGGTGGTTAACCCAAAGCTCTGACCAGCTTGCTCTTCGTTTGTTCAATGGCGAAACTGGACTCGTCTCCTTCTTCTTCCCCGAAAACGACATCGTTTTGCTTCACCTTCCCTGAAACCAATCGTTTCCCGAGAAAGATTAAAACTTTGACGGATTTTTCTGCAGTTAAACTGGAAAGTTTGAAGCTTTGCGAAACTTGCAATCTCTTCTTTAATTTGTGATTTTTGGTTTATTTTTTTATTTTTAATTAGTTTTGTCTTTCTCTCATATGCATATAGTGAAGCATGTCACTCTCATTGATCCAAAACATGAAGCACCACTAGATTTTATTAATTTATTTAATGATTTCTATTTATAGATGCTGACAAAAAGAAAAATTTCAATAAATATGGATGGAAAGGTACAAAAAAATTAAGATTAGTAAGTGGATGATGATTGCAGAACAACCTCATTCACTCACCATTTACAATTTTTTTTTAGATGGTTTGTGAGATTGAATTTACACAAAAAAAAAGAGGTTAAGAGCGAGGAGCAGCCATTTGTTGCTTCTTTATCCTCTCATGTGACTTCACCATACTGTCATAAGAGAAGAGGTTACAATACTATACTGTGGTGTTGTTTCTTTCAGTAATAAAGTGGAAGAAGTTTTAATTTGTTTACCTGATATCATGAGGAGTGATGAACATCCACTGTGAACCTTTCTCCAATGCAAAATCAACCAACGTGTCTAAGCTTATTTTCCTGCTTACTGCGTCCTGAATATTTTGCCATAAACCGCTCTCTTTTTAGGCGTCTAAGCAGGCTAAAAAAGTATGACAACTGCATGTAATAATATGAGTGATGTGGAGATTACCATGAACACATCAAACTCGTCCATTGCTCGAACTGGGGCCTCAGTCATGTCGTGAAGTGCTAATGTAAAGCCTAAAGTTGAGAAAGACCGTTCTCCACCTGCAATTTTATGACAAGAGATGGGATTGATCAAACTCTCAAGCTGCCTAGATGATCAAATGTTTTTACAATCTTCTTTTAAGTCTTCAAGGGCTTTTATACAATCTCATGTGTTAAACCATGTTTAGAACACCCTTGTACTAAGTCTTAATTCAAATTGAGGAGAGAGGCAGACCTGAAAGTCCTCTAGTGTCTCGAACACCGCTTCTTGTTGCATCTTGAGGCATCTTAACCTGTTGAAGAATAAATATGACAGCAACCAGTTGATTAAAGTAAATAATATAGACACATCAAGATGCAAAATGTAGCATTATGTTTTTAATTACCTCTATGGACAAAGTTTTGTCTTCATAAGAGACCTTGATTTGTCCGCTGATTCCTTTCTTTCCTAAACGTTTGTTGAATCTGCTTTGAACATCACCAATCAAAGGAAAGGTTAGAGCTAAGAACTATCCAATGTAATTCTCAATAATGAACAAAACAATTTATACCCCCAAGTTAGCATGCGTGTGGCAAGATATTTATTGCGTTGGAGCTTCTTCCACCGTGAATCTACCGCATCTTTGCACACCTGATTAAACAGTGTGGATTAGCTGATTAGAATATATATTGAAAACTTTGGATATTGAAATTATATACCTTGAGTTTTTCTCGAAAGCTCTTGTAAGTTTTACGTTTTCTCCCAATCTTGTGTTCTTTTTCCTCGCGCGTAACCCTGAGGTCATCGATTGATTCAGAGTACCTGAACACAACAAAAGATGCATGTAACGTTTAAACATGCATTCAACGGGTATAGGTACAATCACAAGGCAAAAAATAGATACGCACTCGTCACTCTCTCGCTTCAGTCTATGATTTATTCTGTTAATCTCAGCACTAAGCTGAATAGGTGTGGACCCATCCCAAGGACCTAAAGCAGTTATCTCGCTCTCAGGACATATTATGGAAGCTTTCTCATTACTTTCCTGAAAGTTTCAGCAGTCAGAACAAAATATTAAAAAAATTATGGAACAAAGAGCAATAACTGTTTATTCTTATTACCTGCCGCTTGGCTTGAAGCTCCTTATGTTTAGCTTCAGCCACTTTAATATCAGGTAAGACCTTGTCCTTCATTACATCTTCATAATGGTTCTTATCCTGAAACAGAGAATAAAAACTTAAGTTTTCTAACTGCAAACACAAGTAAAAGAACCAAACTCTTTAAGACGGTTGTACCGTTTCTGCTGATTGGAGCCCCGTTTCAATCTCCTTTAGCTCATTCTCTGCTTCCTCAAAGACGTCAACTTTACTCTTGGCTGACTCTAAATACAAGTTTTGGAAGGAAAAAGTTAATACTGCTTGCTCAAGATGATCCAATAAAAATAAAATGTATTGTCAACATACCGATAAAGTTTTCATATGCAGTTTTAAGTTCATTAGCCTTTAGTTCAGCTTCCGTCAAGCAGTCTTGGAGCTTTTGCAGTGAGGATTCTTTCTCCTCTATCTCTTCTCGAGAGTTCTGAGAAATACAAAGAGTTACAATGCTTCAGAAATGATGCTGTGGGGGTGGAAAGTGGTTCCAACCAATAAAACTAACCGTTATTTCTAGACGAAGTTCATCAACACTTGAGGTAGGTGAAGCTTTGGTTTCAGCAGCGACTGAGTTTTTCAGATCCTGCAACTCAAGTTCCTTCCTTGTCAAATCTTTCTCAAGTTGGTTGCATTGTCTCTGTAACATAAAGAAGAAAACATATGTAAAAACAAGCAAAATGTTTCAGACAAGACAGCAAAACTGGGTGACGCTTAGACAGCAGCGAGTTTACCTTCAGTCTGCGCATTTGAGGCTCAAGATCCTCGAGATTCACCTCTGCATCCCTCTTCTGTCTCCTGCTTTCATGTATCTCACTTTGTTCTTTTGAAGCCTCTACTTCAAGATCCTTGATTTGGTCATCAAAAGAAGCACACAACCGAGTCGGTCTTCGACCACGGGGAGGAAGAGTTGTCTGAACAGGCCCACGGGAAAACCTGAGTCAAGAACATGAAGAGTATTGTTATCTAGACGCAAATCTTACTCCACATCTGTTCTTGCAAATCTAATTGGTTGCTTACATTCTGTATCCATCTATAGTGAAAACCTCTTTGAGATGTGGAAGCCTTCTCTCAAAGGCAACCGTCTTGCCAACCTCATAACTCTCTGCAAGCACTTGCCTCTCCACACCCATCTGGAATAATCCAGAAACCAAAGTTAAAAATGAACACCATCACACAATGGCTGTAGGATGAGAAGCTAGTAAATAAGTAAGATTACCACATCCACTAAGACGTTAAGAACAGTATGATTCTCAGAGTTTAAGACAGAGAGAATAGTTGGGTGTTCCGTTTGAGGAACCATGTGCCTTGGTATAACTAACCTGCATAAACCAATTACAATGATGTTCAAGCTACCCATTCATCAAAGCAGAACATAGACAGAGATAGTGTAAGTAATTTTTTTCAGATTTTAAACCTTGGTCTTGAGAAGTCATAGATGATGATCTTCAGATTGTTATAATTAGCTTCCTTTCCACAGCTTCGCAAAGTTATTAAATCTTGGTGATTGGTCACAATAAACGCGTTCAGGAGATTTCCAAGAGCTTGTTCAACAGCAGAAGCCCATTTATTACCATTGACCAATGTCTGTAGAAAGCCACACGATTAGAAGAACTCAAACTAAAGCAGCAGATTGTCTTTACACTATGTATGGTCCATTTAAGAAAACATGTGAACTAACTTGTTTGGCTAAGGAACAAAGAGAAACTTACCACATGAGCACCAACAGGGCCAATAGGTGGCATTTTAAATTTGCGATGATGTCTCTCAATCGCCCTCAAAAGGGTAATGACTCTGTCCCCTCCAAATGCAGTAACCTAGCAAGAGAAGTTTAAAATTATCCAACTAATCCTAAAGATTTTCATCCTCCAAAAGAGTATATATGACATGTAAAGCACCTTATTTGTTTGATGTTTCTTGAGATCATTGATGTGTGTGTTTATGCTCCTTTGCTTCTTTTCACGGTCTCTAATCTAGAAAGCCAAAAGGTTGAATAGCTGAGTGTAAATAAGTTTATAGACTTCAAAACATTAAGGTGATGATTTGTACCTTATCCTCTATGAGTGCTATCTCCTTCCCTATGACTGACGCTTTTTCAGTTACCATCTTCTCTTCTTCTTTCAAACTGAATAGCAATTTTATTTAATCAATCCTTAGCGAGAAAAAAGAAGAAAATATTGAAAAGAGGCTCAAGAGTTAAAAAAAAATGAAAACTATAATAACCTGAAAAGCAATGCTTTAGCCTTCTCAACCTCTAGCTTCAACTGACTCAGGTTTTCTTCGATTTCAGATTGTTCAGCCTGCAATCATTATTAGACAGTAAGAACTATATACAACTACACACTGAGTATACAAATGAAAGAGGACCTGTGTGCTTCTTATAGTCATCTCATCGATATCTTTAATCTGCCGTTCAAGCCTCACAGCACGATCTTTAATCTTCTGGATGTTATTGCACTTATGACGATGGTCTTCTTCTAGAGCAACCTTCTCTCTTGTAGCCTGCTTAAAAATATTACATCAACCAAAGGTAATTTCTAAAGCTAACTATGAGATATTTTAAAACTATTTTTTAACATACCGTCTTGACTGATTGCCGCAAACACTCTATCTCTCTTTTCACTGCAGTTGATTCATCCATCAGGCATGTAACTTGAGCTTTCTTATTGGTCAGCTTCTCCCTTAAAGACTCCACCTCACCCTACATAAAATGGTCAGCTATAATCAGCATCAGGACAAAAGAACTAAAGCGGTAATATAAAGAACATATTGCTTACTAGTTTCTGATCGATTTTATCTTGACAAGTAGGCACTCGTTCTCTGAGTTTCACAAGCTTCTCGCTCTGTTCCTTGAGCTCCCTATCCACATCATAGACCCAAGACCAAGCTAGTTTCTTTTTCAAAAGCACCACCTGTTGATATATTTCTTCAAATTTTTCCATGGTCTTTATCTTCCCAAGCAACTCAGTGATCTCTTTCTCTACTGGCTTTATCGTCTCCTCCAACTCATCCATAAGAGAACTTGCAGCTTTCAACTTCGTGTCAACACCAAGAAGAAGATCATCGACTTGCTGAAGAAGGGTTGCCTTATAAAAGAACTACAGAATAAAATCTTTCAGTAACAATATCACAAAGAAAATACATACTAATGTACTATACATACCTTGAATTTGTCTTTGTCGTTGCCCGAATGTAAAAACTCTCTGCTCTTGTCTTGACTCATTATCACACATGGATTCTCAACATCAATCTAAACCAAAGAAATGGTATCAAATTCAAACAGTAACACTTAACTCTGGAAATATATATGATCAATTCAAAGTTGTAAACTTGAATGAAAGAGAAAAAACTCACATTGTAATGTTCAACTAGTTCACGTAGCTCCTCCTTTCTGTTTGATATTTTTCTCCCTGAAGAACACAAGATGCAGAGAACAAGTAAGCAAAAATCCTCTTGAATCAATTAGTTGACAAACGGCACATCTTAAATTCAGGACCGGCCCTGAGCATAGTCTAGTAAATCATTTGGCATATGGCTCCCAAAATTTTACCAAATAATTTAAGCCCCAAATTTATATTAAAAAAAAATTATATAAACCATTACTAAATTGTTTATAGCCCCCAAAATGTCATGGCCGATTCTGAACATAGGCTAGTAAAGCCTTGGCCTATGGCTCCCAAACTTGTAAAAAAAAGTTACATAAACCATTACTAAATTGTCTACAGCCTTCAAAATCTCAGGATTGGCCACATAGTAAGACTTGAAACACAGACCATGAGAGACAAAGTGTATGTAAGCCACACAATACTAATATAGATTATTTATTAACCTTGAGAATCCTTTAGCACGGTAGAACTAGTGGAATGAGAGATCCTGCGCTCGATAACGAGAGTATCACCATAGACATTTGGCTTAAAAGCATCATCTCCTCCGTTATTCATTTCAACATGAACAAGTGCATCGCTACAACCAGTTTTGATGAAATCTTTGAGCGTCGAAGCGCGCTGAGTCCCCTTGGCACGACATCCAAATGCGACACATAGAGCAGTCAATATCGCACTCTTACCGCCTGACATTTACGAAAACACCCCTCCCATTGGTTATTAATTCATTACAGCAGACAAAGAAAAAAAAGGACCAAACTTGGTAAGAAAGATTACTTACTTCCGTTTTGACCGGTGATGAAATTGACCCACTCGCCGAACTCGATCTCGAGGTTACTGTGGCACATGAAATTCTCGAGGCGAATCTTGAGAATCGCGCCTGAGCTGGAACGCTGACTGTTCCCTCGATCGCCATGGTTAGACTTATCCATATGCTTTCTCTAGGGTTTCGTTTCGTGCGAGGAGTGGGAGAGAGTTCATGAGGTGAGTGTATGTATTGGCGGGAGTAAAAAAGAAGGAGACACGTGTACGTTTATCTCAGATGACACGTCAGCCACCTGATTTTTGGGGATTTTGGAAACTTAATTAAAATTGGGGATTCGATTCGCCGGTCCAACCGAACCGGAAACTGGTTCGCGCATTAATTTTATTTTCTGTCTTATTTCGATTTTGATCCGCTAAGCAAATTATAGTTCTAGAAATTAATCTTACGCGGT
The DNA here is from genome assembly GCF_000309985.2 of Brassica rapa. Taxonomy (NCBI): domain Eukaryota; kingdom Viridiplantae; phylum Streptophyta; class Magnoliopsida; order Brassicales; family Brassicaceae; genus Brassica; species Brassica rapa. The sequence continues at coordinate 1,233,313 of NC_024796.2, read as the reverse complement.
AACTCGATTCTAACTGGAACATTTTAGTATATTGAGCATTTACCGAAAACATTAATACAAATATAGAATATGTTTAGAAATTTTAAAACAATACTAAAGATTATATGCTTTAGTATATATAGAACATTTACCGAAAATTCAATATTTTCACATAGATTTTAAGAAAAATTCAAAAATATAAAAATATTGTTTTAATGCATAGTTGCATCATTCACTAACATATGATGAAGATCAAAGAAAAGTTTTGTTATCTCTGTTTCTCTAAAGAATAACGATTTTATAATTCTTAGTCCACCAATTGATGGAGTATTATGAAGTTTTACTAAATTAATTGACAAAATAAAATAAAATGATGCCCATGTACCATGAAAGAGAGTTTAATATACATTAGTACAAATGTAGAATGTGTTTAGGAATTTTAAAACAACACAAAGATCATAGTCTTCAGTTTACAGAAAAATTCAATATTTTCGTAGAGGTTAACACATAGATTTTAGAAAAATTCAAAAATATGAAAATAATATTTTAATGCATAGTTGCATCATTCACTAACATACGATGAAAGTCAAAGAGGTTTGAAACTTTTGTTGTCTCCTTTTCTCTAGAAAAAAACAATTTTATAGTGGTTAATCCACTAATTTAGGGAGTATTATGAAGTTTTACTAAATTAATTGACAAAAATTAAAACGATGTTCATATACCTTGAAAGAGAGTTTAATATACATTGATACAAATGTAAAATGTGTTTAAAATTTTTAAAACAACATTAAAGATCATCGGCTTCAGTATATAAAATATTTACCGAAAAACCCAATATTTTCATAGAGTTTGTTAACACATAGATTTTGAAAAAAAAAATATGAAAATTCTATTTTAATGCATAGTTGCATCATTCACTAACATATAATGAATGTCAAATAGGTTTTTAACCTTTGTTATCTCCGTTTTTCTAGAAATTAGCGATTTTATAGTGGGTTGTCCACCAATTTAGAGAGTATTATGGTTTTACTAAATTAATTGATAAAAACTTAAAACGATTCCCATGTACCATGAAAGAGAGTTTAATATACATTAATAAAAATGTAGAATGTGTTTATAAATTTTAAAACAATACTAAATATTATAGGCTTCAGTATATAAAACTTTTATCGAAAAACTCAATATTTTCAGTATATCACATAGATTTTGAAAAAAAATCAAAAATATGAAAATACTATTTAAATGCATAGTTTCATTTTTCACTAACATATGATGAATGTCAAAGAGGTTTATAACCTTTGTCGTCTCCGTTTTTCTAGTAAATAGTGATTTTATAGTGGTTAGTCCACTAATTTAGGGATTATTATGAAGTTTTACTAAATTAATTGAAAAAAATTAAAACGATGTACATGTACCATGAAAGAGAGTTTAATATACATTAATACAAATGTAGAATGTGCTTAGAAATTAAAAAAAAAAACACTAAAGATCATACGCTTTAGTATATAGAACATTTACCGAAACATTCAATATTTTCGTAGGGGTTAAACACATAGATTTTGAAAAATAATTCATAAATATGAAAATATTGTTTTAATGCATAGTTGCATCCTTCACTAACATATGATGAAGGTAAAAGAGATTTAGAACTTTTGATGTCTCCGTTTCCCTAGAAAATAGCTATTTTATAGTGGTTAATCTACCAATTTAGGGAGTATTATGAAGTTTTACTAAATTAATTGACAAAAAAATTAAAACGATGTCCATGTACCATGAAAAAGAGTTTGATATACATTAATACAAATGTAGAATGTGTTTAGAAATTTTAAAACAACACTAAAGATCATAAGCTTCAATATATTTAGCATTTACCGAAAAATTCAATAGGTTCGTTGGGGTTAACATATAGATTTTGAGAAAAATTTAAAAATATGAAAATAATGTTTTAATGCATAGTTGCATCATTCACTAACATATGATGAATGTCAAAGAAGTTTGGAATTTTTATTGTCTCTGTTTCTCTAGATAATAGCGATTTTATTGTGGTTAGTCTACTAATTGATGAAATATTATGAAGTTTTACTAAATTAATTAACAAAAAAATTAAAATGATGCATATGTAGCATGAAAGAGAGTTTAATAGACATTAGTACAAATGTAAAATGTGTTTAGAAATTTTAAAACAACACTAAATATCATAGGCTTCAGAATATAAAGCATTTACCGAAAATTCAATATTTCCGTAGGGATTAACACATAGATTTTAAGAAAAATTCAAAAATATGAAAATAATGTTTTAATGAATAGTTGCATCCTTCACGAACATGAATGTCAAAGAAGTCTGGAACTTTTGTTGCCTTTATTATAAAGTTTTACTAAATTAATTGACAGAAAATTAAAACGATACCCATGTACCATGAAAGAGAGTTCAATATACATTAATACAAATGTAAAATGTGTTTAGAAATTTTAAAACAACACTAAATATCATTGGCTTCAGTATATAGAGCATTTACCGGAAAATTCAATATTTTCGTAGGGGTTAACACATAGATTTTGAAAAAAATTCAAAAATAGAAAAATAATGTTTTAATGCATAGGTGCATCTTTCACTAACATATGATGAATGTTAAAGAGATTTGAAACTTTTGTTGTCTTCATTTCTCTAGAAAATAACGATTTTATAGTGGTTAGTTCACCAATTTAGGGAGTATTATAAAGTTCTACTAAATTATTTTATTTTTAAATTTTTAAAATATTTTTAATGATGAAATTATAACTTATTTTATTTTTAAATTTTAAAAATATTTTTAATGATAAAACTATAACATTCCAGTTACCGAAGATTATATTCATTTTATTATAATCTAAACTATAATGATGAAACTATAATTTATTTTATTTTGAAAATCCAGAATTATAGATCCGGCTACAAACAGATTTTGTGTCTAGCCTTCGAATAATCTGTATAGTGTTGCTAGTCCTCTACAAAAGTGCTCAGTTACAGCATATCGATTTCTTAAACATTTGAGTAAATTAACTTCAAACAAAGAGCAAAAAATGGTTTCATTGCGAATTAAAATCATTTCTTGGAGTTTTTTTTGCCAGTTCAAAGCCTACTTAGTACTGATACAAAAGCTTCACTTCCTTAGCCGAACTTAAACCACCGGTTTCTTGGTTGGTTTCAGTCGTCATGATCGTGATTCCTGAACCGTATGATTCTATTGATGAACACTCTCTCGCGCCGGTATCTTCAACACAAACACCACAAGATTTCGGTGAGTATGTTTTTTTCTTTTTTTTGAAATGGAACTTGTCACTGTCACAGGAGATAGAGGACTTACATGACAATGGCTGAGAGACAAAAGCAGAGGAAACCGATGGCGAAATGGACAGGAAACGTTGCCCAGAAGTTCTTATGGTCGAGAATGGTTTTCTCTGAGATGACAGTGATTACGCCAGAGAGTATAAGAATCTGCCAACCTGAAGGAAAACACTTTCTGAACGAGAATGATGAAGAAGGATCGCCCTGTAGAGAAGAGTGGAGTTAAACAACAATAAAAGTACCATAGTTATCACAATACAGTAGACAGTTTCATTTAATCAAAGCATACCTGGAAGTAACGTTGGATGAATCGTCCTGAATATATAATCCTAAACATCATATCTTTTTTTTTTAAGTCAAGAAGACCAAAGAAGTTAATGTAATTGCAGAATCTACATATATATATATATGGGTGAAGGATACTCAAGGAGTTCGCCAAGATTAAACCTATTGCCCCTGCAGATCTTATCAGCAGAATATTCAATGTAATGTAAACCAGTGAAAACACAAGCAACATGTCGTTAGAGCGCTTTAGTTGATCCTCTGTTCCAATTGCGTGTAAAAATGCCTCGGAGGTTCCTAACAAAATCATTTACTAAGTAACCATGACCGAAAGATGCAACTAGTAACCGCAAATTCAAGAAGATCAAGAAGTGATTTACTAACCATTCATTGCCAGGACAATGATGTAGAGACAATAAAACTGTAGCGCCAAGGAAGCTTCTCCATCACTCCATTTCTCACCGTACAACAATCTGATGAGAGAGTATGAATAGCCCGGCCCAAACGCCATAAATATTAGACCTATTAACATCACAAGCTTCAAGGCCTCGGTCAAGCAAGTTCCGAGTTTCTTCCTCTTTTGCTGGTAATCATCACCTGTCAAGAAAGAGAGAGAAACGTAAACCATCTATTTCAATGAGCTGAAAAATGAACATACTATACCATTACTAAACTCAGGAAGAGAAGTAAACCTGATGCGAACCTGGCAAATGTAGTGTATGAGCTTTCTTCAAAAGGGAGAAACACCATGCGTACTACTAAACTCCCTGGAGGTTTAAAAATTGTGTAAAGAGATATTTATAAGCAGCCTCTCTTGAAGAAATATACAATAATACTTTGTATTGTTTTGTCACCAAAGAGACTTGCCTAGTTTGTCAACGATCCCATATACAGCCTGGTTATAAGGTGTGTCTAACCATACAAGGACCAACTTTTCACCTTCTTGAAGGATCAACTTTCTGAAGGACTGAAAAGTGAATAGCATACACATGTTCGAGAGCTGCTTATCGAGATCCATGAAGCTCCCAGGTCTGTGAAAACATCACAAAAATTGTTGAATGTTATTGAAAATGAATGATTTGATTAAAACTAGAGAACTCATACCTGAAAGGAAAGAGATTCAAGCTTTTAGAAACACCACGCATGAGAAAGTAAGCCCAGTACCCAAGAAATAAGGATCCTCCATATGCAACTTGTGAAAGTGCAAATATTATTCCTTTTTCCTGCATATATTGAAGATAATTAAATTTTAGTTTTATCATGTAAGATTCTTGAAGCATGCTTCTTTTTCCAGAAACAAAAGGAATTGTATAAAGAACTACTCCCTCCGTTTAATTTCAATTGTCGTTGTAGAGTAAAATTTTTGTTTCAATGCAAAATTTATTAAACTTATATTTCAATCTATGTTTTTATCGGTTGAAATGTAGTTAGGTGTATAGGTAATGATGTTTACTTTAGAAAATATAAAAAACTAAATGTTATCTTAATATGTGTGCACAAGTCTAAGACTATAATTAAAATGAAACAGATGGAGTAGTAACTTATTTGCAGAACGTACCATGTTGGTTTGCTTGACTATGAGAAAGCACAAAGTTACACAGCGTGAAAATGTAGCAACAGTCTCAACAACCAGCCGCAATCTTAGAAGCATCAATGTCTGAGAGAGGATGTACAAAGGCTCAGCCATCAGCTCCAGTACACACGCAAATCCTGCCAGCTAACTTGGTTAGTCCTTAAGCTTAATAACAAAAAAAGAGATTAATCCTCCTGCAACAATGTACCGTGGATCAAGATAGCCTGCGCGTATGTATCGGAGTAACTAAGGTTCTGCCACCATAGCACAAAGATGGATGCTGCAATAGTAATGGCTACTCCGAGTGGAAACGTCACCCATGCCACTTTCAGCAACTTAGTCACATCCTTCTCTGATACAAGACCGTCACTGCATTACGAAATTAAAAGGAATATCACTAAGCTAAATTTTAGTTATGTGCTGATTAAGTAGCGCAAACTGCTTTATGTCTGTACCTGTTGATGTCAGCACGCAAGCAAGCGCGACGGAATCCCTCTCGGCTGAGAAACAAGACGCATGTAACAAAAAGATGGAACTGGACTGCGTAGAGCTACATTGCAATGAGAAGAAAAAATTAAGATCGGGAGTTACTCAAATGAAAGTCCCCTAAAAGCAAGTAGAGCTAAGACTTGTATGAACTTGATAATTGTTACTAAGCACAGAAACCTAAACCTGGTCTTCAGCAACTAAAATTCATACGTTAGCAATCAGAATAATAAAACTCATCTTAACTCTAACAAATCCATACAAATACAACAACCCAAACAGTCAGAGCTACAGAGCCAAGACTTAAAAAAAAAAAACATGACTTGATCAACGTAAGCACAGAAACAAAAACCTGCTCTTCCACAACTAAAAGTCCATGCTTTACTAATCAGAACACAAAACACATCTCTACCCTAAGAAATGCATACAAATAGAACAACCCAAACAGTCAAAGCTGCAGAGCTTAAGACATATAAAAAGCAAAACTTGATAACTGTTAGTAAGCACAGAAACCAAAACCTGATCATTCACAAGTAAAAGTCTATACTTTTAACAATTAGAACACAAAACCCATTTTTACCTTAAGAAATGCATACAAATATAACAACCCAAACAGTCAAAGCTGCTGAGCTAAGACTTATACAAAACATGATAAGTGTTACTAAGTCCATAAACAAAAACCTGATCTTCCACAAGTAAAAGTCCATACTTTACCAATCAGAGTCACAAAACTCATCTTTACCATCAGAAATGCACACAATTACAACAACAACAATCCACATAATACTCCCCATCAAAGCACCTACATTGGCAAAATCTAAGAACATATCTATTTGAACTGGTGAACAAGGATCTATTTACCGCGTAGTCTGCTTCAGTGAGACGCCTCACGATCCATGAATTGAATAAGAAAGGGATGCCTCTGGAAAGAAACTGCGTAGCTAAATTCCCAAAATTTCAATCGAGGAAGAAGCTAATTGGAGAGCAAAATGCAGCAAAAGAGAGGTTTTCAGAAACACAAACCTAGTAAATACTTGAACGTGCGAGAGAGGTTAACGCTATCTCTATTACTCGCCATTCTTCGGGGAGATGCTAAACTCCAATCAGTTTAGCTTTGATCAAAATGACCGGAGGCGACGGCGACGCCGCCTCCATAGAAAATTTAGTTTTGGTCGGTTTGGTTCAAAATTTTCGGGTATGATTCCGTAAGCAAACCGGACTTTTCGATTTTGGTTCGGTTAAAATTAAATATGTTAGTTAATAACTTAATATCGGTTTTCTGTTTGACAAAAAAAAAAACTCAACGAAGCAATTTTTAAAGTTTCTCTTGAATATCTCAGTAATACTTAAGTAATTTAACTGTATTTAAATAAGTATCTTAAATTCAAACCGAGTTAATAAATTTTGTTTCGGTGGGATTGGGTCGGTTCGGATGAAATGACATTGCTAATCGATAAAAACTTATTTGATGAAAAAGAATGTCAGAAGTGGGATTTGAACCCACGCCCTCTTTCGAAGACCAGAACTTGAGTCTGGCGCCTTAGACCACTCGGCCATCCTGACTATTTGTTTGTTACCTGACCAGCAAATTAATAGTCACCTCAACTATAGAAATGAAAACAGTTTTGAGGATAACCAGACTAAACTCGAATAACATCTGTATACAATATCAATTTTGGAAATCAATATAACTGCATAGAGTTGATAATAGAAAACACTTTTTAATATAGAAAATATATGAAGGTCCCAAAAGAAAAATGGAAAATAAACTTATAATAAAAAGAGAGGACTCCATATTATACACAGTGAAGAGCCACTCCAGTAACTTTCTTGCTTCTCACAATCAAGAGCAAATGTGTGTGTTCCATCTAGAAAAAAGGAACCAAAAGGCGAGTCCAAGTCAACATCAACTCTTGTTTCAACCATTAACCAATGTTATTATGTATATGAAGATATATTATTCATGCAAATTCACCTGCAATTAAGTGCTTGAGCTACCGAGATCAAAGTCCATTGTGTAATCATACTCTATCGTTGGAATAACCGATGCCATAAACTTCAAGAACAAGAAGAGATACCTATGTAGAAGATAAACCAGAGAGTAACTATCACTTTACATAGGAAAAATAAAGACTAATTTGTGAGGGGAACTTACTTGTCAACTTCAGGCTCCACTCCACGTGACATTAATACATCAATGATCTTCTTCATAACAGCTCCATGTCGACATGGATGAACTGAAGCGTGTTTCCCAGGCAAGTGTGGATGATCTTCTATCGTTACCGTTTTGCGTGCATGGTCTTGACTAACATCCTCCATTACAAGTTCAGGTTGCAGTAACACCCTTGACTACAAGACATACCACAATTTTTTTTTAAATGAGCATCAAAAAATGCAAAATTTGTCAAAACATAATGAATGAGTCAGAGACAGAGACCTCATCATAGCCGGTTAACCAAACACGGGGAGTTTGGTAATACTTGTCATACCTGAAATAAAGTGAAGCGAACAAATATAAGTTCCATAGATTGAGCCAAGAGTATAAGAGATATATTACATGATGACAAGATTTGAAAATGGGAAAGGAACAAGGAGCATACGTGATGCTAACATCATATGTTCTGGTCCTAAGGATATTATCGTCATCTGGTTCGTGAGCCACAAGTAAATTCGACTGAAGAGTTGCCTACCACAGAGATGACAAGAGAAAGAATGTTAACACTGCCACTCTCATCTCAGATTCAGTCTATTAATAGAATTAAAATCTAGCAAAGCTCATGTGGATATATAACCAACTCACAGGATCATTGTCAATATCATCAAAATCCTCCATATCTGGAATCTCTTCCTCCTCATCTCCACCACACCTAGGTTGAGTAGTATCTCTCTCGTTTATTTCCAAGGCATCCATGGATGGCAAGTCTTCATCTTCACTACCTTTATCTATCGCCACACATTGAACATATAAGAAACCATATGAGAGAAGATAAAACTTGCAGATGTGACAGGACAGAAAAGAATCAACCTTTAGGTCTTCCATGAGTAGCAAGCCAACCATCATTATCTTCATCATCAACCAAAACTTCACCTCCAGCAGCTTCATAATCCTCTGCCACAGAAGCAGCTCTTCGTAGACAAGGTACTGTTAAAAAAGCCACAAACTTCACCTCAATGCCACAATAAAAAAAAAACTTCAAAATCAAACATAAAAAGATCTCTAACTTTACCATTCCTAGTAATCAAAAACTGCTTCTCCAACGGCAGATACGGCTTCCTTTTGCTCGGATCACCAGCTTCCCTGATTAAATTTAAAAAAAAAATAGATTACACCTAAAACCCTAGAACTCGATAAAGCTCACAGCTTTACGCATAATTGAGAAATCTAACAAGTGGGTACTGAAATTGGAGCTGACCATGACCAGGTAGGGCACTTGGAGACGAGATTGTCGCCGGCGAGAACGAACTCGCTGACGCTGAGAACTCCCTTCTCCTTGAAAGCAGAGACCGTTCGAGGACCCGTCATCCTCTCCACCGCGCCTTTGAATGCTCCATGAATCTTCTGCGAAAGCACCATTGCTCACGACGAATTCGAGATTCGATTTGATCAAAAATCCCCTAATTGGCGACAATATCAATAAGGAAAACAAAACAGTATTTGTTTTCGTGTGGATTAGGATATGAGAATATAGTTTTATAAATATCACTATTAGTCCCTATACTTTTAAACATGTTTTGTTTTGTCCTTTTAACTTTTATCAATCGAAATAATTTAATATTTCTAATGTATCAATTGAAAAGACTTATTCATATTAATCTAACTTAGAAGATGTTGATTCTGATTCAGACTATACAATTAATAATGTAGCAATTGAATACTTTGAGTCAGATGAAGACGAAAACTTAATAACACTTATATGCACTATATGAAAAGAACTTGAGAGTTGCTCACAAAAAAAAATAAAAGAACTTGAAATCAAATTTATGCATTTATATATAATTTTATTTCGTGTTTTCTGTTTTTACTTAAAATAATTTTGGTTTCTAATTTATTAATTTTAAAAACAAAAACTAAAAACTTATACGCAAAATCTAAAATCACCGTTAGTATTTTACAAAAAAAATAAATAAAACAAAACTGAAAACCATAAAACAATCAGAACTCTAATGATAAATACAAACATATGTTAGATTTAATTATACAACACAATGTGGTAATATAAATTTTATAGTTTGTTGATCCTTCAAACATTGTTGAAGGTGAGATAAATATGATTCTTTTTTTTTAATCAAAAATTTCATTGGAACTAAGAAAGTAAGAATGATTGATTAGAGAAAAGTGTTTGCTCTTATCATGAACCAATGGATTCTGGTTTATGCCATGATTTTGTAACTTTATGACAAGTTTTCTCATGCAGTGGTGTCTCTCATACGATGGGCCATTGCTCCTAGCATCGACAACTCATATACATATTTACATAAAAATCTCTTCTCTGTTTAATATCCATATGGAAGTTGTGCATCTCTCTCTCTCTTTCAAGAGTCTGGACCATGTAGCTTGCGGTCCGTTATACTTTATCATCGAGTGTTAATATCTGCCTAAGCTATGAGACAAAACATTTGCTGCAAGATTCGCTATTCACTCCCCCTTATCCTCTTGCGTTAACATTAGATACACTCACTTGTAAATGCTATCCCATTAAAATTCCTACGTAAGGAAATTTAGACCCTAATTGTGTTTAGAAATATGCTCTTGGAAACAAGAAATTGTTTCTAAATTTTATGGTCTTTTGGACATGAAAAAACAGAACATACGTACAAGTTTGTTGCAAGAGTTCTTACCATACTAACATACACTCCACCCTCTTTAACGTTAAGTGTATCACTCACAAGTCGTTTCTCCATCATTTGAAGAAGACGAAGAGTTTCCCTGACTTCTTTGGAGCTCCTCCTTCACATCACTTCTCTTCCTTTTCCGTCCTGAGTTCACCGGAGCTTCATATTTGCCAGCGTCCAGGGGAAAGTTGAGCACAGCTTTTCTTCCCCGGAGCTTGAAAGCTGCACAGTCATAGGCTCTTGCAGCATCGACATCACTCTCAAAGGTTCCTAGCCATACCCGAGATCCTTTCTTAGCTGGATCACGAATCTCTGCTGCAAATTTCCCCCACGGCCTTCGTCTCACTCCTCGGTAACGCCTCTGTTCTTCTTCTTCCTCTTCAAGCCTCTTGGCTTTTTTCCTAGTTGAGACACTCTGATCAGTCTCATGTGCTGATGAGGAATCAGGTTCTTGTTTAGGAACTTGATTCATCGCAGGCTCTATATACCAGAGTCCTGAGACACAAGAAGCATCAAAGTCAAAATCTCCCATAAAGTCTTCAAAAAGATGCTTCTGTATAGCATCCAAATCAGAGCTTTCCTCAAAAGTAGCCATGTTTTTCCAAGACAAGACACAAATGAGATAAAAAGAAAGAAAGAGTTTGCAAGTGATGTCTGAACAAAAGCTTTGATCTCTTCTTATTTATAAAAGGTAAAGAAGAGGAGAGAAGAAGGTAATCACAAAGTTATAGCAGCCATGAATGGGTAGGGACACAAACTCTCATGGTTTTGTCGCACTCTTAGTGGTTTCATAGATGGGTCCTAATTAGTGAAGATAACGTCGATCTTTTTCTGACCTTCATCAAAGTTATTGCATGACCTGACACTTCACATGAAAGCTGTAATCAACGTATACTTTTTTTACCTAATGGTTCTTAAGGATGAATCTTCTCATTTATGTTCAACTTGTCTTTTACCTCTCCGATGGTGACTACTAAAAGAACCATTTGATTCTCAACGGTACTGCATTATTATTTATTTTTTGGTTTCTTGTTTCCTAACATCACATTATTTTATTATTTTCTATTATAAATTTGGAAATATTGGTATCATGCATGATGACGAAATATCTATACGATGTCATGCAATTTGTGTTTAGAGTGGTCCTCTCACTGTTTGTAAATACTGATAATAGATAAATAAACCAATCTATTTCAAAATTCTTTGTAGAATGGAGAGATGTCAAAGGAAAAAAATCCAATCAAAAATCAATATTTGATTGCAACTATGCATTTACTTCTTTTGTGGTTTAACTAGACCTTTAATCCTATTTTCGAATTTTTTGGTTATGATTCTACAGTTTGATCGATTGACATCATAAGGATAACATGTAACGTTTAAAGTATTTGAGACCTCATTGCTACCTGAATGGAAACTGGATCTACATTGGAAGAAAAAATACAGTAGATTCTAATAAAAGCTTAATAATGGATATAAGAAGAAAGACAGCTCAATCAAGTTGTTTCCTGGTGGTAGGCCTCTCCTGGTGGAAAACGATTTGAAGCAATTTGATTTCAAGAGGGCACCACAAATTAAACCTAATCTAGCTTCCTTTTCTTTTTATAAACAATATGAACGTATACGTATGTTATGATTAATTGGATGTCCTATTTGCGCATTTATATATATTGGTGCCATCATCCATTATTGGTTGTTACTGATATGGGTTTCTTTGGTTGTTATTGGTATGTTAATCACTTGCTTTCATAATTTAATATGGTTATTGAGTCTAGGTTTATAATGCGCTCCTATCTTTGAAGTTTTCGAAAAAAAAAGAGAGAGATAAAATGTACTTTTGTCGTTAACCTAAAGAATTATAAATGGAAACAGTCTATAGCTTGCCACTTAAGACATAGTGAGTTTACTGTCAGTTATAATTAACCATACACAAGATACAACCAAATTAAACTCTAGCAAAGGTCAAAATCAATTTCTAATCAGACCAAACCGAACAGTAAATAATTACGGTTAATATTAAGTATATCAAACATGAACGGCTAAACCGTTTACGTGAATGAACCCAAAATGTCCACTCTTATTTTACAAGTAAGCAAAAAAAATGTGACAACCGAACAAGAAGAACAAACGAAAAGAAAAGGCACTGTACGTAACGTGTAGAGCTCAACGTCCACTCGCATCGTTTCGCATGGGGATATATAAGCACGTAACGTGCACGTAGACCTCACCATTTTCGATATTTATATATGAATCCTTGTCTTCTTCGTAAATTCTCACAACGATCGGACCAAAGAATCATTCCCATCTCTTTTGACCATTCAAACTAGTGAAAAATGGGGGTACTCAGAAAGAAACACAATAAAAAATCCAGAAGGCCGTCGTTTAAGAGTGTTTTAACCTCAATATTAGCTACACAAGCCGCAATATTCCTCTTATTGCTCGCCGGTGTTTCCCTCGCTGGCACAGCCGTCGCATTTATCGCTAGCATGCCACTATTCGTAGTATTCAGTCCGATTCTCGTACCAGCGGGTGTTGCCACTGGCTTACTGGCCACGGGTTTAGCAGCCGCCGGTAGCTCCGGTGCAATGGCTGTCTCCCTCATCCTTTGGGTCATCAAGTACACTAACAAAATATATTACTATTATATTTTAGAAAACTCGTTACACTAGTGGAAAATTTATTTATACAAATTTTAAGTCATATATTGGGTGGGAGACTGACGGATTATAATTAACGCATAAGTTGATGATTACTGCACTTTGTTATTTACTCCTTCCATTTCAAAAAGATAAAAAAAGTTGAAAAAATATTTCACAAAGATAAATTTTATGTTTTATAAATTTATCATTATTGAATAATAGTACATTGTATTTTTAGGAAAAAAATAATTGAGCTTATTGAATTATTATTGATTTAAATTTATTAAAAAGTGTAACTACAAAAAGGTATGCATTTATAATACATATTTGTGTTTTCGTAATTACGGGTGTGGTTGTTTACTTGTTTCTAGAATAAATATTGAATAAAGATCGATATTTCCCTTGAATACCACCTTTTCCAAAAATTTATGAAAAAAAGCAAATTACATTTCATCCATTCGTTACTCTAGCGCATCTACCATTGGGAATATTAAGTATATATATATATGCATGATTGAATACGTTTGTATACGTACAAATTATTAAGTTGAATGGTAGTGAACATGTTTTGAGCCGTAACTATTAAGAATTGATACCACGACTCTTAATATACAGACGTATTCATTTCTGTGTAGGCGAGTAACGGGCAAGGAGCCGCCAAAAATCATGTCAAAAGTCTTGAGAAAGGTGTTTCCTGGTGGAGGTACTCCATCTAAACTGGCAGCAAAACCAGAAGCCGAGCCAGCGGCCGCACCAGCTGCAGCACCATCAGCCGCACCAGCAGCTGCACCGAGTACATGAAAAGAAGCGGTGGGTAATAAGCAAAGGATGATAGATAAATAATCCAACTTTTAAAAATAAATAATAATATTACGTGGGGATCGAAGTTAAATTTTCAAATATCACTATACTAAGGATATCGTGGAACGAAATAGTAACAAATGTAAGCATTTTTATTGTATAACATTTTAAGAACGAAGCGATGTATCGTTGATGTTAATTTTATTCAAGTTCTTGTTTCACCAACGTTGTCAAACGAGACAATCTATATGCCTCAAGGAACCATTGTAAGTTACATGTAAAATTGGGCCATTAATATTTGTGGTCAAGTAATGCCCTTTCCAAAAAAGAAAAGTTGTGGCCAAGTTTATTTCTTTTTGAGCTGTATTGTGGCCAAGTTAGGTTGCTCTAAACATTTAGGGTGCAAATGGATTATAGTTTTTTGGAATGAAAAATGCGGAATGGTTGATTTCCTTAATTATATAAATTTTCTTATCATTTACTATGAATGAAATTGAATGGTCATTTCACCAATTTTTAAAATAAAAACTATTTCATAACAAATTTGTTCACACATGAATGAAATGAATTCCATTTGGCATGGGCTATGCATATCCACTCTGTTTCCATAAAATTACACAACCACGTTATCAAACAAGATTGTTCTTTCTCTGTGTGGCCATTGTTCTTTCTCTTGTGTCCAAAGCTTCGTTGTCTCTCCGCTCAAGTCACACTTTTCCATCTATGGAAGCAAAGAAATAATAACATCCACATCCCTCCGGAAGCATTATTCAAATGCACTGACATGGTCTTCCAATGCAATTTTGTAATTAATATCAATTTTAAGATTTTTCAGGCGGTTTTTCACCGCAGTGGCTGCATAGTTTTATTGGTATTCTCCGGAATAATCCTTGGCGTCACAGCCGTGGGATTAGCCGTAAGCAAGCCCTAATAAAACCAACAGATCAACTTTTGGTTCATAACTAACCATAACACGAGACAACCAAATTAAACTCTATCAAAGGTCAAAATTAAACCAACTATAACAGAAGCAATTTCTAACCAGTTCAAACAGAATTATTAATTATATATAAGTTGGGTTAAAATTCAGGTGCACTTCTTCTAACACTAAATCAAACATAAACGATCCGGATATATATCATTTGGTTTACGTGAACTAAACCAAAATGTCCACTCCTATTTTACAAGAAAGCGAAAAAGAGGCAAAACATGTGACAACCCAACAACAAAAAAACAGACGAAAAGAAAAGGCATTGACGTAACGTATAGAGCTCAACATTCACTCGCATGGGTATTTATAAACACGTACCGTACACGTAGACCACACCACTTAATATATGTATATGAATCCATCTCTTCTTCATAAATTCCCACGACCATCGGACCAAAGAATCATACCCCTCCTTTCTAGCCATTCAAACTAGTAAACAATGGGGATACTCAGGAAGAAAAAACACGAGCGAAAGCCGTCGTTTAAGAGTGTTTTAACCGCAATATTAGCTACACATGCCGCAACATTCCTCTTGTTGATCGCCGGTGTATCCCTCGCCGGCACAGCCGCCGCATTTATCGCTACCATGCCACTATTCGTAGTATTCAGTCCGATTCTCGTACCAGCTGGTATTACCACTGGTTTACTGACTACGGGTTTAGCAGCCGCCGGTGGCGCCGGCGCAACTGCTGTCACCATCATCCTGTGGCTCTACAAGTATTTAACACTAACATAAAAAAATTATTGTATACGCGTACATATATTTTAGAAAATTCGTTACTCGAATGGAAAATTTTACTATATTATACAATTTAAATATATATATATATGTATATATATATAAGGTGGGAGAATGAGGGATTAACTAACGCATAAGTTGATGATCTTGACTGCATCCTATAGATACGCAAATTAAGGGTGTTCGTAACTGTTATCTTAGAGGAATAAAGATTGAATAAAGAATCGATATTCCTCTTGAATCCCACCTTTTCCAAAAATTATGAAAAAAGCAAATTACATTTAATCCATTCGTTACTCTAGCGCATTTACCATAGGCAGTATTAAGAATATATATCTATTTGTGGAGCTGCATGGTTGAATATGTTTCTATACGTACAAACTATTAGGTTGGTTGGTAGTGATTTGAACCGTAACTATTAAGAACTGATACCATGACTGTTGATAACCAAACGTATTCAATTTTGTGTAGGCGAGCAACGGGCAAGGCGCCGCCAAAAGTCCTAGAAAAAGTCTTGAAAAAGATAATACCAGGTGCTGCAGCTGCACCAGCAGCCGCTCCAGGAGCCGCTCCAGCAGCGGCGCCAGCAGCCGCACCAGCTGCGGCGCCAGCAGCCGCACCAGCTGCTGCGCCAGCACCTAAGCCAGCAGCCCCACCAGCACCTAAGCCAGCAGCCCCACCGAGTATATGAAAAGAAGTGGTGGGCATGAGTAAAGGTTGATATGGAAAACTGGATACATGGAAAAAAGAGTAATCCAACTTTTAAAAAATAAATAACAACTTCACGTGGGGATAGAAAAATTTTCAAATATTATTTTACTAATGGATGTCGCGGTACAAAATAATAACAAATGTAAGCCTTTTTATTGTATAGTATTTTAAGAACGAAGCTATGTAGCGTTGACATTTGTACCTTATTCAAGTTCAACTATATTATTCTAGTTCTTTTTTCACCAATCCTACTATATAAAAGAAGCTAAATTGGAGCTTTCTAAGCACTGCCACATATGCACAAATATTCCTAACCACTAAAACTGCCATGTCATTTTGGACTGGGCTTGGAATTAAAAAATTAAGTAGACTGCCTAGCCCATTTAAATCATTTCGCATGTTAATATGATACGGAGACGGTTCGGGTTATATCGCTGAAAGTTATATCGCTGAAAGAAAAAAAAAACCTTAAAAATGCTTTTGACTTTTGGAAACGGAAGAGTTAGTTTGAAACCTAGAGCTAGAGAAAATAAGGTGGTGGCTCCGCCGTAAACGCCGAGCGAGGTCCGACCCGCCAGTGGTGATGATTTTCAGTTGGCCTCCATAAAAATCTCGAAACACGGAGATCGGTGAAAATTAAAGAGATGCGTGAATAGATGACGTCTTCATAAAATTATGAATCGTGTGATGAAAAAGGGATGATACATAGGCAAGGAGAACGACCTACGAACACGCGACGGACGTGATATCTTTCCGCGGCTGAGGGATTCGCAGTCGAGAAGAAAAGAGAAGGTGAGAAGACTAAATTGAGACGATAGTGTTTTTGAGAGAGGAAGAGAAAGTACCTTAGATCCGGATCCTGTAGACGTGGAGCAGCTAGCTTGGCGACTGGTGTTCTCCACCCCATCGGCAGAGGGAGATGCAGAGGTGCCGCCACTTCCAGATCCGCCGCTCCAGGAGAGGGAGTCTTTGGACTACCTCTAACCGAATCCACATCCTTCTTCAACGTAATACCACCAAATGCTTATGATCCACATGTGAACACATGAGATCCATGAAACAATCTAGATATTTTGGATGAGATTGTTAGTAAAGTTTGGATGAGATCATCAATTATACAGCTTATAAGCCTCACTAAACTAAATATTTAGTTTGTTTATTATGTTCGTCAAAGAGATAGTACGTTTGTTTATTATGTTTGGATGAGATTCACTTTTTTTTATTCATTCAAAAAAAAGAGATAGTACGTGGTAAGAGGTGGCCATGAAGTCTGGGCTTCAGAGAGAATGTATTCCTCATGTTTGTTCAGTGAATCTAATAGCAACAGGAGCATCACAAAACCTGAAGTTAGTGTTGCTTCTTGCAAAATCAAAAACACTGAACTCATAAAGCGAGCATTCTTTCAAAACGTGTTTGAATATGAGCCTGCAATAAATTTTCTCTTTTTTGATAAAATACAAAATTATATTAATTTTATTTGTTACATTGCTTGGCCTACAAAAGCATTCAGAATTTTTCTAAAGAAATATCTACACACATTTTGGTTGAATACCATAGCTGTTATTTAAGAGGTGTAAAATTTTGAATTTGTAAAAAAAAATAAAAGCTATTTTTATATTAAAAAATAAAAAACTACATTATATTTACTTTTTTTTGTAGATGTACTTCAAAGACGAATTTGCAAAATTATTTAACCTATCTACACCAACAAAACCTTTTGATAAATAATGCAGTGTCAATTTCGGTTAAGGCTACATCATATAAATAATAATAACGTCTAGATTCCCATATATTTCATATCTATATGTGAAATAACATTTTATGTTGATCATCACTGAAATCATTCAAGCATACAAAAGTACTGAATTAAAGAAAAACATATATATATCTCTTGGTTTGGTTTTATTTGATCCATGAAAGAATAAAACAGGTTAAAGATTATTTGAGGCATTGGGGAAAAAACAATAAAAGATAAGGTTGAATCCATCTAAGCCTCTACGAAAATCTTTTGACCTCTTTTCAGTACCAAAACAATTGAGATTATTGCGTACATATCAAGTCTTTATTTTTATTATCTGTAGTCTAGCTAAACGATATATCTCACAGCCTCACATAATTGATTTTATGTGATAAATTATTCTTTGTGTTTCTGCTTCTTTGTTTGTTACTTACCATTCTCTATATTTTTTTCATTCATATTTTTTTTATCTCAAGTATCTTTTTAATTTTTTGTTTTATCATCAGATTATATGTTTGCTTTTATTTAAAGTACTACATAAATATCAAAGAAAATATTTTGAATACATTATTCATAACCATTTTCATAAGAAGAATTCAAAAATTAAAAACATGGCCTACATAAAAGTTTACTAAAATTTATGCAACAAACTATTCCAAATTAATTTATTTCTGTAATATATATAGTTAAATTAATCACAAAATAAAAATACTAAAATATATATATTTCTAAAACAAATTCAAACATATCATGTTACAAAATAATTAAAATAAAATTTTAATTGTAAAGATGTAATCCGCGCGTAGCGCGGACACGAAACTAGTGTTATCTAATGAGACAATCTATTGGCCTCAAAGAACAGATGGAAGATACACTAATATCTGTGCCCCACTAAAATCAACGACTTTGTCGACATTTATCTTAAATTTGAGTTTATCATACTTTCAAGGGCAATTGTCAATAACAGCACCTTTTAAAGTTTATTGACATTCATTAAAGGATAAAATATCTCTAATACTTTTGGTTTAAAATTAAATAAACAAATAAAAATAAATAAAATAAAAATAAAAAAAAATAAAAAAAAAACTTTCTTTTATAGTTTCAGATTACATGTTTTCAGATTCGAAATTTTTATAATTTCTTTTTTGAAATTTTTTTTTTGAATTTTTTTTTATTTTTTTTTCAAATTTTCTTTTTATAATTTAAAAATACTTTTTGAAACTGTTTTAAAAATTTTTATTTTTTATTTTAGTATTTTTTTTTTATAAAATTTTAAACCCTAATTTCAAAACCCCACCCCTTAACTCTAAACCCTAAGATTTGGATTAATTAACCCAATGGGTATAAGTGTATATTTACCTCTTTAATGAAACCTATTTTTGTGACTTTGAGCCTTGAGTGCTACTTTGGGAACAAAAACTTGGTTTAGTGTTATCCTAATCTTTTTCTCTACTTTTAACTTAAAATCAGTTGGCCAAAATTGACCATAATGCTTTATATATTACTTAATTTTTTTTTTCTTAATTTGTAGATGTGAAATACTTTATCTTTAATACATTTTTGAGGTAATGGCTAATGATAAAAAAAACTAAGAATTTAGGATATGATATCCGGTCGAGATGGTTAACTACGATGCCATATTAAATTTATATTTATCATGGACTTTTAATTTTAAACCAATTGTCGATAGATTCGTCGTAATCCTTTTAATATTAATCTATTAGTTTTTCAAATAGAACTTTTATTTATTATTATAGATACCAACTTTTACGTTCAAGTGTGACAATTGTGAGAATAACATCTACCGGTGACCTAACATCAGATGGCCTTTGATATCATATTAAATTTGAGTCTTTTATGAATTTCTAAATAAAAATTAATTGGCAATAAAAGAAATGGTGCTAGCTTATACATTAGTTAAGGTTCTCTTAAGTTTCCCATTGTGGAGTATTTTATCCCTCATAATTTAGGAAACCAAACCAACAAAAAAGAGAGTTACTGACGTTATGTTGACCTTAACATTCAATCGCACCGTTTCGCATGGATATATGCATGTCCACAAGATCAAACAAGATTGTTCTTTCTCTTCGGGCCACTGAAAATGTTCTATCTGAAGGAGCAAATATCCTCTGAACATGTTGTTTTCAAAGCCCTTTCTCAAAAAAAAAACATGTTGTTTTCAAGGGTTAGCATGTGCCTCGCACATAGACGACATTATCTTCATAAAATCTCACTGCAGTTGTTTATTGCAATACACATTGTTTACACTATTATATAGGAAATTTATGCAAGAACTAAAGGGGAGTTTTCAGAAGAGTGGCCCGTAATATGTAAAAGTTTGTGAAGATATGAGTTGTTTCAAAATGGTTGGAAGTGATCGAATTGTTAGAGAAGGTAGCTCTCGAGTGCTACACAATAAGTATTTCTCCCATGATGGCAAATGTTGACAACTATCAATCTTGATTCATGACTTAGGTTTTCTTAAACATCTCAAGCGCTCTTACAAGAAAGAGAAAAAAGCCCTCAGATACATGACAACCCCAAAAAGATAACTAAGAAGAAGCAAACATGGCGTAACGTAGATCTCAATTACCGACAAAAAAAAAAAAAACTAGATCTCTATTTACTCACCAGTATTGCATGGAAGCAATAAGCATGATGAGTACCCTACCGTGTACGATCTCATAACTTCGTAAAAACTCACTCTATCCCGGCAACCACTAAAACACATTGATATTGTTGTGTCACTATGTGATATGTTGAATCTTGCTACATAGAAATTGTTGTCTCTACCATAACCCTTTTAAAAACTCAAACCTAGCTATTTAAATGAACCTGATATTATGTACGATTTACAGTAACCAATATATATTCTTGGATTTTTTTCATAGAAATAATCTACTTTACTACGCCTAGAATGCACATATAAACATCAAATTTTCATTTTGATCTTGATCTTGCATCAGTTTTATTCTTGACAACCTTCGAACAAAAGATATCAATACTCTTACCATGTAGTTTTTTTTTTCAGAGAAAGACCATGTAGTTAACAAACCCTGTTTAGTTATAATTACCGTCTAACTCATTCACTGCACATGACTCGACTTCCGATACATATTTTCATAGTCTCTGAACGATCCCAAATATTCCCAACACTTTAAGTTTGTTTCCCAGCTTAGACATATTGATTTCATCGGATCCATGTCCACCATAAATATAATCTTTCAATCAAGTAATTAGATCAGTTCATATGACATATAAAAAAAACTTTCTTCGCGCTTTGTTATTTCATACACAACGTACTCGAAGAAACAATTACGATCTTACAAGAAAGAAAAAAAATCCCAAAAACATGAAAAGGAAACAAATGTGACGTGACGTAACGTAGATCTCCACATACTCCAATCGTTTTGCATGGAGCATGCATGTGTACCTTGCACGTTATAGACTACACAACTCCTTCATAAAATCCCCCTCCCTTCCCATCACCAAACAGCAACCATCCAATCAGAAACACATGAGGGAAGAAGAACATCAAAACGAATTAGTTCAAACTCCATCACAGAGAGCGGAAAATTGCTTCCGTTGCAATGTGTTCGCGTTTCTCACCCCACTCTTGGAGGTTATCAAGGTGGTTGCTGCTCCCGTTGCCTCCGTGATCTTTATAGGCTTCGCCGGGATAATACTCGCCGGTTTAGCCGTGGCATTAGCCGTATCCGCACCGCTTCTCATCATATTCAGTCCGGTTCTGGTACCTGCTGCCACTATAGCCACTACTCTCGGCACAGGTGTCGCCTTCGCAGTGACGTCCGTGGCTCTCATTATATGGCTCACCAAGTAAATATAATCAAAATATTGAATTGACATATGGACTCGAGAATTATGCTTATATATTATTCACATACGTGCTTATAAAAGAAAATATAGCTTTTCCTTCTGTAATTCTCTTTTTTTTCAAAGTTTCTGTTTACATGCTACTTCAACATTTTTCTTCTTCTTAAAGTTATACAAATCAGTTACACCTCATTCTTATTGTTCTCATAGCTGTTTTACTTCTTAAGAAATTTTAACTTATTACGTGTCTTTCGTCAGAACTTTCTTTCTGCCTTTGGAAATATTTGTCACGTAATTGATAAGAATACATGTACAAAGTTGTTTTCTTGATTAATATCTTATGTATACGTGTAAATGTATACTTATTTGTGTGATGTAGGCATAGGATGGGAGTAAAGCCCGAGCATAATCCACCTCCACGAGGAGCTCCACCGACCAGATCTAGTTCATCAAGGACCGGATCTAGTTCATCAAGAAGTAAAGGTAAACACTTGGTTAAAGATATATTGAAAAAAATAATTAAATCTAAAATTAAAAGCATATTGAAAGGGAAAAACAGTTCATCAGTAAAAGAAGATTCGTCTATGAATAGAATTAAATCAACTGAAAAATCACATGGCAATTCATCCGATGGTCAAAAATCGCCAGTAAATAAAATTTCACCTAATCGTGAAAATTCATGTACATGTGAAAGTTTACCGAAAAATGAAAGTAAACATGCGGGTAAAAATCCACCAATGAGTGAAAGTTCATCAAGCGCTGGAAGTTCATCTAGAGGTGGAAATTCACCTGGCGAAAAAAAAACACCCAAAAATGAAAGTAAACACAAGGGTAAAAATACTAAAGTAAAATCTAAAACTAAAAGTAAACTAAAAAATAAAATTGGTTCATCTGGTGGTGAAAGTTCACCAAGCGGGGAAATTTCACCTGGTAGTGGAAATTCATCGAGCAATACAAGTTCACCTAAAGACGTAAGTAAACACAATGGTAAAAAAAATATCATAGATAAAGTTAAATCAAAGATTAAAAGTAAACTAAATGGTAAGAATAGTTCATCCGGTGGCGGAGGCTCACAAAGGAGCGAAGGTTCACCAAGCGGTATAAATACACCAGTTAGTGGAAATTCATCGAACAGTGCAAATTCACCCAAAAATACAGGAAAACATAAGAATAAAAGCACTATTGTAGATAAACTTAAATCCAAGATTAAAAGTAAATTGAAAGGAAAGAGTGGTCCACCTAGTGGTGGAAGCTCATCAATGAGTCGAGGTTCACCAAGCGGTGGCAGTTTACCTGGCCAAGAAAATTTATCTAGCGGTGGAAGTTCACCCAAGGATGGAGGTAAAAAAAGTATTATAGATAAAGTTAAATCAAAGATTAAAAGTAAACTAAAAGGTAAGAATAGTTCATCCGGTGGCGGAAGCTCACAAATGAGTGAAAGTTCACCAAGCGGTGAAAGTTCACCTGTCAGTGGAAATTTATCGAGCGGTGCGAGTTCACCCAAAAATAAAAATAAACACAAGGGTAAAAGCACTATTGTAGATAAACTTAAGTCCAAGATTAAAAGTAAATTGAAAGGAAAGAATAGTCCATCTAGTGGTGGAAGCTCATCGAAGAGTGGAGGTTCACCAAGCGGTAGCAGTTCACCTGGCCAAGAAAATTCTTCTAGCGGTGCAAGTTCACCCAAGGATTCAGGTAAACCCAAGAGTAAAAGCACTATTTTAGATAAAGTTAAATCAAAGATTAAAAGTAAATTGAAAGGTAAGAGCGGTTCATCCGATGGTGGAAGCTCACCGATGAGTGGAGGTTCACCTAACAGTGGTAGTTCACCTGGCCATGGAAATTCATCTAGCGGTGAAAATTCGCCCAAGAATGGAGGTAAAATCAAGGGTAAAAGCACTATCTTAGATAAAGTAAAATCAAAGATTAAAAGTAAATTAAAAGGTAAGAGCGGTTCATACGATGGTGGAAGCTCACCAATGAGTGAAAGTTCGCCAAGCGGTAGAAGTTCAGCTAGCAGTGAAAGTTCACCTAGCGGTGGAAATACACCTAAAAATGAAAGTAAACACAAGGGTAAAAATACTATTCTTGATAAATTAAAATCCAAGATTAAAAGTAAACTAAAAGATAAGAGTGGTTCATCTGGTGGTGGAAGTTCACCAAGCGGCGGAAATTCACCTGGTAGTGGAAATTCACCGAGCAGTGCAAGTTCACCTAAGGATGTAAGTAAACACAAGGGTAAAAAAAATATCATAGACAAGGTTAAATCAAAGATTAAAGGTAAAATAAAAGGTAAGAATAGTTCATCCGGTGGTGGAAACTCACAAATGAGTGAAGGTTCACCAAGCGGTGGAAATTCATCAAGCGGTGCAAGTTCACCCAAAAATGCAGGAAAACACAAGGATAAAAGCACTATTGTAGATAAAATTAAATCCAAGATTAAAAGTAAATTGAAAGGAAAGAGTGGTCCATCTAGTGGTGGAAGCTCACCAATGAGTGGAGGTTCACCAAGCGGTGGTAGTTCACCTGGCCAAGAAAATTCATCTAGCGTTGCAAATTCACCCAAGAATGGAGCTAAACCCAAGGGTAAAAGCACTATCTTAGATAAAGTTAAATCAAAGATTAAAAGTAAATTGAAAGGTAAGAGCGGTTCATCCGATGGTGTAAGCTCACCGATGAGTGGAGGTTCACCTAGCGGTGGTAGTGCACCTGGCCATGGAAATTCATCTAGCGGTGAAAGTTCACCCAAGAATGGAGGTAAAACCAAGGGTAAAAGTACTATCTTAGATAAAGTTAAATCAAAGATTAAAAGTAAATTGAAAGGTAAGAGCAGTTCATCCGATGGTGGAGGTTCACCGATGAGTGGAGGTTCACCTAGCGGTGGCAGTGCACCTGGCCATGGAAATTCATCTAGCGGTGAAAGTTCACCCAAGAATGGACGTAAACCTAAGGGTAAAAGCACTATCTTAGATAAAGTTAAGTCAAAGATTAAAAGTAAATTGAAAGGTAAAAACGGTTCATCTGATGGTAAAAGTTCACCAAGCGGTGAAAGTTCAGCTAGCAGTGGAAGTTCACCTAGCGGTGGAAGTACACCCAAAAATGAAAGTAAACACAAGGGTAAAAGCACTATTCTTGATAAAGTAAAATCTAAAATTAAAAGTAAACTAAAAAATAAGAGTGGTTCATCTGGTGGTGGAAGTTCACCAAGCGATGAAAATTCACATGGTAGTGGAAATTCATCAAGCAGTGCAAGTTCAACTAAGGACGTAAGTAAACACAAGGGTAAGAAAAGTATCATAGATAAAGTTAAATCAAAGATTAAAAGTAAACTAAAAGGTAAGAATAATTCATCCGGTGGCGGAAGCTCACAAATAAGTGAAACTTCACCAAGCGGTGGAAGTTCACCTGTCAGTAGAAATTCATCGAGCGGTGCGAGTTCACCCAAAAATAAAGGTAAAGACAAGGTTAAAAGAACTATTGTAGATAAAATTAAATCCAAGATTAAAAGTAAATTGAAAGGAAATAGTAGTCCATCTAGTGGTGGAAGCTCATCGATGAGTGGAGGTTCACCTAGCGGTGGCAGT
This sequence comes from Brassica rapa, assembly GCF_000309985.2. Classification (NCBI taxonomy): domain Eukaryota; kingdom Viridiplantae; phylum Streptophyta; class Magnoliopsida; order Brassicales; family Brassicaceae; genus Brassica; species Brassica rapa. Next base: position 1,207,801 of record NC_024796.2, on the reverse strand, counting down.
TCACCTGGCCAAGAAAATTCATCTAGCAGTGCAAGTTCACCCAATGATGGAGGTAAACCGAAGAGTAAAAACACTATTTTAGATAAAGTTAAATCAAAGATTAAAAGTAAATTGAAAGCTAAGAGTGGTTCATCCGATGGTGGAAGCTCACCGATGAGTGGAGGTTCATCTAGCAGTGGCACTTCACCTGGCCATGGAAATTCATCTAGCGGTGAAAGTTCGCCCAAGAATGGAGGTAAAACCAAGGGTAAAAGCACTATCTTAGATAAAGTTAAATCAAAGATTAAAAGTAAATTGAAAGGTAAGAGCGGTTCATCCGATGGTGGAAGCTCAGCAATGAGTGAAAGTTCACCAAGCGGTGGAAGTTCAGCTAGCAGTGGAAGTTCACCTGGCGGTGGAAGTATACCCAAAAATAAAAGTAAACACAAGGGTAAAAGCACTATTCTTGATAAACTAAAATCCAAGATTAAAAGTAAACTAAAAGATAAGAGTGGTTCATCTGGTGGTAGAAGTTCACCAAGCAGTGGAAATTCACCTGGTAGTGGAAATTCATCGAGCAGTGCAAGGTCACCTAAGGACGCAAGTAAACACAAGGTTAAAAAAAGTATCATAGATAAGGTTAAATCAAAGATTAAAGGTAAACTAAAAGGTAAGAATAGTTCATCCGGTGGCGGAAACTCACAAATGAGTGAAGGATCACCAAGCGGTGAAAATTCACCTGTTAGTGGAAATTCATCAAGCGGTGCAAGTTCACCTAAAAATGCAGGAAAACACAAGGGTAAAAGCACTATTGTAGACAAACTTAAATCCAAGATTAAAAGTAAATTGAAACGAAAGAGTGGTCAATCTAGTGGTGGGAGCTCACCAATGAGTGGAGGTTCACCAAGCGGTGGTAGTTCACCTGGCCAAGAAAATTCATCTAGCGGTGCAAATTCACCCAAGGATGGAGGTAAACCTAAGGGTAAAAGCACTATCTTAGATAAATTTAAATCAAAGATTAAAAGTAAATTGAAAGGTAAGAGCGGTTCATCCGATGGTGGAAGCTCACCGATGAGTGGAGGTTCACCTAGCGGTGGTAGTGCACCTGGCCATGGAAATTCATCTAGCGGTGAAAGTTCACCCAAGAATGGAGGTAAAACCAAGGGTAAAAGCACTATCTTAGATAAAGTTAAATCAAAGATTAAAAGTAAATTGAAAGGTAAGAGCAGTTCATCTGATGGTGGAGGTTCACCGATGAGTGGAGGTTCACCTAGCGGTGGCAGTGCACCTGGCCATGGAAATTCATCTAGCGGTGAAAGTTCACCCAAGAATGGAGGTAAACCTAAGGGTAAAAGCACTATCTTAGATAAAGTTAAGTCAAAGATTAAAAGTAAATTGAAAGGTAAAAACGGTTCATCTGATGGTGAAAGTTCACCAAGCGGTGAAAGTTCAGCTAGCAGTGGAAGTTCACCTAGCGGTGGAAGTACACCCAAAAATGAAAGTAAACACATGGGTAAAAGCACTATTCTTGATAAAGTAAAATCCAAAATTAAAAGTAAACTAAAAGATAAGAGTGGTTCATCTGGTGGTGGAAGTTCACCAAGCGATGAAAATTCACCTGGTAGTGGAAATTCATCGAGCAGTGCAAGTTCAACTAAGGACGTAAGTAAACACAAGGGTAAGAAAAGTATCATAGATAAAGTTAAATCAAAGATTAAAAGTAAACTAAAAGGTAAGAATAGTTCATCCGGTGGCGGAAGCTCACAAATAAGTGAAACTTCACCAAGCGGTGGAAGTTCACCTGTCAGTGAAAATTCATCGAGCGGTGCGAGTTCACCCAAAAATAAAGGTAAAGACAAGGGTAAAAGCACTATTGTAGATAAAATTAAATCCAAGATTAAAAGTAAATTGAAAGGAAATAGTAGTCCATCTAGTGGTGGAAGCTCACCGATGAGTGGAGGTTCACCTAGCGATGGCAGTTCACCTAGCGGTGGCAGTTCACCTGGCCAAGAAAATTCATCTAGCGGTGCAAGTTCACCCAAGGATGGAGGTAAACCCAAGAGTAAAAACACTATCTTAGATAAAGTTAAATCAAAGATTAAAAGTAAATTGAAAGCTAAGAGCGGTTCATCCGATGGTGGAAGCTCACCGATGAGTGGAGGTTCACCTAGCGGGGGCAGTTCACCTGGCCATGAAAATTCATCTAGCGGTGAAAATTCACCCAAAGATAGAGTTAAACCTAAGGGTAAAAGCACTATCTTAAATAAACTTAAATCTAAGATTAAAAATAAATTGAAAGATAAGAGCGGTTCATCCGATGGTAAAAGTTCACCAAGCGGTAGTAGTTCAGCTGGCTATGAAAATTCTTCTAGCGGTATAAATTCACCCAAGGATGGAGGTAAACACAAAGGTAAAAACAAAATCCTCGATAAATCTATAAGTGGTTCATCAAAGAATAAAAGTTCATCCAAAAATAAAAGAAAATCAGATGGAAAAGCACATGATGTTTCATCAGATGGTGAAGGCTTACCTATAAGTGGCGGTTCACCAAAAGGTGAAAGTTCACCTAGCAGTAACAATGTATCTAGCAGTACAAGTTCTCCTAAAGATATAAATAAAAACATGGATAAGGAAAGCCCCAAAGATAAAAGCAAATCTAAAACTAAAAGTAAGTTCAGTGGTAATAGTGGTTCATCAATTGATGGAGGTTCATCCAATGAAGATAAATCAAGTGGAAAAGCATATGATGATTCATCTAATAAAGGAAATTCACCAATGAGTGGAGGTTCTCCAGATGGTGGAAATTCATCGGTCGGTGAAAGTTCACGCAAAGATAAAGATAAAGATATGGGTGAAAGAAAATTCAAAGAAAAAATTAAATCCAAGATTAAAAATAAATTTCAAGATAAAAATGGAAGTTCATTTGATGGTGAAAGTTCACCGATGAGTACGAATTCACCAAGCAGAGACAATTCATTTAGTGGTGGAACTTCACCTAGAAGTAAAGGTAAATTCACGGTTAAAAAAAAATTCAGACACGAAAGAAAATCTAAGATTGAAAAACAGTTTGAAAGTCAAAATGGTTCATCAATGAGTAGAAGCTCATCCAAAAATGAAAGCAGATCATATGGAGAATCATCTATGCGTTCATTCAGTGATTGAAATTCACCTATAATGGAAGTTCATCAGGTAGAAAAAGTTCACTCAGACATAAGAATGAACACATAGATACAAATAAATAATAGATAAAATTAAATCCAAATACTAGAAATAAATTTGGTTGTCATTGTGATTCGTCGATGGATAGAGATTTACCATATGGTGGAAGTTAACACAATGAAAAAGTTCAATTAACTATAAAAAATATATCAAAATGAATGTAGACAAGAGTAAATATAAATTTATAAAAAAAAAATTAGTCGAGATATCCATATAGTTTAGAATATATTATGCATTAGTTCAAGACAAATTTATAATAATTATTAGTAAGTCTTTTTAAAATAATTTTTGTTTATATGAAATGTTATGACTGCTTATTGTGATATAATATTGTCTATGATTTAGTATAATATGTAAACATTTAGTTTATTCAAAAGATTGAATATTAGCAAATCTGGCATCTCATATATTGTCATCTAAGTAAAATAAATTTATGCCGAAGACATTTTCGAGTCCAAACACATACAAAATAATATGATGAGAAGTAATAATTAAACCATAATAAATTTTGAAGTTGATGATATCCAAACTTATAATATTATTTGATGTATGATGTACCAATTTTATGAGATTCAGTCCACGGCTGGACCCCGATTACAACAATATGTTATCGAGTTTATCTAGAATATCCAGAAATTAATAGTTGATAATATTATTATGTTATTTTATTGATTTTTAAAAAATTAAATGTTATTCAAAAAATATTAATTGTAATTTTTTATATAAATATATTTTAAGTATTTAATTATTTTGTAGGAGATAAGTATCTCTTGATTTTTTAAAGAAATTTTCATTTAAAATCCCTTATAATTTTTCTATTATATTTTACAAACATGAAATATTTTTGTTAAATATTTTCAAGGAATTCTGCTTATGCATTCTCTCTAGAATGAATTGCAACATGTAATCATTTAATCAAATCAAACTGTTTTAGTATGACTTTGATAAGGCAAAACCCTTAAAACATAACTAGAGTTCTAGCAAAACAATAGTTAATAATATATTAAAAACAAACTATTCAAGTAGCTCATGCTGATAAAATATCTTGAAATCTAATGTCAAAATAAACTCAAATATTTGATCTTTAAAAGTGGTTGACTAAGTTTATCTGCAAACAATATTCAGAATCCGCGACAGGAAATGAGAATAGTCAAATGTCTTGTTCTTTTCACATTTTCCTCTAGAATTAGATCTTTTTATGTTTGATGTTTTCTGTAGAATTGGCATTTCAACATGCACACCATTTTTTATTCAACATTTATACATAATTTTTACGTTTTACTATTTATAAAAGTAATTAAACAAAAACCAGGTGTGAAACCAAATTGTGCACAAATTTTATAAACCACATATAAAGGAAGAAGCTTCATTTTAAGTGTGATTTAGTTTAAAATAATTGAATATTTTAATTTAAAATTCAAAAATCTATTTTATAAAATTTAAGTTTTACAAGTTTATATATTATAATAACTATAAGTGCACCATACTATTATGTATTGCCTAGTTTATAAAAATTTCATTATGCAACTTTTTTAAAAAACCGCATTTAAATTAGACCGGACTATTTACTTCATTTGTTCTGTATCGCTTAATAAGTTGTTACTGTTAAAACCTTAATTTACATGTGTGGTTGTTGGCAATTAGTTTTATATGTGTGGTTCTTATAATCCTTAGAAAATATATTTAAATAACTAGAATAATTACTATAATTGTAATTATTATTTGGTCCATCTAAGCATTTTTTGCCTCCATTTCATTTTAAGTATCGTTTTAGATTTGTCCACATAGATTAAAACAATTATTTAGTTTTGTATATTTTATATATAAAAAGGGCACTATATATACACGTAACCATATTTCAAAACTAATAGAAAAATAAACAGAAAAATAGAGTTAAAAAAATTACGTTAAAATTCTAAAACGATACTTATTTTGTAACAAAACTTTTACTTTACAACGACACTTAATATGAAATGAAGGAAATATTATGTTTCTTATTAAAATATCCATAAAATTAAGTAGTAATCTACCAAAACAATTTTTTTTTCCTTTTTCATTAAATAAAGCTATAGGATTACTTGATATGATTGATTTATATATATGACAATTAATGATTTTGCAAAATAAAGATTTAATAGCAATTTGTATACCCTCTATCATTTAAAAAGAATTATATTATGAAAATAAATTAAAAATAGCAGTATAATAAAAATATATTTTTGTATATGTTATATTTTAAATTTTTTAAAATGACTATAAACTACTAAAACTGCTAAAGTTTTACACTGAAAATTTTGTGATCAATAGTGTAAGATTTTTTATAACAAGATACAAATGATGATAAAATCATATAAGTACAAAATCTCAATTAATATATTTTCTGGTTTAAATACACATATATATATTAATATTTTTAAAATTAATCTATATACCTTGTAAAAGTAAATATTTTAGTTTTGAATTTTTATAAATATGTAACATACTTGAATTGATAAAAATTAAATATTTTACAGTTTTAATTTTATCAAATTATTAAATATATTTTAAATATTTTTGCTATTTTTAAAAAATTATTTAAAATTAGTTACTAAATAAATATTTTATAAAAATTCTCACTCTTTTTAGATCGCGAGTTATTACCTGTCCAATTTTTTTTTTTTTGAGGAAATTTCAAATTTATTGATCCAAAAAAAGATAGAGGATTTTACAATATGGTAGATCTTTGTTCCTATAGTGTAAATAATGAAAGAATGAGATGTTTTAAAAGGTAAACATCAAACCATCGCCTGAGAAGGCCCTCCTGTTTATGATTCCCCACGTACTTAAGGGAAGATATATGATTCTTCACTAGCTTCCCAATGGCCCGAGTTGTCATGTCCACTGAAGCGCAAGCACACTCATGCCTTCTTAAGTTCCTTTCCTTCCATAGAACATAGATGGAAGTCTGAAACACTTGTCGGAGAAGGACTGTGTCCAGTCTGTTCTGATCCGACTGCAGTAGAGTGGTGATAGGGTCTTCCTAGTCCGGCGTGATCGTTACGCCAAGCAACCGTTCTGCTACATTCATTCATACCTGTCCAAATTTTATTAAGAGGATGTTTTATTAATAATAAGTAATTTTAGTAAAGTGTTTCAGAAAACAAAAAATCTGCGAAATGTTGTTTTGTCTCATGTTTTCCTCTTTAGACATTTTTCAAAATGAATGTTAAATTTCAAATTAAAAAAAAAAACATTTTCATAATAGCTGTGTCATTGTTGTTTTAAAACTCTTAAGTAAAGAAATCATTAACTGATGACCAAAAAAAAAAATCATTAACTTGAAACTGAAACAAAACTCTTATCTAGAGCCGCACCGTACGTATTGCAAAGGCCTGGTAGTGCTTCCCACGTCTCTCTCTGCGAAGATTATCGATCCGATTAAGAGTAGCTCAATCAATGAAGGTGATGATAGTCGTCTGTTTTTTTGGAGGCTCATTGTGTCTCGTGCCGTTTCTTTCTGCCATATAGTGTGGATCAGAGATTGAAACACATACCCAAACAAGAAGGTTGTAGTCTTATCTCGAATGTTGACCTGCAACAGAGCTAAAACCTTGTCCCAACGGTGTGTGAACTGAGTACCAAGCAATTTTTTCGTTAGATTACTCCAAATCTGTTCGGAAAGCTGCATCTGAAAAAAAAAGATGGTCTCTCGTGTGGCAGTATCAAAAGGTATGGTTACAATAGCAAAACGTAAGTCGCGCACTTTTGTAAAGAATGTCTCCTTGGATATCTTCTAAAGTACTTGGTTTAGTGTGTTGTGTTTCAACCATCGACATTGACTGCAACACAACAACACCATAACCATTTTTAACATGTGCAGTGGGTCGAATAAAATCTGAATTTAAAAATAAAAAGAATGGTGGGGGTTTACATACAACCGAGAAATTGGTTTATGATTGGATTGTTTTAAACAATTATAGAAATTAGGGTCTAAAACTTTTCAGTTTTTAAATATATTTACATTTATTGTTTATAATTTCAAAAGCATTAAATAAATAAATATATATATATATATAGTTATATATATATATATATATATTTATTAGCTTCTAAATTTAAATTATTATTTCGTTAAATATATTGTCAATATTTTTGAACATGACTTTAAAATATTTTGAGAAGACATTGTCCAATTAATTAATGTTTGAGCTTTAGCAAGAAAGAAAATAGGCTAGAAAACATGACAACTCCCCTCACGCACACACGAAGAAGGGCATGTGGCGTGACATAATGCAACATAGATCTCTATTTACTCACGTTATTGTGCATGTAGACTACACAACTCCATAAAAATCCATTTCTTCCCACCACTACCATCCGATCTCAAAGTATGAGTGAAGAACTCCTTCAAAACGAATCTCATTCTCAGTCATCCAAATGAACGTGTTTTTCAAAATGTTGTCTTTTCTAATCTCATTGTTGGACATTATTAAGCTTGTTATTGCTTCCGCGACCTTCTTATTCTTCTTAGCCTTTTCCGGTCTAACATTCGCTGGTTCAGCCGTGGCATTAGTTGTATCCACACCGCTTTTCATCATTTTCAGCCCGATTCTCGTACCCGCGACTATATCCACTACTCTCCTAGCCTCCGGGCTTGCGGCCGGTACCAGCCTCGGACTGAGCGCCATTGGACTCATCATGAGACTCATTAAGTACTATTGAAGAAATTCTTTTGAAATCACTCAAGATTTTGCTCGTATTTTATTCATATACGTGCCAAGGTTTTGGATGTCAGATTTAATAAATATTTACTAATTAGAAGTCACACATTATAATTAGGCGATCGTAGCTTGTGATTTCTCAATTTTGAGCTCGATAAGCTCGCCAAATATCTCTTTCTAAAACGTTTCGACAATTTTAGTTGACTTGTTTTAATCTCTTACTCTCTATCTTTTTTTTGAACACACACTTACTCTCCTTTGTCTATGATTCTTTTTATATGCTACCTCTTTTGGACCTAGTTACACTTTATTGTTGTTATTACCTCTATTTATAGTTTAACTGATTATTTGTCTTTTTCTTCAAAACCTGTGTGTGTGGTGTGGTAGGCCTGCGGGAGGAACTTCGTTGCTTTTTTCATCCCCAACACCGTTGAATTTGGTAACATATTCAGGTCAATTCGAGGGATCGGTGTTAGGAAAAACATATACTGGAACATTCGATAATAAATCGGGAGGTGGAATTAAATGGACTGTGACTTGGGGTAGTCGAACTTTTTCTGGAACAATCCCATTACCAGCGGCTGCTGCACCTGCTGCTGCTCCTGCTGCACCTGTTGCTGAAGCTGCACCTGCGGCACCTGCTGCTGCTCCTGCACCTGCGGCACCTGCTGCTGCTCCTGCTGCACCTGCGGCTGGAGCTGCACCACCTGCGTGGTAGAAACATTGTTCGAGCTGTTCCAGCATGCTGTAGCATACGTAAATTAATTGCGTGTAAATTAATGATTTATTAAAATAAAAGAAAAATTAATTAATGATTTATGACTCAGAAACAAAAGAAAACAAGCCTACGTAATGTTGAATAAAAGTAAAAGACTGTGATATAAAGTTAATGGAAAAAACTATGTAATTGCATTTTGTCTCCAAAAGATGTAACGATTTGTAATAGATTTTGCGTGAGTCTGTGGAGAAGAAGAAATCGACTTTTTATTAATCAACAAATCGGTTTGGAATTGTTGGTTGATAGTTTTGTGTAGTATCATGTGTTAGTTTTGTGGGAAAAAATATCTATTTCAACATGAACTTTGCCAGTAGTGCTAATTCCTTTCTGAACTTTGTAGTAGTGCATATTCCATATTGAACTACGCAGAAATTCAAATATACTATATGAACTTTAATGTATCGTGCCTGCCTTTTCATTTCTGAACTTTTAGTAATGCATATTCTATACCGAAAAGTGTTAGTCATCCGTTAATTTATCAAAACCACGTCATTTTGGATAACATCTATAAACCAAAATAATGTTCTTGTATAAATTGTGTAAACATTAACTTATATATATATATATATTTTTTAGTTTAATCAAATAAATGTTATCAAATTTTTATTGTTTTAGTTTTATCAAATAAATCTATATATAATTACTTATGTTTTTAAATTTACCTTTTAAAATTATTATTTTATAAGTTTAAATTATTTATTTTTTATTCAAATATTTACTTTATCCTTGTCCATCAGTGTGAGAGTTTGAGTCTCCCAAAAAATAAATTTTAACTTTACAGAATTTATCCAAGATAACGCGTTTTGATAAACTAATGGATAACTAACACCTTTGACGGTCAATATATATAAGCACGATTTTGAGAGTTCATGTAGTATTTTTAATTTTTAATTTTTAATTTTACAGAGTTCATCCAAAATAATGTCGTTTTTATAAATTAACGGATGATTAACACCTTTGACGATAAATATATACAGAAGCACGATTTTAAAAGTTCATGTAGTATTTTTAAATTTTTGTTTAGTTCAGTATGAAATATGCACTACTAAAAGTTCGGTAATGAAAAGGCACGATGCATTAATGTTCATATAGTATATTTAAATTTTTATTTAGTTCAGTATGTAATACGCATTATTACAAAGTTCGGGAAGGAATATACACACCATATACTTGAATTCCATTCGGTCTTGCTGAGCTTAGAAAAGCGCTCCTTTCTCACCTATGTACTCCGAGTGTTTATCCGAATACTAAAGGTAGCGAAGAAAGAAGTTATTATTTGAGTGGACGGGTAAAGTTCATGTTGAAATAGGTTTTTTTCCTAGTTTTGTGTCGCTAGTTTCAAAATGGTACTATTTTATGGAGAAAATTCTTTATAATTATAGGTGGTCATACACTAAAGCTGATGAAATATTACTCTTACACCATTAACCATTGACCACGTGTTAGAACTCGATCAGTCCTTGATTCTAAGAGTGTCAATGAACCTATCCCCTTGAGAGATGTCATTCTTGACAAGAAAACCAAGAAAATCATTAAAACTGCTCTCTCTATACCGAACCGGGTTTTCATCGTTAACCAACTGGCACGGTACGCTCATCTTATCGTCCATACCCAAGCTATGCAAGCTCGCGAGGGAGATTCTCGTCTTCTCTTCGTTCAGAGTAACTTTATGAATGACGCTCTTGTATAATCCATTGCTTAGCACCTCGACATGGTCACCAATATGGACCTATAACAAAAATGGATATAGATAGAGTTGAATTATTAACAAACCAATAAAATAAATAAATATAGTCTGGTTAATATATATGGTTTTAGGTTTAAACCGAAACTAGTGTAAAACATATACCGGGACGTCGGTTAATACATAATTAACGTGATTTCTTCCCGTTTATATCTTATCCGAAACAGGTGGAACGTACCTTGAGTACACCTTTGACTTCTGGGACATGAACCCAGCGGCCCGAGCCATCGTGAGCCGTCAGATCAAAGATCTCGAGACCGGTCAAGTTCTGTAGAAGGATGGTGATGCAACTGTAGTCTGAATGTGGCGGCAGTCCTAGCGCCGTCTTAGGGTCCGGACACGGTGGATAACAGTTAACGGCCATGACTTGCATGCCGTTTTCGCCCATCCGAGACGACAGGTAGTCTCTTCCTAGTCCTAGGCTCTCCGTTATTGCTCCCATTATCTCGAGAGATAGAATCCTCACCTCCTCGCAAAACTTTCCTATTTTTTCCCTAATATACGCAAACGTGTATATTCACATAAACAAACACATATGAAATTATATTTAATTTACTTAGAAATGTAGAAATGTAGCAGTGAAACTCTGTAAAAAGTTTTTATTTATTTGAATAAAATTTAACATTCTTTCAACAAAAAAAAATTACTTAGAAAAACAGAAATGAATAGTTTACAAAAAATAGAAATGAATAAAATAACAAATAGAAAAAGATTGATGGTCTTTATCAACCTTGCTAAAGCTGTCCATTATGTCAACAAGAAAAGGAACAAAAGGCGCCGCTACATGAAAGCAGAACTCTACATTGTTTTACTTTTATAGATGCAATGACCTAATCAGTGACATACTGACATATATGGACTGTATAAATAAACATGATATATCATGAATACGTACGCAATTATATAATAATACCTGTATTCAGGTGGGTTTTGAGGCCAGAGGTGAATCCAACGATGGAGAGGATGTGCATAGTGCTTTAGAAATATCCTCCAAAATTGGGTCTTGTCCACACCGTCCTTTAGACTCGTAGTGTACCTAACTGGTGCATACACATCGTTCGACATAAATTTATTTTTCTCTTTCGCCGGCAGCTCGAAGAAACCTTTCGCAACCGCCAATGCATCGTCCAGTATGCTCTGGTCAATTCCGTGGTTCACTATCTATAAATATTTAGCGAGCCAAAGAAAACATGACAGTAACGTCACTTGCGTGTTGAAACTAAAATGACTAAAGAGAGCTGATATTTTGACCGACTAAGCTCATCTATTATTATATATATTTAAGCAAAAAAAAGGCTCATATATATAACTTGGCTTTAAATAGAATATATAATGACAAAAGCTATGCTAGCTACCCAATAGCCAATGGGCGCAATATAACTGATAAAGAACAGGAAAATATTATTTTGACAAAAAAAGATTCCGGAAAAGATTTAATCTCAAATTCTACGAAATTACATATATTATTTTATTATATATAAAATACTTACTTGAAAAAACCCGAAAGATTGACATGCCAATCTTATTTCTTGAATAACCCCTCGACGCTCATCATCGCTGCCTTTCAAGCGAGAAATATCGATCGTGGGTACGCTTTCAGATTTTGAGTCGAGCGCATCACGTGGCTCGTATGAAGGCGGGACAGCGTAACAATCAGGCACATACGGCAAACTCCTCTCTTGTGCAGAATTGCCCATTTTGAATGTACTTGAACTCGCACCTTTCTCATTTTCCATTGTTGATGTTTGAAACGAGTGTTGAGAAATCGTTTACTGTTGTGATATGGAGAACTGAAAAATGAAAATGCGAGTGATTCTTCTATATATATGGGTTTAAACCGTCTAACAATGAGTAATGACATTCGGAGTTGCAATGGAAATTTGACGGTCGAATTCTAAACTATTTTTGTTCGCTTTCGGGATGATCAAGATCATGTGTAACTGTCAAATGTTAATGAGAACAACGATAGCATAATGAACATACATAGGTTGTAAGGAATAGATAAGAGTGACCAAGTACATATATGACGGGGGGATATTAATGAGATGTTGGGGTATAGTATAAACATATAGGAATTATTTAATGGATGTTTTCAGTCCCATTCGTTGTACCATATACAAAAGAACAAAGAAAAACTTTCCGCAAAAAAGCATCCTCTTGTCCGGATTTTAAGCTTTCATAAATACGTTGATCACTCTTGTGGATATATAGATAAATCCAACATATCGATATGAATTTGTATGGATTGTTTGCTGATGAAAATGATTAGTTATAGTAAAATGTATTGCTCCGAAAAAATAAAGTATTGCTCCGGTTCCTTCATGCAAGGGGAAACTATATTTCATTATTCCAATAATTAACTTTATGAATCTAGAAACTTTTAATACATAAATAATAACTTGTCTGATGTCACAAACATCAAAAGGACAATGATATCATACACATGAAATTTCGTGAATCATTAAAAGTAATTTACAAAAAATGCTAACTAATATTTCTTCTGTTTCAAAAAAATACATTATATAGAAAACTAATTGTTTAAAAATACATTATTTTACATTTTAATGCATTTCTATTAAGTAATAATTATAAATTGTAAACTTCAAAATTTAAGATATTTTTTAATATGTGTGAAATTTCTTAAATATTTAACATTTTGAAATGGAGGTAGTATTTATATCAACATAACTGTGTTTAAAAAACGTAGCTAAAACTAAATAAACCAAGTCCAAGCGAGTATCTTCCCAAGATGAGTAGTACATAATTAATTACTAAATAAGTTAACATCATCCTTTTACAATAGTCTAATAGCTGCATCTTGTTAGTTAAGACCATCAACTGATTTTGTTTTCTCCTATCTATTGTAATATATTTATGATTTACCACTGTCGTTTTTAGCATGTGCAAGTAGATGATTCAAATAAACATTGAATATATTATTAAGTTATGTTAAGATCTATAATTTTGTAAGAAATATTTTCTCCATGTTACATATGCATTTCATACAAAGTTTGAGAAGTATCTACAAACATTTCGAGACCATCTATAAAAAATTAAACATCATACAAAAAAACTTTATACTTCTACTCAACTACTGAGTCTCAATATATAAACAGCTTGTGAATTGTGGTAGACGAATATCTCCAGTTGAGTACGAGCCTTTACAAATTACAATGCATTTTTAGATATAGAAATTATGGACAAGAGGTCAATGATGCTATTTCTTTCACCCTCCGCATCATTTTGGGGATTTTAGTGTTGGTGATGTTCCAAGTATCATAGACACCTGCACACATTTTACTACTTGTGATGAAAACATTCTATGAAACTATTGCTGGTACCCAGCATGATGTACATGCATTAAATCTAATTATATCCGCTTGAATCTATATATAATTGCTAGTGTTCCATTACTCATCGATACAAAGTGTCTAAAGACAACCTTCTTTTTTTTTTTTGAAAAAGGACAACTTACAGAGCTGCAACACTACACACGTTCTTTATCTGCGGTAATAGGCTCCATTTCTTTCCTGGTATGAAGCTACAAGTCAATGTTGAAGGGAATAGCCCATCTTCGGTACCTATGGGTGCTCCACAAGCCGCCCCTGCAGGAATTTTTCAGCCGTCTTCCAAGAAGAATAAGTGAATAACCCCTCGACCGGGGTTGCTAGCTCGGCTGCCCACGTTGGTGGCTGTGGTCGGAAGGGTAGTATTGGATTTTTATATATTTGATAGTTTTTACATTTCCATTGATATGGTCTTATTTGGTAACAAGTTCACAAACAAAATGAAAGTTTTCATATAAAGAAAAAAAAATCAGTAAAAAAATTTATTCATTTTTTAGTTATTCAATTCATTTGTTTTCTTTTTCATTTCGGAACATCAATTATCAGCAAACAATGAAGCCAAAAAAAAAACAGGGGAAAACAGAAAAAAACATAGTATATTTGGGAAAATTCAATAGAATCAAGCTTCCCAACCACGCAACTGGGTGGCTCTAGCAACACGGTTAACTCCAAGAGTGAAAGCTCCCATACGGAGGTTACAGGAATGAGTATGGCACATTGACTTGATGTTGTGAAAGGCACGAGTCATGTACTTCTGCAACTCCAGGTTCACTTTCTCCTCTTCCCACATGAACCCTTGAATGTTCTGCACCCACTCAAAGTAACTCACCGTCACTCCTCCTGCGTTTGCGTATATATCTGGAAGTATAATCACTCCTTTCTTCGACAGAATCTGCCAATAATCAACACACATTAGGATTTTATATTAAGAGATGGTTTATATAGTGTTGTTATCAATGCTGCTGGTGGTGCATCACCTCATCAGCATCTGGATCAGTTGGATGGTTTGCAGCCTCTATTATGAACTTTGCCTTCACATCTCCAGCATTTTCCCTAAACCAAAAGATGTAGAAAGTAAATAATCAGACTCTATGGTTGGTGTTTATTTGATTGATGAGAGAAAGTTTTTTTTGTCCCTACTTGTTCAAGACACCACCAAGAGCACAAGGAATGAGAACATCACACTCATGGATAAGCAGTTCATTTGAGTCCATAGCGTCTCCACCACTGAAATCAACTAGACTTCCAGTTGTCTCTTTGTGACTCAGAAGAGCGTCGATGTCTAGACCTTCAGGGTTTCTGACAGCACCTGTGATGTCGCTTACCGCAACCACTTTCCCACCTTTCTCATGGATCAGCTTGGCTGCCCATGTTCCAACATTCCCAAAACCCTGTCACACACCAAGCATATCTCTCAATATTTTTATTTTAATACCAAGAGGATGGGCCGAAACCACATCATGTAATATTAGTTTCGTCTTGGCGGATATCTCTCAATTTTTTTATTCTCATTCTCAGATAAACACAACATTAAGCTTCAGATTTGAAGTAAGCTTTACCTGAACAACAAATGTCAATCCCTTAATCGATTTGCCGTATTCAGCAAGGAGAGCTTCGGTTGCATAGACTACACCACGTCCTGTGGCAGCTTCCCTACCAAGTGAACCACCAAGATCCTACACCAAAGTGATCACACAGTCATATATATACTGAGTGTTATAAAAATCAGCCTAGACACAGCAGGTGTCTAGGCAACCCCTAGTCGGCAAATCGGACCTAAGCGAAACGATTTTTCTATAATTTTTAAAAACATATATATTAACATTTAAAAAATCGATAATCCCTCAAAAATTGGCCTAACTACTTCCTATCTATTTTTTCAACATTGCAAATACCAATAAAAAGCTCAAAACTTTTGCAATCAGAATCATAATCAAGAGCCTTACAATGGGCTTGCCGGTGACAACAGCAGGGGAATGACCATGAAACTTGGAGTACTCATCAAGAATCCAAGCCATGGTCTGAGCGTTGGTGCCCATATCAGGAGCAGGCACATCGGTGTGAATACCGATGAGATCATGGATCTTCTGAGTGAAGACACGTGTAAGCCTCTCGAGCTCGCTCAAGCTCAAGTCACGAGGGTTGCATCCGATCCCACCTTTAGCTCCACCGTACGGAATGTCAGCGACAGCTGTCTTCCAAGTCATGAGCTGAGCCAATGCGTTGACTTCATCCGGATCAACCTTTACAAAAAAAAACCAAAAGTTAAAAACTTTGAGAAAGAAGCTACAAATCTCAAGATCCATGGAGATGGATGGTTGAAAACTTGAAAGAGAGTTAAACCTCGGGGTGATATCTGATTCCTCCTTTCATTGGTCCACGAGCATTGTCGTGTTGAACCCTGAATCCAACGTAGGAAACAAGAGTTCCGTCGTCTTTGGGGATCGTGCACTCCACCTGGATCACAAAGTCAAGATTAGGACACGAAACAGAGACGTGAAGCAAAAACAGAGAGCTTGAGATTAAGATAAAACCAGAAACAGAGACGAGAAGCAAAAACAGAGTGTTGAGATCAAGTTAAAACCCGAAACAGAGACGGGAAGCAAAAACAGAGAGCTTGAGATCAAATTCAAAACCGAAACAGAGACGAGAAGCAAAAACAGATTGTTTGAGATCAAAGTTAAAACCCAAAACAGAGACGGGAAGCAAAAAAACAGAGCTTAAGATCAAGTTCAGCCCCAAAACAGAGACGAGAAGAAAAAACAGAGTGATGAGATCAAATTCAAACCCGAAACAGAGATGAGAAGCAAAAACAGAGTGTTTAAGATCAAAGTAAAACCCGAAACAGAGACGAGAAGCAAAAAACAGAGTGTTTGAGATCAAAGTAAAACCCCGAAACAGAGACAATAAGCAAAAACAGAGCATGAGATCAATTTCGAACCTTGATTTCTCTGAATGGGATCATGAGACTCTTCTCGATCTTCGAATCCAAGCCGAGGATTCGTGAGGCATGGCGGAAGTTCCTGTTCGTTGCGGCTAAAGCATTCATGGCTCAAAATCAAATCAAAGTGTGATCGGAAGGAAAGAAAGATCCAAACTTTAAGGACACAAAACGAAATCGAAAGAATGGTTAATGAGATGAGATGATGGGAGGAAGAAGACGAAGAATGGAGTATTTGTAGGGGAAGAAGACGGAGACAGCGTTTTTTGAATGGAAGATTATTTCTGACGGAGACGAAAGAGAAACTCTCCTCATCCTCTAAAATGACTACTTTGTCCCTAACTATTTAATTTGGCTTTCTCTTTCTTTTTAAAGTCAAAACATATCTCCAACTCATTAACATGTCACAGTCTATATCAAAAAGAAATATCTGCGTGTCACAGAAAAGTTTAAAAAACTAATGACGGAAAATGACTAAACAAATTTTAATTTTAATTAAAATTTGTACGTGGACCACCAAAAAGATTGGGGTGTGACAGTATTTTATTTTGACTAGTAGTATTTCTCTTTTTTTTGTTTGATTTGTTAACAACTAGGGACGGCTTTACTATTACTTTTTCAAAAAAAAAATTATCAATGTTAAAATACATTTGGATGACTTCTCTTTTTACCAAAAGTTGTCTTCTATTGCTTGTGTGACATTTAATGATATTAGATACTAGATATTGATGGATGAAGCTTGGATAGAGATCTTACATAAGGTCCACGTTAGAACAACACAAAATATACATCTGATCAATGGAGTCCCACTATTCATTCCTCATTTATCATAATCTCAATAATGCATATCCCATCATGTTCATAATGAATATATATGTATACATGTGACTCACGGCCATTATATTTATACATAATAATAAAATAGAAATTTTATTTGTTTTAATAACTATTGTTTAAAATGTATATTCTTTTGGTGAAAGTATAAGAAATTCCTCGCGATTATATGATGAATATTAAACTGTATCTGAAATAATTATTATTCAAAGGGCATTTAAGGAACATTTCGCCAAAATTTGGGAATTTGACAAATTGGTAAAAAAATATAAATAAATTAATAAGAAAACGTTGTGTATTTATTTCAACAAAACGTGAAACAAATAAAAATTGACCGTCAATTTGTATCGTGGGGAAGATGCGGAAAACATGGAGTAGGTCGACTTTCAGGGCGCGATTCCCTGCGGACGTGACAATGTCGTACTAATGCTTCTAAACAATCTCAACCGTTGAAAAATCGGGTGGTCTTAAAATCGTAGGAACCAGATTCGGAATCATAGTCAGACCCAAGCACGTTATACAAGTTACTATTCTGTGCCCTTCTGTTTAATTGGATGGCGACTATTTGCTTACCTGGCTGTGACGCGGCTACTCGACGGCTTTGTCGACTCTTATCCCAAATTTTAATTTTCCTTTTGACCTTGTGGTCTTTACTCAATTTGATCAAATTTAATTCTAATGCATGAATCTCGTTCTGATTAGTCATATAACCTAAATTAGTAAATCATATCAATTTAGATTATATGATTATATACCACAAAGAGTATCAAAACATAACATTTGTAACTAGAACTCCAAATAAAAAAAGAAAGATGAAAAAGTATACGTAATTTATGACTAGAAATGAAATTAGTTAAAAAAAATTCGCATAATAACAGTTAAAATTCTTGTTATTCAAATTAAAATAAAATAATAACAATCAAAATGCTTATTAAAACATATCATGTGCCGATGGACCGACTCTATCTTTTTGTTGGGGTACGTCAAACATATCATGAAGTCATGAGTGCCTGAATGGTGTGCATGCGTCTTTGTGAACATAGTTTAATTAAGTTTTGATAAATTATTACAATCACAATCGTGTTTTTCATATAAAAAATAGGTATCGTTTCAAGATACAGTATTTCTCAGTTAGGTTTATATCATAGACTTATAGGATTTTGTAGATAAGTAACGAATAAAACCATAAACTTACGATACGGGCAAGGAAAAACTGAAACGAATGAATTGAATTTTAAAATCTCAAGAAATACACAACATAAAAGATGGGGAACATTTCGCCGAAAGGACTGTTACAATCAATATTTTTATCTTAAAGAAATTAATCAGTATTTAGGAGGAGGAAGTAGCCACTTGGAGCCCTTAATGTAACCAAGAGTGAGGAAAGGCCTAACTTCGTTTTGGTCAACATCTTGTGTGTAAGGCACTCTCTTCTCTTGGTGTGACCCTGGTCCGAAACACTTGTACTCTCCATAGAAGACCGTCCTGCATTAATTTAGACAACATAATATATCATATCCGTGTAATTGACATATGACTTATATATATGTGGATGAGATGTTACTTGTCATATGCGCGGTTGAAGTTTTCTCTCCAGCCAGATGGGTTGACCACGCTGGTCATCTCTGTGAAAGCATAAATGACTTTGGGGTGGCTCATCCAAGACCGGCCCAAATAAATTCCGGTTCCGGTTCCAGTGATTTTGCAGTGCACAAACGTGTATCCGTTTTGTTCGGTGTTACTTTGTCTGCTTTGTGCCGTGATCACTCTTAATCCGTCTCCAACAGCGTGCAATTTCGTGTTCTAATTGATTTATTTACGAATACATATTCGTTAAACGTGTTAGACATACAATTATTATATGTTAAGAGATATATGTAATATTAGTTTAAGCTTACCAAGTACAAGGAAGCTCCTCTTCCGAAGATAAAATCATAGGTTCCTTCGATGTAACAGTCCTTGAAAAAATGGTTGCCTTTGTCGTCGCATAGAGTATCTTGAAAACCGTAGAAACTACAGGTGTAGAAAGCTGCATAATCACCGTTAATCCTCATAGCTAGAGCTTGTCCTTGTGAGCCTGGTTTTGGCATAGGAGAAGTATTCTATAGAATAACAAAATAAAATATATACACATACATTAGATTGGTATAGCAAGTAATCTTTAATGTAGTGTCATAACATACGTAGATCGAATATATATATTTTACGTACTTTAATGATGAGGTTAGCTGCCATGAAATAATCAGACCAGATAATAAGAGTTGCACTCTCTACGGTTCCGTACTGAGCGGCCGTCCCGTGGTAGGTTAAGACCGTTTGTGAACCAGGTTGACCAAGCAATGTAACGAATGGTCGACCTACGTCGACCGTGACCTTCTCCGTGTATATACCTGGAGCCAACTTGATGATCACACGCTTCTTGTTTCCTATCGGAATGCTCTTGATCGCTTCGTTTATTGACTTAAAGTTGGCACCTCCTTTTTGATTAACCTACAATGCAATTTTCACTTTCCATTAGAAATAACCTACAATGAAATATACATTGTGAAGATTAAGCAGCTTACGGTGACAATTATTCGTGCAGCTTCAGCAGCGTCGAGGGCAGGGTCTAGAGTTCCCTTTCTTTGGGAATAGGGTGCAACGTTGGTCTTGAACCATTGGGGGATTTGGGCTCTGACTTCTGGAATCGGCGCTGTATCGGTGGCTAGAACCACGGGCAAGATAAATGCGACTATAAATGCAACTATGGACGGCGAAATGTAACCCATCTTTTGTTGTTATGATATTTTATACTTTTTAATTATTTTCTTTTATAAAATAAAAGAAAATAATGAAAAAGAAAACCGAAGGAATAAAAAGACTTCACGTTTATTTACTTTTGAAGAAACGAAGAAGCATCGAAGGGGTTTATATACTTGTCTTGCTCATCGATGTTTGACCGGACAAATCTAACTTTTACTATTCTCGTTTGTGGTATATATTTCTTGGAGTATTTCTGAAAATCTGACTAAAATAGTAAATTTATCTATCGTCATCTACCTTTCCAATTAAGGCAAATTTACAGGTAGCAAAGTCAGCATGTTGATTGACCCTTCCAGCAAGAACTCTATTATTATATTTTCTATTAATAAATTTATTATATAATTCGATAATTTTCGTCGAAAACGTATATTCACAATTTTCACCAAAGTTGCGATTTCATTATTTCCTAACGATGATGTAATTTACAAAAAGAATGTGATTACGTAATCTTCCAAACACATTTGCATTTACAACTGCTCATCATAACGTGGTTTCTCTAGTTTTCTGTCAAAAACAATAATTTAAAATAGTGTTCTGCGGAAAATTGAAAACCAGTGTTCAAGGGAAAATTAGTGAAATAACATTTTGCTGAAAAGATTGAAGAATCACATTTTTGCTAACTGTAGAGTATAACTGTATAAGTGAATTTTTGAGGAAAAGTATATCAAAATATCTGTTGGCGGTAACTGTAGAGTATATAACTGCTGTATAAGTGAGTTTTGGAGGATAAGTATATCAAACTATATATATATTTATATTTTAGTTAATACACTATAAAGTTAGAATATAATTGTAAATATGTATTTTCAGTGAATTGCAATTGTAAACTGTATAAAATATAATTGTGTGTTTTTTAAAATTATATTGGTTAAAAATTATGAGCAATAGTTAATTACAAAAATAATGTATTGGTAATCAAAATTTAATATATTCTCTTAATATATATGCGTAAAAAATGGATGGAATATAATCTTTTGACATGCATAAATATGCATGCACAATATGTATGAACTATATGTAGACGTCTTATGCAGTTATGTGGTAAGAATATCCGATTTTTATTTTTTACCATGAGAATATCCGATTTGTTTAGCAGAATTGTGAGAGTTTTGGCATGGGATGTATGGTCTCTGTAAGACCGCAAGTTCGCAATAATAATGGCGTACACATACAATTCTAGGAACGTGAGAATAAATTGACCAAAAACAATAAATTGATAAATTATCTTATTTTCCTGTATATATATATATAAAATATGAAAAATTAAATTCTCGAGACAACTAATAAAATATACTGAATCGAGACCGTCTTTTATTGTAATGAAACCAAAACTACACAAGTCTCTCAACTAAGAAGAGATCGGACTCTTGGAAAAGAAAATACACCGATATACATATTTTGAATAGCTTAATATTAAACCTTAAAGCCGGGAGGTGGGAGAAGCCACGAGGATCCTTTGATGTAGCCGAGGGAAAGGAAACGGTTAGCTTCATTTTCGTCAATGTCTTGTGTGAATGGAACTCTCTTGGCTGTGTGTGATCCTGGTCCTGTGCACTTGTACTCTCCGTAGAACACGGTCCTGTCCCCCAAAAAAAAACATTTTAAACCAGACTATATGGATCATCACAACATAAGTAAAGTGAGAATGGGACTTACTTGTCATGTGCGGCCACCTTGTTTGCTTTCCATCCGGTTGGGTTGACGAGACTGCTCATCTCGGTGTAGGCGTAGACAACCTTAGGGTGACTCTTCCATGATCTACCTAAATAGATTCCACCACCATCCCCAGTTACCTTGCAGTGCACGAAAGAGTATCCGCTCTTCTCTTCTGCGCTCTTTCCGGCATGCGCTGAAATCACTTTAATACCATCTCCCACCGCGTGCAATTGTGTGTCCTTTTGAAATCAACATCATATATATCAAGAGGTTTCAGAAACTATGAAACAATTACATTTGCCCCTAAACTTAAAAAAAGTATATTATACATTTACAGTCGCATATGGCCTTGGAATTTTTGAGATTTTTATTTATTAAAATTGACCTAAAACTGTTTATCGCCTCTTATCATAAGGTTCCATAATCTATGTATTAAGAATGTAAAAGATGGGATATAATAAGGTAAACGTACCAAATACATAGAGGTTCCACTTCCGAAGATGAAATCAAATGTCCCTTCAATGTAACAATCCTTAAAGAAATGGTTTCCAGCATCGTCACAAAGCGTATCTTGGAAACCGTGGAATTTGCAGTTGTAGAAAGCCGCATTGTTCCCGGAGATTCTCATAGCTAAGGCCTGTGCTCCCTTCCTTTTACCATCTGGTTTCGGTGCAGAGTTCTACGTATATATAGAACAAAATATATAAAGATTATTCTTTGAATAATTCATTTTGACGACCACTTGGACTAGCTAGTACGTTAGCCAGGAAGGTGGCAAGTGCCACCATGAAATTTTCAGTTATTTGTATAATATATCTAAATTTTAGTTGTTTCCTGTTATTAAATATCCTATTCTAACCATGTTTTTAAGTTTATGTGTGATTTGTCTGCTATAGTACCATTAGCATAGTTGTTAATATATACCTTAACGATGATGTTGACGGCAATGAAATAGTCGGATAAGATAATGAGAGAGGCACTATTTACGGTTCCATACTGGGCGGCAGTACCGTCGTATGTAAGAACCGGCATGGCCTTGGGATCTCCCATTAATGTAATGAAGGGTTTCTTTTTGTCGATAGTGACCTTCTCTTTGTATTCTCCAGGAGCCATTTTGATGATCACACGCTTTGTGTTCTTTTCAGGAATGCTCTTTAGTGCGTCGGTTAGTGTTTTGAATTCACCTCCCTTTGGATTCACCTGTGATTGCATCATTCAAATTTTGTAGTCAAGAATCTCTATGGTTATATAAGGATTTGTTTATTTTTTGGGGACAAAGTTATAGGTTAATGTGTTTCATACGTTGATGGTACGTGGTGAAGCCTCAGCAGCTACGAGAGCAGGATCTAAACCTTTACGTGAAGGCAAAGGAGCTACGTTGGTTTTGAACCACTGCTCCGCTTGAGGTTTGGCCTCTGGAATTGGTGTGTTATCATCTGCCAACACCATCGGAGTAACAAACACCATAACCATGGCTAATAACATGGACACATGTATGTATCCCATTTTTTATTTTTGTTTTATTAAAAAATAATTTTTTTTTTGGTTTTATTATTCTTTTTACTTATTTTGTTTTTCGGAATCGTTTAATGAGAAGATTGCCATGAGGTATATATAGTGTTACAAAGATCCGAGAATTTTGAGTTTCATTTTTTTGTTTGCTATTATTATTTGTGGTTATCCATTTTTATATCTCGCTATTATTTCTCCTGTAACTTTTAATGTGGTTTTTTTGAATATTTATACTGTGTCAACGAGATTTATTCCACAGACGTCACATAAAAAACGAACCACTCAAATATACATTTTATAGTGTTAAAAGATGTATATATATGTGCTTTTACACCTATCAAGAAAACATAATAAACTTAAAGAATCAGTTTTATTTGACCAAAAAGACGACAATGAGAAAAATCATTTTTATTTCTTACCCTTTATAATCCCAACAAATGTTTTTACACGTTACATATGTAAGTATTTTTCAGGAGCTGAGGGAGGACTCAACCTGGCTCCACAACGCCTCACCGTAAGCCTTCTCTTCTTGCTTCTCCTCTTCTACAACAAATTCTCCTCTTCCTTCAGCTTCAGCTTCAGCTTCAGCCTCATCTTCTTCTTCCTCCTCTACTTCCTCAACTTCATTCTCTCCAAAGACACTTCTAGAGCCTTCCCTGAACTCAGCCAAAGCTTCCCTCATAGCCAAACCTGTAGCCGGTCTATCACTCCCTCCATACTTTGGAGCCGGTACAATAAACGGCAACACAATATCATCAATCTTAGACCCATCACATAAGTCTGTTTCTTCATGAGGTGGGGGGAAAACAAATACAATCCCGAGCTCGTAGTTGCATACACGAAGTTTACTGACTACTCTCATGGCATTATAAGACTGGTCCTGGTTGGTCCTGGAGGATCTGGAAATGGTCTGTCCCCAGGCAGCTGCACTGAAATTATGTGAGCCACAGTAAACCCAACCAAATGAAGAAGACCCTAAACCTCTAGTGGAGGTGAAGCGTCTTCTCGCCACCTGTTCATAGTATAAAGACATTTTACTACTGTGTTAGAGTCAGTTTTGGCCAATTCGCAAGTCTTTTATCGTCATACAGAGTGTTTTAAAAAAGCGGCCTAGGCCGCCTAATCGGCAAATCGGACCTGAACAAAACAATTTTTCTATATTAATTCTTTTAAATATCAGTTTTGACATCCGACTAATTAATAATCTCACATAAAGTGCTTAACTACCACCTAGCACACACACTGTTGTAATGAAGACATTATAGTATGTCATAGTATAAAGTTCTCATTAGCTCTCTTACCTTGATATGCATCGGGTGCCCGACTCTGTCCTGAGGATTAGGAACGGCATCGTGAAGCACATTGTTATATCTCAACTTTTGCCAGGTTTTCTGCACAATAATATATTAAAAAAAAAGGGTTCAATCACACTACTGCTGAATCATATTCCAAAGGCTTAATTATGCAAAGTTAGCAAACTACATCGGAGAAGCAGAGCAGACGTCTTGAAGACAAGACACCGCGCAGGCCATTCTTCACCCTTTCAATGGTAGGGAAGATGATTTTAATAGAAGGAGCTTCTCGTTCCTCCCTAGCACTCCAGCATCCCCACTGATACAGAACATAGACCAAACGTTTCATGCACAATATACTTGTAGTGATAGCTTTTAAGGGTGTTTCGAAACAAAAACAGTACCTCAGGATCAGACTCTTGGGAGTCAAAATGCTGTAACGCTTTTTTACCTGCGGCTGATGCAAAATCAGCTTGAAAACCTGCAGTTACTGAGCCTCCAACCGATGATGCACCTATTATAAGATAAACATCTATAAACTTAACACCCTATAAGGTATTTGTCTACCATAGCTATTTTGGAAACGCACTTACTGTAGACAAAATCAGATTCCTGAGACTCAGGCCACTTGTAACAGCCTAACACCTTTGGAGAAACAATACAGAGGATCACATAGTTAAAGACTGATACACTATCGTTAAAAGCACTTATTAGCCATCAAACTTACCTCTTGTAGCCTCCAAATGCCAGTACATCTCTGAAGTGAAGCAATCAACGAGCACAACGCAACAACATGATGTGGTAGAATCAACTTTGACATTTCTGAAATGGACACTCCCTGAAAAAAGTAAAGAGAGATTATCAGATATATCCATAGCTTATTTATGCAAAGTATATAGTTAACATATAATGAGTATGCCATACTTGTAATACATGCAGCATCAGTTGCACCTTCTGGTTACTCCTACAGGAAGCAGATGCAAGGACTTCATCTCGATACACATATCCAACAAATTTAAAGAACCCAATATCCCACAGAGGTGAAACCCATTTTGCAATGTTCCGCGGCAAAAAGCCTAGCTGGACAAACTCTGTCACAAAGCACTTTGTATTAGTCACAGAATGAAAATTTCATGTCAAGGACACATAACCATGAACAATAGATGAAACTACTGACCGTCTCTCGAATCATCATCAGGGTTAGGGACAAGGACGCTCACAGCATTCACGTCAGCAGGCACACTGGTGTTTCTTCTCATAACAAGTTCCAACATTCCGAGAGAATTTTCACGGGTTCTACTAATATATGAAGCCAGTCGTTTCAGTTGTGCTCCTGTAGAATCACTGGTAGAACGGAAAAGGTAACTTAGGCCAACGACAGACGCTTCCACAGATCCCAGAAACTCTTCATTGAAAGCCTGAAACAAGAATCATAAGATTAGTCAGGACACAATCAAACTAAGTGAAGCAGTAAAACATGAACTAATCAGAGAATCCAAATGAAGTTACTCACGGAGCTTGAGCGAACAGATTCTGTAAGATAAGAGGGCTTATAAGAATGAACTCCAGGGACTGAAGCGACAAGATGACCTGCTGAGTGTTCAAAGTTGTATTTTGTCAACTCGAGAATCCAATGGGCTTGACTTGGAACATCAGCCAAAAGTGTCGCAGCAAATCCAGCCAGCTGAGCACCAAAATCTGAACTTAAACCACGATTGGTTTCCTTTTTGAAATGGCTGAAAAGGGATAAGTAATCAGGGTTTGCTCTTCGTGGAAAATCTTGCCACCAAACTGTGTTGGTCACGTCATCCCACTGGAATTAGAAGTCTCCATTAGAAAATGAAATATGATACAATTCTCTGAATAAATGATGCATTTCATTACTATATACTTAGGCCTACATTCTTACCTGTCTTGCTACTAAGTTTGCAGACGTAATAATTACACGAAGACTATCTTCTCTTTGCAGAATAAACAGCTTGGGGTGATGACAAGCAATGCCTTGGTTCTTTCTATCTTTCCCAAATGCAATTTCCTCAGGAAATGGTGGAAATCTAAGACAAGATAAAAACTCGTTAGAAAAGTAGTGAAGCAATAGTAACAAAAAAAGAAAATATAATCCGGTATTACGTACACCATAGTTACGTTTGGGTAATTTGGCAAAGGAGCAGCGGTTCTTGAATCAGGGCTTGAGCTCCAACATCTCTCAGCATGGTGACATGCAACAGTTACAGGCAAATGACTAGGTATCTCACAACCGGTAAGAAACCTGCTGATATAGCTTTAATCAGACTCTTGAACAAGCATGAGGAACATATGAGGATATAGAAACCAATTCTTCTGTTAAGACTAACAGAGAAAATAAAAGAAATAGAAACTTTTCTCAACATACCATAAGATATCACTTGTAAATGTTGCAATGAAAATTTGTGAGATGCTTTCCACAGGGTGAAGAAGTTCTGGCAAGGAAACCACCCGTTGACTACCAGTTGGATCATGTTCAATATATTGAAGACGATTTAGATAAAAGTTCTTCCCAGAGCTTTGATAACTTTTCTCCTTAGTGAAGTAACTATTACCAGGAGTGTTTTCTTTCTCCTCATCAATAGGAATCATTGTCCTAGCTTTATCGCTAACAGAAATACAAGCAGCACCATCACTTTCTACCTGGCTAACCAAGTTTGAGACAACTATACTTCTATCTATATGCAATTGTGGGCTTGGCTGCTCATCCCTCACCTTTAAACCACTCATCTCATGATTTTCCTCATCACTCCTGACTTCTCTATTATCTTTCACTATACCTCCTTTTAACCTTAACATTGTACAATAGGATACGCATTCTTTCCCAGAATCTGACAGCCTAAGGCAAGATACAGGATCATCACTATTCAATACATGTCTACAATATCTTACAAGAGAGTTCAATCTCTCAACAACACCACCAACAGCTTTAACCCCAGAAACCATAGAACTGACTTCATTTTCCATCGGAGCAAAAACCCTTTTACTTCTCTTCCCACTAGAAAAACTCCCCCTAGAATGTCCTTCGGAAACAGAAGTATCCCTTCCTTCAAAACCAATCTCCTGAACAACAAACCCAACTCGTTCATCTTTACAACACAACAACCCTTCCTTCCCACAAACAAACAACACCTCATCACCAACCAAAACCTCTTGAACTCTACCTTTCCCAACCTTAACTCGATTAACATACACACCATTCAAAGAAACCTTAAATCTCAAACCCTCCTTCTCCACCTCATTGAAAAATTGACTAAACCCACCTGAATAATTCGAAAGAATCACACCATCAAAAACGTAAAGTTTGCTACTTCGGCTATCGAATAGAATCTGGCAGTGGTTTCTACTGATTCCGACATGATCGAGGACAAAATCGCACGACCCGTTAGCTGTACTTCGACCAATCGTGTAGGGACGATCTGATTCGACGTGAAGAGATTCTATGGGTGAACCGGTGGAGCGAGAAATCAACGGTGTGCCGATGTTGTGGATACGAATCGAGACTTTATCGCTATGTCTTCTCTTCATAGCGCATGAGAGGAGAGGAAGCAAAACCCTTTCCCCCAAATTGATTTTCCCTCCCAAATCGATGTGCTTGAGATAGCATAGCACTCTGTTTGGACGGAAGGATAAAGTTATTCTTCGCCTGAATAGTATAACTTTCCCGCTTTTGTTTTTTGTTTGTTTGTTTTTTTTTAAAGAAGGGGACTTGCTATAAAAGAAATAAAGAATTGTATCTATATTATTTTCCCACGTACATAAACACGAGACTCTCATTAATTGGTCCAAGTATGTAATTTCCTTCTGACCTTTCTCAACACGTCTATATGATGCATTTGTACTTAAAACATAGTAGATAAATCAGAAAAAATTGTAGAAGGAAAGACAATCTCTGATCGAGTTCCTAATGAGAAACCAGCGCAAGCATTGATATAAAACCAAAAAGATCGCAAGAAAAGTACATGAATTGGTGGCGGAGAAGTCGATATATCAAAAGTATTGAATTAACAGAAAAAAACATGCCGTGCATTGAATATTTATGAAAATGTGGACAAAAATCATAACCAAACCCACAAGTTGACAAACATAGAGTTTGTGAGAATATGTCACTATTCAGTAACTTAGAAATCAAGTTCGTTTGGTACTTTCTGAACTATCAAAAAGTATCTATCGTCATTGATACAATATTCATTGAGTTCTGTTCCAAACCTTTGCATATAGTTAACTCAATGTTGTGTGTGTTTGTTATTACAAGAGTTAAAAATATGTGCGCAAAGCTGTGTTGGCATATTTGTATCAAGTCAATGCGCTGTAATGTAGTGATTAGTGAACATTAAGAAAAGCATTTTTGAAAGGCATGCGAGTGACATATTGCGATCATGCTTCGTAGTGGACAAAACCGGATCGTATATCAAATGATATAAAATAATTTTATCAGGATTTCTTTTCGTGTCATCTGTGAAAAGTAAAAGGTTTTGTTTCTACATCGAACGTGACTGAACGGTGATTGGAATTTTGGAAAAGCTAGTGGTAATATAAAGAGAATATTCATGCACGTGTTATTTATCTAGTTGTTTGTTTTTGTCGCTGTCGTGTATCGGTGTATGTGTTTGAAATTTTGCATTATTTGCTTTAATAGAAGAGGCAAATGGAGAATGCGTGTGTATATATAATTTGGTACGTTATTAAGTATTTGCGTGTAGACATTTATTACGAATTAATTGGCCTATAACGTAACCTTCAGAAGATAGCTGATGATATACAAGTATAAAACTCCAAATCATTAATATGGAGAGATTCGGAAAATGGAGTAAAGATTAAGCACAAAAGAATCGAGATCTGTATTCTTAATAACCCTATCTCCGTTTATACCATCAAACCAAACATTGTTAATTTTTTTAATTAAGGTTTATTTTTTGAAAGTAAGAGAGTTTTGGGCACAAAGAAACATCATCATTATCTAAAAAGAATTATCTTTCATTTTCTACCAAATATGTACTTGTCAGAGTAGGTGAACATGTTAAAGCATTTTTTAAACATGATGACCTTTTGATAGTTATCTGTCATTCCCAAAATATTTATTTCTATTTTGATAGTTAACAACAAAAACTATTTTGTCAAATCTGAATCTGGTGGTGGTATAGAAAAGAGAGTATATAAACGACCAAATTAATGAACAAAAATAATCAGAAGGACTAGGTATGCAAAATCGGGAAAAGTAGCCTTTTTTAGGGCAGATCTCTAGTAGTTTAACTCCAAAGTGAAACCAGACAATGTGATTTTCACTTTAATCTGTACGACCTCAAACCCAACTCTTTTCTGCAAACAAAATCTAATAAAAAGGCTTTTAAAATGGCATTTACACGTAATTAATCCGAAATAACGAGGGTAAAACAGACAAATCGTTGTCACCTCACCTCTGTAACTCTGTTTATATTTCTTTGACCTTCTCTCTGCACAGATCCCCTGAGCTCTCACCTCTCTAATCTCGAGATCCGCCGTTAGCTTTGTGTCCTAAACTCATAGCTCCTGTCTTTTTCTTCTTCTTTTCATTTGTGTTTAGAGAAGGATCTTCAGATCTGGGTCTGTGTTTCTCTCATTTGGTTAATCAAGGTATATGTTCTTCTAAGTATTATTGTAGATCTATCCGTTTGATGATTCAATTGATCTGATCGAGCGTTAACGCTTATCATCTAGCTGGTTAGAAAACGTTTTTGTTTGGTTTGATTAGTACAGATCAAGACAAATGTTACATTTACATGATTCATCTAGGACGAATGTTATATAGCCTTTTTTTTAAATCAGACGCATGTAGCTCTAGCATTAATCTGATGGGACCAAAATGAATCTTGATCATGTAGTAGTTACCACCAATGCACTCATTTTGAAAAAAAAACAGCAGCATTGAATAATTATTATTAATTTGTCTTTAAATGTTTTAATTAGTCTTGTCTTTGGTGCAGGTCAGCATGGCGTCAGCGACTGAGAACCAATGGCTCAAAGGAAGAGTGAAGGCTGTAACCTCCGGAGACTGTTTAGTGATCACCGCTTTGACCCACAACAGACCTGGAGCTCCACCGGAAAAGACCATCACTCTTTCTTCTCTCATGGCACCTAAGATGGTGAGCTTACTCTAAATTCCAAAAAGTCAACTCTTCTGTGCCTCCATCATTAATTCTTTTTTATTTATTTTATTTTCCATTGTAGGCTCGTAGGGGAGGTAAAGATGAGCCTTTTGCATGGGAGAGCAAGGAGTTTCTGAGGAAACTTTGCATTGGAAAGGTGCCAAAAGTCTAAATACCTTACTAATTTGTCAATTTTCAAGAAATCGATAGGCGATTATAAAATCGTTTCGTTTAAGTCTGATTTGCCCCTAGACCGATTTTTAGAACACTCCCAATTGTACACAATATAGGTGTTATGATTGAAAATATTTTTCTCATCTTACTTTTGCATGGGAAAGCAAAGAGTTTCCTAAATTGGAAAGGTGCCAAAAGTCTAAATCATTCTACTAATTTGTCAATGTTCAAGAAATCGATAGGCGGCAATTAGGCCCTTTATAGGGGATTATTGATTTGCCGTCTAGACCGATTTTTAGAACACTGCCAATTGTACACATTATAGGTATTATGACTGACAACATTTTTTCTCATTTTACTTTTTTTTTTTTGTTATTTGAACAGGAAGTTGCTTTCAAAGTGGATTACAAAGTGGAAGCTATTGCTGGAAGAGAGTTTGGTTCTGTCTTCCTCGGTAACCAGAATCTAGCAAAGGTTGTTGTTCAAAATGGTTGGGCAAAGGTTAGGGAGCAAGGTCAGCAGAGTCAGGGCAAAGTTAGTCCTTACATTGTAGAGCTGCTACAGCTCCAAGAGCAGGCTAAGCAAGAAGGCTTTGGTTGTTTCAGCAAGGTTAGTCTCTCTCACTCTCTTCCTTACTTACATTCTCCAAATCTTTTAGTTTTTTAAATTAATTTTATTATGGATTTTACCAGGTTCCTGGTGCTGCTGAGGCATCTATCAGAGACCTTCCTCCTTCTGCCATTGGAGATGCTGGAGGCTTTGATGCAATGGGGCTTCTAGCTGCTAACAAAGGCAAGCCTATGGAAGGTGTTGTGGAGCAAGTACGCGATGGGAGTACTATTCGTGTTTATCTTCTTCCAGAGTTCCAGTTTGTGCAAGTCTTTGTTGCTGGAATCCAGGTGAGTGATTAAACTTGACATTTTAAACATTTAAGATGCAAATCATGCAACAAAGTCAGTCAGACATTTTTCTTTTAATGTTAGTCTCCATCAATGGGAAGAAGAAACACAAACGGAAACGTTGTTGAGACGGTTCCTGATGAGTCTAACAATGGAGATGCTTCTGGTGAGTCAAGAGGTCCTCTGACGTCAGCTCAGAGACTTGCTGCCTCTGCAGCATCTTCCGGTGAGGTTTCTGCTGATCCATTTGGAGCTGAGGCCAAGTACTTCACCGAGCATCGTGTTCTTAGCAGAGATGTAAGTTTTCTTCATGTTTATTTGTATTTTTTGCATTTGGATTGATCTTAATTTTTATGTTGAATTTTGCAGGTTCGGATTGTTCTTGAAGGTGTTGACAAGTTCAACAACCTGATTGGTTCAGTCCATTACTCTGATGGAGAAGTAGTTAAAGACTTGGGTTTGGAGCTCGTTGAAAATGTATGTGCTTATAATTTTAAGCAATGTTGTTATTATTATTATATGTTGCTAACAAACTTAATGACTTTTACTTAGGGTCTTGCTAAATACGTTGAATGGAGTGCTAACATGATGGAGGAAGAAGCCAAGAGGAAGCTGAAAGCTGCTGAACTCCAATGCAAGAAAGATCGTGTGAAGATGTGGGCAAGCTATGTTCCTCCAGCTACAAACTCTAAGGCACTTCATGACCAGAACTTTACCGGAAAGGTAAACATAAAT
Organism: Brassica rapa; assembly: GCF_000309985.2. Taxonomy (NCBI): domain Eukaryota; kingdom Viridiplantae; phylum Streptophyta; class Magnoliopsida; order Brassicales; family Brassicaceae; genus Brassica; species Brassica rapa. The sequence goes on along the minus strand of NC_024796.2, from coordinate 1,175,040 downwards.
TCCTGTTTAATTACTGTCTTGTCTCTATCTTTTGCTTGTTTAAGTGATTGGTTCTATCTTATCTTTTTAGGTAGTGGAAGTGGTGAGTGGAGACTGTGTTGTAGTTGCTGATGATGCTATCCCATACGGGAGCCCGGCTGCAGAGAGACGTGTCAATCTTTCGAGTATCAGATGTCCTAAAATGGGTAACCCACGTAGAGAGGAGAAGCCAGCTCCTTATGCTAGGGAAGCTAGAGAGTTTCTGAGGCAAAGGCTTATTGGCAAACAGGTATTGTGTTAAGACTATATGCATTCGGTTTGTTATCTTGGTTTAGATAACCATATAATAAAGATTCATTTTAGATAACTAGGTCCTTTCTGACTATGAATAGAAAGTTTAATTTATCAATTCCAACTTGAAGAGTAATACTAGAAAAGCTTAATTCATTTTTCTCCAATTCTCTTAATTAGGCATGCGGTTTTGGTTAATTCGTTTTTTTTTTGGGTCGAGTAGTTCGGTTTGGCCGAATTGTACACAAAAAATCGGTTTTCGGTTAGATCGGTTTCAAAATTTCCTATCAAACTTAACTGAAGTTTCTACATTTGGTTAGTTTTTTACATTTGGTTAAATTTCGGTTTTAAATTGGTTAAATTTCGGTTTTAAATTGGTTAAAATTTGAATTTTTTTGGTTAAGTTCGGTTCGGATTTTGGTTAGTTCGGTTTAAGGTTTCAGAAATTTCTATCAAACTTAACCGAAGTTTTTTCATTCAGTTAATTTTTTTTGTTTTAACTTGGTTATTGCCTATTGGAGTTCCAAAAAAACAAAAAAAAACTTGGTTAAAATTCAAAAGAATTGGTTAAGCTTAGTTATTTCAGTTAGTCCGGTTCAGAATTTGATCGGTTATTTAGTCTTGATGCATTATCATATGGTATTCATTTGCCTTTACACAGGTCATTGTTCAAATGGAATACTCAAGAAAAGTCACACCAGCAGAAGGTGCTACCACAACTGCAGATAGGATAATGGACTTCGGCTCAGTGTTCATTCCATCTCCCTCCAAAGGCGACACCGAGGAAGTAGCTACTGCATCAGCCATCTCCGGCACTCAGCCAGCTGGAGTCAACATCGCTGAGCTTCTCCTGTCACGTGGTTTCGGAAACGTGGTCAGACACAGAGACTTTGAAGAGAGGTCAAACCATTACGATGCTCTTCTCGCTGCTGAATCTCGCGCTCTCTCTGGAAAGAAAGGAATCCATTCTGCTAAAGAGGCTCCAGCCATGCACATCACTGACTTAACCGTGGCCGCGGCCAAGAAAGCTAAAGATTTCTTGCCGTCGCTTCAGAGGATCAGGAGGATACCTGCTGTTGTGGAATATGTACTGAGTGGACATCGGTGTAAGCTTTATATTCCAAAGCTGACGTGTAGCATTGCCTTTGCGTTCTCTGGTGTTAGATGCCCTGGACGTGGAGAGCCTTTCTCGGATGAAGCTATCTCTGTGATGAGGCGTAGGATCATGCAGAGGGATGTTGAGGTAAGCTAAACAAATCTAAACTTACATTTAATTTTTCTCTATTCTTTTGCTAATAGTTTGTTATAAACTTTACATAGATTGAAGTTGAAACGGTGGATAGAACCGGTACTTTCCTAGGATCAATGTGGGAGGGGAGGACAAACGTGGCGACGGTTCTGCTTGAAGCTGGTTTAGCCAAGATGCAGACTAGCTTTGGTGCAGACAGGATTGTTGAAGCGCATATTCTTGAGCAGGCAGAGAGAACTGCTAAGAATCAGAAACTGAAGGTGACATTAGTATAATACATGCTTTTGGTTCATAGATTATGTTTGCTAAACTGTTTTTTTTTTTTTTGATCTTTTTGCAGATTTGGGAAAATTATGTTGAAGGACAAGAAGTCTCAAACGGAAGTACAACCGTGGAGACTAGGCAGAAGGAGACTTTGAAGGTTGCTGTTACAGAAGTACTTGGAGGTGGTCGGTTCTATGTTCAATCTGTTGGAGATCAGAGGATAGCTTCTATTCAGAACCAGCTTGCTTCTCTGAGTGTTAAAGATGCTCCAATCATTGGATCCTTTAACCCCAAGAGAGGTGACATTGTGCTTGCACAGTTTAGCCTTGACAACTCCTGGAACCGTGCAATGGTAAGTCTTAGGCCTGAGATTTTTAACCGAACCGAACCGAAATTTCGGTAAGTTTGGTAGGTTTTCTAAAAAAAATTCGGTTTTCGGTTCGGTAAACGGTTATTTTGGTTTTCTTCTTAATAAAAAATTATACCTAAACCATACCAAAAACCCAAACCGAATTAACCAAATTTTGAACTGAAATAACCAAATTTAACTAAATTTATCCAAAATTATAACAAAATTAAACCAAAATAAAAGACTTCGGTAGAATTTTTCAAAAACCGAACTAACCAAGTACTGAACCGAATCGAATTTTATTTCGGGTTAATTCGGTAAGATTTATGTTTAACTTCCGAACCGAACTACCTAAACTAACCAAACCCGCAGGCCTAGTAAGTCTAGTCCACTTTCTTAGTTTCTGTGCTACTTATTCATTTAATCTTGATACCTTCATCTCCAGATTGTGAGTGCACCCCGAGAAGCTATTCAGTCACCAGATGAGAAGCTTGAAGTGTTCTACATAGATTATGGAAACCAAGAGTTAGTCCCTTACAGCGCAATCCGACCAGTTGATCCTTCTGTGTCCTCAGCACCAGGGCTAGCTCAGCTATGCAGACTTGCCTACATAAAGGTTCCAAGCTTGGAGGAAGACTTTGGTCCTGAAGCTGGAGAGTATTTGCATACCGTGACGCTTGGAAGTGGTAAAGAGTTCAAGGCAGTGATAGAGGAAAGAGACACGTCTGGTGGTAAAGTCAAAGGCCAAGGCACTGGAACTGAACTTGCTGTCACTCTCATTGCTGCTGATGAAGAGATCTCTGTCAACGCTGCAATGCTTCAGGTAGGTTTCCTCTCACACCTTTGTCTCTATAGAGTATTTCCAATAATATGTGTTTCTGATGATGATGATGATGATGAACACAGGAAGGAATAGCGAAAATGGAGAAACGTAGGAGATTTGAGCACAAGGACAAGCAAGCTGCTCTTGATGCTTTGGAGAAGTTCCAGGAGGAAGCTCGCAAGGCTAGGACTGGGATCTGGCAGTACGGTGACGTGGAATCAGATGATGAGGACACTGCTCCGGCTAGGAAGCCTGCTGGTGGTGGTCGCAGGTAATAATGGTAATCGATATGCTGGTTCAAAGGGACCATGACGTAGGAGGGAGACAAGTGGTTGGTCGGTTTCTCTTAAGGTTTTAAAGACATGTCATCAGACCTTTTTTTTGTAACGTTTTGGACTATAGTTATACTTTTTGAGTTTTAACGAGAATTTCCTATGTTTTTTTTGAGCAAAAACGAAAATTTCCTATGTAGGACTTGAAATAAGAGGAAGTTTGAACTATGCTTCAACAGTTTTTTTTTTGAAATACTTTTTACAATCAGATTTAACTGAATCAAAGTATACAAAAAACTCGTTACAACATTGGCGTATGTTGCTGCGACTTCGACCAATATTGTTTTCACATCACAAATGGTTTGGCCTCCTTCGTTCAGCACTTCAGCTCTCCTTTTTCTTCTAGTTTGTAGTCAGCTTTCCTCAAGATGATCCCTCCTTAGCTCTATATAGAGAACATACATTGGTAGTTTCATCTGCTGGCTAAAGCCTACACGCTTGTTTTCTTCTCAGTTAGGAAATGGCTGCGCTTTAGCCATGGAGTAGCCTATTCATTAAATTTTCCAATGAAACCAAAAAATATAATATCATTTTAACTTATAAAATAAAAATGAAAGATTAGATAGAACTTTTTAAATGTTCTTAAACCTTACTATTAGGCCGTTACATTTTTCTTAATTGTTTATACTCTCACAATCAGCTAAAACATAAAATATTGTGTATATAAAATGCTCAGTACTTTTCTATCGTTTTATATTTGAGTAATGAGTTGTACATTGAGTTGTGATCAATATTTTATAAAATTGCAAAAGAAATATCCACCATTTGCGATAAGACGTAGCTAAAGTGGTACAATGCTTTCTCGATGAGGAATTAAAAATATTGTTATATTGATTAAAATGTGATAAATTGATACGAGTTGAACTGGTGATGGATGCTTACTAGCTCCCACTTTAATGGGACTAGTGCTTATTCGACATGATTATTGTCCATTGCTATTTTGTAATAAAATAATCGTAAAGAGCTTTACGACTTCTATATAAAGAAAGGCCTACATTACACATTAGTTAAATGTATATATAATCATATTCGGATTCATTTTCATTCCTATAGTTCGTAAGCAGTGATGTTTCCAAGCTAGAATTGATGCGAAACTCTTAAACTGTAGGTTTTAGGTAAAATGCATCTAATTTTTTTTTTGCACATACACTATACAGCCAACATTTGAATTATCGTAGCTTTGTAAACTGAATGAGTAAATAATTAATTCTACAAATATTTTCTCATTCTACAAATATTCTCCAATGATTGTTGTTGTTGCGGCAAAAAAAAAGTTTACAAATTGATACAAAACTCTAGTACGTTGGATGAACGGATGAACTAAGTGGTCCTCGTATGACCCATTAAACTGGACCACCTTCATACACAATGCATATTTTAATTTTACGAAAAGAGTGGCTGGTTTATTTGTAATCACAAAAGGATAATTTATTATTTTCTAGTGGAAATGACGACATAAAAAAATATATATATAACCCCTCTTGTGTTTTTAATCGTCACTGAAAGTTATAGAACCAAAAACGAAGAAGAACAAATATTTGGATGAAGAAAAAAAGACAAATGACATGTTGCACCACAAATTTATAATGAGAGCTAGCTAGCATCTAACATTGTTTTAAATTGTTATTTGAGATTGTAAAAGGGGATGCAAAGCAATCGCACTATGACGCGCATGTGGTCTTTTATTACTATTTCGGTTTGCTAACTATTTAGATAAATTTTTTCGATGCAAGGATAAGATTATTGGTTTAGCAAAAAAAAAAAAGGATAAGATTATTGATATAGGGGATTCTTTATATTATACTGGGCACTGGCATACGTATTGTATTTCATACTGACACGCTTAATTCTACACCATGCAATATTGCAAGCTGGATTTCTTACAAAAGTAAAACATGCACATTATTGAAGTGTTCATTAAAATTATACGGAAGTTAGGTATAACTTTGATAGAGATCGATCCCTTGGGGTTTAAATAAAATTTAGCAAAACATATTCTATAGTTTTATATTTAAATAACAATAGCAAATAAATTATGATTTGGATATGGGACCAAATGAAGTATAAGTATTATAAATATAATGGGTTGAGGATAGACGTAGGAGGAGACTGGAAGAAACACTAAACATTTTATATCTTTTCTTGTCACTCACCTGAGGAAGAGAAAAAGATATGGAGGAAGAAACGGATCAAGAAGACGCCGTTAAGAAGCTTTCGAGCTACGGTTAATCGGAGTTAACTCAGTTCCGTTATCTTTCTCTGTTTTGGTTAACTGAGAAATGATGCAAACGGCAAGTCATCAGAGGCAAAGGGAAGGCTACGCCTTTCTTCTTTTCGTGCTTTCTCTTATTTTTTTCTGTATTTTTCTTCTCCCGGTAAACTCTCCGGTGATGTGTTGATTAGTGTGACAAGAAGTATTCTGATTGCTTTTAATAGCTTGACAATATTGTTGTTTCTTATAAAACTATCTATATAAAGTTAAAAGTTGCCATTCAGAAGTTTTTTTATTGCTTACATTGATTGATACTATCGATTCTACATCTATCTAACATCTTTCTGAGTTAGCTAACAAACCTTGACGTATGTGAAATAGTTTGAGCCGGTCCTGTGTAAATCTGTACAATACAATATACATAATTTTACAACTATAGTCCGAGAAATATAGTTTTTAACATGTTTATTATATAAAAAAGTCTAGTTGAAATGCATAAATCTTTTAGCTTTTTTTTTCTTTAAATGTGTATATATACGCTTATTTGAAATCAATACAACACATACAAAAATGTTATAAATCCAAACGTGCAGTCAAAATATACGTTCCAATATGAATGATCAAAAACATTACCGTAAGAAACTGAACCAATCAACATTAATTTGAGAAATGAACCAAACCGTAACTTTAATCCATCCAATATCCATTTTGAATATGTAACTTTACAGAGTTTGACTCTTAGATCATGACCACATCAACGAGCAAACGTATTACAGCAGGTCTTGTTTCTGTTATCTCGCATAATCTAGAGCTCAAGAGTCAAGAAACGATCCCTTGCCAACAAACAAAAAGAATGACTACTCCCAAGAAAAAATTGTATTTGGCTTAATCAAGAGCCATGTTTTTCTTCATAGCTTCATAAACAATGTATGTAATGCTTGCAGCTGGAACCACTTTAAGAAGATTAGGTAAGAGTCCTCTGTAGAATCCTCTCAAACCTTCACCTCTCATCGTTTTCATAAACTCTTGTCTCATTGTCGTCTCTGAACTATCCGCTTGCATCCTGACAGGACAAGAATCAAACTTGTTAAGCAAGAAAAAAAGATAAAACTTTTGTAACTTGTTAAGCAAGGAACAGAACATAAAACTTTTGTTAACATTTTTTACCTTGTTCTTACAACCTGTAAAGGGTAAACACATGATGCTCCGAGAGCTCCTGATGTCATTCCACAGCTCAGTTGTATCAGAGGACCCGGCTCTGCAAAATTTGAAATTATTTAAAGAACAATCATCTACAAAAAAAAACAATAAGAATCCAAGGGCTTTTGATTCTCTAACCGGTGTCTTGAAGAATGTATGTTCTAGACAAGTCTTTAAGCGTCTCATAAGCAGCTAGATCGATTCCAGCATAAGGTATAATCCCAATAAGAGAAGGAAACAGACCCTTATAGAACGCCCTAGGCCCCTCTCTCACCCATATATCCTTTGTAAGCTTCCACAGCTTCGGCGCCTTCCCACCTTCACTCACACAAGTCTGCAGCCTCGTCTTCACAAGATCCATAGGGTAAATAGCGGTCTGAGCCACCGCGCCAGCCATTCCACCAGCCAAAAGCCTCGCGCTCGTACCGATATCACCTCCCTCTCCTCCAATCATAGGCTTCAGCATCTCGTAAGCGCAGAACTTAATGGCGCTTTCAGGAGCAACCTTCATGACATTCAAACCATTGCCTCTGAAGAAGCCTCTCAACTTATCTTCTCTCCAAATCTTCTTGATGGTAGGGAGAACACCTGCGTGTGCTCTCTGAACTTGGAGAACTACTTTGAGGCGGTCCAGAGGGGCGGTTGCGGTTCTGGATACGGCTCCGGCTAGTCCTCCGGCGAGAAGGAGCCTGCTTCTTTTGACATGTTTGCTTATACCGTCTGGGATAACAGCTTGCTCTCCAATGTCTATCAAGCAAACCCTTTCCCAGTGGTGGTATATGTTCTCAATGGTGGCTTCATGAGGGTATAACAAGAGAAAATCTCTCCACTCCTCGAATGTTATGGTTCCGTTGTTGTCTTTATCAACGTGCTCCACGAAACGAGCGAGTTCCTCGTCATCTATTTCAATACCTACAAGAATATAACTGTGGGGGCTTATGTAGGTTTGAGATACTCAACAATCAAAAGCAAAAACATTGAAACCAATATTCAAGAAGTCTCTAGATGATAATTAGATGTTTCATAAGGGGATTATTGATATACGGATAGAGACAGATTTTTTTGAATGTCTAAAACCGATTTGCAGACTAGGCGGAAGCTGTCTAACCGACTAGGCAGGAGCTGTCTAGACTGATTTTAGAATACTGATTAAAACATCTTCACTGTAAACAAACTACTTCAATGCCTAAAGGAACATATCTCTGGACCTTATGTAGGTTTAAGATACTCAAACAATCAAAAGCGAAAACATTAAAACACAATGTCCAAGAAATCGCTAGACGGTAATTAGAGGATTTATAGGGGATTAGTGATTATGTGGATGCCTAGACCGATTTTTTGAACATCTAAGCAAAAATTGTAGGTTTAAGATACTCAAACAATCAAAAGCGAAAACATTAAAACACAATGTCCAAAAAATCGCTAGACGGTAATTAGAGGATTTATAGGGGATTAGTGATTATGTGGATGCCTAGACCGATTTTTTGAACATCTAAGCAAAAATTGTAGGTTTAAGATACTCAAACAATCAAAAGCGAAAACATTAAAACACAATGTCCAAAAAATCGCTAGACGGTAATTAGAGGATTTATAGGGGATTAGTGATTATGTGGACGCCTAGACCGATTTTTTGAACATCTAAGCAAAAAATGTTGATTAAAACATATTCACTGTAAACAAACTACTTCAATGCCTACAAGAACATAACTCTGGAGCTTATGTAGGTTTAAGATACTCAAACAATCAAAAGCGAAAACAATAAAACACAATGTCCAAGATATAGCTAGACAGTAATTAGACAATTTATAGGAGATTATTGATTATGCGGACCCATTTTTTGAACATCTAAGCAAAAATTTGTTTCCTTTAGACCCAATTTGCGACTAGACAGGAGCTGCCTAGACCGATTTTTAGAATACTGATTAAAACAAATTCACTGTAAACAAACTACTTAGCCATCAGTACACTATCAACATCCACAAGCTCAATAAAGGTTCCAACTTTACATGACACTATTAGTACCAGCCTTAACCAGAGCCTCCAAAACAAGCTACTAATTAAAACATACTCACTGTAACCAAACTACTAGTAGAGATAACCGATCAGTACACTATCAACATCCACACATTCAATAAAGGTTCCAACTTTTACACGACACCATCACGTACCAGCCTTAACCAGAGCCTCCCAAAGCTCCTCCGGCAAAATACACCCGTTGTGAGCAACATCAATCGCCTGGAAGATCCTGTAAAGCTCGAGCTCCTTGGCGTCAATGTAACGACGAAACTCGTGGTAATCAACGCGCCCGTCTCTGTTGGCATCACAGACTCTGAACAAATCCCTAGCGTACTTGTACTCGGGTGGAATCTGAAGCGAAGCTAAGCCCTTTTCGATCTGGGCGTAGTCCAAGAACCCTAAGCTCGAATTGTCGAAGAAATCGAATAGGCTCCGGATTCGAATCTCTCTCTCCTCGCTGGTCTCGCGTAAGGCTAGGAGTACGTGGTCCATCGAGATTGATGCGGGCTTCTTCATTGGGTTGATTGAGATTCGATTGAGATAAAGGAAGAGTCTTTGAGCTTTTGAATGATTCTTACGGATCGTTCATGTTGGGGAGAGAGAGTTTTGGATTTGGGGTTTGAAACGACGGCCGGTGAAGGAGGCTCCGGCGTCGTTTTGTTAACCGGGAGTGACGGTCCTAATCTCTTTCGCTCTATCTTCTTCCCTCACCTCTGCTTCTTCCTCTGTATATCGCGAGCAGGTTTTCCACGTGTGATTCTATACGGCACGTGCGGAATTAGTCGAATTTAAACCGGTCGGGTGTGTGTGCGTGTGTATTCGGTTTGAGTCAAACCGGTAGGTAAATTGTACGTGTATTGTGGTTTGATCATAACTCATACAGTAAGTTATAAACAGTGACTCAAATTATTTACGAGTCTTGTTCAAAATATTTATGGACTCTATTCAAAAAAATATCAAAGGTTTATTTAACGATGTAATAAAATAATTTTAAAAGTTTATAGCTCTATTTTATATATTTGACGTCTAGTTTGAAATTATAAACTTTAAATTTAGTACTATATCTAAAAATTTAAACTTTAAAACCATAATTTATATAACTACTAGGGATTAACCCGGGCTACGCCCGGGATTTTTTTATTTTTTCTAATTTAAGTTGTTAAATCATTTCTTATCATATTAAGAAACATATTTTAACACGTTAAATTAAAATATATATTTAACGTGTTAAGATGCATGTCATAATTAAAATTTGTTTAGGTTATGATATATATTTATATAAATATTAAGATGCATGTCATAATTAAAATTTGTTTTTAAATTTAGGTTATGATATATATTTATATAAATATTAAAATGCATGTCATAATTAAAATTTGTTTTTAAATTTTAACACGTTAAATTAACATATTTTTTACTATTTAAATATTTTTTTTATAATTTTGTTGGCTGTCTAGTTATCATATTTAGCAAAACTATATGTTGAGTGTTGGAATAAATGCTTTAAATATTTAATTAAACTGCAGAATATTTTTGGATCGACCACATGCTCAACAATCGATTGATCCGTAAAAAGATGATCGATCTCCTTGGCCAGGTAAGTACAATTTTAGCAAAAATATCTTTGATTTTGAAATATTAAGTATATAACTATTCTTTTGAATATTGTTTATGTAAATATTTTTTGTGATGTTTGAATTTGTGATGTTCGTATACTTAACCTAGATGATATTGATGTTTAACAATTTATTGTTTTCTGGAAATAGAAAATAATGATATATCAAAACGTATCTAATACTTTTTAAATGATAGTATAATGTAAATTACATCCATTATTTGAAAATAACCATTTGTTGTTTTTATTTTTTTTTAAATCAGAAATTATTTTAATTTAAAAACATTATTCATATATAATATAATATTTTAAGTTTGGAAGATTAATCTATATATATAAATTATGTATATTTTTTAAAAAATAATTTAAGATATTATATATTGAGTAACTGAATAAAAGCTGAATTTCTTATCTTGAAAATCAAATATTTATATTTTTGTCTTCACGTTATACTCACCAATCCATCATTGATATTTCTAACTCTGTATGTTTTTTAAAAAACTTAGTTTTAAGTAATAAACGAATTGAATAAATTAAATTCATCACCTATAATGTTCTGTAAACTATATTTGAAAACTCTCTAAAATTATATTTTAAGCTTAATATTACTATTATTTAATTTAATTTATTTTAAGCATAATATATGCTAAACCAACTTAAATTATATTTACAATAGGATCATCCTAAACCGGTTAATAAACCAAAAGCAATACTAAACCAACATGAACCAATACCTGATTCGGCGAGGAAGAAAGTGTTTCGGGATAAACGCTTGAATGAATATTAACAATAAAATTCTAGATTAGATTACTTTAAATTTGTAAGAATACCTTTGAGTCTATGAAAAGCAATTCAATTCTCATGAATAAGTTTGGCTTTTGGAAGTTGCGGGTTTCCCAATAATGAATCCACCTAATAAAAAGTTCGTTGTTATAAAAAATCTCTTTCAAGGTCATTAAAGATTTTTGGGACGACATGAGTTGATGGTGGAACTATTTTTTTGCTCGAGTGATTTGAAGTTTTCCTTGATAGTGTGAGGTTGATGTTGATGGAATAATGAGTTTTATAGGGACTTTCTTGATGTAAACTATACATTTTTATTTTTTTTGTTTAATGTGGTATTTCTATTTTTATATAATTTACTACCATTTTAAGATAGATGTACATTTTAAGATAGATGCTTAAATCTTAATGTACTTTTTCTATTTTTTAAAATGTTTATTTCCATTTCTTATATTTTTTTTACGTAATATCTATATTTTATATTTTAAAATAGATATTTAAATCTTAATGTACTTTTTCCATTTTTCAAATTGTGTATTTACTTATATTATATATTTTACATTTTAAGATAGATGTTTAATGCTTAATGAACTTTTTCCATTTTAAAAAAAAAGTTGTTTATTTACTTATTATTATATAGATAATTCATATATTATATATTTACATTATTTACTTATTATTTATTGATAATTCATATATTATATATTTAATGCTTAATGTTTATTTCCATTTCATGACTTTTTATTTACTTAATATCTCTATTTTACATTTTAAGATAGATGTTTAAATCTTAATATACGTTTTCCTTTTTTTTAAATTGTATATTTCCATTTGTTATACTTTCTATTTACGTAATATCTATATTTTAAATTTTAAGATATATTTTTAAATCTTAATGTAATTTTCCATTTTTTAAATTGGATATTTACTTATATTATATATTTACTTATGATTTATGTTTCTTTATATTGTGTATTTCTATTTCTTATACTTTCTATTTACTAATAATTTTATATTTTAAGATAGATTTACATTTTAAGATAGATATTTAAATACTAATGTACTTCTTCCATTTTTTTAAATTGTGTATTTCCTTTTCTTATACTTTCTATTTGGGTAATATTTATATTTTACATTTTAAGATAGATGTTTAAATCTTAATATACTTTTTTCCATTGTTTTTAAGTTGTGTATTTCTTTTTCTTATACTTTATATTTACTTAATATCTATATTTTACATTTTAATATAGATGTTTAATATTTAATGTACTCTTTCCATTTTTAAAAAATTGTGCATTTACTTATTATTGTATATATTATTCGTATATTTATATATTTATAATATTTACTTATTATTTATTTTTCTATATATTGAGTATTTCTCTTTCTTATACTTTATATTTAGTTAATATCGATATTTTATATTTTAAGATAGATGTTTAAATTTTAATGTGTTTTTCCATTTTTAATGTAAAACAGCAATGTTTAATAGAAGAACTTGGACAAATAGTCAAATAGTTATATTTATGTTTTTTTTCTTTTTTATATAAAATGGTAATGTTACATTATAGAGATAAACCATTTTTTTAGTGAAAATGGTAATCTTACATATGTTTAATGTAGTTTTTCCATTTTTTTATGTTGTATATTTACATATTATTGTTATTTTTAAATGTAAAATGATAATCTTACATATGCTTAATGTAGTATTTCCATTTTTTATGTTGTATGTTTACATATTATTTATTATTTTCTAAATTATATATAATGTTTTTTTTTACAAAATAGTAATGTTACATTATGGAGATAAACCGTCTTTTTTTTTAGTGAAAAATGGTAATCTTACATATGTTTAATGTAGTTTTTCCATTTTTATGTTGTATGTTTACATATTATTATTTTTAAATAAAAATGTAAAATGGTAATCTTACATATGTTTAATGTAGTATTTCCATTTTTTATGTTGTATTTTTACATATATTTATTATTTTCAAAATTATATATAATGTTTTTGTTTTTTTTATTATAAAACGGTAATGTTACATTATGAAGATAAGCCGTCTTTTTTTTAAGTGAAAAATGGTAATCTTACATATTTTTAATGTAGTTTTTCCATTTTTTTATGCTGTATGTTTACATATTATTTATAATTTTTGAAAATTAGTAATATTAAAATGTAAAACTATATTTTATGCCACGTGCCATCTTTCGGGAAAAGTTTTTTTTGCTGATGTGGACGCTCTATGGAGCTTTTAAAGGTCAATTTTATTAGTATCTTTTTTAGAAAACGGTAATGTTACATTATGGAGATAAACCGTCTTTTTTCTTTATGTGAAAAATGGTAATCTTACATATCTTTAATGTAGTTTTTCCATTTTTATGCTGTATGTTTACATATTATTTATAATTTTCGAAAATTAGTAATATTAAAATGTAAAACTATATTTTATGCCACATGTCATCTTTCGGGAGAAGTTTTTTTTGCTGATGTGGACGCTCTATGGAGCCTCAAAAGGTCCCTTTTATTAGTATAGACTAGGGATTAACCCGGGCTACGCCCGGGATTTTTATTTTTTTCTAATTTAAGTTTTTAAATTATTTATATTTAGGCTATGATTTATATTTATATAAATGTTAAAATGCATGTCATAATTAAAATTTATTTTTAAATTTTAACAGTTAAATTAACATATTTTTTACTATTTAAATATTTTTTTGTAATTTTATTGGCTATTTAGTTATCATATTTAGCAAAACTATCTTTTGAGTGTTGGAATAAATGTTTTAGAGATTTTATTAAACTGCAGAGTATTTTTGGATCGACCACATGCTCAACATTCGATCGATCCGTAAAAAGATGGTCGATCTCCTTGGCCAGGTAAGTACAATTTTAGCAAAAATATCTTTTATTTTCAAATATTAAGTATATAACTATTCTTTTTAATATTTTTTTTAATTGTATTTTTGATTAAATTATTGTATTATAATGGTTATGTAAATATTTTTTGTGATGTTTGAATTTTTGTTGTTCGTATACTTAACCTAGATGATATTGATGTTTAACAATTTATTGTTTTCTGGGAATAGAAAATAATGATATATCAAAACGTATCTAATACTTGTTAAATGATAGTATAATGTAAATTACATCCATTATTTGAAAATAAACATTTGTTGTTTTTATTTTTATTTTAAATCAGAAATTATTTTTATTTAAAAACATTATTCATATATAATATAATAGTTTAAGTTTGGAAGATTAATCTATATATATAAATTATGTATATTTTTAAAACATAATTTAAGATATTATATATTGAGTATCTGAATAAAAGCTGAATTTCTTATCTTGAAAATCAGATATTTATATTTTTGTCTTCATGTTATACTCACCAATCCATCATTGATATTTATAACTCAGTATGTTTTTTAAAAACTTAGTTTTAAGTAATAAACAAATTTAATAAATTAAATTCATCACCTATAATGTTCTGTAAACTATATTTGAAAACTCTCTAAAATTATATTTTAAGCATAATATTATTATTATTTAATTTAAGTTATTTTAAAAATAATATATGCTAAACCAACTTAAATTATATTTACAATAAGACTATCCTAAACCGGTTAGTAAACCAAAAACAATACTAAATCAATATGAACCAATACCTGATTCGGAGAGGAAGGAAGTGTTTCGGGATAAACGCTTGAATGGTTATCAACTGAAATGGTTTGATCATGAAAGAGTTAGTATGAATATTAACAATAAAATTATAGATTAGATTAATTTAAATTTGTAAGAATACCTTTGAGTCTATGAAAAGCAATTCAATTCCCATGAATAAGTTTGGCTTTTGGAAGTTGCGGGTTTCCCAACAATGAATCCACCTAACAAAAAGTTTGTTGTTATAAAAAAATCTCATTCAATGTCATTAAAAGTTTCTGGGACGGCAAGAGTTGATAGTGAAACCATTTTTTTGCTCGAGTGCTTTGAAATTTTGCTTAATAGTGTGAGGTTGATGTAGATGGAATAATGAGTTTTATAGGGACTTTCTTGATGTAAAATTATACTTTTTTTTTTGTTTAATGTGGTATTTCTATTTTTATATAATTTACTACCATTTAAAGATAGAAGTACATTTTAAGATAGATGCTTAAATCTTAATGTACTTTTTCCATTTTTTAAATGTTTATTTCCATTTCTTATATTTTTATTTACGTAATATCTAAATTTTATATTTTTAAATAGATATTTAAATATTAATGCACTTTTTCCATTTTTTAAATTGTGTATTTACTTATATTATATATTTTACATTTTAAGATAGATGTTTAGTGCTTGATGAACTTTTTCCATTTTTAAAAAAAATAGTGTATTTACTTATTATTACATATATAATTCATATATTATATATTTACATTATTTACTTATTATTTATTTTCATGTATATGTATTTCCATTTCTTGTACTTTTAATTTACTTAATATCTATATTTTACATTTTTAGATAGATGTTTAAATCTTAATGTATGTTTTCCATTTTTTAAATTGTATATTTCCATTTGTTATACTTTCTATTTACGTAATATCTATATTTTAAATTTTAATATATATTTTTAAATCTTAATGTAATTTCCCATTTTTTAAATTTGGTATTCACTTATATTATATATTTACTTATTATTTATTTTTCTTTATATTGTGTATTTCTATTTCTTATACTTTCTATTTACTAATAATTATATATTTTAAGATTGATTTACATTTTAAGATAGATGTTTAAATACTAATGTATTTTTTCCATTTTTTAAATTGTGTATTTCCTTTTCTAATACTTTCTATTTACTTAATATCTATATTTTACATTTTAAGATAGATGTTTAATATTTAATATACTCTTTTCATTTTTTAATAATTGTGCATTTACTTATTATTGTATATATAATTCGTATATTTATATATTTATAATATTTACTTATTATTTATTTTTCTATATATTGAGTATTTCTCTTTCTTATACTTTATATTTAGTTAATGTATATATTTTATATTTTAAGATAGATGTTTAAATCTTTACGTATTTTTCTATTTTTAATGTAAAACGGCAATGTTTAATAGAAGAACTTGCACAAATAGTCAAATAGTTATATTTATATTTTTTTTCTTTTTTTAATAAAATTCTAATGTTACATTATGAAGATAACCCGTTTTTTTAGTGAACAATGGTAATCTTACACATGTTTAAAGTAGTTTTTCCATTTTTTTATGTTGTATGTTTACATATTATTGTTATTTTTAAATGTAAAATGGTAATTTTACATATGTTTAATGTAGTATTTCCATTTTTTATGTTGTATGTTTACATATTATTTATTATTTTCGAAATTATATATAATTTTTTTTTACAAAATAGTAATGTTACATTATGGAGATAAGCCGTCTTTTTTTTAGTGAAAAATAGTAATCTTACATATGTTTAATGTAGTTTTTTCATTTTTTATGTTGTATGTTTACATATTATTTTCTTAAAATAAAAATGTAAAACGGTAATCTTACATATGTTTAATGTAGTATTTCCATTTTTATGTTGTATGTTTTACATATATTTATTATTTTCAAAATTATATATAATGTTTTTTGGTTTTTTTATAAAACGGTAATGTTACATTATGGAGATAAGCCGTCTTTTTAAGTGAAAAATAGTAATCTTACATATGTTTAATGTATTTTTTACATTTTTTTATGCTGTATGTTTACATATTTTTTTATAATTTTCGAAAATAAGTAATATTAAAATGTAAAACTATATTTTAATGCCATGTGTCATCTTTCGAGATTATATTATATATTTACTTATTATTTATTTTTCTGTATATTGTGTATTTTTATTTCTTATACTTTTTATTTACTAATAATTTTATATTTTAAGATTTATTTACATTTTAAGATAGATGTTTAAATACTAATGTACTTTTTCTATTTTTTTAAATTGTGTATTTCCTTTTCTTATACTTTCTATTTGCGTAATATCTATATTTTACATTTTAAGATAGATGTTTAAATCTTAATATAGTTTTTCCATTGTTTTTAAGTTGTGTATTTCTTTTTCTTATATTTTCTATTTACTTAATATCTATATTTTACATTTTAAGATAGATGTTTAATATTTAATATACTCTTTCCATTTTTAAAAAATTGTGCATTTACTTATTATTGTATATATAATTCATATATTTATATATTTATAATATTTACTTATTATTTATTTTTTATATATTGAGTATTTCTCTTTTTTATACTTTATATTTAGTTAATATCTATATTTTATATTTTAAGATAGATGTTTAAATCTTTACGTATTTTTTCTATTTTTAATGTAAAACGGCAATATTTAATAGAAGAACTTGGACAAATAGTCAAACATATTTATGTTTAATGTAGTATTTCCATTTTTATGTTGTATGTTTTACTTATATTAATTATTTTCGAAATATATATAATGTTTTTGTTTTTTTTTTATAAACGGTAATGTTACATTATGGAGATAAACCGTCTTTTAATTTTAAGTGAAAAATAGTAATCTTACATATGTTTAATGTAGTTTTTCCATTTTTTAATGTTGTATGTTTACATATTTTTTACAATTTTCGAAAATAATTAATATTAAAATGTAAAACTATATTTTATGCCACGTGTCATCTTTCGGGATAAATTTTTTTTGCTGATGTGGACGCTCTATGGGGCCTTTTACTACCATTTAAAGATAGAAGTACATTTTAAGATAGATGCTTAAATCTTAATGTACTTTTTCCATTTTTTAAATGTTTATTTCCATTTCTTATATTTTTATTTACGTAATATCTAAATTTTATATTTTTAAATAGATATTTAAATATTAATGCACTTTTTCCATTTTTTAAATTGTGTATTTACTTATATTATATATTTTACATTTTAAGATAGATGTTTAGTGCTTGATGAACTTTTTCCATTTTTAAAAAAAATAGTGTATTTACTTATTATTACATATATAATTCATATATTATATATTTACATTATTTACTTATTATTTATTTTCATGTATATGTATTTCCATTTCTTGTACTTTTAATTTACTTAATATCTATATTTTACATTTTTAGATAGATGTTTAAATCTTAATGTATGTTTTCCATTTTTTAAATTGTATATTTCCATTTGTTATACTTTCTATTTACGTAATATCTATATTTTAAATTTTAATATATATTTTTAAATCTTAATGTAATTTCCCATTTTTAAATTTGGTATTCACTTATATTATATATTTACTTATTATTTATTTTTCTTTATATTGTGTATTTCTATTTCTTATACTTTCTATTTACTAATAATTATATATTTTAAGATTGATTTACATTTTAAGATAGATGTTTAAATACTAATGTATTTTTTCCATTTTTTTAAATTGTGTATTTCCTTTTCTAATACTTTCTATTTACTTAATATCTATATTTTACATTTTAAGATAGATGTTTAATATTTAATATACTCTTTTCATTTTTTAATAATTGTGCATTTACTTATTATTGTATATATAATTCGTATATTTATATATTTATAATATTTACTTATTATTTATTTTTCTATATATTGAGTATTTCTCTTTCTTATACTTTATATTTAGTTAATGTATATTTTATATTTTAAGATAGATGTTTAAATCTTTACGTATTTTTCTATTTTTAATGTAAAACGGCAATGTTTAATAGAAGAACTTGCACAAATAGTCAAATAGTTATATTTATATTTTTTTTCTTTTTTTAATAAAATTCTAATGTTACATTATGAAGATAACCCGTTTTTTTAGTGAACAATGGTAATCTTACACATGTTTAAAGTAGTTTTCCATTTTTTTATGTTGTATGTTTACATATTATTGTTATTTTTAAATGTAAAATGGTAATTTTACATATGTTTAATGTAGTATTTCCATTTTTTATGTTGTATGTTTACATATTATTTATTATTTTCGAAATTATATATAATTTTTTTTTTACAAAATAGTAATGTTACATTATGGAGATAAGCCGTCTTTTTTTTAGTGAAAAATAGTAATCTTACATATGTTTAATGTAGTTTTTTTCATTTTTTATGTTGTATGTTTACATATTATTTTCTTAAAATAAAAATGTAAAACGGTAATCTTACATATGTTTAATGTAGTATTTCCATTTTTATGTTGTATGTTTTACATATATTTATTATTTTCAAAATTATATATAATGTTTTTTGGTTTTTTTATAAAACGGTAATGTTACATTATGGAGATAAGCCGTCTTTTTTAAGTGAAAAATAGTAATCTTACATATGTTTAATGTATTTTTTACATTTTTTTATGCTGTATGTTTACATATTTTTTTATAATTTTCGAAAATAAGTAATATTAAAATGTAAAACTATATTTTAATGCCATGTGTCATCTTTCGAGATTATATTATATATTTACTTATTATTTATTTTTCTGTATATTGTGTATTTTTATTTCTTATACTTTTTATTTACTAATAATTTTATATTTTAAGATTTATTTACATTTTAAGATAGATGTTTAAATACTAATGTACTTTTTCTATTTTTTTAAATTGTGTATTTCCTTTTCTTATACTTTCTATTTGCGTAATATCTATATTTTACATTTTAAGATAGATGTTTAAATCTTAATATAGTTTTTCCATTGTTTTTAAGTTGTGTATTTCTTTTTCTTATATTTTCTATTTACTTAATATCTATATTTTACATTTTAAGATAGATGTTTAATATTTAATATACTCTTTCCATTTTTAAAAAATTGTGCATTTACTTATTATTGTATATATAATTCATATATTTATATATTTATAATATTTACTTATTATTTATTTTTTATATATTGAGTATTTCTCTTTTTTATACTTTATATTTAGTTAATATCTATATTTTATATTTTAAGATAGATGTTTAAATCTTTACGTATTTTTTCTATTTTTAATGTAAAACGGCAATATTTAATAGAAGAACTTGGACAAATAGTCAAACATATTTATGTTTAATGTAGTATTTCCATTTTTATGTTGTATGTTTTACTTATATTAATTATTTTCGAAATATATATAATGTTTTTTGTTTTTTTTTTTATAAAACGGTAATGTTACATTATGGAGATAAACCGTCTTTTAATTTTAAGTGAAAAATAGTAATCTTACATATGTTTAATGTAGTTTTTCCATTTTTTAATGTTGTATGTTTACATATTTTTTACAATTTTCGAAAATAATTAATATTAAAATGTAAAACTATATTTTATGCCACGTGTCATCTTTCGGGATAAATTTTTTTTGCTGATGTGGACGCTCTATGGGGCCTCAAAAGGTCCCTTTTATTAGTATAGATTTTCAAAATATTCTTAAATTTACTGTTATTCTTCACGGCACGTGTGAATTAGTCCAATTTAAACCGGCCGTGTGTATTTGGTTTGAGTCAAACCGGTAGGTAAATTGTACGTGTGTATTGTGGTTTGATCATAACTCATACAGTGAGTAAGTTATAGAAAGAAAAAAAGAATGTCTGACCGTTAGTTTTATTTGTAACGTAAGAGACGGGAGAAATTGATTTTAGGTGGTTCGTAATTTGGTTAGCTATGTTCTTGGATCGGTCGTTCTCAGCAAGAGAAGCAGTAATGTTGTGTATATTTATTATTTGTATTGAGACTTTTCAACAACCGACCTTAGCTCAGTTGGTAGAGCGGGAGACTGTAGTCTGTGACAGATAATCTCTAGGTCGCTGGTTCGATTCCGGCAGGTCGGATTTTTTTTTGTTGTATAAACGCTTTTTCACTTATATTTTGCCATTTCTGTACGATATCTAATCTTGCATTGTTTTGTTTTGTTTTGTTTTATCCCCTGGGGCTTAAAGTGCAGTTTTCTTGTCGCTCTAATTTTGGAAAGTGAAACTTCAAAAGAATCATATAATGGCTTTTATTACTGAATATTCGGCTTTTCTTCTATGAAAAAGAAAAGTGCTTTCATTACTCTACTGGCTCAAGATTCACTTTGCTTAAAAAAAAAAAAGATTCACTTTGCTTCTTCTTTTTTTACAGACATATTCTTTGTTCCCCATAATACCTGTTTCACAGACAAACCAAAAAGTTATGATTCTACGTGTTTCTCTTTCAATACAAGGTTCATGCTTTCACCGACGAATATCAACAGCTCTCACCGTGACTACGAATCAAATTAATGATTTTATACCTTCTTTACACTTTTAAAACGTGTATTACGAAAAAAAGTTTAAATGCGGTTGTGAAATAAGACGGACTATTTGGGGGAACTGAATTTGGTTGCGCTGTATACAATGAGTGTGAGCAGTTAGGTAGCGATTTGTACATTGATAATGATACTGCATGTAACATACGTATTTTTATTTTATTTTGTATGATAAGTAGTACGCATGCACAGTTTGCATACGTAGTCTTTAGGCCAATAAGTTTGAAAATAAAGTGGTTGAGATTTGTGAGAGCTTAGAAGGCCGCAAAGGTTGAAAGGGAGGCGCCAGGCCCGCGTGCGTGCGGGTGCGACCATCCCCCACTTTCAGGTGTCGATCCACTTTCATATTCTGTCTGTCGGGATGATCGATAATAATTGTATTTATGTTGTAATACTTTGAATTATTTTGTAAGGAACGGTCGATATCTGAACTTCACATCAAAGAGTTTGAGTATAATTATTAGCAATACTATGACATGTTTGATCGATCACTTGCCATGCCTTTGTATTACATGCCAAAATGAAATATGTTTTTAAAGATTGCTAAGAAAATTTAAGCAAAGAATTAATCAACAAAAATCCTGACAAATAATCAGGCTAGGGATAATCTATTTTATTAGGCAAATAGTCATCTACTAGAGAGTGATCAATAGTTTTTTTTTTAACTACGATTTTTCTATATACTATTTTATAGGGATATCTAAAACAAAACCGGTACTGAAATTGTGAAGTCTTTCTGAAAATTAATAATAATTTTATTAAAATCTTTTTAAAACAATTTGAAGTTTTATTTATATATATTAAGTCAAAAAATATTAAGAACCTAAAACAAATATTTCATTTGGTTATACCTAAGACCGGTTCTACAATTCTAAGAACGATTTTACGATTGGAACAGAAGAAAAACGGTTTTGTGTAGTATGGGTTTAGCGTAGACGAAGGTGTAACTCAGCGCCACATCCCGCGTGTCAATTTTAAAATACTTAAGAGAATATAATGCCTTTGAAGTTCCGCGAGTGTGTCGAAAGTACAAATTTTTGTTGGCGGCTGAGATTCATATACCAATAAGAAACACGAATAAGTCAACAGAAAGGTTCCAAATTGTGAAAGAGACAAAAGAAAGAGGAGACAACGCGTTGGTCGGAAGGTTTTTTAAAATAACGAAATCCATGATCATAACCATCATTTCAATTGATATATGAAAGACGAGGCCCTAAATTACAAAACGAAATCATATTGTTTCATCTGAAACACATGTACATTGAATCTAACTCGAAATGGTAACGACCTGCTTTTGATTATATGTGTAATACATTTATGAATCTACATTATAAGTTGCCTATATCATTGTGACATTGTACTGTATACCATAATAAAGTTTATTAATGAAAAAAATTTGATAAAAAAAATGTGTAAAAAAATTAATAAAATAAAAGACGAGAGAAATTAAAATTATTAAGAGGGATAAGAAAACATGGGTCAAAGGGAGTCAACCACTTTGGATTGACAAAATCAATGACTTACAACAAACATTTGGGGAGTCTGTCTTGGTCAAATTTTCATTGTTGTTACTTGTACGTACCAGTTCCTTAAAAAAAAAAATTGGCTTGTCAAAGTCTCATTATACTGGCTATGACAGAAAAATCAAGACGTTTGGGACCTTGACTTATATTGGAAATACATTCTAACTGCGGTGGACGGTGTTATTGGATAATAAACGTGATTTTATATTTGTTTTGATCATCTACGTTAGACACTCCGAATGATATATCCGCTACCATCATCTACTGAGAATCAAACCACTGAATAATATGTATGCAAGTGTGTGCTTATTTGAGGCTACATAACATTTAAGGGTAACATTTTTGTATATAGCTATGAAAGTAAACCCAAGTCCAAGGGTTGGTAACAAAGAACCTGAAAATTCTTGAAAGAAGAAATAAACAAAATGATCACAAACAACACACGCAAAGCATAGTGAAAAAAAAGATACAAAACATTCAAGGAACATATGATCTCCTCATAACAAGTCGATCACCCAAAAGCCCTTAATTATTTATATGAGGATCTCAAAAACCCGAATAAGGAGAAGAATCTCCAAAATGCAAATATCTGGTGTAATCTTCTTGTGGCCTTGAAGATCCACCAGAAGATGAAGAAGTTGTAGTAGATAATGTCTGATGATTATACATTAAGCCTCCGGTTTCCCCACCGGCCATATCATAACTTAATGCATCGTTACTATATCCCCCTTGCTGAAGATATTGGTTATAGTAGTACTGGTTATCATATGGTGTGGGTTGTGGATTGGAGTAGTAAACTTGATTGTTAGAAGAGAAATAGTTTGGTAGACCAGTAATAGTACTATTACTGTTACTTGCTAGTTGAGCTCTCTCAGGGAAGTTAAGTTTGGCTTTGCTTCCTTTGAACTTAAGAGCTGCTTCATCATAAGCTATGGCCGCAGCTTCAGCTGTCTCAAATGTCCCAAGCCACACGCGTGCTCCCTTTTGTGGATCCCTGATTTCGGCAGCCCATTTTCCCCATGGTCGTTGCCTTACCCCTCTATAATGTCTCTTCCTCAAGTCTCCTTCATACAATCAAAAAGTGGAAAATATAACATATCATCATAAACTATCTGTTACTTGCAATATATGCTAGCAAATCTAGCTTTATGTGCATATACCTAATCCTTTTTATTTATACCTTGGTCTTGTTTAGGAGAAATAGGTTGGGTAGAATCTTGTTGATTATACTCATCAGAGTGATGTTGATTATCATCATGAGTACTGCTTTGGTTTCCAATGACTTGAGTCAAGGCTGAGACCATGGCACGTGTGTCGTATTGGGAACGGTCCGAGAAGAAAGGAAATATGTTCTCCTCATCTTCAGTTTCCTTCTTTTCTGATTCACCGGCTCGAGAAGGCCTCTTCCCATAATTCCTCTGATTCGCCATCTTTTCAGATTTCACTTAAATTATAGTGTTTTTAGAAACAAAGAAGAAGAAGGAAAGTGGAAGAAAGATATTAGTTAGGGTTTTGTAGTGAGCGCAATTCTGAAGGTATTTATAGAAGGATTTTTGTCTGTGTGAACATTATACAGACAAAAACAAAAACACAAAAACAAAAACGTAAAGCTGAAGTTTTGCATATGCTTTGGAAATTTATTTAGTTTTCTAGCTATCGTAATATTCGAGACACATAAATCATGCACTTATATTAGTGTACTTGTTAAAACAGTTGAA
The DNA here is from genome assembly GCF_000309985.2 of Brassica rapa. Classification (NCBI taxonomy): domain Eukaryota; kingdom Viridiplantae; phylum Streptophyta; class Magnoliopsida; order Brassicales; family Brassicaceae; genus Brassica; species Brassica rapa. The sequence continues at coordinate 1,150,403 of NC_024796.2, read as the reverse complement.
ACGCGTCAAAAAAAAACCTTTTGAATTTTGATTTGCTTATAGCAGACAATGCAATGCGTACGTGTGAATCTGAACAAAGATTAGTGCAAAGCTCTACAGAAGAATTAAAAACATATGAACGCAATAAAAAAGGATCCAAAAGGGCAAAAAGAGAGGAAATAAAGAAGGAAAATGCATGCATGTACATATTCTTTTTTTTTTGAACTTAACATGTACATATTCTTTACTGGTTTCTTTTCGGGAACTCATGCATGGAATCGAGGAAGAAGACAAAAATAACAAAAAGTTCTATTTTTTTGAAGGTTTTGGTTTTAAATACAAATATATATATATTCTCTGAGGAATAAGAATCAATAAAATTGTTTATTAATTAAATAATAAAAAAGAGTTACGGGCGTCAGTACGTGTAAGTAGGATTTTTTTTTTCTGAAGTAGAAGATTCTTTTTTTTTTTTTTTGCTAACAAAGATTTTTTTTTTTTTTTGGGACAACATTCTTTTTTTTGTTTCCTAAAAATACTTTGGATAGAGACTGAAAACGAAAATTAGTTATATGTCCAAGAGATGTGTACACACGGATCACTAGCTTAAAAAGAAAACGTGTGAACTAAACATTTGTTTTGGAGTCTATTATTTATTACAAGTAGATATACGAACTACGAAGATGCCTTCTAGTTTCATCTATAGCTTGGAATGATAGTTCAGTTTACACTGTATGTATAGTTATGTGGAAGCTTGATCCAGTGATCATCTAAACGGTTTTTATAAGTGCACGTGAGAAAGTAAAGCAGATTATTACAATTTGTGAGTTCAATCATGGCGTAAGTCATGTAAAATCATATGTATGACGTACGAGTTAGACTATCCATAAACTGATAAATATACTCGTGTTTTTCGTGAAAGATAATTAAATCATTAGTAATGAAACTTAGACGCGTATTAAATTGACTGTAAGATATTTAAGTTTAACAAACGCATCCGTCCGAGCATGATTATCTGGTGAACCCTTTTTTGGGTTTCTAATTATTTTTTTATCTGATTTAAAAAAAAATTTAAATCGCACAAATCACTGACCGCCACGTATCGGTGGAACCCGTAAACAGTGCACAAAATCCATCTGAAACGATTCTCAACTCACCTCTTCTGTCACCGTTTTTAAAATATTGGTGTAGCCCACACACACCTTTTTGCCTAAAAAACCGTTTTACATACTGCAATAATGCTGCTCTAAGGAGAATTGGGCTACTAATTTATTTGCTCCAAAAGGAATTGGGGATTGACTGATGAAATGGTCATAGATTACTTAAATATAATTTTGTTAATATAAGTACGTATTATTACTCTAAGAACATTTTTAATGTGTTACTATATCTTTTATTTCAAAATAAAGTAACTTTAAAATAGTTAATTAAGTTTTATACTATTCCTAATTTAAAGTTAAAAATGGAATGATGAAAAAATAAGATTACTCCAAAATGGAATAAATCCATTTTTAATTTTCTTTTAGAGTTAAAAATAAAATAGAATTAAAATATATTTTACTACAAATGAGTTTTAGAATATAAAATGGAATAGAGTTGAAATTGTTATGACCGAGGGTTTACATAAGTTGCCAACCAAAATTGAAAGAAGCACTAGAAACCAACAAGAATAAGAAAAGCATTGCCCTCAAGGGTAAAATGATATGGCATACGTATATAAATCAGTATATAAAGAATTTACCAAAAACTCAATATTTTCGTAGAGGATTAACACATAAATTTTGCGAAAATTTCAAAAAAATTGACATTATTTTTTAATGCATAGTTGCATCATGCACTAACATATGATGATGTTTAAAGAGGTTTGGAGTCATTGTTATCTCCGTTTTTTAAGAAAATAGCGATTCTACAGTGGTTATTCCACCTATTTAGGGGGTATTATAAAATTTTACTAAATTAATTGATTAACAAATTATAACGATTTCCATATTCCATAAAAGAGAGTTTAACTTACATTTATTCAAATGTAGAATGTGGATAAAAATTTGAAAACAACACTAAAAAGTTTAGGCTCCAGTATATAGAACGTTTAACGTAAAACTCAATATTTTGTATGGGTTTATACATAGATTTTGAAAAAAATCAAAAATATAACAATATTGTTTTAATGCATAGCTGCATCCTAAAATAACATATGACGATGGTCAAAGAGGCTTGAAACCTTTGTTGTCTATGTTTCTCTAGAAAATAGCGATCTTATAATGGTAAGTCCACTAATTTAGGGATGACATGAAGTTTTGAAAATATTAATTGGTATAAAATTAGAAAGATGCTCATGTACCATGAAAGAGAGTTTAAATAACATTAGTACAAATTTAGAATGTGGTTACAAATTTTAAAATAACGCTAAAGATTATAGGCTTCAGTATAGAAAACATTTACCAAAGTCTAAATATTTTCGTAAGGGTTGTTAACATATAGATTTTGAGAAAATTTCAAAACATTTAACAATACTGTTTTAAAATAACGCTAAAGATTATAGGCTTCAGTATATAAAACATTTACCAAAATCTAAATATTTTCGTAAGGGTTGTTAACACATAGATTTTGAGAAAATTTCAAAACATTTAACAATACTGTTTTAATGCATAGTTGCATCTTACTAAATTAGTTGATAAAAAAAATTATAACGATTCCCATATACCATGAAAGAGAGTTTAACATACATTAATACAAAGGTAGAATGTGGCAAGAAATTTTAAAACAACACTAAAAAGTTTAGGCTTCAGTATATAGAGCGTTTAAACATAAAACTCAATATTGCGTATGGGTTTATACGTAGATTTTGAAAAAAATTAAAAACATAACAATATTATTTTAATACATAGTTGCATCCTAAACTAACATATGATGATGGTTAAATAGGCTTGAAATATTTGTTGTCTATGTTTCTCTAGAAAATAGTGATTTTTTAATGGTAAGTCCACTTATTTAGGGATTACAAGAAGTTTTACAAAATTAATTGATATAAAATTAGAAAATGCCCATGTACCATAAAGAGAGTTTAAATAACATTATTACAAATTTAGAATGTGGTTACAAATTTTAAAAAATAACGCTAAAGATTATATAGGCTTCAGTATGTAAAACATTACGAAAAACTCAATATTTTCGTATGGGTTAACACATAGATTTTGAGAAAATTTCAAAAAAATTGACATTACATTTTCAATGCATAGTTGCATTATGCACTAACATATGATGATGTTCAAAGAGGTTTGAAGTCTTTGTTATTTCCGTTTTTCAAGAAGATAGCGATTTTATAGTGGTTATTCCACCTATTTAGGGAGTGTTATGAAGTTTTAATAAATTAATTGATAAAAAAATTATATACAATGAAAGAGAGTTTAACATACATTAATACAGAGGTAGAATGTGGTTAGAAATTTTAAAACAACATTAAAGATTATAGGCTTCAGTATATAAAGAATTTTCCAAAAACTCAATATTTTCGTAGGGGTTACACATAGATTTTGAGAAAATTTCAAAAAAATTGACATTATTGTTTTAATGAATAGTTGCATCATGCACTAACATATGATGATGTTTAAAGAGGTTTGGAGCCTTTGTTGTTTCCGTTTTTCAAGAAAATAGCGATTCTAGAGTGGTTATTCCACCTATTTAGGGAGTGTTATGAAATTTTACTAAATTAGTTGATAAAAAAATTATAATGATTCTTATATACCATGAAAGAGAGTTTTACATACATTAATACAAAGGTAGAATGTGGTTAGAAATTTTAAAACAACACTTAAAAGTTAAGGCTTCACTATATAGAGCGTTTAACGTAAAACTCAATATTCCGTATGGGTTTATACATAGATTTTGAAAAAATTAAAAGCATAACAATATTGTTTTAATGCATAGTTGCATCCTTAACTAACATATGATGATGATAAAAGAGGCTTGAAACTTTTGTTGTCTATGTTTTTCTAGAAAATTGCAATGTTTTAATGGTAAGTCCACTTATTTAGGGATTACATGAAGTTTTACAAAATTAATTGATATAAATTTAGAAAGATGCCCATGTACCATGAAAAATAGTTTAAATAACATTAATACAAATTTAGAATATGGTTACAAATTTTAAAATAACACTAAATATTATAGGCTTCAGTATATAAAACATTTACCAAAAACTCAATATTTTCGTATGGGTTAACACATAGATTTTGAGAAAATTTCAAAAAAATTGACATTACTTTTTCAATACATAGTTGCATCATGCACTAACATATGATGATGCTCAAAGAGGTTTAGAGCCTTTGTTATCTCTATTTTTCAAGAAAATAACGATTCTATAGTTGTTATTCCACCTATGCAGTTTTACTAAGTTAATTGATAAAAAAAATTATAACGATTCTCATATACCATGAAAGAGAGTTTAACATACATTAATACAAAGGTAGAATGTGGTTAGAAATTTGAAAATAACACTAAAAATTTTAGGCTTCAGTATATAGAGCGTTTAACGTAAAACTCAATATTTCGTATGGGTTAATACATAGATTTTGAAAAAATTCAAAAACACAACAATATTGTTTCAATGCATAGTTGCATCATAAACTAACATATGATGATGGTCAAAGAGGCTTGAAACTTTTGTTATCTATGTTTCTCTAGAAAATAGCAATTATATAATGGTAAGTCCATTTATTTAGGGATTACATGAAGTTTTACAAAATTAATTGATATAAAATTAGAAAGATGCACGTGTACCACTTAAATAACATGAATACAAATTTAGAATGTGGTTACAAATTTTAAAATTGCTAAAAATTATAAGCTTCATTATATAAAGAATTTACCAAAAATTTAATATTTTCATAGGGGGTTAACACATAGATTTTGAGAAAATTTCAAAAAAATTGACATTATTGTTTTAATGCATAATTGCATTATGCACTAACATATGATAATGTTTAAAGAGGTTTGGAGTCTTTGTTGTCTCTGTTTTTCAAGAAAATACTGATTCTATAGTGGTTATTCCACTTATTTAGGGAGTGTTATGATTTTTTACTAAATTAATTGAGAAAAAATTATAACGATTCCCATATACTATGAAAGAGAGTTTAACATACATTAATACAAATGTAGAATATGGTTAGAAATTTTAACACGACACTAAAAATTTAGGCTTCAGTATATAGAGCGTTTAACGTAAAACTTGATATTTCGTATGGGTTTATACATAGATTTTGAAAAAATTAAAAATTATAACAATATTGTTTCAATGCATTGTTGCATCCTAAACTAACATATGATGATGGTCAAATAGGTTTGGAACCTTTGTTGTCTATGTTTCTCTAGAAAATATCGATTTTATAATGGTAAGTCCACTTATTTAGAAATTACATGAAGTTTTCTAACATTAACTTTTACTTTCAAACATTTTAATCTTTTCATTATGAATTTTAAACTAAATTTCTGCAATTTATTTGATAAATTTTGTGATATATATTTTTGATAAATTTTGAATTATAAAACTTATTTGAGTTTAAACGAATGTAATTTTATATTTATGAAAATATAAATAAAATCTATTAATTTAATTGATTTCATATTAAATGAAATTATTTTGTAGTATCTAAACCCCAAAAATTTATACTTATTTTTGATTTTGTTTTATAAGTTTAGATTTAGTTTTATAAGTTACAGTAAAAAATCTATAAATTAATAATTTTGGGATTTTGATATTTTATTAATTTATAGAGTTATTAATTTACAAAAAAAAATTCATTTTTTGGATTTTTATATTTTAAGATATATATTTTCTTAAAGTAAGAAAATATTAGATTTTAGTATATATACATTAATTAACTTATAGAAATTTATAATTTATATTAGTTTAATTATATTATTTGGTGTGTATAAACTATGTTTCATAGAATATAAATGTTGTTTTAGATATAATTTACTAAATCTCATCAAAATATACTAAATGTTAAGAAAATATAAAGATAATTTGATTGTGAATATAAAAAAAAATATAATGGTTGGTTTGTACTTATATAAAATATTTATACATATAAATTATTAATTTATAATTTTAATGGGACCATTACATTGGATTTTCTAAAAAGTTATTATTTTATTATTTTATTTATTTGTGTTATATTTTGAGCCGGTCTAATTTGAGACTAGAAAAATTTATTAATTTATGGTATTTATTAGTTTATAGAATATTGATTATAGAGTTTCTAATGTATAATATTTTCATTAATTACTAATGTCATTTTATGTAATATTACATGACTAAATGTAAGATCCAATGCAATTTTTCTGTTTTAATAAGATCGATAGATGTGTTAATAAGATAGATTAATGTACTTAAATGAATATCTAAATATCTAATCCATATCTATATATTAGTATTTACTTGATATCTAAAGATTTACTGTCAGATTTTGATCATAATTTTTATTATCTTTATCAATAATTATTCAATTTTGATCACAAATATAGAATAAAATACACTCTATTTTTTCATATTTCATTCCTTTTATTCCATTTTTAGTACCGGTTACAGCCTTAAAGATCCCTACATGCTTTAATTTAAGACTGATCAATCACGATAACCAGCAATTCAATGAAATAGTACGATACATATAAAAATGTCATACCACACAACTATATCAACGCATCCCTAGTTCTCAAAATATTAAATAACTTTTGAATAGATATTTTAAGATGAGTGGATACAATTACATGTTCGGTGAAGCTGATGAAATCACCAGGAGAATCGAGGGAAATCGCAGACGACATGATAGAAACGATGATACTCCACCGCTCGTATCACCGGAGCATTGGTCTGACAACATTTATCCTACGATGAATCATTATCAGCCTCAGGGCCAAGCTACCATGTCTGTAACCTTTAATTCCATTCCAGGGGAACATCATCAGTTTCAACATCAACCTACCATCCGAAGACAATTCTGCTGGAGATGTTTTATGTCGTTGATAATATCGTGGTTGATGAGTTTTTTTGTACCAACAAATAGGCCGAGACCAATACGCAGGCCTTTGCCCTCTAACACCCCTCCTCCTTCAACCTCAGGTTTATCATCTTCTGCAGGTATTGATATGTTTTTGGAAGCATCGTATAATCGTATTTATAGATGATTTGGAGCTTGATCATGAGGAAGATGATGACGAGAGTGAAAAGTCGTTAGAGAAAATGAATGTTGTTATTTATCAGCTCAATTATACAAAATGCCAGTTCGTTCCTATATATATACTAAAGCTATAAACCGGTTTAGATACATTTACACAAACCGGATTATAAGTATTCGTATAAACTCATAATCTATATAACAACTAGATGCTATTTAGTTAGTATAGCCAACCGAGTAAACCAAAACTCGGTTCAGTCTATCACCGGTTAATTAACCTCTAATATACTTTTGCAGAACGCTCAAGGGATCGACCTAGCCAACATTCACGCGATGTAAGAGTATATAAAAAAGATTCTATTAATTTTTCAATAGCTAGCATTTCCTCTACTAACCTTTTTGTCTGAAATCGGAAATGTTCATCCTTCCTACGTCACAGGAAATAATCCAACGGAGTGTAGTGCCTGAAAGAATTTCAAGTGGTATAGGATTAACAGAGAGACAAATTTCTCAATTACCTACCATCAAGTTTCAACCTTCTATAGAAGATAAAAAGTATTCTTACTTTCTCTCTTATTCTTTTATATATATATATATATTTTTTTTTTTGAAGATTATTCTTTTATATATTATCCTTTAAAAATATACATATTTTCTGATTTAAAAACTGAAAAGGATAATGTGTTCACTCACTACAAACCAAGACTATGCTTTTCCATTTTTTGAAATCATATGCAAGTTCTAAAACGAAAAAGAAAAAACAATTTGATTACACAAATGTTGTAAAGAAGTAATTACAATGTGATTGGGGAAACAGGTGTCTGATATGCCAGTCAGATTATGTTCATGGAGAGAAAATGATAATTTTACCCTGTACTCACAAGTACCATGAAGATTGCATTCGTCCCTGGCTCAAAAGCAGTAAGGCTAGTATCGACTTTTCTGTCCTTTTCTTGGATTACTTGCATCAAGATTTACTATCAGCTCTGATGCAGTTATCCCTTTTTCTTTTATCTCTCACTTGTGCAGGTTTGCTGCGTTTGCCAAAGGCAAGTGGTTCTATCAAGCTAGCTTCGATCAACAAAAGAACCAGCAAATTTGACATTAATCTATTTTTTCTCTTTGTATATCTTTCTTTTTATAAAATTTTCAACTCAATTTTAAAGAAATATTTAGAAGTTTGTCATGTGAAAGGAAGAGTATTGCAGTAAATCGTAGTTACTTTTTTACAAAATATCCTAATATACTCAGATACCCTTTTGGGAATCATTTAATAAATCATTATTTAAAAAAATAAATTGAATCCAAAAAAAAAATAATCCCGATATATCCCATGAAAAGCATGCATTATTGGGCCCGGGCCTGTTTTGAAATGGTTGCTGGGTCAGTACTCAGTAATAAGTATCTTTGTCCGTAAGCTGTTGTTCTGAATCTGACAATGAAACTCATGTGGTCACCAGAAAGTGACTCTTATTCCAGTGCTTGGTTAATAACAGCTTAACACTACAGTTGGTTTGGATACTGGAACTTGCCATCTGTTGCTGCAGAGTTTGTTTTTATTTTCACAAAAATAAGTGATAGCATTAGTAGTAAAATTATTGGTTTAGGCCCCCTGAAATGGTTTTTGATCGTAGCTTATGTTAAAAAAGAAACAGTATTTTACTTTATTCACAATATCGTCGATTTTTACCATTGATGCATACGTATTATACTTGATACTATATGATATTGTAGTATCCAACTTAGAACACATGATTGTACGTGTGTATATATATATATATATACATACTATAACACAAACACATGACATTTCTAACCATATAGATTACTATATATATTGAAAAGTTCACATTATCTAACACTTGCTGAGAAAAAGAGACATAATATCCAACACTTAGAAATATGTTACACAACCATAAACCATACATCTAAACCTCTTATTCTTTATATATATTTGCTTTAAAAACTACTTTGCATTGCCGTTGAGAACATTGCCGTTGAGAACATCTTGGATCGATCGAACCCTTTTCAATTCATGTCATTGGTGAACATTGAGTTGTCATTGGTGAACATTGAGTCCATGAAGTCGTTCTCATTAGCCAAGTTCTAGATATATAGAAACAAATTTAATCAAAAAATATTCAATGACCAATAAACTGCAATATAAACTTATATAGAAAAAATAGTTTAAACTTTTACCTCTAAATCCAACAACGACCAATCAAAATCTGGAACATCTTGTTCCTACCAAATATATGCGACGTTTCAGAGTTAAAAATAATAATATCGTTGATATATCATGGAAATATTATAAAATAATACAAATAAGAGGTACCTGAGCATGATTAGGGTTTTTGTTGAAAGTTGGATCATTCGTCTCCGGAGCAGCAAAAGTGTTTGATGTTTTTTCATTAAAATGACCCTTCGCAACAAAGTCAAATATATTATTCAATAAGACTTTATATATATCGAAAGTACTCCTTCTAAATGTATAGATATAATATATTGAACAAATGTCTAGATACAGTGCATATATATATATTTGCTTATAAGAGTAGCAGAAATCTTCTACTAAAGTTCTAATAGTAACAAATTTAGTTAGAAAATTTCCAACAATATTATATTCTCAAACATATGATGATGTATATAATCTTTGATAGGAAGTTGATTCAAATACAATCTTGTGATTGCTAAATCCCCTAATAATATGTATGTACCGGATTTAGGTTCAGAAAGATTCAGCCACTATCTTCTTCTAAATATATAGATATATTGAACAAATGTCTAGATACAATGCCTATATTTGTTTATAAGAAGAGTAGCAGAGATCTACTAAAGTTCTAATAGTAACAAATCTAGTTAGAAAATTTCACACACTAGATTCTCAAACATATGATAATGTATAATCTTATGATAGGAAGTTCATTCAAATACAATCTTGTAATTGCTAAAGGTCACCTAATAATATGTATGTACCTGACTTATGTTCAGAAAGGTCCAGTCACCATCTTCTTCAAGAGAGGAAGTCTGATTCAGTTCAGTCTCAAGATTTGCAGGGATCTCAAATTTGTTGGCAGATACTGCTTCTTCTTGTTGCTGCTCGTATCACATATCAGACAAGAAAATCTCACAACATATAGTTCATGTATATATACATAATTGAAACATTTTGGGATGTGAAGACATATACCTTGTCATGATCGAAGTCAAAGTTACTTAAATCGCAAGGAATCTCGTTAATGTTGCCGAGGTCATCATACATGCTGAGATTATCCAGTTGTATAGTTGTAGAGGCATGTGGTTGAGGCTTATATGCAGTGTTTTCATTGTTTAAGAGCAATCCGTATGAGATATTGCTAGGCCCCGGTTGAGTAGGAGTTAAACTTTCGTAGCTACTCATTCCTGAATGATTAGTTGTTAAACTTCCAAAGCTACTCATTCCTGGTTGAGTAGGAGGTAAGCTTGTGTGGCTGCTTATTCCTGGTTGATTAGGAAATAAACTTCCATGGGTGCTCAATGCTGGTTGATAAGAAGTTAAACTCCCATAGCTACTCATTCCTCGTTGAGTAGGAGTCAAGCTTCCCTTGCTGCTCATTCCTGGTTGAGTACTCACTCCTGGTTGACTAGGAGATAAACTCCCATAGCTACTCATTCCTTGTTGAGTAGGCGTCAAGCTTCTATGGCTACTCATTCCTGGTTGAGTAGGAGTAAAGCTTCCAAGGCTGCTCATTCCTCGTTGATAAGGAGTTAAGCTTCCATAGCTGCTCATTCCTAGTTGATTAGGAGATACACTTGCATAGCTACTCATTCCTGGTTGATTAGATATCGAACATCCATAGCTCCTCAATCCTGGTTGATTAGGAGTCGAACTTCCATGGCTGTTAATTCTTGGTTGATTAGAAGTTGAACTTGCATAGCTGCTCATCGTGTTGTCGTTGAAATTATTTCCATTTATAGCCAACATTCCATGTTGTCCAAACCCGAGAACTTGAGATGTTTGGCCAGTTTTGTTCGCCGTCACGGTTGGTTCAAGAAAGCTTCTACTTCCTTCGTTTTGCAATGGCTGCGTTGAAAAACTGAGGTTGCTTTTGATGGGCATGGTCAAGTTTGATCCAGTACGGTGCGGCTCATAGGTAGATAACCGGTTCATGTGGTTGTAAGGCATCTGGTTGAAGCGGACAGGTTCACATGTGTTGGATAAGAGCCTAGACTGTCCAAGACCGTGTCTAGGTTTGGAATAGCTAGATTTGTTGTTAAGACCTGTGTCGTACCAAGAAGAAGAGGTTGTGTAGTTACTATGGTACGGCTCCATGCCTCTTCCATGCAACATGCCTGAATTTTCCGCGACTTTCCTCAAAAAATTTCGATATTTCTGTATGGTAAACAGTTTTTAGTTAACTAAAGGTGAGTGATACACAATCTAGTGATCTATAGTTTTTAAAAATGGAGAGCAATTAAAAAAAAACACACAACTTAAACGAATAGAAGAAAAAGTTATAACTAGGTCAATGAAAAATAGACCAATTTAAATCCATTGGTAGTTAACTTTAAGATTTCTTTAACACTGTTTAACAGAGTATTTAAAATACTACTTTAACGAAAATACTACTATCTTATATATTAAAACAGAAGTCATGACTTCTTTTCATGTGTGATTTTTTTAGTTTGGACCATTTCTAAAAAATATCATATTTTACATAAGTTCATTATTATATTTTTAATATCTTTATTTTTTTATTTGAAATACAAATGAATATATTTAAAATGTTCGAACAAAATCTTTTTAAAATCTTCTTAGAATCTTTTTAAATTTACTGTTGAAAATTAGTTAGTTTTAATTTAAATTATCATATAATATAATTAGAAATTAAAATTGAATATACTTTTGGTTTATAAACAAAAATTTAAATAAAATGAAACTAATTAATTTCAAAAATACATTTACTAATAATTTTAAAAGATTTTTTTAGAAATAAATATTTATTTCTATTTTAATTTTTTCAAATTTGTTTTCTAATAAAAATAAAAATCATGATTTTTTTATGAGTGATATTTTTATTTGGACCATCATTTAAATTCTCTATTAAATGTATATCACTAATGCTAATATATACAATATTTTTAACTACTTTCATCATAATATCTTTTATATCTTTTATTTTTTTAAAAAATATTAAAATTCTAACAAATCTCTTGAAAAAGATTATAATAAGATCTTAATTGTCATAAATTGAATATAAATATTTTCAACTAATTTTGTAATTAGTAATAAAATTTTACTAATAGAATAAAATTATATCCTATTTTATCAATTTTATAATAATATCTATCATTTTAAAATAAAAACGTTATATTGAACAATATATGATAAAATTATTTTAAATTTATATGTTAACATATTTTATTTTCATAAATATAAAATATTTATGCTGAAAATATAATATGTTGGTTGAACGGGTTAATATTAGTAAACTATATAATACATGTATAAAAATTTATCTTATCTTAAATTTTTTAATATACAGTAATTTATTATATAAAATTAATAAGCATTAAAAATTACTAAAAAAATCTAGCGATTTGAATTACAGATCATGATTATAATAAATTAAATACAAAATTATTTTCATATATGTTGTTTCATGCATTAAAAAATTTAGTTTCGTAATCAAACACAAATTCAATAGGACAAATATATAATAAGCAACATATATATGTGATGATTTTAATTTACAACATGAAAACTATAAAATTATTATATTTGACATAATTATACAAACATTTAAATATGTAAGTAACATAAAAAAATATATAGTAATTATGTAAAACAAATATCTATATATATCAATGTGAAAATATATACCCGCACGGTTGTGCGGGTAAAAATCTAGTATTCCTTAAAACTTCGTTAGTTTAATGTTGACTTACATAAATTGTTGTTAAAAATAAAAATAATAATCCCGTTTAAAACATCAAAAAACATTAAAAAAGAGATCGATGATCAAACCTGTAAATGGCTGGCAACGTTCTCTCTTGTCAAGTATGATACGTCCATGAACTCTAAAATTTTCTTTGGCACAGCCTCTTTGGAAGATTCAAGTTCAGCAAAGAAACAAGTTTGTAAGAAAATGTAAGAAAATAAACAGTATATTGCGTATTGTATAAATACGTTATAATTAAAAAAAAAAACAAAACACTTACTGTCAAGACCAATATGGTGGATAGCTTGTAAGAAAAGGTCATGAAGGTAGTCCGACCACGAAAGCTTACTCTTCTTGGAAGGCTGCGGCAAAGACTCATCATCATCACCAAAATCACCGTTTGATTTTCTTTTTCGATTTTTTCGTGAACCATCTGTACTATCACAACTTCCATTGAAACTGTTCACAGATCGTGAATCTGATTTAGATGAGAACTCCTTGTTCTTCTTGGTCTTTGAGACATTAGCTTGTTCAGGAAGCAACTGGATTTGCTGAGGGATGCTAACATTTGTATCCATGTGGTTGTGCTCGGTCCTTGATATGGACTTACCCTTCCTCTTATAAGTAAAAGCAACTTGGTAGATCTTTGGTAGGTCAGTCGGTTTGATGGGTTTTGGAAGGAAACACACCGATCCACAAGCTAAACTCTCTTGTTCTTTGTTGGTGTCCGATGACATAACTTTCATATTTTATAAAATGTAAGAAAAATAGTTAAAACTTAGAATTATAGCAAAACAATTTAATTTTTCTTCAAAATATTATAGTTTCTTAAAAAAATATTACAATTTCTTACCAAAATTTTTAGAAAGAAATACAACAACTTTTAGGAAAATTTTATAATTTTGTAGAAAAATATTATTATTATTTTAAGAAAATATTATAATTTTTCAGTTGTATGTAAGTTGTAAAAGAAAAAAAAAACAAACTGACCTATGACCGGAAAGTTGCCAAATTGTCGAGTGATTTGTTGTTTGAGTTGTAGACCATTCATGCCAGGCATGTAATAGTCTGTGACTATAAGATCGATGTTGTTTCTTTGGATTTTAAGAGTAGACAATGCTTCCCTTGCGTCTCTTACAGCTATAACTGTGATCTCCATAGATGGATCTAAAGCCATTTGACCAAAGTAAAGATTCAAATGTAATGGGAAAATATTAAAGTACAAAGATTATTACTTTTAATTGTTTTAACCTTTTTAAAATGAGAACAAAGTGCAAAATAGATGTTAGTTATACACTAATTTATTTGAAAGGCTATGAAAGGCTAACTGATTGACTATTTATAAGAAAAGTAGACTTGAAGAACATCCATTAGTTTTAAACTTTGAAAGCCAACAAAAAAAAATCATGTTGTGACGCAAAACACGATGTAAATATCATTTTTTGGGTAAAAATATCATATCAATTTTTTTTTTACATTTTTGTTCAATATACTTTTGAAAACTTACATAGTACATTGGTTGTATTTTTGTATCAACCAAAACTATTAGTTTAAAAATCATCAAAATAGAAATATCTCTATATTGAAAATTTAGATGTGTGAAGGTAACTGGATTTCACATCCTAATGATTAAGAAATTTAATTTTGAAATTCAACAAAATGTAACTTTTGAAAGGGCTAAAATTTTACTATCTTTCTGTTCGGCTAATTGGTTTCAAATATCAATGAAGTTACAAAGAACTTAGTAACATATTGTATTTGATAACCTTACCTCTGTATTTGGATCTTTCAAGCATGCGTGACACAATTTCACGGGAGACAGGATCATCATCAACAACCATAATATTGATTCTCAAGACAGAGCTTTGGTTGTTGAGAGATTGGGCAAAAGTCATTCTGCTAGTCTTTGTATATTTTTGTTGTGTGTTTTCAAGTCTGTATAAACTACTCAGGCTACAGAAAACTCAATTTAAAGGCGGCCTAAAGTAGACACGCTAATATAACATCTGGCATTGTTGTAGTGGTGCATATGTAATTTATTTTAGAAAGAAATAATAATGATATTGTTTTGTTTTACTAATTTAGAAAAAAGAGATACAACAACAAAATACCGTGTGCTAATTTATGTAAAAATCTAGACTAAAGTAAGCAAAAGTTAATGCTATTTACCAATATATATCTTTTTAGTTCTACAAAATATATGCAATTGTTTTTTTTTTCTGAAGATCTTTTGTTTCTCATTTAGGATTGATTTTCAATAAGATTTTAAAAATCTCGTTTGGATTTGGGTTAGAAAGGGACAAAATACTGAATATTGTATGTAAAATAAAAATGTTATTATACAGTTAAGTTAATCTATAAGAAAATAATGTGATATAATCAAAATTTTCTGTCATACTAATTATTTAAACTATGAAAACGATAAAATGTTGTTTGGTTGGATGAAATTGGAAGATTAAGGATTTCAAAATGCAAATGGGGAATTTTGAAACCACGACTGTAAAGAATATTTGCGCGATAGTAAAAGAATCAGAGTTCTGATTTCTATAATAAAGTTGTATCCCGAGATGAAAGATCTTCACATTTACATAATGTAGCTTAAACTAAGATTTGATATACAACTATATTCTTCGGGTTTCCTGATTAAAAATATTATGCAGATTAGGAGATAGATTTTGTTCTCCAAACAACAAAATTACTTAAAGGAACATATGCACCTGTTGATTCTTAATAACTCATGGTAAAGCAAAACTGTTTGTTATTGTCTTTTCACGTACGGAACCACAAGAATGAGTTGAAAATACAAATACCTCTCTCAGTTTAATTGTTTGATCAGGTTTTAACGATTTCACACTATAACAAAAAAATACTCCATAAAAATGTCACTATTGTTTAATGTAGAATATAAAACGTCATTTAATTTGATTAATGAATTGTGGAATAACATTTAGATATATAATTTATGAAATTACATTTTTACCTACTTATTTAATTTATGAATTTTTTTTTATCAATATACAATATCTTTTTGTTGTATAGCATAAAAATTATGCGTGTTAAAAGCGTTGTACATTCTTAAATGTTTTGATCGTTAAAGAATAAAATTACATTTTTACCTACTTATTTAATTTATGAAATTTTTTTTTGTCAATATACAATATCTTTTTGTTGTATAGCATGAAAATTATGCGTGTTAAAAGCGTTGTACATTCTTAAATGTTTTGATCGTTAAAGACAATAAACCGTGTCAAAGATATTTTTTGTCGCGGTTCGAATATTGAAAACTAGTTTTTCAGTATAATACCTGTAAAAATTTAGTATGTAATGTTATATAGCAATTTAACGACAATTTTGTCGTTATTATAATGAATAAAATTAAAATATTAAAAATATATAATATCAATCATACTATTCATCAGTTATATTTAAAATTTTCTTGTAAACTAAATTAGTAATTAATTAATTATTAAAAGTTTCTCTGTAAAAGAAAAATATTTTACTCCAAAATTTAGATTTATCATCATTAAATAATCATCGATTAAAAATTGAATGCTTGATTTTAACTAACAATTTTTACACAGTGAATTATAACATATTATTTTAAAAATAATGTTCAAATATCATAATAAAAGTTGACAAAACATCATAATAATATATTTTGTCGTATTTTAGAACATGATAATATTATTTTTTTACCATTTTTGACAATCTCTTAAATCATTTTTCAAAGAATCTTATAAATAGTTTCCACGACTTTTTATTTGCTTATATTCATGTATAAAATAATCACTGTCATTTATTAAAACTCAACATTTTCTTTTAAAATATTATATTTTGCAATAATTCTTAATCTTTTGTTTTTAAAGAAAACAATAATTATTAATCTTTAGTTAGCGATTTCTTTTTCTTTTCGCCTTTAATCAAAAGTCAAAATGTAGTCAGTTATTCTCAACGTCTACAGTCTAGTTGTCAAAATATTGTCCGTCTAGTTTAAAAGTACGTGAAAATATACGTTAAGGATTAAGCCCTTTGTCAGAAAAAAGTACGTTAAGGAAACAAGTGATGAGAATCTAATGTTATATTAACACGTATGCAAGAAAAAAGTGAACAAGTTAAGCTGCATGCAAGACACTTGATTTGCTGATAAATGGCTATTTAATGGTTTTCAGTTTATTTAGGCTCCAGTACTTTGTGGTTAAGAACGCAAAAGTAGTTTGTAATTAGGAGAAAGAAGTGTGTTTCAGAAAAAAAAAAATTAGGAGAAAGAAGCATGTAAAAATAAGTAGTTTTTAATCATGGGGAAAATAAAGTATGTTAGCATGATTTAATAATTAGGAGAAACTAAGTTTCTTAAACCATTCTGAATATTTTATTAATATTCTTTTCTGTTTCACGAACAAAAAACGGTTTAAATAAGGAACAAACGGTGTGATATTTTCGAATCTAATCCAACATAGTTAAAACTTTGAAATTTGAAATTATCTGTACTTTTATTTAAAAAATATAATAAAAGGCCCAAAATATTTTATATGAATATATTTTAAATCTTATCGCAATATTATTTCAAAAATTATGTATAATATTTTAAAAGATTATTAAACATTAAAACAAAGTTTAAAGGGTATTAGTTTTGTATTGCCCTAAAGTCTAGAAAATTATTGAGTCAACCATGCTCATAAAGAGTGTAACTTTAACATTTTCTACATAGATTAGACCAATATTTAAATTCATTTAATAGTCAACCATGCTCTTTTTTTTAAATTCATTTACTTTTTATTTGTTATATCTATTTAACCAATATTAATTGAGATAGATAAATTATTTGTAGTATCAATTTATTTTACAATTATTATTAAAACTAAAGCAATTATATATTATATTGAGATTATCAAAATAATCCTCTTTATATAATAAGAAAAAAATGTCATAATGGCAAATTTATAAAACAGAAAAGTATTATTTACAATAACCCAAATTTTTGATATCTATTGTTCTGTAAGCATACAAATTATATTGAAGAGTAAGTCTCTCATTTACTCCCATGCATTTAAACTTATGTTTGGGTATCATTAACCGTAACGCATGGTACTGCTGTACGGATGAAAGAAAAGTTTTTTTTTTGGTTAAAGAAAAAAGAAAGGCTGACTTTGTTTAGAAAAATTCAATCATAAATACATAAACATTATTTATTAGATTACGCGATATATAAAGAATATTTAGGTTATCTATATAATATTATTTGAAAAGTCAATTTTTACGTGTTAGTCTCATAATAGTTAATTGCAAAATTAATTTTGATGAACTAATAATTATCATAAACTATTTTTATTTTATTTTTTTCCTAAATATTTTAATTATAATTTATGGTTTAGTTTTTAACAATAAAATAAATAATAAAATGTAAACATATATAAAATACATAGATCTTACATACATAACAGATTTTAATTTTCTTAATATTTTTATAAAACAGCATAAATAGGAAAGGAAAATATCTATAAGCTTTAAAATACAGAGATATATATATATAATTTCACAAAAGATTTTAGATTCTTATTTCAAAAGATAAAACAATATTATCACTATTAAAATAATTTTAACCAAATAAAAGTATTTTAAATAGCATGAACAGATTATATATTTTTTAAAAGTAATATATAATAAACATGTGTGATCAAATTAAAATATAAAGTAAATGTTTTAGACAAATAAATTTTGATCAGTTTTTTAAGTTACAAAAAATTAAGAAGTAATATATATATATATATATATATATATACAAATTACTTTTACTTTTAGTTGAGTCTCCCGTGTTCATGCATGTATATAAATAATATTTCTATTTTATTTACTTATAATATCTAGATATATGCATTCATCTAGGTGATCTATATTTAGTAATTATATATAGATATTATAAGTTATAAGTATATATTCATAACAACTTTTAATTTTTTTCATATTTTCATAACACAAGATAAATAAAAGAAGAAATCTATGATTTTTAAAATATTTAGGTTTCTATACATAAAACATAGTTTCAAAAAAGTATAAATATTTTATTTAAAAAATAAATATTATACTTTCAAATATAAAAATTAAACTAAAATAAATACAATAAAAATTAATCAGTTTAATCTGATTAGAACAAAACAATAGTTGTGATTCATTTTAAACGAATATATACAACTCAATATACTTAAATAATGAGTAAGTGATCATCATGATTCTTATACTCAAAATAAAAGGCATAACTAAGTCAGCCATATAATATTATTATATAGTTATGCAATTTTAAACCGACAATATTTTTCTAAATTAATATATATATATATCAAACTATATATAATCTAACAAAAATATATTATAAGTCCAACAAACTAAACCAAGCTAAAAGCAAGAAAATGATTAATTTAATTTTAATCTATTTAGAATTACGAAACAATTACAGTATAATTATGAGGAATATATGTAATTTAATATTCAAAAAAGTGAACCGATAAATTTTTATGAGAAAAGTTACATATATATTTAAAATAATATCCTATTATTTTTAATATATATAAAATTATATTACAAAACTATTTAAAACTTTTAAAATTGAAAATAAAATATTAATAAATTATGCTAAGTTATGTATTTAGTAAATATTTGTATCCATATATAAACGCATAAAAGTCACATAGTATATATGAATATTGAATGACATCGATAAAAAAATGAATTATAAAATGTATTAGGTAAAAAAACTATTAAGATGGAAATATACATTAACAAACAAATACTTTAAAATTGAAAAAATACTAATATTCGCATATGTTTGAATTCTCCTGAATGCAAACGAGATTCGGGTATCGACATTATTAGAATCTAATACATAGATCATAATGTATAACCCATATTACCGAATACATAATATACGATTATATCTCAAATTTCTTAAAACTGATTTGTTCACTCTTTTATATATAGACTTCAACCTTTTGGCTGTAGCATAGCTTTCGTTTTAATATACAGATCAATCATATTCGATTTATGGGCCCATATCGTTTGGGTCTAAACATTATCATAGACTCATAGGTAAATATAAACGAAATCCTGAATCAAATTTTTATAAGATATCAAATAGATACGCCTTCGAGTTAGAAGTTTCTAAGTTATAACAAACAAACAACTAAAATATAGAAAATTGTGACGCATAAAATGCACAGAAATACTACATACTAATTTCTAATCCCATAGAATCAACCTAGCATGTGTATATATTGTAAATTGTGACGCATAAAATGGAAATAGTTTTTTCGATTGGTACAGCTAGGTAAATATAGAAAATGTTTATATTTGTAATAACTGTTTACATATTTGTTATATCATTGCAGTCAAAATATCATACCATTAATGTTGTCGATAATGCAACTAAACATGTAGTTACAGATCGACTGATCACTTGTTCAAATTACAATGTATGATTCGTGGTATTAGTTCATATGACAATATGGTGCTATGCATATGCAAAAAGGTAGTGCGTGATTCATGTTTTCTTATCATTATTCACTAGAGACAATGGAACTCACTAGTTTAAAAGCTAATGTCTATCGATGTCGCTTACACATTTCTTTCCAACCAAAATCTTACATCACTGATGGATTAGACGTCAACAGGAAAGACAGATTGTGGACCAGCTTCTATATTTAGGGTTATAAAATCCACTCAATAATGTCACTTTCCTTTAAAAGCGCTATCCATATAGCAAATCCGACATTACATACTATCTTGTGTAGTTCATCTCTAAGCATCAACAAAGAAGATGCTTTCTAGTAAAGTGACAAAGTGGATCAAAAAAGGACTTGTACATGACGTACTAGTTGTAGTGTTAATTGAAGGAAGAAGTCAAGACATTCCATCATATTTAGATACCCAAAGTGACTTACACATACATTATCCAATTATACTTCCTCCAAAAGTAATATATAAAATCTTTTTATTATCGTTTTGTTAGGAGAAATGTAGGCGAATTAGCTTGCATGTCCTTTCAAAATGAAATGCTGGAATCTTCTATGTTTAAAAGCATAATCAATAAATTATGTGAAGGATAAAACTAAAACAAATGTATTAAAATTAAAAAAATAACAATGTGTTTTAAAAAGTAAAGTTCTATTTCAGTTACAGAAGGTTTTTGTTTTCAAGTTACAAACCGAAATTGCATGTTTTTGGTCTTTGGCATGCAATAGGCAAATGGCATTTGGCACACAGAGAACACGACCTATCACAAAAGACCAAACCGATATGCTCGAGGATGGAATCGTGTAGACTAAAGAAAACGGTTACGCTAAGATGGTAATGTCCGTTTCTATACATCCAAAATCATATATTAAGTAGAAGACAATTTAGATGATACATATATTCCTTCTCCAAAAACTACCAAAACCAATAAACACTAGAGAATACAAATGCATCTCCATGCACCTTGAAGCTGTGTCACTCATAGACATCACTTAAAATGTTGTACTGCCACACTCTTCATAATAAGACAATCTTCACCGCTTCAAATTTGTGTGTTCATGTCAAACAACTCCACTCTCTACAAAACGAAAAGAACTGTACAAAGATTTTTTTACTGAACATATTAGTTTAAATAGACTTTTTCTGAAAAGTTAAGTACATCTATTAATAAAAATTAATTTACTATGTGTCAAATAAATTTCGTGTGGCTTTGCCAGAATTTGTTTTATTGAAAGATATAATTTTTTAGTCAGTTGCAGCTAAATTTATATTTTGTATTTTTATGAAGCTAAATTTATTTATATTTATGTGTTTCATTTTTATATTGTTGTCGACCTATAGTGTTACGTAACGTATTTCTTTTCTTCTTTTATTTTGTTTGTCAACGTTTTTTTTCCATTTTCTTTAGGCATAAGCCAATAATCAATTTTTTTTTTATATTGCTGCTTTAAGATGATGAAACGCTCGGTTTCTTTATCAACAAGAATCTGCAGTTTTTTTAGTTTAAAAGTAAAAGAATATGTAAAAGTTCCAAAAAAAAAAAAGAATATGTAGTTTAAACTGTTTGAAATACCATCTTAAAAAAACATCTTTAACAACTAAGAAAAAGCCAAATTACCTTTAAAATTACTTGCCTATACAGCTAATAGCATTTGGCATTGTTATTAAAGTTGTCATGGGTCTCACAGATCCCACCAGCTTTCCCCAATAAACTGTGACCGTTTCACTAAAATGATGAAACGGCCGGGAGGTAACTAAAAAGAAAAAAGATGATGAAAGGGTCGGTTCTTTGATGAAGTTTGTAACGGACAATTCTTGTATTTTGAATCGAACCAAACCAAAATCACAATTAGTAGAGTCTAGGCCTGGGATTTTGGATCGAACCAAACCAAATTTTGATTTGTTTAGTAAGAAATTCGGTTTGATTCAGCAGGTTTATAAAAAAAATTATTTTTTCAGTTTAATTAATAAGTTTAATTTTCAAAAAAGAAAAAGAAAAAAAAAACCGTGGAATCGGTAATTGATTTATCCACAAATAAAGACAAAGCATTTAATAACACACAAAAACACTGACGTCACAGTATCCCCCTCGCACCTATAAATATCAATAATTTCTTTCTTTTTTTTTGAGCAACATATCAATCTTTTCTTCTCCACTTATAAGACCATAAATAAATAAGTCCCTTAACGTTTATTCGTTTATATATCTACTAAAGAACCTTTATTTCATTTCCATTACTATATCTATACATAAATGGCAATGGGATGCATCACAGCTCTCCCTCAAAGATTCAGTGAAAACAAAACCAAAGAGGATCCTTCAATCTTCGATGCAAATTTCCTGAACCAGCAGTCTAACCACATACCCCAACAGTTCGTATGGCCCGACCACGAGAAACCTTCCTCGGATGTTCAACCTCTCCAAGTCCCTCTCATAGACCTCGACGGTTTCCTCTCTGGTGACCCGTTCTTAGTCTCGGAGGCTACTAGACTCGTCTCTGAGGCTTCAAAGAAACATGGTTTCTTCCTAGTCACTAACCATGGCGTCGATGACACGCTCTTGTCTCGTGCCCATCTATCCATGGACTCTTTCTTTAAGGCACCCGCTTCTGAGAAACAGAAGGCCAAGAGGACGTGGGGCGAGAGCTCCGGTTACGCTAGTAGCTTCGTTGGGAGATACTCCTCTAAGCTCCCGTGGAAGGAAACGCTGTCGTTTAAGTTCTCTCCCGAGGAGAAGTGCCATGCCCAAAACATCAAAGACTTTGTTTCTGAAAAAATGGGAGATGGATATGAAGATTTCGGGTAATCATATTAGCAACTATTTTTGAAACTTTCTTTCGAATATCCAAAAAGACAAATCACTATTAAAACTTTGGGGCCAAAAATAATTTAGTAAAAATTTTAATAATATTAAAAAATAATAATAATTTGGAGGTTCAGGTCTATTTGTGTATTATTAACTAATAAATATTTGAAAATCCAAAAATAATGTTTCACCTCACCATGTCCAGAACCGGTTCTAACTATTGTTACCAACATAATTGATTTGTTTTATCCATGCAGAAAGGTTTATCAAGAATACGCTGAGGCCATGAACATTCTCTCACTAAAGATCATGGAGCTTCTTGGAATGAGTCTTGGGATCGAGAGGGGACATTTTAGAGACTTTTTTGAAGACAGCGAGTCGATATTACGGTTGAATTACTACCCGCAGTGCAAGCAACCGGAGCTTGCATTAGGGACAGGACCTCACTGCGACCCAACATCTCTAACAATACTTCATCAAGACCAAGTCGATGGTCTTCAAGTTTTCGTGGACAACAAATGGCAATCCATTCCTCCTAACCCTCAATCAGTCGTGGTCAATATAGGCGACACCTTCATGGTACTTATAATTATTATGATGACCAGTGCATGTATTAGTAAATTAAATGACAAGAAACTTTTAACATTTTTTTGTGTCTTATAATTAGGCTTTAACGAATGGTATATACAAGAGTTGTTTACATCGAGCGGTGGTGAACAGCGAGAAGGCTAGGAAGACGTTTGCATTCTTCCTATGCCCGAAAGGAGACAAAATAGTGAAGCCACCAGAAGAACTAGTAAGAATGATGTCAGGTGAAAGAGAGTATCCTGATTTTACATGGTCTATGTTTCTTGAGTTCACACAAAAGCATTATAGATCAGACATGAACACTCTTGAAGAGTTCTCAAATTGGCTTAAGAACAGAAGAAGTTTCTAAAACAAGGAGACAATGATGTGGTCCGTAAGTTGACTTGTAGATTTTCTCAAGAGACAGGAGATATCACTCAGATAAGGAGCCTTTTGTCTTTTGCTTTGATTATTTATTATCTTGTTTATGGTGGTTGGTGTAAGATAAAATTTGCATATAAATAAATATATGTACTTCATTGGTGATGTTATCATTTAGTGATGATTTCTATTTATTACTTCATTAAATTAAAAATAGTACTCATAGAATACAGCATTAATTTAAATTATTATTTCAGTCATTTGAAAAATAAAATGGTTATATGATTTAACAAACAGTTAATATTAATTCCACACCAGGTACTTAAAGATTAAAGACGATTCAACCATTAGACTACTAACATATAAACATTGACAATAACATTAACTAATATGCAATTTGGACATCAAAGCCTCAAAGGATACACAAGTAATAAAAACACAAACGGTTTAAAACATAAATCCAAAATGTCAATATTAAGGTTGTCAACAAGACCAAGTGGATATCAGGCTACATATTTTAAAAAATGTCCCCAAAGATAATTATAAAAGACATCTTTAAGTGTCGATTTATACTATTAAATATACCAGATAAAAACATCAATATATTGCAAATGTATAGGAAAAAAACAGCAGAAGATTGTGCGTCGTTACTAGGCTGCGATCGTGTTTTAATATATACTATAAGACCGAACATTGTATCAAGGCTAAAAACGAAAACTAATAATAGATCCAAACCATGGTCCTACTTTTGGAATTATGAATGGTATTTGCTGTTTCCACTATCCATTTTTTCACTCCACACACGAATTTTAGATTCCATTCAGTGAGAGAATTGATAAAACAGTGAAAAACAAAATTCGATTCGACCACGAGATAAGAAAGAAATAGATTCCACTATGTAATGTGTGTATCTCTAAATCTATAGGAGGTTTGGATGGTTGTACTTGTGCCATGCAAGAAGACAACGTACTTGCTTTTTTGTCTTCTTCTTTTATTTTCTTGGAAATAAAATGTAATATGATAAGAAATATTATATATATATGTAAATTCATTTTATTTGAAATAGAAAATAGAGCGGGGTACTTCAAATTCTATTATAAAGTAAATATAAAGGTTGGAGATGCTCTTTAGAACAAAACAAACAAACAAACCATATGTAGCATAACTCCAATGATGTAATAATTGTATTTTTTTTTCCTGCATACGAAAATTCATATGGATATCCAAAATATTAATTTAGGGTGCCAAAACATTAGCTTATAAAAATCCTATATATCTTAGGCTTGATAGCAAGCATCACTTGTAAATTTTTGATATTTTAATGTGTACTTTTTGTCTCTAGTTTACATCCTACAAATATGTAAATGTAGCTATAGTACGCAATAAGTTTGTTTAAACTTTCTTTTTGCAAGAAATTTGTTATGATATTTATCACCAACAATACTATGAACTAGGGATGGACACTTCGGTTATTTTCTCGGTTCGGTTCGGTTTAGTTAGTTTGGTTTTAGTATTTTTCCAACTGAAATAAACCATAAGTTTGGTTTGGTTTAGTTTGGTTTATGTTCGGTTCGGTTTATATTCGGTTCAGTTGTATTTGGTTCGGTTCAGTTTGTTATTTGGACAATTTAATTAGATTTTTAGTTTAATTTTGTGTAAGAAAAATTATGTTTTAAATCATAAATTACTTAAACATAACTATGTGAACTAAATTCTATATAAAACTGAAACAAAAACTTTTTAAAAAGTCACAAAAGTATAAAAATTTAAAAAAAGTTAACTAAAAAAACATCACTAGTAATGTCTCTTATATCATTACTAAAAAGCCTGCAATAAATTATCTTTCATGTGACACTATGGAGAAAAACTTTTATTTTTAATAAAATGTGCTTTAGATTTTAGGTTTAGATTTACCATCCATATTTACATATATAAGAATATAAAAATACAGATTTTCTATATTATTAAATCAAATATTTTGATGATTACATATTAGGTTAGGAGAATATATGTTAATGAATGAAAAATGGAAAATAGGTTGGTTTGGTATTAAAATTTTAGTATATTCGTATTACTAATATTTTTAATTTAAATAATTATAAAACACATCGGTTTTTCGGTTCGGTTCAGTTGGAAAAATCTTCAACCGAATGGTTTAAAATAGATTTTGGTTCGGTTTGAATCGGTTTCGGTAATTTTACTCGGTTCGGTTTGTTTTTTTTGGCCCACCCCTACTATGAACCAAGTTGTTTGACCAAAAAAGCTATGAATCAAATCATAAAAGGAAAGCCTATTGATTAAGAAAGGACAAGCCACATTAAGCGTGAATTTTGTTTTATATATTTATTGCACGTATAAATAATTAGATAGATAAATGAAGAAACGTAACCATCTGAAAAAGGCCCAATGGGCCATCCCCTACTTCACATAAGGTAAACCAGGCTCTATTCACGTGCTTCACGTGCAATCTCTCTGCTGTCTCCTTTCTGCCGTCTCAATTACACACTTCACGACAGTGATATCTATCCAGTCCCAGCTACACGACTGTATTTCTTATCTAGTATTTTCACATTTCTCTCCGTTTTCTTCTTTTGGGATTGGATTCTATAATTTATGATACAATAATTCAACAAAAAACTTGATGCTCTCTCACTATCACAACCTTTGATTTGGGGTATCTCCTATTTAACTGTAGATTTTTTGTAGCTACTTCTTAGAAACTGTACACGATACAAGCATTCGAACCCTAGCTTACTTTAATGTTATTGGAAAAAGACAAATAAAGACGTAAATACATAATAATGGTGTAGCGAGACCCTTTTCAAAAATAAAGATTTTTTTGTTTTTGAACCACAAAAATAAAGAATACAGGTTAACAGGTACAAAATTATTGCCTTCAATTTTTTTCTCAAAAAAAAAAACAAATATCTCTCAGTTATATCGCTTTTAATGTAATGATACATTGTCAGAATGTATATCATTTGAGATATTTCATGAAAATGTATTTTGTACGTTTCCGAAGAAGATGGTACAAAAACCGGAAATTTAGAAAGGTAAATTCCAAAATCCATTTTCCCATAAATATATTTCTCTATACCAAGCATACAGGTCGAACATTGATACACGTCCAATTACTGGTAAAAATTTGTTAAAATCATGTAGAACTCTCTCTATTTGACTAGAGTTAATAAACACTCAATCTCACTCACTAACAAAATTCATTGAAAATAAGGCACTGTGTTAAACGAGATGACAATTTGTTACGCCTTATCAAAAAAATTGGAGTAGATATACGTACATTATCTTGTGGTCAAACAAATGACTTAATTAGATGATGAGTATTGAAATGACATTGCATGATGTCTTATATGATCAACAACAAGATCGTTCCAAATACAATACAATGTGGTCACCCAGTATAGTCACAATCAATTACTAATGTTTTAACCTAGTGAGTTTGGAGTTAGGTCATAAAATAGACATATATGTATAAACAAATATCTATATATGTTTCTCACGAGACCCAATCTTTCAAAATTTGTATTTTTCTGAAATGACAATGTGGAGATTGTATTTTTCCTTAATTTAACTTTATGCTTACGTAAGAGATGACTTGTATTGTTTATACCTCGGGTCGTTTTGTCTTTTCCATCGTCTTTGTCTTCAACGAAAAACTAAATTGTAAATGGCCAGAGATTACGTCGAGGAAAGGGCTCTTACATAATTATTTTAAATGATTTTCTTGAATCTCGACCCATTGGATTTTATAGATACTGTGATATCAAAATTTTAAATATTTAAATTAGTTTGGATCGTTGTAGCAAACTTATTCTATTTTATACGTTTTTTTTTTGTCTTTCCTATGATGTATTTACACACACATAGCATTTGAGGTTGATTTAGACGTGATTTTACTTTGTTCCTTCACGGGCCTTAAGAAACATGGGTCTTTGTATAAGTAGATTGGAATCAGGCTCATGGGCCTTCTAAAATTGGGGTTAGCTCAACGGGTCTTTTAATAATTTTTATTATAGGACTATATTGTTTCACTGGTGGATAAGCTTAATAGGGGCTTCACAGGATTGAGACTGTGATTGGAACTCAGTCAACGGCTTCAAAGATATGCCTTTAGCGTTTACAATGTATGAAAACAGAGTTGTTGGATTTGGATGTGCAGGTTGGATATGCAGAGATGATAACAGCTGCCTTTGAGGCAGTTTTTTGGTTAAAGAAGTTGAAAAGACCTGATCCAATGGTTTCTTGTTTCTCAAGAAACAAATCTTCAGGTGCACGAAACGCACCGTGGATGGCCACAGCCACCATCAGAGGGACGAAATATATAAAGAAAGTGAATGGATTTGCCTTTACTTCAAAATGTCAGCTAATAGCATGTGCCTTTTCTATGTTTATTACATCATTTGTTACATAACGTTCTGAAAAAAACTAAAAGCTGACACAGTCTGAGATCATGTTGAGGTGTGACGTCTTCTTTGGGTTTGGGATTTGGTGGTTATGCTTTCCTTCGTAAGTAGTGATCACTGACTTTGCGTCGTGGAATGCTCTCTCCACTTGCTTCCTTACGCAACATCCTGTGAAGGTGCACTTGTAATAGCTCCTGCGTGCATCACACGTTTTAGGTAAATAAGCGCCTCCTTGTAACTGAAGTTGAGAACAAAAAAAGAAACAAAACCTTGGATTTGGATTGCCTTTAACGACTTTCTGACCATACTTTCTCCATCTATAACCATCGTCAAGAATGTCTATATCACTTGTTGTCTGAACTACCACTCTTGGCTCCTTCACAGCCTCTTCTCTTTTCCTGCATTAATACAAACAATCCAAATCACATCTCATTGTTTTCTCACTTTTGACAGACTCCTTCCTTTCCATTTTAAACGTCATTTTAGATTTGTGTACACAATTAAGAAATATTTAATTTTGTATATTTTCTAAATAAAAACATCATTAGCCACATTTTAACCAATTAAAAAAATAGACTGGAATAATGTTAATAAATTTTCTATTGAAATTCTAAATCAACACTTATTTTGTATCGAAAATTTAATTCTACAACGACAACTAATATGAAACGGAGTGAGTATGATTTTACTTACCCTCTTTTGGCATCTACGTTATCTTCACCACCACTCTGATGAGAACTGACGTCATTTGTTGCTGCAGTGGAAGCTGACCTCTTAGTGAACTGAGGTTTGGGATGATTGTGGCTTCCTTTATAGACAATCTCAGTGACATGACCCTTCACAAGAGAAGTCTCTACTTTCTTCTTTGTGAGGCAGTTTGGATACGTGCATCTGAAGTAACTCCTAGGGTTTTCGCTTCCTTTGACTTGCTTCTGTCCGTATTTTCTCCAGTTGTATCCATCTTCAGAGGTTTTGTTACCTGATGACTCAAATTTGGGTACATCCACTTGGGTTGAACGCTGATCTTCTGTCTGAAAATGAGATAGGAACAAAGGAGGAGATGTCTGGATGGTAGTGAAGGCAAAATCAAAGTGCTCCTCCTTCCCATCTTCAGCTTTGATTTCATTCCGGTTGGTAAGCAAACCGTTGTTCTTCCAGTTCAGAGATTCCAAAGGAAACGTGCCTGTCGTTGGAGATGGCAAAACCTGTGAACCAGACAGAAGACAAGAGTAATGAACCAGACAGGAGTTGCTTTTCTTAACTAAAAGAACAGGAAACTTCACTTATTAGTTATTACATTAAGTTGTTACAATCCCAAGAAAAAGACAAATGGGTTCTTGAAGTCAAATGGGAGAAAATAGTTTCAAGCGATAAGAGAGAAGGGAACATACGTTAGAGGAAGTGAAGAGAAGAGGAGAGTCAAGAAGGTCGGCTTGAGTAAGACCAGGAGGCATAGAGAAGTAGGAAGAGAGAGGAAGTGGAGACGGTGTTGCTGACTTGAACTTAGGAACAGATCTTTGCTGGTTGAAAGAGGCCATCAATGGTTACTGTATGTGATACTCTTCTTCTTCTTTTCTTTACTGCAGAGGAGGAAGTTTCCAGGAAACTAAGGGAATGATATTTGACTAAGTGAGAGAGGGAAAGATCAAGCAATTATAAAGGGTTTATTACATGTGATGACTTAGTGTGAAGCGTGTTTAGTTAAAACACTCAGATGTTTGACTTTTATAAGGCGGCTAACATACTTTGTTTTGTAGCTCCACAATCACTGAACGTTACAGCTTACAAACAAATAAAACGTATATAATTCATAAATGGACAAACACAAGAATGTAAAGCAAAGGAGTGGTTCATACTTAACTTATGAGATGGTTTGAAAAGATTTGTCATTCTTTGTTTGGAGCTTGACTTTGTTGAGTCCACGGTAGAAGTCCTTATTAGCCTGGACAAACTAGTACAAATCAAAATCTCACTTTCATTGTTTGAATGTACATATTAGACTAAAGGAAAAAAATTCAAAATAATCCCAACTTTCAAATTTAAACGAGAAAAAAAAAATTACGAACCGGTCATTTTAATTACCAAATTTTCAGTTAATTTTAAACCCGTCAAAAATCAATTTTAAATATTCATTAACAAATTTAACCATTAATTTTTAATGGATTTAAAATGACTTAATTAACAAAAAAAAAGTATTTGATAATTAAAGTGTCAGGTTTATAGTTAAAACCTTGGCTTAAATTTAAAATATTTAAAATATTTTGGCTGTTTTCCCTAGATTAAACACATAATACAAGATTCATTAACATTGCAGCATCATTTTGCTTGTAATATATCACAAGTAAATGATTTTGAAGAGTAAATTACTTTAAAAGTCCATACAAATATTACAAAACGCTCTAAAATGCTCAGCTGTTTTTTTTTCTTATGGGGTTTTGCAAGCAAGAAACATGTAACAGAAAAAGGCTCAAAACTGAAGCAAGAAGGTAACAACCGGTCTTTGGGTGATTCAACTTTTAAGCAGCTTGTTGAGCAGAAAGCCTCTTCCTAGCTTCCTCAATAATAGTCAGCTTAATACCTTTACCCTTTGGAAGAGACACCCACGGCTTTGTTCCTTTCCCCAGAGTGAACACATTGCCCAACCTCGTGGCAAACTCATGCCCCGTAGAGTCTTGAATGTGAATCGTCTCAAAGCTTCCCTTATGCTTCTCACGGTTCTTAATCACACCAACACGCCCTCTGTTCCTGCCACCAGTCACCATCACAACGTTACCGACGTCAAACTTGATGAACTCAACAATCTTGTTCTCCTCGAGGTCGAGCTTGATGGTGTCGTTTGGTTTGATGAGCGGGTCAGGGTAACGGATGGTGCGGCCATCGTATGTGTTGAGGTAAGGGATTCCCTTTTGTCCGAACTGGATTGTCCTAACCTTGCAAAGCTTGAACTAGACATGGAAACAAATCAACACAATTCTCAATCAACAAGGGGAAAATGTAACATGTGTTTTTATGTGGCTACTGGTCAAAAAAGCTTATTAGGTGGACTTAATACGTAATATTATTTTATAAATACAAATTTTTAATTAAATTTTTTATATATTATAATTCAACAGGTTTGCATTCTTTTAAATAAGAAAAAAATTAATACTACTCACATATAGGCAAGATTTAAAAAGGTGGCTATTAACCATAATGCTTAATTTTATTCAAGAAGTACAAGTTTTTAATAAATTCTTTATATAATATAATTCAACAGTTTTGCATTTTTTTAAAAAAAATAAAATTAATACTACTCACATATAGGCAAAATTTAAAAAGGTGGCTTTAGTACTTAATATTATTCTATAAATACAAGTTTTTAATTTAATTCTTTATATAATATAATTCAAGAGTTTTGCATTCTTTTTTAATAAAATCAATACTACTCACATATAGGCAAGATTTAAAAAAGTGACTTAATACTTAATACTATTCTATAAATAATAGTTTTTAATTAAATTCTTTATATAATATAATTCAACAGTTTTGCGTTTCTTTTTTAAAAATAAAATTAATACCACTAAAATACAGGCAAAAGATTAAAGAAGACAATGCAGTATAATACCTTTGCTTCCTCGTCCCTGATGGAGTGGAGACGGAAACGTCCCTTGGTGTCATACAGAAGACGGAAGTTCTCATTAGTCTTGGGGATGGAAACAACATCTATTTACATCAAAATGCAGCAGCTTAGGCTATTGATCATCATATATGTGGTTTAATAAACCAGAAGAGAGAGAGAGCCGTACCCATGAAGCCAGCAGGGTAAGTCTTGTCAGTCCTGACTTTTCCATCGACTTGGATATGCCTTTGCATGAGGATGGAGATGACCTCACGGTATGTCAAAGCGTACTTCAACTTGTTCCTGATGATCAGGACGAGAGGGAGGCACTCCCTAGACTTGTGAGGTCCAGAAGAGGGCTTGGGAGCCTGCGAGAAACAGTTTAAGACAACATGTTACAGTGTATTTATAATGAATGGTATTTGAAACACATGTTTTGAGATTAGGAAAACGTACGAAGGCACCACCAAGTTTGTCAAGATCCCAATGCTTGGGAGCATTGAGCCTCTTCAAATGCTTCTTCAATCCCCTTGCCTGCAAAATTTACAATACAACTATTCAAAACATACACAAGTCAAGGAACCAATCAAATACTTTTTATCATTATTATTATTTTTTAACAACCAAATAAATTAATACAAAACTATCACATTTGATAGAGTCTTGTCATAAGGACATTCCCAAGAAGCTCAATTTTCAAAGACAACAGAACATTGCAGTCAGTGTTCGGTCCTAAAACATAACATTCGCTAGATTACGAGTAAACTAGAGTGGCCACTGATCCTAGGAAACTAAAAAAACGCTCATAGTTTGAATGTACATGTCTATGCAGAGCTGAGCAATCACTGAATACACAAGAGAAACAGAGAAACATAAGCTAAGAGAAAAGCAATAGATTTGGACGAACCATGTTTGCAGTTGCTTCGGAGCGGACGACGACGACGACTTCTTCTTCCTCTCAGTGGCGGCAGTTCCCGGCTCTCTCAGCGATTATATATCAAAAGAAAAATGTAACCCCTAGATTTGTCCACTCTTATAATTATTGGGCTTATTTAATTATTACAGGCCCATTAACAAATCTGAAACTAACCAAGGGTCTGATCTTATTTCGCTTCTTCGGCCCAGAAAACAAGACTAAATTAACTCGAGAAGATGAGCTGAGCAGTGAGCACTACTAAATGCCCTGTGAAATTTACGCGGAATATTGTATGTATAGTATTACATTTTCTATACTAAATTAAATAAAATTTTTAAAACACTATATAAACTTTACGTGTCATATTTTTCTCTTCTCGGATTTTATAACAGTGCATATTCCACACTGAACTAAGCTAAATTTAAAAACAGTACATAAATTTTTAAAATTGTGTTTATATAAGTTGATCATCAAAGGTGTTAGTCATTCGTTAATTTATCAAAACGACGTTATTTTAGATAAAATTTTATAAAATTTAAATTTAAAAATATTACATAAACTCTCAAAATCATGTTTATATCAATATATTTTAATTTTTAGTAATACTATAAAATAAATATTTAAAATAATAATTCATTTAAATAATTATAGATTTATTTGATAAAACTAATCGATCGAATCCGCTTCATTCGGGACTTTGCTTCTCAATTTCATGATTCTAATGTAATGGAGATGTATATGAAGATAGTAGGACGAGCAACTAAAGTGTGGTTTTGCAGGATGTACAATAACTAGAACAACAATGTGAACCGTTGTAGCAGGAACATGAAAGAATACAAGAAACATGACCAATATGAACAATCCCTCCAAGGTGTGAACACTACAAGCCCTTTCAACTTCTGTTTCTTAAGCACTTTATATCCTTTTCTTAATGTTTTGTCCGTTCAATAACAGGAGGAGGCAGAGAATGTGTCATCAAGTCCTTATAAAACAATGTGCGTTAGGTGGACGAGTCCACAGGACAAAATATGTATATGTTTTTTCTGTACTTGAATGTTTCAACTCAGCTCAAATCTACGGATTTATCGAAATCTCTAGAGATAATTACTTCTTCAGCTGATGTATTGAATCAAAATCAACACAAAGTTCTCAAGACATATGAATTAAATCGAATCAATACAAGGCTTAAGAGAAAACTCTTGATTAATATCTTTCAAAAAAATGATTATCAAAAACACAATAAGGGTCGGTTATAAACCTCCTAACCCTTCTAAACAGAAAAAACTTAATAAAAAAAGGCATTATAACTTTATCTTAGAAAATGAAATTCTAAAAAGCCGTTAATTGAATAACTGTTGCTTGGCGGTGAAGTAAGCATCATGCTGCATCCTTCGCATCTTCAGGTTTGATTTCATTCTGGTCGATGAGCAAACCGTTGTTCAGAGATTCTGAAGGAACCGTGCCTGTCGTTGGAGATGGCAAAACCTGTGATTTCAACAAGAAAAGATTGTGAGGAACTCGGAGAGAAGAACAATCTTTGAGGATTATGAGTCAGAGAGAGAGAGAGAGAAGAACAGAGAGACCAAGAAAAATGAACAAGTTTTTGAGACAAAGAAAACGTACGAAGGGACCAAAAAGTTTATCAAAACGTGTATTGAGCCTCTTCAAATGCTTCTTCAATCCCCTTGCCTGCAAATTTTACAAATAAAAACATTCAAAACATACACTAACCATAGAAACAGAATACAAAAACATTATAGACTGGTCACTGATCATAGGATATTGTGAACCGTTTTAGAAAGAACAATACTGTGAACCATTGTAGCAAGAACATGAAGAAGACAAGTAACACGACCATCAACAACATCCCTCTAAGGCGTGAACACTACAAGCCCTTTTAAATTGTATTTATCGAGCACTTAATATACATTTCCTAGTATTTTGTCCGTACAATACCAGGAGAAGGCAGATGATGTTATAACACAAGTCCTTATAAAACAATGTAACGTTTACTCTTTTCTCATGTGCGCTTCTTTCTTACGAGTCGAACAAAACTTAGACTTTGTCTTCCGAAAAAAAAAAACATATGCGTTAGGTGGACGAGTCCACAGGAGAATATGTATATACATTCTTTTTTTGAACTTGAATGTTTCGTTTCCCTTCTCACGTAGGAAACACGAAAACACAATTATAAACTAACCAAGACAGAGATAACCAGAGGTCAAAAGCAGAGATCCCCACGTCTTCTTTTGTTTTCTTGAAAGATAAGTCTCATCTTTATCATATCATAAGAGGTAAGAACAAGATTCTCTGTGTTTTGCTTCTCACTTTCTTGTTAACTCTTGAACTTTTGTGTCGATTAGGATGGAGAACAAACCAAGTATATTAACCGATAAATACGAGGTTGGAAGATTACTAGGTCAAGGTCACTTTGCCAAGGTATATTACGGAAGAAGCATCCACACCAACGAGAGCGTAGCTATCAAGATGATAGACAAGGAAAAAATCAAGAAACCTGGACACAGCGAGCAGATCAAGAGAGAGATCTCCGTGATGAGCCTCGCCAAACACCCAAACATCGTCGAACTACTCGAAGTCATGGCGACAAAAACAAAGATCTACCTCATCCTAGAGTACTGCAAAGGTGGGGAGCTTTTCGATAAGATTACAAAGGGGAAAGTTAGCGAGAAAGTTGCTTGGAAGTACTTTCACCAGCTCGTCAATGCCGTTGACTTTTGTCACAGCCGTGGAGTGTATCACCGTGACATTAAGCCGGAGAATCTCTTGCTTGACGAGCACGATAACCTCAAGGTTTCTGACTTTGGTTTAAGTGCACTTGAGGAGTCTAAGCGGGAAGATGGTTTGCTTCATACATCTTGTGGTACGCATGCTTATGTTTGTCCTGAGATTGTTAACCGTGAGGCGTATGATGGTGCTAAAGCTGATGTTTGGGCTTGTGGGGTTGTCTTGTTTGTTCTTTTGGCTGGTTATCTTCCTTTTTACGACGCAAATCTAATGGATATGTACGTGAAGATTGGTAAAGGAGAGTTCAAGTGCCCTAGAGGGTTTCCCGTTGAAGCTAAGAGGCTGTTGTGTAAGATGCTGGATCCTAACCATGAGACGAGGATCACCATGTCAAGAATCAAGGAGAGTTCTTGGTTCAGGAAAGGTTTAAAGCACAAGAAGCAACAAGTTAGAGAGGTTAATCCCATGGAGGCTGGTGGTTCAGGTCAAAGTGAAAGCCATGAGCCTCCTCCTCCTCCCAACCTAACAAGCTTGAACGCTTTTGATATTATATCATTGTCATCAGGGTTTGATTTGGGAGGACTATTCGGAGACGTGCACAAGAAGCAAGAGTCTAAGTTCACGTCAAGAAAGCCTGCTTTGGAGATTATTTGTAAGCTGGAGGAGGTGGCTGAAGGTTTGAAGATGAAGATAAGGAAGCAAGAGGCGGGGCTGTTTAAACTTGAAGGAGGGAAGGAGGGGAGGAAAGGGAGGTTGTTGATTGATGCGGAGATATTTGAAGTGGCCGAGACGTTTCACTTGGTTGAAGTTAAGAAATGTAGTGGGGATACTGTGGAGTATCAGAAGCTGGTGGAGGAGGATCTTAGGCCTGCTCTGGCTGATATTGTTTGGGTTTGGCAAGGGGAGAAGGAGGAGGATGAGCTGGTGTTGCATGGCTAATGGTTTTATTTGCATGCATCCATTTGTATAGATAGTTGATTGTTGTAACAAATTAGGAGCTCTTTAACCATTTGTTTTGTTTCATGTGAGCAGTGTTTGTGAGTTTTATTGAGGTTTTGGTTGATACAATGGAAGGATGTTATGAGTGTGGTGTGATTAAGATAATCTTGGTGAAGTATATAAAAGTTTTTACAGTGTTTTATTTCATAAACTATGTTTCACGGTTAGGGTGTTCAATCCGGATTTTGGTTTTGGTTTACAAAAAATAGCTATCATACTAAAACCAAATCTACTTTGGTTTGGTTCGGTTTATATACTGTAAGTTTTCGGTCGGTTATATACTAAACCATATTTATATACCGCAGTTTTTTTTTAAAATTACATTCATTCGGTATATTCGTTATTATCAAATCTAAAACACTTTCTCTATTTCGGTTTGTTTTAGTTATAATTGGTTTGGTTTTACCGGATTAAACACCGGGTTTTACCGGATTAAACACCTCTGTCACATATCAATATAGCCATTTTGAACATGGGCTGTTGTTGAGCCTCAGTTTTTGGTGTGGGCACTTATAGTAGACTGATTGAAAAGCCCACCAACACAAAGACAAGACACATGATCGTCTCTTCAGTCTTGTCCTCCTCACATCTCTCGGAGAGATAAACCAAAACCCAGCAGAATCTCCTCGTATCTGATCTAACCATGTCTTGCACTTATAATGTCTTGCTATCCCCAAACGGCTGCGTTTTACCATCTCCCAAGCCTCTTGGCAGATTCCTCAGCGCCAAGTCCTGCGGAAGGAAACTTTGCGTCTCCGTCGTTAGAGCTTCTTCCGATGATCCTGATTGTAATGCCGAGGAATGTGCTCCCGACAAAGAGGTACTCTTTTCTTACGGAATCACAATGTTTTTTTTAGAAGATGGTCGCAAAGTAGTGCAGCTCTGTTTTCTTTTTGTTACAGAGTATGGATGAGTAAAAACTTGAAAAATCTCCATGATTATGTATTAAGATTTCATAAAAAAAATTGGACAACTTTAGTGAAACACCTAACACTTAGAATTGGTATTAAATTGATTACAAACTAAGAAAATCTTAAAATTTGAAGAAAAAAAAATGATATTGTTTGATGGCTGAAACACACAGGTTGGGACAGTGAGTATGGAATGGTTAGCTGGAGAAAAGACTAAAGTGGTGGGAACGTTTCCACCAAGGAAGCGTGGTTGGACTGGCTATGTTGAGAAAGATACTGCTGGTCAGACTAATGTCTACTCTATTGAGGTTTTCTACTATCCACTCATACCATCCTTTTTTTTTAGTTTTTTTTTTTTTAAATATTTTCCTTGAGTCATTTTTAATATTTTCCTTGAGTCAGTTTTAGTATGTCTAAGAAAGGATCAAAACAGAGAAAAACATTTGGAGGGAAAGCTTCAATCTTTGTGATAGGCATTAGACTGTAGTAGAGACATGATAATAATTAATTAAGTTTAAATAGGCCAGAGAGGAAGAGATTATCTTTAACTAGTTTTTATTATTTTTTTAACTAGTTTTTATTATCTTTAACTAGTTCTTATTTTAAACTAGTTTCTTGCTTTTCATTTTACTTTTTTGCAGCCTGCAGTGTATATAGCAGAGAGCGCGATAAGCTCAGGCACTGCAGGCTCTTCGTCCGATGGGGCTGAGAACACAGCAGCAATCGTAGGAGGTCTTGCACTCATCGCACTCGCTTCCGCTTCCTCTATACTCCTCCAAGTCGGAAAAGACGCCCCTGCTCGACCAAAAGCGGTGGATTACAGAGGACCGTCTCTTAGCTACTACATCAACAAGTTCAAACCTACAGAAACTGTTCAAGCTTCTGCCCCTTCACTCACGGCAGCTCCACCGGTGGCTCAGCAAGAGACCTCACTGCCGGAAACTATAGCTAGTGAGGCTCAACCTGAGGAGGCGTCTTCTGTTCCTACAACAAGTAGCACCTAAAGGGATTAGCCTAGGATTCGGTTATATGTTTTGTGGAAAGATGAACTGAAGCCTATATACCTATAATATTATGCATGTTTGTTAATATTCAGATATAAATATTTAATTTCTCTGTTTAATTAATTTGACTATAGATATATGAACAAGGTCTTATCATCTCGGAACTTAAACACTCTTTGCCCTTACAGTTTTGAACCTTGTAAGTGTTTTGAATCTTGTAGGTGTTAAGGTTTTGAACCTTCTAGCTGTCTCAGAGGCTTCTCCTTTGGTTTTCAAAATTAAACAGTCTTTGCCCTTAGGTCTGCTTCTATGGATTGTTGGCTATAACATGTTGCTTGTAAAAAAAAAGTATTCAAAAAGCAAGACGTATTTGATCCCAAAAGAAAAAATGATAAAAAAAAAGCAAGACGTAATAGTTTACTTTTTGACCCATCCATCATCTAAATCCTTACTCGATAAACACGAGGGAAAAAATCGCTTCACGCATCTGTGTAGACAAGATATAGAGGAAGAGTAATGTCGCGGACTTTGGTTAAGAGTCGCAATCAAAAGATAGTGTATCTTTCTCCATTACAGTAAGCCGCAAGTCAGTCGACTGCTTGTCTATATTTGTCGACTTAAGAGTTTACAAAACGAATAGGATGAAGAAAGCAACGTAGGCAGTAGGCTCCACTTCCCTAATGCATCATGTACCGAGCTTGTGCGTCTTACGGCATGTCGATATATAATTCAGCTCTTACCACTACTACGTCATACTTGTCTAAGATGATATTTTTATAGGATTGTGTCGTTACTTCTAGGCTCGGGCAAAACACCAGAACCAAAAACCCGAACCGTACCCAACCGAAATAATCAAAACCGAAACTATACAAAAATCCTCAAAAATCCAAACAATTCCTATATTTCTGTATCCAAATTGATCGAATTTGAACCGAAACAAGAACCAGAAATATGACATATATAACTAAATATATATAATTTTAAAATCTATTATTATAAGTTGTAAAACTAAGAGAGAATGATTTGTGTTTAACCGTGTGTATATTCCATGATTGAGAGTCGTACATATATACTTGTTACAAAGAGATATTCTCTCAAGATACTCTAACAGTTTAACTCTATCACATAATCATCGGGACTTATCCAGACTAGCTTCATCCTTATCTCTTGGTTGCGTACTCGAACCACCGAACCAGACCAAACCACCTTACCATTCTCAACACTCCCCCTCAAGTTGGAGCATGTAAATTGCAAACGCCCAACTTGCTGAGTAGGTAATGGAACTGTACACTCCCCAACGCTTTGGTCATTATGTCTGCCAGTTGCTCTGTGGTGCGAACATGTCTCGTAACAATGAGTCGATCTTGAACTGCATCTCTGACGCTGTGGCAGTCAGTCTCTATGTGCTTCGTTCTCTCGTGAAATACTGGGTTTGCGGCTATATGCAACGCCGCTTTACTATCACAGAACAGGTCCATAGGTGACTTGTGTACAACTCCCAAATCCGACAGTAACCGCTTCAACCATTTTAATTCACGAAGTGTAGCAGCCATTGCCCTGTACTCAGC
Source organism: Brassica rapa (assembly GCF_000309985.2). NCBI lineage: Eukaryota > Viridiplantae > Streptophyta > Magnoliopsida > Brassicales > Brassicaceae > Brassica > Brassica rapa. The sequence goes on along the minus strand of NC_024796.2, from coordinate 1,109,909 downwards.
CTCTGCCGATGAGTGCGACACCGTGTTCTGTTTCTTCGTTTTCCATGACACAGGTGAGTCGCCTAGTAAGACAATGTAAGAGGACAATGAGCGGCGGCTTACTGGACATGACGCCCAATCTGCATCGCAGAATGCTCGAATGTGCAGATCACTGATTGCCTTCAGCATGATCCCCTGACCTGGAGTCCCCTTCAGATATTTCAGCACTCGCACAACCGCATCCCAATGTGCTTCTCTTGGCTTCTGCATAACTTGAGAGAGCACGTGGACTGCGTAACTTAACTCAGGACGAGTTATCGTCAGGTACACGAGACGGCCTACATAGCGCCTGAACCTTGCTGGATCCTTGAAGAAGGGTCCATTGTCGGAGAGGAGCTTATGGTTCTGCTCCATAGGCGTTGACACTGGCTTGCATCCTAGCAGCCCCGCCTCAGATACTATATCAATTGCATATTTTCTCTGCGAGAGGAACATGCCTTGCGGTCCTCTAGCTATCTCAATGCCCAAGAAGTACTTCAGCTTACCAAGGTCTTTCATCTTGAAGCATTTGCTCAGGTGAGCCTTGAACTTGGTCACCATGTCAAGGTCACTTCCCACAATGACAAGGTCGTCAACGTATATCAAGACACGCAGACTTTTGCCTTGCCTAATGTATGTAAACAGGGAGTAGTCTGAGTAACTTTGCTTGAACCCGGCTTGCTTGAGTGCAGTTGTCAGTTTGGCAAACCAACACCGAGGAGCCTGCTTCAGTCCATACAGCGATTTCCTTAGCCTGCACACTTTATTGGGATCACTAGCTTCAAATCCAGGAGGCATCTTCATGTACACTTCTTCTTCCAGATCACCGTGTAGAAATGCATTGTGCACGTCCATCTGGTGCACTTCCCAATTCCTTGCAACTGCCACCTCCAGCAGAGTTCTCACAGTCGTGAGCTTGGCCACCGGCGCAAAGGTTTCCTCGTAATCTTCTCCTTCTATCTGTTTGTTGCCGCATACGACCAGTCTCGACTTGCCTCTCTCAATTGTGCCGTCGGGGTTGAATTTGTATTTGTATAACCATCTGCAGCCCAACGCTTTCTTTCCTTTCGGCAAGTCGGCGACATCCCACGTTCTCTGCTCTTCCAATGCTGCCACTTCTGTTCCCATAGAATCGTTCCAGAAGGGATCACGCACGGCCTCTTTGTAACTACGCGGTGGTGATGCTTCTGTGATTGCCGCCAGGAACGCCTGATGTTTCTCAGAGAAGATGGCATCAGTAACATAAGCAGAGAGTGGGTATGAGGAAACCATACCTGGACGCGTCTCAGGAGACTCTGACGGAGCTGATGACGAACGGTTGGGATGTTTATCAGGGTGACAATGCGCATTGTAGGTGACATAGTCGCGTAGTTTGACTGATGGCTTAGGCACGCGATGCCCTCTGCCTAACGCTGAAGCCGCAGCTTCACTAACTGATGTGGTCTCAGTTTCTGTTACCACGACTGCCTCTGTTTCTTTACCAGTCGTCTCCTCTTCTATAGTCACGTGCGCCGGCTCTACGGCTACTGTGTTACCTCGCTCTGCACCTGCAGTAGCTGGAGATATCTCCATCGTCTCGTCGTGATCGAGATCATCACTCCCCCTCGACTCGAGCACCGGTTCCAGAGTTTCAGTTCCTCTGACCAGTTCGACCTCTGCAGGAGCCGCATCAGTGTGATACGGGAAGACTGCTTCGTCAAATACAACATCTCGTGACGTGAAGAACTCGTGCTTGTCTAGGTCGTACAATTTCCAGCCTCTTTTGCCGAAGGGGTATCCCACAAACACGCATCTTCTGCCTCGAGCTTTGAACTTGTCCTTGTCTCGCTGCATGTTATGCGCAAAACAAAGGCATCCGAACGTCTTGATGTCGGCATAGGATGGAGCTTTTCCGAACAGACACTCGTATGGGGTTTTCCCTTGCAACAAGCTCGAGGGGGTTCTGTTGATAACATGGGCCGCAGTAAGCACACTCTCACCCCAAAACTTGATCGGGAGGTTGGCCTGAAACATAATAGACCTGGAGACGTTCAAGATGTGACGGTGTTTCCTCTCCACTCTCCCGTTCTGTTGTGGGGTTGCTACACACGAGGTTTGATGCAGAATCCCATTCTCCGCAAAGTATCTCGAGAGGCACATGAATTCTGTGCCGTTGTCGCTTCGGACTGTCTTGACTAGCCTGTCGAACTGTCTATGTGCTAGGCGACAGAAGTTAGGCAGAATCGTCTTTACCTCGGATTTCTCGAGGAGTAGGTGTATCCATACGGCTCGAGAGAAATCATCTACAATGGTGAGAAAGTAGACAGCACCACAAGATGATTTTGTTCGATACGGACCCCATAAATCGACATGTATTAGTTCAAACGGAACAGATGCTTTATTAAAACTCTCGGAAAACACCCCGCGAGTCTGTTTTGACTTAAAACAAATTCCACAACCACCAAACTTATCAGTATTATCTAGAACACCAGAAACAAAAGGCAAAAATCCCAAAACACCAAATGAAGGATGTCCCAATCTGCGATGCCAAAGAGTCTTGTCTTCTGCAGCCTTAACTCTGAGTCCTCGCGCCATTGTCACATCCCGATAAACATAGATACCGTCCCGTTTCTTCCTCGTAATCAGACGTTATCTTGTCTGATGCTCCACACGTGCAGGTGGGAAGAGGTTTGTAGTTGAGAAGCTCCTCCCACTTCAGGGACAAGCGCCCAAAGTACTCCATAACGCTCGCACCTTCCTGCTTACACGCCGCGAGTTCAGCTTTGAGCTGATGGACCCGAACCGCGTTTCCAACAGAGAATCTCCTCTTCAAATCTCCCCACATCTTCGAAGCATCAGCTGTGAACGTGACCGTCGAACGGATCGCAGGGGATATCGACGCTCTAATCCACCCCACGATCATTGAGTTGACCGTTCTCCACATCTCTGCCTCCGTTGGGTTCTCCTTTTCATCTGGCAACAACAAGGTACCATTGATGAATCCAAACCAGTGTCGAGAATTACTTCTCCAGTTTGAATCTTACCATTCAACTTATCTGGAATTGGAGTCAGCTTCTGTTGGTCAAGGAGCGCAGCCAGCGAAGCCCACTGTTCGTTCGTCAAGCTTGGAACTCCTTGTCCTGCGGTGCCTGCAGCCTGCATTGCGTTGGACCTAGCCTGAGCTCGGCCACGCCCCCTGCCTCTGCCACGACCTCCGCGTTCTCCCGCTTGGTTTCTCTCGGTCCACCAGTCTGGAAAACCGATGATCTGCCAGCAATCTTTCTTGTCATGGCCTGTCCTCCCACAGTGAGAGCACGCCATTCCTCCTCTGCTTCTTGCAACTGCCGCAACAGCTCCAATGTTAGGTTGGTTCTCCGACTGTGAAGGCTCCGATTTAACCAGAAACCCTGCTGCCTCCTGTCTCGTCTCGACTCGAGAAGTCTGGAGGCGTCTCTCCTCTCTCACTACTCTCTGGTACACAGAGTTTAGGTCTGGCAACGGCTCCATCCCTATGATGTTCGTGCATACGTTTCCGAATCTCGCTTCATCAAGCCCCATCAAGAACATGTGCACTTTCTCTTCCTCGTAATCAGACGTTATCTTGTCTGATGCTCCACACGTGCAGGTGGGAAGAGGTTTGTAGTTGAGAAGCTCCTCCCACTTCAGGGACAAGCGCCCAAAGTACTCCATAACGCTCGCACCTTCCTGCTTACACGCCGCGAGTTCAGCTTTGAGCTGATGGACCCGAACCGCGTTTCCAACAGAGAATCTCCTCTTCAAATCTCCCCACATCTTCGAAGCATCAGCTGTGAACGTGACCGTCGAACGGATCGCAGGGAATATCGACGCTCTAATCCACCCCACGATCATTGAGTTGACCGTTCTCCACATCTCTGCCTCCGTTGGGTTCTCCTTTTCATCTGGCAACAACAAGGTACCATTGATGAATCCAAACTTGCGCTTGGCACGAAGCGCGTTCTCCAACTCCGACGCCCACTCGGCGTAGTTTTCACCATTCAGCGACACCGGCGAGATCGACACTCCCGGATTGTCTGATGATGCAAGAAAATACGGTGAAGTCATACGCGACTCCACGCTGCCACTGGCGATCACTGATACATCTGTTTTTGACATTTTGTTTTACGTTTCTTTCTCTCTCAGACGAGCCCAAATAGATCTTCAGATAGGCTCTGATACCATGTAAAACTAAGAGAGAATGATTTGTGTTTAACCGTGTGTATATTCCATGATTGAGAGTCGTACATATATACTTGTTACAAAGAGATATTCTCTCAAGATACTCTAACAGTTTAACTCTATCACATAATCATCGGGACTTATCCAGACTAGCTTCATCCTTATCTCTTGGTTGCGTACTCGAACCACCGAACCAGACCAAACCACCTTACCATTCTCAACATAAGTATCCGAAAATATTTGAAAAAAATCAAATTACCAAAAATTCTAAATTACACAAAATGTGTCCAAATATTTTTTATTCAAATTTTTTAAAATAATTCAAATTATCCGAAATTTTTATTTGAATCATCTTAATTACTTGATATTTTATTTGAAATACCCAATATTTACCAGAATTATCTCAATGATCCAAAATAATCAAACCTAGACTGCAACAAAACAAGAACCCAAATTTTTTTGGGTATTAGACAGTTCTTAGTTTTATTATCCGAACCGACCTAAATCTGAAATTACTCGAACTGATCTGATTCGAAAATTTGCCAGTTCCTATATGGATCCTCTAGGCTCATATCTGAACTACCGGAAACTCAAAATACCTGATCTGAACCGAACTCATATCCGACCCATATCAAATCTCTATGCCTAGTTACTTCTTATTATGTTCATTATCAAGTTTAACAGTTAAAATATCAATTGTCTTTGTTTTCATGTTGTTTATTTTTTATTTTTGCAGTGTAACCAAGCTTAGAAATCTTACATTTTTATCAGATTCTGTGGATTTCATTTTTAAATAATATTTACATTTTTGGTAAAAAAATAGAATGATTATTTTGTATATCTTGAAAACGACTGTATATAAGTATTGTCCCAATACAAGGTGTGGGTACTCAGCTACAGGCGTATATGTTTTTGTTCTTTTGCTTGACAGCGATACCCAACTAAAAAAGTTGGTCCATAACATACATGAGGTGTGGAAATGAACGTGATACCACGTGGGATGGGAATGGTTATTTCATTAATATCGGACTGTGAGTGTGCTTGAACTGAACATGATTCGTCCCAAAGATGAAGACTTTTTAAGCTCCAAAGAACAAAAAATACACTTACAAAGATTAAGATTAAGAAACAGATGACGCAAAGACAGATCAGTGTTCGAATCCAAACAAACTTTTTTTGCAAGTGAAATCAGAACCATTAAACACGTTATTCATTTTGTCTTCTTTCTTGTGCACAGGGGCGAAGGTAGGAATTTTTTCTTGTGGGTGCACTAATTATCATAAAAGAAAAGAAGACATATAAAAGATTCGAACCTGAGTTAAGAGGGGGTGCACAATCTTAATTTTACCATCTGCTCTACCAAATTTTTATTGTTTTACCTTACAAAATCGAAAACATAGATATAATTGCGGGTGCATGTGCACCCATAGTGTACAAGGTGGCTTCGCCCCTGCTTGTGCATGTGCATGCGTAACCTTTAAAAGTTTGATTCTTATCCTAATTAAAATAGTATGTTGTCAAACAAAATTTTAAATAGTATAGTTAATATGATAAATAATCCTAGTTAATCTATATACCAAAACAATTGAATATAAGAAACTTTCCCTTTTATTGAAAAGAACATTCGTAGGTCGATAACCCATTAACATAAAAATCTAGAGTTGAAAGGAAAATACAAAATCAAATCAATTCAGTCTTATATTCATCGTTATGTACAAAAACTTGAAAAGCATATAATTTTCACTTGTAGACAAGATACAAAAATGTAGATTTTTTTTTTTGTACAATAGCTATAATTGGAGTCCATGAGGTTTGAGATAGTTTTGAGAGTGTGAGGGATCGCGTTTGTAGAGGTCCAGAGACTCCGGGATGATGAGGCTTTCATAGCTCGTCATCGTCGGTCTTTGACTCCGGGGAATGGAGGTTTATTCAACCTCGCGCCGCCGGCTTTGGTGGTTCGCCCCTTTTCTCTGTTGGGTGCGACATAACGGGTGGTGAAAAAAGGAAGTGAAACTGAGGAAGGCAATCGCTGGAAGAGGCGATGGTGTTGAAGGGGTATGCGTTTTATACGCATGATCTGGACGTGATCCGGTGTGTGTCGGAGCGATGAAGCTGATGAAACCCGATACCTTTAATACAGTCGTTAGAGGTGGGTTTCATCGAAAAATAGTGGAGAATAGAGTTTCTCCGATTTGGCTCTGGAGTTGACGCTTGAATGATTTGATGATCGCCGATATTTTCTTTGCTGGTGGTGATCTTTGGCGTTGAAGGCTTGTAGTCGTCTGGTGTGTTTTCCGGCGATACGAGGTCTCTGGCCGTGTCTCCGGCGATGAATTGAAGCGGTACCGTTCAGGCGGCGAGAAAAGAAGTGGTGGATGGGTGACGCGTGTCCCTGCGTTTGGGCTTTCTTCAGCACGTGGCGTTCATGTTTCATGAGGTGTCCGGACGCGTGTGTCGCGTTGACGGTGAATCTCAACGCGTGAACGGTCACGTATGTTTGGTTGACGCGCGTTTATGTTTGTGGGTCGATTGGGCTTTAGGCCCATTTGTTTCTGTTTTGTTCTGTCCATCTTGTGGGCTTTTAGTGTTTTTCTGTGTTTTGGGCTTCGGCCCAGCACTTTAATAAAAGATGGCAAAAAAAAAAGTTATAATTGGAGTCCATCCGTTAGAGGTATTTATTTACTCTGTCCAAATTTGGAAAAACTCGGTCGACATCTTGAGCGTGATGTTATACGTTGATAAGTGCGGGTCCGGAACTCGCTATTATTAACACATATCTTGTGGTTTTAAAATGACTATTTATTCATAAACTGATTCATCTTTTAAGTTTTTGTTGTGTATTCATAAAAAGTATTACTGCTTTGTGTACTGTGTACACTTGTTATATGGTATTTACATTGAGTTCTATGCCATTGGAATATTACCAATATTTGCCCTTTAAACCCACATGGTTTAATCGTTGAAACATGATATTGGCAGGTAACAATCATAAATAGAGTAAAGAGAGAATCAAGTAAACATGATAATTGTTGCATTGTTTGGACGTTTTTCAGTAAATTAAAAAAGTCCAAAGTTGTGTCTGCCGACAATAATGGGACCAGAAACAAACGAGAATAATAAATGAGAAAGCAGCAAACCAAACCTACACTAACTCCAAGGAGAACACAACACTCCCCTATTAGAAAGTGTAAAAGTAGAGTGGGCCTAACCTAAAATTCACATACGCCGTTTATTTCCCACGTGCTCGATAACAACACATGCTCCTGCTCTCTTCTCTTCACAACGCATCGTCATGCATTTGCGTCATTATATAAACAGCCAACTTACTCAACAAAAATATAGCAAACAAGATTCAAACCATATTAAAAAAAAACATTTATTTTCTATATATGACAAAGACAATGGCGACCTCAAGCATCAAGACTATACCAATAATGGCGATTCCAAGTTTCAACGTTTGCCACAAGCTCGAGCTCCTCAAAGAAGAAGGCAAAAGCCTAGCCCCGAAACGCCAAGAAGGAGAAAGAGAAGAAGAAGGGCTAAGCTACGAGTTCCAAGAGATGTTGGAGTCTCTTCCAAAGGAGAGAGGTTGGAGAACTCGTCACCTTTACCTATTCCAAGGCTTTTGGTGCCAATCCAAGGAGATTCAAGCTATCATGTCCATCCAAAAACATTTCAAACCGCTCCAAAACGACGTCGTTATTGCTACCATACCAAAATCCGGTACAACATGGTTAAAAGCTTTAACTTATACACTCCTTAACCGACACCGGTTTGATCCGGTTTCCTCAAACACTGACCACCCTCTCCTTACATCCAACCCTCATGACCTAGTACCTTTCTTTGAGTACAAGCTTTACGCGAACGGAGACGTTCCTGACCTTTCCGGTCTAGCCAGTCCAAGAACATTCGCAACACACGTCCCTTTCGGTTCTCTGAAGGATTCCATCGAGAAACCTGGCGTGAAGGTCGTGTACTTATGTCGGAACCCGTTCGACACATTCATCTCCTCGTGGCATTACACCAACAGCATAAAGTCGGAGTCGGTGAGTCCAGTCTCGTTGGACGAAGGGTTTGATATGTACTGCCGAGGACTGATAGGGTTTGGTCCGTTTTGGGAACACATGTTGGGATACTGGAAAGAGAGCTTGAAGAGACCTGACAAAGTCTTGTTCTTACGCTACGAAGATCTCAAACAAGACATAGAGTCTAACTTGAAGAAGCTTGCAAGTTTCTTGGGCGTTCCTTTCACGGAAGAAGAGGAAGGAAAGGGTGTTACGAAGGCAATCGTGGCGCTGTGTAGCTTCGAGAGTTTAAAGAAGTTGGAGGTGAACAAGGCGGGCAAATCGATCAAGAACTTTGAGAATAGGCACTTGTTTAGGAAAGGAGAAGTGAGTGATTGGATTAACTACCTGTCCCCTCCACAAGCTGAGAGATTGTCAGCGTTAGTGGATGACAAGTTAGGTGGAACTGGTCTTACCTTCAGGTACTGCTGAACAAGGCCATGCACGTCTTCACGTTTCAAAATTAGTGTGTTGAGGGGGCCCTTTCATTTGAAGTCGGTATTAAAAAACAACAAAAGTGTAAGCAGTTGGTTTGTTTGGTATATACAGAAGAAGAAAACAATGAAGCAACGTGAACACTAGTTTGTCGATTTTTATTATAATAAAAACTATTGTGCTTGTTATTATGGGTTTTAAAAAAAAAATTATTGTGATTTAAGTGTTATCATGTTATGGTCTGGGTGTAACTGAATGTATCAAAAGATATGTATAAATACTTCATGTGTATGTTTTCTGTAAAAAAAAATTGTATTGTCTAGGGTAAGATCAGAAGCATTCATCTTGATCCCTAAAGTTTAAATACTAGATAGTTATGGATCATTCTGTCTTCAAACTATCCACAACACACACATACACACATATATGGGACATTTGCTAAAACCAACCCAAATATTCAAGTCAAATGTAAAAGTGTACCCCACTTTCAGTCAAATGCAAAACCAACCTAAAGGAGTAGTGAAAGTACTATTTCACCCTTATGACCAAACAAAAAACATAAATGTATTTTACGTTTCTATCCTTTGGAAGTCTACACGTTTGTTTCATAATCTATAATTGTTTCCAGCTTAACACATTTCACGACTAGGTGCGGAGTAGTAATCATAAGCTAAAAACACCAATGACATTTCGATGTAGATATACATTAAATTACGTGATCATATCTACTCTCATTTGCCTTTCCCTTACAGGCTTACAGCCATAGAAAATGTAGTATGCATTCATGTCTTTACATCACCAATTAACCATTTCAAGTGATTACCAAAGTTAAAAAACAAAGCAAAAAAAAGAAGAAAAGAGAGCATATAAAAATGATTAATGAGAACTCACTAAAACGGCCGCGTTATTAAACCCGAACGAAGAAGATACTGAGCTCAGGACCACTGTTACCATCAGGGTTCATCATGTAATAAGTCTCCGAGTCTCTCGACCCTATAACTCTCTCAAAATGCGCTCTCATATAAGTCAAATCACCTTCTCCTCCCCCTCCTCCTCCACTAGTCACCGGCAACACACCAGCTCCCATCGAAACAGCATGAAGCATCTGCATCACAACCAAATCCTCCTCCGTGGGCTCCCTCTTCACCCCGTACCCGGACTTCTTCCCGTTACAGTACAACGCCCATATCGGCTCGTCAACAATCTTCGTCTTCTCGCTCGGCTTCTTCTCGCACTCTAGCGCGATCCTCACGAGTCCAACGCCAAGATCCTGGAGCAGCTTCCCCGTGGGGATAGCCAGCTCCAGGAGGAGGATCGGGAGTGACCTCGGGTTCTCCTGGACCGCCAGGTTCACGCGCGTTTTGCGGTACCCGAAGAGCGTCCCCGTGACGCGCGTCCCTCCGTGGACGTGGTTCTCGTGGAGACGCGCGCCTCCCATGGGGAGTTTGCACATCGGGGACATGATGGGGAGGGAGCGGAAGGCGGAGCGGACGCGGCGGAAGAGTTTTGTCGATTTGGAGCCAGGGGATTTGTTGGTCTTGCTTGAGGGCTGCTCGAGTGTGATCTCAGGCATTACGGTGGCAGTTGATTTTTTGGCGCGTGGGCTGCCGAGAGGTGATAGTGTTGTTGGTGTTAGCATCCTTGGTGTTAACGGTGGTGTTGCCATTTTACAATAAAAGAAAAAAATAAAACGAAAACTTTTTCTTGGGTTGGAATGAGTATTTAGACTAATGATCAAATCTTTATACAATGTTTAGACTTTAGACACTAATGGAACGCACGTTGGAGTTTGATCTTTTGTTTTGTTTGCAAACGTGTGTGTTGTCTGCGACTTTCTTTGATATATTTATATATATACGAATTATATTTCAGTTTCGCCGGTTCTAGTTTATGGTCGGGGGCATATCTCAGATTAATCTAAGTTTTGTGTTTTGGTGAGAGCCATTAGTTGTCTATGTTTGGTTGCAAGACTAATTCTATAAGCTGCTGTTTCGAATGTTGTTTCCCACTTACTTATGTTTCCGTGTCTCCTTGGAATATTTTTAATACAAAGAATCTTATTTGACTAATTGTAACGTTACATGTACATTAATATGTGGTTTTGATGCTTTAGGTCGATCAGGCAGGCACTGAGTGAGTAATATATTGTATCAAGAAGATGAAAATAAAGAAACAAAGTCAACGAAGCTGATCAGAGTGTGTATTGAACAGATCAAACTATATAAGCCTCCGCTGAAGCCATTGTTAATCACATCGAAGTCGATGCATTTCTCTGCAGCTTTCTGACAGTTCGTGCTCCATCCACCCCACATATCATACATGAGTATGAATCTGATGTCTCCTCATAGCTAGGCACAGTGAGTTTCTCCTCGAATAACAATCCATGATTAGTTTTCCACCAGCTCATTCAAATCCCATGTTGACTATATCACTAGATTTGGTCTGTAACACGTGACATGTAAGTATAAGAGGTGAAAGACACAACACTACTATGTTCTTCTTTTGTCTTCTCATCAATGTTTGAAGTACTTCAAAAATAAACTTTATAATCTCAAAACACAATATAACACAAATACAATCTAATCATACACTATAGTATAAGAGCTAGATACTCAAAAGTCATCAAATCATATAATATGCTAAGAATCTTAGGCAATCTCAAATTTTGTAGCCCTTCTTTGAAGGTAAAAAAGACTAAACAGTTGGCATGTGATTGGTTCACTCTCTTGGTCTAGCTAACCATAGAGAGCTAAGAGCACGTAACCGCAACGAATACTCATGTATCGCAAGGAGAGCCCTAGCTGATTGTCTGGTTGTCAACTTTCTCAACATTTGTTGATACGTTTGTAGCCTCAAGTTATCAGCCTGCCACACAACACAAAACAAATGGCTCTTTATTAGAACTTACTACAAGTAACATGTAACAAACAACAACACAAATCTGTAACGTTTACCTGGCGGATGAATCCTTCAAGTGTACCTAACTTCCCCATGGCCATTGCCATCTGACCCATGTAGTTAGCCACGTTCCCTGACGAGCTTGAACCGAGAGTCCCGCTTGATAAAGTCTCGGAGAGTGATTGCTGTAAGCTGTCCATCCCTTGAGACAAAGCATCTTCCGCTTGTTGAGAAGATTCTTGCAAGTTGTTTAGGTCTTGTGATTGCTGTTCCGTCAATGGTTCCACCTGACTCGCTATAAGCTGTGTAATAAAAAGTTTGAGAGTTTGTTTATAAACTGTTTCTTCCTTTAACTACTTAGTCTATTACCTTGAGAAGGTCTGATGAACGGAAACCGCCAAGCCACAGGAAACATCTCTCAGCTGGTGTTTTCCACATCCCTGATAGTAAATGGAAGACATCGTTCTTAGCTGCGTTGCTTTTTATCCTGAAAAGCTCCTCGTAGTGAGCTAACACTGTTTCTACGATTGTCCTAAGCTCAGGTTCACTCGCATGAGAGTCCAAAGCAGAACTAAGCTCCTTCATCTTTCTGTTCTTATCTTCCTGCCAGCGTCTGTACTCTGCATCAAACGCCATTGCCCCTATATAGCAGAGAAGCATACACGAGATCATCACCATAGGCTAAACTACTTGATAACAAATACTCTCTCCGTTTTATATTGAGTGTTGTAGAGTAATTTTTGTTACAAAATAAATATTGTTTTAGAACTAAATTTATTCTCCAGAGTATTTTTTTTATTGGTTAAAATATGGTTAGATATAATAGGTAATAATGATGTTTTTGTTTAGAAAATATACAAAATTATTAATCTGTATACACAAATCTAAAATCGACGAAGTATAACTAATCAAATCAATAGAAAGATTGCACCAAAATATAACTCTCTGATAGAGAGATTCAGACCAACTCACCATTTCCAGTAGTAGAATGGGCTTGGTCTCCCGAGCTTGAGATAAAGACACCTTGTTGCCTTGCTCTTTGCAGCTCCTGTTCAAGCTGTGTTAGCTTCAAACGGCTGTTCTCTAGCTGCTGAACATATGCCTGAAAGTGCAGTACCCAATTAACATCTCAAAGTTTGTAGAAAACATAAAAAAAAAAAGTTTGAAAACAAAGTATTAAGCATACTTTCTTCCTCAATCTGCTTTTCCTTGCAGCCTCACGGTTTTGAGCGAGCCTACGAACCGTCTGTTGAATTACAAATTAACAAGAATAAAAAAACATAACTGAAAAGGCTCAACTAGAAAGACAATATGTATGTATTACCTTTTGATCCATTTTTTCCTTTGAACGGTCGCTAGATTCACCCACATGCCCACCATCGTACTGCAGAAAACACTGTCTCATTTAGAAACGATGGTCATTTAATGAAGCGATAAAGAAGCAAATAATACAAGCTTAACCATTAGGTTGTTTTGATCCATGTCTCCATCTGTTGAGCCTGATGTTCTTGGACTTGTATCTCCCATTCTATTCTTTTCATACAAGTCTCTGTTACTACTAAATACTGGTACCCTCTAGAGTTTTCCTCGTGCACATAGAATTACATAAGATGGAGTAAAGCCTGTCAAAGTAAGCGCTAAATCAGAAACCAAAAATAAAGAGTTATAGAGAAACATTACAATCTCAGAGTGCAAATAAGAGTATCTAATTTCACATGTTCAAAGCCAAATCATTGAGTAGCAGCAAGAAAGTGGAACCAATAAATACGTTACATCCTTCAATTAATTTATCAATAGAAAAAAATTCAGTCACATTTAAATAAAGATCCAAACCACTTAGCATCATCATTCAGCTTACACATTGAACCAGCTCAATTTCACTTTTTTTAAAGACAGTGAAGTAGCTTCTGTAGCTGATTTTTTTTTTTTCGTTTGCATCTCCAATTAAAGAAAAAAAAAACAAGTCAGTCTCTACTCAGTATTCACATCAAAGTAAAAGTACCAAAAACCAACGATTCTAAAAAACCTAGCACCAGTGAAGTGAAGCTCAGCTATGAATTCAATTTACCACCTAAACATCTCATCTAATTCTGAATTAGAATAAACGTCAAATCCAAATATCAGAAGCAGAAGCAGAAACTCTTTATAAGGTTCTTCAAGTCAACTTCTAAGTCAAACACACAAAGTTTGAGAATAGCTTGAAAACGACTGTGAAGCCAAACAAAAACAACAAAGAAAACCCTAGAAAGAAAGTTGCTTTGCGGAAGAAAGGCCACACCTTGAAAACAAGAAGCAGAGAGAGAGAGAGAAGAGAGACGATCTGAAATTTCAATCTCCGAACACGACGTCGTTCTGTCTAGAAATAAGACAGAACCTCTCTCGGAGATGATTTAATGGAACATTTCAAACTAAACCCCTTATGTTTTTCTGTTTTACCATAGAACCCCTATTCTCTTATAATTGCAAAATTGAACCACCATTTATTTATTTTACTTTTTAGTATTTTAATTCCAAGTGTACTAGATTGTTACGTCATTGCTTTCCTCCGTAACCATTCAGATCAGCCGATCAGACGAATCCAATAGCCATCTGAGTGTGTCTGTTCGATCTAAAGTCTGTTCAAAAAGGACTAAAAAGTTCTCTGTAATAAAAGTGATGCTTATTTATAAAAGAAAAATAGTTAAAAGCTGGCTTGTGTTCTCAGGTTCGTACAAAAGTAAAGTAGGTAAAGTCAGCGTAGTGAATAACACTGGCTGAACCAGAAGGTTTCAAACTCGAAAAAGAAGGAGACACTCTGCACCATGTGGAAGGTTTTAAAAATTAATTTTACAGTTTAAAATGTTGAGTCAGTGTCATCATCATACAAGAATCTTTGTACTCTTAGATCCTTCATAGCAACAAGACAAGTTTCATTTTTATATAACATCATGTTTTATCAAGATCATACAAACATAAATGGTTACAAACAATATGGATATTAATTACACAACATGTTCTTACGTCTTCTTCACATTCATTACAATCTTCCTTCTTCAAAGACTCCTCACTTCCTCCACACGCCGTGGTACTCCCCCAGGACCAAGAGCCCTTCCCATTCTCGGCCACATGCATCTCCTCCGTTCAAGCCTCCCACGATCTCTACAAGCCTTATCCCAAACCTACGGTCCTCTCATGAACATACGCATAGGATCACTACAAGTCCTCGTCGTCTCAGACTCCGACACAGCTAAACAAATACTCAAGACTCACGACCCTGACTTCGCTTCCAAGTTCGTGTTCGGTCCGAGGCATTTCAACGTCTACAAAGGAGCAGAGTTCTTCAACGCGCCGTACGGACCTTACTGGAGGTTCATGAAAAAGCTTTGCATGACTAAGCTATTCGCGGGCCATCAGCTCGATCGTTTCGTTGGTATAAGAGAGGAGGAGACGTTAGCTTTGCTTAGTTCGCTCGTTGAGAAGTCGAGGAACGGAGAGGCGTGTGATCTCGGTTTGGAGTTCACTGCTTTGACCACGAAGATACTGTCGAAGATGGTTATGGGGAAACGTTGCCGCCAGAACTCGAATCTTCCTATAGAGATAAGGAAGATTGTGAGTGATATAATGGCTTGCGCCACAAGGTTAGGGCTCATGGAGCTGTTTGGACCGTTGCGTGATCTAGATGTGTTTGGTAATGGTGAGAAGCTTAGATCCTCTATTTGGCGGTACGATGAGTTGGTTGAGAAGATACTGAAGGAGTATGAGGACGGTAAGAGCGGTGATGATGGAGAGAAAGATAAAGATATAGTCGACATCTTGTTGGACACGTATAACGACCCTAAAGCTGAACTCAAACTGACTCTGAATCAGATCAAATTCTTCATCCTTGTAAGAGTTTCCCATCAGCTAATCTAAACACTAGCACTGGACATTTTGGTTTTCAGTTCGTTTTTTGTTTTTTTTGGTCCTAGAGATTTAGAATCTGTTAGGTTATTTATATAATTTGGTTCGATTTCGGTTCTGTTATTTTGGTTTTTGATCGGTTCGGATAATAAAGTTGGGAACAAAATAATATCCGAGAAATTTTGGGTTCAATTTCCGGATCGGTTTTAGTTTTTCGGATAATTTTGGTTAACACAAGTAAATTTTATGACTTATTAGGATTTGTTTTGGAAAAAAAAAATATGGGGCAATTTGGGGTTTTCCGGATAAAATATCAGGTAATTCAAATAATTTAAAATATTTAGCACAAAAAGACACTCGGATAATTTGGGTTTCATATTCGGTTTATAAACAGTATTGTTAGGATATTTGGTTATTACAAAACTAAATATAATTAATATTCTTCATTTGTAAGATCTTCTCATCCAAATTTTATCCAGCTAATCCTTAGAACTAGCAACTTTATTTGTACTTCATTACAGGAGTTGTTCATGGCAAGCCTAGACACGACTTCTGCAGCATTACAATGGACAATGACCGAGCTGATCAACCATCAAGACATCTTCACAAAGATCAGAGAAGAGATCAAATCCATTTTAGGAAACACTCATCGGTTAATCAAAGAATCAGATTTGCAGAAGCTTCCTTACTTGCAAGCAGCTATCAAGGAGACACTAAGACTTCATCCAGTGGGACCGTTACTACGCAGAGAATGCAACAGAGACATGAAGATCAACGGGTACGAAGTAAAATCCGGGACAAAGATCTTCATAAATGCTTACGGGATAATGCGTGATCCGAGGACGTACAAAGATCCAGACAAGTTTGTGCCAGAGAGGTTTCTTGTGGCGGAAGAAAACACAGAGAGAAAGATGGGTTATTATTACCAGCAGTATATGTTGGAGTTAAAAGGTCAGGATGTGAACTATCTTGCGTTTGGAAGTGGAAGGAGAGCGTGTTTGGGAGCTTCTCATGCGTCTTTGGTGCTGAGTCTCACGGTAGGATCATTAGTTCAGTGTTTTGATTGGACTGTGAAGGGAGATGAGGAAAAGTTCAAGATTAAGTTACCAACGGGCTTTTCGGCTTCAGGGACAGCTGGAGGAAGTTCACTTATGTGTTCTCCTAAATTATATTTTGATCCATTTGGATAAGGAACTCAGTAAGTTTCTGAAAAGAAACATTCTTAATAATTCAGAAACATATATTCCTCTGTTTTGTGCTCTGTTTTTCTTACAAGCTCCAGACTTTTAATGAAAAGAACTGTTCCGATCTTGTAAAATCAACACGTCTTGTAACTAAATATTCTTCTCTGCTACTTTTTCATGACTGTAACTTTTACACTTAAGTAGACACGTTAATGACCAATCTAAGTACAGCTGAAAATCACCATAGTATGGGACAAGGAACTATTTTTATTGTCAGCAGATAATGAAAGCTTAACAACGGTAGTACACATTCTTATATTTTTAATTTGTTTATAGCCAAGATGGCATAAATAATCAGGGAAACATCATAAAAATCAGAGACTATAACCTCACATAAGAGAGAAACAGAACAACAGTGAAAAAAAAAAGTAGCTAACAATCCAAAACCAAACATAAGTTACTGCATATAGTTTCGAAAACATCTATCTATTACATGTCAGGTACATGTTATTCTCATGCTCTGTTTCTACTTATTACATATAATTGCCTACTTCCATGAATTCTAACTATTGCAGTCAGTATTTTAACACATTTTTATTTTCATCTAACTAAAATCAGTAGCCAATGAAAGTAGAAATTTTTTTATTTTGTCAAAAGATAATGAAAGCTTAACAATCATCAAGTAAATTCTTACAAAAACAATTTGTTGATAATCCATTAGTACATAAAATAAAGATGAAAACAGAATAAGAACAAAGATTATTCCCTCACAGAAAAGACAAATCAACAGAACAAAGACAAAAGAGAAAAGAAAGAATCTTAAGGTTAGGTTTAACATTTGATACCATAATGAGTCATGACTTTGCTGCATCTCCTTTAAAACCATCTTAGTCTCTTTCTCGTACACATACGCAAACGAGAATGATAGATACACAATACTTCGGTGCAACCATCCTTCTATCCCTTGGAATCATAGGTTTCTTCTGGTTCGTCAACAGATAGTACTCCATATTGTACTCCATTGTCGATGACTTATTGTAGAAAACCCCAAAAGAAGTTGTTTTAACAGGGACAGCAAGCAACTTACACTTTAAAGTTGTTTATAACCAACAGAACATAAATAACCATGAAAACAGAATCAAAACAGAGATTATACCTTCACATAAGAGACAGAAACAGGAAAAAAAGAGTCAAAATAAGAGAGAAAACAACTAGCCAACAGTTCAAACAAATAAATGTAAGTCACTGCATATAGTTTTCAAACATTTATATATTATACATGTCATCTACATGTTATTCTCATGCTCTTTTTCTACATGGACTAGTTGTTCTCTGTTTTCATAAGTGAAGCTTATGAAATCCGTACCTACTTTCCATGAGTTTAACTTTTGCAATAAGTAATTACTTATCTAAGATACTAACCCAACTATAATTAATAGAAAATGAAAACATTTTTATTTTAATCTAACTACAATCAATAGTCAATGAAATTAAAGTAGAAACATTTTTATTTTATCAACAGATAATGAAAGTTTAACTACCATCAAGTAAATTCTTTAAAAAACAAATTTTGTACATAATCCAATAGTACATGAAAACAGAATAAAAACAAAGATTATACCCTCACAAAAGAGACAAATACACAACAAAGACAAAAGAGGATATAAAGAATCTTAAGGTTGGCTTTAACATTGGATACCTTAATGAGTCATGACTTTGCACATATCCTATAAAACCATCTCAATACCATTCTCATACACTTACACAAACTAGAATGATGGATACACAATACTTCATTGTAACAATCCTTCTATGCCTTGGAATCATACTCTTGATCCAATCCATAAACACCTATAGATTCCGCAATAAACTATCTCTTCCACCAAGTCCAACAGCTTTACCAATCATCGGTCACATTCACCTTCTTGGTCCCATAGCTCACCAAGCACTTCACAAGCTCTCAACCCACTACGGACCCTTGATGTATCTCTTCATTGGCTCCATCCCTAATGTCATTGTCTCATCAACCGAGATGGCAAATGAAATTCTCAAATCCAATGAGCTCAACTTCTTGAACCGTCCAACAATGCAAAATGTTGACTACCTTACTTATGGCTCAGCTGATTTCTTCTCAGCGCCTTATGGGCTTCACTGGAAGTTCATGAAGAGGATTTGTATGATGGAGCTATTCAGCAGCAGAGCAATAGATAGATTTGCCAATGTAAGAACCGAGGAGTTGAGGAAGCTTTTGGTGCGTGTTATGAAGAAAGCAGAAATAGAAGAGAGTGTTGATCTCGGTGAACAGCTTAAGGAGTTGACAAGCAGCATCATAACGAGAATGATGTTCAGAGAAAGGAGATCGGATAGTGGGAGAAGAGAGGAAGTTATCAAAATGGTGGTTGAGTTGAATGAGCTAGCAGGTTTCTTCAATGTTTCTGAAACGTTTTGGTTCTTGAGGAGACTTGACTTGCAAGGAATCAAGAAGAGGCTTAAGAACGCTAGAGAAAGATATGATGTGATCATAGAGAGGATAATGAAAGAGCATGAGTCTAGGAATCACAAGGATGCAGGAGGTGTAAGGAGCATGCTAGACATCTTGCTTGACATATATGAAGACAAAAACTCAGAGATAAAACTGACGAGAGAAAACATTAAGGGCTTCATCATGGTAACATGTCTTATTAAGTCAAACATACAACATTCTTTTTTTTTTCTTTTTTTTTAATGTCTAGAGGTTTTAGACCCGAAAGCCAGGTACATCCTCTAGGACGAGGCCCAAACCATTTTATATTAACTCTCTTAGGAGAGCAGACCCTCCCAACGGGAATTGAAACCATGACCCCTTAGATATCTACTTGATAATCTAAGAATTTTAGCCACTAGGCCAACTCTTAGTTGGTCAACACATAACATTCATGTTACATCTTTGTAATTTTATTGTTGTGCAGAACATTTATGGAGGTGGAACAGATACATCTGCCATCACAGTAGAATGGGCTTTATCAGAGCTAATAAACAATCCAGAGATCATGAAGAAAGCCCAACAAGAGATAGAACAAGTGGTGGGAGACAAGAGACTAGTACAAGAATCTGATCTTTGCAATCTCAGTTACATCCAAGCAGTTGTGAAGGAGACATTGAGGTTACATCCTGGAGGACCAATATTCGTTAGAGAATCAAATGAAGAATGTGCAGTGGCTGGATACAGAATCCCAGCAAAAACAAGAGTGATAGTTAACGTTTGGGCTATAGGAAGAGATCCAAATCAATGGGAAGATCCATTGGAGTTTAAACCTGAGAGGTTTGAAGGAAGTGAATGGAAGGTAATGAGTGAGAAGATGGTGTCTTTTGGAGCTGGTAGAAGAAGTTGTCCTGGAGAGAAGATGGTGTTTAGATTTGTTCCATTGGTTTTAGCTGCGGTGATTCAGTGCTTTGAGTTGAAAGTGAAGGGACGTGTGGAGATGAGTGAAGGGAGTGGATCATCTCTGCCTAGAGCCACACCTTTGGTGTGTGTTCCTGTTGCTAGGGAGGGTATAAAGTCATTGTTCTCACTTGAACCAAAGGTCAACTTCTAGGTAATGGTTTAATAAGGGAACTAAGAGCAGCAAGAAACGTCAAGCTACTTGTATATAAAACTTTTACCCATTTCAAGAATAAATTATGGCAAATCTCATAAATAGCATTTTTAAAAAAAATTGTCACAAAGCATTCAAAGAGAAAATGTCCCAAATAAATTCCTCTACATCCTAAACTCTGATCCTAATTTCACCCTTTAAATACTAATCTCTAATTACTATTTCCTTTAGTGAATGCTATTTTGCGAAAACTCTTTGTGTGATATTTTTTTAACAAAATTTGATTTATTGCTAAACTTGATATATTATTATATGAGGGTATTTATCAGCAGATCAATGTCAAATGTAAACTAAGAACATTTTGACAGCACTTTTTAAAATTAGTTGTAACATACAAAGCATGTGAATGGTCAAAGTGGACCATTTTGTATGGATCATCCACTCTTTGACTATCAACTCGTTTAGAACATAAATGATTCAAAAATAAGAGAAACTTCACAGGCAAGTTAAGAGCCAATGAGAATGAAGCTTCTTAACCCCGCTCTCTTTTTCTTCTTCATGTTCTTCCCATGTTCTAGAAGTTGTAACTCAAATGACAAAACTACTCTCCTCAAGATCAAGAAGTCCTTAAACAACCCTCAAATCCTCAACTCTTGGGACCCCAAAACCGACTGCTGCACCAACTGGACCGGCGTTGTGTGCACTCACCGCCGCATCACCGGCCTCACTATATCTGCAGGAGACGTCGTTGGTCAGATAGCTGAGGAGATAGGAGACCTTACTGACCTCGTTATCCTAGACTTGAGCAGTCTCTCTCGACTCAGAGGCACCATTCCACGCTCTATCACCAAGCTCAAGAATCTAGTCTACCTTCGGTTTAGGATAACCGAACTCTCTGGTCCAGTCCCTGATTACATCAGCCAGCTTCAGAACGTTACTTTCTTGGACCTCTCCTTTAACCGGTTCAACGGTTCAATACCTGGTTCGATTTCTCAGATGCATAGACTTGAGACCATACAGCTCAGTCATAACAAGTTAACCGGTTCTATACCGGAATCTTTCGGTTCCTTTGCTGGAAAGATCCCAAAACTCTACTTAGGTAATAATCACCTCTCAGGTAAAATTTGTCACTCAAGTTATTGCCTAAGATTTTTTCCTTAGCCTAGATATATAATAATCAAATGTTTAAGAAATCAATAGGCAGTAATTAGATGTTTTATATAGGATTAATGTCTAACTGGATGTTTGTATATTGCATGCCACCTAGACCGATTTAAAAAACAATCATTTTAGAACCGTTTAAACCGATTTATAGAACATTAGTAATAAGGAATGATAACATTAATTGATTATGTTGAACTAATATAATCAATTGATTATGTTGATTTAATTGTAATTTGTAGAACGATGACGTCTGAAGCGAACTGCTGGTTCCCTGAGACGCGTTGTGCTTCCGGCAAGAACCCCGGTGAATCCCCAGCTCACCTCCCTCCTGACCCCCCTGACCCTCCCGACCATGCCCCTCTTATCGACTTTCCCCCCCTTCCTTCTTCCCCTTCCGCCATTACTCCCCTAACTGCTTCTGCAAAGAAGATGAAATCTGTCTCAACTATAGCCCAGGAATCAGTTAATAATACTATTCCTGTTCAGAATCCTTCTATTACTTCCGATTTCCAAGCAACTACCTTAGATCCAGTCTCTTTTGTTTTTGGATCTGTGAAAAGTACTATTCCCCAAACAGTGAACCCTAGAATTTTCTCAACTATTGAACCAAAATCCTCATTTCCGCTGCGTACTAATCTAGCCTCTTCTCCACCCCACAATCCCATCACCAACTCCGCTCCTCTCTTACCCCAACCTGCCACTGTTCCTTCAACTTCTCAACCTCCTCTACCACCAAACAAAACTAACCCTCCCCTACCTAAAACCTATCCTCCTAGAGCCCCTCCTCCTTCTTGGGCTCAGAAAGCTAAGGTCTCAATTGATCGCTCACTTAAAAGACTTGCTCCTACTTCCACTTCGCCTGAAGGCAAACCTAGAGTCTCTGTCCCTGATGCTGTGTTTCAGAGAGGTGCAGAGCTTCATAAGGAGTATCTTGTTGGCACTTTCCTTGGTAAAATGCCAGACTATGGACCAATTCAAAGTGTTCTAAATTTTATGTGGGGAAAAGGAGGTAAGTTAGAGATCCATCTTCAACCTCAGAAACGATCCTTTTTGGTTCGTATTCCTAATGAGTTCATCCGAACTAAGGCTCTGGAGAAAAGGCTATGGTATGTGGGTACCTCCATGTTTCATGTCTCTCAATGGAGCTCTTCAGTAACTTGCGAGATTCCTGAGATTGAATCCATCCCACTATGGGCTCATCTCTCTGGTGTTCCGTTTGATCTCCGTACTAAAGAAGGACTTAGCCTTGCTGCTGGTTTGGTTGGAGAGCCAATAGAAACGAATGATTACACCAAAAATCTTACTGATCTCAATATCGCTCATGTAAAGGTTGAGGCAGATCTTACTAAACCACTGCCAACTTCGGGTGAATTGATCCGTCAAAATGGTGACATCATTCCAATTGATATAGAGTACCCTTGGATCCCTCCGTCTTGTGATCAATGTGGGCGTATTGGTCATATACAAAAGGATTGTATCTACTCTCCAAAAGTACTTCCGACTGAACCACCATTAGCTCATAGCTCCGGTCAAACATCGCAGGTTGTTGTTCCTGATCCTCCGATTGTTGAGACAATTCCTGATCCTCCTGATCATGACGAGGAAATCTCCGATACCCCAGATACTATCGTTCCTGCTACGTCTACCCTTAACCCTCCCGACTTAGACCTCCCCTCCCTTTCTAACTCAAACACTCCTTCAATCCCTGACCCTCCTGACCATGATGAACCTCAAAATATGTCTATTGATACCCCTTCCTCCCCCATTGCCTCATCCTCCCCACCTTCCAAGGTTCTCTCCTCCTCTTCCTCTCCCCCCTCCCCTCCCTCCCCTCTTGATCCCCAATCCATTACCTTCTCCACCTCCCCTCCTAAAGGATCCTATATTTTTGGCCTCCCTGCTACCTATGCTCCTACTTTTGGCTCTTATATAACTACTCAGCAAGCTCTCGCTTTTAACGCCCCATCCATCACTCTCCCACCTCAATATTGTTGCCCCTCTCGCCCCCCTCTCCTCTTCCCCACTAAAAAACCTCCTGGCCCTTCTAAACTTAACCCGTTACTTTCCCTTTCAACATCCACTGCCCCTGAGGAGTCACCTTCTGGTGGTTCTTCCCCCCCAACCCTTTAATTATGTGTACAAAATCCTTTTTTTGGAATGTTCGTGGACTAAACGAACCGGATAAACATAAACCTTTTGCTCAATGGCTTATATATAACAAGCCTTATTTTGGTGCTATCTTGGAGTCTCACATAAAGGAGCCTATGACCTCTACTATCTTGTCTAAGGTCTGCCCTCGTTGGAATTTTGTTTCTAATCACCAATCTGATCCGGATGGGAGGATTGTGTTCATATGGAGGTCCCCTGTTACCGTAAAGGTCCTCCATCAATCTCGTCAGTCTCTTACTACTGAAGTCACCATTCCAAATGCCAGGCCTATGATTGTCACATCTATCTACGCCTCAAACTTAGCAGCTGAGAGAGATGATCTGTGGGCTGAACTCATAGGCATTCAACAACTCTTCTCTCTTCATTTGGAACCGTGGTTGGTGGCTGGTGATTTTAATCAGATCACCACTCCTTCTGAGCATTCTTCGCCCACTGTCCAAGCCATTTCTTCCGACATGATCAAATTCCGAGACACTATTCTTCACCTTGATCTCTTTGATTTGCGATACCATGGTGTTTTCAATACTTGGTCAAACAAGCGGCCAGCTTCACCTATTGCAAAGAAACTTGATCGAGCCCTTGTTAACCACCATTGGATCTCCTCCCTACCAAACAGTTCTGCCATTTACCTAGCCCCTGAATTCTCAGACCACTCCCCTTGTCTCCTAAACCTTGAAACCCCTCTTCCTATAGCCGGCTCAAAACCATTCAAATTCTTCAACTACCTCACCAAACATCCTCTTTTCCTATCCACTGTGGGTGACGCCTGGATTCTTGCCGGAAACTTTTCAACAACTCTCGCGGAACTAAGCTGGAAACTGAAAACAATAAAGAGTGTACTTCAGAAATTAAATAATGAGAATTTTTCAAAGATTCAAGAGAGAGTTTTATCAGCTAACACTTTGCTTAAAGATGTGCAGGTTAGGGCTTTGCAACAACCTTCAGCAGAACTATTTCTGGAGGAGCAGGTTCTTCATGAGAAATGGATGTTCTTGAGGGGAATCGAGGAGGCATACTTTAAGCAGAAGTCGCGCATTAACTGGCTTAAGGAAGGAGATCTCAATACCACCTACTTTCATAGGGTTGCTGTGGTGCGGGCAGCGATCAACTCAATCAGATCTTTCCTCAACCACTCTGGCGACTTGATTACAGATCCAGAAGAAATGGCGGCTCTTGCTATCTCCCACTTCAAAAATATTTTGGCACCAGATATTCTTCCCTTCGCTGTTGCTCCTCTACTCTGGTTCCAAACTCTTATTGCTTACCGCTGCTCTCCAGACTCTGTCCAACGTATCTCTGCCATTCCTGATGCCTCTTCTATCTCTCGAACGATCCTAAAGCTCAACCCCAACAAATCTCCGGGACCCGATGGCCTGACGTCTGGTTTCTTCAAATCGGCTTGGGGAATTGTGGGTGAAGAAGTTACTCAATCTATTCAGCGATTCTTCATTACTGGTTTCCTCCCTTCGGCTGTCAACTCCACCATCCTGTCCCTGGTCCCAAAACACCCGGGTGCAACGTCTGTTTCTGATTACCGTCCCATCTCATGTTGCTCTACCATCTACAAAGCTATCTCGAAGATTCTGGTGTCCAAACTTAAGCCCATTCTCCCTGATCTCATCCTCCCGAACCAAACAGCTTTTGTCCAAGGGAGACTCTTGGTGGAGAACACTATCCTGGCAACAGAACTAGTTAACGGTTATCACAAGCAGTATGGTCCAAAAAAGATTGTTATAAAAGTCGACATTGCTAAGGCATTTGATACCATCAGCTGGAATTTTGTTCTTAACTGTCTCAGAAGCATTGGAGTTCCTAATGACTATGTAAGATGGATAGAAGCGTGCATCACTACTACTTCATTTACGGTGGGTTATAATGGACGAGTTCATGGCTATTTCAAAGGTAAGAGAGGTCTCCGTCAAGGGGATCCTCTCAGTCCCTACCTCTTTGTAATAGCTATGAACTGCCTCTCAACTCTACTAAACAAAGGGGCATTGGAAGGAAAATTTAACTATCATCCTAAGTGTGCCTCTACAAAATTGACCCACCTATGCTTTGCGGACGACCTACTTATCTTCACTGACGGTACTCTGGCTTCAGTGAATGGGGTACTGGAAATTCTAGAACATTTTAAGTCTCTTTCTGGTCTGGCGGTTAGCATTCAGAAAACGGCTTTCTATAGTTCAGGTGTTCCAGCTAATGAGGTGGACGCTATCAGTACTTCCACGGGACTTACACATGGTTCACTGCCTATCCGTTATCTAGGGGTTCCCTTATGCTCTAAAAAGCTCTCTCTCCTAAACTGTGAGCCCCTACTTCATCAAGTAAAAGCTAAGGTCAGTACCTGGAGTGCGCAGTCCCTCTCCTTTGCTGGAAGATTACTACTTGTTAATACGGTGATTGCTGGTATAACCAACTTCTGGTGTGCTACGTTTGTCATTCCTAAAGCCTGCATCAAAAAAATAAATTCAATCTGTGGAGCTTATCTTTGGAAAGGTACTACTGAAGGCCATCACTCTGCCCGGGTTTCATGGGACACTATCACACTTTCAAAAGCAGAAGGGGGCCTAAATTGCAGGGACTTAGCTGTTTGGAATAAGGCTACCATCATCAAGCTTATTTGGATCCTTTTCTGTAACTCGGGTTCCTTGTGGGTGGCTTGGTACAAGGAAGAGGTGCTGAATGGATCGCTTGGGAACTTCTGGACTAGCAAGGTAAACCAACGACATTCCTGGATTGCAAACAAACTGCTGCGTCTCAGAGAAATAGTGTACCCATGGATTAAAATGAAGGTGGGAAACGGTGCTTCAACTCGCTTCTGGATAGACAACTGGTCTCCGTTTGGTCGCCTTGAGGACTTCTTGACTCCCACCATCTCTAGAAGAATGGGAGTCCCTGCAACAGCAACACTAAGCAACATCAACTCAAACGGCAACTGGCTAGTGCAATCTCCTCGAACTGAAAATCAAGTATTGGCTCAGGCTTACCTTTCAACACTTGTGCTCACTGAAGAAGAAGAAGACATTTATGAATGGATAGTTGATGGGAACCACTGGGGAAAGTACAGAACAGGAGCTGTCTATGATCTTCTCAAACGCCACGGCCCTCAGGTAAATTGGTATAGAACTATTTGGAGCAAAGGCGGTATTCCTAAACACAACTTCTTGGCTTGGCTTTTCACTTTGAACCGTTGTCCGACAAGAGATAGGCTCATCAATTGGGGCCTCAACGTCGACGCAAACTGCTTACTTTGTAACACTGCACCAGAATCAAGGGACCACCTTCTTTTTCAATGTAGTTACAGCTGGGAAGTCTGGTCTCAGACTGCGACGAGATGTCTAATTACTCCCCCACGTGACTGGGCTTCTCTTCTTCCCTTTATGAATGGCTTAACTCTACCAAAAAATCACAAGAAGCTCATCCTCCTAGCCTGGCAGTGCGCCATCTATCTCCTCTGGTCTGAAAGAAATGCGCGTCTCCACCGAGGTTGCTTCCGATCATCGCAATCACTTCTCGGCTCACTCGATCTAATTGTGCGCAATCGATGTTCCAGCTTTAGGGACACCAATCCCTCCTCCTCTTCAGCGATGCTCCAACTCTGGCTGTAGTATCGCGATCTGATCATTACTCATCCATCTATATCCTTTCTTATTACCAATTTCCGTTATCTCCGATCGTCGGAAGCAGGGGCGCTCAACTGCATGCGTCACAACATATTCCTCTACTTGGGCTTTCCTTTTGTCTATTATTGGGCTCTAATTATGTGTTTGGATTTCACTAGAAAAACACTAAGGTTTAAAAGCCTGTATTTGTTTGCTTTTCATGCATTTTAATAGAAAGCCTCAGTTCAAAAAAAAAATTGTAATTTGTAATGCAGGAGAAATACCAAAGTCATTATCCAAAACCAACTTCAACACCGTGAGTTTGTCAGGAAACAACTTCAGTGGAGATGCTTCAATGTTCTTTGGACATAACAAAACAACCGTAAGGTTAGACTTGTCTCGGAACAACTTCCACTTTGATCTCTCAAAGGTCAAACTGGCCAAGAGCTTGGTGTCATTGGACCTTAGCCATAACAGAGTTTTCGGAGGGCTTCCTTTGGAGCTGACCAAGCTCCAACTTAACCAATTTAACATAAGTTTCAACCGTCTATGTGGGTCCATACCACAGGGAGGTCTGATACAGAACTTCGGGGTCTATGAGTTCTCCAACAACCTCTGTCTATGTGGGGCGCCTCTCAAGCGTTGCTAGCCAATCGATCAAACACATTTTGAAAATGTACCAAGAATATTTTGTTTGTAAATTCGTTTGAATATTCTCTGTTTCACAATAAAAAAAAAAAGAATATTCTTTTATATTTTTTTAGTTTGCAAATTAGTTTGAATATTCTCTTACATTTTTTAGTTTGCAATTTAGTTTGAATACTCTCTTATATTTTTTTAGTTTACAAATTAGTGTGAATATTCTCTTATATTTTTTAGTTTGAATTCTTTTGGATTTTCCTTGGACCTTGATGCTAAACCCTGAGAACAAGCTCATGTGGAACCCTTGGCTAATTATAGTAACAATTTTAATTTGATCCAAAATTGCTATTGAGCTTGTGGAAACATTACATAGCAAATCATTACAGAGAGATTTTGAAGTTACTGGTCCACAAAATTGTCATTCATCAAATGTAAGAAACCACATCTTGATAAACTTTCTTCTTCTATATACTCACAAAGAAGCAGTTCTCTTCAACTCCTCAAAATACTTAGCACCATCAGGGTGACGGTTCACAAACCTCGTCACAAACGACTTATCAGAGTACACAAGTATAGTACTTATCGCCAGCTTCGCATCCGCCTTCCCTCTCTCTTGCAACCAATTATACATTGCAAACCTTACCTTCATCCTTTCAAGCGTGTACTTAAGACACGAAGGAAAAGCCACAAGAGTCGAGAGCGGGTACCCCAACTCATTCACAAGGTAATCAACCTTTGCTTCCAACACATTGCTCGCCTGTGTCAGCACATCAGGAGACGCCTTCACCATCTCCTTAGCCTCCCCTTCACTCAACCCCAAACTCTTAAGAAACTCAAACCTCTCTCTGAGCTCAGACCCTCTCCCTCGAAAACACCTGAGCGCTCTCTCCATCTCCTTCTCCTCGTATCCGAGCTCCAACAAAAACTGAGTCTTCATCGCTTTGGAGCCGACTACGTCCACCACACTAGTACCAGGCAAAGGAGTTACTCTCAACCCCATAGTCCATTTCTTCATCTCCTCCGGATTCTCCTGAATCACCTGACAAAGCCGCTTCTTCCCGCCTTTCAGATTATTAAGAAAGGTACTAGTGTGCTTCAAACGAGACTCTCCAAGCCAGTGAGAGTGGTTACGAAACACCTTGCCTATCTCATAAGCCTCCATCTTGATACCTCTCAGGAACAAAAAGCAATGCCGTAGATTCGAAACACACTTCCCTACCTCCTGACTACTCTGGGGAGGGAGTCTCATAACCAACTCACTTCTGGAACAACCTAGCTTTGTCTGAAACCCAGCTAAGATCATTGTCCACTCTCCAGACTCCTCCAGAACCAACCCCGGCCGGTTCTTGATTAACTCTAGTACCTCACTCTCGTCTCCTCCACATAACTCTCTAAGAAAGGCTAAACACCTATGGATGCATCTCCAGTCATAAGAGCCTCCCTCTGATAAATTCTCCAACACCCAATCCGAACCAACAGTGTCTACAACGCTGACCATTTCTAATATCGTCTCACCAGTCAGCACCCTCGGGGTACAAACGATGAGCTTGGAGACAAACACCTTCCCAAACCCCAAACGCTCTAAAGATTCAATCTTTGAAGCTAAGACACCACTCTCGTAACCAAACACCTCCCTAGCTTCCTTAAAGATCTTCCCCATCTTCTCCCGACCAATCCCATAGTTCCAAAAGACATGATAGTTCTCCAACAAGAACACATCTTCGTTCAAAAACATCTTATCACAAGGCACGAGAGGGCTAAACTCAGAGGGTTTTAAACCTAAGCTCTCGAAGAAAGGCTCGAACTCGTTCACAGGGTGGTAAAGAAGGAACTTAGTGATGGATCTGATGACGTCATCACCACAAGAAGCAGAATCGTTGTGCAGCTTGTTGAGGAGGGTGTCGTTGAATAAAGGAGCGTTTTTGCTCATGCTCTCGGCGATTAGGAACTGGAGGCCTCTGTTGTTGTAGAAGTAGTCGAACATGGCGAGTTGGGTTAGTCTGCGAATCTCGTTTCTGGGGAGTTTCGAGGTGGTGGTGGAGGAGAGAGATCTTCTAGGGTTTATGGGAGGTTGGGGTTTTTTAAAGGTGGAGACTTTGTGGGAGACCCAGTTGAGAAGAGAGGTGGGTGATCTAGGGTTTCGGATTAGAGACATTGTGTTTACTTACCTCTGTGTCTTCTTCTTCTTCATCTCTTGTCTCAATGGATGAAGTATGAACACAGACAGAGAGAGTATGTGTGACGATATTATTGCGTCATATTTTAAGGAATCTATAATTTTTGTTTATGTTTAGCAAATTGAACATATTCTAAAAATTCATTTTGAGATGATATTAAATCAAATTCAATATTTGATTTTTATCACTGACTTGAGTTCTCTCATTATATTTTAACAAATTTAGGAGTATTTTCAAGATTTAAATAAAGATCTCCAATATAAAGTTATTTTTTGGTTTGTCAATTGAGCAATTTTTTTCCAAATAGTCATTTTTAAGTTTTTGTCATCAAAAGTAATTATATTATAACTACAATTTTGAGATAACAGTTAATTCAATTTTTGTTTGATTTTTATCATTGGCTTGAGTTCTCATTGTATTTTAACGAATTTTGGAGTATTTCCAAAATTTAAAATAAAAGTTTCCAATATAAAGTTCTTTTTGTTTGTCAATTTATCCACAATGCTTCTTTATTCTGATGGGCTCTCTTCCCTGACGGTCTCAGAGTGATAGTGAAGGGATCATCAGTCGGTTTAGGGGCTGACCAAAATATTTCAAGGCCTTTAGACAAAAAAGAAGTTTTCAATCACAAGATAGCATACACATTCATTTAAATTTACGGCATTTTCATAACAACGTTTCAATCTGAGCCTTTTTCTTTGCAAAGAAATGCAAAGATTTTTATGCAGCAAGATTTTAAGAACGAGCTTATCAAGACAATCTACTATTATGAGCTCACGATCTCCAGTTTTTTTTTCTCAGCATAATATGCAGTGTGTATACTAATACTAGAGCAATCAAATTTAGTTTGAGAACAATGAGAAGAAGAAAAAAGAAAGATGAAAAGAAATTGAATATTCAAAGTAGAATATATAAGAAAGGGAAAAGGATAAAACGTGGGGTTCCTCATGCACAATGTTAAAAGTAGCGTTACTAATTTAAGAAGCTATCTCTTCGTGTGAATTTTTAAAAGCACATAGTTAATTAAGAATAATCACACACATCTATATATTAGTCTATATATGACTAAGACTCCATCACACACCACTTGCACACATGTAAGTACCTGATTCTGTTTCCAAGTGTTAGTGTGTGTATAGCACTTTGGACATTCTCTTGTCGCGACTCTTATAACTTTACACCAGTACTTTGAATAGAGTAAGAGTAAAAAAAACATGCTTTAATTAGGCCTTTTCTATTTAGCCAATCTCTCATTGTTCAGCTTATCTTTGATTGGAATTGAGTGTCTCCATAAGTTGTTAGCAACAGGGCTTCTGCATCTTGAATTGAGTAAGGTGGAGGAGAGTGATCAGAAGCAGAGTGAGACAACGATGCTTCAGCGTTTGGTGACTTGAGAAGAAGACACTCTTTTGTCTTTTGTTGTTGCTCTATCATTATTTTCAATTGCTTCCCTTGTTCTTCGATTCTTAGTTGCAGGTTTCTTTGAATCTAATGGAAAAAAACACGTGAATCAATATATGAGTGGTTAAAAAGTGTATAGATTAGTATGAGAAATACTTCATTGGTGAATGATGATAATAAATATATGAAATAAAAAATGGGGAGAGCAACAAAATGTTCAAACATACAATCTCAAAACTAGAAAGCTGGCCTTCATTTGTTTCAAAAGATATGTTATAGAAAAAAAATTTGTCAAACAAAAAGATATTTTGTAGAAAAATATTAATTTTTAAATCAAAATATAATGAAGCAGATATTAATTCTAAAGTGGGAAACTGGAATAAGCACTCGATGCCACACACTACTACTTAAACTGTAACATCGGAATGCATTTACTTGGTAAAAATATAATAAACTAAAGTTATATATTTACATTTTGTAACTCACCTCTAGTTGTTCATGAAGATGCCTCTGAACGTCTAGCTGAAGCTGGAGTGCCTCTTTAATTTGCACTCCACTGCATCCACGATATAAAACAAAACAAAATATTAATTTAATCATTAACAACTCATTATTTTATTATTTTTGAATAATGTTAATCGTATGTTGTTGTCATTGCTACGGTAAGCCATTGTGTCATTAACTTTGGACTTATATGGAGGAAAATAAGAGGGCTACATATTTTGTAATAAAGAAAATATTATTTTTGGTACCCATATAAAAAAGGGAAAAAAACATACGTTTTTGTGTCAAGCTGAGACAGCTCTTTTGAACAAGATCCCTTCTCAAACTTGCCTGCACCAACAAAATTCTCATTTACATTATTCCCAAATTATCAATGTATTTTATCACATTCGAATGTATAGTGATAGTATTTATTTATAGTACCTTCTTGATAGTCAGGGATGTATTTCGCAATCCTATACTTCTGAAATTTTAACCAAGAACTATTGAATTAAAACTTCTTTTTTTTTAAAGTAAAGAGAGAAGAAGTAAAGTTAACCTGTAGATGGCTTTTAACATGAAATATTGTGAGTCCTTCAGAATCCATCAGCTTCAGTATCGCTTTGGGTGTTGCCTCTGCATAGTTTCCCACCAGTTATTACACTTTTTAGCGTACCACCAAAGAAACAAGGGCACTTTTATCTTTAAAGCATATATCAATTCATTTTTCCATATAATGCGCATATTTGCTTCAAAATAAAGTTTTCAACCCACACATATGGTGTTATATGATAGCGCATAAGATTCATTTGATCTCATGAAATCATCATTGTTACATCTAAATGCTATCTAATCATAACTTTATGCATGCTTAAGCAAAGTGACTAGATCAACTGATTGATAACTAATTGTTTAATTCCTCTAATTCTAAAGTCGAAGTCTCGTTAACTTACTATCAGCACCACCAAGGCGGTTAACGCATTCCACGAACTTCTCATGAAGATCTTGGGTCCACCTTATCCTTGTCTTGTTCCCAACCGTCCCACAATTAGGAGCCATGGAGCCTCCATGGGCTGAGAAGGAATGAGAAGAAAATCTTGGATGTGTTTGCTTAGCTTGGTGATGTGATGATGAGAAATCAAGTTGTGTTACATTAGAAGTACTGTAGGTCCTCCTGCATAGTTCCTGAAAACCATCAAGTAGAAACATCATTGTTATAAAAAAGATTATAAGAGAAAAGGTTTTCGAAATACATTTTTCCCGACCAAAACTTGATTAAGCTTATGGACATGTGGCCAAAAAAAAAGAAAAAAAAAGTTGGAGTTTGTGGAATACTTGTGGATCTTGACTTGCATCAAAAGAAAGAGAGTATGAGGATGATGAAGCATTTGTTGCGGCGAAATCATTAGCACATGATTTTTGATATAATGGCTTTAAATATTGATCCTGAAGAAGTTGCATAGGAACCATCGATTGGGATTGGTCTACTGATGGATGATCCGAAGATTGATGATGGTAAGGATGAAACAAGGCATGACAGGGTTTTGAAGACGAACATTGCACGGAGAGAGATTGATTGACTGTGCTATCGTATGGAGTATAACCCGAGAACGTCTCGCTGGTCCATGGAGATGATTGATTGTAATGGTTCATATTCACGTCTTGTAAATTAAACAGCTGGGGCGGTTGTGATTGCGAGTGCAAGTGTAGCCGGCTTCCTTGTGAAGCGTTTGAGGTTTCAAAATTGATGTTATCCATCAAAGACCAAGCAAGAGAGACCTGGATAGCCACTTTTGTATCAGAAACCTATGATCTTGTTGCACGTTCAATGAAATATTGAACGATAGGGAGAAAATAGTTGGTAGCTGAAAAAAAAAGATTTTGTTAAACAAAAAATCGGAAGAGTAAACGATCGAAATGAAATCCAAAGTGTTTTACTTTTTGGTTTTCATCCAAAGTCTTCAGGTGCAAAGAGGGATGAGTATTGATATAGACAATGCCTTTTCTTTTGATTATTCTCAAAATGGATAGGAGTGCGCATTTTTTAATTATCCAATGGCCATAATTGTAAAGTTGCAAAAGTCCAAATTAAAATTCTTATTTCAATAACAATATTATAAGAATTAAGATTAATTAATTCCCACTTGCGTAGACCTTGTCTTTATTCTTCTGCAGTTGTGGAAACATTTAAAAAGATTATTCACAAATATAGTAAGATCGCAAGGAAATCGATTTTAATTAGTAGCACTAGTTCATTATAGAACCCTAATGGATCCTGTTACGCCATGCGTATATATATACATAAATATATAAAATCTTCGACAGTTTATTCATGTCTATATATATTTATTTTTGAAGAAATATTAGAAAAGATTTTTCAAACAAAAAAAAAAGAAATATTAGAAAAGATTTTGCGCACAAAAGTATTAAGATCACACGGAAATCAGTTATATTATTAATTCACTTTCGAACCCCAACTTACTCTGTTAAACCATACATACATCTACACATTATTATATGCAAGCCATTTTCTGTGCTTCAGACTTGGATCACTTATAGAACAGTAAATGTTCCACGTACGGATTTAATTTGTACTAGATGATTGTATCATATGTGAATATTTTTATTAATTCAGAAGATATTTAGATACATATGGGCTATATATCTTACATCGACACACTCTCTTTAACGATGATTATTTTGTACTATTACAAAAGCTCATACCTTATTGAGAGATCAGAGTAAAACAACATTGATGATAAAGAAAGAAAATAACGGAAAGACGTACGATTCATAAACATGTATCTGATTTAGAGCGATTCAAACATTCATGTCTCATTTAAAACAAGTTCAGCTAAATAAAGATAACATAATTGATGACAAAAAAATAAAGATAACATAAAGAAGATATTTGATTCAAAAAAAAAAAAAGAAGAAGAAGAGATTTGATGTTGGCCAATACACCTTTCATCGTTTGTGTAGTTGGTGTGTGTGCAAAACTACATGCACCTTCAAAACCACAATTAAAGTGTTATTTTTTGAAGAATTTTTTAAATGTTATTTTGGATTATCAATTAATAAAAGTTTAATATATATATATATAATTAAATATTTTAGTTGAATGGAAATAATTTGCCTATATACCATGATTAACAAATCTTTGGAGAGATGTCTTGGTTTGAAACTTAAAATTTGTATTTAAACACACCCACATTGATAGGTATAATTGTATAAATATTGATATAAAATTAGTATATAATACTATATATTAAATTATTAATAACTCAAAGCCGGATCAGAATAAATCTGCGTTTGTCAAAATTAAAGGTTGATTGGGTTTGGAATACACTTAGGACCACTGAATATATATAAATTAATAATTACTCTAAATTTTATTTTGTTCTACCCAAGATATGGGAGAATATTTTTTACATAGGCATCTTTGCTTAATAGTATAATTATAACGGCGATTCTCGCATAAATTTCACACTTATTTTTCTGAGGAGCATGAAATTGACTGTCTAAATAGACATCGAATTATTCTGGATAGGATGAATAAAATTGGCTCCCCATCTTCAAAAAAATTTGTTTGGTCCAATGCAATTTCGTTATCTTCTTTGCAGTTTTATCTTAATCATGTATCATTTTATAATTGGTAGATGCGCCAATCAGATTTTATATAGTATAAAAATTCATTGAGAGATTCCACTTCCAAAAGTTCGTTTAGAGGCAACCACATTCCGCACCCAAACAATAAAATATATTAATAATAAAAACTATAGGTAAGACCACAAAGAAATATAGCAGTATCGAGTTCCTTTCTATACTTTAGATTAATTCAAATATTTTTGTTAATAGCTTTTATAATGAAGGTACCGATTATCTGTACCATCTTTCAACGTACATTCACGCACAAGTTTTTTATATAATCGATATATACCTGTGGTTGCTGCTTTTCCATGAACGCATCAACCTAACGAAGGCGTTCTCGTTAACAAATATTTATCTGTACAAGAAAACATTCAAGCTATACTAGATTTGACCTGAACAAATTTTTATACATACATTATTAATTTTACTAGTGGAAACATTTTTTTTTTTTTGTTAAAGGGTTTGTTACGAGTGGAAACATAACATCACGAATTTATGTGGCGATGAATAGTTTTTGTTTTCTTCTGAATTTAAATGTTTCTTTTGAACAGACGGTGGTTGTGCCAAAAGAAAAGAAAATAGACGTAATCAGCTAAAATTTGTATGATTAGTATTAAATGAATACATATTAGAGATTGTTTTATATTAGAAGGATTATATAAAAAAATGATAAAAATAAGATGGAACCGACCAAACGTTAGGGCATGAAAAAGAACTCTGCTATAACAACTCAATCTTCCCAAGCCACAGTGACATACACTGTAAATGTAACTCTTTTTTGTCAGATTTTAGTTAATAATAGGAGTTAATAATATTATAGATACATTGATTATTTTACAATCTCTTATTATATTATTATCTCTTATATTTTATTTTCAGATTTTACTCTCTTATTATTACTTTCTTAGACGGCTATTTCTTTTACAAAAAAAAAAGATGAAGTCATAGCCCCAAGAAATGAGAAGTTTGGTAATTGACAATAACAGAAGGTGGACCTCTGATTAATGAATAAATATAAAATGGATAGCTACAGTGGAACAACTGTAAGATTCTCCCTACGTGTTAAAATAATGCCCAATAGGCCAATACTGTTCTTACAAGTTGCACTTCCCACTTTTTATTTTATTAATTTAACTACGTTTCTTCAAACAAGTCTTTAACTTATTTTATTTCTTAATTCGTTTTATATAATTTGAACTTATATTCGTCTTTGCTAGGCATACAGATGGCCCCCAGACGCGTGTTAACCTCACAAATATTTGATACTTTTTAATTCAATAATTTTCGTTTAAAATGTTCGACAACGAGGTAAATTTGTTTATCTATTCGCGTAAATATTATTCCTTGTTGGCACTAGGGAAAAATTCGGGGAGACTTTGTTAAAGGCAGTATTTGAAGAAATTTGACCTCAATTTAAAAGTTCTACAGAAAAAGAAGTTCCAAGAGTATTTTAATCTTAAATATTAAAATCACGATCTGTAGCTGGAATTACAAATAAAATACTAATTTCCTGATTACAGTTTAATATTACCTCGACATATGATCAAACAACTCGTAAATCTCACAAGAGAAATCACATATATATGCTTCGAAGTTACCTCTCCGTTTAGGGTTTAGTTATTTTTTTATGATTCTCCCTCTCCTGTGATGTATTCCCAACAGTCATTGAAGGAAACAACTGTCCGTGTCTCCAAAAACTAGTGTTATTAAATACTCCCTCCGTTTTTTTATATATGACGTTTTAGAAAAAAAAAAATTTTCCAAATTATTTGACGTTTTCAATTTTCTATGTAAAATTTATTACTAATTAATGCTAGATGATCAATGATATTATAGTTTCTATTTTATTATTGGTTAAATTGTGGTTTGATAAACAATTAATGATGTTTTTGTTTAAAAATTAAATGTTTTTTAATTTATGTGCATAATCTTTAAACGTCATATATAAAAAAACGGAGGAAGTAGGGTTCTTTGAATCCTTATATATTTTTGGATTTATGACTTGTGTAGTTTAAAACTGATCCATGGGTTGATTGAATACAGACGAGTTCAATTTTTCATTTTTTAAAGCATGGTCGTTATTTTATTGTGTACCGTTTCAAAACAAATGTCGTTTAGAAAAATTTCACAGAAATCAACATAAGAAATTTTCCACTATATTACTAAAGAAAGCCAACACTTGACATTATTATACTTATAAATAGTTTTGTCTAAATAGAGATTCAATTAAATCTTTTATACCAAAGGACTCTTTTTTCAGACTACACAAGACCCGGATAAAGCCTTGTGATTGTTTATTTTGATGGGTTCGTATACATTAACTGAGCTCAGATTACAAAAAAATTTAGGCTTCACCTTTGGCATGTGATTCTTGATCTTTTTCTAAACCGCTATGCTGATCAGGTGATGCATGCATGGTCAAGAGCAAAGACTCGAGAAGAAACAAGCAACATCAATAAATATCAAAGTTGGTGATAGTTTAAGGGGTGCAAGCATTATATCAACTTTTATAAATATCAAAGTTGGTTCGTTTTTATACGAAGGTTTATTTTGTCAGTGGAGATAAATATACTATATCAACTTTTATAATTTGTTTCCCCTATATATCCCTGTATTTATTTTCTTTAATAATCACAGGACCACGAGCTAGTTGCGGAGCGGTGCAGCTTGGAAGTAATTTGTTTTTTTATAAGTTTTTTTTGGCAAAATCAAATTTAATTACGAGTCCGTTATGCTCAATCTTATGTGATATCTAACTATAAATAACTGAGAAAATAGATAAAAAAACAAGTAAGCAAATTCAAATATTTTGAAATATAAGTTTCATGTGGTCTAATTAAGATTCGACGTCCACCTTTATTATACCGTTTGAATCTATAGTAAAGTGTGATTTTGTTATGTTAGCTTAGCTTCTGATGTACAAAAGAGGACCAAAAGATTTTTGTCGAATTATCTGACTTTAACATAAGGTAGTATTACAAGGAACAGGGAGTTGGCAGTAGAACGGAATAGCAAACATGAATGCCACCCACCATATGCAAGAGAGAAAGAAATGTGAGCCAGTCACAGGGGTGGCATGGTTCTAGCATGGGGGTATTTATTGGGTATCAGATTAAAACTATGGAACTAGAATAAACAAAATAAAGACTACAAAAGAATGAAAAAAAGAAAAACCATCGCCTCGTCAGCAAATGCAAATGATTTCACCAGCCTTGTTGGTTCCCTGGGAGATCATTCTCTTACCCATTCCAGCAGTGAAGGGAAGAGACAAGGGAAGCTCAAATGTTTGTTTGGACCACTCATGTTTCGTCACATCCTCCAGTATCCACAGATCAAAACAGTCGAAACAAGGATCACCAGAAGGGCGTGGTACGATGACAGCTAGCTTCCCTTTGTATTCTATCAATATTGAAAAAGCCTCACAAACCAGGACATCCTTAGGCGTTGTGATAAAACTTAGTATCCTCTCATATCTAACATCAAAACACACAAACACAGGAGTCGTTCTGTGACTTGGAGCCCAAGCACCAAAATACATGAAACCATTAATGTTTAGTCCCTTCGTCATAGGGCAATAAGTTGGAGAGGTAACATTACTACGAGATACTACTCCTCTTCCTCCTCGTCCTCCAAGTGTTATAACCTCGTGCACTATGAAACTAGGGTTACTATACAGAGCTGGCACCAGGGTCAAGGCTTTGAACTGATCATCAACAGGATCGTATCCCAAGGATGTGTACGGTCCCTTGCAGGGAAAGGTAATGATTTGCCCCGTGCTAGGGTTACATATAGTGAAATTTGAACCATGACAACAGCCGAAAAAGCCGTGGACGGAAGTACACTTGGAGCCGCCGAGAGCCAAGGTCACTGAGGGTACTGTCATGTCTAGATTGGCATCCAAAGAAGAAGAGAAAGTTTCCTCCTCTCCCGAGAAGATGAGGAGACGCTGGGCACCACCATGGACGAATACCCTAAACCTCGAACGCGTCTCATAGGACCTAGCGTAGTAAGAAGCGGCGAATGTTTGGCTTCGGATAAGGGAAGACCAAGTCTTGGACACGCATAGGAACTTCATAAGAGACTTCACGGGTAATCTAGTCAGTATCTCCACCTCCATATCTAAAGGGAGGAGTTGTAGCTTATTACCTGGGGGGCTCTTGTCCCCTTCGTCCCTGGACTCGAAGAGTTCTTTTTTTGTGATGGCTATTCATTGCAGTAAACGTAGCTATCGGTTACAAGATACTTCGAACGAAACCCTTAATTCGAGTTGAAGAAAGAAGATTGATAGAATATTAAAGCAAAGAGTTTCCTTTTTCATTTTTTTTTTGTGTGCACGTAACACTTATTTTAAAATTAAAAGGCGTTGGGCTCAAGTCTAACCCAAAGATGAGACCATTACAGATGAACCGCTTAGCTTAGGGTTCTTTTTGCTAACGAATCGGCTTCAAAGTTTTGATCACGAGGAAAATGAGAAAAAGAGATATCGACAAAAAAAAGTCATATGGTTGGAGACTCCTTGCTTGCTGCGTGTTTCCGGTGTTCCTGAGAAGATCGAAGCCAGCCCAGCCTTTTTAAAAGTGTATCCCAAGCCGCATCAGATTTGCATGTCGCAACCAAACATCATTGACTCAAACAGAGAAACAGTAGCAAGACAAGTTGAATGAAATCTAGTGACTAGTGCATATATTACGTACAATACACATGCAAGTATACAAATAAGTAAAGAGTTGTGTCCGGTTAAAAAAAATAACGAACTAGAATAAACAAAATAAAGAAGAAAAAAAAAACCCATCTACTCGTCAACAAATGCAAATCGTTACCAGTCACTAAGATAACAAAAACAAGTTTGCTGCATAAATATCGATAAAAAAAACCCTCCGAGTTTTGTTTGTCAAGCTCTTACACATAAAAACACATTTATAAAAAAGCAATACTATCAGCGTGTTGGGGTGAGAAAGAGGCGCAACAAACGTCTATGAGTCCATAACGGTTCCAGAACTCGTCAGTATCTGCGATACCGTGGATCCTGACTTTTCTCATGTTTTTCGAGTCTGGGTTGTAGTAGAAAACATAGAAGGGCTGGGCACGGCCTGGCAGAGTTGTTGGGGAGAAAATGATTTCACCAGCCTTGTTGAAGGAGGTAGGTATCTCAATTTATAGATATGAAATTATATTTCATCATTGATATCCCAAAACAAAAGTATTGACCGAATCCCCTATATATATATATATATATATATTAAAAGAGAATGCATTACAACATTTTAACTATAACACGTGTCATCCACTAAAATGTTTCTTAAAGTTTCTAGACAAATATGTTGGTCCACTAAACATATATTATATACTTCTCATTAAACCAACAATGAAATTAATTAAAAATCTAAAATTATGATTTTTTTTTAAATAAAAGATACAGAATTACAAAAAGTGAATAAAATAAATATTTGACAATTAATGATTTTAATAATAAAGATTTGACAAAAATTTACATATCTTTCATTAATTTTAATGTTATATTATTAAAATAAATTAAACAATCATATACCATATAATAAAAATTAAGATTTTTTCGTATATATTATATTTTGAATTTTTAAAAACGACTATAAATAACGAAAATTGTTAAAATTCTCACATTGAAAAAGTATATCATTCATAAGCTCTCTATATATATTAATCTGAATATCTATAAAATACAAATGATCAAAAAAAACATATAAGTAAAAATCACATTTAATAGATATTCAGATTAATATATATAAGACTTATGAATGATATAATTATGGTTAAACGGTCAAAGTTCGTATTCAATAATTATTACAATTATTCAACATTTCATTCCGCTCATGTACGCCGGTAATCACCTAGCGATAATTTTATTTCTATTATAAAATGAGTCTTTTCTTATTCAACTTCTGTATGAATTTGAGTAAGAAACTACTTTAATATTGTAGAGATAATATGGAAACATGATAATAAAAGGTTAGGAAACGTTTTGACCAAGAAAAAAAAGAGATGTCATCATCTTTCCTTGAACAACTATAAGTTTCCTCTCTCACCCACCAGTTTTCGACATCATTTGCTTCATTCGCATCAATACTGAGACATGGATACTCACAAGAGAGGACACAGCGACACTGTCTCATCATCCAACTCTAACGTTGGATTTAAGAGGCCTAAGCAAGGTAAGCCCTTTCATTCACCCCTTCAACAGCTTATCCTATTGCTCGCCCTTCTCATGTTCATTGGTTTAGTCAACCCATTAGAATCAGTGTCTTAAAAATCGGTCGATGCTTAAAAAAAGACACAAACCTCTAGTAGTGCTTCTGTTGCTGCCAAGATCATTGTTACTACCATAATTGGGAAAGATGGAAACCGTACCAAACAGATTTGCCGTGAAACAGGAGTTAAACTACCGATAGTAGATCATGAAAGAGGCCCAAACTTGAAGAATGTGGAGATTGATGGAAACTACGATCAGATCAATGAAGCGAATGGGAGGATGAGAGAGCTTATAAGGAGGTTTGGATCAGATCCTGCTAATTCTGCTCCCAGGAGCTCTTACAAATCGGAGCTCTGTGAGAAATTTGCTGCTGGGGAGTGTAATTATGGGGATAGATGCCATTTTGCACATGGTGTAGCTGAGCTGCGGGATTGATTAGTAGTTTGGTATCTGCCATGGGAGTGACCTCAATGGTTTGATGTTGTTTACCTTTTACTTCTTTTCTTCTATTAAGTAACTGTTTGGATTTTGCTTTGGTGTGGTCTGACTACAAACTTAACATTGGTTGTGTCTTTCTGAATTATTGTTTTGAATTATATCGTGCATTTAACTAAATTTGAAACTTAAAAGCAAAGATTGATTGGATGTTTGCTGAGCACTGATGTGAACATCATCTCTCAGTTTGTTGAACACATCATGGGAACATTGAAGAAGGTGCAACACAAACCTTTTTTTTTTGTCAAACACAAACTTGATTTAACTAGAAATTTTTTATATTTATATAAGTTTTGAGTGAGATTATTATGTAGTACATCAAATCAGCTTTACTTTTGGAGCAATAAGATCATGAACATCTTAAAATGGGCTCATTGAGAACAAAAGATTTAAGCATCTAGACTAGTTTTTATTATAAGTAATCTAAAATGGCTATGTTAATTAGTGATTTAGACTACTAAACCACCATAATATAACATTTACGCATTAAATCACCAAAATCAGACATTTTTAACATAAATTAATAGTAAACTACAAAATTAAATTAAATAAAGAGAATATCCTCAATTTATATATAGTACAATTATTTTTGGTGTTTGTAATTTGTCATTTCAAAGTCCAAAAAGCTAATTGACAAAGGACAAATAGATATGACGTGAGATCCTTGGGAATACTTACAAAACTACGTCATCAAAATATGAAAATTAAAGTAAGAAAGTAGAAAAAATAATTTTAATTTAAAATATAGACTCGAACTTTAATTAAAACAAATCATATTATTCACACTTTGCTTCAACTACTCTCTCACTCTCTCTCTCTAAAGACCAAAGCGAAAGTCTTTGCTTCGTTTTCCTCTTCACCTTGTCTGCAACTTCGATCCACCACATACTTTTTTTCTATCTTCCCCCAAAACACACCACAGAGATCCCTCTTCCGCCGTGTGAGGGGAGAGGCAAATGAGGGAATGTTCTCCTGGTTAGCAAGGATGGCTCTGTTTTGTCTGCGGCCGATGCGTCGGTACGGTCGTATGAACAGAGATGACGATGAAGAAGAAGATGATCACGAAGACTCCTCCGGAGGTGACTCGCTGCTCTGGTCTAGGGAGCTTGAGAGGCATTCTTTCGGTGATTTCTCCATGGCTGTCGTGCAAGCTAACGAGGTTGTTGAGGATCATAGCCAGGTGGAGACAGGGAAGGGAGCTGTCTTTGTTGGTGTCTATGATGGTCATGGTGGTCCTGAAGCTTCTAGATACATCTCTGACCATCTCTTTGGACATCTGATGAGTTAGTCTCTTTCTCTCTGGAACTGAGTCTTTTGTCTTTGATGAACAGTGAACTGAATCTTGACTTTAGACAACTTGTTTGACATTTGTTGAGCTGTCTTGTGAAGATTACAAAACTCTTCTTTTGACTTTGTCTCTCTTTCTCTGTTTTGTTTGTTTCTTGATTGGTTTGTATAGCTTTGTCTGTTGCAACTTGTTTGAACCTAACCACGCGGATGTGGTCGGATGTTATGGAAAATTGGAAAATGTGCTAAGCCTCCTGGGTTCGAAACTTACCACTTAAATTTATCCATTTTGGGTGGTTAGACGGCATAGTTATTTAACTCCCACGTAGAACAACCGGACTTGCCTGCTGTCATTAGTACAGCAGGTTCGTACGTCTCTGGTTCGAAACCTACCATTTAGATTTACCCATTTGTATGGTTAGGCAGTGTGGGTACTTAATTTCCACGTAGAGCAACCGGACTTGCCTGTCATCGGTAGAGCTGTCCCCCAGGAAATTAGTCAGACCTTCGGGTTCGGATATCCTGGATTATCAAAAAAAAAAAACTTGTCTGAACCTTTTTCTTGGTCCAAAAAAAACTTGTCTGAACCTTTGTCTTGGTCCAAAAAAAAACTTGTCTGAACCTTTGTCTTGTTCCTTTTGTCAGCTTCTTGATTAAACTGTTCTTTTGTAGGATTGTCGAAAGAACATGGCGGCATTACAGAGGAGACTCTAAGAGCTGCATATTCCGCAACCGAGGAAGGTTTCCTCACGCTCGTGAGAAGAACTTGCTCGTTAAAACCGTTAATAGCAGCCGTTGGATCTTGCTGTCTGGTGGGAGTTATCTGGAAAGGAACCTTGCTTATCGCCAACGTTGGAGACTCCCGCGCTGTTCTTGGTTCCATGAGTAGTACTAATAGATCAAACAAGATTGCAGCCGAGCAGCTGACTAGCGATCACAATGCCGCGTTGGAAGAAGTAAGACAAGAGCTCAAGTCTTTGCATCATGACGATCCCCACATCGTTGTCCTCAAACACGGCGTGTGGCGCATCAAAGGCATCATCCAGGTGTCTAGATCGATAGGGGACGCGTACTTGAAGC
The DNA here is from genome assembly GCF_000309985.2 of Brassica rapa. Taxonomy (NCBI): domain Eukaryota; kingdom Viridiplantae; phylum Streptophyta; class Magnoliopsida; order Brassicales; family Brassicaceae; genus Brassica; species Brassica rapa. Next base: position 1,065,303 of record NC_024796.2, on the reverse strand, counting down.
GCCCCGAGTTCTCTCTCGATCCTTCGTTTCCAAAGTTCCATCTCACCGAACGGCTGCAAAGACCGGTCCTATCGGCAGAGCCGTGCGTGTACACGAGAGTCTTGCAAACGAGCGATAAGTTTGTGATATTCGCGTCGGATGGGCTGTGGGAGCAGATGAGCAACCAGCAAGCTGTGGAGATAGTGAACAAACATCCTCGTCCCGGGATAGCGAGGAGGCTGGTGAGGAGAGCGATGAGCATAGCTGCGAAGAAGAGGGAGATGAGGTATGATGATTTGAAGAAAGTGGAGAGGGGAGTGAGGAGATTCTTTCATGATGATATAACGGTGGTTGTGGTGTTTGTGGACAGTGAGCTTCTTATGGTGGAGAAAGCTACTGTTCCTGAGCTCTCCGTTAAAGGTTTCTCTCGTACCGTTGGACCTTCCAAGTTCAGTATCTTCTTTTCTTAAAAATAAAATGTTATTTTTCAACATTTATTATCTTTACTCCCACAGATATTAATTTATTATGTTAAAAGAGGAAAGAAAGAACACTGATGTTGTGGAATTGTAACTTTTATATAGGATGGATTTTGTACTAACATGTTGATTTTAGTTACAAAACTGTAGGTATATCCTTCACTTTATATGAAAAATTAAGACACCATTACTTTTAGACCATCTCAAGAAAATAAGTGAGCTAGTACAACTTATTCACTAACACTAAAACTTTAATTCAAAAAAAATTTAAGCAAAAAAAACACTGCTCTGCTACCTCATATATATAACAATCGCAAAACTATTTTTTATACATTTAGATATTCAAACATAACTAAAAATGTAACTTCTCTTTTAGAGCTTTAATATAGTAACCGTAGTGACAAAAGAATTTACAACAAATCTTATCTTTTCCTGTACTCTAGACATTTTGTATAATCATTTTTTTAACAAACAAATAGAAAAATAAAGTGTATTGAGAGATCAAACAAATGTTGGAGGTGCCGTAGTGTTTAGCCAAGCTGGTTGAGTTTGAGGAGCAGCTCGGCGTAGAGGATCTCGTTCCAAGAGTCTGGAACTCCTGGGAGGCACCAGTGGCTGCAGTCTTGGTACAACAACGGTGTTTTCTTCTCTTCGTCTGATAAGATTTGTTTCCTATACACTGATGGGTGCCCGTCCTTTCTGTAGTCAGTTAATCTGGTGATGTTTAGATACGTGACTGGAGTTCTCATACCCTTTAACACACTCTCTAGCACCTTCATTTTGGACGGGTACGGTGTTAGATATGTCTCGTTCTTGATTGGTTCTGTTTCACTATCGCATGCTCCTCCTGAGTTCCATTGCCCACCACTGCAAAGCAAATCAATTTGTTTAAACATCAAGTGAGACCTTAGATTCCTATCAGAGACGTTAGTCCGATAATAGGCTAGTGAACCATTGACGTATAAGTCCCACATTTATAAAAATAAATAAATTATTTACATAAATTTTACTAAATTGAATATAGCCTCCAAAATTTCAGGACCGGCGGTGCCAAAGACAGTACCTGAAATGTGTGGCGGAAAAGCCCCGGAAGAAAACAAGGGACTTCTCAGGATTGACATTCTTCTCAACCCATCGACCCCATGTAGTCAAAGCTTTACGGAAAGCTTCAAGTACAGCGAGTTCGTGATACACATTGCTTCCTTCTTGATAGTAATCCTCCCTTTTAAAACAACACACCAAAACATCATTTCTACATTATACAACACAAAGAGAGAACAACTCTCATTATAGATTTTACCCTTTGGATGTTTTCTCATGAGTCCACCAATGTCCAGTATTAAAGACAATGATATCAGCTCCTTTGTATTGCTCTGAGGACTTCCCAATCAAATCCAGCCGAAGAGTCTCCTTCTTTGTTCCTTTCTTATCAACAATCTCTGATTCTTGAACCAAGAACGGTGAAACAAAGAACTCTACCGTGCAGTTAAAATCCTATCATATTAAAAAAACATAAACAAGATTTTTAAAAATGAATTGGTGTAAGAGAAATCAAGAAGCATGTACCTGGAAGACGAAGGAGTACTCAGCCTCCCCACGAAAATGATATCTTCCTCTAGCTTCATACACCTTACTCTCATCTTTCACTGATCCTTTTAGCATACAAACCAGAGACTCCCACATGTTCCTATTCAGAGAGTCTCCCACAAACGCTAGCCTTCTTCCTCTAAGCATCTCCAGCATAATACCTCCATTTAACCTTCATTTTCATTATATATTAATCTATTATTAGAAATTAATGTAATTTTTTGTCGGCTAAACGAATGTAATTACTTTCGTTTCGAGATGATAAATTTTATATTTTAATACATTATTTAATGATAAATTGGAAAATTTATTAAGATATAATTATGTTTATTAAAATTTTATTGGCTAAAATAATAAAAATAACTAATTACAAAAATATATATTGATAATCAAAATTTAATATAGTTTCTTAATATGTTGAAAATTATAAAATATACATTTTTTTTGAAACTAGTATTAGAAATTAATTAGTAACGTACCTTGGTAAAGTACATGTCTTAGGTTTCCACTTCAGTTTCTGAAAATCTTTGTCGGGTCTTCCGTTTGAAATACAGTTAAACTGTTCATCGACAATCTTACACGAACCTGGTTCGTAAAGCGGGTACGTATCATCCTTGATCCATTCACCGTCGAAGAACTCACAGTTCTTCAGAGACTCACTCCATTTCTCCACCTCTTGTTTCACTGACGAGCTGGAGCTGGCCGTCACATCAACCGACACGGGTGCTTCCGACCGCGAAGGAGCTGCTGTCTGGTTTCGAACATCATCGCTGGTTAGTGTCGGAGATTTATCTGAAACCAGAGGTTGTGACGGGTTGGTTCTGTTTACGTTGGGAGATTCAAAGGTAGTGGCTTTATCAACCGGAGTGAGATTCTCCGGCGCCGGTGCGTGTAAAGTACTGTTTTTGCCAATGTAGGAGAAAATGGAAGAGAAGTGAGATCCTGAAGTGTTGTTGTCTGATGAAGGAGTAGTGGTGGAGAAGGACCAAGGAGAAGATGAGTTCGGAGAAGGGCTGAAAAAGGCAAGGAATAGAGTGAACGAGACGAATGTGATTACAAATGCGTAAACCAAAGTTGAAGTTTTTCTTGGTTTCACGGCGGAGAAGAAGCTTCTGGTTTCGGCTGGTGTTGTTCCGCCGTGAATCGGCATGTATTTGACGGCGTTCGACGCCATGTAGGGAGAGAACAGTCCACAGAGAAAGTGGGAATGTGGAGTTCGTGGCGCGTGACAAGTGTTTTTTTGGTGGTTGGAGAGAGAAAGAAGTTGCAGAGATGTGTCTTAAACTATGTTATATGAAAGAACACTTTTTTTATAACGACACCGTTAATGGAATGACTTAAAGTGGAGAGTTTCTATTAAAACACCACCTTGATTTAGTGGTTAATTACTACAAATCTACAATGCAAATTTCAAAGTGCATGTCGGTGGTTCGAGATTCAACTTTTTTAAATTTATTGGTTTTCATATCTCTATATGGCTCGTGTTCAAACCCCAAAAGAATAGTTGTTGGACTAATGCGAATTGGTTAAGGAGCTTAATAACACCGTACACCTTTGTACGGTGTAGTCATAAGTGTAGAGTAGTATTTTTTGTAATATTATCTAACGATTTAGCTTATAGATTACTGTGTTTACATCTGGTTAAAATGACAATCTATATTCAGTTATCTTAAAACATATGCTTGTATCCATAGAGTTTGATGATTTGAATCGAAGTAATAAAAGCCACATATATATCCAAATGATAACTTTGTTCTTCAATATATACATAGCTTTAATGGTAATTAGAGTATGTGGTTCAAAAGCTATGTGGTCTATAAATGGACCTTACAAAAAGAAAGAAAGATCGAGAAGACAACGATCAAAACTTAAATATGCCTTGACTCTTGATTTGGTAGATAATCAAAAGTTAGGTGGAAGGTTTGTTAAGAAGGAATGGGCTTGGAGGGAAATGTTAAAGCGTTTAGTACTTTACTTTCGTTACGTCAAACACAACCGTCGCTTTGGCCGAGTGGTTAAGGCGTGTGCCTGCTAAGTACATGGGGTTTCCCCGCGAGAGTTCGAATCTCTCAGGCGACGTTTTCCAAATTTTTTTTTTGGTAAGCCCCCAATTCGTTGTCTGATTGTCTCCACTTACCAAATAACTGACAAACCGTGACATTTGAGTCTTGCTTTCAACTTCCGAGATATAAACTCTTACCAAAACATAAAATCTTCTTTATCTGCTTCACTAACACTAACAAAGATCAATGGGAATGAGAAGTTCATGCCTTATGTGGCTCTTAAAGAAGGTGTGCGTTAACCAAGTGATAAAACAAGATCAACGACACACCTAGACTTTCTTGAGAAGAGAGCCTTGCGCAGTTTCAAACCGCAGTGAGCTAATCATTGCCAATGCTGGATCTCACGCCGTGGCCACACAAGCTTTTAGAGTGCCAAAACTCAAGAGTGCTTGTGAGCCATTAACAGCAAGGAAAAATACACAATATTATCAACACAACTAATTCATTCTTATATCAATAAACCAAATCATGATTCATGAAGCAAATCATACAAATCAGAGAAAGCTCTCAAATAGAGCTTTACAGAAAACCACATGGAGAAAAAAAAAACAAAGAAAACTAAAAGCTGCAGATCAAATTCAAACACAAACCTTCCCCCATTTTACCAACACAAAGAATATGTTTCCCCAATCCCAGACCCTTGGAAACAACAATCTACAAGGCAGTCTTACAAAATAAGAAACAGATTCTTCCACGCACCTAGATTCAAGAAAAATTTCCTCTGCAAGACCATGCTGCAGTCAAACGGTTAGTCAGAGCAGAGCCTGTCTTCTCCTCTCGCTACTGTGGAATATAGTTTTGCAACTAAACTCGGATTATTCTTTTTTTTCAACTTTCTCTTCCTTTGGAATGCAACCGGCTGTAGAACTCAGTGAAGTCTAGCCGGAAGAAGAGGAATTTGAGATCTACGGATTGCTGGAGCGGCAAAAGAGACAGGAACGCATCTAGTGAGGTTGTGTACTCCTTCGCAATACTGTCCATGTCTTGACTCATGCTTTGAAGAAACTCTCCAGCTCGCTGTGTTATCGCCTTTCTGCCGTCACTGATCCATGAACTTGATGAGTCTTGCGTTTTGTTTCTCTCTCGTCCCGGTTCTTTAGTTCTGCAGGCAAAAGGGGTTTAACTATATAACTCTTTTGTCAATTATAAACAAATTTAAAACAAAAGTTACCTTATTTGGAGCTCGTAGATTCCTTCATACAAACGATCTGCATGACTCCTGAACCTTAATATAAGCTCAAAGAGGACAAAAAGCGATTTGCGGATGGTCTGAGACTCTTCACCAAGAAGAGACTTCCCAACGATGGAGTTGAGGTACTTCTCATGCGCTGCCAAAAGATCATCAAGGTCTTTAGCAGCTTCCATCTCTTTCGCGAAGTTACACCACGACACCTCCAACACCTCGAACATGATGTAATACTGAAAGTTGGTAACGAAATGGTTCATCTCATTCCAAAGAACCTGGCACCTCCTCAGCGCCGAGAGAAGCTGCAGCTTCACCGAACTTTGGAGCTTCGCGAATGAGTTCGAAGTGATGCAGTTCGGTTTCATAGTCTTCCAAATCCCGATGAGAGCGTGTTCCACCCTTTTCAACCTCCAGAGAAAATTAAACACTCTCAGGTACTTCGACAGAACAGACTCTGTAAAGACAGTATCTAACGGAGCTCTCGCCTCGTATTCCAACGAGAACACATCCCAGCCTCTGTCTCCACTCCCGTGTGGCATCATCTTCACCTTCAACCTGTCTAGCACGTCGCGGTCATCGTACTGCGCGTTAGAAGCTCGAACCGCAGCTTCGAGAAACCCAGCGAGCTCAAAGGAGCTAATATTATTCGCCGGCTCAGAGAGCTTAGGTCCCACAATATCCATCAAGTACTGCACAAAGTCACCTTGACCAAGCAGTAGATACCGCTTAATCGCTAGACAATGCTCCTTAAACTTATACCTCTCATACAAAACATCCAACAGACGCTTATCAATTCTCTTCGCCGCCTCGGCGACAAGATGCTCAAGGGCGTCAGTCTCCCCATACCCAATCCCTCCTCTCCTAGTCGTCGTCCCGGAGGCAGCTGCTGCTTCCGAAGCAGCATCTGCCCATCCGTGGTCATCGCAGCAAACACGAAGAAAGTTTATAGACTTCCCCGTCCTCAGAATCCTCTGAGCTAAACTCGGAGAGATAAAGGACGGGAGCATCCCATGGTGAAGGTTATACCCTTCCCTCCAAAGCAAATCCACTTTAACAGGGTGGCTAACAACAAAGAACTCGCCGAAACTATCCTCCAGCTCCCCTTCCAGCACCCAGCTCCTCACCATTTCGAACAACGGAGAACACACACACCTCAGCAGACTCATCATAAAATCATGAACAAGCGGATCACCATGCTGCGCGTGCAGATGAATCGCCCCAGCCATTGCTCCCCCTCTCAGCACTCTACACTTATCAACCAAAACCGCCATCAGCCTCATCTTCACCTTCGGCTCCGCGAACCAAACAGACAACCTCCTCAAGGAAAGGTAACTACTACTCCCACCAGCAGATTCAGAAACCAAAGGGATAGGATTCATCCCCTGAGCTTCTAACACAGCTAAGAGCTTATAGTAATCAGATAACTCATCCTGCAACGCCGCGCAAAAGGCTTGTCCAACGGTACCAACATCCTCATCCATGCTCTCGGATATGAAACTTTTGACTTTCTTGAACAGCCAGCCTAGCTCGGAGAGGGTGCGAACCATAGTCCTGGTAGCTCGAGGGGTATTAATGTAATCAACCACCGCGTAACCGTCGATCTCGCTGTTGAACTTAACGTACTTCCCATCGATCCCTTGGCAAGCGTACAACACATCTCTAACTAAAACCTCCTCGGTGACTTCGTTCTCTTCTTTAATTAGATTCGCGTACTCTCGAAACGCCACGTCACGAAGATTCTCGGGATCTTTGCTAACTAACAGAACTCCGTTAGTTTTCTTGTTACCTAACGACGAAGAAACGGCGGCGTTGAGATTGGGCAACAGGAGCGACGAATCGAGTTTGTTATCCTCGGAGACGATTCGGAGGAGGTAGAGGAGGGACCACTTGTTGTTGACGCTGCCGGGGCCCGTTTTGGAGGCGAACTTGGCGTAGAGATCGGCGAAGGCGAGGGCGTCGGAGGATTTGCCCTGGGTGGCGAGGCGGCGTTTGAGGGACTCGGCGATGGCGGAGGCGTCGGGGGAGACGGAGGGGGTGAGGCGGCTGCGGAGGATGCGGTGGGCGAAGCGGAGGGTTTTGAGGAAGGTAGGGGAGGAGGGATCGGGGTTGGGGGTTTGGGGGTTTTGGGAGAGGAGGCGGAGGACGAGCTCGTGGACTAGATCTGATGCTTTTTGCTGATCGTCTTCTTCCATTACTACTCTTTCTTCTTCTTCGTTTTTCATTTTTATTGGATTTTGTGTTTTTGCGATTTGCAGAGTGAAGTGGTGAGGGGAGGCGCCGCGATGAGATGGGCTCGGCTCTCTTTTGGACTTTCCTCGGCGGGCAATTGAAATTATTTGCAATCCAAAAATATTGGGGAAAAATATTATGTGTGATTTTATATGTTAAAAAACATTAATAAAATTTGTTAAAAGATATTGAAAATTTTAGAAAATGATACATTTATTATAGTGATTTAACGTGTTTTATTAATATGTATGAAAACTTGGAAAGTCTATCTTTATGAAACGGAAGAAATAAAAATAAAATTCTATAATAGATAATTGCTAGCTTGTGATTGATCAGCATATTAAGGAAATAAATTGAACAGAAAATTGTTTCTTCATTGTTCTATTAAAAAAGCATTTACAATTTTTATTTAAAACCGAAAAGGTAGCAAAGAATGAGCTACTAGTTTATTTATATACTTTATTCATTTCACCTCATTTATTTATATACTCTTTTCGTTTTGTTTTATATGTTATACTCTTAATTAATATATTGTTTTATTTGATTTTACTGATTCATGAATCGAAAGACATGATAAAATAGAAAAAATATCAAATATTTTTGTTAAAGTTAGAAAATGGTACTGATAATGAAATATTTTTTAAAGTTTACAACAACATTTAAAATGCAACGGAAAAACTATTAATTGAGAAAATATTATTATTTATGGATAAAAGGTAAAAATGATTTTATAATAATTTTAAATTTTTTTGTGAAAATCTCAAAATGAGGATCTGTATGAAACAGAAGGAATAATTGACCACAAAATATGTCCTCTAACTAATATTTTCCCCTTAACCGTAGATAAATATCTAAATATCCATTTTTATGCTAAATTCTCATTGGATACCCATTAATACACTTAGATTCTATTTACTTAAATATCTTATCATATGTGAGTTAATGCCTTGCACACAATTTAGAAATGACACCTATAAATATACACATTTGTACTTAAATACTCACATAAATACTGAAATACATGTATGTACTCTTCCTCATCTCTCTCTATCTCTCTCCAGCACCTTTATGATGTTTTTTTTTGGGTTTATATGATTACAGTTTACGAGGATAATCACTTCAATAAACAATTGGGTTTAAATAATAATCGCTTCAAAGGCAAGCAGAGAGAGAGGCTTTGAAAGTAAACCCTCTTTATGCAAATAATCACAATCAACTAACTGATTAGTGATAATGATACTCCTTCTCTCTTAAGTGCCGCCTCTTCTACGTAATCACCTCACTCTCTCTCCCTCTCACTCACTCTTCTCTCTCTCTTCTCTTTTGCATGCGATTCGGCTTTTAGCGGCTGCGGCGGAGGCGATGATGATGCTACATTGATTCAATCTCTCTCGAAAGAGGTGAACCATTTTTTTCTTTCTCTCTGGCGTTATTCGTCTCTTGTGTGTTGGAGTTTTCTCTAGTGGCCGTTTATTTTGTTTTATCTGTGGAAAAAAATAAAATCGACCTAACTTTGCATTTTCTTGTGTCCAAGTGTTCTCAGCTCTTAGGTAGTGGCAGTTTCGTAATTCTCACTCGTCTTCCTGCGATTGTGAGTCTCTCTGATTCGCTTGAAGCTTGTGCGTTTCCTGGTAAGCTGTGTAACTCCCCCTCCATTAAACACCGTCGTTTCAGTTTGCTATTAGCTCTATGTGTTTTTTCTCGTGGAGTACCGTATGATTGGCTAAAGAGAGAGCCTTTGTAGCGAACTGTTTTGAGAACTTTATCACCTCCTGAGCTTAAGTTTGTTTACAATTTGGAGTCTTTGGCTAATTAGAAACTCAAAGCATCGTTCTTGTCTGTACATTGTACATTGTGTAATATCTTAAAGGAGGAGATAATAGTCCCCTGTTACTCGCCCATTTAAAAACGCTGTCGTTTCGATTTGCTACTAGCTCTGTGGAGTACCTATTCTTTAGCTAATTAGAAACTCAAAGCATCATTCTTGTTTGTACATTGTGTATATATATCTTTAGGAGGAGACTTGTTGCTTTTGTTTATTTGATAAAAAAGCTGCATACTTTCTTCTGTGTTTTCAGTCTCTGCAAGGGTTCGAATTTGGGTTTGTGATGGCGCCCAGACAAGTACCAAAGTCGAGAAAAGCTGGGTCTAGTAGTAAGTTAAAGGCTGCTAACTCTTCCCCTGCTTCTTCAACAGCCTCGTCTCCGATACTTTATCAAGAGACGTCTGTGGATAGCCATAGCTCCCCTACTTCTTCCTCTGTTCGAAGCAAGGCTCAGTATACAGGAAGGGTGCCGCAGACTGCTTCTCAGTCCAAAGAGAACGTCACTGTGACTGTTCGTTTTCGTCCACTCAGGTAATAGGATTCAAACGTTGAGTTGATGTTTGTCCTGTGAAGTTGACTTTGGTGTATGTGTGATGTAGTCCGAGGGAAATTCGCAGAGGGGAGGAGATTGCTTGGTATGCAGATGGGGAAACAATTGTGCGGAATGAGCATACTCAGTCCATCGCTTATGCCTATGGTTAGTCTTATTAACAGTTTGACTAGTGTCACGAGGTTCCGTAAGCATAAGAATTAAACTAAGATGTCAAATACCGTTCTGTCATATTTTTTTTTTGGTAAAATTCGTTCTGTGATATTGTTTCTTGAAGTTCTTTTCCTTTATTGCAGATCGTGTTTTTGGGCCTACAACAACAACACGCCAGGTCTATGATGTCTCTGCTCAGCATGTCGTTAATGGTGCTATGGAGGGGACCAATGGTATGCAGTAAACACTTCTCATCATGAACAGTTTGCATGATTATTCATTTGGAAGTTAGAACATGAGATCTTTGACTTGGCAGACTGTATCCAGTGCTTGTTTTAGTCTCTAGAACATTTTGGAGTTAGACTTTTTTTGACAATTGATATTAAGTGTGATGACTTTGAGTGTTAATCCAACCACAGGGACCATTTTTGCGTACGGTGTGACAAGCAGTGGAAAAACTCACACTATGCATGTAAGATTCACTAATCATAAAATCCAAAAAAAAAAAAAGATTCATTCATCATGATATTTCTTGTCATAGAACAGTTTTGTTTGGTTCAAATTTCAGGGTGATCAAAGATCTCCTGGTATTATCCCATTAGCCGTGAAAGATGCTTTCGACATTATACAAGAGGTACTTCGTGGGATGTTGATTAGTCTAGTTCCCCTGGCTTAAGTGCTAGCTACGTCATACATTTATTCTTTTCATTTTTTTGCAGACACCAAGACGAGAATTTCTCCTACGTGTTTCATACTTGGAAATTTATAATGAGGTCCTACTCACTACTGTTTTTTTTCTCTCCATTCCCTATCGTCAACTTCACCAGCGGTGCTGAATGATAATCAGATTCTGCTTAGATTTTTCTTAATATCCTTAAGGTTCATTTTACCTCAGGTTGTCAATGATTTACTGAACCCAGTAGGACAAAATTTGAGGATCAGAGAAGATGAGCAGGTATTGGTAACATGCATAGTTGCTGATTTTCTTGTCTTATAACATCTTCTTTTGTGACTATAGTATAGTGTACATCATAGAATCCCAAACCTTGCCACCATATATTTTTTTTAGTTAGAGGAGACATCTTTTCTCTGGTAGATGCTTGAAAGTACTTGCTCCATTTTCTTATAAAAATGTTATTCTTTGGGATCCTGCAAATACAGTGTGAAAATTGGTTCGATTATCAATATTTGAATGTACTGGGTCTCATTTCTTATTCAAGTATACTAGATCTAAAGTTGCTGCTGTTAGCTTGTGTATGGTCTAAGAAGTTTATAGTAGACTTGACTATCATCTCTTTATGCTGATTATAGGGAGCTTTTATTGAGGGGATTAAAGAAGAAGTTGTGCTATCCCCTGCTCATGCGCTTTCTCTTATAGCAGCTGGAGAAGGTAGGTGTTTCCATGTTTTTCTTTAATTGAAAAGGCTTACTCTAGAACCTAACGGTTCCAGCAGAACTGAACCAGTCATTGTAATTTTTCTTTCGATTTCTAAGTTTTTTTCCTCTTATGTGATGTGATATAGCAGTTCTAAAGATTACCTTTCTCTTTCCTGATTATTAATCCTTGTGAATCTAGTACTTTTCATGTCAGTCATCTTAATAAAATTTCCGTTTGATGGCAGAGCACCGACATATTGGATCCACAAGTTTTAATTTGCTCAGCAGCCGGAGCCATACAATGTTTACCCTGGTATGTTTATTTTCTTCTCTTCCAAAGCAAGGGGAGACTTATTTCTTTGTGAACTTGCTATATCATTGCCCCTCATCAAAATACAATTGTGGTATTTGGCACACGACATTTTTAAAACAAACCATCTTTTGTTGTTTTAGACGGGAAAATAGGAACAGTTTTGCTTTCTTTCATATCTACCAATAAAGCTAATATCGTTTTTGACAGACCATAGAGAGTAGTCCCTTGGGTGGCAACAATGAAGGTGAAGCTGTACATCTCTCGCAGCTGGTATATAACCTTTTATTCAACTCTGGGGAAAAAACTCGTATCAACTGTTTATTATTGCATTATCTGAGCACTCAAAAGGTGAACAATTGATTAACTGCTCATAATTTCACTTATATCTGCAGAACCTCATTGATCTGGCAGGTTCCGAGAGCTCAAAGGCTGCAACCAGTGGTCTAAGGCGCAAGGAAGGGTCTTATATTAATAAAAGTTTGCTGACTTTAGGGACGGTGAGTTCTTGGTTATCACTGTTTTAGCCAAGCAGCATCAGCTTATCGAACTTTAATTAGAAATTCTTTACATTTTGTTAAACAATCTGCAATATTCTGAAGTTGAATGTTTCTTTTGTAATCTTGTAGGTAATATCAAAGCTTACTGATAGGAAGGCTAGTCACGTACCATTTAGGGACTCTAAATTAACCAGGCTGCTTCAGTCCTCGTTGAGTGGTCATGGACGCGTATCTGTAAGTGTTGCTAGAGATCTCTTTTAGCTTCTTATTGCAAGAAATGCCACGAATAGTATGACCGTAGGCAGTAGAAAACGATTCCTTTAATCAATTTAACTAACTGATCGATTGATTCATCTCTATATGGTTAGCTCATATGTACAGTGACTCCTGCATCAAGCTGCACCGAAGAAACACACAACACACTAAAATTTGCCCATCGTGCAAAGCATATCGAAATTCAAGCCGCACAGAACAAGGTCATAGTCACATCTATTCTCTCAATGCATGTATGTTATTTCTTTATTTCTAAACCCAATATAAATTACAGATAATTGATGAGAAATCATTAATCAAGAAGTACCAAAACGAGATTCGCCAACTCAAGGAGGAGCTAGAGGAGCTTAAACAAGGAATTAAACCAGTTTCTCAGCTAAAGGACATTAGTGAAGATAATATTGTTCTCCTGAAGCAAAAAGTAAGTTTCTCTCTCATTGATCCCTATACTTGAACCGTATTGTGCTTCAGTTTTGGATAATTGAAATCTGATTTGCTTGATTTTCTTTTCGATGTGGTTATAATAGCTAGAAGAAGAGGAAGATGCTAAAGCAGCTCTCTTGAGTCGAATCCAACGGCTGACAAAACTAATTCTGGTGTCTGCCAAAACTCCACAAACATCAAGAGTTTCTCATCGTGTTGTTCCTCGGAGGAGACATTCATTTGGACAAGAGGAGGTAAAGTTAATTACTTGTTTTGCAGCATGTCTGCCGATTACTATTTTTTTTTTTGGCTTATGTTAGTTGATAATGCATGGCCAGCTTGCTTACCTACCATACAAGAGGCGTGATTTGATGGATGAAGAGAACCTTGAATTATATGTTTCTGGTGAAGCTAATCCTGAGATAATAGATAATGATGCGTTTAGAGAAGAAAAGAAGACTAGGAAGCATGGACTACTTAATTGGTTGAAACTTAAGGTACACATTTGATTCTAGAATTTATATGGCTTTGATAATATTTTACTGTTGTCTGTAAAATCAGAACCTCATACTATAGTTAGTACTGGTGTCTAACATTGTCCTGCACCACATATATGTAGTCACTCGTATGTGCTTCAAAACAATTATTCTCCTCGTGTGCATGAGATAGCACACAAGCTCTCTCACCACGTGGTCTCTCATTATTGTTTTATTATCAGAAAAAGGACAACAGTTTGGGGGAATCAAGCATCAGCGACAAGTCGAGTGCGGTCAAGTCTAACAGTACACTGTCGACTCCTCAAGGGGAAGGCAGTAATTTTCATACAGAAACGAAACTTTCAGAAGGCTCACCATTGGCGGATCAACGCTTAGAGCCTGGGGAAGATATAGAATCCCTTGAAGACAGTTCTCATGAGATAGAGACACCTGAGGTGCATTAAAATTTTCTCACATTCCATTTACATCAATTGGTTTCTTGAGCTTTCTTTAGAACAAGTGATGCACGATCTTTAAGACATTGTGTAACTTATTCCCAGGCGAGACGAAGAACAATCGACCAGATGGATATACTGAGGGAACAGCAAAAGATTTTATCCGAGGAGATGGCGCTACAGTCAAAGTCTTTTAAACAATTGTCAGAAGAGGCCACCAAAGCCCCTGAAAACGAAGAAATTAAAGTAATATTTTGCATTCTGTTTCATGATCTTTATCAAAATATGCGCATTATTTACCTTCCTTGGATTTGTGCAGGCGGAGATTATAAACCTCAACGATGATATCAAGGCAAAGAACGACCAGATTGCTGAGTTAGGGAAACAGATTTTGGATTTTGTAATGACATCACATGATGCACTGGATAAGTCTGATATCGTGCAGGTGTATTAACATTTTTCAAATTATCATACAATTGCCTTGTGCTTCTTTGTTATAGCATTCTCAAGTGCGTAATCTCTACTATCTGCAGGCTGTTTCTGAAATGAGGGCTCAACTAAACGAGAAGAGTTTTGAATTGGAGGTAGCTGAAACTCTCTCTGTTTACACATTATTAAATGAAACTGAACCTCTAAGATGCCTTTGCCTGATACTTTTTTCATTTTGTTTATAGGTTAAAGCTGCAGATAATCGTATCATTCAGGAACAACTCAACCAAAAGGTTCAGATAATATTTCGCCTTAGACCCTTCGAAGCTAGTGTGCATGCAGACATGTGCGAGAAATCTATAACTGATAACAACTCTTTTTTTCTGCAGACATGTGAATGTCAAGCGTTGCAAGAAGAGGTTGCAAACCTAAAGCAGCAGCTCTCTGACGCCCTGGAACTTGGAGATATGAGATCGATCACAAGTCACATACAACAAAATGAGGAAAAAGTCATACAAGCACAGGTGAAATTTCCCATATTATTGTCTTCTTCCCCTAATACTTGATCTTGGAAAAAAATCTAAAGCATTTTTTTAATCTGGCTGAGACATGACCAGGCATTTGAGATTGAGGAGCTTAAACTGAAAGCTGCAGAGCTAAGCGAGTTAAAGGAAGAGCTAGAACTCCGAAACCAGAAACTCGCGGAAGAGAGTTCATACGCGAAAGAGCTCGCTTCAGCGGCTGCAGTTGAGCTCAGGGCATTGTCTGAGGAAGTAGCAAGCCTTATGAACCGCAACGAGAGGCTGGCAGGTGATCTAGCTGCAGCAGCGCATAAGAGCTCGCCTACACCTCGAGGCAAGACAGGGAACCCGAGGAACGGAAGGAAAGAGAGTCCTCTTGTAAAGAGGAAAGAGCAAGAGAGCTCGCTGATGGAACTGAAGAGAGAGCTTAGCGTGATCAAAGAGCGTGAAGTTTCGTTTGAAGCTGCTCTCGTTGAGAAAGTTCAAAGAGAAGCAGAGCTGCAGAGAACAGTAGAAGAGTCTAAAGAAAGAGAAGCGTATCTGGAGAATGAACTTGCTAATATGTGGGTTCTTGTTGCCAAGCTGAGGAGATCCCAAGGAGATAATTCAGATATCTCAGTGTCAGAGACAAGACAAACCGGTCACTTTGGGACTTAGAGTATGCTTCGAGCTGCAATAAATTGATTTGAGATTCGTGAATTATTAGTTTGTGTATTTTATTTGCAGTTCTCGTTTTCCTTCTGCCGCTTGGCTGTGTTTTTCTCTTTGTTGACAGTATTGTAAAGTAAGTATCCTAAAGGCAAATGAAAGACTCTTTGTGCAAATTTTAGTCTTGCTATGGACATTTTTGTTTTGTATAATCAATAGACAACCTAAGTGTAACACCCGACCGCCCTGTCAGTGGCTCTCATGTCTATTCCCTCGATTTGTTAATTTTTAGAGGTTCCAAATATGTGTTTAATCATTATATAATCACCATGTGACATTTTTGTGTTTCTGGCCTCACTCAGCAGAATATAACAGATTAATACTTGAAATATCATCCATTATTCCAGCTCAAATACATTTACTTTGAGAACAAGTGACCGTAAAATAAGTCCATTTTGATAATTTAGATAATCAAATCAATTTTATTAAGATTATACTGTATACCAAAAATTGGGATGTTACACCTGAATTTCAACATGGAGCTTAATTGCATAGAGAAGTATAGACATAAAGCATCACTAGATTAGCTTATGTATATGATTTCTAAGACATGCTAACCTCAATGAAGAGAAGATTATGTACAAGCAATCCGAATCAAAATCAGACTGGATAGGGAAAGTTAGACCTTAAAACTTTGAATGTGTCTCGTCTGCAACTTCATTATGTTTCAGCTAAAACGAACACCAAATCAGTATCCAGCTACTAGAAAAGACATAAGATTTTACATGTGTACACAGAATCTAGTATGCACTTGGTTTATGTTACACCCAAAAGTAGACGTACGTGGAAAATGGTGAGCCAAATAACAAATGTGAAGTGAGACATCATTTTCTTGTTCTATATTAAGGTCATATAATTTTGTTATCATTTGCCTTTTCTCTATTCACACTTGATACTTTAGGTTAAGATTTTAATATGTGGGACATGAAAATTTCCTTTATTTATGATGAAACGTTTTCTTTGTACTTTGTACAACCCAAGTTAGATTGAAATTAAAAATAGATGTAGGACGGTATGTACCCACCACTGTCTTTTCTCACATCACACATCAATAATTGTGTTGCACATCAACTAGGATCCGATGTTTAGTTTCCTCGAATAATCATGGAGTCAGGATAATACATTATTCTAGTTAAAACTTCTCAGTTCATGCGTAACTATAGAATTGAAGACGCGTCTTTTACAGTGTTTTATTGTTCTATGTTCGAATCATAGGATAACTATACTTGTATGTTGGTTTGTGTAGGCCGATACATTGCTCTCAGGTCCTTTTTGCCTAGACGGATGCCTATTTCTTGACAGAAAATAAGCTATTAAATACCGCATATGTTGTATATATACATCAAAGTTTTTTAACAAATAATTAAGAACATATTTATTTGGTTTGTCTTATATTGACTGGAGTAAATACAATAAAAAGTTAAACTTAGTGGTGATGTTTACTTGGGACCCTTTTGCGATTCCATTTTGATTTGAGAGTTAATTAATGTTACTAGATTTTGACCCGTGCAACCGCACGGATGTTTGTTTTCACTTTTCTATACATAAATTATTGTTTTATAACATAAGTGGTATATATTTTTAATGTTAATCATATACATAAATATTTATATAACTATTTCAAATACAATAATTTTATAATTTACATGTTATAATTAATTAATTGTTTAAACCGTATGTATTTACCATTTCTTATTATATATTTATCTTATTGTATTTGCATTTAGTTATTAAGCAAATTAATATATTAATGAGAAAATATATTTAAAAATTATTTTGTATTTAATTTATGCTAAATTTTGACTCGTCTTTCAAAACTGGATTTTTTTTTACCAATATTAGATAATTTATTATTGTATATATAAAAGTCTAAGATATGTTAATTTATTGTATTTGACATATTTTCAAATATATTTTGGCGTGGAAATTCCATGACCAACCAAAACATATTTTCAAAGCAAGTACATTAACCAGAATTGAGGAAATAAATAGAAAATGATCGAGCTAACAAATATATTTGTTATTGAATTTTCGATTTTCTTAACTACTTTTAGTGACACTTTAAAGAGAGAGTGTTCAAAGAAAGTGGTTTAGTTGTAAAGAAGGTCAAATGATAAATTTATATTGGTGAAACGAGCGGGTTGAATAATTTCATTTTCTTTTTGGATATTTCAAATTAAATCTCACATACATATTTCACATTATTTTAAAATAAAATAAAATCCAGTCAACTCTCTATGACTAACTTAACATTTCATTTGTGTTTGTAACACGTTGAGAGTTATTTTATTTCATCTGCATGAACTAGTTTAACCGTAAAATATTATGTCTACTGAAAAATCATAGGTAAACAATACCAAAAATCTAGAGATATAATAAAGGTAACTAGAGGCGTAGATCCAAACTCACGTGGTCCGTTACATTCGTTTTGGACTCGCAAAATAAATCATGCCTGCTCTTACCATCACCACCACCACCACCACCGTACGTCGGTCTAGTCTGGTAAGATCTACGGTCATGATCATAAAAACTTTTTGATGAGTTATACCTACGCAACAACCCTAATCTTGCGTCATTGATGCGAGCAGCTTCAAGGCTAAAATGATCCTCGAAGAACCTAGAAGCAGCAAAGTGGTATTGGTTGCGGTGGAAAAAAGCGGCTGCGTTTGAATGGAGGTGGAAGCGTTTGGTTTGTTGACGTTCTCTCTTGTGGGCGTTTTGATGGCCGCCTAGGGCTTGTGAAGTAGGAAACTTCCGGCTGCAATAGTGGCACTTGAACCTCTTGTCTTTGTTGTTGTTAGTGGTATTGACTTCGTTGATGCTTTCACTGGATTCAGATTCTTCTTGAGAAGTTCCAAACTCGAAGCCGAAAAGGCGAATCGGTCCTTCCTTGGGAGAGAAAGACTCAACGTTCATGAAGTCATGAGTCTTCATTTTGGTAAGGCAAGACTAGTGAATTTGAAGGCTAAGAAGAGAGAAGAGAATAGAGAGAAAATTGTAGAGTTTATTTTTTGGGTACTTTGTCTAAGTGCACACTCTGGCTTTGTATGTTAAATTGGCAACTTGCAAGTACGTTCTTCTATATGTTTCCTGCATTCAATTCCCGATGGAGTATGCACCTATATAAATGACATTGAATTATATTATACGAACACTCCCACGTTTATCTTTTGGTTAGTATTCATACATATCTTTTTGCTAATTAAAGTCTTTTATGTGTTGGTATTATTTGGCCAGTAAATTTAAACTAAACTACACTTATGAGTGTAAATATGTAGTTAGTAATTAAAGTCTTTTATGTGATATTTCTACCTTTACCGGCCCTGACATGTCATGTCAATGTTTTATGAAGAGCTTTAGTACATTCATTTGATGTCAATATATAGTATAGATGTATATTCCTATATGGTTCTTTTTTTTTTTTTTTGGATCAAATCCCATATGGTTCCTCTTTCTGTTTTAAATAGTGATAGCTCGAGACTTTGATGGCTTAAATCTTCACTCATGATCTATGAACAACCTTTTTTTTTGTCTGATGGATGAAAAACTTTTCTTTTATGATCATTTTAGAAAAACCATGAATTAACATATAGTACAATTTTGTAGGTGGATCCTACAAAATTAATGTAGTTAGATGGTAAATGTGATATGTCACATCTTTGTTTCCTCGTCTGCACGATTCTTCTTGGCTTTTTGTTCTTGCGTCTAAGGAGTACGACGGTGTAAAGAGTTTCCAAAGTGCCATATGGACGATGGATATTTTTAGTTTGGGTTTGGGAGTACCTTCATGCATGGCAAACTAAGTATAAGGGAGAAACATCATATGGTGAGAGTACATTTTCCCTGTCTCGATCTTTATTTGTGTTTTTGATTCAACAAGATTTATTTATTTTTGCTCCATTTTGCAAAGTGTCTTATAAAGTCTTGTGATGCATGCGTCATTTTTTTTTATCAGTTGTCCATATAATCAAACTAAGTTCTGATGAGAGAAGTTATTCGAAGGAATAAGGCATTATTAGTTTACATCTCATGTAATTGTAATACTTAACAAGACCAACTTTTATCGATATTCAGAAAATAGATGAATAGATGGTGGCATAATACTAGCACTTAGAACAATTAACCGGAGTAGATTATTTATTTAGACGGTTTAAATACATATAAATTATAATAATATACTAAATATATAGTATACTAGTTTAAATATCAAGATTTATAAATAATAAATTTATATGGATTTATATAATTTTATTTTTCATAAGATGTTATAATATAATATATTAATCATCATAATTTACAAAATCAAAATCTGCGGTCTGTATATATAATTAAGGAATTTTGGCAAATACTCTTCTCTTTTTGTCATGTATAAGTAGACTTTTTTTTACATACAAACAAATTACAAAGTCTATTTATTTATTAAAAAAAAGGAAAATCTGTATATAATAAAGGAAAAGTCGGTCAACTCATGATTTCCCTAAAACACCCTCGGGATCACAAAGACGGTCAGGGGTAGCTTAGGCATCTATATATTAGGTTTACACCTCTATAAGGTTCTCTAGTTTCAAAACCCAAGTCCGTCGCCTCTCACAGCTCCACCAACCACCTCTTTGAGAGAGAGAACCAAATCAATCTCCTTTGGTAAGCACCTCTCTAACTCTCTAATCTTTGCATAACAAAGCTTCACCTTTTTTTCTAATCTTTCGATGATGCTACCAAACCCTAGTTTCCCTGTCGGAACCAAACCATTGGATCTAATCCCTATATCAAGAGGAGAATGAGCGATGACGAATTGCAAGGGAGTACTGATCCAGTGGACCTTAGCAACCATCCTTCAGGGCTAGTCCCCACTCTTCAAAACATCGTCTCGACGGTTAACTTGGACTGCAAGCTAGACCTAAAAGAGATAGCTTTGAAAGCACGTAACGCCGAATACAACCCTAAACGTTTTGCTGCCGTGATCATGAGGATAAGGGAACCAAAAACCACGGCGTTGATCTTCGCCTCGGGGAGAATGGTCTGTACTGGAGCCAAGACCGAGTGCTTCTCCAAGCTGGCTGCTAGAAAGTACGCTCGCATAGTTCAGAAACTTGGGTTCGACGCAAGGTTCAAAGACTTCAAGATCCAGAACATTGTAGCTTCTTGTGATGTGAAGTTCCCTATAAGGCTTGAGATTCTTGCCGTCTCTGTTCACCGCGACTTCTTGAGCTACGAGCCGGAGATGTTTCCAGGACTCATTTATAGGATGAGAGAACCAAAGATTGTGCTACTGATCTTTGTGTCTGGGAAGATTGTTATCACTGGAGCCAAGAAGAGAGAGGACACTTTCAGAGCCTTTGAGAATATATACCCGGTGCTCACACAGTTTAAGAAGATATGCATTCATAGGTAGGTCACTGATCTTGGAGTTGCGAAACTAGTTGGCGTTGTCAACATATATAACCACAAGTATGAGAAAACTCATATGGTGTAAGATTTGTTTTTTGGGGTACCTTTGTGTTTTGGATTCAACAAGATTTTTAATTGATTTTGCAAGAAAAAACAATCTTTCAGTGTCTTGTAATATCAAACCCCATATAAATGATCATACGTAGTAGGCATGCCGGTTCAAATAGTTCAGTTTTTGGTTAGTTCGACTGGATATAATTTTTTTACCAAATTAATCCCAAATAAAATTTGGTTCGCCATTTAGTTAGTTCGGTTTTTGAAAATCTTACCGAAATTTTTGATGTCGGTTAGATTTTAGTTTAATTTCTTTCAAATTTTTGATAAATTCGGTTATTTTCAACTAAATTCGATTGAAAATTTGGTTAATATATTATGTTTGGTTATAATTTTTAAAGAAAGCCGAAGTAACCGAACCAAAAACCACATTTTTTTAACCATATGCATTATTTATATTGTTGATTCCTCTTATTACACTAAGACACACATGAAAGGAAACGATGCCTAGAAAGGGAAAGAGTTAATCAGTCCCTAGACTGGCAGCGTAAGCAGTTGCAGCAGAAGCCAAAGCCTTGAGAGAGAAGTGTTTGCCTAGCCTCATATCCCATGCTTGCATCTATATAACATATCCGAAGCTCTTCCCCTGCAAATATATATCCAATGAAATAACCAACAAGATTGAGAAACATATACTGGAACTCTCAGTTTTGCCAAACCTTCTTCAACATCGCGGAGAGTCATCAACCTTGCATCCGCGTTCTGCAACCAGAATATGTGTGCATTGGGGTCTGCGCACATTCCAAACTAAGTCATCACCAAAACCATAAAACAAAAAAGAAAAAAAGAAAAAACAAGTGAAGATAGTTTACCACAGTCGTGATTGTAGAAGGAAGGTAACATATAAACGGCATGGCCAACCGCACCTTCACCTTCAACAGACGCTGTAGCCAGTGAAAGAAGGTCTTCTCCACATGAGCCTCCAACTAGATCAATACGAAATGCGTTGATACGGATCCGGGCGAGAATGCCCGTATACCATTGTTTAGTTAAAACTTTCAGATGTTAAGGGCTGTAAACAGCAGAGAGACAAAAACAAAAAACAAAAAACAAAAAACAAAACAGTGGAAATAGAAATGATTTTAGGTATTAGCTCTAAGGATACAAGCAACATCGTCCTCCGTGAAATTTGCCTTCCTGAATGCATTCCATAGCAAGCCATAACCATCTTCTATCTAAAACAATAACAAGCCAGTCACTATCCGGAACAAACCACTTTTTGGGGCCAACGGATTCAATTTAAGTTTTTAGTAGTTACTCATGGCTGTCATGAATACTACAGCGACAAGGTGAGTTTCACATAGTGTAATGTATTGACAATATATTCATCCTGAATAACTCACTTTTGAAATCATGGCAGAAGATAATGTAGCTGGTTGGAGTATGTCAAGACAGTCAGCGGACAGGGCACCTGATATTACCATACAGCTCAACCTCTTGACCATAAGCGGGTACTTGAAGTTGTGCGTCCTGACACAAAAACAATTAGAAGCATCTAATCTTATTCCATCACAACTACCATAGAAACAAGAGAGTGCTAGACTATACAAGACTTGCTCAACACGGAACTGATGTCAGTAACAAACACATTCAAACCAAAAGCATACAAAAAGTCGTTCATGTGTAAAAAAAAAAAAGAGCAACTTCAAGAACTTGGTAACATGAACACTATGTAATAAAGACAAAAACTGAAGCTGATATGCAATAAAGTATATACGCAGATATGTAAAGAAGGACAAGGTTGAGTATCATACCTACAATAATCAACGAAACTTGACCAATCTCCTCTAGTTTCAACATCATAAAACCCCTGTAAATCATTTTAAAAAATATATAATAATCTCAAAAGTGCACAGGTTGGGTGATATGATAATTCATCTCTAGCAAAAAAAAAAAGTTTTATTTTCTCATTGAAGCATTTCGTCGAACACTTTGCATACATTACTTCGCACGGGACATTACAGAACAAAGACGGTAATTAATTAGGACAGCGATCTAATAGCATGTAAGAGAATCACACGGGAAACTAAAGATAGGACCTTTGCGTTGTCTTGGCACTCTTGGCTGCAATAAGAGACACCACGATCTCGAAACTTAGCAGAGCCCATGAGTTTCTTGAGGCAAAGATAGCAAACTGAGTCGAGCGAGAGGAGAGAAGGGCAAGTTAAGACAGGCTTCGCCGTGTGTATGAGATCTCCGGAACCGATTCTGCGCGTTGCGAAAACAGCCCGACCCGCTGACTCGGTGAGTCCGACCCGGATCGGTGGCGGACCGGTGTGACAAGCGGCACCATCTTGACTCGAAGCAGCAGAGGAAGAGAAAGGGAAAGGCTTGTTCAGATGAGGCAGAGGTTTAAGGCGCGAGAGGTAACGGCTATAACGACCTAAAGCAAACCGCGACATTTTCTGTTTCTTCAGAGTCTTTGTTCTGTCATTTTCGCATGTTGGTAATGACTGGCTTAAGTAGGCCTCCCCGTTCGAGTAGTTTGGGTAGTTTGGTTCGAATTGAACCAAAGAAAAGTAAAATATACGAATTTTTAAAATTTTCGGATTATTATTTAAGTCTCATATTCAGATAATTCTATTTTAAATTTCCTACTAAAATTAATCGAAGATTTGAGTTTAAACTAAATTTTGATTAAAAGTTTGGTTAAATTTGAGTAATTTCGATTAATTCGGTCCAAAATTTTAGTTAATTCAGTTTAAAATTTTGGTTAATTCGGTTTAAATTTTTTTTTAGAAAAAAAATAACCGATAACCAAATTGAACTGATAACCGAACTAGCCAAAGTAGCATAAAATTTCGGATCGTTTTAGTTTGGTTTAAAACCACATGCTAGCTTAAGAATGTAGGAACATACTAGAATTATAGTTTTCCAAAAAGGCCCCAGACAGTTTTGATCGTGACAAAAAAACCCTTGTACAGTTTTCTCCTTCAATTCTTGACTTTTAATGATCTTGGGTTCCTCTTGGTCTTGGTCTTGGTCATGAATATATAAGTATATAAGAAGATAGATACATACACCTAAAAGCCCACTTGTCCCAAGGCGGCCCAACTAAACTCTTACATCACAACCCAAGAGAATACGTCCTAAGCCATTGACGTGGCGCTTTATCATTGGTCTGTCTCGTTAGAAAGGACTCAAAAAAATAAATCGGAGTTCGGAGCGCCGCGAAATTACGGTAATACCCCCTTCAATTATCGGAAAAAAATAATCTGAAACCCGAGAAAAGAGTAAGAAAAAGAACGAGCAAATTGTATTGTAATGTCTCTCTAGTCACACTTTGCCTCTTCCCCTCTTTTGATTTTTTCTCCGTTCTTCGTCGTCGTCGTCGTCGATCCCCACCGTCAACCCCTTCCCCGGCCACAATGACTATGGTGACTCCGCCTCCCGTCGATGTAATCTCCGATTCAATCATTTCTCTCTGTTGATTTGATGCTCTGTGTCCCCCTTGAATCTACTTCGGATTGTTTGTTTTAGCTGATCCGTTAGGGTTTGTTTCGATTTGAATTTGAATTCGAATCGGTTGAATCGTATTTGTAGATGCTGCGATTTGGGATTGTGATTGTGATCACTGTAGGGCGAGATTAGGGTTTATTTGTGTGTTTGTGTTTTCGCAGCAGCAAGAGGATGAGGAGATGCTTGTTCCGCATTCAGATTTGGTTGAGGATCCTGCTCAGCCCATGGAAGGTATGAGATCCTTGATGAGAAGATAAGAGATTCTGTAGGGGATGGATTAATTGTTATTTATATGATGTATTTGTAGTTTCCGAAACTGAGACTGCTGTGAGTACTGTGGAGAATCAGCCAGCAGCTGAGGAGCCTCCCACTCTGAAATTCACGTGGACTATCCCACACTTCTCGAGGATTAACACCAGGAAGCAGTACTCCGATGTGTTTGTTGTTGGAGGTTACAAATGGTAAATAGCGTTTGCCTAGTTGTATTTTAGTTTCCTATTGCCTTTTTTATTGATGGGTTGACATCGTTTGGATATGTTTTTGCAGGCGCATATTGATTTTCCCGAAAGGGAACAATGTTGACCATTTGTCCATGTACTTGGATGTTGCTGATGCTGCGAGTTTGCCTTACGGCTGGAGCAGGTATGCTCAGTTCAGCCTGGCTGTTGTCAATCAAGTCCACACCAGATACACCATTAGAAAAGGTACCTGTAATTTGCTAATGATGTGTTTATAGTGGATCCTGCCTGCATGCATGAGCAGAAAATTATGATTTTCGAAAGCTTGGATGATTGGCTGGAAGAAGGGGATCACTTTGTTCATCGTTGAATATAATAATGTTATTGCTATCTTAAGCTTTAACTGAACGGCCTGAGTGAAAATTAAATATTCATGCCATGCACTCTTTTCTACTTCTCTATAAGGCTGAAATATTTTCCCTTTTTTTCGGTGATCTTGGTATTCTCATAATGTAGCTGCAAGTGAGCTTTGGTGATACAAGTTTCACTGAAATTATGATTCCCATTTGTGGTGCAGAAACGCAACATCAATTCAATGCGAGAGAAAGCGATTGGGGATTTACGTCATTCATGCCTCTTAGCGAACTTTATGATCCTAGTAGAGGATATTTGGCGAATGATACTGTTTACATTGAAGCTGAAGTTGTTGTGCGTAAGGTTCTTGATTATTGGTCTTACGATTCCAAAAAAGAGACCGGGTTTGTTGGTCTCAAGAACCAAGGTGCAACTTGTTACATGAATTCGCTTCTACAGACACTATACCACATTCCTTACTTCAGAAAGGTTTGATATATTCGTGTTTACATTTTTTTAATCAGCTTACTAAGTCCTACGGGTTCTCTCAGAATTCTAAACCAATACAACTGAACCTTGCATGTTACTTGTAGGCTGTATACCACATGCCAACCACTGAGAACGATGCGCCCACAGCAAGTATACCTTTGGCTCTCCAAAGTTTGTTTTACAAGCTCCAATATAACGACACCAGTGTTGCGACAAAGGAGCTGACGAAGTCGTTTGGCTGGGACACATATGATTCTTTCATGCAACATGATGTCCAAGAACTAAATCGAGTTCTCTGCGAGAAACTTGAGGATAAAATGAAGGTAGTTCTCTTTTTGTCATTAGATGATTTCCGTCTCAGTTGATGTTTCTTGTTTTACGATTTTTCTTTTCTCTATAGGGAACTGTTGTGGAGGGAACTATACAACAGCTATTTGAGGGTCACCATATGAATTATATCGAGTGCATAAATGTAGATTACAAATCTACACGAAAAGAATCATTTTATGGTATAGCATTATACAATTTCATCCTGTCGTCTTATTCTATCTATCTCAGCAACGTTTTTGTCAATTTGACACGTTCGTATCTATGGCAGACCTTCAGCTGGATGTTAAAGGCTGCAAGGATGTTTATGCTTCTTTTGACAAATATGTTGAAGTTGAACGCCTTGAAGGAGACAACAAATATCATGCAGAAGGACACGGATTACAGGTCGGTGTTCCTCACTCTTTCCATCCATTTTACCTACTCCTGATGGTCGATTCATTCACAACTGGCTTATTTTGATACGTATCAATTCTTTCCTTGTCTTGAATATCCCGTTTATTTAAAAGGTGTGGTTGCTTTATAACATGATAGTTGTATTGAACAACCTAAACTAGGTCATTTTTTGAAACGTTTTTTAACAAGTACGTCTTTAAAGCGTAGTTAGTTACCACCGACCTAACAGTGATTATTACAAATGTAGTCCCTACTCGTTGTCTAGTCTTATTCTGAAGGAATCACATGTCCTATCGTTTCAGGATGCAAAAAAAGGTGTTCTTTTCATAGACTTTCCACCGGTTCTTCAGCTCCAGCTCAAAAGGTTTGAATATGACTTCATGAGGGATTCCATGGTGAAGGTTAGTATTTGATCTTGTGACCATGAGTTGTATTTCTCGTTTGGTGGTGCCCTGATTTGTGAATGCTAATGTAGCTTTTATTGATAGATAAATGATCGGTATGAATTTCCGCTGGAACTGGACCTTGATAGAGAGGATGGGAAGTATTTATCCCCTGATGCTGACAGGAGTGTCCGCAACCTTTATACTCTTCACAGGTAATTCACTTGTAGTAAATTCGACAAGTGCTTGCATTCAGAAATTAGATTCCCTATAAAATGCAGCGTTGATAATATCGTTGCATGACTCAGTTTTTCTCTGATTATCCTGCTTGACCTACAAGCTCTTATTTGTCTGCAGTGTCTTAGTTCATAGTGGAGGAGTACATGGTGGGCATTATTACGCATTTATAAGGCCCACGCTCTCAGATCAATGGTATGCCTTAAGATTCATATTTCGGGAGCTAGAAAGGAGTTGAATCGGAAAAGTAATTTAGTAATTGTATGCTGCTGGTATTCAGAAGGTCGCACTTCTGAGCAATTTGTCCAAATCCACTAGTACATTCCTTTATTTGATCCCAAAGCTGCCACCTAAAAGAGATATATGATTAAATAAAATTGTTTGGATAATATAGAAACTAGTGTTATACTTTGAGCTTCTTTTTATTTTTGGTCTTTCCACGTTATAAACTTGATAGTAGTGCCTTTTCTCATACATGTTGCGTAGGTTTTAGCACATGAAGAAATCTATATTATGTATATCAGCTCGTCAATTTGAAAAACTGGAAGTGCCTATGATGTATTAACATGCTTGCATGTCACATGGTGCAAAACCAGCGTCATACATCTACTCTGATACTTGTTTCAATACTATTATAACATACTTGGTTTGTGTATTCCTCTTAGACTGTTGTTTCTTTTCATGAACAAATTGAAGCTTCTATTTTTCAGGTATAAATTTGATGATGAACGAGTAACCAAAGAAGATTTGAAAAGGGCACTGGAGGAGCAATATGGTGGTGAAGAGGAGGTTTGTATTTTCTTGTTACATTTTCTATGATTGGAAAAGGACATTGCCTAATTCCTCTCGTCTTGTCTGACATATTTGTTTTGGTGTCATTTCAGCTACCACAGACTAATCCTGGTTTCAATAACCCTCCTTTCAAATTCACAAAGTACTCGAATGCATATATGCTTGTATATATCCGGGAAAGTGACAAAGATAAAATAATCTGCAACGTTGATGAGAAAGACATTGCTGAGCACTTAAGGGTAAAATATTTTCAGGCATTTTCCCAGTAATGTGCGTCTTGGTTGAACCTGATCGATTCATTTCATTTTTACAGGTGAGGCTGAAGAAGGAACAAGAAGAAAAGGAAGACAAAAGAAAATACAAGGCACAAGCTCACCTTTTTACGATAATTAAGGTTTGTTATTCCTATCTGATTGGGCTTGCTAAAAAAATTTAGCTGTTTTAGAGTGTGGTTTTGACATTGTTCTCTGTTAACATGAAAGGTTGCAAGAGATCAAGACCTTAAGGAACAAATTGGGAAGGATATATATTTTGATCTTGTTGACCATGACAAAGTTCGTAGTTTCCGAATCCAGAAACAAACACCATTTCAACAGTTTAAGGTACTTGCCAAAATATCTTTAGTTTTTTGTTTTACAAAAGGGGGAATCCTTACATCTGTTGAAGAAATGGGTTATGTGAAAACAGACTTTTGGATAACTTGATTCTATCTTGATCTGGATTTCATGAGAACTTTCACATTGCTGCTAACTAAATGGTTTATGTTACTGTAATTTAAACATTTGCCATCTTTGACACAAATCTTATGGTAATACAGGAGGAGGTGGCCAAAGAATTTGGTATACCTGTTCAGTGTCAGAGGTTCTGGATTTGGGCAAAGCGACAAAACCATACTTATCGTCCCAATCGCCCCCTTACACCTCAGGAGGAATTACAACCGGTACTGTTATCCTTCTCGTTGCTATTTATGCATGTAGTTTGCCTCTCTCTTTTTGCTGGATATTTGAATTTATTGCCAAGTAATACTCCTACTATTATAGAATCTGACATTCTGCTAGCTTTTTATTTCTCTGTCATAATCGTTACATCTAATTGTCCGACTTTTCGGTCTCAAGTGTCTCTGCTCCAGTTGTTTGGAACCTGTTTTCTATTAAGTTTGTCTGTTTACTTTGAAATTAAATTCCCTGTAGTCCGCTAGAAACTTTATTCTTAGAACGTATTATTATGTCAGAGTCCCTTGCTGATAACTTTATCTCCAACATGTATGAATGTTTTTAATTTGGATAATGGGTTTTGTAGGTTGGACAAATTAGAGAAGCATCTAACAAAGCAAACACTGCAGAACTTAAGCTGTTTTTGGAAGTAGAGCTGCTGGTAAGAACTGGTTGCAAAGTGTTATCCTTGAAGCCTTTAAAGTTGAAAAAACAGAACCTAATTGATCAACAGAAAATATGAGCTAATTTTTTGCTTATTCTTGAATATATTAGGATGAACGTCCTATTCCTCCTCCTGAAAAGTCAAAAGAAGATATTCTTCTTTTCTTTAAGCTTTATGACCCCGAGAAGCCAGAGTTAAGGTAATACTGTTTTCCACATTTTCTTTTGTCGCAACTTCTATGTTAAGTGGATTTTAGTTGGTAAAAGTGTGTCAGTAGCACAAACTGACCCAAGATGTAAATACTAACTCTATAAGTGTCCTACCGTGTAATATTCTCTTATATATACTACAAAATGGGATCTTTCTTGCCTTTTTACAATGTGATCAGAATTGTTTGAACACATTTGCCTTCTTAGGTCTTTTTCTTTCCCACTGCACCTAATTTTCTTTCGCAATTTCGTGTGCTACCAGGTATGTTGGCAGACTGATGGTGAAAAGTTCCAGTAAGCCTATGGATATAACTGGAAAACTGAATGAAATGGCTGGCTTTGCTCCTGATGAAGAAATAGAACTTTTTGAGGTTTGTTGCTTCCGGGGCCTCTTAACCTTATTTGCATCATGATTATGGTTTTTATTCTGTTATTTAACTTAACGTCTTATTTGCAGGAAATCAAGTTTGAGCCTGGTGTTATGTGCGAACACCTGGATAAGAAAAATTCATTCAGATTGTGTCAAGTAATGTTTCACTGGTATCAACAGAAATTTTTCAGTCATGTGTCTCTTTTGTGACTTGGGTTTCTTGCCTTCAGATCGAAGATGGAGATATCATTTGCTTTCAGAAACCTGTTGTTAACAAGGAGACTGAATGCCGCTACCCAGCTGTGCCTTTGTTTCTTGAATATGTCCAGAATCGACAGGTATAATTCGACTAAGTATTGGTTCCTAAAGTCACGCTTGGTAGAGTTTGGCCAAGTAAAGCTTTCAAATGATAAGCTTTCTTTCTAGTCGTAAATAAGTGTTTAATGATTTAGGCTGGTCTGGTAGTGTGGTCTGATCTCATGCATCAGCTCTAAAATTGTATGCTGATGTCCCACTAATTCTTTCTATTGTGATGGCATAATAGCATTCCTTATTTTGAGCATACAAATTTTGTGAATGTTCTGTAGAATTGTTTCTAGCTGGCGATTAACTTTTGCGGTTTGTGATTTTGTAGCTGGTCCGATTTCGTGCTCTGGAAAAACCTAAAGAAGATGAATTCGTTCTGGAGTTGTAAGTACATCTGTGGACGACTTTGTTTCAGCTGATTTTGGTGAGGAAATCATAATTTTTTATTTTATTTCTTAGGTCAAAGTTGCACACTTATGACGATGTCGTGGAAAGAGTGGCGGAGAAGCTTGGTCTTGACGATCCATCCAAGCTTAGGCTTACATCTCACAATTGCTATTCCCAGCAACCCAAGCCTCAGCCTATCAAATACCGTGGAGTAGACCGTTTGTCAGACATGTTAGTTCACTACAATCAGGTAACTGACGTGAAGTTTAGTGAACTTCATTATTTCTTCTTACTAAAGAATCCATTTGCTTATAAATTGTTTTTGTTTTCTTTCAGACGTCTGATATTCTGTATTATGAAGTTCTTGACATTCCTCTTCCAGAATTGCAAGGTCTTAAAACCTTAAAAGTTGCTTTTCATCATTCCACGAAGGAAGAAGTATGTATAGCCTTTTAGTTGTGATTCATAGTCTTTTTTCTTTTGCATATTACATTGATTTTCAAAACTTTAACCATCACTGTACAGGTGGTAATCCACAATATCAGACTACCTAAACAAAGCACGGTCGGAGATGTTATTAATGAACTAAAAACAAAGGTAAATAGCTGGGGTATTCTTCTTTTTGTTTGATCTCTGGATTGTCTATATATCATTGCGAGAACTACTTTAAAATGACAATCCAATGAAATTGAAGGCATCCGGATTATACGGTGCATCTACATCCATGTTTGTTTCTGAGAAAAATTCGATTCTCAGGCTTTGGATTACATTGATTACAAATTCGATGTTATGCAAGTTAATCTAAGGTTATGCCTGATACAGGTGGAGCTCTCGCATCCAGATGCAGAACTGAGAATACTTGAGGTGTTTTACCACAAGATCTACAAGGTAACAAGCGGCTTCTTATTTTTTACATTCCTAAGATGATGATGGCTGCTCGAGTATTTCTCCTCATGAAATTCTTGCAACTCTATAATATACAACGAACATCAATTCAAGTTGCTGGTGGTATGTTTTGCAGATTTTTCCATTAACTGAAAGAATTGAGAATATAAACGACCAGTACTGGACTTTGCGAGCTGAGGAGGTATGTTACTAGGCTACTTTTTCTATTTACTTTAGCCTTTCCTTCAAAGGTTTTTGGTATTTTCAAAGTCTTATAGTCTTCATTACTTCTTTCGGATTTTCTTAGTTTACTTGTAGCTTTGTCTCTCTGCGATCTCAGTATGTACTCTGGTTTTAAACGTCAGATATTTAACTAAAGATATTGTATAGTTATTCCGCGGACATGCTGACTTGTGTCTTACTGAATTTCAGATCCCGGAAGAAGAGAAAAACATTGGTCCAAATGATCGCTTAATTCTTGTGTACCACTTTGCTAAGGAGACTGGACAGAATCAGGTGATAATCAGCTATCAAGTTTTTGTTATCTAACTGTTTTACTAGTTGTAGCAAAGTGTCTTATCGGTATCATGTTTGTTTGTTCGTTCTTCAGCAAGTGCAAAACTTTGGGGAGCCCTTCTTCTTGGTAATCCATGAAGGTGAAACTCTTGAAGAAATCAAGAACCGTATCCAAAAGAAGCTTCATGTCTCAGATGAGGACTTTGCCAAGGTATGCAGACTACTGAGTAATGATCAAAACTAAATAAAGAATGAAAGGTGTTAGTATTTGTAATTTTGGTGGAACTGGTACAATTCTAACTTTTTCATTTTATTATGTACAGTGGAAGTTTGCGTTTATGTCAATGGGGCGTCCGGAGTACTTGCAGGACTCAGATGTTGTTTACAATCGCTTTCAGGTGTTTACTTCTTTTCCTCTAGTTGTCTAGAACAATTCGTGCTAATATCTGATGAGATCTAACTATCGTTTTTGAAAATGGGGTAAGCAGAGGAGAGATGTCTATGGTGCTTTTGAGCAGTACCTGGGGTTGGAGCACACTGATACCACTCCTAAGAGGGCTTATTCTGCAAACCAGGTGACATTTTCATGATAAATCGCCTTTTCGCCTAAGGAGGTGTAACCAAAGTCCCTCTTTTGTTAATTGTTGTTTGTTTGTTTCATTGTCCTCAGAACCGACACGCGTATGAGAAGCCGGTGAAGATATACAATTAGCCGAGAAAAGAAAAGGCAAATGTCATCCAGACATTGTGGAAGCTACGTTGGACCAACAGGGATCGAATAAAAGATGGAAAGACCGAGTGTGAGGTGTGATGATGACCGACCGTATAATGTTGTAGGAGAATTTGGTCTGAACAGGGTTTTGGGTTGCGCATTGATGGTGTGTGTTTTTTTTTATATCTTCTTTCGTGCTTCAATACGTTTTGTGTTCATGTATATGGAATGTGCGAAGACTATTTGCACATCATGCAATTTTTATTTTCGAAACAAAAGAATATGGAAGAAGCCCGTCGCTTGAACTCGGGAGTTTATAGAATAGCTAAACATTTGTAACTTTTTAGAGATTCGGGGTTTAAGAAGATTTTTTATCTGACTGGCGATTGTAATAGTTTATTGCATTTCCAAATAGTTATTTAGAAAAAAGCTGCTAGGATATGGAGCTTTTCCAAAAGATCATAAAAGTCTATAGGATACTGCCCAAAAATATATCACAGTAATCGAAAAGATGAGATAATAGTAAAGTTGGTTGAATTGACAAATTTAGTAATTTGGTTCTGGCAAGAAGAATCTATCTACACTCTTTTTTTAAATCCAGATAAGCTGACCTGTACTTTCCGCAGGTAAAAAGACACCTCACCAAACCAAAATCTTAGCCGTTGATGTCAGTCACAAACTCATCCTGACCGTTGATTCACCGTTTTACCAGTCGAACTTGCCAAAAATAACATAAGTCGTCACTGTCACGAGAAGGGGCTCCATGGAAGAAACAAAAGCGTTTTCTCTCCATGGATTCCTCATATCAGATTCAAAATTTGAAATACAAAAATCAGAATCTTATAGAGTTTCAAATTAAAAAAAAAAACGAAGACCAATTCTCTCTTCTTCTCCTTCGTTTCCACGATTCGTAACACTTATTTTCTTTATATATTTGCTTTTTCTCCTTTTGCATTTCCCAGAAAGGCAAAGAAAGAGATAAATTGTTGAATTCATAGAGAGGAGATTGATATTGCTAGCTTCTTCTGCTTTCTACTTCCTTTTCTTGGTGGTTGAAGGTAAGTCTCTCGATTTGCGATTCACTTTCTTCCCCTATCGCATTAGATTGAGCTGAATCAAAGAGAGCTAAATCACGAACAAACTCGTTGCTTCCGCAGGATTCAGCGAACTCTTACTATGTTCGTTGTGTGAATTAAATATTATTTAATGGATACGCTCACATGTTGTGACTGTGGATGCGAAGATTGCTCTTCTCATAAACACGACGAATTCTCCAACAACAAACCACGTGACGCACGTGACCTCTCCCTCTCCCTCTCCTCCTCCAACGCCAAAGTCCAAATCGAGAACGAATGCCACCTCCTCCGCGAAACCGTCGCCTCGCAACAAGAATCGATCCAAGACCTATACTCCGAGCTCGACGAGGAGCGCAACGCCGCCTCCACCGCCGCGAACGAGGCGATGTCCATGATCCTGAGGCTCCAGAGAGAGAAGGCCGAGGTCGAGATGGAGCTGAGGCAGTTCAAGCGATTCTCCGAGGAGAAGATGGAGCACGATCGGCAAGAGCTCTTGGCTCTTGAGGATCTGGTGTACAAGAGAGAGCAGACGATCCAGGCCTTGACGTTTGAGGCTCAGGCTTTTAGGCATAGGATGATGAGTTATGGTGTTAGCGAAGAAGCTGACGTTGATGACGTGGCGAAGAACGTGTATGATTATGATTATCCTCCTCTTAAGTGTAGTTTGAATGAGAATCCCGAGGTTGAGGTTGATGTTGAAAAGTACACGTTGACTGATTCGTCGCCACGTGGAGGGGATAATTTGAGTAGTTTGCCACGTCAGAGTCCTAAGCGTCATAGACATTTCAGGAAGGTTTCTACTGGTAGTTCGAGTTCACTATTGGGAACTACTAATAGAGACCAAAGGCCTGATTTTTCTGTTGATTCCCCACGCTTCAACGGCGAGATGCATGATAGAATCTATACCATTGATTCTGTTCATCAGGGTGATGCTGAGGAGAAGTGTAAGGTTGATGGCGAAATGAATCAGCCTGATCATCTTGGTGATCCTGATATAGTGAAACTCTACGCGAGGATGCAAGCGTTGGAGGCTGATAGGGAGTCGATGAGGCAGGCGATTGTGTCGATGAGGACCGAGAAAGCTCAGATGGTTCTGTTGAAAGAGATTGCGCAGCATTTGTCGAAGGAGGTTGTTCCGGAACGGAGGCTGCCTCTAAGGAAAGCGTCTATCGTTGGAGTGTTCAGTTTCTTATCTGTCTTTAAGGTTGTGATCTTTTATGAGAATACAACACACTAAATTCTAAACGGATTGTGTTGTAGTCATCAACTGATTTTTTTCTTTCCTGGTTATTATTCATGTGCAGTGGATCACATCTTTTGTTTTCTGGAGAAAGAAGGCTCGTCGAAGCAAGTAAGCAAACACACAGTCTTATATGGGACCTGAGTTTTGAGTTTGTAGCATTGCAAAGTAACAAAAGACTTATCATCCTTTTGGTTAATGCAGGTACATGAACGGGGTGCAAGCGAACAACATGGGATTGGAAATGCTTCTAGAAAAGACTCCTCGGATAAGGCAATGGAGATGTCTTTCAAGCACGCAAGTGTGACGTAGATCATGTTCTCCAACTAGGTGAATTTGAAGCGCTTAATGTGTATACTGGGAGACTGCAGTCTTCTTCATGTGCAGTTTTTTTTTATTCTTTATTTTTTTTATGTTCATTTGTTGTTGGGAGTTTGAATGCGTAATGTCTTGAATGGGGTTTGATTGTTTGTGTAATGAGATCGGTGAGGATACTGTAAGCTGTGTATAATATTTTCCACATTCTTGTTTGGGTTCTCTCTGGTTATCGGAGCTTAGTGAGTGTTGTATATTGATCGTCTAAGTTCTCAATCCTTAGTGAAGCTACTACCATCAATCAAAATATAATCAATTACGGTTCATACCCGAGAGATTTTGCATTGGTTTTCTGATTCTAGTTCAATTGTTAAGGCCTTTTCTTGTGTATTTTTTATTTTGTACCTATTTGTTGTTTTGGAGCAGGTTAGAGCACCTGCAACGCAGGATTTAAAGTAATCCTTAACTGTTCAAAAATTAATAAAATAATTATGTGGGATCCGTGTTTTTAGGTTTTTGTGTCACCAAAGGTTTAAATAATCCTTGCTTAAGGATTTATTTTTATGCAATATCGTTACTATTTATGGGCCTAGAATGATTATCTCTTCTTTTCAGTTTAAAAAAAATAAATAACAATAAAAAAATTCTAATTACTATTTCTAAGAATTTGTGCGCAGGTTCACGGTTGCTGATGCCCTAGCCTAATGTATAGCTTTTAGTCATGTGAATGTTATAATCTATAAATGTCGTACTCGTATATAGGAGAAAATGTTTAGTTATAGTATATTTTAATGTAATTAATGTTAAGGATAGCTATTAGGCCAACATTATCGGTGGTGGTGGAAGAGTCCTTAAGCGCGGGCCCCACCACCTTTTCTCAATGACTGTGCCATAATGTCCCATTTTAAGGAACTTTTGCATTGAGTCCTTAGCACTGTTTGCGGGCTCCACAATATGTGGCGGTCCGCTATACGTTTATGTTTTTTTTTTTTTTTTTTTTTTTTTTTAAACCAGAAAACATAAAAAAGAAAAGATTTTAAGGACCAAAAAATGGGACCACTGATAATGTTGCCTTTAGGGTACTCCATATAAAAACGAGAAGAGGGACGGTGCCGTCCTCGAGGAGAAGAAGCCACGTGACAGAGAGAGGCTCTGCTCTGTTGGTCCCATCACCAGCTGGTTGAAATTTTACATTCTGATCTTCGTACGTTGGCCATGATTTTAACGATTCTCACCGCACCGTTAAACCATAAGGCTTCATTAGTATTTTCTCATACTTGTCTATTGCCACATCGTTCGATAATGGTTGTAGTTGGATTCGTTTGACACCAAATATCAAAGTTGTTTTGTACCATTTTAAACCAAATAAAACTATAACATATTATGTTTATTTTGCTGTGTTTTTTTTTTTTTCCAATATTCTGCTGTGTTATACTATTATGTTTAACCGTTACTGAATTCAGTTTGGTCAAGATAAACACACCAGTTCCAATCATTATGCTATTTGTATAAACCGTTTATGAAAATTTTATATACCGTAATCGTTTGTTTCTATATATTCTCTCACTGGCACTTTCATCAAATGTCTTGAAAACCAGTTAGAATTTTCTTGAAAAAACCAGTTAATTTTTTTAGTAAACTTATCCAGGGAAAAGCACAAACATATATAAAACTATGGATTATAAAATAACAAAAGTTGTATGTGATGTGCATTGTTAATTAATTAGTACTATAAACGATTAAAAAAAAAATTAGAAGCTGGCGCGCCAAGTCGACAACGAACGTTTCAGTTACCGACCAGACAGTGTGGGTAAGGAAAGAGAGTAGGGCTCTCTTTGAGTCTTCCTTGACTCATCTTCGCACTTGTCTTGCCACATGTATGCATCCTCGTTCATCTCTTGTGGCTGTTCGTCCCTACATAGACATGTATCATGATCAACATCTAGCTATTATTTTCTGCGTATGTATATGTTTTATTTAATATCTACGTTTTTGGAAACTTAACAAGACTCTACTATAGCATGTAAATGCGAAATCAAACGCAAAGAAAAAAATCGAAACTTGTGAGCCATACAGTGTCCAATGACAGAAATGAACAAAACGTAGGTATCAGTAGAAGACGTTTATCTCTTCAGGATGAAGAAGAAAACAAAACCTTGGGCCTGCTTCATTTATTGAATTTGCGATTTAAAGACATCGATTCTTGACAAAATCACAACCTGTCCGTAACTTTCTAGCACCACTACACATTGATTGACGCAGTACAACACACTTACACATAACGTACCAAAATTTACATTCAATTATCTTCTTGACCACACATGCATTTATTTAATTTATCATTGTACCGTTTGGTAGCCGTAATTCAATTGAAAGTTCATTTTAAAGAAAATGCCTCTTCAAAAAGAACTATGGATTTTGAACCATCCATAGGTTTAGAAACCAATATACACCACCTAAAACTAATTGCTATAAGAAAATTGACAAAAACAAATTATTACAAATATATTATCCGAGTCCCTCTTTACATAAAATGAGGGCTTGCAACAATATCATATCATTTAGGTGATCGGAGACGGTGAAAACTGTGAATTATCATATAAAATCAATATAACTTATATACATGTAATGAATATATAGATATCGATAAAGAGTAGGTGGATTCTCATCATATGTACTGATATAAGTATAGCTAATATAGAGGTAACATTTACAAAGATGTGACGACAATAAGTACGCAAAATCCGTAAATAAATGTCAAAACTAACTAAAAAGAAAAACAAAATAAAACTTTTGGGTACAAAGCATAATGGCAAGAAGAAAGCATCCAAATAAACAACTTTCTATCTAGGGAGTGCCCTCTCCCGTAAGTAACATGAGCTAGATGCAACGAAAGCCTCACAATATTTTCGTACATTTTCCAAAAATACAGAATTAACATATAACAACATAACTGTCTCTTTTATTTTATCTTGTTTTGCTGTCTTTCGTCAGGGCTAATCTGATAAGCTTACAAGGTTACAAGGAAATTTAATGCTAAAAGTTATGTAGTGGGGAAAAATTAAAAGACATATATTACATCTTGATTGACACCTTTTTAGATTTTCTGGAATGTCAACAAAACTATTATATGGATACATACTTGTGCGTGTAATATATAGAATATATGTTATATAACTTTCGGATTGGCAGGACACCTCTACGGGTTGATTATTCAATAATTTTGTATAGAAGAAATTGAACATGTCTCAGTCATAAATTAGAAACTGAATTGCATAATCATATATACAAAACACGAAACAAGATTAGGAACTATCATTACATAAAGAAGCGGAGATTTTCGGACAAATATTTTTTAATTACAAAACATTATGTAGGCATTCATTCATTTGTATGCATGGTGTATTCATCCCTTTATTTGTATAGTGTATTCTATATGTATTATTATCAGTGAATGTTTTTTTTGCTATAAATCACATTGAATGTTTGTTATAATTTGTTTTTTTAATCTTTTAGTGAGATTAGCGACGAGAAAAGTAGACAGGCTCATACTGAAAATGTTTTAGTGTTTAATTATTAAATTTAATCATTTTAAAAATCCTATCAGGATCAAAAAACGAAATCTATCATGCACCAACTCGTTAAATGTAACATAATCTTGCATAACTAGACACTTTTTGTTGTCATAAAATAAACATTTAAAAGTTTGAAAACTGTATTTTGAAAATTAATGTCACAGAATATAAATAATCTGAAAATGAGATGTTTGATTGATGCATTTCTAGCCATGAATAATTATGTTATGTGCTTTGAATAATAAATGTCCCAAAAATGAAATAATCTGAAAATGAGATGTTATTGATGCAATTCTAGCCATGAACCATATTTTTGAATAACTAAAGTCACACAAACTTGAGATATTCTGAAAATAAGATTCCATATTAATTGATGGAGTATTATGGATGATCGTCACGATCTATGTCGTACCAAAAGAGGATTTGAAACGATGGTTGATTATTACAAGAGTTTAACATTCATATACGATCAAACACGTACATATTAGTATACT
Source organism: Brassica rapa (assembly GCF_000309985.2). Classification (NCBI taxonomy): domain Eukaryota; kingdom Viridiplantae; phylum Streptophyta; class Magnoliopsida; order Brassicales; family Brassicaceae; genus Brassica; species Brassica rapa. The sequence goes on along the minus strand of NC_024796.2, from coordinate 1,025,921 downwards.
ATTCGTATGTCCCACCACGGTCTTGATGCAAGTAAACTTCATACTTAGCTAGAAAGGACCGTGTCCCCAAACCATCGCTATTACTAGTCAAGTTATACTCATCGCTGCGAATATGAACTCACCTTGGTATTGAATTAGAAAAGATGCGAAAAATACACTTGCTGATCAAAAATAGTTAGCCTAATGGTTAAACCAAAGAGTACTTTTGTTGTAAATTTTGTATAATTGTAAGATTTTTATTGGAAACTGAAAACAATTTTAATGATACTGATTAGAAATATAGTTTTGATATCTCTATCTGAATTTTAAATACGACGTTTTGTTTTTACTTTGAATTGTAAACCGTTGTAGTTCTACGCTTGTACTAGGAAGAGATGTACATACTAGAACATGTAGTATATAAAAATGTTCACATAAAAAACTGAACTTAAAAGGGCATTACCGTAATTTGAATTGATCCATTCATAAATACTACTATAAATAGAAGGTTGATGAAGCGGCTTGGAAAGGGGTGTCACAAGTTTCTTCCATTAAAACAAACCTCTTTCAAACAGTGGAAACACTTTTTATCTTTTAGTTCTTGAAAGGTATCCGTTCTTATATCCTGATCTAAAATATATACATCTTTTTATGGTCATTCCTATTTTTTATGTACATCTATTTATGTGTATATATAATTTATCTGTTATTGTTCTCCACATATATAAGCTATGATCTTAAACGTAATTTTTGGATACAAATTTTGGCTAATGATTATAATTTTTGCTTGGCAGTTTTGGAAAAAGGCCAAAATGTCAACAGAGAAGCCACCGTTGGCATCCGGTTTAGCTCGGACACGGTCTGAACAGCTATATGAGACGGTGGCCGCTGCCATCAAATCACCTCACGGCTCCATGGACGCCAATGGTGTGCCTGCAACGGCTCCGGCGACCACCGGTAGTGGAGGAGGGACGTTGTCGAGAAAATCAAGCCGGAGACTGATGATGGGGGTGTCTCCGGGGAGGAGTGGAGGAGCCGGGACACACATAAGGAAGTCTAGGAGTGCTCAGCTTAAGCTCGAGCTAGATGAGGTGAGCAGCGGTGCGGCGCTGAGTCGTGCGTCGAGTGCGTCGCTCGGGCTTTCGTTTTCATTCACCGGTTTCGCTATGCCGCCGGAGGAAATCTCCGACTCAAACCCGTTCAGCGACGACGAGATGATACGTAAGTCCTCGTGTAAACTGCTTTTTATTTCTTGTCATTTTTGTTACGGTGTTCTTGTTCCCATACTGAGAGGGTAGTTTGGTCATTTAGCCATGCAATCAGTGTCACAATAATAGTGATAACACAGTGGATATATGATTGGTGTACGTTGCTTTGCTTTTTTGCATGAGAGTCCGATAAAACAGACACAAGCACTTGGCCTTCTATTTTGTTCCACGTGTTTTCTTTCTCGTGCAACGTAAACTTTCCAGTTTCCACCACTTATTTTCTTTTTGCTATCTTTTCTTTTTTTGTTTTATTTTTTCACTTTTCAGTTGCAAACTCGATAGTGCGTTCAATAAATATATTTATCGTAGTATTGTAATGAGCAACCATTGAGAGATACATACCCTACGGGCACTCGTCCCACTATAATTTTGTATATTTCATAGTTTAATACATTATATATTGACACATTCAAACTTTGTTCTATGTCATATTTAATGAAAAGTTATTTTACTTAAGTCTTTTTGTTTTTTATATATGTTTCTTTCTACGTAAGATTTATAATTTTTTTTTAATGTTTTAGTTTAAAAGTTGAGTTTTTAATGAAAGTAAGTTGTGTTTTTTAAAAAATTATTAAAATTTTTTATTTAAAGTAAGTAAGCTTAAACTGAACAAAATAAAAAAGTATATTCTAAAATAAAAACGAATATGTGATTCGTAAACGTTACGTAGTGATTGATTCTCCAACTTGACAGCTTTTTATAGTTGTCAAAAAAAAAAACTTAAAACTTAACAGCCTTTAATTTTATTTTTTGCTAAAAACTTAACAGCTTTTTATGACAAGTACAAAAAAAAGTAAGAGAATACAGTGTATTTTTTTTTTTTTGATCAAAAGAGAATACAGTGTATATTGACCCAAAAAAGAAAGAGATTCCAGTGTATATTAGTCAAGATCGTGGGTCAAAAGTTCTAGTGTTTACATTTGAAACAACTGTTAAGTGTTAACTACTAAATGTACCTCAAAGTCCAAATCTCAAAGAAAGAAAGGTTGGTAACCAAGATTGACCAACAAACAGTTAAACACATCGTACATTATAAAGCTCACTAACCACTGTGCTTAGGTGTTACTATTCATCTACTTTAAAGACTCATTCACTGAGTCTCTGACCTCTTTACCTCTTAGTGTAGTTCTTAACGATGAATCAACTAACTGTTTCAGCGGAAGACAATGAAAACAAGAAGCCTAAGTTTCAAGCAGAACCAACATTGCCCATCTTTCTCAAGGTAAAAATAATCATTTCAAACCAGACAAAAAAAACAATGGGGTTGTTATGTATTTATGTCTATTTACTTCTTTTTTTTTGAAACGCCTATTTCTCTTTAATTAGTGTTAAGTTTCAGATAGAAATAATTAGATTGAAGTTGTTGGTGATTTTTCATGATCTCATCTCACATGACATTTATGAACAAGACTTAAGATAGTCTTAAATCCAAGAAAAAAAACACAAATTAAGGGGGAAAGAAGTGAAAGTATGTTATAATTTTTTTGTAAGTTGGTTTGGTCATGAAGCTAATATCAAGAACTATTGGTGGTTTTGTGTTTTTAATACATGCAGTTCAAGGAAGTTACATACAAAGTGGTGATAAAGAAACTGACATCATCTGTAGAGAAAGAGATCTTGAGTGGGATCAATGGGAGTGTAAGTCCTGGTGAAGTTCTTGCACTCATGGGTCCTTCAGGGAGTGGCAAAACAACTCTTCTTAGCTTACTCGGTGGTCGAATCTCTCAGTCGGCCATTGGAGGCTCTATTACTTACAATGACAAGCCTTACTCTAAGCACTTGAAAAGCAAGTAAGTCTTTATGTCCCTAAACCACCAAACTTCTTGTAAGAATACATAGATGGAGAGTTAAAAATTGTTTGTCTGTTTTTTTGGCAGGATTGGATTTGTGACTCAAGATGATGTTTTGTTTCCTCATCTTACCGTGAAAGAAACGCTAACCTACGCTGCTCGTTTGCGTCTACCTAAGACTCTTACAAGAGAGCAGAAGGAGCAACGAGCCATTGGTGTTATCCAAGAGTTGGGTTTAGAGAGGTATGTTACATCTTTTAGAGGTTCAAGAACATTACAAATGAAATGTTTGGTCGTTCTTTAAACAACTTGGATCATTTTTTTTTCAGGTGCCAAGACACTATGATTGGTGGAGCATTCGTGCGAGGTGTATCAGGTGGAGAGAGGAAAAGAGTTTCTATTGGAAACGAGATCATCATTAATCCCTCTCTGTTACTTCTTGATGAACCAACTTCCGGTTTAGATTCCACCACTGCTCTAAGAACAATCCAGATGCTTCACGACATAGCCGAAGTCTGTCTCTTTCTTTGTTGTATCTCAACTCTTTGTTGGTTGTTTGAATCCAGGGCGGGTCATGAACATAGCCTAGTGAAACATTGACCTTTAACTTCCAAATTTTTAGCAAATAATTATATATATATATAAGCCTTCAAATTATTTAAATTAAAATCTTACTAAATTGTTTATAGCTCGCAAAATTTCAGAACCGGCCATGTTTGAATCTTGATGTGTTTTGAACAGGCGGGGAAAACAGTGATCACAACAATACATCAGCCCTCGAGTAGGCTCTTCCATAGATTCGACAAGCTGATCCTATTAGGAAGAGGAAACCTTCTCTACTTTGGAAAATCATCAGAGGCTTTGGATTACTTTTCTTCCATTGGATGCTCTCCTCTCATCGCCATGAACCCTGCAGAGTTCTTGCTTGATCTCGCCAACGGTAACATCAACGACATCTCCGTGCCTTCTGAGTTAGAAGATAGAGTTCAAGTTGGCAATTCAGACAGAGAATCTCGATCTGGCAAGCCATCTCCTGCTGTTGTTCATGAGGTAATAAATCATAGAAACAACAACTAAAAGATTGTCTGAAACTAAATTGAGTTTTAATATATGTTTGAACATTCTAAGCAGTATCTGGTGGAAGCATACGAGGCTAGGGTTACAGAACAGGAGAAGAAGAAACTGACTGATCCTGTGCCACTTGGAGAAGAAGAAGCTAGGGCTAAAGTATTGCGTCTAAATAGACAATGGGGAGCGAGCTGGTGGGAGCAATACTGCATACTGTTCTCTAGAGGACTCAAGGAGAGGCGACATGAATACTTCAGCTGGTTGCGTGTTATACAAGTTCTTTCCACAGCTGTTATTTTAGGTCTTCTCTGGTGGCAGTCTGATATTCGGACTCCAGGAGGACTACAAGATCAGGTAAATTGTTAATAGTAAAAGTTGCGGGCCTTAGGCCCATAATCTTCCATGAGGCCCAATTGAGATTTTAGATATTCCGATTGAAAGAATAACTAGATTTTGAACCTCGCTTGATAACTTTTCAATTAATACACATATTAATGAAATTTTACTTGCTGTGAATGAATATTTTAACTCCAATGTTTGATTTTGAAGAAGTGTTTCTAGAACCGGACCGGAAACTGAACCGAATAATTTTTGAGTCACGGTTCAATATGGTTCGACCGGATCAAACCTGGTCAATAATTTGGTTTAGTATATTTTTAGTGTATAAATTTGAAAGTAATGTTAGTAAATATTTGCTAAGGATGGTTTGAATCCGGAGCACAAAGGAACCAATCTTTTTTCACTTACACTAAACTGCCGACATTTTGTTGTCCGTGTCGGTTTTGATGTCCTAATGTCACTCCTCTCTGCCTTTCTTGCAGGCTGGTTTGCTCTTCTTCATAGCTGTTTTCTGGGGATTTTTCCCTGTTTTTACAGCTATTTTTGCGTTTCCGCAAGAACGGGCCATGTTGAATAAAGAGAGAGCAGCAGATATGTATAGATTAAGTGCATATTTTTTAGCTCGGACCACGAGTGATCTCCCTCTCGACTTTATTCTACCTTCTCTCTTCCTTCTAGTCGTCTATTTCATGACAGGTCTTCGTCTCAGCCCGTACCCCTTCTTCTTGAGCATGCTCACTGTCTTCCTTTGCATCATTGCAGCTCAGGTGTGTTCAGATGGAACAAGAACACGTTTCTGTAACGAAAAAAAATATAATTAAAAATGCTGAATTTTGGTTGTGTTTTGTCTTTGCTAGGGACTTGGACTTGCTATTGGTGCAATTTTAATGGACTTACAGAAGGCTACGACTTTGGCTTCAGTAACTGTCATGACATTTATGCTCGCTGGAGGGTTCTTTGTTAAGGTAAATCCTCTGTTTCTTGATTTTTACATTGTTTCTTGATTAGTGTATTATGTTTCTGAGTTTTTTTTTTCTGTTTTGTGTCATGCAGAAAGTACCAGTGTTCATCTCGTGGATACGTTACCTATCCTTCAATTACCACACCTACAAGCTTCTTCTTAAAGTTCAGTATCAAGACTTTGCTCAATCCATCAACGGGATGAGAATTGACAATGGACTTACTGAAGTAGTTGCACTCGTTGTCATGATTTTTGGTTATCGCCTCCTTGCTTATCTCTCTCTCAGGCAAATGAAGATTACTACATAACCCAATATTTTGCGCAAGAAAATATAACAAGCATAAGTTTTGTTTCCATTCTACATTAGCTCATAAGTTCCATAATATGTCTTCAAGTTTTCAAAAGTGTCATAAAAGAAACGATGAAGAAACTACTGTACTCCGTATGAAACGTTCGATCCAACCGTACCTATAACTGTACGTGCAGGCGTGCATGTCAATGATATACTCTCACTTATATAAGATGCTTTGTTTAGATAAATTTGAAAACATATAAACAGATCATAGTAGGGGTTCGCAAATAAAGCAAATCCAAAAATCCGAACCGATCTGATAAAAAACAATCCGAACCGAATCGAATATTACATAAATACCAAATGGGTTTTGTTTTATAGTATTTCGGATTATAAGTTTTATCCGAACAAAATCCGAATCCAAATAAATATCCAAAAAAAATCAAAATTCCAAAAAAACATTACTCATAGTCTCATATTAAACTTAAAGTCAATCGTGAAATAAGTATATATTACATGAATAATTAACTCAAATATTTAGTTTAATATATTTTGGTTTTTTTGTGCTTTTTTTTCTTCTATATAGTCGAGTTTATCGGGTTTGATGTGTTTCCGCTTGGTGTTTATCCGATATGAGTATTTATCATTTCAAAATTTTGATTTTTGGTCTTTTTTTACTGGATTTTTATTTGGTCTTCGGGTTTAACTAAATACAAAACAATAATTTAAAACCGAGAATCCAATTAAGATCTGAAGCCCAAAATTATATTGGTTTTAACCGTTTTTTGAAATGTTACTAAACTCGAAACGAATCCGACTAAACCCAAACCGAATCCGAATCAAACTTTTATAATATCCGAATAGGGCTGAATTTCATAACCCAAAATTTTGAAATCCGATTGAATCTGAACTGAAACTCGATTGATCTCCCGTTGCCCGGCCTTAAATCATGGTGCCAAATGGAACATTTTTTTTGTAACTGAACCAAATGAAACATTGGTCCACGGCTTCTAAAAGAAATTGAGTTATAAAAATAGATATCCAAATTATTTAATTTTTTTTATTTAATTTGTTAATAAATTGTTTAAGATCGCCAAAGTTTAGGACCGGTCATGGATACGAGATGAATTCTTCAAGTTACGAAGAATATATTAAAGAAACTTTATTCCATTAATTATTAAGGTGACATGACAAACAAAGACCACAACCCGAAATGTATGACCGAATTTGACCAAAACAAGACAAACTAGATAGATCATATGAGATGAGAAAAGACACTACAACAATAAAGACACAACCACAGTTTTATTCCAAGACACATTAATTTACTTCTTCGACGGCTATTTCACTAGGCATCGCTTGCACCACCAGACTTGCCACTCTCTCCTTTATAGGTCTCCATGTCCTCTTCGTCATCAGATGGTTCCATGTTCAGATCGAATCGGTGAACCAGTTTGGGTAAATGAGTCACATCGCCATCTTCTTGGACCTTTGGATCATCAAAGAACCATTTATCCATTAAATAGGTACACCTACTTCCCATCAGGTTAGAACAATGTGCCTGCTCAAGTGCAACATCCAAAACCCTCGGGGTCTGATCAACCCCCGGAAATGGCTCGTTGACACTTGTATAAGCATGTTCCGAATAACCTAAATCTTTGTTCAAACCCATAATCCTCTTATTTGTATATGATCTCAAACTCTCAATCTCGGATTGGGAGAAATCATCAAGGCTGCGCCCGTTTTCGAGGTCGAACAAGAGATGTTCCATCTCCAACTCAGCAACTCTTACCCGGCAATTCGCTAGTTTCTTCTGAATCTTTTTGATATTGGTCTTGAGGAATGACTCTTGAGTCTCTGCCTTCATGTTCCTCTCGTAGCTTGGCAACGAGTAAAAACGGTCCACGAGAGATTCAGCCACCTCCTTAGACGGCCACGTCACCAACTTAGCATCATCAAGGTTGAAAAAAGTCAAACAAGCATCTAAACCACACAAGATGGTTAGCTCTTCAGCTTTTTTTATCAACCCTTGCGTCCTCCTCTTGAAAGCGGTGTTTCTTGCCCTTGGATTCTCGATTCGAGTAAGCTTCATCTTTTTTTTAGCCATTGACTCCAGTTTTTCTTGCCTTTGTATATCAACTTATACATATATATATATATATACACCAAAGTCTGTGTATAAATCCCAAATTACCTCAAACACATAGCAAAACAAAGTAAAATAATATTGTATGTGATATTTCACATTTTTGAAGATTATAAATATATTCTTAAAAGGAACAAAATCTTATAATACTACCTATTTCTCAAAAAGAATCAAATCTTAGTATAAATACTACTTATTTCTTTATAAAACAAAGAAAAATTTATATATATATATATATATATATATATATATATATGCAATGGCAAGAGTACACTCATTACACGTAGGCTGTAGTAGTATGACATAAAATGCTAAATAAAATTTCTATTGAAAAGCCAGCAAACATTAGTAGTCTAGAATTTTCATTGATATCCCTAGATATTATTTGAAAAGCAATTTTAAAAATTTTGTTTACGTATCGTCACCACATTCATTCTTACAAAAAAACAGTGAAAAATTTAATATGACATTCTTTTATTATGACACGTACAATCTTAATAGTTAAGGTTTTTATTTTTTTGTAAGATTCCTAAAATTAGATAATAACAACTGGATATATATACTATATGTGGATACTAAAATTCATACTAGAAATTTGGTTGTTTTATATTTGGAAATCAGGAAATAAAAAATTTGTGGACACAAAATCTATAGAACACAATAATACAATCATGAGCAGATCCAACAATTATTTTAGTATGGGGCATGCAGTTTAAATCATTTCTAAAACAGGGACACTTACATAAATTTTAAGTTAATTACTGGAAAAAAAAATCAGAGTGGGGGCACATGCCACACCCATGCCCTTTTTGGGTTCGTCCTTGGATGTACTCATGTTCAAGTTAACATGATGATAATAACTGTGTTTGCAAGATCAATAAATATTACAAGACTAAAACTAGCTAAACAAGGTCGATGTGTTTGAGGGAGAGAACTCAAGGTCGAGTTGTATATGTGTGCTGGGAATGTGCTTGTTCTCTCGTCTTCTTTTACTTTTTATACTTGTCTATGCCGTTTTATGTCGGTATTTTCTCACCTTGCTCATTAGATGACGAAGATCTCGGGATTCTCTTTCACTTCCTTCTGTGTGAATTTCGCAACTTCTTGGAATATCCATCGTCATGTGTCAACAAAGCAGAAACAATTCGGATTCTCTATGCGACATCTTCTTCGTCGAGGTTGAAGTCAAACGTCACAACCATCGTGAAGTCATATTCTTCTGGCTGATTCATGATTTGGGCCAATACTATTTATGTAAATTATATACATTAAATTTTAAAACAATATAACTGCAAGTATAAAATATTTCCACATCAAATTAATATAAAAATTAACTAATTTCATATAAATATGTATATTTTAATCAAAATTAAATGCAAGTTCAAAATGAAGTGTAAGTTCAAAACTCAATGCAAGTGTATCCTAACGAATACAAAACTAAAAAGAAAGTAAATATTCGAAATATTCTTAAATCCAAAAATCAGCATAAATATGTTATTAACTTATTATCAAGTTTTAAAATTTAAATTGTTAAATTTATTTGTATTCAAACGCGATAAAATACATTAAATCGGTTTATTAGGAAATATCATAAGATAACAAAAAAAAGCCAAAATAAAATAAAATTTCTCATTTTTGAATGATTGGTAAATCAAAAGTTGAATTACTAATAAATTTAAGTTTTCATTTTATAAAAAATATTTTTTCTGGAAGTTATTTATGTACATTGAGCAAGAAACCACCTAGTGGATTTTAACTATAACCACTACTAAAATTGCCAGTTTTCTGCCACCATCTGTGCATTAAAAGTGATGAGAATAAGCAGCCAACAAGACTATCAAATAAGTCATCTCATTCGAGTACTCACCATGACATGGCTCAATATTTGATCAAGAAGCCCCATGAAATTATTCTAGAGGCTGAACATGGATCTTGTGGGACAAATTTAATCCATCATCGTACATTCGTACACTGAGATGGTGTACTAAGCCCACGACTCCAGGCTCCAGCTTTCTGCTGATTCGAGGGATTATCTACACTTAGACCAATTAGTTTTGCCAGATAACAAGAAAAAGTCAAATAATCTCAATCATTACAATCAATATTATATAATCAAGTGTTAGAAAACATGAGAGACGGCTATGACTAAGACATGCAAAGTCGCATGTTGTACAAAGAAAAAAAAACGAAGACGATTTGATTATATTATTTAGAACAAGAAAATTATGGACTGCTTAGACTTGAAATTGCATCTAGGCCAACTTGATTAATATATTGGTTTTGCTTCACGTAACTTATATACAAACCTTCTTTAAAACTTTATGTAAACCAAATTGTAAACAAGAAAAAATATCATCAGCTAAGCAACGCTGGCATCAAATGTATTTCAAATGATTAACGTCTAACAAAACTTTTATATATGTGAAAGTTATTAAACGCCACTAGTATTTATTATCATATTTGAAGCCGCCCTTACCCAAGAAAAACCTATATGACATATAGCTTACATTTAAACGTTGACTCTCCAACTTCATCAACGTGATGACCAAAAACAAAACATTCACTCATTTTCTCGTATTCTCATCATTCAGAAAACACACAAAAATTTATTAAAATCCAATGGCTGCAATGAATACCACGCCTGACTCCGACCGGTATATACCAGCCACTGATAGGATCGGTGGCTTCGCTTACGGGCTAGGTGTCTCCATTGGTATACTTCTCCTCATCACCACAATCACCCTCGCTTCTTATTATTGCACAAGAACCCATATCTCCGCCTCTCCAACGACCACTCCGAGGACAAGACGCAGGCAAAGACAGGTCAATGTAACTTCACTACCTGGCGAAGAACGTTTTCATTTGGACGGTGACGATCAAAACGACACCGTCGTGGTCGAAATCTTGGGACTAAACGATGAAGAAATCAAGAGTTTCCCTAAGCTTCCTTACGAAGAGGCTCGCGTGAGTTATAGCTTGCAAAAGGATTCCACTGCGACGTCGTGTTGTTCTATATGTCTTGCGGATTACAAGAAGACAGATATGATCAGGGTTTTGCCAGATTGTAACCATTTGTTCCACGACAAGTGCGTTGACCCTTGGCTCAAGCTTCATCCCACGTGTCCCGTGTGTCGTACGTCTCCCTTGCCGTCTCCGGCGATGACACCTGTCGCCGACGACGTTACATTTTCCCGCCGGCCCATGGATATTTGACATTTTTCCTCTTTCTTTTATTTTTTTTAATATATTTTGATTCTTGTTGACATTTATTAGAGTATATTATCTTCAAGCTGTAAATTTCACGGGTGTTATTTGGTTGCTTATACAAAATACAAACAATATTAGTGATTTATTTTGAGACGATTTGTAATGTTAATATGTACGTTTAAGATTATAATATATAGCGAAAATGTGGAAAATATACATTTACCATTTTAATTCTACTTACAAAAGCATTTTAAAAATATAAAAAAGAAGAGGAGAAAAATTAAATTAAGAAGAAAAGTAGTATATTATACAGTCGAAGTTGTTTTACAAAAAAAAAAAAATTATACAGTTGAAGATAGCAAATCCTACCAAAATTTTTCGGTGGCAAATCAATATTGTAAAAAAAATATAAAAAAAAAATATATATATATATATTGTAATAAAACACTATTATTTTCACCGAAAAATAAATAACTAGTAACTACCTAATAGTTCGTTATGGGGCGTAATCATTTTGATCATTCACACCAAATAACTTTCTCAATGAAATCTAGCCGTCCGTTTTTACATTCATAAACAATTGACCTAGTTGAAGTAACGGTCCAGATCTCGCTTACATTCCTGGAGAATTATAAGAGTAAAAGAAACGGCGCCCTACTCCTGTATTTGATCACCACCTGAAAACCCTTATAGTTTCGAGATTCCACCAACCATGTCAAGAGTCGTGGTTCTCCCTCTCGCTGTTTATCTTCTCCTATTTGTTTCAACGACTGCTCGAGCCACCGATGTCCAATACTGTGGTAACGTTTGAGTCCCCTCTGTCTCTTCCTTATCAACTGTGCTCTGAGTTTGTCATGTTATGTTTGGTTGTAGAGGAGAATGCAGAGTACGAAGTAAAAGTGAAAGAGGTTGATATATCTCCTTATCCTATAGCTCGAGGCGAGCCAGCTACCTTTACCATCTCTGCCACCACAGGTTGCTTCTTCACTTTAACTGTTTCAACACTCGTATCTTGCTTCTTATTTCTCAATGAGTATTTTTAGGGCGGTCGTGAGATTTTGAGGGTTGTAGATGATTTTGTAAAAAAAATTAATAAAAAATAAATTACAAATTTAAGGACTTATATTTATGTAATTTTCTTCAAAATTTTTGAAAAATACTTGGATTCATTTTGTGGGTGATGTTTGTTTCTTATAAAGGCCGTGTGATCTCGGGTGGGAAGTTGGTGATTGAAGTTACGTACTTCGGATGGCACGTTCACTCTGAGACGCATGACCTTTGCACTCAGACTACTTGTCCTGTTGAGACCGGAGATTTCTTGGTTGCACACTCTCAAGTTCTTCCTGTCTATACTCCTTCAGTAAGTTTTCATGTTTTTTGAGCAATACATAAGAGACATAACATGACTAGCTTGAATGTGTCTGAACGTTGCATATTAGTGTCGGAAAATTCTGAAAAAATGGTAGATGACACGCTCTACTCTTTTTATTTATCTTCCAGGGTTCTTACTCGCTGCAAATGAAGATGATTGATGCGCAGAATAAGGAGTTAACGTGCTTTAGCTTCTCTATCGACATTGGATCCGCACCATCTGTGGTCGCCGACATGTAGAGAAAATTCACCTGGGCGAATACTGTTAATCGCTTTATTTGCCACTGTATAAATAGTTTCTTAGATTTGGTTATTTTCTACCTCTTATCAGTTATGCTAGAGCTGGATTTTCTTCTTTTTTCATCATTAATATAGATATATATATACACATGATTAAGTGTTTCTGCTGTTCCAATCAACATATCACCAGGTCACATGGCATAAGTCAAGTGGTTGAACGGTGTAGTGACCATTTCAAACCATCATGCAATGTGAGAAGTAATCAACGTAAATATATACAAGATTGATTGCTGATCGTCATGATAATAATGGTTAGTAGGCTTGTGAAATGTCCTCTTTGTAGTTGATGTTACAATAACTATTCGAATTTAAGAACTTAAGCTATTTCAAACGAGACACCAAAACTTTGTTTCTTTCTTATCTCTCAACCCCAACTTCTCACGACCACTCACCTATCCTTCTGAGATGTTTCTCTCTTTTGTAGTATAGTGAAAACTTTTGGGGATGTTATAACTCTAATCAGGCGTAGTAGACTGATACGAAAGGGATTTCAACGTCCTTGTCATTGTCATCACAAGCCACCACAACATCCAAGTGATGCTCTAAGCCTCTAACTCGGCTCATTTAAACTTCCTTATGAGTTTTTTCAGTAAGCTAAAAATTATACAATGTATAGTATAATATGTGACATACTTACCTTGAAAGAGAAATTAAGAGAAGGCCATATGGCTCATTGGGCTCATTTTATGGTCCAGTTTTTTTTTTTTTGACTGGTCCAGTTATTCTTCTTTTTCCTGTGTTAGCTAGCAAACAACTATGGAATCACTTTGTGCGGGGATACACAAAGTATTATGTATCACCCCCTTCCAGCACAAACTTGTAGATTTTTAAAAAAAAAAATTGTTTGTGGCAGATTAGAAGCTTTTCTCACTCACACAAATTACATTCAGTCCTTAGCAAAAAAAACAAATTACATTCAGTATTTTATTTTGAATTTGTCGCACAAAAAAAAGTATTTTATTTTGAATAACCAAAACACGTGACACTTAAACTAAAATGGATTTGGTGGTTTCTAAAGGAGAAATCCGGAAATAATCTGACAAGTCACTAGGGATATATCTTGAACATAGATCATTAACCCCAGTGTCTTCCTTACATCCCCTGAAGCCTCGTTATGTTTTATACTTTTCAAAGTCTCCAAATACTTTCGGACTCCCAAGTCCTTGTTTTGGCCCTGCGTGAAGGGCGGGATATGAATGAGATCGCGGGTGTCCTCCAAGACATTAGAAACCTTGCCACTCTCTTCTGTCCAATCTCATTTACTTTTGTACCTCGACTAGAAAATTTGCAGGCTGATGCTTTAGCAAGCTCAGGTCTTAACCGTCTTCTTGTTGAAACTTGAACATCTTTAAATTATAATGCAAGTAGTAGTTTGACAAAAAAAAATAAAGCTTACAAACATGCACTATTAAGTCGTGTGGACTATATACGTAATGCCTAGGATTGAAGGCATACTAAAATCCATGAACAGTTGTCGTATCACAGATGCATTTCTATTGTAAGACCATTTGAAACTAAACAAAAATGTAACTGTAAATAGAGGTAAAAGAGGAAATAACATTTTTGGGGGTCAGTAAAAGATGAAATAGTTATGAGTTCAATAAATAGTATACAGAGAGGAGACAGTAGTGGTGTGGTAGGAACTCAGTAAATCAATGTTAGATTATGAAAATCATAGGGTCCCCACTCTCCATAGAAAGAAAACGACAGTTTACACGAATACATACACTGTACTCTGGATTTACATGAAACCCTAGTTACTTAACTTTGTATCACCTTTTTCACTCAACCTCCTTTATTACTTTACCACCTGACCGGCCTCTCTCTCTCTATCTCTTAGCATAGCTAATAGTACTGCAATATTCCATATCCCACGCTTCTTCCGAAACTATTGCTTGATGCTTCTCTTTTTATATTGGAATCCCAACTTAAAGCACACGTTTCAATCAATTCCGTTTTAATTTGTTATACCAAACTAACTCAATATTTATGTTTTGTGTGCTCGTGAATCTTCTTCGCTTTGTAATGTTATCTACCATTGTGGTCTTCACAGTGTTTGATCCCTACTTACACTATTCATAAGGGCTATGTATGCCAAAGTCACACCTATGTCTTTTCTCCATTTTTTCTTCAAACAAATTAAATCTCTATAAATGTTTTGATCATGTGTGAATTCATATATTGATGTGTAATCTTAGATATATGCACACAACTACATTGCAATATGTAATGTAAGTTCATGAATCTATATATAATTGCTTTACGCATTGTGATTATTATACCATATAATACTGTTTTTCACATAGCTTTTAAGGACCGATTAATTTGACTACAATATTCTACTATAAGTTTGTACCTCATATCTCAAAAGGTCATAAAGTGTTGTTGGAGTAGATCTTCACATATGTGATCTACTAGCAAGATCACTTCCAACAGAGGGTTCTAAATGAACATCTAATAATTAAAATTAAAAAATAAATTAAGAAAAAAAGTAGGAGAGAAGTTAAGATAAAGGTTTAAAATTATATTTTTCAGAATTTTATTAGAATTAAAACTAATCAGTTCTTTTTATCAAATTAAAATAAAAATAATTTTTAATAAGAATCTTCAAATGAGAAACTTTCCATTGAGGTTGCTCCTAAACATAATTAACATATGGTTCCTCTGAGACATCTAAACTTGATTATGTAGTATTTATTGAAAAAACTATATGAACAAGAGCATATACATTTCACACTGTCTTACACTAAGAATCTGATTCTCTAATCGGTTTTGGGAGACGACGCCGTTTCAACTTGCGAAAGGCTTCGCCAGAAACCACCACTGTAGAATCTGCTCCACATCTCCTTCTCTAACGCAACCACCTCCTCGTCTTCTCCTTCTTCTTCCTCCTTCAGCTCCATCGCTAGCTTATCGAGATCTTCCTCCTCTCTGCTCTCTACCGGATGAACAGCGAACTTCGAGCTCCCGACTTTGCTCAGCTTTGAATCTCCGTTTCCTCTCTTCGCCAGCCCTCGTCTCCGCCGCACACGGCGGAAGAGTCCGCGAGGGATCTTGTATACGGCGAGGACGACGAGGCTGACGACGCTGCAAGGACCGCAGCAACATAAGGCGGCGAAATCCGCCGTCGTGCCACCGCAAAACTCAGCCGCCGTGGATCCTCCGCAGCACAGCGACGGCGTCGAGAGTCCTCGACGGCGTTTCACGCCGGGAGAAGTCGACGGATTCATTATTTGCGAGCTTCTAAACACAAATCTCTAGCTCGTCTTTGCTCAATGTACATCACCAACTGATAACAGACTCCATTTTCCGAGAAAAGTAGGCACTGAATCTGGGAAAATGATATTTTCTCGAGAATGTGAAGAGTCTGTTTGAAAATGGAGAGACTGTTGAGATTAAAGGCCAAAGCGCTGAAACTGATTTTGGGTTATTTAATGAAGACGACCATGAATTTAACAAACATATCTATGTGTGTTTATATATACTACAGAATAGTCGTCTCAGTGGATAGAATATTATTATCATTAGAGCCTTATTTTAGTTACATATCTGCAATAAAAACGTTCCTCGGAGAGGTTAGCTAAAAAGAATTTAGTTATATACATTAGATCTTTGTTTAATTTTGACTATATATTCAAAATGTATTAAGTTTATATCATTATTCTAAACATCACATCAGCATTCTTAAAAGCAAAAAGAATGCTTTTTGTTTTGTGCAATAAGAATGCTAGTTAACTCAAAAAGTGTCTTTATAATGCAAAAATATGTTGACAAAGAAAAACTAATGGTAGAAAAAATATAAAGTAGGATAAACAAATAATCATCTTTGTCTTTTTAAATTCTTGAAAGTTATCTTCTTCTTTTTGTAGCAAACTTGAAAGTTCTCTTAAAGGTTAAAACCAGATCTCATTGTTGACAAAAAAAAAATCTCATTAAATAAAGAGAACACACAGTATAATATGCCAAAATGCTAATTGCAAATATAACTAGAAGCCCATTATACATATCAACAACACCGGCCCAACTGTCGTAAGTGACATATTTGTCAACCGGGCCAAGCACCCCAGTTCAAAACGGTTTTGATTAGGAGCTACGACACTTCCAGGAACAACTGCGATATATTACAACACCGCTCTGGTTCTTGAACAGGACAGAGCGGTCAAGCTGTTTCGATTATAAATGGCAGCAACAGGTGTTGGTGTGTACTGTGCGAGTAGGTACGCTACTGATATCGGTATGAGAGGTAGAGGGCCGCACAAGAAGGCTCTCTGTAGAGATGTTCCATGTAGTTGACCCTCCATTGGCAGACATTGCTTAACCAACCACATTGTGTAACTCGTATGTATCTTTATGTTGTGATTTGGTGATTTCTGATTTTTCTCTCTGTTGAGTCGCAAGTTTGGATTCATTCAAGGCAAGGAAACGGAAAAGAGGCTTTGCTTAAATTGTATTAAACCACACAGATACATAAAAGACTCGAGTCAAAGACAAAATTGTTTTCAGGAGAGAACTAAAAAAGAAAGTAAACAACGTTATTCTTGCCGGAGATTTTGATTACACAAGCAGAACAGCGTTTATACATCCGTCATTCTCAGGATTGTTTGTCACCTGAGCGTACTTCCCTGTAAGCCAAAACAAATAGAGGTATAAAAAAACTGCTATCACGCTTAAGATCTTATACAAAGTTCTCTAAAACTGTCACTCACCCCAGACAACTTTTCCAGCTGGTGTAACAAGACCAAGCTCACTCACATTGACCTGGAAACCAAATCAAGCCATTAGCACATAGGTTACAAGTGAGAGAAAACCCAATATGTATCTTGGTGTTGGTGGTGGAACTAACCTCAATGATTGTTCCTCTGGTCATGACACCAAGGGACGTATACATAGGACCGTTGGGATTCTTCTTGATCCCAATGATCTCGAGACAAAAAGTGCATCTTAGCTCAGGGTGAGTGACGTGGGCCTTGGTGAAACGCAGCCCAGAAGGGCGGATGAATCGCTCGTACTTTGGCGGCTTCCTTGTGAAACCAGGTCCAACAAATGTAGCTTTTGTAACCATCCTCTTCCACTGTTTTGCTATACAGTTAATACAAAAAAAAAGGGAAGCATTTCATTACTTGTAACTTTGTAAGTGACAATCTAAGCTAAAATACTGAACATAATCTAGAATTATTGAATCTAGGTATATAAGATGATGATGAGTGAGTACAAAGCTTAGAATCTCAAACTAAGTACTTACTTTTCCTCTTCCCGGATCTGATCACTCTGAACATCTCATCTTCAGCCACAGGACGAACCTGGAAAATAGGAAATGGCTATTAACTACCAAGCTACAACATTTACACCACTGAATCAACATTGACATCCATTAACAAAGTTTTCACCTTTGGCAGAGGAACCTCCCACTTCCCAGCTTTCTCCTTCCTCTTCTGTTTAATAGTATTGCTAAGAACCTACACCCACACACAAACACGTCTCATGCATTGCTTTTTCACCAAGAATCATCAACTCTGAAACAAAGACAAACCTTGGCACGAGAGGTGTTCTCACGATCAAGAAGATAAGCAGGAACAGCTCCTTCCTGAACATCCTCATCAGCTTTACGCCTTGATGAACTCTCCTCATGCATCTTCAATCTACAAAACCAATGTACACAAAATCAATCTCAGAACAAAGCACAAACAAATCAAGATTCAGTTAATAGCTAACTATATACTTACGTTTTCTTCATTTGAGCTTTCTCAGCGTAGTTCTTCTTAGCAATCATCTTACCCTTTATACCTATAGACTGCAAAATTCACCACGAATCAACAATAAGAAGCAAAACGAATAATAGCTGAAAAGCTAAGATTGGAGAAGGGAGAAGAAGTGACAACGTTTTGAGCTTGTTTGGAGCGCTTGTGAACTTGACGCGCCTCCTTCTTGCGCTTGCGCTCTTCGTAATCGAGGCGGCGTCCATGCCTCTTCTGGTGCAGCTCGATGTAATCTCCCTGCGGCTGTTTTTTTCAATCAAGCAAAAGAACAAACGATAGTAATAGTCAGAGATCGGTATCGTAAAGTGTGCAGAGCTGAGAAACGAAAAGGTGTGAGAATGCTCCGGCGGCGGAGGACGAACCATTGTTGCTTCGAAAGCGGTTAGACGGTGAGAGAGAGAGAGAGAGAGAGAGAGAGAGAGAGAGAGGATGTTATTAGGGTTTTATTTATAAATCTAATGGGCTTGGTTTGTAGAGTAATGGGCTTTTAGTTATCATTTGACTAAGCCCATCACTTTAATGATATTTTAAAAAAAATCACTTTACCATGTTTTTTACATCCACAATCAACTTCATATGAGCGGCTCAATGCATCATGATTTGAAGCTATAATTTTTTTTTTGGTTAATTAGAGTAAAGTAAACTGACGTAAAGGTTCACAAATGAAGACAAATGAAATCAAAGGTTGATATTTTAAAATAATAGTTTGCATGCATTTCATAAATACATACAATTTTTTTCTTATTACAATTTTCATCGATGATGGGAGTATAATGATCAATTTATTCCTTCCTAATCAGTATTCAATTTGGTGAAGTCTTGTGTGTTACATTTACAATCCTTGCATGGAATCCTTCACTTCATCCTCAAAATACGTGTTTAATTGCTTTATGACATGCTGGTGGATAGATAGGTCTCTTGAAATACACATCCTGACAAATGGCTCGCTTTAGAGGTTTCATAACAAATGGGTCTTTAAGGACCAAGATGGGTGATTACTGGGCCGCCATTTCTAAAAAAATTCATAATGCTATTCCCAGTATTTTGGTTTTAAACATTGTTTTTGATGGATTAATATGATGCTTACAACTCGTCATGATATTTGCTTACATCACCATCAAATATATGTCAATGATTTGAAAAGAAAAACAATACAAGAAGAGGGAAATATTGATAAGAAACGATATGAATGAAGCATCTTAACTTTTAAGTTATAAAAGTAAAAGCAATGAATTGTCTTTCTTCTTTAACAAACATTTAAATCAAGACGACCAAAGATGCTATGAGTTTTCATTCTAATTTTATATATGCATCTCCTCCAGCTCATACAATCTTCTTGGTCATCGTGGTATCTTCACGAAAGTGACTTCATAATATTATTTTGAAGGTCTTCGATTGTGTTTATTAATAGTGAACATTTTAATATTGACACTATTCGTAATCTTAAATCCAACATAAATTCGGCAGTTATGCAAACCATCAGTTTAGATACCAGCGGTTGCTGGCAAAAGAAGAAATAAAAGCTTAGATACGTGTTTTTTCATACCTTTTGTATTTAATACTAAATATCCAGGAATGTAACTACACTATATTTTCAAGTTAAGATTCGAGTTATGATGGCAAGGTGAAGTCTGAGGATTGAGGTCTTGCGACTCTGTCTTGTACAGTATGCTTAAAAGTTTTTTTAAAAATAAAAATGAGAATTAATAACAAGAATATATCTAAATCGGGAAGCTAGCTTAATGTAGTTTTGAAAAACTAAGATAGAAAGTTAACAAGAACTCTTATTCTCCTATTTAATCTATTTTAAGACTAAAAAACATCCAAAGATATGGTTTATCTATATTATATAACTTCAATATGTATCGTCATAAAGCAAAGAGAAAGGTTTAGTCAAAGGAAGCCATGTAAATGTAATGTAAGTGTCATCCAAATTTGTTGGATGATTGCGTCAGCTTACAGCTGTTATATATATTCAACATTTAAGAAATATACAGACGCCAGATTAATTAGCAGAGGTGTGTTTATTATGAAATGAAACCATTCTTTCTTGATTCATATATAAACCTAAGTATTGTTCACTATTGATTCATAAACTTTGGTCAGATTTCAAATAGTTTCCCCTTACTCCAAAGCAAAATGAAAGGAAGAGAGTCATACTGAGTTTAACAAACATTTTTACCATTTTCACCAACGTTAGAGGGGTCTATACCATTATGCATATAAGATGGATCGTATTTTTGCAGAACTATCTAGAATTTTGTTTGATAATGTTGATCTAATACCTTCTTTTCTTATTCGTCGTATGCGTTCCATTTGTAAATACATATATAAACTTAGTAGTAGTATTTAAATCGTAGGTGTGAATAAGCGGAGGGACTATTGCTTTAGCGGGTGGAAATTTGATAACGAAACCAAACAAGTGATCACGAGACATCTCTCGAGGCTGTTAGTTCATTATATAAACAAATATTATTATGACGATTACTTCCTTAATCAAAATTAGTTTCATCAAAAAATGACAAGTTCTTTGGAGTCAAATATTGTTTTATTGAAGTTAAACAAACATTAGACGACGAAAAAGATAGAAACATTCTTCTTAATTATTTTTTAAAAAAAAAACATTCTTCTTAATTAGTGATTCAGTTCAAAAATATTCTTTTTTTTTTTTTGAAAAAAGTCCAAAAACATTCTTCTTAGTATTTTTTTGTATCATATTCAAATGGTACATAACTAGATATTTTAAAATTCACAAACCGATGATTGTAGTGATGCGAATTTCAAAATAGCACCCAAAACCAAGTAGTAAGAAAATGAATAAAATCGAAACAAAATCGGACTAGTTTTTTAAACTGCAGTCGAGGCATAGAGCCGTAGAGATTTAGAATTAGTTAGACTGATCGGATCTGATCCTATCCAGACCCAGTACAGCCCAACGGATATGTTTTTAGTGAGATAGACTCATAGACCTACAATGTAACTAGTTAATGGCAATCTTAATGAATTTGACGGAAAAAAAAAAAATGTTTGAATAAAATTCTGATCCATGAGTCTTCTAGTTCTATCGAACTAGTCTGATGCAAAATCTGAACAGATCTTCCAACCTGTGTTAGATCTAATCTTAATCCTTCCACAAATATATAGTATAAAATAAAATTAGAGATCATATTTAGATCACGGCCGCATACAGACATAAAATAACTTTCCCAAAGAACTATATAATAATTAAGATTATTATAATTAACTTGCTTGCTAAATAAGATATAAAAATATATTTTCGCCGTGTTTTAGCGTTTCCATGGAATATTCAAACTACAAATTAAATAGTACTAATATACTTGAAACAAAGATGAATAATAATTTATAAATGGGGATAGGCATGGAAATCGCATTTGCATTTATATTCTCATCCTTCTCCTCTGCATATATAAATACTCGCACAACTCCAAAGTGTTGTCTCATTCATCACAATAATCATAAAAAATAACTTTTAAGCTCGAGAGGGAGAGAGAGAACAAAGAAAAAAAAAGAGAAGAGATGGAAGAGACAAAATCAAGATTCAATAGGATCTGTGTCTTCTGTGGAAGCAGTTCCGGCAAAAAACCTTCTTACCAAGAAGCTGCCATTGAATTGGGTAACGAGCTGGTACGTTCTCTCTTCTCAAACCTATATCTGTATTTACATAGTTTTATACACACACATATACTTTCATTTTCACAGTTGAACTCAATACATTGTTTACGACCTTGTTGTGTAATTTGCAAGTAGAGAGCCGTTTCAAATAAAACAAATCATGACTATTTTTTTGTGAATATGCTGATTGATTAAAAGTTTATGATAATACTAAAGATGAACTCGAAAATGAAGATCTAATTCGAGATATGAACACAGAATATTTTGTGAAACATTGGGAATTATGAGTTTTGATTGTGTGTTACAACGAACAATGATGAATCTATCAAACGTGTGGATGCTTCTTCTTTTTTTGCTGAGTTCGAATTTGTGTTAATTTTTATTTTTATTGGCATGAAAGAGAGATGGGAAAATAGCAACTTCTACTATTCTTAGCTGTAATCCGTCTGTCACTCGAGCAGCACTCTTGCATGATCTGTTTTTATTTTATTTTCTGTTATTTACTTTTCAGTAATTCACATTTTTCATTACACAAACCTCTGATTTTTCCTAAACGGCTAAACCTAAACTTAAGTTTCCAAGTATGATCAATGATTTCGTTTACGGGAAAGATAAATAATAATGACAGTTTACTGCCTCGAGAGGCCAAAAAAATCGTTCGTTGGAAGAATAATGACTCTATGTACAAAGCGTGTGTTGTGGGGTGTACTTCTTCAACAGCACAAAATATTAAAAAAAGAACAATAATTAGAACCCCGTTGTAATAAATATTTGTGATTCGTCTGTAGGCAGTAATAATAGTATTAATAGGATAGTGACCACTGAAATTAGGATTGATGATGATGAGTCCTATTCTCTTAATTGAGGTTTGATATTTGATGTGGTTGCTTCTTTTTGGGGACGATTGTGGGTTTGGGTTTGCGACACGTGTTCATTTTCATCATGAAAACTCTGTTATCGTAAATAAATGCATATGACATTATAACAATAATTGACTAAAGAAACTGATGGTGGGAATGTAAATCTCAAACCGGGCTCGGTGGTCGGCCGGCGCGTGAGCGTCCGTGCCGCCGCCGGAGCTCTTGTTCCTTCAGTTAAAAAGCTCAGTGTGTCGTGTAATATCTCCGGGAGGCGGAGGCTCTCACAGATCCGTCGCCGCCGGTTTTGTCTCTGTGGCGGGGAAGCTTTCTCAGTTCCGACGTCATCGGTTTTAGTCTCCGGGGGGTGAAGGCTTCTTCAGCCTTGCGTCGCCGGCTTCGTCCCCTAGTATGTAGGGTTTAGTTTAAGATCTAGTGTTTTCTTTCTTTCTGGGTTGGTTTTTTTTGTTTCGGCGGTTTGTGTTTTCGTCGGAGGACAGTGAAGTGCCCCGTTGGAAAGGGCGATGATGCATGTGACGACTTTGCTTTGGGTGTTATGTGGTTAATGGTGGTGGATGTGATCTCGCCGCGGCGATTGATCCTTCCCGATACTAGATCCCAAAGACAGTTTGAGGTGTAAGAGAGTCGGAGCGATGAAGCTCCGGTTGGCCGGGGGATCCGTTGGTTTGGATCTCCGGTGTCGATGGAAGCGGTGGTGACGCGTTGGCTTCGGGACACGTGTACCCTCGTCGGCGAGGATGTTAACACGTGTCCAAGCAAAGCGGCCGAAGCAATCTGCCTTAGGTCACTAGGGTTTTCCAAGTTGGGCCGAAGGTCTGGGCCCAATTGGGGATTGGGTGTGCCCGTTTAATTGTCTTGGGCTTTAGTGTTTTTCTTTGTACTGGGCTTGGCCCGTTTTATTAATTAAAATCATCCAGTTGGAAAAAAAAAAAAAACTGATGGTGGGAATGTTGTTGAAGGTGGAAAGAAGGATTGATTTGGTATATGGAGGTGGCAGCGTGGGGCTTATGGGTCTCGTCTCTCAGGCTGTTCATCATGGTGGTCGGCATGTTCTAGGGTTTGCTCTCTCTCTCTCTCTTTTTTCTCTCTCTATATGTATACATACATTCACACATCTATGTATGTACATATACATATCTACTCTATTCATGTGATATGATGCATTTGCTAGTTCCAAGTACCCCATTACTCATCATTGTGTTTTAAACATTTCACTGTTGATGATGACTATCTACATGATGCCTAGTACTTGCTAAAATAACCTATTATTTGTCACGTATAATTTGACAATAGATTAGTATTTGGTTTATAAGTACAATATAATGGTTGAACCTAGTAAGAGTTAAAACATAACAACGACAAAAGAGGATCTGTGCATGTTTCCTTTGTTCAAAACTGTCTCTTTTTGCTTTCATAATTATGTTCTAAAAATATACTACAACTAGTTTATGTGTGTGGTATTAATATAAGAGAATCCCATTTCAATTATCTATAACCAAAATGGTCAAACTTAATTTCATGTTTCATAATTAATTATAGATTTAGAAGGGCTGTTTCGTTTTTGTGATTGGTCCATTATTAACCTGTGTCTTCTCTAATCTATTGTAGGGTCATCCCAAAAACCTTGATGCCAAGAGAGGTATGCACCAAATAAAGCTCTTCTGAATTATATCTTATTTTTCGTTCGACTTGGTATTTAATTAGTAATTATTGAGATAGAAATTGCCTTGCAATGATCTACAAAAAAAAATAGTGGTAGGACCAAAAGAGGAATGATTGCGACTTGGAGCGTTTTTTGGTTTCCTTCACGATACATCTCTTTGACCAACTAACATCATTTGTATGTCATAATATCCACAATAAAAAGACCATATATTATAATAGTATAGAAGAATCATATGTAATAATATCCACAATAAAAAGACCATATAATATAATATGCTATAGAAGATATTTTTCGGTGTTCACATTTTAGAAAGGCAATAATAAAGAGAATCATATTCGTTTAAATGGTTTTGTGAGTGTTTGTCGTTTCATCCAAGCTGGTTTAGAACTTGGGCCTGTGTCGAGGCCCATCAGCTACACCTACGAGGAAAAGGTTCAGAGCCCATTAGCAGAAACGACACAGTTTCCTTTAATGAGGATATATGTTATCGTTATCATCTAGCTCGAGCAAGAGAGAGAGTTTGTTACAGAGGCTAACAAACTAGAGAAACAGAATCAGAGAGAAAGAGACTTATCTCGGCGACGATCGCGACGGAGACGGTGGAGAGCTGCTCGCGATCTAACCAAAGGAGTATCTGATTACCGGTGGTGTATTTCAGAGGTTATCTTTGCGCTTGTTACTCGGTGAGATCCGTTTACTTGTGTAGAAAGAAACCGAGTCTTTGTATTGGTTCTGAGCTAGTGATTGCTTGAGAGTTTTGATCTCTCCCCAGACAATAGGCAACGAAGTCTGGGTAAACAATTCTCGTGTTGATTGCGTTTTACTTTTCTAGAATCGAACTGTAGTAGAGACGCTACGTAAATCAACTTCACAACAGGAATCGTAAAGATAAAATCAAGATAAAACACTAACAAGTGGTATCAGAGCACAAGGTTATTGTGCAGGAGGTGATTACGAAGTGATCGTGATCTAAGGCGTTAGTCGATCCTAAGTGTTTTCAGTGGATCTGTGTGTTTCGAGCTCGGATCTTGAAAATGGAGTCTGTTACGAAGTTCAAGATGGAGAAGTTTGATGGTAAAGGTGATTTTGGGATGTGGAAGTTCAAGATGCTTATGCAGCTTGAGTTACAGGGACTCGGTAAGGTGCTGCAAGCTGAATCAAGTGAAGGATCATCGGAGAAAGATGATGAGGACCTGAAGCTAGAAGCCAAAGAGGAACCTGATCCCAAAGCTAAAGAGAAGGATACTAGAGTGAGGAATCTAATATGCTCTAGCCTTACTAATATTGTGTTGAGGAAAGTTATGAAAGAGCAGACGGCTATGGGGGTTTGGAAAGCACTGGAGGCTGATTATCAAACCAAGACCCTGCCAAATAGGATCTACCTGAAACAAAGCTTTGCAAGCTTCAAGATGTCTGAGCAGAAATCGATTGAAGAAAATTTGGATGGTTTTCTAAAATTGGTGGATGACTTGGCAAGTCTTAACATCATCATACCTGATGAAGATCAAGCTATACAAGTGCTATCAAGCTTACCGCCTCAATATGACTCCCTGGTTCACACCTTGAAGTATGGGAACAGCAGAGAGACACTGACTTTAAAAGAAGTTACTACTTCCGCTTACTCAAAGGAAGCTGAGTTAAGGGAAAAGGGACTTGTTGGAAAGTCAACTTCAGCTGGTGAAGGACTCATGGCGTCTCAAGGAAAAGGTGACAAGTACCAAGGAAAGAAACAAGGGAGAGGAAGAAGTAAGAGCAGAGATAACGGTTCAAGAAAAGGCTCTAGGTCACAGACACCAGCTAAACCAAGAGAGTGTTGGGTCTGTGGCAGAGAAGGTCATTTCAAGAGGGACTGCCCGGAGAGAAAGGAAGGGAACAAACAGCAAAATGCAAATGTTGCTCAGAGACAGGAACCTATGATCTTAACCGCAAGTATACATGATACTCGTGATCAGTGGGTTCTGGACTCCGGTTGCACATTTCATATCACACCAGATAAAGAAGCTTTGTTTGACTTTAAAGAGGTTAATGGTGGAAAAGTCCTAATGGGGAACAATACTCATAGTGAAGTGGCTGGAATTGGAAAGTTAAAGATAGTGAATCCAGACGGGACAGAAGTGATTCTGACTAATGTGCGGTATATGCCCACGATGGGTAGAAATCTGATATCTTTTGGACAGTTAGAAAAGAGCGGGTGCAGTTATGAAGGAGCTGGGTTCAACGTTACTTTCTCTAAAGATGGGAAGCAGGTGATCACAGGGACATACAAGGATGGTTTGTATTTTCTAAATGGAAGTGTGCAAAAAGGAATTGCTGCAGTTGCTAGACCAGATGTTGATACGACAAAGAGATGGCATTCAAGGCTGGGTCACATGGGGTTAAAATGCATGAATGAGTTAGTCAAAGGTGGCTACCTTGATGGAAAAGAAGTTCATACCCTTGATTTTTGTGAAGAATGTGTTCTCGGAAAAGCACAGAAGCAGAGTTTTCAGGAAGGAAAGCACACGTCTAAAGGGCCATTAGAGTACATTCATTCAGACTTGTGGGGCTCACCAAGTGTTGAAGAAAGTCTTGCGGGCTGTAAATACTTCATAACATTCATAGATGACTATTCAAGAAAGGTTTGGATTAATTTCCTAAGATCTAAGGATGAAGCATTTCAGAGTTTCAAAGAGTGGAAGCAACTTGTTGAGAATCAAACCGGTAAGCGTGTGAAATGTCTAAGGACAGACAATGGTTTGGAATTCTGCAACAAGGCTTTTGATGGATTGTGCAAGAGCTCAGGGATTAAACGTCACAACACTTGTTCCTATACTCCTCAGCAAAACGGAGTAGCAGAGAGAATGAACAGAACGATTATGAACAAGGTTCGAAGCATGTTAGCTGAGACAGGGTTTGGAAAACAGTTTTGGGCAGAAACGGCATCGACAGCAGTATATTTGATTAATCGATCTCCAACATCGTCATTGAGTTTCAAGATTCCAGAAGAAGTTTGGTCAGGAAAGAAAGTAACTTTTGATCATCTTAAGAGGTTTGGTTGTGAAGCGTATGTTCATGTGGTTCAGGATAAAGTGAGTCCAAGAGCTTTAAAGGGTTACTTCGTAGGATATCCCCAAGGCGTAAAAGGCTACAGAGTGTGGTTACCCGAGGATGGTAAGTGTACAATTAGCAGAAATGTTATCTTCCATGAAGATAAGGTGTTTAAAGATTCTGTTGAGAAGAGCCTTGAGAAGTCTACAAGAGAAAAGAAGGGAAAGAAAGTTTCCTTCAGTTTTGACAAAACCTTTGAGGATTCTAGTTCAGGTGGAGCTTTGTCAGAAGGAATAAATGAAGCTCCTAGTTCAGAGTCAGAAGAAGAAAATTCAGAGTCTGAAACAGAGGAACAGATTGAGACAGATGATACGCCAGGGGAAACTTCTACAGAGAACTTAAGTGACTACGTTTTGGCTCGAGATAGAGCTAAAAGAACCATAAAGAAACCATCAATGTACGAAGAAGGAGGAGATTATGTTGTTGCTTATGCATTGATGTGTGCAAAAGACGTTGACATACAAGAACCCAAGACTGTGACGGAAGCAATGAGAAGTAAGCACTGGATATATTGGAAAAAAGCTATGCAAGAGGAAATTGATTCTTTGGCTAAGAATAATACATGGCTGGTTGTTGATAAACCAGGAAGGAAGAAAATTGTTGGTTGTAAGTGGATATTCAAGTACAAGGAGGGGATTCCAGGAGTGGAATCACCCAGGTTCAAAGCTCGTTTAGTGGCTAAAGGCTTTACTCAGATTGAGGGTATTGATTACAACGAAATTTTCTCTCCGGTGGTAAAGCATGTGTCGATTCGGCTGTTGTTGTCAGTGGTTGTTAACTATGACATGGAATTAGAACAGCTAGATGTAAAGACAGCTTTTTTACATGGAACTCTAGATGAGGAAATCTACATGAGCCAGCCCGAAGGATTCATCAGGAAAGGAGATGAGTCAAAAGTGTGTTTGCTCAAGAAATCTTTGTATGGTTTGAAACAGTCTCCTAGACAGTGGAATCAAAGGTTTGACGAGTTTATGAAGAGACAGGGCTACACTCAGAGTATTCATGATCCGTGTGTCTATTTCAAAGGAAAGTCATTAGAAGAGAAAGTGTTCTTACTGCTCTACGTGGATGATATGCTAGTGGCGTCAAAAGATATGAAGAAGATTCAGAAGTTGAAGGAAAGCTTAAAATCTGAATTTGAAATGAAAGATTTGGGAAGAGCTACTCGTATCTTGGGGATGGACATCATACGTGACAGAAAGAATGGGGTTCTAAAGCTTTCGCAAGAAAAATATTTGAAACAAGTACTGAAAAGTTTCAATATGCAGGGAGCAAAACCAGTTGTTACACCAGTAAGTTCCCAGCATAAATTGAGAAAGTTAACTGATGCAGAGATCAAGGAAGAAGCTAACTACATGGACAAGATTCCTTATGCTAGTGCTGTTGGAAGCCTAATGTATGCAATGATTGGTTCTCGACCTGATTTAGGATTTGCTATTTGTCTGATCAGCAGATACATGTCTCAACCAGGAAGAGCTCACTGGGATGCAGTCAGATGGGTTTTCAAGTACCTAACAGGAGCGTTGAATATTTGTCTAACATTCACTAAGCAAGAAGTGTTTGAAATTGTTGGCTACAGCGATTCAGATTACAACTCAGATTTGGATCGCAGGAGATCAGTTTCAGCTTATCTTTTTCAAGTTGGAGGGAATACTATCAGTTGGCGAGCCACACTGCAGTCTGTAGTTGCGTTATCAACCACAGAAGCTGAGTATATGGCTCTCACTGAAGCAGCTAAGGAAGGTAAATGGTTGATGATGATTTGCGGTGAATTGGGGTTCAATTTTAAGAGTTACAAGCTATACTGTGATGCACAGAGTGCTATATGTCTAGCTAAAAATGCAGTTCATCATGGCAGAACGAAGCATATGGATACTAAGTATCATTTCATTCGAGACAAGGTTCACGAGGGTTCTGTTAACCTAATCAAGGTGCATACTACCCTAAATGCAGCTGATTTCTTGACTAAGTGTTTACCTGGTCCGGCTTTCCAGAAGTGTCTGGAGCTGGCCAAAATCCTCGCCTGATAGGTTGAGGTGGAGCTCGGGGTAGCTTTGTCGGTTGAGTTACCTCGAAGAGAAAGAAGAAACTGGGGTCAGCTAAAAACGAATCGACTTCAACTCGTATGGTGAAGTACGAGTAGAAATAAAAAAAAAAGGCAAAGAAGGCGTCTTACACTTGTATACAGAAGGTCTGGTGAAGAGGTTCAGGTTCTTCGTGTGAGGAGTGTATGAAGGGTCGGAGCTTGGTTCCTTGAAAGTGTCTGTCAATAATCTGAAAGGGTTGAGATGGAGGATAAGGTTTTTCCCGGGTTATGTGGAAAAGGAAGAAGAAGGTAGATCGGGATTTAGGTCTAGCGGAAAAATTGATGTCTTCGACTGGTTTAAGTCAAAGAGAAGAAGACTGGAGATGGATCATCAGGAAACTGATTGGTTTCGGTGGAGCTTTCAGCAAAGGTGAAAGGAGCTAGGGCTAGGGTTTTGTATCGCAGGAGAGAGGTGGAGCTTCAGACAGGAGAATCGACAAAGGTGGAGTTTGTGAGTGTTTGTCGTTTCATCCAAGCTGGTTTAGAACTTGGGCCTGTGTCGAGGCCCATCAGCTACACCTACGAGGAAAAGGTTCAGAGCCCATTAGCAGAAACGACACAGTTTCCTTTAATGAGGATATATGTTATCGTTATCATCTAGCTCGAGCAAGAGAGAGAGTTTGTTACAGAGGCTAACAAACTAGAGAAACAGAATCAGAGAGAAAGAGACTTATCTCGGCGACGATCGCGACGGAGACGGTGGAGAGCTGCTCGCGATCTAACCAAAGGAGTATCTGATTACCGGTGGTGTATTTCAGAGGTTATCTTTGCGCTTGTTACTCGGTGAGATCCGTTTACTTGTGTAGAAAGAAACCGAGTCTTTGTATTGGTTCTGAGCTAGTGATTGCTTGAGAGTTTTGATCTCTCCCCAGACAATAGGCAACGAAGTCTGGGTAAACAATTCTCGTGTTGATTGCGTTTTACTTTTCTAGAATCGAACTGAAGTAGAGACGCTACGTAAATCAACTTCACAACAGGAATCGTAAAGATAAAATCAAGATAAAACACTAACAGGTTTTGTATAATTCTTTGCAGATAACCGGTGAGACCATCGGAGAAGTGAAAGCCGTCGCTGATATGCATCAAAGGAAAGCTGAAATGGCTCGACAAGCCGACGCCTTCATTGCTCTTCCTGGTTTGTAATCCATTTTTAATATATATATAAACTGATTCCATTAGAAAACTTGTTTAAGCTATATAGTATTTCGAATCAATTTCTTGGTAAATTGTTAGGTGGATATGGTACGTTGGAAGAATTGCTGGAAGTCATTACATGGGCTCAACTCGGAATCCACCGTAAGCCGGTACGTAATCAGGGAAATAAAAATTAACTTATTAAAATATATACATGATATGATCTTGCAATATTATAATGAGTTACGACCGGAATATGCGTGTAGAATATTTTTTCTCTTAGTTTACTCTAAAACGATAAGTGTAAAGTGTTCCTTATATTTATAATGTTCTGGTTTAATTTAACTGAATGAAAATACAAATGGTTGCATATGGTACGTCGTCGTAATAATCACATGGAGCAAGATTCCTTTTGGGATTCTTTATTCGTGCTTAACCTTTTCTGTACACATTCTAAGAGCATGTAACGTTATAATTATATTGATAACGGTGTGTTGTCACGACATACGAGTACATAACCCTGATTGTGAGACCGGAAGCTTCCTATGTCGTAACCTTTTGTATATACTATTGAAAATATCTGGTTTCTAACATTATTTTGATCAATAATTATTGACAGGTGGGTCTTCTTAACGTGGATGGTTACTACAACTCGCTGTTAACGTTTATCGACAAGGCCGTGGACGAAGGATTTATATCCCCAATGGCTCGTAGAATCATCGTCTCTGCACCAAACGCTAAAGAGTTGGTTCGACAACTCGAGGTATAATAAATGTTCATGTAGAATGTGATACTTATTACATGATTTAGGGTTATTGAGCTTACTTCCAACATGTTGTAGGAATATGAACCTGAGTTCGATGAGATAACGTCAAAATTGGTTTGGGATGAAGTGGACCGGCTCAGTTATGTACCGGGTTCGGAGGTTACTACGTGAGCAATTTAACCACATTATGGGGGAAGTTTTTCTTGGGTAAAATCAGTCGGTGTACAGCGGAATTGAAACTTTCATAACATCAGAAGGAAAGGTCGGGAAGGAGACAAAAGTATTGGGGTCGTTTAAGTAGCATTATTTTGTAAGGGGGGCTTAATGTGTGAAGTGGATAAACCACGTGGGTAACTACTAACCGCGTATATACCAAACCCCATCTTCCCCATTTGTCTTTTGTACATTTTGCTTAATGCCATGGTTAAGGAAAAAAAAGGATAGGGCCTATATCAAGGAATGACAAAACCATCCTTTTCTTTAGGATATTTTATAATTTTATAGTTATCTTTGAGTATATGAAATATATAAAAAAACTATACATTATATACATACATGATACAATACTTGTATCACTGTCGGCTCAAGATGTGAATAATCAGCTGTTTAAGCACTAACATTAAAAAACCATTATGAAAGTTTAAATCCACAGACCTTATCTTACATTCTATTTATAATTTGTTTTTGTTAGGGTCAAAACGCTGCCTCCTTAACTACTTTTACACAAGTGAAAACGTAAACAGAAATATCTCATAGCAGAAACGGAAGAAATGTTTTACCAAAAAGAAACGGAAGAAATGAGGACAAGATTAAGAAGCGCCAGCTCAATAATCTCATGGGCCTTCTTAGGCAATTTTTTTTAGAGCTTCCAAACTAATACTATTTTTTTTAAGTTTTAATAAATATTTTCCTATTCAAAATATTCTAAGTAAATGTTTTTAAAATTTGTAACAGATAATAAAAATATATTTCTGGGCCTTTTTTTTCTTATATTTTGTGTAAAAATACATTTATTTTTTTAGAAAATGGACTCTTAGCAATTAAAAATAGAGAGACATGAGAATCCAAGGCGATCAAATTACTTGTCCCCCTATTTAAGCCGGCCCCGAGAGTAAGCAAAGATTTTCAAACAAATGTTACTTGGCAAAAATAAAAGAACATCTCATACAAATGCCTCTGCTTTTTAATCAGACGTTTATCTCATTAACGCTTGCAGTGCCCTGTATTTTACATGTATATCGATGCTTCAGTCAAAAGTGGCTGAATGTTATTTTAGACTTAGGAAAAACCCAAAGAACACAAGTACAATTTGACTCAATGCTTGCCAGTAGAATCTTACGTGCTGAAACAGTTTCAGAAGATATATTTTGAAATAGATTTAGTGATATCCGAAACAAGTGGATAACTCAGATCACCGAGCCCTCCTGACTCTCTGTCTCTTTGGACCCTCGCAAGATGCGAGAACTACATGAAAATGAAGACAATTAGAGATACTTGGATTAATGAATAAAGAATCACGTGTTCTTGAGGAGACAAATTTAATAAATTATGAATCCGTTCTTAAGCTCAAGTTCTTCCTAAAGTAAAGCCATATCAAATTGCAAATTATAGTGTCAACAAAAACTTAAACGTGATAACCATTTCTAAAAAAGCTGTGGCGACAATGTATTTTCCTGGTGTAGGGGGGAGGAAATTTTGGTTTCCTTTTACCTTCTCAAATTCTTCATAATTTTGGTTTTAAAAGAAAAGTCTTCAATCTCTATAATATGCAAAAAAAAAAAGAACAGAAATTCAATAAAGACCAGAGCTTATATAAGTCAGTGAATGTGAATATCGAATAGAGGAAAACTAATTCACCTAGACTTATCGTGACTAGATAATTCAGCACGTCAACTCCTTTCCTTCGTACATACACAAAATACTGAAATTTTGAGATCATGGTGATTAGTTTTGTGTTTATGTAGTATTTTCTAAGAAATATACTCTCTCTGTTTCCAAAGTAAAATTTTCTGGAGTATTTACGCTTCTTAAAGATTTACTAAATGTTTATAATTTAATTTATTTTTAACTTTATTATACAATTTCTAATAACTTTCCACCAATAAAATTTAATAAATTCAAATATTCTCAATTAATATTTATCAAAAGTATAAAAAGATATCTTAACAATATAGAAATTTTTTTTTTGTGAAACAAGAAAATAATCTAAAAAATATTACTTTCAGGAACGGATGGAATATATTTTGGCTGTTTTATAAATTTTTGAGTTATTAGCAACTTTTACATTATTAGTCACTTAAATATCCTAGTGTTTTGTACTAATTTATGTTATTCGAAACAAATTAATGTAGATTACATTTCTTTAATTTATTATCTTGCTATATATACTGTGAATCGTTGGAGAAATATATATATATATATTAACATTAGGAATTCATTAAGGTACGTAAAATCTCCAAAAGGAAATCACATATCTATTTTCTTCTCAATGTTTACTGAGATCATAATGGTGATGCTATTTATATGTTCGCAAGCTCTGCAACAAAATAAAGAACCGACTTATTTGATAAGACCATTTACAAGAATTACAATTCAAAATAATAATGAATATCTTTTGGGAGTCCATTGCAAATCAAAAGACGACGATATAGGTTTTCGTAGTCTTAAAAAGGGTGAAAAATATAGTTATAAGTTTCATATTAATTTTCCAAATAGTACACTCTTTTTCTGTAGATTCAGCCGTGGACTAATAAACAAAGGTGTTTTCGACCTTTACGTAGTTGATAGAGATTACAACAGATGTACAAAGTGTTTGTGGAAAGCAGAAAAAGATGGTCTTTATGGAAATGGCAAGTTCCCAAAACTAGCTCTTGTGTTTTTTAAATGGATAAAGTAAATATCAAATTGTGTTGCTTTAAAAATGTAATGGAAGTATGGAATTTATTAAAATATTGATAAAAATAAAAATAAAACTGATTAAAATATAAATAAAACGACCTATATGTCCTAAATACTTATATATATAAGTTTTGTTTTATCTACTTGTTATGTTTTCAAACCGTTAGAGCATCATTAGTGGTTTATATACTCTTTTGAGTCTCTTATCATTTATATATAACTATAATTTTAAAATTAAATGATAAAAATAAAAAATAAATTAATGAGAGAATAACACCACTAAAATGAGTCTCTTCAGCTTTGTTAAACGTTTCTTCCTTAACAATCGTTTATTTATCTTTCTTCTGTCTTTTCAATTTTTTTCATTATTATAAATTTATAATTGCTAGA
This sequence comes from Brassica rapa, assembly GCF_000309985.2. Lineage (NCBI taxonomy): Eukaryota > Viridiplantae > Streptophyta > Magnoliopsida > Brassicales > Brassicaceae > Brassica > Brassica rapa. Next base: position 990,906 of record NC_024796.2, on the reverse strand, counting down.
AATATGTTGAGAGTCGCACGCTACGGGTACTCTAAAGGAATCTGCTCTTCGATCTAGATCTTTTGTGGTTGGCGCTTATCTAAAATATACATTTGTTACTAGATTTGTATATATATTAAGAGTCAGAGAGCCTATACATACTTAAGCTAATTATGGACATTTATCCTTCAATTTGTAAGATTCAAGAGAAGGGATGGATTTTGCATGCTTTCTTTGTATTTGCGGACGTGCAATGCATGCGATAATAAGTACGTTTCCGATACTTTGCGTTGTGTATTTGCTGACCAAAATACATATTGGTCCTCAAATATCATTGGTGGGCCTCTTATTTGAGAATGGGTCACACCAAGTCTACTATTCCTCTCTGTTTCTCTCCCTCCAAACGCCAAGGCATCTACTCGATCTTTTCATCACTCACATGTCTCCTCGTCATCATGAAACTCAAATATAAAGCAGTAAAAAAGCAATTTTGGCGCGTCCACCTAACGCGCCCCCAAATTCTCTCCCAAACCCTAACACCCTTCGTTCTCATCTCAGCCTCCGCCTTGCCTCTCCGGCGCCTCTAGGCGTTGCGAGAGGGCTCATGATGCTCCCGTCAAGTCCACCTTCCTCTCCGTCGTGGTCCGTTGGTGATGTGTCTCAATCTCTGGTGCTGTCGTACACGTTTTGTGGCTCTGTCTACAGTGCTGTTACGAGTCCGGAGGTTCGTGTCTAGGTTCTCTGCGACTGGGTCAAGAACACGAATCTTCTTTCCACTGGTGAAGGTGACTCCTCTCCCAACATCAAAACCACCTCGACGGCGAGGTTCCTAAACGTCGCCTCTTGCCATCATCGATTCAAAGGTAATTTGGGGTATGCTGCGTCTGAGATAAGGTCCCGGGACCTCAGACCTCGATTGATGAGATGATTCACCTTTTGGGTCGATCTAGACGTTCTGGCTATTGAGTCGATGCTCTTGTTAGCTCCTCTTCCCCCCCCTTTTGCAGTTGATTGGCGTTTCTTGGGAGAATGGGTTTGACCGCAGGTTTAAGCGAGCATGGGAGTGGTGTTTTTGAGCTCTTCGAGATCAGGGTAAGCACCTTGCGGCTGGAGGAGGGAGTAAGTCCCAGGAAGTGGTGATGCTGCCCCTTACCATTAACCGGCTTAGAGGACGAGCGGTTAGGTTAGTTGAGCGCTATTAAGCTCCTGTGGTCTTGAGTTGTCCTGTCTGTACCAGATTTTGGGGTCAGTGTTTGCCCAGCCCGGATTTAGAGGGAGGTCCTTGAGCGGGCTTGTCTCTGTGTCTCAGAGGAAGGTAATGGTTCAGGCAATCAGATGAAACAACTTCCAGCCAGCATTGTGTCCCTTGATCTCTGGTTTCTCGGTCTCCCCATCTGCCTACTTTGTTTATGTCCTTTTCACCCGTCTCTTAAGTTTGTATCGATCCTTGTTATCCTGTTCGCTCCAAGGCAGAACGGTTTCAAGCTCGATTGTCTTCTTGATTACATGTTTTTAACTTTTTTGCCGTGTAATCAAGCATAGAGGTCTACAGTTTGTTCTAACATCTTGTAAACTTCAAAGTTCATTTCGTAATGATATTTACCTTTTAGCAAAAAAAAAATGAAACTCAAATATAATACACTTCTCTAAGATCTGACATGAATATGATTAGATGATCTACTAGAGAGTAGATAATATGGAACTAGTGGTTTTGACAAGAACGTTGTTCTCTTCTTTATTAGACAGGAAAGATTTAAACTAACTGTATAGGAATGGTTAAATTAATTTAGTTGTAAAAAGGTAATTTCCCCAACGTAAAGAAACAAAAAATCTAATATCTACATGTTACACGTAAAGAAACAAAGAAATCTAATATATATCTACATTTTGGTTTATGTCCATTCCAGTAACCTAACTGTGAAGTTAATAGCATCTAACTAATTTGGTTCTGTGTAGGGTTATAAATTATAAGCTCTACGAAGGTAGAATCTTAATAAAAGGATCGGCATAATTGAAGAAAATGAGAGGTAGGAAGCAGGAATTTAATAAGGAACATGGAGCTTTGAAAGATGAGATTGCTAAAATTAGAAAGCGGCAACAGAAAGGTGGCATTTAGTGAATTATAAGAAGAGAAATGAAGTTCTTTCAAAAACATAGCAACTAGTGTAATGACAAAAATAAAATAAAGATAAGTAGGAGAAACAAATAAAAATAAAATTCGTAGCATCATCATGATCATGATAATAATAATTACTCCGTATTTCTTTCTTTGAAGAGGTGAGCAAGAGAAGAGAGCAATGAAGGTGGAATTAAATTCGTATTTATAATCTGACGTAACGCTCGTTACAATTCTCAACTGTCTCAATTACTATTGCATTTATATTTTGGTTTTAATGATCATCTCTAAAGTCTAAATCTTAACATTTTGAACAGCTGTTACATATATAAATTGAAGCACCTTCCTCTGTTTTTTAGTTTATTTTTGTTTAAATGCTCTGAACTACTTTCCTCTTACGCTTTTAACCGGTTTGTACTTCTTCTCGTCGGCAAAAATTTCTAATAGATTTAACAATCATACGTACCACTTGTGTATTTCATGCTCAGAAGCAGCTGTGAAAAAATAAAACCTTATCACTTTTCTTCTCTGATAAATTTTGTCTTGACATGTGCAAACTCATGTTCTAGATTTGTCTGCTTTTAATCCAACATGCAATTGCTTTGGACAAAATCTTTTTCATGGATTATTTTGCGAAATGGAAATGACCTATGATTAGGCTACAACGTCTGAAGACTTTTTGGTAGAACAGAGAGATCTATCTTGAGTTAACATAACAAACTTAAAAAGAATATGAAAAACAAGGGGAGTTTTGGGCTTGTGGGTCAAAGTAAACCATGTGGGACCAAATAAGAAGTCTTGTCTGATCTCTAACCAATCTTTCTTTCTTTCACTTCTGAACTGCTTTTTCAACAAGTACAAGGAATCTATATAGTTAGTTTTTTCACTTCATCTTTTGTTCTGGGGATCAGGATCAAGCTACTACATCTTTCACAAGTCAATTTTTGATCTTCCTTTTCGTGATATGCAAGCAATCTTACTGATACGCTAAGAATGTCTACTTTTCTTAAAGTCAACACACACACAAAACATCTAGTTCTCTTATTTGTACATCCGAGAAACAGAATATCTGCAGAAAACAGAGTCTTACTTTTAGACATATCCTAGTTAGATCATGGATTCTTTTAAAGGGTTACAATTTTTTTTAATGGATAAGATGATTTATAAGAACTTAGGAGTAGAATAAGGAGACATGTTTTCACATAAATATTCATTCTTCTTCATTAGAGAGAACCCAAATGGTAGGAAAATGTTAAGAAAATACAAGAAACAAGAAACGTTAGTGCTATTCGAGCTCCACTCTTTTCATTTTCAATTTTTGTTTGTAGGAAAACCCTAGTTTCATCTTCTACCTTCTTCTAAGGGTTTTAAAAGTGGAGCGTGATTAGCACTACTCTCATAAACAACAGCTACATTTGCAAGAAAAAAAAACAGGTGATTCTTTTTGGTTTGATTTTACTTGTCTTTTCAGTTCCTCCGAGTCTTGCGACCCGAGGAAGCATCGGCTGGAGCGTTTGCGTTTGAAGCGTTTTCATGGTTGAAATCAAGAAGAACGGTGCTTTTGCATTTAGGGCATTTAGGGTCGTCTTGCGAGAGCATAACGTACATGAGACAACGAGGACACCCGACAAGAACCATCGAGGTTGCCTCTGGACTTGTCGAGTATCTCAAAGACGACTCGTCCTGGTTCATCTCCGTAGAGACGCACGAGCTTTGGGGTGAGGTTGGTGAAGTGGTCGCTGAGCGGCTTGGAGACCGAACCATCCTCCTACGGCTTGACGTAGACGGTGAGAGATTCAGTTTCAGCTCTAGCTTTGGACTTCTTCGACTCATCTTCTGTTGGATAATATTTTGTTCAGACAGGAAGAGATTAAGTTAAAGTGAGTTTGGTCTGAGAAAGAAAATACCTTGAAACCTACGGATTGAGAAGGAGAGTGTTATGTGATCTCAAAGGCTTTTCGTACTCTGATCACAAATAGTCTTTTTTTTTTGATCGAAAACCATACTTGATTAGCTAAAGAAGAAAACATAAGTAGTTTTTACTCATCCACAGACGGAGAGTTGATTAAGGATAGCAGCGCTGATTTCGCTAGAGTATCAGCTAGAGTATTTCCCACACGCGGGATGAAATGGAAAGATATGTTACTAAACGAACTAGATAGATAGTGAATATCGAAGAGTGTTCCTTGAATCCAAGTGTGGTTCTTCTTGGTAACAAGCAGTGAGATGAGGCTTTTGGAATCAGAGAACACTCTAAGAGAATCAATGCCACGGTTGACCGCTTCGGAGATTGCGGTCTTTAACGCCAATGCCTCTGCTACAAGGGCTGAGGGGACTGAGCGGCGTTTTGAGAAGTTGCTTCCTGCTGGTGAAGCCATGCTGTCGCTGAAGTGCCAGCCCATACCACAGTTTCCGGTTCTAGAGTCCCAAGCAGCATCAGAGTAGACGCTCCACGAGGATCCTGCAACAAGAGGGAGTTGGGGTACATGGGGGTTAGACACATGGCGAGAGAGATCCACATTCTGTGGCAACGGAATACATTTTTTTGACTCCTGAGCTTCTTTCCAAGCTTTAGAGTCTTTGAGGATTTTCAGAACTGATTCCTCAACAGTGTACTCTTTATTTTCAAAGAGTAACTTATTCCTATTAGTCCAAAGGGTCCACAAGACCCATGGCGAGATCGGAGTTGATCCCAATCCTATCGGAGGCAAGGTTATTACTCTGCTACAGCTATCAAGTAGATCCGGTACCGACATGGGAGGTTGCTGGAGTGAAGATGGAGCATGGAGACAAGGGAGTTTGTTCCACACCTGGGTAGCAAAAGGGCAGTGGAGCAAGACATGTATCTCTGTTTCAACTGCTCCACAACGTTTGCACTTATCATCAACATCAATTCCCCTGTTTTGTAGTGCTGCTCCAACGGGTAGGGCTCCAACGTTTGCCTTCCAGAGTAAATGCTTGAGCTTCGGGGAGGTGTTGAGGGACCATATCCTCTTCTTCCATTCGAAATGGTCAGAAGGTTCAGCCTCAGAGTTGATCTTTGCTAATGCATACCCTGATTTTGTAGTGTAGTTCCCAGATTTATTCTTCAGCCAAACCAACTCATCCTTCATGTTGCAGTCGCTAGGAATAATGGACTTAATAACCTCCTCATATTGAGGCAGATGGTCTCTGATCATTTGAATGTTCCATTCTGTGGAGGAGGGCAGTAAAAGGCTGGCTACGCATAGGTTGGAGTTTGCTAGGGTAGGCGGTCCTATAGGAGCCGTTGGCCTCTCAAGACTTAGCCAAGGCTCTGACCAGACAGAGATATCCTTCCCGTTTCCCACCACCCAACCCAGGCCCTGCCGGAGAACCTCTCTTCCCGCAAGTATCCCTCTCCAGCCATGGGAAGCTGAGGCGGGTGCCGTGCATTCCAAGAAAGAGGAGTTTAAGCAGTATTTACCAAGCAGCGTCTGTGCTAGTAGAGAATGGGGTTCTTTCAGGATCCTCCAAGCAAGCTTTGCCAAGAGAGCGTCGTTGAATTGTTCGATTTCTCTGAAACCCAAACCTCCAGCCCCTTTTGGCCGCGTGAGTCTATTCCACGAGACCCAACAGAGCTTGCGAACTGTTGGCTTTACATCCCACCAAAAGCGCGTTAAGACACTCTGAATCTGCTTGCATATTGAGAGAGGTAGCTTGAAACAGGACATAGTGTACGTTGGCAGAGCCGCTAACACTGCTTGTAGTAGGACTTGCTTTCCCGCCTTTGATAGATATCTCGTTGTCCAGCCAATTGATCGTTGTCGGATCCTATCAATGAGGTTAGCAAAAATGTCCCTTTTTTTCCTCCCAAAGTGCTCGGGGAGTCCCAAGTATTTGCCAACGCCTCCCTCATTTTGGATGTTAAAGAAAGCTTTTATTCTAGTCTTCACATCGCTAGGTGTCTTTGAGGAAAAGGTAATTGCCGACTTCCCTAGGTTGATGCACTGGCCCGATGCCCCCTCATACACTGTTAAGATGTGTTTTAACGCTTCACAGCTAGACACATTTGTTTTGGTGAAGAACATTGTGTCGTCCGCGAAAAGCAAGTGGTTAATTGGAGGGCAGCCTCGTGCCACTTTAACACCCGCCATTCTCCCATCTTGCAGAGACTTATCGCAGAGCTTCGAAAGAACTTCCGTGCAGAGGATGAAGAGGTAGGGTGAGAGGGGATCTCCTTGTCTTATACCCCTTGTGGGGGTTACTTTTCCCTGAGCTGCTCCATTTACAAGAAAGGAGTAAGACACTGAGCGGATGCATTCCATTATCCACACCACCCAGATTGGGTGAAAGCCCAGCTTTCCTAAGACTCTTTCCAGAAAGTTCCATTCGATTCTGTCGTACGCTTTACTCATATCGGTTTTCACCGCCATTGAGCTTCGTACACTAGCCTTAGAGGTTTGGAGATAATGGAGGACTTCATGGGTAATGAGAACGTTATCAGATATTGCTCTTCCCTTGACAAAGGCAGATTGGTTCTTGGAGATGATGGCTTGAAGCACAGGTTGTAGTCGCGAGGTGAGTACTTTGGCTATGATCTTGTAGTGAGTGTTACACAAGGCGATTGGCCTATAGTCAGCGACTGTCTTTGCTCCTCTGTTTTTTGGAATTAACCTGACATGGGTCTCATTGAAGTGAGCATCAAGGGTGATCTCAAAGGCTTTTCGTACTCTGATCACAAATAGTCTATCTTCCAACTGGTGGTTGGGTGCTTCAGCTTAGGTCTTTATATACAAGAAAGAACACAGCGATAAAACTAAAGAGATGAGAGAGATATGTAGTGTCATTAAGGCTCAATTTAATTATGAGTGAGAGAGAGAATCATAAAGATTGAATATACTACTCACTCCGTTCTTAAAAGATACATATTTTAGAAAAAAAATTTGTTTCAAAAAAATACATTTTTTATATTTTCAATACATAAATGAAATGTAAATTGTAAACTTCAAAAAACATAATTGTATTTATTAAAATTCTATTGGTGAAAACTTGTGAAAAATAGTTGATTACAAAAAATTATGCATTTATATCTAAGTTTTCATATGTTTTATTGAAAAGTGTGAAAATTTTAAAACATCGATCTTTTAGAAACGAATGAAGTACTGTACGAGATGGTTAATTGCTTTATTTTACCTCAAGAGTATCAAATTTTAGTTACTTTTCAACTTCAAACCATAATTTATCGTATATAAAATATGTATTGAGTACTTACACGAGAAAATCTGTAGATATGGACAGGAATACAATTCATTGCTTATTAAATAGAGGAGGAAACGAACAAGAGAAGTGTTTAATACTAGATAATACACACAAATCAAATTAAATACTCAATAGACTACCATTATTTGTTTTATTTTATTCGTAGGAGTAAATATATGGAAACAAGAAATTAAATGGCAACCAACTTAAATTAGATGTTTATAAAATTTTTTTTGAAAATAAATAAAATCATAATTTCGGAAGTAAAAAAGGTACAGTCAAAGAAATTTAATTGAAATTAAAGAAAAGCTAACAAAATTAAATGGCAACACACCAGAATTGGTACAGAGAACCCAAATACATGCAAATATTAAAAAAGTGAAACCACCCTCCTGGCCTTAGTTTTTAGTATAAGTTTTATGAGAGGGAGACAAAAGAATAAATTTTCCAATTCCAAAATTACCCATGAGTATTTTCTAAAATATCTAAAAAAATTATATATATTTGTTTAAATTTTTGGGACAAGGAAAAAACTAAGGATGATATGAGAGTTGGGAGTAAGTAATAAACCCATGAAGCATTTCAAGTGGGTCCAATGTTTGGTAGTCAAGTTTCGTAGTTGTTTATGAATAACCAACTATGCAGGTGGATCTTAACTCTTAAGCTCTCAAACGAGTCTATGTGTTAGATATCAAATCATTTGATTGATTATAGGAGTTTCACTATTCAACTACAATCTAAAGTACCTTGTGCTACTCTTCTCAGTCACTAGATGATATATGGTGAATGTTGCTGTTTATAAATAATATACATAATCAGAAGACTAAGAGAAATAAGGTTACTACTACATATAACTTTTTGGATCCACTACATAAAAGAAATGCATTATAGGAATATCGAGCGTGAGAGAGAAGCAGGAGAATGAATCTGTGTGTAGGATTTGGGTGGGACCAATCCATTTTCTTTGTCTTAAGCTTACCTTCTTCCTCGTAAACCTACCTTCTTTGGTCCCATCTTCTTTATCATTCTACTTTGACTCGAACTTAATTATCTGCCTTTAAGTAAATGTAAAGAAGCTTCCATTTCGTTTCTTCCTTATGCAGTAATAATAACAAGTTAAATAACCCAAATGGCTTAGTCTGCAAACTAGTGTACATTACTAAGGCAGCATCCTTAAACTTTATAACGATGTCATGATGAAAATGTAATCGATTACAAAGATAATATTTGAACATGTAGCCTGTGAAGTGTGAAGTGAATGTTATGGAGTTATTTTTCTTATACAGATTTTTTTTTTGTTATCTACAATTCACATAAACATAGTAAAAAAATCCACTAGCTATAAGTTTTGGGTTTTAGTTAAATAGAAATGAGTTAGCAAAATATAATTACAAAGAAAAAGGCAAAGCGAGCATTAAGAGTCCGACTACTCTTAATAAATTGTGTACCCTTAATTGCACCAATCAATGTGCAACTTGATATCCCATGCATCAAGGATCATGCTATCATATAGTATGAAGATCGTATCTTTCAACAGAATGACAAGAAACGAAAAAGTAACTTCTTAACAAACAGTTTTCTACAGCTTTACTTAGATACCCCACCTGAGTAGTTGAATATGGTATCACTACGTATAAATAATTTTTTTCGAAATATGTTAAAATCACAAAGTAATCGCATGTTTATTAATTTCTATTTCAAAATAACTTTCTATAACATTACTAAGATATCACACCTTGTTCTTTTTAAACAAAAACACTTGAGTAATTGGTCGAACCATTGATTTTTAACTACCCTTTTAAAATGTTTACTTCACCGTTTCTCATCGTATTCATAAAATTATAATACCAGTTACATCCCAAGTAAGTCTAACTCCTCAAAAAAATTTGGAGGTATCTTGTCTTTCAAAATGAGATTTCCAAAGTCGCGAACATCGGTATTATCCTAAAAGTTAAATCAATATGTTAAAATAGTTTTAGAGAAAAGAAACATTCAGTGTGCCTAGCTAGGGGTGGATCCAGAAAAAAAATTTATGTGTGGCATAATATATTATATATATAGTTTTATATATATACAAATATAATATAAATCAGCAAATTAATTTATTTTAAATTTTTTTATAGTATACTAGTTTATATGATATTATGCTAGAATTTTTAAAAGTTACGTTACTTACAAATTTAACATTTTACTTTAATAACTTAAATCGAGTAAAAATTAAACATATTTTTATAATGTTAAAATATTATTGAGTAGTATTAAATAATTATATACCTTACAGAATTTTATTATAACTTTTCATCTTAGTTTCTATTTTAATATAAATATTTCGAAATACAAATTTAATACAAGTAGGAGAAAAGAAAACTTGTTTTAGCTTGTGGCACGTGTCACCCCTTCAAAGCGTGGATCCGCCCCTGAGTTTGCCAATGGGATATGTACCATGTTTTCTTGAAATTCATAGTCAAAAACTTTATTGAAGTGTGTAATAAATTTGGAAAATAGATTTAACACACTATCAGACACTAACTACATGAATAATTTATCTTTAGAGGATGAATGTTTGATTGTAATGTTTGTAGGACATTGACATGCAGAACATTGGAAAACAAAAATGCTCAATAAGACAATAATGTTTATACTCCAGCTGCAATTCAAGGTGGTGTTCATTATTTCTTCCAATGTGTTTACATTTGATTTCTGAAATTATATTAATATAATATATGATTCTTGTAGCTGAAGTGTTTAAAGATATAGAACCATTGGTTAGGTCAGTGATAGATGGATTCAATGTTTGTATATTCGCATATGGTTAGACAGGATCAGGAAAATATAAATGTATAATTGGATACTTAAAATATCCAAATAGCACATATATAAATTTATAATATGAAATTAGTTCACACCGTTAAAGTTTTTCATATAAATTTTTTTTACGTATACATATCAACGTATTCATAACATCCTCCAATAACACTTATATACTTATACAAACATATTACGATAATATAAGACTAGATTTTGATTTTGTATAATAACGATTGAGATAAGTAATTATTTTAGTTAAACCTCTTATAAATCATTTACATACTATCAAAGATTTGTATGTGATCATTAGATTGTTGTTTTGAAACCCCAAATTCTTATTTCTCGGAATTCCGCCGGAAATCCATCGAAAATTCTGACCAAATTCCGACGGAGTCTAACCCCGACCAATCAAAAGACATGCATAAACTCATAGTTTCTCGAGGCTTCGTTTGTTGATATTCTCGAAACATTCCGACAGAATTCTGACGAAAATAATGTGACGGACATGTTTAGTTGGAATTTTTCACTTTACCTCGGAAGAAAATTCGCAAAATTAATTTGATTAACCGCTTAAAATAGAACCGACCGAATTCCGACGGAAACTGTCTGTCGGTTTATTTTTAATACATAAGCCGACCCTTTTTCTTCCTCATTTTTTCTCTTCTCCTCTGCAATCTCCGCGATCTTACTCCTCTTTCTCTCTAACAAATCTGTGATTCCGACCCCAATTCCTCCAAATCTCTTCCCCAATCATGTAAGTCATCTAAACCCCTCTTTAGATTACTTTTTTTTTAGGTTTGAAATGTTAGATTTGTGGATTTTAGGTTTTGAATATGAAGATTTAGGATAAAATTGATAGTTTTAGGAGTTATATGTTCTTAGATTTTGTTTTAGGTTGTTGTTTTGTATGTAGATTGAAACTTTTAGATGTTAGATTTGTAGATTTTAGAAATGATATGTTAAACATTTTTTGTGTATTTATAATTATTGAAAAGTTATATTTTAAATATATATATATATATAATGTTTTCAAGTTTTTATTATCTTTTATTGTTTCAAAACATTTTTATAATTTTATATAACGTTTTAAGCTTTTAATAAAACATTTTAAGTTGATATTTTTTTTTTTTAAGTTTGTTATAATTTATAAAACATTTTCTGATTTCTAAAATTTATCAAAACCTTTTCAATCTATAAAATGTTTTTGTGTTTTTTTTTAGATTTAGTTAAAACGTTTTTCAGTTATTAGAAAAAGGTTTCAATTACAAAAAGTTTTTAAAAATTAAAAAAAAAGTTTTCTCTTTGTTTTAAAATATTTTTAATTTATAAACCGTTTTATGTTTTTAAAAATTTATAAAAACATTTATTATAAAGGATTTAAAAAAAAAAACAAAAATGTTTTTCTAATTTTAGTTATGTATATATAAAGAATTAAAATATTTATTTTAAATCATTTTTAAAAAATAATTATATTACAAAAAGTTTTTATATTTTTAAATTTTATATATATATTTAATAAATTAAAAATATTTATTAAAAAAAAATTTCCGTCAGAATTTTGTGAGAAATAAGTTCGTTGGAATTTCGTCGGAATACTCTTCTTCGTAATTTCGTCATAATTTTTTCGAAAATCTGTCCGTCCGAATTTCGTTGGAATTCTATTCGTTGAAATTTTGTCAGAAATATGTTCGTCGGATTTCTTCGGAAATTCGTGAAAAATTGCGACAAAATTCTGACAAATATTTTATTTTCGACGGGATATAATCGACGACTATTCTCGTCGGAAGTAGTTTATTCCAACGGATTTCCGACGAAATTGTCCGTAGGAAACTAGCTGTTTTCTTTTCTTGTAGTGATCGTCCATATCTATTCACTTAATGAGATCTCGTTCATTAAAATTTGGATATAAAAAATTGTTTAGTTGACTTGCAGAATTAATAGCATTCGTGTTATGTGTTAACGACGTGGGCACATTTATAAACAGTAATGCTAACTCTCTTTTATTTTCTTGATAAAGAATTACTAACGCTGACTTTAGAGTTTGGCTACATAGTTATTACATTTTGTATGTAGTTTGGTTATTAAGTTATTACTTATTTTCTCGTGTTACACAAGAAGTAAAAACAACGTGATATATTTAATTTGTTAAAGAAACCAACGTGATCTAACCAAATCAAATTACAGGTATGGTAGTTCTAATCCGAACCGAACTCTGATTTGACTGTAACAAAACATAAGTCCATAACTAAAACTAGAGTGGCTTAGTTGAATTCTATTCATTTGCATGGCACATGATATGGTTGTATAAATGTATTCTAATATAGCAATGATTTTTTCGAGTTTTACGTTTATACATTTCCTCAAGATACGGCCTTAAAAATAAAAGATATCTTCAATGTCTAACGAAACGCAAGATGTTAATAAATATACATAATGAAGTTGAAAACCATATCATGACAATTCATGCATATGGAAGCACATAAATAACGATGCGTGGAAAAAGGGTCAGCGAGGATCATAAAGATAGAAACGATAACAACGGATCTATTTCATGTGGTGTAAAACACTTAAATAATTAAAAGTCAAAAAGATGTGACGAAGTTGAGATAGTAATTTACATTTGTTTAAATAACATTTTGAGGAGCTACCAACTCTGTTAAAATGTTTTTTCTTTTTTAATGTTATTTTTGATGCACTTCAATTCCGATCATAATATATACTCTTTCAGTTTTAAAATGATACATGTTTTAGTTTTTTACACATATTAATAAAACATATCAAAATTTTAATATTAAATATTTAATTTTCTGTGATCATCTATTTTTCTTAACTCCAAACTAATATAAAATTCAGTAATTTTTTTTAAAATACAATTAAACATAATTTGTTAATAAAAATGCATTAAAAATATAAAAAATAAATTTCTTGAAACAATTTGTTTTCTAAGACATGCATTTTTATGCAGCGGAAGTAGTTAATTAACATATATTCATGAGATTGTGATATGCTAAACATCATTAAGTTGCAATTCATTTGGGATGCTATTTTAGATAACTAACTGTAATTTGTAGTTATTTCGAGTACTTGTACACAGAAAGTAGTATGTTTTTGGGCACAAATTACTCAGTAACTAAAATTTCATGAGCTCTTTTTTATTTGGCGTGTGTTCCTATTTTTGCAGAGTCTGGATTTACCATTAATGTCCAAGTCATTGAGTTCACCCACTAGTCCCACACTTTAAGTGTAATGATAAAAGAAACCCAAGGGGGAGAGAGTACATATTTAGTAGAATTACATCCCAATTCCAATAGCATTCATCTCAATGTCATGCCATATATATACATACTTGATGCAGTACCTCTATAAGGACCACTCTTCTTTGATTTCTCCTTTAAAGTACAAAATTTTCAAGTGAAGTGTTTAGAAAATGGGCTTTGGTATTAGACTGATAAAGAATCTGGATTAACATCTGAAGCCTATGGATTGCTAGAGAGAAAGAAATAACTTCACTCTGCACACACACACACACAAACACCAAAGTTCTCATTTCTCAACTACCTCATATAATGTTAACTCTGAGGAAAAAATAACAAATGCTCTCCTGCCCAAATTTATTGAAATCTGTTAGGTAAAAAGGCCGAGCCAGCAAGCAAAACACTCAATAAAACTGAGACATGTAGCTGATCAAATAGCAATGAAATCCATATGGAAAATTCATTTTAATAAGACTGGCCCAGATAATAACTTACAATGCATGCGCCATCTTCTGTCTTAATGAATATCTAGTAAGATCAATATCTCCCAGTGCATCATATTAGTTGGCACTTAATTGTAGCCATCCATATCTCAAACCTAAATTGATAGCTAACTCCAAGACTCATCAAGCATATTTTCACATAAGTTTTAATAGGAAGAAAATGAATCATATGCTAGGGTAAGAAAAAATGTATATTAAACTCTATTTCATGGTACATGGGCATCATTTTAATTTTTTATCAATTAATTTAGTAAAACTTCATAATAATTCAAAAATTAGTGGATTAACCACTATAAAATCACTATTTTATAGAGAAACAGAGACAACAAAAGTTTCAAACCTCTTTGACCTTCATCATATGTTAGTGAAAGATGCAATTATGCATTAACACAATATTTTCACATTTTTGATTTTTTCTCAAAATCTATGTGTTAACCCCTACGAAATTATTAAATTTTCGGTAAATGCTCTATATACTGAAGCCTATGATCTTTAGTGTTGTTTTAAAATTTCTAAACACATTCTAAATTTGTATTAATATATATTAAACTCTTTTTCATGGTACATGAGCATCTTTTTAATTTTTTCTCAATTTATTAATTTAGTAAAACTTCATAATATTTCATTAATTGGTAGACTAACCACTATAAAATTGCTATTTTCTAGAGAAATGGAGACAACAAAAGTTTCAAACCTCTTTCAACTTCATCATATGTTAGTGAATGATTAACCTATGCATTAAAACAATATTTAATTTTTTTTGATTTTTCTCAAAATATATGTGTTAACAACCCCTACGTAAATATATAATTTTTTGGTAAATGCTCAATATACTGAAGCATATGATCTTTAGTGTTGTTTTAAAATTTCTAAACACATTAGACATTTATATTAATATATATTAAACTCTCTTTAATGGTACATGTGCATCGTTTTAATTTGTTCTCAATTAATTTAGTAAAACTTCATAATACTTCAAAAATTGGCGGACTAACCACACTATAAAATCGCTATTTCTAAAGAAACGGAGACAACAAAAGTTCCAAAACTCTTTAACCTTCATCATATGTTAGTGAAAGATGCAACTATGCATTAAAAAATTATTTTTATATTTTTGAATTTTTCTCAAAATATATGTGTTAACCCCTACGAAAATATTAAATTTTTCAGTAAATGCTGTATATACCGAGCCTATGATCTTTTGTGTCGTTTTAAAATTTCTTAACACATTCTACGTTTGTATTAATGTATATTAAATTCTCTTTCATGATATGTGGACATCGTTTTATTTTTTTGTCAATTAATTTAATAAAATTTCATGATAATCTCTAAATTGGTGAACTAACCACTATAAAATCGCTATTTTCTAGAGAAACGAAGACATCAAAAGTTCCAAACCTCTTTGACCTTCATCATATGTTAGTGAAGGATTCAACTATGCATTAAAACAATATTTTTATATTTTGATTTTTTCTCAAAATATATGTGTTAACTCATACGAAAATATTGAATTTTTCGGTAAATGCTCTATATACTGAAGGCTGAAGCCTATGATCTTTAGTATTGTTTTAAATTTTGAAACACATTCTACATTTGTATATTAAACTCTCTTTCATGGTACATAGACATCGTTTTAATTTTTTGTCAATTAATTTAGTAAAATTTCATAATACTCCATAATTTGGTGGACTAACCATTATAAAATAGCTATTTTGTAGAGAAACGGAGACAACAAAATTTCCAAACTTCTTTGAGCTTCATCATATGTTAGTGAAAGATGCAACTATTCATTAAAACAATATTTTCACATTTTTAATTTTTTTTCTCAAAATCTATGTGTTAACTAATCCCTACGAAAATATTATATTTTTCGGTAAATGCTCTATATACCGAGCCTATGATCTTTAGTGTCATTTTGTATTTGTATTAATTTATATTAAATGCTCTTTCATGGTACATAAACATCGTTTTAATTTTTTGTCAATTAATTTACTAAAGTTTTAAAATATTCCATAAATTGGTGGAGTAACAGTAAATCCTATTTGATATCTTTATATGTTTGATTTTTTTTTCAAAATAATGAATGGAGATTGGTTTTATTTTATTCCACAATTATGCCAGGCAGAACATATTTTTAATCAATATTGATAAATTCTATATTTGATTGTGATATTTTGGCCTTGCAGGAGTTAGGTACTAGACTTCAGCGACCACTAGTTTTAAATAAGGTAAATGCTCTGCAAATCATTGTCTCTACCAAATGAATGATTACCAAACTACTAGTAGATTTGTAGCCGATTATGATTCTACAATGAAATGTAATAATGAATACATATACACACGCTTAGAACAAAAGGGTGTAGCAGCTTGATGACATGTTTTTCAACACGTTTAACAAACAAAACGATCTCACAAAACTGAAAAGGACATCGATAGCCATTAGCCAACACATCTACACACAAAATGGAATGCTATTCAAGCAAGTAAGCAACATTGATGCCAATTTGCCAAAGACCACTATCAAAATGAGACTAGCTAGACTACAAGATTATTTGCATTATAGTAATTTACTTATACCAAAAGCTCTTGGAAAATCCTTTTACGCAGGTCAACTTAAAAGAACCTTCATAAAAAAGACATTAATTACTATCTAATGGTATAATCTTTATTACATAAGATTAGTTCCAACGTCGTCGCTAATCACAATCCGGGAGATGTAATGACGAACGTGGGGCCAAGGAAGCTTCCATCACGATGTAACCGACGCATACTCATCGTTTATTCTATTCCTTTTATATCTAAAAAAAAAGAATAACAGTCGTATAAACATTTGTATTATAGTTTGACGTCTCTAGCTTACGTGAAAGAGAAGACTTGTTCAAAGAGAGAAAGAAGAGATCATGGATCATCAACAACAACAACTCTTCTCTCTCTGCTCAGTTCCATACGTTTTCAACATCAAGAAACATTTCTTCGTCAGCCTCTTTTCACTTAGCCTCCTCATATTCTCGACCCTCGTCATCTTCAACCTTGTCGGCTCCTCCTCCTCCTTGGAGCCTCTTCTCCGTTTCGGATTGTTGTCGCCCTCATCGCAAAACTCAACAAAGGATTGTGATTACTCCAAAGGAAGATGGGTTCGTAGAACATCATCATCATCATCATTGATATACGGAGAAGAGTGTCGCTTTCTTGATTCAGGTTTTCGTTGTCGCAAGAACGGAAGAAAAGATTCTGATTATCTAAACTGGCGATGGCAACCACACGGCTGCGATCTCCCACGGTAAGCATGTTGCCACGTCAAATTTTTCATAAAAGTGAATATGTGTTTTCTTGCTTGCACCTAAAGTTATGTATTGATTCCTTGGAATAAAATAGATAAATGTTTTAAGGGTTACAACTAGAGATATTAAGCTTTAGCTGCAAGCAAGAAACATAGTTTAGGATTCTATTCACATTCTTGTGACACAAGAAAGCTTTACTCTCGTATAACTAAAGTAATGTCTTTATTGCTTGCACATAGGGTTACAACTAGATATTAAGCTTATATTCACTTTCTTCTGACACAAGAAAGCTTTCCTATTGTAAACCTAAAGTGAAAATGTGTGTTTTTGCTTGCACCTGAAGGCTTTATTTAGGGTTACAACTTGATATTAGGCTTATGTTCACTTTCTTCTGACACAAGAAAGCTTTGCTCTTGTACACCTAAAGTGAAAATGTGTGTTCTTGCTTGCACCTAATGGCTTTATTAAGGGTTACAACTATATATTACTCTTCTATTCAGTTTCTTCTGGCACAAGAAAGCTTTGTTTCTCGTAGAAACCTAAATGTTTTAGTACTAACTGTGACCAACTTAATGTTTTTTCTTCTTCTTGGTTTGGCTGTTGAATGATTAGGTTTAACGCAAGTGATTTTCTGGAGAGGAGTAGGAACGGGAGGATAGTGTTCGTGGGAGATTCCATTGGAAGAAACCAATGGGAATCACTCATGTGCATGCTCTCACAAGCAGTACCTAACAAGTCAGAGATCTACGAAGTGTATGGGAGCCCCATAACCAAACACAAAGGCTTTCTCTCCATGCGGTTCCCTCAGCAAAACCTCACAGTTGAGTACCACAGAACACCGTTCCTTGTCGTCATTGGCCGGCCACCTGAACACTCACCGCAAGAGATCAAAACCACAGTGAGAGTCGACGAGTTTAACTGGCAATCAAAAAGATGGGTTGACTCAGATGTTCTTGTCTTCAACTCAGGGCACTGGTGGAACGAGGAGAAGACCGTGTTAGCGTAAGAGAGAGTCCCCCCTCAGCTTCTGACATTCTCTTCCTTAAACTGTGGTTCTGTTTCTTTGCAGAGGAACATACTTTGAAGAGGGAAGGAAAGTGAACAAGACAATGGGAGCAATGGAGGCGTTTGGGAAGTCTTTGAAGACATGGAAGTCATGGGTGTTACAAAGACTTGATCCTGACAAGAGCTATGTCTTCTTCAGAAGCTACTCTCCAGTGCACTACAGAAACGGGACATGGAACCTGGGAGGTCTATGTGATGCAGAGACTGGTCCTGAGACTGATAAACAGAGAATGGAGCCTGATGCAGCTCACAATAGATATATCTATGAAGCAATTGAAGAGATGAAGTATCAACACAGTAAGGTTAAGTTTCTCAACATTACGTATCTGACAGAGTTTAGGAAAGACGGCCATCCTTCTCGGTATAGAGAGGGTGGTACTCCTGTTGATGCTCCTCAAGACTGCAGCCACTGGTGCTTACCAGGGGTACCTGACACGTGGAATGAGATTCTCTATGCGCAGCTGGTGTCAATGAATTATAGAACAAAGTGAGGTACAAAAAACTGATTCTGGATCTTGATCTAGTCATGATTCTGTTTCATTTTGCATTTGCTTCACCTTCTCAAGCTGTCTTAACAGGTTCAACCTTCAGGATCAAGAGATGGATCAAAAGCAAGTACAAAGAGAAGGCATTACCAAGCATAGGCTAGATTAGTTCATTAACTCAGACATACTGCCAATGATAGTTGTAAGCGTTAACGATGGAGAGATTCATATAGACATGATTTTGTACAAAGCAACCATCAACACATCAGTGTAGAAGTTCTGAAACTGAAACTTAACAGATCATACCAGTCTGGAAACATTATTGATCATCATCTGTAATAAAAAGCGATATATACACATCCTAAGAGTATAAGATTCATTTAAGAGTTGAGAGTTTTGTAGTGATAACTACTTCTGCTTTAACAAAAGATTCAGAGATCATGAAATGAAACAAGAGCAAGTGTGCCGAAGCTTTGCTCATGTCTCTTACAAACAACACTTGTAAAAGTGTTTTTTTCCATACCAAAAGATATAGCAGATGCAATATATTCCTATTTTCGATTCGGTTATTCGATGTTCAATGGCTCAGATGTTGTTGCAGCTGCTTCCCCTGGCCTAGGCGGTCCTCTAGCTATTGGTAAGCCACCACCACCGCCACCAAAAGTTTGCTTCGCTTTAGCGTAGTCCACAAATATTACACGACCGTTTAATTGCTGCAAAACAAAATGTTTTGTTAACAAAAGTTAAACAAAGTGAAAAACATCAAAGACAATATACCTGTCCATTAAACTCCATCAAAGCCTTCCTCGCATCGTCATCAGAAGCAAACGTCACAAAACCGAACCCTTTGGATCTATCAGAGACTCTATCCATCACTATTTGAGCTGCCAAGAAACAACCGAAAACACTTCAAAAACTCCGACCAGTGTTAATTGTCCAGTGTATTGTAACAAATGATGCATATTGTACCTTCAACAACTTGACCACATTGGGAAAATGCCTCTGACAATCCCTCCTCGGTAGTGTAAAACGATAATCCTGCAGGGGAAAAAAAAATAAACATGATTGATTGGTTAGTGAACTAAGCATTAATTATTATTTATTAGAGATTCTAATAACAGCATTTTGTATGTCACGAATCAATATCTCTCCTGATATTTGGTTTTTATAAATTATTAAAAGGGCCAGAATAAGAAATACCGCCAACGAAGAGTTTAGTGGCAACTCCACGGCGTTGAGTGAGGAAACACGAGGAGGAAGCCTTAGTTACGCCGACGGATTTTAAGTACCGGCCACCGATCCTTGCGAGCGCCGCCATTGAAAATGATGCCGCGAGAGAAGAAGCATGTGTGGAAACTTATGAACCGGGCATTTTGGGCCTATATAAGCCCATACTTCAAACGATTAAATTTATAGGCCCATCAAACCATCTGAACAAGCCCAAGAGACAAACGCAATATGATTGATTCAGTCTGAAGAAACGAAGAAGCATGTGGGAACTTATGAATCGGGAAACTTGGGCCTATATCAGGCCCATTAATCCATCTGAACAAGCCCAAGAGACAAAACACAATATGATTGATAGTGTCTGAAAATATCCATCTGTCTTGTGTAGGTTTAGGGTTTCGGTTCGATTCAAGTCTGAGGAGGAAGAAGAGAGAAGATGTCGTCGACTCTCCTCGAGCAAACTCGCTCCAATCATGAGGAGATTGAAAGATTGGAGCGAATCGTTGTGCAAGATCTGCAGACCGAGCCGTCGTCGAGCAAGGACAGATTGGTACAGGGCCACCGTGTCCGCAACATGATTCAGTCTATCATGCGCACCACCGAGAAGCTCGTACGTTTACGCTCCTCCTCCTTCTAGTACCTTCCATCGAATTAGAAAATGCGCTTTACTGTATAGTTTATCTCAAAATGATTTGGATCTTTATAGCTTCATAGCTTCGTATTGATCTTGTATAGTGAAGTGGTTTCCGGTTAAGTGAACATTGAGCTAGGGATTAAAGCAAACCAAGCATTGATTACATGATTAACTAACTAGTCATCAGTAGATAGATGCCTTGGGATTAATGCTGACGTGTGATTCTTTGTTGGGCTATGTCAAGGTTGAGACTTATGAAGATAAGGATGGGGCTAGGGAAGATGAGATTGCAGCGCTTGGTGGCCACACTGCGACAGGGATCAATGTGTACAGTGCTTTTTATGATCGTTTGAAAGAGGTTTTTGCTTTCTATCCTTTGGCTCTTTTTTTTTTTGCTTTCTCAAAAATATGAAATTAATTAAACTTCTTTTTACAAACTTGTAGATACGTGAGTATCATAGAAAGTACCCTTCTGGACCTCTTGTTGATGCCAGTGCGGACTATGAAGCACTTCTGAAGGTGGAACCTGTTATTTCGTTTAGTGGAGAGGTAAGTTTCTGTTTTTAACAGAGTACTATTAGTCATATTTTTATACGTGGTACTTTATTGAATTTCTATAATTGTGTGGTGTGCAGGAAGGCGCTGGTCGGTACTTGGACTTGCATGATTTGTATAACCAGTACATTAACTCTAAATTTGGGGAAAGGGTCGAGTATTCTGTTTACCTTGATGTCTTTTCTCAACCAGAGAAGATATCGCGTAAACTGAAGTTTTCAAGGTAAACATTTTGTTCTTCTACTTAGAAAGTTTCCATATTTGTTTCTACATGTATCTGAATGGCCTTCCTTGTTGTCTTACAAAATGTCCTTTTAGGCAATACAAGAAGTATATGGAAGCTCTGCTAGAGTACTTGGTCAACTTTTTCCAGCGAACGGAGCCGTTGCAAGACCTTGACAAAATGCTTTCTAAGGTTTAAAACTCCTCTCTTTCTTTATTGTTTTATTATGTTCAGCTTGTTGCCGTATGAACTCTTATGGGTGCTTTGAACTAATGGTATGAAGTTGAATCCATAGCTAGATGAAGCTCGTATTGGAAATTAAATAGCCATAGCTAGAGATTTCATATCTTCGATAGTATAAGTTGGCATTCTTGGTAGTTCTAGTTTCGTCAAATGTTGTGCATTCAGTTTAATCTCTTGCATTTAATATGTTTGGTTTCGTGCAGGTTGAGACTGATTTTGAAGAGCAATTTGCAGATGGAAAAGTAGTAGGCTGGGAGGACCATGGCCAAGAGAATGAACCACAGCCACAGCATTCTGTCATAGATCTTGATTACTACACCACAGCGGAGGAGTTGATAGAAGTGGGACCTGAAAAGCTTAAGGAGGTAATGACCATGCTTCATGTTTATATGATCCAAGAAGCATTATTCCTCTAATTATATCTCTTTTATGTCATTTAGGCGCTGGGGGCTCTGGGGCTGAAAGTTGGTGGTACTCTGCAGCAGCGTGCGGAGAGACTTTTCCTTACAAAGGTTCGTACACTTGCTAAATCTCCTGGAAACGCATTTTGCTACATTTTGCGTGTACTGAGGTTTGGTAGGAGCATTTAGTGCTATGAGATTTAGTTGGGAGTTCAAGTCAGATTGACATTTAGTATGCCAATGGATTTGTAGCTTATGTTATAACCTTAAGGTTGTCCTATGCCTTTGATTGATTCAATTTATGTTCAGGATACGCCTTTGGAGAAGCTGGATAAGAAACATTTTGCCAAACCCATCGTGAAACAAAACGGAGATGCCAAATCAACGCAGGAGCCCGACAGTGCTAAACAGATTGCACTAACAGAGGCCAAGGTGAAGAAACTCTGCAGTTTACTGGATGAGGTTAGCTGATTGAATTACCTCTTTGCCACGTCCTTTGTTTCTCCCTAAATATTTATCTTACCTTTAACTTTCTTGTTGTCTTTGTGTAGACAATCGAAAGGACGAAACAAAACATTGTAAAGAAGCAGGCCTTGACGTATGAGGAGATGGAGGAAGAACGCGAGGGTGAGGAAGAACGTGCAGAAGAAGAAAGTGATGACGAGGAGGGCGATTTTTACAATCCACTGAAGCTGCCAATGGGTTGGGATGGGAAGCCTATACCATACTGGCTCTACAAGCTTCATGGCCTTGGCCAGGTATGTTGAAGTACCATCATCGATGCTAAAGCAAACAGTGACAAACATTACACTGACCAATCAAATTTCTGTTGTTACTTCGTGTAGAAATTTGAATGCGAGATATGTGGAAACAGTGTCTACATGGGGAGGAGAGCTTTTGAGAGACATTTTAAAGAGTTTCAACACCAACATGGAATGCGTTGCTTAGGAATTCCAAACACAAAGAACTTCAACGAAATCACTTCAATTGAGGTATATATTTGCCTTGTTGAAACTTAAAAGCAAGAGTTTGTGTAATTTGATATGTGATTTGGTTTGGTTTTCGTTTCAGGAAGCGAAAGAGTTGTGGAAGAAGATCCAGGAGAGGCAAGGGGTTAACAAGTGGAGGCCAGAACTGGAAGAAGAGTATGAAGATCGTGAAGGTAACATCTACAACAAGAAGACTTACTCTGATCTCCAACGTCAAGGTCTCATCTGATTTGGTCACATTCAGGAATGTTACTTGATGACAACTTCTCTACTTGCTGTATTACTTCAAACCTTAAATCAAGTGTACCTTTCTACTTTGTAAAATCAAACCATTTGTCATCTTTTTTGTGATGTATTCTCTTTTAGTTTCGTTTAGACCATCACAAATCGTCCTAGGTAAAACATAAAACATAAAAAAATGAAGAAAATGTTTCTCCAGTATTACATCAAAGTTGAATTAATACTATTCACAATTCATTTTGATCTTAAACCTTTATATTTATAAAATGAGCTTCAGTTTTCATGTACTTCTATATTTTATGTTAAACAATTTCTAATACTTTTATTTATTTTTATTTGAATGTTCTAAGTTCAAACATATCAATAAAATTTTGGTCTAACGGTAACAGTAGAGAATTTTAAATTTTAATTTCCTCAAGTGTTACTAATTTCTTAACATTCATTGGTTCCTCTTTTTATAGAATTTGTGTAAACATAATATATGTTTCTGTTTACATTTTAAAATTTAATTGTTACTCATTTGCTAACATCTATTCGCTGCTCATATTAGTTTTTAAGAATTTTCTTATAGAATTTGTAGCGTAGTTTATGCTATTAAATCACAAAATCTTAATTAAAAAGGTAACTTGGAATGGGCTTTCTTACTTTTTTTTTTTTATTTCACAGTCAAACGGCCATTTTCGGAAGACTATATTCGCTGACTAGTAAAACACTCCCGTGCCAACGCATCCCAACTCTACGTAGACTCTCTTTCCACCGTTGGATCTAAAATCTAATCATCCAACGGCCACAAATAAATCCCACCAAAAATATGACCGTTGGAATACAACCGTTGGCTCCTCTTCATAAGACGAGCGCTCTCTCGCCTTCTTCTTCATCACAATCTCTCAATCCTCACAGACTCTTTTACCCAAAAGAGAAATATCAAAGAAGAGTAAGAATCTGCAGGAGAGAGCGATTATGGCGACGAGAACAAACATGCCTGAGCAAGTCAGAGGTAATCTTCTTCTTCCTCTTCTTCACCTCCTCTCAATTTTCTATGTAATCAATTCGATTTCGTAAAATCTGGGTATAGCTTAATTGATTCGATTGAGTATTCATCTGATCTTTGATGGGTTTCTTCGATTTTTGCGAAATCTGGGTTTAATTCGATTGAGTATATAACTCGTGTGCCCTAACTCGGTCCCGATTCGACTCGTTCAAGAACAGATCTTGATTGTGATTTCTTATGGATTTATCTGAAACAGGTGTTCCCGTCGCAGCGGATGGTGCGAAGATCCAGAACAAAAACGGCGCCGTAAAGAACCGTCGTGCTCTCGGTGACATCGGAAACCGAAACCTCGTCTCTGTTCCCTTAGCCCAAGGAGGCAAGCCCATTAACAGGCCCATTACCCGAAGCTTCCGAGCCCAGCTACTAGCAAACGCCAACGGTGGTGAGAACAAGGCTCCGGTTCTTGCAGCCAAGAAGCCACAACAACCTCTTGTTCCAAAGAAGAATCTAGTCGTCAAGAAGGCAGCAGTGTCGTCACCTCCTAAGAGCAAGAACGTGACTTACTCATCGGTTCTCAGCGCTAGAAGCAAAGCTGCGTGTGGTGTAGCCAACAAGCCCAAGATTCTTGATATTGATGAGTCTGATAAAGACAACCATTTGGCTGCGGTGGAGTACGTTGAAGATATGTACTCTTTCTACAAAGAGGTTGAGAAGGAGAGCCAGCCGAAGATGTATATGCACATTCAGACGGAGATGAACGAGAAGATGAGAGCTATTTTGGTGGATTGGTTGTTGGAAGTTCACGTCAAGTTTGAGCTTAACTTGGAGACGCTTTACCTCACTGTCAACATCATTGATCGGTTCCTTTCGGTGAAAGCTGTTCCTAAACGTGAGTTGCAGCTTGTGGGAATCAGTGCTTTGCTTATTGCTTCCAAGTACGAAGAGATCTGGCCACCTCAGGTGAATGATTTGGTGTATGTGACGGATAATGCTTACAACAACAAGCAGATTCTGGTGATGGAGAAGACTATCCTTGGGAATCTTGAGTGGTACTTGACGGTTCCGACTCAGTACGTGTTCCTTGTCCGATTCATTAAAGCCTCGGTGTCTGATCCAGAGGTGAGTTGACTTTTGCTTATTTTCTTACAGTTTAGATTGGAAAGAGACTAATGTTGGTTTGATTTGTTGTTGTGTCTGTAGATGGAGAACATGGTTCACTTTCTTGCGGAGCTGGGGATGATGCATTACGACACGTTGAAGTTCTGTCCCTCCATGCTAGCTGCTTCAGCTGTATACACAGCGAGATGCTCTTTGAACAAGTCGCCAGCTTGGACAGATACGTTGAAGTTCCACACAGGATACTCTGAATCTGAGATAATGTAAGAATCATCAAGAACACCATCTCTGTTTCTTTTGTTCTTATTGTCTGTTAAATTGCAGAGAAACTTATATGTGTTTGTGTTGTGTTAATAGGGAATGCTCAAAGCTTCTAGCGTTACATCACTCAAGATGCGGAGAGAGCAAGCTACGTGCGGTCTACAAGAAGTACTCAAAGATCGAGAACGGAGGCGTTGCTTTGGTTTCACCAGCAAAGTCTCTCTTGAGTTCTGCTGCTGATGTGAAGGAGCCCCTTTCTGCTTAAAGTGATTTTGTGTGTGTTTTCATCAGATCTCTCTCTGATTGAGAAATTTTAAGATTCGACTTTGCTTTAAAAAAAAAACTTATTTGTTATGAGTTCAAAATATGATGTATACTTTACCTCTCTATGACTAATAGATAAGCTTTCTGATAATTGGATTATGTTTGTGTTGTTTGCATCATGCTCTGAGTGGTAACGAGCACTTGTTCCAAAATACATTATCTTAAAAATAATTATCACATTGAATCTTTAATTTTTAATCTGATAAATCACTATTTGTTATCGTCTCTCTCCTTTTTCTTATATTTAACGGATTGAATAAATTTAACTCAGTTTAATCCATCTCACTTTCAACTATTTATTCAACATCTCATTGCACCATTTAAACCGTTAAAAATAATAATTCAACAGCCTAATTGTAAATAGTCTAATAAGATATCAAAATTTTTTTTTCGGTTATCAACTACCTCCATCATTTCCCAAATAAATGTTACCACCGTCAAACTTTGCCACTGTATCTCCGTTACGACCACCACCAAATCCATAATTTTCAATGTCTTGTGCATTTATCGACACCTCTTCCTTTTTTTTTTTGTCAAACATCGACACCTCTTCCTAACAACCACTTCCTTCAACTACCACTCCATCATCCGTAATCAATAGCATACCTCTTCTTTAATCACTATGAGCTCTTTCATAATTAAATTAATTACTCAGCCACAATCATAATATCCATCACAACCACCACCAAATGTGTAACATCCACTACATATTTTGTTTCCCCCACCACCATCACAACCAATAGCACTTTATGTCTATACTATTTGTCAGTTTCATACATACATAGTATAGTTTTAGACCATTTGATAATTTCCTTAATATATACTATACCATTTGGTCTATTTCACTCTATTTACATTCTCATTTGCATATTTTTATAGGATTGAAGAATTATGTTCACATAAGCTACTCATAACTTTGTTTTCAAGTTATTTAATATTATATTAATATGATTACTAAAGAAGATGAACCATTTACACTTACATTGTGTTTTTTCTATTTGTGAAACATAGAGTAAAAATATATCTTTACAATATTCCTCTTCCCCCTCCTCAACCTCCTCATTCTTAATTAGTCACATCTGTTTTGTTCTATTTAGTCGGATCCATTCTATTTAAATTTATTTTTTTCTTTCATAAGCATTATTATATATAGCAATTTTTATGAATGAGACCTTTTTGGTTCTAAATATATGGTACATTTTTCATTTATTTGTATGTACATTTGTCCTTCAAAAGCCTAAGCCAAAACATACATTATGTTTCATAAAAAATCCTTAAATTTTGGCTCTCGTGATCTTATATATTGCTATAACTAGCAATAGTTTTGCAACAAAATATTAATGTGTTAGTTTTTAATCATGTTTTGTTCATATTAATTTTCATTTTTTGTGTTTTCTAATGTTTTTTCTATATTTTCTTGTGTTTTTCTTTTGTTTTTCTTACTTTTTGAGATTTTCTTATTTTTCTTTTAGTTATCTTTTCAGTAGTACTATACCAATAACATATTGATACGATTTTAGAAAGAAAATAACTAAAAAATTATTTTAATGTTTAAGAAATATTTTATGTTGTATATCTTTTATATCGTGTTTTACGAACATGTTACATTGAGTCACTTGTCCACTAAGTAAGTCATATACTTATAATACATGATTATACTTACACCGAGTGCAATTGCGTAAGAAAGAAACATTGTGCTGTTTTCTGATAGGTTCATCGTTTTTTTTTGTTGCAAATTTCACAAATCTTATAAATTAAAATTTACATGTGTTATATATATAAGTGCATATTTATATATATATATATTAGAAACACTGACTTACGTAATATGACTTACGTGGTATTTTTCCTGGCAAACCATTGGTTCGCACATTCAGCGTGAACCAATGCAAGCTCATTCTTGCAGTGACATCTCAATTAGATTAGGCTGCCACCGTTAAAATATATTCTATTTAGGTGACTCAACACACACGACCACTTCTTCTGAAACGATAGAAGAAGAAGCATCATGCTGTTGTTCCATTTTTTATATGCCTGTGAGGAGGGAAGGGGGGGAAGTCAATTTTTAATATGAGGTGAAGCAGAACGTGTTATATATTTATTATATATATATATATATATATATATGAAAATGACTCCACTAAAATGTAAAAACACAAAATAAAAAGTTAAAGCCAAATATATTGTTTCTGTTTAAATACACTACTTTAATTTGACCGGTATTTTCTCGGTTGAGAAAGACATCAAGGTAAACAGAATATTCAACCCTTTTGCCAAATTTAAGAGTTAAAGAGTAATGGCTTGGTTTAAGAGTTAAAGTAATAGCTTCCCTCGCCATGAGGATTGGCAAGGTGTACAGTTTTACATAAAACTTAACAACAAAGAAAGAAACAAGGGCAATGACACAGAGTGCCATTGACCAAGTGATAATGATGGTGCTGCTTCTACATCTGTTTCCTGATACATTCCGAGCCTCAATTTGGCATATCTCGCAGATCCTATTGACCATGTAGATGAGGTGATTCATGGAGTTCAGCTTAATATGTTCTCACAATCATTCCACATCCATGGATATTCAAATGGTTGACAAAGAATGAGAAGGAAGTTTGGGAAGAGAAAACTATAAAAATGCTATACCTCAAGTAAAGAGTGTTACCAATAGTGTGCAAAACTAAATGATCTATGAGAAAAAGATTATATTCAGTAAATGATCAAAAGATTACAAGGTTTTGAGAGTACATGCCCTTGGAACTTAACTTATTTTAATCATGTTTTGGTCATATTAATTTAAACTTTTTTCTTGCGTTTTTAATGTTTTTTTTTGTGTTTTTCTTATGTTTTTCTTCTATTTATTTTGTGTTTTTCTTATTTTTCCTTTAATTATTTTTTCAGTAGTACAGTAGAAACTCTATAAATTAATAAATACAATAAACTAATCAAAAAAACTTGATCCCGAATCATGTCGGTTCATAATATGACACAAATTGATAAAATAATAAAATAATAATTTATTAGAATTTTTATACGTAAATGTATAGTCTCACTAAAAATATAAATTAATAACACATCAATTTCTTTTGATAATATTTAGTAAAATTATATCTAATTAATTTATATATGAAAAATAAACTTTTTAATAAAATAATATCGATATATTATTAGTATAATAGATTAAAAACTCTATAAATTAATAATGTTGAAAATATCATACACCGCATGGTGAAGCTTGGAGCATGGTGAGACTCGACCTTGGAAAAAATTAAAAGAGAGAAAAAAATTCTATTATGAGCTTCAATTTATTGATATATAATAAATAAATAAATTTCATTCGAAAATTTGAATAAAAGTATTTTTGATAAACAATTTCATATATATATATATAAGTGAAGTGAAATGTATAGGTTAATAACTGGATTATAAATTAATTTAATTGATACAAAAATCGAGAAACATTTATATTCGTCATAATAATTTCTTAAAACTAATTAAAGTATTAAGATACTTCTAGTTAAAGATACACAACACATTAGCTTTAGACGTTTAAGACAAAAAAAAACTTGTAATTGTCCCCACGTGTCAATGAAGGTTTGTTTATTAATTAATTTGCGATGTTATTAAAAAAACAAAAACAGTGAAACCTTTGGAACCACGCGGAAGGTTATTTATTATCAGCCGAAAAAGTGTGGTAGCTTTGGTTAGTTATCCAGAAAGGTATTGACAACGAAAGCATAGCTCGCAGAGAAGATGATGACGACGAGCTTCTCTTCTCCTCCTCCTCCTCCATCATCAACTTCCAGATCCCTACTCCTCTTCCCTTCATCTCACCTCAAACTCCCCCCTCGTCTTCTCTTACATGGTCGCTCTACACTCTCCTGCTCCGCCGCCGGCACCAACAACGGACCTCCTCCCGCCGGCGACTCTGTTCCAAAGCAAGTACCCTTTTGCCCCTTCTCTTCGTTTATGTATTCAAAATCGAACCTTTTCGATTATAGTTTCGTAAAAACCGAACCTTTTTGTTTGTTTGTGATTGCTTCAGTAACTTCTGTATCATTGAGGGATCAGAGACGGTCCAAGACTTCGTGCAGATGCAGCTTCAGGAGATACAAGACAACATTAGGAGCAGACGCAACAAGATCTTTCTCCTCATGGAGGAAGTCAGGAGGCTACGCGTTCAGCAACGGATCAAGAGTGTTAAATCCATCAGCGAGGATGAGAACACTGTCCTCGAGGCGACGGAGATGCCTGAGATCCCTTCTTCCATTCCTTTTCTCCCTAACGTGGTTAGTTACTTTAGAGACAAAGCACGTCCTTGTTGTTGTTTAATGCAAATCTTGTCTTTTTAATTTTTGTTTTGTTTTGTTTTGAAAATAGACGCCAAAGACTTTGAAACAACTCTACTTGACCAGTGTGGCTTTGATCTCTGGAATCATTTTCTTTGGTGGCTTGATTGCGCCTAAGGTAATGTAACAAAGTATCTTTCCTTGAACACAGCATTAGCATATGTTCTTGAATGATTTTTTTTAAATGGTCAGCTTGAGCTTAAGGTAGGATTAGGAGGAACCTCTTACGAAGATTTTATAAGGAGTTTGCATCTTCCCTTGCAATTAAGGTACTACCACTAGTGAAATTGCTTGAATTTTTAATTATAATTTTTCATATCATATCTAGTAATTATAAAAAATATTATATGTTATTTTTTATCTGTGATACAGCCAAGTAGATCCCATTGTGGCATCATTTTCTGGGGGAGCGGTGGGTGTTATTTCAACATTGATGCTAATTGAAGTTAACAATGTTAAACAACAAGAGAAGAAGAGGTGCAAGTACTGCCTTGGGACTGGTAATTGATTTATA
This sequence comes from Brassica rapa, assembly GCF_000309985.2. Taxonomy (NCBI): domain Eukaryota; kingdom Viridiplantae; phylum Streptophyta; class Magnoliopsida; order Brassicales; family Brassicaceae; genus Brassica; species Brassica rapa. The sequence continues at coordinate 960,137 of NC_024796.2, read as the reverse complement.
TATCAATCCTATGGACTATAATGTAAACTGTTGATTGTTTTTTTATTTGAACAACTTCTTAAATGATATGTGTTTGCTTAGGATACTTGCCATGCGCTAAATGTTCTGCTAGTGGTGTGTGCTTAAGCATTGATCCAATAAAACGAACTAGAGCTTCAAGCCTGCTTCTGCAAGCTCCGACAACGGAAAGGTGTCTGAACTGTTCCGGCGCAGGAAAGGTAAAAGCTGTCTGAACAACATTTTTATACAATCTGACCTGAGTGCGTATGCTTAGTCTTTGTTTTTGTGTGTCTTTGTGTATGAATCAGGTGATGTGTCCGACATGTCTATGTACTGGGATGGTCACAGCTAGTGAGCACGACCCACGATTTGACCCTTTCGACTAGAAAACGATCGCATCTTTTGTATGTACATTTGTCCTTCAAAAGCCTAAGCCAAGACTCTGTACTGAAGAAAGCCATATAAATGTTTACATAGTTAAGAAAAATAGGATTTATAGCTTTTGTCCAAAGCATATAATTACATAGTAAAAGTTCATAAGCCCTTAAACATTATTTGATAAAGCGAATTTCTTTCAAATTTGCTTATGTTATCATCATGTTCATTTAGAAGAAAAACTCATGATATTTTGCTTAGTGAATAAATATGACATAACCAATACAATAATAATGTTAACAATAGTTCTGTTAAATCATCCGGTGATCACAATAATTAACTCCGAATAGCAAATCAAATAGAATAACCAAAAGCCAGTCAAAAACAAATTTGGATTTTCATTCGGGTTTTGTTTACCATCATCACAAACAAATACAATGAATAAGTGACAATAATGTTGGGAGCAATGTTGTACATCAAACTTCTTTTATCGAGCTATTTTTTTTTTGGGCAGAGGACACAGAATAAACCAGAGCATTCAAAGGACCACATATTGTAAAGCTATGTAAATGTTACTTCCCTTTCTTCCCAAAAAACTGTACAGTACCACAATCTTTTAAAGTGGGAATAACTTATACTATGTCAACGTGGGTCTTTTCTTATGAGACCCTAATGTAGCAGACCGTGGCGTGGCGATTCTTATTTAACGCGGAACTCGTGTCTGAAAAGGGTCAAGTTTTGGGTGAACTTGTCTCTGTTCTTCTGATCCAACCCACGCGATATGTCTGTCATAAGACTGTCAAAGCAGGCTGAGAGACGCTGGTGTTGATCCACTGGCTGCAACACCATCAAAATTTTAAGTAATCAATATAGAGCCTTACATAAAAGAAACACTTGTGTAAAGAAAAAAAAACGAGTTTTGGATTTATCACCTGTGAGGAGAGGATCTTAGCTTTCAGATCAGAGAATATCTGGTTGGATTTATATAAGGTTAGACGAATTAACAAAAAAAAAAAACCATTTCGGAAACTGAAAGATAAGAAATTACCTGCTCACTTATAAGAATCAAGCTTAGCATTGGCCTGCTGAGACTCCATTGATTGCCACAATCTTCGAACAAAACTATTTCAAACAGCGTCTTCAATATCTGCTTGTAAGAGCAAACCCGTTTAAATAAAAAGGGATTAAATCTAATTTTTGTGTTGCAATGAATCTGACAAACAGAAATGATGAGTTACCTCGGGGAACAAGCTAGGGCAGTCTGCAATGTGCTGTGCAAAACGAATAGCAGCTGGGGAAGTAGGTGCTTCACCCATTGTGATGTTGTTGAAATAATACGTAGCAAGATTATCTACAGCTACTGCACACTGTAACGATTATTTATATCAATGTTTAAAAAGACATTTCGCAGTATAAATCTTTCAAAAAATAATTGATTACAAAATTCTCACTTGTGATGAAATACTCGTGTCCAACCCCTTGAGTCCAGATTCAAGAGAGCCTACGAGATGCATAAAAGTGGCAGTATCCAGTTTCAATATAAAGGTTATATGACTGCCACACAGGACCTCGACGAATCCAAAGTATGCCTTTGTAAGCTGAAAGATGAAAGAAAGACGACAAAGATTTGAGATTAAGAGTGCACACAGATAACTAAAAATCAAAGACTGGTTGATTGAATCACTGAACTAAATGTGAAGGCATCGGGACAATAAAAATACCCAGTGGCACACATACCTTGCGATATGCTAATATATCGGCCAAGGGTATTGCCAGGGTCATCTTCAATGCGATATCAAGTGCATCCGCAAGAGCCCGATCGCCATAGAGTTCAAACACACCAAAATTGCAATAATTCCCCGAAAGCGCTGACCATTAAATGATTATTAAGTATCACAACACATGATAATAATAATCAAAAAACAAAGAGTCAAAAAGATTAATTCTCATTGGTTCTATAATGTCAAAATCATGTTCTAACCTCTTGATAGAATAGTCAGTGAAACCCAGATCCCCTTGTATTTATAGGCGTATATATCCGCAACATTTGGAAGGGCTAAAATCCTTGAACCATAAGCCACAATCAATTTACTGACTTCCCGGAAAAGCAGGATGCCATTTGGAGAAGAAGAATCAAAAGTAAGGCGCTGGGTTTTGTTATGCACAAACTCAGCCATGAACTTCAACAACGGAGTCGTAACCTACATCAACAGACAAAGAAGAGAAGATGAGGCAAAGGCACCAATATTCACAAAAATGTCAGAAAGAAATTAACATGACAGTGGAAACCACTTATGGAAATTAGATATTGATTAATGCTAAATTATAGAGATAAAACCATATATATATATATATATATATATATATATATATATAAGTAGACTCAGGTCAGTGAACTATATAATACAAGCCAATGGAGCAGAACGGATAACTAAATACCTCTGGTGTGTCGAACCAATGTGAGATCCCTCTCAAAAGAAGTGGCATGTGTGCAGGATAGAGCCAGTCAAACAAAAGACCATAGCTTCTCCGACTGAAATTAAAAGAGAGCTTAAATAATTCATAAGATTGTAAAATGTCTATGGATGTTAAAGTCACAAGCTGTAGTCAAGACCTGCTAGTAGCCATTGTAATTCCTCTTAAATCCCGCATCAACCCGATCACAGCGAACTTCACAGCATCAGTGCGAAACATGGAATCTGGTGTTAGTTCCAGGGTGCGGAAAACCTAGCATGATTGAATAAAAAAAGTGGTTTACTGACTTGTTACATACGCTTAAACTATTTACAAGAACTTAGATTCCAATACACCATTACAATTATGATAGAAAGCTATGCATAGAAAGCTATGCATAGAAAGCTATGCATACTACAGAGAATACAAAACTACTATGCGATGCGAATTTGCCTATAAGATATAATAAGATATTATGATATGGAAGAATAACTGTGTAGGATATCGAACTATGCCTTAAACTGAAAAAGTGAAACGAACAAAGCAAATTTCACCTCTTCTTCAATACAAAACTTTTCATCTCTTCTTCAATAAAAAAATATGCAACTCCATCATCATAATCAGACAACAGAATCACTATTGTAAATGAAAGCTCAGAGATAAGACGCGGAAAGAAAATAGGTATAACCTGAAGAAGTGGTTCCATCGAAGTTTTAAACTTTATTGAGCTATCCTCCATGAAAATCAGCCAGCCAATTGTGTAGTAAAACGTTGTTCTGCTGCGAGAGCATCTGTACTCCTCTAAGAATGGAAACTGCTCCCTCTGGAATTAGACAACTCGCATACTGAGACTATTGCTGGTGATAAATTTGAATGCATAATGCTGTCCACACACACAAAAAAAAAAGAATATTTGGAGACGAATTACTGTGTGGTTAGAAATAATAAAGGTCACTGTGTCCAGCTTTAAAAGCAGCTTTCCGGTCATATATCTGCAAGAGGAAAAAAAAATCAACACGGAAATGCATGAGCTAATATAACATCAATTTAAACAGGTATAATGGAGTTACCCAGATGCCAACTCCAGAAATAAACTTAGCGTGTGACTAATAACTTCTTCACTCTATAGAAACAAAAGACAGGTGTGACTTTGATGTTTATAGCGGCGTGTTAAAAAGGTAAAGAACACAAGATTACCTCTGCATAACATTTTAAGTTTGTAGCAATCTTGCCAACAATAAGGTTCAGCAACACTAGATGATCGTGGAGCCCAAGGAGTTCTTTCAATCTTTCATACAACTGCTGCAACAGAATGGTAGTATCAGGAACTAACGTAAATAAAAAAAAAATTATATAAAAGGAAACAAGTTTGCATTTACTTTTGATGAATGCATGGCCTGATCACCAACGTAAGACTTCCGGAAATTCTGGAAGAATGTAAGAATGGCACGATCAAGCCTTTGTTTACTTATTTCACCATATCTCTGCAGAAAGAAAGTGTCATTTGATTACTTTACAGATGATATAAAAGTAGTGAATTCTTCTGGGAGAAAAGGAACCCCAACACGTGCAGCACACAGTTGTTGAAACGTTATCACAGTATCCTATACTAACGTTAATGAGATCACTCTATAATAACAGTTGTGGTTATACAGGCTTGGGAACATTTAAGCTAGATCTTTCAGCTGTATTCATGAGTGATTGTTTAAAAGAAGTGCATATAAATACAAATGGTGCCATACATCAAGTGGCAGAACAACCATACGTAATTTTCATCTTCATGGTTAAGATCCACTTTTTTACCAAATAATGGAAGTACTAAATCCAACGAGATCATCTACAAGACTACAAACATTTTCTGTTTTTAATTAATTGCAAGCAGAGATGTATACCTGTGTGTGCAGTCCGCTGTCCATAACATTTACTAGCTGCAAAACACGAGCAGAGAGTTCAGCATCAAGCACCTCTTGCGTCTCCACACTGCACCATATATTTAATTTCCATTGTTCATACTTCATATATTGTTTTGTTCCTCAAACAGCCTAAAGCAAAAAAATCTCAGGAATCAGGATAGCATAGCAACTTACCTACAACCGCTGCACTGCTTGATTTTAACAATAGCGGCAACAATATGAACAAGCCATGACAATTTCGCTTCAATAAGTGTCAGTTCGGAATTGTCAGCAAACTGTTGGTGCGCTCTTTCCTGTTACACGATCACTCAGCTAGAGCGACTAAGACACAAACATCGACAGAGCGGCAACAAGCAAAACAAATAATAACCGTTGGCTTTACCCTATATGATTGCAGAAGAGGCTCCATTGTGTTTATTATATACGTGCCAGTTCTTTCATACTGCATGATAAGAATCTCAGATGCAGTTTAATTGTATTAAGTTAAGATACAACATTATCCAAGGACAATGTGAGCAAAAACAAGGGTACCGCATGACAGACAAATCCAGAATAAAGGATAACCTGAAATCTGCATAGGTAAGGAAAGCAATCCAGTTCATCCTGCAGAACTTCAACTTTATCCAAAGGATGATCAGTCGGATCATCATCGGGGACACTAGCCTGGAATGAGGTACATATATCAAAGAAAAACTACAATTTTGAAGTGGAAACATTTCGGAATAAGCGGTGTTATACCTGCACAGAATTGAATCTGGAGATGATAAAACCTTCTGTAATTTTAGGTACAAATTCATCTAGTAGACTTGGTGAATCACCCTTCAAGTATGGGACAGATGCTACTAATCTGGACCACATTCCTAGAAGGTAGTACACGCTGCTGCTGGCCCACTGAAAGAAAAAGTCCCTCAGATTTTGCAAGCTAGATACCATCTCAGCTAACCATTTAAGCTATAGTAACATTGATCATGTTGAATGGCACGGCCTTTAAGGAGATACGTAGTGTCTATAATAGGTTTGCTAATGCATTCGCTAACATAAACTTGCGGAAATTTACCTGCCATGACTGGAGAGATTTTAGTGTAAACTCTGCCACCAACTGTATCCACTCACCGTAGCCATCCATCTTCACAAGCTCCGAAAGCTACAGATGAATTCATACATACTATTACATAAGATATGAATTTATCAACCATATGAACCAATAAACCATGTCCAAATTAACCTCCAATTTTTTTACAGTAACTCCGCACAGCGAAAACGATTACATGCTGGCACTAACATCTTGTTATATACCACAACTAAAGAACGTCCAGAGAGAAATCAAAGCAATACAAAGCACAAGTGCCCCAATCCATTATTTTCAACTACAGTTTAGGCAAAAGAGGTGTGTATTCCCCCAAGAGAACAATGTTAAATTTACAGAAAACTTTAGTACATAGTGTTTCTGAGCTATCACTGAATTCAAAAGTACATGTCGCATCAGTAATCACGAATAGCTACGACTGTCCGGCTGTGGCATATTGCAAAAAGGAACAAGTGTACATTTACCCAAGTACATGGATCTTAACATAAATTCTAGCTATGACACATATAAAATTATGCAAACAGTAATGTGGGGATTATAAAAGAATATTACCTGGTAATTCAACCTAAAACGCCCAAGTAGACGGCAGAACACATGGTAATTATCATGATCAGCAAGACCTGATTCATCAAAAGCAATTTGTATTGACGAAGATAAGGGGCCGGGATCAGCTAAGTAAAATCAGTGGGGTAAATATGCATTCAAACACAAAATTAACACATACGTAGACTACAATGTTAGCAGACTACATAACTAAGATGCTGGAATTTCAGTCATGAAGGGCTACAAATTGGTAAATGAGACAGTTGCATACAGTGAGCTCAATTTTTACAGTAAATCCGACAGTACAATACATCCAACATACCTTTTCCTGTTTGAAGAATTTCTCTGGTTCCAGTCATCAAATGGGCTAAAAACGTAGAGCGGGTAGCATCATTTGTGAACAGAGAACGTCTTACAGAAGCCAATCGCACCAAGCACTCAAGTGCCTAGAAATTAATACAGAGGAACATTAACAAATAGCTAATTCCAAATCATCTATAACTACCTATTCCATCCAAACTGTACATTTACAAATCAGATCCACAATGATATTACTGCAATTGAAACACGTTTCCTCACACTAAAGATGGATAAAAATGAAGAGAAAAAACAAATCACGTTTCATTTTACTGAAAAATGCTTATATGCCTTTCTCTCCCAGAACAGAAAAAAAGAGGACAATATGGATATGGACATACCTCTTTCGAAAGAGGTGACTCTGTACTACCATAATAATCGAAAAATATCTGCAGCGTGGAGGAATCCTCCAATACTGACCTCCACGACGTTGGAATCTAAGAATTATCAGTTACACAAGAAGTTATTACAGCATGAAAAACGAGTACCAGAAATACATAGGCACTAAGCGTTGACAAACAGGAAAACAATAACACGATATTAGTGTTCTACCTGAACTGTGCCAAACTCTTCTGTGCTTTCATCAATTGAAGTTCCAACGAAATCAAACGATACACACCTCAGTGAAAGGGAAAGCGCCAATTCTTGTAAACGCCCAGTAGCTGGTTACAAGATAATGTCCCACTCATTACTATTGAACTAAAGAGAAAAGAAAATGAAATTCCCAAGCCTATGCCTAGACAAACAGAAAGACATCGACAAAAATAGTAGCATACTCCACTTTTTCAAAACATTCCAATATTCCACTAGTATATATTTTCAAGATGGTTTTCTACCTTGGCATGATGGGAAATAATGAAAAATTAAGATGACAAACATGACCCATCCAACAAAAAAAGAATTTCCTAAAGTGGTATCAATTCATATACAGCCAGCAAAATTCACACATGCGCAACCAACAATATAGGTTGATGACATCAATGCATTACAAGATTAAGTTCATAATATTACCATCATTTCTCAGATAGCTTAATGAAGTCAAAGCTATTCGGAATATTTGAAATAAGGATTGATCCCTAAAGTTGCAGGCAACCCTCCGGTGACGTGTGGACGGCAGCCCTGGATTAGGCTAAGAATTGAGAAAAAGATAGATGAATAAATGTCAGTAAGTATATCACAAAAGTAAATAAATGGACAATATTCTTGAGACGCAACATATATCTACAATGTTCATCTTACCTGATTCATCTCCTGCACAAGTTGATCCAGAATTCTTAATCCAATAGAATAGTGATCCGAGGAACCCTATTCAAACAACATTTATGAAAGAAACATATTTTAGCAAGCTCGTGTTAAGAATCTACAACTTCTACAAAAGTATCCTCCACATGGGTTTATGCAATATAATGTCCACAAGGCACTAAGAAACAATGTAAATACAAAAACCATATATCAAAGAAGATGCACCACCTGTTCCAAGAAGTTTGTTGATTCCTTAACCACATCCCTGAATCTATCATCATCTAACCATCCAAACTTTGTGAGCCGGCAAAGCAGTTGAATGAGCGAAGCAATAACAAATGGTTGCATCTTCGGTCCTCTTGTAGCCAGATAATTCACTATATAAGCCCCTAGGAAAACCAACACAACACCAGGAAAAAAAAAGATATTAAACGCCAGAAAAGAGATACATCTAGGCATATGGGTTGGAGGATTGCATATGAAGTTTACTTATATCAAGGCGAAGATTCAGCGGCAGGGTGTGATCCGTCACTTGCTTCAACAAACTCGAGCTAGCGAGCATCAAGGAATAAGGTTTTGACGAATTGTCGAGAATGTATTGACATTGTGATATATAATCCGTATTCACGGAAAAGCATCTCAGACTATTTTCAGCGTGAGCCCTCTCAGCTGAATCCTGTGAGTTGTACAATCTCTCGCATAATGCCTCAAGTTGCGCCAAGCTCTCCATCGGTAACGACGCAGAATCTGACCAAAAAGGTACAAAAAATAGATACCACTACCGTTTCAACAAGAATATTTCGACAAGATTTCAGTTTTAATAGAGTATCCTGACTTATAAAGTGCTGAGTTTCAACAAAAGAAGGGGACGAATCATTACAATAGCACTGAATCAAACAAGCTGCAGGAGAAAAAAAATCAAATTACCGATTTTCACAATAAATTCAACCCACAATTCTAATCAAACACCAAGATCCAAACAGAGATGGAACGATATTAACAATGACAAAAGCCCAGTGTATCAGTTAATAATGTACAAATTCTACCAGCGAATATAATTAGATCTCATACAGCAGAAAGGCAAGAGAGGGAGTTACACAAGTAGTAACCGAAAAAAAGGTGATAGCCTAATGGGAGAGTTAAGTTCCTAACTCTGCATGATGGACACCTCACTCCAGCTCACTCACTACCCGGGTTGATTTCTGTTTAAAACGTCAAAATCCAAAACTTCAGTTGCCAGTTGCCACACAACTCACACTAGTAACTCATACAAAACGCCAGACTTACATAAAGTATAAAAGCTACAACTCTAAAAGAGATAATCAAATACCGCTATAACTTTGGTTTATCAGAAAATATCACATTATCAAGTCACACATTAATCACATATATGCGCAGACTTGGCAATATCATTCTGCCACAGCTACATCTTAGCTTATGCCATGGAAGTCATGTTCGTTTGGTTGCCGCAGTTTTCGGCGTCGGCGTCGGCATCAGCTTTAATGAAAATAGTTGTTGTTCGTTTCGACGCCGACGCAGTTTTAATTGCAGACGCAGAATTTTTTGGCGATCGACGCGAAGACGCAGTACCGGCTTATCAATGAAACGAACAAGAGTTTATTAAAAAAATTGACGCCGACGCAGCCACAAGTAGCTGCGTCAACCAAACGAACAGCACTGGAAGCTCACGGAAAGTGTGTTAGCGAAACAATAAACGAATCATTCAAACTTATCTATGCTACGATGAATCATCTTAACCACTCGATAGAAAACCTAGATTTCGTATTTTTCAATCATATCCTAATCATTTCAAGGAAAAACACAGGAAGAGGATCTATTCATCCATCTTCATCACTTCAACAATCACGAGATTGAGGTCAATAAACCATCCACCGATGTGAGAATAGAAACTTTGCCTCACCAGCGATTGAGCTGGGCAGCAACTTCCGATTTGTTATCCGGCGAGTTTTTCTCCGGCGAACTGAAATCTCGATTCGATGGTAACAACGAAGAAGAAGAGACGTGAAGACTGATCGGGGGCGGGCGATGACAGCGTTTTAGAGCATTTCGCAGATTGTTACATATTAACTTCGTTTTTGTTTATAGATGCTGCTCTCACCTCTCTATCTCGCTCGAGCGCTTCAAGATGGGCCGAATCTTACTCTTTAATGGGCCTGGGCCTGATAAGAAACATCCTCACGACTGTTGAGCCAACCACTTCACTCGCAGACGCAGTGTGTGTGATTCGTGGAGGAGAGTGACGATGGAGAATAATGACAAGAGATGGTCCCTCGCCGGAAAAACCGCTCTGGTAACCGGTGGTACTCGCGGAATCGGGTATAGCATCAATTTAGATCCGATTCTTAATTTCGATTTGAGTTTTTTTTTTTTTTTTTGCATGATTGATTGATTGATTGATAAACCTGTTAAGGCGAGCGGTCGTGGAGGAGCTAGCGAGATTCGGGGCAACGGTTCATACATGTTCAAGGAGCCAGGAGGAGCTCAAATCATGCTTGGATGATTGGAAGTCCAATGGTTTAGTGATAACCGGTTCGGTTTGCGATGCTTCGGTTAGGGATCAGAGGGAGAATTTGATCCAGGAGGTTTCGTCTGTCTTTAGCGGCAAGATTAACATCCTTGTAAGCTTCTTCTTCCACACATAAACTGATCTTGTAATCGTTTATTGCATTAGCTCAGCATCCTTACAAGTTCCTTATCCGACAGAAAAAAAAAACATTTTGTTGGTCCTAGCCTTGAACTGGTCGTTTTGCTTTGAATCAATAAATGTAACTTAAAAAGTTTATAGCTTCTTCTGTTAGACTCATTTAAGTTTCTATCTGTTAGTGAACATTACTGGCACAAGTTAGTGGTTTGAATCATTCTCTTAATCGCTTATTGCAATAGCTCAGCATCTTTATAAGTCTACAGAACAACCATCGAACCAATCTATTTGGTTGGTCCTAGCCTTGAACTGGTTGAGACTTTAGCTTTGTGTCATTTCAGTAAAGTGTAACTTAAGGCTTTTAGCCCTGATCATGTAAGTTTCCATTAGGGGTTTGAATCGTTCTCTTTACCCTTATGAAAGTTTTTCGATTTGATTTGATTTGTGTTCAGGTAAACAATGTTGGAACTAATTTAAGGAAGCCAACGGTCGAGTACACGAGTGAGGATTATGCTAAAATCATGTCGACCAACTTGGAATCCGCTTTCCATTTTTCCCAAATTGCACATCCTCTTCTAAAAGCATCTGGGGTTGGGAGCATTGTGTTCATCTCCTCTGTTGCTGGACTGGTGCATCTTAGTAGTGGATCTGTCTATGGTGCAACTAAAGGTGAGCCCGTCTTCTTCATTGATTCAGAGAAACCATTAATAAAGGAGGTTGAAGGTAGATGGGTTTGTTTTTCACAGGAGCACTTAATCAGCTTACAAGGAATCTAGCTTGCGAGTGGGCAGGAGACAACATTAGAACCAATTGTGTTGCGCCATGGTACATCAAGACCTCACTTGTGAAACCGGTATCTCTTCCTATACTCCCTAAAACAATGCATATGGAACACTGTTTCAGTTAGTAGAGATTGGCATATAAAGCAAACTGAAACAGAAACGTTTAAACTTTGCAGCTACTCGAGAAGAAAGGTTTTGAGGAGGCGATAGTTTCGCGTACCCCACTTGGGCGCGTTGGAGAACCAGAGGAAGTCTCGTCGCTGGTTGCTTTCCTCTGCCTTCCCGCAGCGTCTTACATCACCGGTCAGGTCATTTCTGTTGATGGAGGATTCACAGTCAACGGCTTCAGTTACACCATGTAACCAAAAACCTCTCATCGCAACTTTACTAATAATAAAAACAAGAACCCGTTCGTGTGGTTTCTTCCCATTAGTCTTTGTAACTAATAATATTCTCACATTTGCATTTTCAAAATCGTCATTAAATAAATCAATGCACAGTTATGCACCAGTTTGTGTATATACAGATACAAATGATGGAAAGAGAATGATTGAATGTTATAATTCAGGTACAGATTATGCTACTTATATAATAAAAAAAAGTGAGTATTGTAAAGTAAAATCACTAACACAGTCTTGAAATGTATGAGCATAACTACAGCAAATAAAGTAACTTGGTCAAGTATGTCTGCATCATCAGACCATGGTTACTTGACAACATGATGGCTGCTCGGTTTGCTTCTACATTCTGTAGTAACCTGTGACTTAAAGTTCACTGTAGTTTCGCCATACAGCTCGAAACTCTTCACGGAATGTGTTTAAGCGTGCCTTGAGATTCGGTGTTCTCACGCTTGCATGAACTATAACCACTGTTGAGAGAGAACATCTCATGTCAAAAACAAAACTCCATCAAAGGACATAACAAGTGGAATAACTTACCGAAGAGGGAAGTGAGAAATGCATAGAGGACCCACAACAAGCCGCAGGAAGAGAACCACATGACAAGACTGGCTATAATACATAAGCAAATCAAGACAAGATCAGTTTTGTTAGCATTAATAATACATATCAAGGGATGGTGAGTATTCAAGTTACCTGTTAGGAAAATAACGACGAATACCCATCGTGGTTTCCCACAAACGTATACTGTCTTTCTTGCTGCTGATCTCCCACGGATGACAGGCCTGTAAGTGCCCACAATATATAGAGTTGTCCAAGAGCTCTCTTTATATTTTCAATGGCAAATAACTAAGAAAGAAACTCACATGTGGGGAGGCCTCATTTTTGCGGCCATGTGTGGAGAGAAAAGCCTAATAGTCCTTATAAACTTCTCATTAAAAGTAGCCGCAAAACTGCAAAAGACACAACACCTTTAAGCTTCAACACCCAATAGATTCTGCTAGGCAGAACACTAGCACCCAATAGATGGATGCCGGATAATAACATGAACAATCAAAACCGGGATGAAACACTCAGATATGAACGAACTAAGACCATAAAACCTCTCAAATCTTATACTCAAAAGTCCAGTTCAAGAGCAAACATTGAAGACAAAGGAGCCTATCATCCTCGAATCTATGCATATACCAATTAGAAAAGCCACCTAGAAACACCATAAAACTTATCTATTTCAAGAGGCAACCATTGTATACAAAGAAGCCTAGCATTTGCCGTGAAGCCACAATCGTATAGCAAAGCAGAGAGATATAAGTAGAAACTAATACAAATCAATTACCTGTCGTTAAGGAAAGCTATGCTTAAAGCCGTAAAAACAGTACCCACAATAGCCAATGGTCTTGTAATCAACGCAAGACCTGAGTCAACACAAACAAAAAAACATCTATCAACAAGATCTTCAATTAAAACCCAAAAAGACAAGATTTTTTACACTAACCCAGAACGAAAATCACCAGGATAAAGTAATTCGTCCGGTAGCTGCAAACATAAACGAAGATCATAAGACCAAAATCAAAAAGCTCAGAATTTGAAGATAGAGGAAGAGTGAAAAATGATTACTAGTAGAGATTGCATTTGAGACGGCTCTTCCACTTGGAGAACGAGCGAGGGAACGCGAATCTAGAGAAGAACTCTCCCAAGGAACGAGGAGGCGTCGACCATTCGACTTCTCTTAGGGCCTCGATCACATCCTCTGCTGCTACGTTGTCCCAATCCATACCCCCCTCGATTAATCGGAAACTGAGAACGGCGCAAGATTGAAATCGATTTCAGCTCCGACGACGGAGAAAAACCAAAGCTCACCGATGAGTTTTCGGATTCGAATTTGATTTCGATTCGTTTAATCAAAGCTTTTTGTTTTCGCCCTAGGGTCAATCGTGCCCCCACACCTACGTGTAGTTCTGATGACGTGGCAAATTGTGGGGGAAAAAAGATAATAAAAAGAGTAATAAATGTCTGAGACTGGTTTTGAACCAGGGCCTGAGACTAACGTGATAACCGAGTACACCACCCAAACGATATTGTTTTCGAACTATTGTCCGTCGTCCCCACCTACGTGTAGTTCTAGTCACAAGGCAAACTTTAGGGGAAAAATACTAAAAAAAAAGAAAAATGAGTGTCTGAGCCCGGGTTCGAACCGGGGGCCTCTAGTGTGTGAGACTAGCGTGATAACCGACTACACCACCCAGACGCTTTGTTTGAATTGTGGTCTTCTTTGTCAACCTGCCGAGAATGATTAACGAAGAGTAGTAGTAGTGCAACGTAGATAACAGAATGTTTGCTGTTTCGTTTGTAACTCGTACCACATCGTGCCGTTTTGAGCTCCGCGTTTCTCTGTTACCTCACTACGGCTCTACCACCAACCACAACTTGCATCTCGCTCTCTCATATTCTCTTTTCCGAGAATCTCGGAGTATTTTCGTTTTCATATTCACTTTTAGCGTTTCAGATTCGTTTCGTTAAGAAACCAGATCGACATGGCAGCTGCTTCAGGTTTAGCTTCATCGTCACTCGATACAAGTAAACTGATGATATTCTTTGGATCGAGCTCACTTTTTTTTTTTTAAGTTACAGGAGATTCGTATGAGGAAGCGTTGGCTGCTTTATCTTCTTTGATAACGAAACGAAGTCGTGCTGATAAGAGCAACAAAGGGGATCGCTTCGAGCTTGTCTTTGATTATCTTAAGGTCTTTCCCTATTCTTTACCTTTTTTTTTGTTCTGCACCTTTTGTTTTTCTCTGCTTAGGCTTTTTCGTAATCTGTTTGCAGCTACTTGACCTGGAAGAAGACATGTTAAAGATGAAAGTTATCCATGTAGCTGGAACCAAAGGCAAGGTAATAACAACAACTTCCACTTGTGGAGATGTTTTGTAATATAACAGCAAGTACTTTTTTGTCATAAGGAGTTTGTTTATCTGTTTTGCTTCATGCAAGTCTATCTTAGTCATTGTTCGAAAAAATAGCTAGGTAGACGCCTTATAGAAGATTATTGTTTAGACAAATGTCATTTTTGAACTTCTAAATCGATTCTGTAAAAAAAAATTCAGTTTGAAAAAATCGTTTCATTCAGACTAATTTTTGAACACCTAGACCAATTTTTAAACGCCTAGACCAATGTTTAGAACACTGATGAAACTGTTTTATTGTTTGAACGGTTAATTACTATTTGTCATTAGGAGTTTGTTTATGTATTTGTCTGAATGGTGGTTGATTACTATTTGATTCAAGCCTTCAGTGAACTTTTTTTTATCAAAGTGTTTTATTGTCTGCATGGTTGATTACTTTCTGATCCAGCTGATAACGTTATCCTCTTTTCTTTTTATTTTGGCCTGAAGGGATCCACATGTGCCTTTACTGAGTCTATTTTACGAAGCTATGGCTTCCGAACTGGACTCTTCACTTCACCACACCTCATTGATGTCCGTGAAAGATTTCGCTTAGACGGGTAAGTTTATCTATGCTTTTTTAAATATTTTGAGAAAGAAAATTTAGATATGTGCTTATAGAAGCAGAAACCTGATTGCAAACAATACCTCGTTGGCATAATCATTTATTTTTGTTTGTTGAAAACATACTAGTTTTGGCATATGGTTAAATACTCTGTTTTTATTTCTCAATGTAACGTTCATATATCCATAATCAGCAAACGAAGCAATGAATATTCTTCTTTACTGAAAATTGCTCTGTTTCGGTATAGTTGATGTGTTTCATTTGTGCAGTAAGGACATTAGCGAGGAGAAATTTTTGGTCTATTTCTGGTGGTGCTATAACAGGCTTAAGGTATGGTGTCAGTGTGCATAGATTCAAATGAAGATAAAATGTTTGTTGACTATTTGATTTGCAGGAGAGAACTAACGAGGAGATACCAATGCCTACATATTTCCGCTTCCTTGCATTGCTAGCTTTTAAAATTTTTGCTGCAGAAGAGGTTTGATATGCCAATCTTGTACCTTTATTTGAGTAGTTTCTTACAAGTTACATGATAGAGGTGAAACCTCTACTATTTATTAATACTTCTCTTTGCTTCCTTATGCAGGTAGATGCTGCTATATTGGAGGTAGGATTAGGTGGGAAGTTCGATGCCACCAATGCGGTAAGTTTCACCTCTTTCTCGTGCTATTTTCCCTAATAAGATGTATCCCTTTTGACCTAACAACTAGGTTAGCGTTCATAAGACAACTACCATAGATAGGATCGGAACCATATTTTTAGTTATTAGACACTAAATTTTGTAATGATATCATCAAAATACTCCAAATTGTTGGTAGTAGTCTTATGTTTTAACTAAATAAGTTCTCATGGGGGGTTCACTGGTGACATGTTACAGGTTCAGAAACCTGTGGTGTGTGGTATTTCTTCACTTGGATATGACCACATGGAAATTCTAGGTTTGTAATTGGAATCCTCTTATTCATATGGCATACCAATGCTGCTATGGAAATGTTTTCATTGCATGTCAAGCATATTTTTGAGTTTTATTTGCTTTTTAATTTTATGCCATGACTTGTTTCTTCTCTTTGGGATGCATCTTAGGTGATACACTTGGCAAAATTGCTGGTGAGAAGGCTGGAATTTTCAAGGTGGCTTTTAACTCTTGTCTATATATCTTTAAAATGAATCATTCCTTTTTTGTAACTTAGTAATACTCTCCATAGTTAGCCTAATCTTCCTTGTTCATATTTTAGCTTGGAGTTCCAGCTTTCACAGTACCTCAACCTGATGAAGCCATGCGTGTCCTTGAAGAGAAAGCCTCCAAATTAGATGTAGGCCTAATTTTAATAGCTAAACTCTTAACATTTAAACCAAAAAAAATGGCAGAAAATGTTTGTGCTACTTGGTTGATTGTAGTATTATAGGTTTATCATTCTTGTATGCATCAACAATTAGGTTCATTAGTTTTTGGATAAGCTTTTTAATATTGTATTTCCAGGTGAATCTCGAAGTGGTGCAACCACTAACCGCAAGGCAGTTAAGTGGTCAGAAACTTGGGATTGATGGGGAGCACCAATATCTCAATGCCCATTTAGCAGTTTCCCTTGCCTCTACCTGGCTTCAGCAAATTGGTAAACTTGAAGTTCCCAGTCTGACTCAGATGGTAAGCCTGCTCTTTCTCGCCCTTTGTTTACTTTTTTAGCCTGCATCTAGGTCCTTCTCTCGTTTCTGAAAGGTGGTCCTTCTTTTGTGTCAAAGAGTATTCTGCCTGAGAAATTCATCAAAGGGTTAGCTACAACGAGTTTGCAAGGACGAGCACAGGTTGTCCCTGATCAATTTATTGAAACTAGGACTTCAGGAGATGTAGTATTTTATCTGGATGGAGCTCATAGTCCAGAAAGCATGGAAGTATGCGCTAAATGGTTTTCTTTGGCGGTTAAGGGAGACAACAAGTCAGAGCGTTCTGAACATTTGGTTAATGGCTCATCTCATGGTAAATGGTCAGGAGAAGAAAACTGCCAACAGGTAAGTGGACGAGTTTCTTGTTTTTTCTCTGCGCATATTTGAACGAGAGATCATATGGCTACTTTGCAGATATTGCTATTCAACTGCATGTCAGTTCGGGACCCAAATCTGCTGCTTCCACATCTAAGGAATACAAGCGCAAACTATGGTAATTTTTTTAGCCTTGTGCTGCCTTAGTGTAAACAAACTTTTAGAAACAGAGTTGTTCAAAAGACAGAAATGAAGTTGAATATAGTAGTTAATGTGTAGGTGTCCATTTCAACAAGGCATTGTTTGTACCAAACATGTCGGTGTATCACAAGGTTGGTACATCAGCGGATTTGCCTGAGAATGATCCACATGTTGACTTGTCATGGCAGTTGACACTCCAAGAAGTGTGGGAACGCCTTGTCCATAATGAAAGAGGTATATATATAGTAGAAACAAATGTCTTCATTCTGATCCATATCTCAATTTAGTCTTTATTTTAATTCTTGGAACGCAGAAGGAGAAGAAAGTGAAAGTATAAAAAGTGAGGTGTTTACTTCACTACCGATGGCAATAAAATGGCTAAGGGATAGTGTACATGAGAGTAGCTCAGCCACACGTTTCCAAGTATAACCTAAACCCTTTTCTTATTGAATATGTTCGTCTCACAACTTGATAATACTAGAAGGGTTCTAAGGACTGTGTATGTGTGTGTGCAGGTTCTTGTAACTGGTTCCTTACATCTTGTAGGTGATGTACTGAGATTAATCAGAAAATGAAGGGTTGAATACACCAACACTAAATCACAATATATTGTGCGATTTTGATTTTTCTTTCAACATAGATTAACAAAAGCATATAACCAAAGGCAAAATGTTGTTTCAAAGAGCCAGATTCACAAGTGCTACACTACTAGCTTTTGATTTATTTCTTTCAGATTTAGAAATCAATTGAAACGCAATGTCCCCAATGGTTGATGTGGTTTGAAAATAATCTGAGCTGGGTGAAAACACATTAATAATCATATGATATATCGGCGTAACATGAAGGGAATGAAATCCACAAAACTATTGAACACACAAACCTCAGCAGTAGAGACTCATTGAACACACAAACCTCAACAATGAAATCCACACAACAATTGTAAGTTTTTTTTTTTGTTTTAACATAAAACTTTTATACTTTCAAGGGCTTCAAAATGTGTATTATATGCTTGATTATTAAAGTCTATAATGTGGTATCATGTCGGTTTTTATTGATGGTTAGAGATATTGTGTTTAGTTTTCTAATTAACTGATTTAACAATACTGAATTTTTCCTTTTTATTTTCTGAAATTTTCCTTTTTATTTTCAGATTTTTTTTTCTAAAATTTAAGATGATTTTTTTTTATAAATACGACTCTGTTTTATAGAAAGGCTGTTTTATTATGCAAGATCAAAGGTTTTTTAAGCTTTTTGTGTTCAACTTGAACTTTTAAACTTTCAAAAAGTTTTTTGGGAGATTCTGTTTAATTAGTATGATTGATTATAGAAGCTAATATAAGTGTATTTTAATGATGTGAAAACAATTTGAGTACGGTGTCTTGTCAGTTTTCATTAATCGTTAGAGATAATAATCGAGTATGGTTTCATTGTTCTATTTTTAAGGTCAAAGCTTAATATTCGAGATAATAACACCTTGATATATGGGTTTTCCTCTTTTATGATTTCTTTAGCCTTGAAGTCACTTTGAATTTAGTCATTAGTATTACCAAAGACGTTTATGATCTCTCTGTTTACAGATGATTAAGCATAGAAACCCTCGGGTAGGTTAAATTCACATGTTATATTGCATGAGATGAAACTAACATTAAACGTCTAAGATGATAGTTAGTGTTTTTAAACTAACAATTAATGAGAGAAGAATACTCATAGCCATTTCTGTGCTTTCTTTTGTCCTGCCAGCATGTGAAAGCCATTTATGTTCATTTGATGTTGGTATGTATGCATGCGTTTACAAATTACAACATGTCTGGGTGGAATATCAATATATCCGCCCAAATCATTTTGATTCTTATATATAATTATATATCCAAAAGTAACTATTATACGGCGAATCCTGCTAGATCTGGAGAAGATAAAATGTAAATCAAAGAGAAGATAAAAGTGGAATATGCCTAACTGTTTCAGCTTGTTTTGCAAGCCCTCCTTTAAATTTGGAATAAATCAATGTATGAGATCTAATTTTGATATGATTATAACTTCACTTGACCGCCAAAATCTACAGATATATACTTGGCTTAGATAGGAATATCTGGTAAAAAGATCAAATACATCTTTACTGGTTAATACTATAGCTAGATACCAAAATATCAATTAAAGGAGTATAATGTGCTATATATAATTAGTCTACGAATGAATGTGAAATAGATTCCATATCTTATGATTATTCATATTCTTATTTATATTTATATTCTTATCCATATATTTATATTCATATTCTTATTTTCGACCAAAAAAATGTTGTAAGTCTTACAACAATCCATCTCCTACATTGGATCAAAACTAATTATTTAGGTCAAAACTTAATATTCGAGATTTGAATATGTCCGTGAATAACCCTTTACTCCATACTCCAAAATAATGTTATTCAAAACTAAAAAATATTATATAGAAGAAAAAGCTACACATTAAAGAAAAAGTCGATTTGAGTTACATGCATGATCGAATTATCATAGCATTTAATATAACAATTGAAGGAAATGGAGATTTGAGTGTGCATGTATATGCCAAAGATCAACACGAGTTTTTGTTTTTCATGTGTATAAAGTGAAGAGAAGCAGTCAGGTCAAGAACTTATCCAAATGACATACACAGAGGGTGAATTAAATGTAGAAGAAGCAAAGTTTATCCACAGCATCTGTAAGAAAAGACACGTGGCAGAGTGGAGAGAGCTGAAGCCGGCGGCAGAGCCACGTGGGGATCACGTGAACCCATCTCCTTTCTCATCAGAAGTTGGTTATATAACAGACCGTTGGGGAGTTAGGGCAAAACAAATAAGAAAAAAACTAAAGTCATCATTAATTAAACTATACATTATCCATTTCTCTCTTACTAGTTCTCTCTCTCACTCAACAAATCAACATCCTTCTCTCTGTCAAGAAAACTCATTGTAATTAAAATTTAGTTAATTAGTCACTAGTTACTACATATATTGACCATTTATGGACATCAAGAAAACCAAAGCTCCTTCCTCATCTTCTTCACCCTCTTCGTTTGATCATTTGTTTGGTCCGAGAGGGTCAGCTGCCTCTGCTTCTTCTGCTTCGTCTTGTTCAACTATACTCGACTCCATTTTCCCTCCTCCGGTAATCTATATACTTTACATATGTTAGTATGTGCATATAACATGTATATTTCGATGTTGTATAGAATTTAGTTGAAATTTTTTGATTTTACATATCCATAACAACTCTATTAATAAAACAGAAATATGATGCACTTTATGTAGATTTTCTGGAAATCAATTGTAATAGATAATTAAGGCTATAGTTCAAAAAAAAAGATAATTAAGGCTTTTCATACAAAGTCATAAAGAATTTTTCTTACTAGCTACACGACAAGTAAGCATAGAAATTATCACATTCATGCATGGATATATCCTCCTATGGATACATATAATATACCATGTGTCGGTGTATGTAATGCATATGTGGTCCGGAGTTTTTTTTTTTTATAATTGAGTTTGCAAATTTGAACCCATTCTATAATGCAGGTAGCAGGCAAGAAGGGAAATCACACTAGTATCATTTCTCAAACCACTGGTAATCTAGGTTTCTTTTGTAAAAAACATACACTGATTTTTCATTTTCTGTTATTGTTAGAATAATAAAATGGTAAAATCAGTTCATATACCTATAATAATGTATAGTTTTATTCAGAAAAAGTCACTTATTACTTATTAGTCTTCAAAAATACTATTCTAGTTGAAGTGTAGTGTGTATATTGAATCAAGACCGTGGGGATGATTGCATCAAACGATTGCTTAGTCTATAGTGATTCAAACTTTATACAATTTGATGAAGTTAAAAAATTCGAATATGATATATCATATAAGTTTTTTCGGGTGTGTGTTTCCAAAGATGAGAGAAGCAGTCATGAAAGAAGAGAAGCTTCGTATTTCAGCTCATCCATCTACTACGGAGGCCAGCAACACTATTCACCTCCACGAGCTCATGATGCCTCCTCCACTTCTCCATCACATCATCACCCCAAAGAAACTGATGATCGCACTGACACAACCGCCTCTGCTTCCAGAGGAAATTGGTGGAAAGGTATATACCGTTTTCATACCTTCTAGTAGTCTCTATTCCATAATAACTACATCAACTTATCAATAGATTGTTTCATGTGTCAGGTTCCTTGTATTACTAAGACCAACCTATAACTACTCCAACTGATGGCCATATAAATCAACGTGACTTTGCTGTGCGATCTTTTTGGGTTTTGTTTTTATGTTTTTTTTTGTAATTATACAATGCTGGGGATTAGTACGTTGGTTTAAGAGAGCAACTAATGAACCACATGTACCACAAATGTATGGCACAAACCCAGTAAATAAAATACTCAGAATCTTAATAACAAGTTATATTCTTCATGATCGATAATTGTGTTTAATCAAATTTTATCATCAAAACAAAGTAATACACATGTGTAACATTCTAGACTGGTTTTGAAGAACATCTATCGCTCTCTATCTGCTACTTTAAATCAGAGTATTTTTCTGTTTCTGTTAGGATGTAAATAAATATGTAAGATTTTATTGATTTAAGTTTTCGAGTAATTGAATTAGGAGGGAGCCAGCACCATCAGAAACAGAGCCGCAAAGAAAAACACATATACGAGTGTACCGGATAAACCGAACTAAACCAATACCGGATCCAATAGCGTCATGCCGCGGGATTATTTAAAAACCAAGTTTAGATTCGGACCGAACCAATCATTTCTCAGCAAAGCTTCTTGTCCTAGAACCCTGGAACTCCTTCACAGTTCCAGTTCGTTCTTCGACCAATATGGAGGAGGATCGTGTCTTCTCTACCGTTCACTCCACGGTTTTCAAGGAATCCGAACCGTTAGAAGGCAAGTGCGACAAAATCGAAGGATACGATTTTAATCAAGGAGTCAATTACCCTAAGCTTCTCCGATCAATGCTCACCACAGGATTCCAAGCCTCGAATCTCGGCGAAGCTATTGATATCGTCAATAAAATGGTTTCGAGAAAACTTCAAATTTTTTTTTTTACTTTTGACATTGACCTAACATGATGGGGTTTGAATTGTATTTTGAAGCTAGACTGGAGACTTGCTGATGAAGATACGGTAGCTGAAGAGGAAAAGGAGTCCGTGAGGTGTAAGATATTTCTGGGATTCACTTCGAATCTTGTTTCTTCTGGTGTTAGAGAGACAATTCGATATCTTGTTCAGCATCATATGGTTAGTGATCTGTTTATGGATATTAACTATTGAGCTTTGGCAGGAGTCTATTCCTATATAATAATCATAATTTTTTGGAAGTAAAGCTAATGTTTCAAGCCAAAGCTCAATAGTTTGTTCAAAAAAAAAAAACTATTGAGTTTTGGCTAACATTAGCCTTACCTCTAAAAAATTATGATTTTTATATAGGAATAGACTCCTGCTATTTTTTTATTTATTTATTAAAGTTCTTAAAATATATATTCATAGCCTGGAAAATTTTAAGATCCGGCTCTGGCTTTGGCTTTAATCAGGACCGAATCTTAGCACAACCGTTTGAAACATTAGCATTGACTTCCAAAAATTATGATTTTTAGACTGATTTAGGAATTTTTTATTTATTTATTAAATTTTAAAAAAAATATGTTTATAGCCTCCGAAATCTCAGATTCGACTCTGGCTTTAATAATTTTGTTTACTTAAAAGTTGCTGATTGATTATGCAAGGTTGATGTTATAGTCACAACAACTGGTGGTGTAGAGGAAGATCTCATAAAATGCCTTGCACCTACATATAAAGGTGACTTCTCTCTACCAGGTGCTTATCTGCGTTCAAAGGGACTAAACCGAATCGGGAACTTGCTGGTTCCTAATGATAACTACTGCAAGTTTGAGGATTGGATCATTCCCATCTTTGATGAGATGCTCAAGGAACAGAAACAAGAGGTATCCGTTTTGCTTGTAACCAAATGTAACGAGAGGAGATAATGAAACCTTCTTTCTTTTTTCATTGTAGAATGTGTTGTGGACACCTTCTAAACTGTTAGCACGGCTGGGAAAAGAAATAAACAATGAGAGTTCATACCTTTATTGGGCTTACAAGGTAACATCAAAACTAAACCTTTGAAGTAATTTTATTTTGCATGGTTTATTGAAATTTTCCAGCGTCTTGTGGTGTGTTTGTAGATGAACATTCCAGTGTTCTGCCCGGGGCTAACAGATGGTTCTCTCGGCGATATGCTTTATTTTCACTCCTTTCGCACCTCTGGCCTTGTCATCGACGTAGTGCAAGGTACCTTCTTTAACTCAATGAGGCAATGCCATAGAATATTACAAGATATGGTCCTCTAACCAGTTAATGTTTTATGAATTATGAATAGATATAAGATCTATGAATGGCGAAGCAGTACATGCAACTCCAAGAAAGACAGGGATGATCATTCTTGGAGGGGGCTTGCCGAAGCACCACATATGTAATGCCAACATGATGCGTAACGGTGCGGATTACGCTGTGTTCATAAACACAGGGCAAGAGTTTGATGGGAGCGACTCAGGTGCACGCCCTGATGAAGCAGTGTCCTGGGGTAAAATAAGAGGATCTGCTAAAACTGTCAAGGTCTGTTTCAAAATTTTCTTTGATCTCTCATCACATCTACACTATGTTGTTCTAGAGTTACATTTTTTTTTTATGATGGATCATTCTTGTAGGTGCACTGTGATGCTACCATAGCTTTCCCTTTGTTGGTTGCTGAAACATTTGCCTCAAAGAGAGAACAAACCTGTGAGCCCAAGACCTAAGCATTCAACAATTTTTTTTAAGTTCAAAAAAAAAAAGACCTAAGCACTCAGATTGTATTTGATTAACATTTTATTTCATTTTAAGTGTCGTTTTATATTTTTAATGCATAAGTTTTGTTAAATTTTCTAGTTTTATCCTTATTGTTTTTATTTTATTAATGTTGCTGAAATATATTTATTAACATATCTATTATACCTTTTAGTTATACAAGAAAAAAACAAACTAAAGAAAAATAGTTAAAAAAAAACAAACAAAATCTTATTGATTATATGCTTTTAATATTGTTGTTGCAAATAATATTATTTGGAAACTGAAGGTGGATATTTTTCTTATGGTTATACTAGATTTCTAGTTTGTACTTAGGTTCATGAGAGGACAAAGATTCTTTATGTCTCATAAAGAATATCCATTGATCATTATGACATTCAATGATTTGAGTTTTTCAACTTGGAGTTCAATGATTCATTATTGCTTCTTCTATTCAATCCAGATTTTTTTCATGATACCTAGTTGTTAAAGTTTTCATTTCCTTGATTGTCGGCAAAAAGATCTTTCAATCATCCAAAAGTCCTCTTGGTCTAGCTGACCTACCTTCAACTTTGTCAAATAATAAAAATTTATCATATGTTTTTGTGGTCATTGTATAATATTTTGATGTAATGGTTAAGTAAATTACTTATCGTTGACTTTTGTTTCATATCTTCTTGATTTTGCTTATTGTTTATGGATTGTTTCTTACCACCTTCTGATCTCATGAAAATGGATTTTAACATTGAACCATTGAACTCGTGGGATGCAAATGCAATGTATAAGTGATCAGATTTCTCATAAATGCAATGAAATGAGAGAAGAGACTTCACAATACTGCACTTCCATTAAGCTAGGCTTTATATACATTATTGGCAACCGCAAAACATTTTTAGATGGAAATGAAAACCCGCAAAATCGACATCACTTAGCTCTCCTAGGTCTTAAGCTCTTTCCTCCTCTCTAAACTTCACTGAACTTAAAAGTGTAACAAGGCACAAGAGGGATGTACTTTTGCTTCTCTTACCTTTTTTTTATGATGAACTCTTGTTTTTTTTTTGCTATGTTGAGGGAACGTTGAAGTGGAAGAGCCATGAGATCACAAACGCAAAGACCATACAAGCTAAAAGGAAATTCAAGAACCGGTGACCTTGCCAGAAGCTTCTAGCTTCCACCAACCGTGGACCAGATGTTCTCATAGCTTGCGTCATTGTACCGTTTACTTCACTCCGACTAATCTCAGTCTCCGGCTCAACGGTTCCAATAACATTACCAGCAATTGACCCGCATACTTCACAGATTCTGCAGCAACCAAACCAAGAAATTACATCACAATAAAGGAGATATAATCACACTATTTATATTTTTCACAAAGCATCATTCTCTCAAGAGAAGAAAACTTTCTAAATATAGAAACATTCCGACAAAATTAACCAAATATTCAGACAATATTATTATTATATATGTGTAAACCGGTTTAATCTAGATTAGATTAGATTAGCTGGTATACTTGATTTCAGTCTGGTTTACAAGTTGAGTAATTGTATATATATATCTTGTACCAGAACACATTCCGTGTGTGGAAAATAAGAGATCAGTTTACCAATTCTCTCTTTGCTCTCGATCTCTATTATGGTATCAGAGCATATCCTATTGATTTCTTCGAATTTTCTCGCGATTTCTTCAATTTCTGCTCAATCATCTTCCTAAACACTTTCGTTCGATCATCTCTGACCTTCCGCAAGCTTGATCGAAGTCGATATGGGGAAGAGAGGAGGAAAAATGAAGACGCGAAGCTCAATTTCTGATGACGAAGGATCTGCGATCAAATCTCCACATGGATTCCAGATCCACGATGAACCTGCAACAGCGATGACAAAGCAACAACAAGCTCGACGATCGATGACTCCGGGAACGATAAACACACCGATGAAGTTCTCAGACGCGCACGATAGCATTCACAGCCCATTCTTCCTTCATTCAGCTGATCATCCAGGTCTGACTATAGTAGTTCACACTCTTGATGGAACAAACTATAATAGTTGGTCGATTGCGATGAAGATAAGCCTAGATGCGAAGAATAAGCTGAGTTTTGTTGATGGATCTCTTCCTAGACCATCCGTTGATGATAATATGTTTAAAATCTGGAGTCGCTGCAACAGTATGGTGAAATCATGGATTCTAAATGTCGTTAGCAAGGAGATCTATGATAGTATTCTATATTATCAAGATGCTACTGAGATGTGGGATGATTTGTTTAGGCGTTTCAAAGTGAACAATCTGCCACGCAAATATCAGTTGGAGCAAGCTGTTATGACACTGAAGCAAGGAGATCTTGACCTCTCGACATACTTCACGAAGAAGAAGATTCTGTGGGAGCAATTGGCGAACACAAAATCAAGCGTAGTGAAGAAGTGTGATTGTGAACAAGTTCAGGAGTTGCTTGATGATGCTGAAACAAGCCGGATCATACAGTTTCTTATGGGGCTTAATGATAGCTTCAACAATGTTCGTGGACAGATTCTTAACATGAAGCCAAGACCAGGACTGAATGATATCTACAATATGTTGGATCAAGATGAAAGTCAGCGTGTGTTAGGAGGAACTCAGAAGATACTCCCAACTCCAACAGCGTTTCAATCTCACTCACCTAATGTGGAACAGAATCCGGTCTTGCTAGCTCATGGGAATTTTCAGAAGCCAAAGTGTTCACATTGCTTTCGTATTGGACACACGGTTGATAAGTGCTACAAGGTGCATGGTTATCCACCAGGACATCCACGAGCTAAGAAGAACAACTCTGTTGGGAATGCGAACTTGGCAGCGGTAGGATCAAATGTGCCTGTGAAAGATCAGGGATTTGATGATGCGAGTAATAACATGACCAAGGATCAACTCCAACAGATGATTGCGTTTTTCAGCTCCAAGCTTCAGTCCTCTGGGGTCACGCCATGTTCTGACAAATCTATTGCCTCTACATCATCATCCGTACCAGTAATCTCTCAAATTTCTGGTACATTTCTTTCTCTATACAATCTATCTTATTATGACATGTTGACTTCGACTATACCTAAAGGAACTGAGCTGTCTCTTAGTGATTGGATCATAGACTCAGGAGCTAGTCATCATGTTACTCATAATAGGAGCTTATATAGAGATTACCACCCTTTAGAGAATACGTTTGTTACTCTCCCTAATGGTTACACAGTAAGAATATCTGGAACTGGTTACATTCAACTCACTGATGCGATCTCTCTCTATAGTGTTTTGCATATTCCTGAATTTAAGTTTAACTTGCTGAGTGTTAGTGTGATAACAAAATCTTTGAACTCTCAAGTTAGCTTTACTTCTGATTCTTGTTTCATTCAGGCTCTTACTCAGGAGTTGATGATTGGTCAAGGTAGTCAAGTTGCCAACTTATATGTCTTAGATCACAATAAATCGCATGCTAATCTCGTTGGTCAGGGTCCAGGTAATGTCTCTGTCTGCTCTAGCATGGTTCTTGATCCTTTGACATGGCACAAAAGACTAGGACACCCTTCTATGAAGAAAATTAATTCTCTATCTGATATTTTACTTATACCTAAAGGAAAAGATGTAAAACACTCTAAAGTTTGTCATATTTGTCATTTGTCTAAGCAAAAACGTATTCCCTTTGTATCTAGAAATCATCTTTGTTCAAAACCTTTGGAATTAATACACATTGATACTTGGGGTCCCTTTGCTGTTCCAACTATTGATGGTTACAAGTATTTTTTAACCATTGTTGATGATTTTAGTAGAGCAACTTGGGTATACATGCTTAAACAAAAATCTGATGTTTTACATGTCTTTCCTGGTTATATTGAAATGATAGAGAACCAATTAAATACTAGAGTGTGTGCCGTTCGATCTGATAATGCTAATGAACTGAATTTTACTACATTATATCATAATAAAGGTATTAAAGCATTTCATTCTTGTCCTGAAACTCCTGAACAGAACTCGGTAGTAGAGAGAAAGCATCAGCATCTGTTGAATGTAGCTAGGGCTCTTATATTTCAATCTGGAGTTCCTTTAGAGTATTGGGGCGATTGTGTCTTAACGGCTACTTTTCTTATTAATCGTCTTCCTTCTCCAGTATTAGAAAATAAAACTCCATATGAGAAACTTATGTCTAAGGTTCCAGAATATCATTTACTTAAAACATTTGGGTGTCTTTGTTATGTTTCCACCTCGAACAAGTCTAGAAATAAGTTTGAACCCCGTGCTAGAGCCTGTGTCTTTCTAGGATATCCTGCAGGTTATAAAGGTTACAAACTCTTAGATATAGAGACACGCTCAGTTTCTATTTCTAGACATGTCATATTCTATGAGGATATTTTTCCTTTTGCATCTTCTCACATCACTGAGGATGTTAAAAGTTTCTTTCCTCATCTTCATTTTCCTGCATCTATAGATGTTTCAGTGCCTCTTGCGCACACATCTTCTGATACTCATCTCTCTAAAGATGGGTCATCTTCTGTGGATTCAGTTTCCTCTGAATTGAAATCCACTAGGCAAAAGAAAAAGCCTTCCCACTTGCAGGACTTTCATTGCTATAATAGTAATTCTACTCATATATCTGACCTTTCTATACCCATCACTCAAACTCCTAAACACACTTCTCCTTATCCTCTTATCAATTACATTTCTTATTCTTATCTATCTGAGCCTTTTCGTGCTTTTACTAATATCATTACTCCGGCTAAGATTCCTACAAGAATCTCTGAGGCTTTAGAGGACAAGATATGGCGTGATTCTATAGGGAAGGAGATTGGAGCTTTTATTCGTACAGGAACTTGGAGTATCACAGAGTTACCACCTGGTAAAGTGGCAGTTGGTTGTAAGTGGTTACATACGATCAAATATCATGCGGATGGAACTGTCGAAAGACCAAAATCACGGTTGGTTGCGAAGGGGTACACACAACAAGAGGGAATAGATTACAATGACACATTCTCTCCCGTGGCTAAGTTGGTGACAGTGAAGTTGATATTTGCTTTAGCATCGAAGATGAACTGGTTTCTTCGACAACTTGACATCTCTAATGCATTTCTGAATGGAGATTTGGATGAAGAGATATATATGAAGGTTCCACCGGGCTATGCAGATATTCAAGGGGAGAAAATTTCTTCAACCGCTGTTTGTAGACTTCACAAATCCATATACGGTTTGAAGCAAGCTTCTCGCCAATGGTTTCTGAAGTTTTCTACAACCCTGCTAGCTTTTGGATTTGATCAATGCCCTGGTGAACATACTCTGTTCTTGCATGAACATGATGGTGTATTTCTGGTGGTGAGTGTCTATGTTGATGACATTATAATTGCGAGTACACGTATGGAAGATGCTCAGGATTTAGTAGAGAAGCTTGCATCCGCATTTCAATTGCGTGATCTTGGTCCTCCTAAATTTTTTCTTGGCATTGAAGTGGCGAGATCAACTGAAGGAATCACCATTAACCAGAGGAAGTATGTGTTAGATATGTTGGAGGCTTCGGGTTTCTCTGATTGTAAACCATCGTCTATACCCATGGAGCCGAATCAGAAGTTATCTAAGGAGGAGGGGATAGTTCTGGAAGACAGAAAACAATATCGGAAGTTGATAGGTAAACTCCAATACCTAACTATCACGAGACCAGATATCACTTTTGCAGTATCCAAGCTTTCTCAATTTGCATCTGAACCTCGTGATATTCATCTTAAGGCGCTTCACAAAGTCTTAAGATATTTGAAAGGTTCTATTGGTCAAGGTTTGTTTTACGGTACAGATCATAACTTTGATTTGAGAGCATTTTCAGATTCTGATTGGGGAGCGTGTACTGATGATAGAAGATCAGTCACAGGGTATGCCATGTTTCTTGGAGAATCACTAGTGTCTTGGAGATCGAAGAAACAGGACACTGTTTCATTGAGTTCTGCAGAAGCTGAGTTTCGTGCGATGTGTGTAGCCAGTAAGGAGATTCTTTGGCTCACACAGGTTTTGAAGTATTTGCGAGTTCCTTTCTCTCTTCCAGCTTATCTCTATGGTGATAACACAGCGGCACTTCACATCGCCAGCAACTCTGTATTCCACGAGAGAACCAAACATGTTGAGTTTGATTGTTATAAGGTTCGAGAGTGTCTTGTGAAGGGTATTGTGAAGACGATGTTTGTACGCACAGGAGATCAGTTGGCCGACATGCTTACGAAAGCATTGTATCCTGCACCCTTCCGGAATAACATGAGCAAGATGGGTGTGATCAACATTTATGCACCTCCATCTTGAGGGGGGCTATTATTATATATGTGTAAACCGGTTTAATCTAGATTAGATTAGATTAGCTGGTATACTTGATTTCAGTCTGGTTTACAAGTTGAGTAATTGTATATATATATCTTGTACCAGAACACATTCCGTGTGTGGAAAATAAGAGATCAGTTTACCAATTCTCTCTTTGCTCTCGATCTCTATTAAATATGTTTTTTTCTTACTTGTTTCCTTTGATCTTGAACCAAGTCTCAGCACAATGCTTATGAGCAGCAGCGAGATCATTTTTGCAAGAACAACCAAGCTCGATAGGAACACCGGATTCAAGATTCACGGAGTCCAAGCTCATGTGACAGATTCTGCAATCTTTCTCATCTTCCGACAACAAATGGACCACCGCTTTCTCAGGCAAACCAAGCTCCAGATCTACTTCCACTGAACACACAGACACATTAGATCTCCTATTTTCATCCTCCACCATCTCATCTTCCTCCTCCTCTCCGCTGGAGAAGCTCTGATGAGACTCTCCGTTGTTGGTGATGAGCTCTTTTCTGTCGTCATCACAGCCACTTGAGCCATGGATTGCTTTAGCAGAGACAAGAGTATCGAGTTGTGGCTGTACGGGTTCCATCACCCACCAAGATGATGAATCCTCCTCGCAAGTTGTAAGTGATCTTTGAATCTTGTCAGAATCTCAAGGCAAAGTTTCTCTCGCGCTACTTCACCTGGTGGGACATATACTAATAAACAAACCAAATCGGGACACGAGACAAACAGTGACTCCTCGTGTACTCTGTTACTTCTGTTCAGAGCCTGTTTAATGATTTTGTATTCTCCAAAAAAACACAGAGAAGAGAATCATATTTATTTTAATTTAAGGTTATTTCAACATAAATTAATATACATTATTTTATAGTAAATACATATATTTTGTGACTTTTAACTAATTTAGCTATTCAAAATTAATTTAGCATCTGTTATGTCTTTTTATTGTAATACTTTATAACTTTGGATGGTATTTTGTAGTGGTTATTTTAATTATATACTAGATCCTCTCTTAAAAATGTGAATATATTTTTTGTTTTACATTTTTTTAGAAATTTAATTTTTATAATTGTATTTTTAGTTATATTTGTGTTTTCTTTGTATAATATTTCTTTTAAATAAATTTTTTTTGATCAATTTCTTTTAAATAATTAAAAGAGGTTTTAATAATTGTATTAAAATAGTTAGACCACACTTATATCAATATGTCATGTTACTATTTTAATAAAATAGATTATATAATATAATGAAAAATGATTATAAACTTTATATAAAAGGGCATATTTGAGATTCATAATTATTTGAGAGAAAGTTATTTTCAATGGGAAAATGTATCTTAGACAATTAATTTCTCTAAATCTAATACCCTTTGGAATTATTTGAGCAACTTTGCTTTCTTATAACTACTCAAAAACTCTAGTGACTTTTTAACTAATTTACGTACTTAAATTAAATTATTATAAGTTAATTTTGCTCTATATAAATTATGTATTCTTGATTACATTAATACCTTTACTACAAGCATATCATCATGACAAACTCATCGAAGACAAAGCTCACATATATTTTTTGGTTTGCTATAACCATAATGGTGATAATAACATTGATATGTTCAGAAGGTTATAAAATTCCCATTACAGGACCACTAATGAAAGTGGAAATTAAGAATAATAATACATATATTCTTGATGTGCATTGTAAATCAGCAGATGATGACATAGGGTCGCGTGCTCTTAAGAACGGTGAATCATATCGTTGGCAGTTTTATGTTAATTTTTTTAATAGTACACTATACTTTTGTGAATTTCATCAAGGCAAAGTAACAAAAGGTGTGTTCGACATTTACGATGCGCTTAGAGATTTTAAAAGATGTACTCGATGTACATGGATGGCAGAGACTGATGGTCTATACGGATTTAGTGAGAAGAAACCACCACCAGCCGCAGTGTTCTATAAATGGTTAAAGTAGTATAAAATAAGTAATTTGATAAAAGAATGTAATGCAATTTATTAAAATATAAATAAAATAGGACTTACCTTTTAACTGGTAAGTTTTATTTAATTATTCATTTATACTTTAAAATTATATTTTATATTTTTGTAATGGTTTAAATAATTTAAGTGATATTTTCTCTAAACCTGTATTATTGTTGATGAACTAGAACTCGATCTAGAGGCACTTTTGAATAATGGAACCAGCTTGAATTGTAAATGTTTGTGGAGATTTCGACACATTAATAGTGAAACTGTGTATCATCATGAACCCCACTCAAAAAAGGACTCTAAGCCCTAACCAACTTGAAAGATAAAAATGAAAAAAGCCTCTTTGACACATTCAGAATCAGAACAACAGATGAAAGTCAACACTCGGAAAGAAACCTGATACCAAACTAAACTCGTTCGAACCATCCACTTGTTCTATTGGGAGAGACAACACACACAGCAGCCGCCTTCATCGCAAGGGACAATTTAGCTTGTGGCGGGTATGGCCACGGGCTTTGAGTCCTCTGCCTTTTCATGTTCCTTGTTCAGCAACTGAAACATAGCATCCCAAGAATAAGTTCACAAAAAAAGTAATCAGCAGTGCTAGGAACATGAGAGTGAAAGAGTTATGATCTAACCTTGTTGTTGATCAAGTTGTGGAGCGCAATTACACTTCTGATGAGAGACGATAGATAGATAACGAGCATCATGTCATTCGTTTTCACTGCACATAATAAACTCAGTAAGACTAATGCATCCAAGCAGTACAACGATAATAATACTGACGGAAGAAACTCACCTGAGAAGGCCTTGACCAACTCGTTCACATTGAGATTCGGAAGCAAGTTGAAAACGTCCTGAAGATTTTTAAGAGGAATACATCATTAGCTAACATCTACAGTAGCAGACATAGCTAAAATAAAATTGCAAAGAGCAAAGATCACTAAGATTTTGATAACGTCCAGAAGTTTATAACCATAATTGTAGAATCAGAACACTAAACAAGTTCTAACCTGCAGATGGTATAGAATCTCATGATTTAGAGGGAGTTTCCCATCAACTACAAGGTCAAGGTAACTCCGGATCTCCCGAAGACGTGCATCCAGCCCCTTCAATGCAGTTAGTTTCGCAGTGACCTGGTGCAAAATACAATACAAATTTATTTCAGTCCTTACGCAGTAACTATTATGTTCATATATACAAACTTCGCAATGATATGAATCCTCCAAGACACTCATCATGAATTCAGTACTGAAGGGGTGATAATGAAACGTTCAAATATAGTAAAGAGAAATACCTCAGTCGCAAGGGTACTGATCGTTGTGTCTTTCACATCTCTGAGCAAATGCTCCACGCCTATTAGAGAACACGAATAAGCCACGAACGTGTCAGAAGACTTTCCTCAAATCCAATCATAAAAGACGATATTAACCTTGTATACATACCGATCTCCTCGACTTCATGAGCGGCTATTTCTGTAGAAACATGAACGAAGACTTTCTGGCTTTTCTGAGTCGCATTCTGAAGAGAGCCAAGAGACAATAACGTATTTCAATCAAGCTGGTTCAAATATAAGAACACAACTATACAAAATAAAAAAAAAGATTAGGAAGCGTTTTTTACCTCCTTGACCTCCTCCACTGCATAGTAAGCTTTAGTGGGGATCCCAAGCTCTTTAGGCTGAACATCGATAATAACCAACACAGGATTTGGAACATAACTGCAGCACCAACAGCAAACCAAAGCTTCTTAATTAAAATAAGCTACGAGAAGATGTCCTAAATAAAATGCTCAGTCATAACTTAAAACCGATCCATCTATCCTCAATCCATCTCCCATGTCAACAAAACGTAAGAATGTGAATGATTAAGGTGGAAACTAACCCACTGAACAACGCGTGAACGTCCAAATCATTCTCCCGAAGTTTAGGACCTGTGCTGTACCAACCTACAACATGCTCCTTAGCTGAAAAGCAAAGATTTTTCGTTAAAAACATGCTTCCTTCATCATTATATAGTCTCTAAGCTTACCATTAATTCTCTTGAACATGTGGAACATCGACTCATGATAGTTATGATCAAGAAACCATATACTCGGATCCTTGTCATCCTCCTCGAACGGCACTACAAAATCAAATTCACCAAATTGTCACTCCTGGTGACGTGTCCAGAGATTGAAAATCATCCAAAGATTATATTTTTTCATTCAATCCAAGTCCAAACCGAGCTCAATCGAAATCCAAATCCCTAAATTGAGATCTGAGAAAGTTAGAGGCGATACCTGCGTAGCTGTTGGTGACGTCGACGACGCCGCGGGAGCTGCTCCCGAGGAGAACGCCGACGACGCGCTTGCGCGAGTCTTTGGCGACGCGGTTGTAGTGGTCGACGATGCTGAGCAAGACGAGTGGGTGAACGACGACCTTCTCGATGGTCCTTGCTGATATCTGCTGCGTCTTTATCACGTCCATGTTCGGAGAATCGACCTTTGCTTTGATACTTGTGATTCCGATCGATAGTGAAGTTCCGATCTGGTGCTTTCGCGACGGAGCTTCAAAGCTTTGCTTCTTCTCCAGGAAAACTCCTCTGAGCTATTCACTACTCTTTTTATTATTACTCCTTTCTGGATTGGGCTTATAAATCGTTAATGGGCTTATATCTTGTTAAGCCCAATATGAAGAGCCTGATTAGGGTCCAAGGATGAGAGATAACCGAGTGGAAATAACCGAAACAGTGCTTGTGTTTAAAGACCAATCCCTTAATTGAGACAACAAAGATTCTTCATATTTATATGCCAAAAGATTTAATTAACTAGAGTATTTTCAACCTATTGCAATGTGTTTTTTGTAATCTTTTTTTTTAATGATATTCTCTTGTAATTTTTGATAAATTGTACACATAGAATAAAACGTAGTTATAAATGGAACGACGAGAAATAACGCATTATCTACCATTCTTTTTTTGTAGAAAAATAAAAAAACAAAGTTATCTTTGTTAAATATGACATGGAACAACCATTCATTTGCATTCCTGCAATTTTATTTTTCTACTTTCATTTTTTAGTCGTTCCTCTTGTTTCCAGAATACCAATCGGATCCAAAAAAAAAGTGTAACAAGGTTAATTAATGGTTTAGCAAAAAAAAAAACACATAATAGTAATGCCTGATCAAGATACGATTATAATTATAGGGTTGTTACAAGTACGAGTTTCCTCGTCCCAGTCGCATGATAGCTAGATGTCACTACAACTTCTAAAGTGCTACACCAACCTAGCTAATCCATTAAACCGAAAATATTTGATATTTTATTCATGGATATTCTTTTGAGTTTTGACACCAATGTTAATTCCAGCACATCATCTTCTGATCGAGTTCTTCGCATATAACTCCCCGCAAATTTGGGTCTCGTGTTTTTTTTTGGCTTCCATTAGTCGTTAAAATGAAAACACATTCATAGAAAGCTTAGTCGAAGATCCAACGGCGGATGTTCCATCTCAGCTCCGCATGATGATGAGTATGTGGAAAACACCGTCGTATTGACATGCTCTCTTATGTATTCGTTGTAGCTGGCAGCAGTAATATTAGCTCTTTCAACCTTCGATAATGGGAAGAGTTGCAATGTCTCTATCACATTCTCCTCTTCTTCACGGCCTTCAAAAGTATCTAAAGAGAGAGAAAAAAACACATTTTAGTACATGTGCATATATACAATGTAACATGTTGTCGGAAAATGGTAAATAGATCTTTATTAACCTTTAGGTGGTGTTTGGTGATGACATGGGTTGTGTCGATAAGAAAGAGAGAGATTTGTGTCTTGACGATGATCGTAATCGACGGTGGAGATTTTACGGCGCTTTTGTCTTTCCCTAGCTTTATGGTTTTGGAACCAATAGAACACGTTCTTGCTCTCGATCTTACCGTAGGCACTCAGCTCCGTAGAGATTTTTTGAATCTGGTCGGTGTTTGGTGTTCGTAGCCCCGCCTTGAACAGATCCGTCAGAAGTTTCACTTGCTCCACCGTTGGATTCCACCGTCCACACTTAGTCCCTGTTCCTCCACCTCCCATGTTGTTATTGTTACCTAAGCCTCTAGCTTTAGTGGAGAATCCTTCCAATTATTTCAATACAAATATTAATGTTTGGTTTGAATAAGTTTTTGTATATGAGATTAGGTGTGTTATGATGGACTTAGAGATGTGAATGTATGAGGGTTTGAATATATAGACATGATTTGATGGTGTTCTTTTTTGAATTTTTGTATATATGTTTTGTTATTTTATAACAATCAAAAGGATACAATTTGTCCCACAAAAACAGTCGAAAGGATACAATAACGATAATAATTAAATAAATAAGTCTAAGTTTTGTGTCGTTTACTTAGTGTTGTGTATGATAGATGTAGAAGAAATAAAACAGAATCAGTGCGTTGTTTATTACGAAATGCATGCTTTTGTTTTTGGGATTTGAAAGAGAGTGATTTTTTTAAATAAGATTTGATCGTTTTTTCAATCCTAATATAATAAACTAGATAGGGCTACATATGCATTTACATATATGTAATCTTCAGTAGTTATATACTGATTTGGTTGTTGATTAAATGTGGTATATATTATGTTCAGTAGCCTGCAGTGGGTTGAGTAAAGTTTGATTTCTTCTGATGTGAGTACATGTTAGCCTGTGATCAGTTCTCGAACGATTATCTGAACTTAGCCGCAAAATTTAAATCTAATATTTTCTTATATTATTGTGTGAACATATTGAAAAGCTCATGAATTAACGGAAATTTTCCAAAAAGCTGTCACTCGATAAAGGAGGCTGGTCGGCAGTGGTGATTATAAAATTGAGTGGAACCTTTTTTAAGGATTTATTATTTGAAATCAATAACTCAACTGTCTATGAAACTGTACTTAATTCCTTGTATAAGTCAGGTGTTTGTATTATAGAATTATTTTTTCAATAAATATTAAACTCAAAAGAAAAATGGTTCTTTTTTTACAAGGAATGCATCATTTAATCAGAAAATTTTTAAGCTTGATCGCTGACAATTTCCTGAGCTGTTCTCCTATTATAGAATTCTAAAGTATTTATATTGATAGAATTTTATATATGTCTATTAGTCTGTTATATCTAACGCGTTTTCATATTTTACATTTGAATAATTTTTTCCACAACAAAATAGTTATACAAAATGAATCAAAAAGTGCAGTGGGGTAACTTAAAATTTTTGATTTAAGTGTCTTGGACCCTTTGCATAGAGAAGTATATGTATATCATTGTGAGTTTTTTGTTCGTGAAGTATATTAGGGGTTGAGTTACAAAAAAAAGGTGTACTAGCGGGTGACGATTTTGAGGAAGACATGCACGAGTCGCTAAACGAAGACTAGAGATCCAAAGAATAAAATGACAATTCAAATAAACCAAACATTGTTTTTATAAACAAGAGTCTCTCTACTACACAACACACAAATACGTACAATATTATATCACAGTTTCAAATTCAATTGTAAACTTTAAAGAAACAAAAAAGAATGAAGATCGAGTTAGCCTCAAAGTCAAAGTATACGTTGGCGTTTGTTACTTGGATTCATCCAAGATTATTAGATAACAATTTTCACATCTAACTTACATAGTATTTTACTATTTCTAAAAAATATGTATTTTACCATTTCTAAAGCCAATACCTGATTAAAACCAAATATATATATGAATGATATGTTATATTGTATAGTTATTATCAGTAATACGTGAGTATATATTGTTTTTTTTTATGTAACTAGCGGTATATTTACATACATATGATATGTGATGCGTACTAGTCCGAGAGGAATGTGTTCTCATCCAAGTCAAAAAAGTTGAAGGTGGTCTCACATTGTACTGCCCACTACATGCAATTCCCAATGATGTTCCATGCACCATACTTTAATATACATATTAATCACCTAGTAGAGTAAACAAATATATGTAATATTTTCTATCAAGATTATATAATGTTTATGAGAAATAAAACTTCATGCGACATAAATTTGGCTATTAGAGTCTAGAGTACTAGTTCTTAGGGTTTTCAGCTCTAACTCCTATGTCAATGTCGTTTATCTAATTTCTTTGACATCAAAAGTTTCAAACCACGAAATCTTATGAGAAAATAAATACTACATGTCAAGCAAGTGGTCTAAGTTATTTTGATTTCATATTGGTAGCAATCAAGATAAAGAAGACATATACGAACATGTGAATTGGTGTCCTTTGTGCTTTTATCCTTTAATGTCTATACGAACATGTGAACTGGTAGCAATCAAGTAGAAATCAGCTGGTGTTTGAGGATAAGTCTTTTTCGGAAACAAAGGTCTTAGGAAAAGCATTGAAACATGCTAGAGAGTGGCACAACTCGAACTTAACCACCTCGCCTCACTCTGTTTCGAGGAAAGACTGCTCTGCGAGTGTGCCTCAAGCTCAGCCCCGAGAGAACGATTTTCTCTGCTTCTCAGATGCAGCTTGGAATAGTGCTACTAGTGCAGGAGGTTTGGGCTGGACATGCTCTAACTCTGCCGGTGCTACTCTCCTGCAAGGATCTTCACCGTGCCCCATAGTGGCATCAGCGCTAGTTGCAGAAGCACTGGCACTCAAGGCGGGTATCAAAGCCGCTATCTCCCTTAACATCAAAGACCTGGTCTGTCACTCAGACTCAAAAAGCTTGATCAATCTGATCACAGGAAACACGTCTGTGATTGCACTCCAAGGAATTCTCCATGACATCAGTGTGTTGAGTAATTCCATGTCGTCTATCTCCTTTAAATTTGTACCTCGGCGTTGTAATACGATCACTGATCGTCTGGCCAAAGAGGCTCTGTTTTCTGTATCAAACTCTTCTTTGGGAAGAGAGAACCTTGTAGCTTAAGCTTTTATAAATGAATGTTTGACCAAAAAAAAAAAAAAAAAAAAAAAAAAAATCCTTTAATGTCTATTATCTAGATTTTACCCTCTTTTCCATGCAAAATCACACGTCTATGAGAGAAAATCATCATCCAGTAATTAAACCATCACCAACTTACTTTGTATTATTATTATTATTATTATCTCTTTTATCAATTTTTTTACTATATTTTGTCACTAATACACTCATAAATGTCTTTTTCAACTTTATATCATTATTTCCGGAATTAATTCTTTGATAAAAACTTGCAGACTTACAAAGTAAATAAGAAAATGAAAACTCATCAGGAAAACAAGGGCATGAAATTATGGCACGCTTGAAAACGTAGGGCATGTAGTAGAGACAGAGACCCCCATTCACGAAGCTTGAGAAGGTTCCTTTTTTGATGATTTGATCTCCCTCACGTTTGTCGCCGACTCATCCAACATAACTCAACAAAAGTTTAATTCCATTCACTCATGTATTTACAACTTTTTATAACTAATCTCTTAATTTGCCATTCATTACATAAATATGCATGCTTTTGTAATTCGAATATCTAAGATCGGAATTGCTATATTAGTTTTGAACTCAGACCATTGCACACTCTCGTAAATTTGAGCAATATAAGTGAAGAACACACACGTTATATATATGAATTCACGTCACAAACCCAAACACCTATTACATGCTTAACGAACTAATAGGTTTTCGTTTTTGTTTATGGGCTATAGCACGAAAATTCAGAGGAAGAGACATTATGGTTTGTTGCTGACTTTGATCCTACGGTGCAATCTTGTTACTTACCAGCTAATCTGACCAGTTATTATGTGTTCTAATGATCTTGGGCTTGGGACCCAAGTGACATGGAGTAATCGTGTATCTTATTAAACACCACACTTCTCGTCAGCCACATACTAAAACGGGACACGGTTCAACAAGAATAAAACAACAGGATGTTTTATGTGTCACCATCTGAGAAAATTTTATCAAGCTTTGGCCAGTGATCCTGATCCATTTCTGACCATAACATAGAATCAGTGATCAGGGATCGAAACGGCGGAGTTTCATTCACTCTCTCAAGTCTCAAACGTTGAAGATGAGCGGAGCATGTGTTCAAGATTCAATTGGATGTTTTTTTTTGGCCAAGGGATTCAATTGGATGTTACCAGCAAAGCAAGTCTTGTTACGAATATAAATAATCACACATAACATTGTCTCAACTTCAAGTTACGAATATAAATATTCACACATAACTTGGGGACAAGTCTCTCTCTCACTTGGATGGGTTTATGCAGCACCAGCTGAATCAAACCTCCGCCGTAGTTATCCGATCTCACAAAGTAGTTAACCCCTCTATGCGTAGTGAACCGGTGCGTCTAGATAAAGATTAGGAGAGAGAAAATTCTTTTTTAGAAAAATTCTGTAGAATAATTCTAAATTTTTTTTATCATAAATATAGTTTTCTAATGTTAAAATGACCAAAATGTTTTATTAAATCTGATTGTCCAAACCATATGACAACTATTTCTTAATTCATATCTTACTGATTGTCATGGTAAACTAGTCAAGCAGTATGGCCTAAATAATTTTTGAAACTCTGTGTCCTTTTCAAGAAATGACATGCCTTATCATCATCAATTTTGGTGTCCATGAATACGTAAAAGGGCGCCTCGTGGAGGGGATATTTATGTATTCTGGTGGTAATTAACTTCACGGTCTTCACCCTATCTACATGGAGGAAAAGTTTGGTTAGCTCGAGTGTGCTAGCTAAGGAAGAATAAAATGAATACGTGGATTGGCTGTGTCCTTTATTTGCTTGTGTGGTGTTCACTTTATTTTATTTTTTGGCTTAGCTTAGAACAAACATTCATGAACCAGTAAACAAGGATAGATGGTATGCATTTAGAAAACATGCATACATATCATAGACAAGAGAACAACACAAAACCAACAGAAAGATAAATGCCTCTACTAGGATATTCCTGTGATCCATTGAAATGAGAACTTAGGATCCAGTCTAACTAGCTCAGTCATGAAGTCATAAAACACATTTCATAAGCTTCACATTCTCTACATGGTTTGGAAAGGTGTAAACTCTACATTTCGGAAACTCTCTCGTTCCTTGGATTTCAACTCTTTGTTTCAGAAACTCTTCCATTCCTTGGATTTCAACTTCTCTGATAGCTTTGTAATACAAAAAGGACAATGAGGTACGTCACATTCGATCCTTCTCCATGAAAGTTTCCCAGTTTCTAGCGTCAGAACTTGGTGCATGGCGTCATCTTTGCCATGTAACAATGTCATTGACAAGACCTTGAATTGCTTCTCAACGGGATCATACCCAAAAAAGCTTCTTACCTCACACCCGTTCCTTGTATTCATCCTCGGTAAAGTGAAGGATTGTCTTGTTCTAGGGTTACATATCACACGTACCATCGCTGGTCTTTTCCTTCCGTTTAAGCCTCCACTGAAATCTCCCGTACAGACCAAACCACGTATAGGACTATGAATCTGATACGCATGATTCAAGTGTAAACTCATATGATAGCTGGCGGTTATAGGAGGCGTGTACTCTTCCGGATTTTGAGGCTGAGCCGAGGAGAAGAAGTATACCTTGCAGCCAATTTCACATGCGAACAAGAACTGAGGACGAGTAGAAGATTGTTCCAGAAACAGATCCGTGAACTCTTGACGGTCAA
Source organism: Brassica rapa (assembly GCF_000309985.2). Taxonomy (NCBI): domain Eukaryota; kingdom Viridiplantae; phylum Streptophyta; class Magnoliopsida; order Brassicales; family Brassicaceae; genus Brassica; species Brassica rapa. Next base: position 917,887 of record NC_024796.2, on the reverse strand, counting down.
CTATAGAAGACCATAGCTTCGATACGCAACGGCATTTCCCTATGCATTTAGGCGACAGTCCCAAGAATATCTCGTAGATGAGATCAGTTGAGATCGGCAATGAGTTTTCGTCAGCGTAAAGTCTCCGACGACCAAGGATAGTTTGACGATCCTCCAAGAGCTTCTGTCGCCGTTTTGTCATGGTAGAACCCTAATAAGATCGGATATCAAAGTCGCGAACGTATAAAAGACTTGTGTCAAAGAGTATAATACAGAACGGCCACGTTTAGTTAAAAAAGTTTTATCAAACTATCGTTCTTTTAAAATATAGTAAAAAATTAATTACTGTTTTCCAAGGATGTCATTTGAGGTTTTACAGCTGTGTGTTGTTATGTTCACATTACCTAATTACCATAGTTTAACCTTTTTTTAACTTTCTCAAAAACTAACTTATGCTGATTTGGCACATATGGATTTGTCAAGGATTTAATATATATGATTTATGGTTTAGGATTTTGCTCGCGTTTTTAACAACGTTAATTTTTTTTTGAGAATTACTACTATTTTTGTATTTATTTTTTTCAAAAACATAATATGAGTTGGCAAATTTTTATTACTTAATGTTAGGGGTGAATCTAAAAAAAATACTCTATTCTTATTACCAATCTATTTAATTAAATATTGATATTTTAAGAGGATTCTAAAACTTTTTTCACTTATTGGTATTAAGAAAAAAATGTAAGAAATAGATGGAGAAGAGAGATAAGTTTGCTTTGTGAATAGTATATTTTAAAATGTTGTATATTTTAGATTTTTCACAGATTTTAATAAAACACATTAAATTTTCATAATTTTTTGTGATTTTTTAAAATAATTTTAAACTAATAAAAATTCAATAAATGCAATTACGTTTTTCTAATTTGCAATTATTTAATAAAATATACATTGAAAATATATATAAAAAAAAATTTGTAATAATTTTTTTTTCTAGAATATGTAATTTTATGAAACAGATGAAGTATTAAGGTATTGATACGTAAGAAGATATAACGTTAAGTACGAAAAAGGTAAGAGATGTGATGATGGGATTATGTGTACGGGTCACAGGCAAGTACGAATAATGAGAGTGATAAGTAAATTATCCAAACGATAAGGCCAAAGAAGAGGAATAGAGATTAGAGAGGCATCTGCATTTTTTGGACAGAAGCTGAAAACTCACTTCACACGTGGATTTTTTAAGATATCGTATGTCGTGTGTCTCGTCATTTGTCAAATCACACATCTTCATCCCACTCATCTATTATCAGTTTGAAATTTTGAATCCTAATCTTCTTATACCATACCGATGTGGTAGCTTTAGTTTTTTTAATATACAACTGGAATATTCCATACCGAATTCCTAAAATTAAGATGTTGAAAAATCCAACATTCTTGCCATCTGAGTTACTTACATCGCCAATAATAATGAAAAAAATGATGACTTATTCTTAGGTCCACCCCCTAGGGTGAACTTCTAGGTTCACCAACCAATAAGATTGTTTTATTTTATATTCGATATCTTTTAAAAACGGAAGCAAAATATTGTCAAATTATATTATGTTTTTAAAATTAAAAAGTAAAAAAAAAGTAATAATTACAAAAAAAAATATTTTACGTCGTCAACATAACATTAAACCCTAAACCCTAAATTCTAATCCCTAAACCCTTAATACTAAACCCTAAACCCTTGGATAAACCCTAAACTCTAGGATAAATCCAAAACTCTAAATCAAAATCACTATACACTAAAACATTCAAGCGTTTAGGGTTTAGGGTTTTAGTGTTTTTTATTTAGAGTATAGGATTTATCCGAGGGTTTAGGGTTTACCCAAGGATTTAGGGTTTACCCAAGAGTTTAGGATTTACCCAAGGGTTTAGGGTTTATCCAAGGGTTTAAGGTTTAGGATTTAGGGTTTAGGGATTAGGATTTAGGGTTTAGTGTTTTGTTGAGAACATTAAAAATATTTTTTTTAATTCTTTTTTTTGTAACTATTATCTTTTTTTATTTTAAAAACATAATATAATTTGAGAATATTTTGTTTCCTTTTTTAAAAGATATCGAATTTGAAATAATGAAATCCTATTGGTTGGTGAACCTAGAGGTTCACCGTAGGGAGTGAACCCAAGAATGACTCAAAAATGAATCATATGGTATCAATTCTCAAATGAGGCATGCATTGGCCTAAGCCTCAAACATACAAGATTGCAAGCATATAATAGTATAGTAAAGCGTCGTTGCTCTTATAGCTATCCAAGGACACAGGTTAATGCGACAAAATTATATTGTTATAATTTTATCTCTTTACCCACTAAGAAGGGAGTATTTATCTACTATATTAAATTTGATACACATGATAATCATAACAACTAATCGGAATGAAGACGTGTCAAATCTTCAAGATTAAAATAGTGATACTAATAATAATAAAATAGGGGGCACATATTGGGTTATGATGACTCTGCGTTCATCACATGTTACTGATAATATTTTTGTGAAAGTAATGCTTCATCTTTGTATGACACTATGGGTCATTAGATCGTAAACATTTCTTCTCAACGTTTGATATAATTATCATGGTACACTAAACACTAGTCAAGCAGTATAACCAAATAGAAACAATTTTTGTAACTCCTGTGTCCTTTACAAGAAATGACATGCATTTGCATGTCTTATCATCATCAATTTTAGTGTCCAACATAAATACTTAAAAGGCTGTCTCCTGGAGTGGATATCAATGTATTCTAGTGGTGACTTCACGGTATTCACCTCTATCTACATGGAGGAAAACTTTGGGGAATTTGAGTGTGCTAGCTAAAGAAGAATAAAAGAAATACTTCAAATACTCGAGGAGCAACTGAAAAGAGAACACTAATTTAAAAACCACTATCATTTCAATATTATAATTATTAGAAGAAAAAAAAACAATTGGGGAGAACTATTTCTGCTTTTAGAAATTCCACTTTTAGTGTTTGCTTTGTTGAGGAAGGAAATAAACATGAGAATGTGGTTTAGGGTCAGCAAAAACATATACTTTTTTCGTTTTATTTTAGTTGTCATTTTAGGTTTATACATACAAATTAAAAAAATATTTAATTTTATATATTTTTAAAATAAAAACATCATTACTTATATACTTAACCAAAATTTAACTAATAAAAAACAAACTATAGAATATTATTAATATTTTTTTTAATTGAAATTCTAAAATAATATTTATTTTGAAACAAAAACTTTACTTACGACAATTAAACTGAAATGAGAGGAGTATACTGAATCATTAGAATTTAGACCAATTCGCCTTTTATATGACATTGATGTGATTTTTCTTTATAGGTCTTACTTAGGCCTTAGTGTCGTATTTGTAGTGCTAATTATTATGTTCACTTATAACTTTATACGAAATGCATGTGTTATAAATGATTGAAGATGTGATCTTAAGTGGGGACTCACACTGAGATTCTATAGCATATAACAAAGAGAATATTAATTGCAATTTAAACTTAGAACTAAGAGAGGCAAGTGTTGCTAATCACTACGTACTTTGCTTTTACTCTTCTCTTTGCTCTTTTTCCGTTTGACCCATTTGACCCATTTTCCTCTTCTCCTTTGGTGTATAAACTAGTAGAACTATTTTTGTTTTGAGTATATAAACTACTCCATTAGTTTCTTAGTGGATGAGAAAGGATAACATGTGACAGTGATAAACAAAATAAAGTGAAAGCTAGAACGGAATACTTGATACTATGCAAATTAAGGGGTAATAATTAAAGAAACCCCCAAATCCAACCAAATTGATGAAGATTTGGTCCCCAAAACATCTTTTAATCTTTCAATTTTAATGTATACATCAACCCACATTTCTATATCATGTCACTAAAAGTGTAACGCGTAAAAGTCAGATGTAAGTACATCAAAAATCATCATGAAGTTCTGAACATAATTAGTATTATCACTAATAAATTATGAAGAGGCCTAACTTTATTAGACAACATAAATATATCTTTAAAAAAAAAGATGACGGGAAACTCATGAAATGGGAAATTCGGGTGAGAAAAAGAGAGAGACATATGAGGTGTTTTATAGGCAAATTGTGGACCAACAAGGCACAAGCTACTCTTCTTTAATGAACATTTCTTAGTTTCGTGGAATGATTATGTTTTTCTTTTTTTTTGAAAATCGATTATCTATTTTTTCCATAATCATGTTTGATTTTGGGAGTAATTATAACTCATGATGGTAAACCCAAAACTCATCTACTAATGTAATCTCAAGTCTTTTAATCTCTCAGGTGTTGGTTTCGACGGTTGTTTCTTCGGGTAGGCTAGTTGATAAATGTTTCTCTTAAATTTTATTATATTGTACATTATACGTACTGCTTTTAGAGATGATTTCAACCTCGGTTTCGACTGTTTTGTTTTCACGTGTAATGTATATACAGTAACAAATTTTTCCATAACCATGTTTCGACTGTTTAGGAGAAATATTTATCAACTAGCCTACATTTATTTACGTGAAACATGGTTAATTATCTTAAACCCAAAACATGATTTCAACCTTCGAAAACTCATCTACTAACAAATTTTTCCATAACCATGTTTCGACTGTTCTGTTTTCACGTGTAACTTTTTGATAGACAGTATTGTGATTTTGTATACATTTTATTTCATGTTAGGTTCCAAAGGATCAATCTATTCAACAATGTAATAAGTTGAAAAATGGAACCAAATTTATTATTTCCTCCATATTTCTAATGTATATATAAATGATCTAGAATAATAATTTTATGATATTGTAGCTCTATAACAATTTTTTCTATGTATTTGTGATAACATACCATTTAATAACAAAAAATAATGCATGTATTATATTTGCATAAAAGCTAATAATATATGATAAAAATCTAATAATATCTAATATTTAAGACAAGATCCAAATTAACTAAATACAGTCAAATTCTCACTTACCGAATATGCTTTAAGTTAGTTGACAAAAATAGAAACAAACTAAACTCCAAGACTATGCCTCAAGCTACCGATTCTTAATGATTTTGTTTAAAACATAAAGCAAATTTAGAATGATATCACCATAAAATGATAATTATTTCTTATTCAGCTGTTCATTAATTTATGGAATATTAAATGCTTTAATTTTTTCGAAAAAATAATAATTATGAAGAATAATAATAAGAAGAATGCAAAAGAGTATAATGATGAAAGGTCCTACTCGGTGCAGAACCCCCCCGTGTGCCCACTCTTCCCTCTCCATTAATTCTCTCTCTCTCTCTCTTTATCACCAATCCTCTCAACCATCATCATCATCAATGGCCTTCTCCTTCATCCTCCTCCTCTCCTCCGTCGCTGCCGCTTTCCTCCTTTTCATTCGCCGCATCCGTTACAGGCGGATGGGTCTTCCTCCGGGAAGTCTCGGCTATCCTCTGATAGGCGAGACTCTGCAGCTGATCAAAGCTTACAAGACTGAGAACCCTGAGCCTTTCATCGACGAGAGAGTGGCAAGGTACGGTTCGGTTTTCATGACGCATCTATTCGGTGAACCGACGATTTTCTCAGCCGATGCGGAAATGAACCGGTTCGTTCTTCAGAACGAAGGGAAGCTTTTCGAGGGATCTTATCCAGCTTCCATATGTAACCTTTTGGGGAAACACTCTTTAGTTCTTATGAAAGGTTCTTTGCATAAACGTATGCATTCTCTTACCATGAGCTTCGCTAACTCTTCAATCATTAAAGACCATCTTATGCTCGATATTGACCGGTTAGTCCAGTTTAATCTTGATTCTTGGTCCTCTCGTGTTCTCCTCATGGAAGAAGCCAAAAAGGTATTAAATATCACGAAATTAATTAAACCCATTAATTTTTATATCAGAACAAAAGAAAAATCAAGGAAATAAATTGTTAAACAGAAAAAAAAATTGTTAAACAGTAATTAGACGTTTTATAAAAGATTAAGCAATAACTAGGAGTTTTATAGAAAAAAACATACGGTGAATAATGTTTAGAAAACTTGTTTTGTTTATGATCGATTTGCCACTTAGACGCCGTTTTTATCACATTTTTTTAATTGAATAACCGGACTGAGCTCTTGGCTCAGTTAGTCACGACGAGTCACCGCATGCATGTTATAGATGATATATGTGTTATGATGATGATGATGCAGATAACGTTTGAGCTAACGGTGAAGCAGTTGATGAGCTTTGATCCAGGGGAATGGAGTGAAAGATTAAGGAAAGAGTATATTCTTGTCATCGAAGGATTCTTTTCTCTACCTATCCCTCTCTTCTCCACCACTTACCGCAAAGCCATCAAAGTATCTTTTATTAAATTAATTTAATCGCTCTTGTTATTTATTTAATCATTTTAGGCTATTTTCTAATCAATATATATTTGTATTTATAAGGCGCGGAGGAAGGTGGCAGAAGAGCTGACGGTGGTGGTGATGAAAAGGAGGACGGAGGAGGAAGAAGGAGGGGAAAGAAAGAAAGATATGCTCGCGGCGTTGCTTGCGGCGGATGAAGGATTTTCCGATGAAGAGATTGTTGATTTCTTGGTGGCTATACTCGTCGCCGGTTATGAAACAACCTCTACGATCATGACTCTCGCCGTTAAATTTGTCACCGAAACTCCTCTAGCTCTTGCTCAACTCAAGGTATTTTTTTCAATGTTCGTATACATGCATGTGTTTGTGTTTTTTTCTGATAATACAAAAAAAAACTTGTAGCAAAAATTCAAACTTAGATTAGAGTTTTTTTTAGAATAGAGTTTTTTTGACATACAAATGAGCAATAACTAATTCAAATGATTTATTGATGATATATGTGACCATTTGGACTGTTTTAATCCATTTTGGTTGTCTATATGATTGATAAAGCAAAAAAAAAAAAAATTTGGACAACAGCAAAAAATAATTTATCAAACACACAAATTCTTAGCCAAAATATATTCATTGTTATATATTCATATAAATAATGTATTATAAGCTAGTCATGCTAGATCCTTTAAAACCTGCATCAAGTTTAATTTTACATTAGTAGTATCTATTCTCATCGATCAACTTCACATTTCTAAATTAAGCATATATATTGTTAAGTGGGGTTTGAAGGTGAAAAGTGTTAAGAAAAACAACATGCAAAAGGTACGAGTTACCGTATAAAAGTCAAACAAGTCATTCTCGAACCCTAGACATCATCATTACATGTGTTCGTGATATTAGAAATGTTAAATGCTGTTAGAAATAAGGAGTTACAGTTTCACAGATTTGACCAGTTTGTCTCCTCAACTACACGCATTATTACATCTTCTTTTATCTTACTTTGTTCGAATATTCCCCACTAAATAATACATTTACACTAAAGATAAAAGTATTATTATCATAAATATGTTTGTGTTGCGACCGACAAGCTCTCATCCCATTTTAGGTGTTTGTTGACGTCATTAGTTTTGTTTGTAAACATGGTTTTAATAGTCACTAGATTTAGTGGCATCGTCGCTTAGTCACGAATAGAACCAAAACTTTGCCAAAGAAGCAGGTCAAAGCTGGTGGAATGTGACCTAATTATACTTTTGGTTTAAACCTTTTTATTTTATTATTGGTTGATATGGTATCTTTATTGTTTGAAATAAAACAGGAAGAGCATGAAACGATTAGGGTAATGAAGAAGAGTGATTCGGAGAGTCTTGAATGGAGCGATTACAAGTCAATGCCATTCACACAATGTGTGAGTCTACTTACTTAAAAGCTTAGTATTAATATTCTTCTTGTCTTTTAGCCTTTCTAGTAATGTCTCATCACAACTCTATTTTTTGATTCAGGTCGTTAACGAGACTCTTCGTATAGCTAACATCATCGGTGGTGTATTCAGACGTGCAATGACGGATGTGGAGATCAAAGGTCAGAGATTATAGGTCTTAAAATGATATTTCTGTATCAAAAATGCGAATAGTTTTTTTCATTTTAAAACCGTATAAAACAGGTTATAAGATTCCGAAAGGGTGGAAGGTTTTCTCATCGTTTAGAGCAGTTCATTTAGACCCAAACCACTTCAAAGACGCTCGCACTTTCAACCCTTGGAGATGGCAGGTTTAGTTTTTTGAACCATTAGCGTTCTTGAACTTGGTTTAAGCCTATAAGTTGCATTCTTGAATTTGAGTTATTCAATGATGCATTTTTAATGAACAGAGCAACTCGGTAACAAGAAGTCCTTCTAATGTATTTGCACCGTTCGGTGGTGGACCACGGATATGTCCCGGTTACGAGCTAGCTAGGGTTGCACTCTCTGTCTTCCTTCACCGCCTAGTGACTGGCTTCAGGTTTACATACCTTCATATGCAAGATTCTATCCCTCTTGATCGTTTTCAGAAGGGATAAGACTGATTTGATTTATTTTGTTTTGTTAATTTTTGAGCAGTTGGGTTCCTGCAGAGCAAGACAAGCTGGTCTTCTTTCCAACAACTAGAACACAGAAACGGTATCCAATCATCGTGAAGCGCCGTGATTGTGGCTTATCTTCTACTTTAAGATGAAGAGACCATAAGACTTTCTATTTATAGAATAACAGCATTTCTCAGGATTAACTTCTTTTTTTTTTTGCTTCCCCATCACTTAATAAAGCCTTCGCTTCTGTATATACATTTATGTATCTCATGCTTCACTGAATCTATGTTGGTTCGCCGGAGTTGAGGAAGAGTGGGAAGGGGAGAGTGGAGTGGAGCGAACCAGTAGAAGCAGTGAAGGTGTTAACTATTGAAACGACATCGTGATAGTTCTCAACTTTTTTTAAAGCCATGTCAACACAAATTAATGGGCTGGTATTGTCGGCCCCGTTTAGTTCCTTTGTAAAAAAAATTGCGAGTCGTTTTAAAAAATAATAGAAAATCTAATCTGAACCCTAAAACGACGACGCGGACGTTCTCAACTTCTTTCTAGCCATGTCGTCTATACTCAATGGGCTGGGCTTTTAGGCCCATTGTATTTCCTTTGAAATATATTTGTGTTTTGTAGTGGACGCTTTGGGGTTCCTCCCAAACTGTCGTGCAGCATCTGAGTATTTTCAAACTCTTTCGCTCTCTCTCTCACTGTCTCACACACATACACACAAGAGACATGTTTACATCTTGGAAACACAATCTTAAATTCATGGTTTCGTATGGTGATAGGTACCTATGAGACATTCTGAATAACGCCAAAGAAGATACCAGTTCAGGTCCAAGACTTTATTCGAGAATACATAAAGCCTTGAAAGCCCACATGAACATCCTTAGACTGAATCTTAACATAAGAATAATTTTCGTTGGTAAGTGACTTATGAGTTCGTACATGTAGTGAGTAGTGACCCTACTATCATCCTCATAATCTCATTGTAACCAAGTGGTTGTGCTTAGTAGTTAGTAGTCAAGTGGTTATAGTCGAGAGATGTTGTGATTGTTATGTTAAATCATCATTAAAATTATACAACCGTCGTCGGTTGATAGTGTGAATCAAAATGCAACTTGCTTTTTCTATTATATGTGTTTAGTATTTACTTTTCTAAATAAGATGTATGTTAGACCAAGTCGACAACCACCACTTGAATATGCACATGCTTATATAATTCTCATTTAATACAAATACGATTCTTATTTATAGATTGAGGTATTATACTGTTTAGAGCTCAAACGTTTGACATATAGAATCTAATGATTATTCCACGGAAAAGAAATATATATGGGAATGAGAGGTGTACAATTGAGTAGATGTGGCTTTGTTATTAGAATATTATCCGCACAATCTTATTCACCACTAATCCTCTATGTCAAATCGAATCTATATAGATTTTACAATTAGGACAGATTATTAGTAGGATATAAATATAATGTATGACTCATCGATGACAATACTGAAAATGATTGCAGGCTCACCCCCTTCATTTGTATATGATAAAAAAAAGAGTAAATTAGCTCAATATACTGCAAAAGGTGAGATACCATACAATAGGGTGAAAATGGTAATGATGGGAGGAAAAAAATTAAGGGGAAATAGAGTATGGAGTGCAAATAAAGGAGGTTTGGTGGATAGGGAATACAAATTCTCTATAAAAAAATTGTCTTTTATACAATATATAAGTAACAATCCATGCTTTGTTGTTTTAATCCTTTAATTTTATGCCAATTATAAAAATTGATTTGATTACTATATCATTAGATTACAGTTTATAGATTTTATATAGTTTATGCGAAAATTTTATCATATGTTATGATATATAGATAAGTCCTCCAAACGAAAAGAAACCAATAGTGTTGTGAAAACGGTTTATGTGGTCGTTTAGTTAGGCGGTGTTTGTAAAGGCTGTGTGTTCATAAAATCGTGGAATGTGTGTGTGCATAGGGTTATCTGCAATCCAATTAATAGTTTAGTTAGTCTAATTGATTAAGCACTATTTAAAGGTTATAATATGAAATCATGTGACGTTAGAGTTCAACAATTATACATTTATATTCTCTTTATATGCTAGTTGTACTTTGATCACTATCAGCCAGGTTTTTCAAACATGGCGACACATTACGTACAGAAATAAAAAATGCGCAAATGATATTTGATAGATGTTATATATATTGTATGAATTGTTGTTTTTGTTAAACTATATTATGTGGAAGTTTGGTTGCAAAATAGTCTAGATATCTAACATTTATAATATAGCCAGTATAAGAAAATATATAATATTATTGTATAACAATTTATTTATATCATTCAATGGTTATTTGCTTGAAGGTAAATCAGATCCTGTGAGAACTAAAAAAACACATATACAAGTCAGATTTTTAAAACATCAAATCTTTTTTGTGTGAAGAGAAAACAGTTAACGAGGAGAAACATGAGATTCAACATGAGATTTTCCTCGTGGACCTTGAGTTCTGATAAAGAGTCTATATTGATCAAAGGTCATTGGAGGATATAAAGGAGGATTATGAGTGGATACAAGTTCTTGTAATGGTTGGATTGGAATATCGCTTTTAGGATTGTAGAAGAAAGCAAGTGAAACTCTCTCTCTCTCGGAGTTCACTATCACTCTATGCTCCACACTCTTGTATGTTGAGTTGCTTAGAATCTGCATTTTTAACATCATAGCAATACACATAAGTTTGAGTACAAGTTTAAGACCAGTTTAATTATAATATATCTAGATATACTAAAGATTTGAATTTGGATAACCATTCGAGTAAATTTTGATGAGCATTAAAAATTATTTAACTAGGAAATCAAAAAATAACACAAGCAGTTTATACAAAAAAAATTGAGATTAATTACCATAAACTACTAGTATGTATTAAATTGTTTTGAAAAGGTATTACAAGTTACAACTCTTTAAAAAAAGTCTTTCGATGATTTTTGTGGAATTTTCCTATTGGTTAAATGAACTTTTGTTCTGTACACTACACTAGGTTTCAGTTTTCGTCCAATTAAAAATAACACAGTTTGGAAAGAAATTAAATCATGACATGGACATCATTCTTTCCCACTAGACACAAAAAGCTAACATGAGTTTTGCTTTCATCAAAAATAGTGGTATTTGGACAAAATTTCTGGAGCATATGAACATGTGTGATGTTTGTGTTTGAAAAATCGTGTTATACATTGTACAAATTAATATTCCTTCTCTGCAACATGGGCAAACAGCCAAACACATGTGCGCATTGAAGGATTATTGCGTGCTGTACTGTTTGTTTGATATTAAAATAGGGACGGCCACTGATAATTAAAAATTTATATTTCTTGATTTACATTATTTTTTGAAAGTGTCATTTTTTCTCGAAACAGTCCATAAAAACCGGCAGACAGGATATAGATCTAAAAGAACGTAATATCTGTTATCGGAATATTGACATAATAATTACAATATATTCAGAAAATTCAAAACACAATTTAGCACAAGTAGTTACTATTTATCATACTTGCATTTCAAAACATGTCTAAAACGTGGAACTGTAGCTTATCTCATTCTCGTCATTAGTTGTCTCGAAAATTCTTAATGTTGCCTTTTCAATCTTACATCAATATCAATTTATATGCATGTGTAAACAGATATGAAAAATTATCTGTACATATTTGAAGTGTTTTCCAATTATTTTAACTATTATAAACGTCAATTTATATGCATTTTTGTAAAATAAATCCATGCATATTCTAAAAAGAGAATTGATTAATTACCTGTATTTGATCACCAATATTGACAATGAAAGCATGGGGATGAGGCTTGACAGTGATCCACGTATTATCTTTGCGGACCTGGAGACCAAAGACTTGATCGTCTGGTAAAAGAATGGTCATACCACCAGGATCAGAGTGGGAGGAGAGACCGAGAGCCAGCTCCGGTCGAGGGCATTTTGGGTAATAATTAACCCTTAAACATGATCCAATGTTTTTACCTCCAAACGCTTCTTGAAACTTATCTTCCTTGAGTCCTAAATTTGACGATAATACCCTCATAATCCTCTCGCATAATTGTACTACTTCCTGGCCATATTCATCGATCACTTCTCTATAAAAAAACATTAAAAATATTAACGAATCTAGTCCAAGATTGTACCTTTTTTTTAGCAGCTTTTTGTGATTCCAACGTTAAAAATTCACAAATTCTCCTCGTCAGAAGGATAAAAGAAAACAAGAAATAACTTTTCGGTAAATGGGTCTTCTTCTTAAATAATTTAAAACTTTCCAAAAAAGTTAAAAAAAAACACAAATGAAGGATATAAGATCACTTGTATTGAAGTCTCTCATAAACCATACTAATATTTGAATATAAATTTTTTTTCTTCAAAAACTTGAAAAACTCATACTAAAATCTTTCGTTTGAGAAGTATTGGCATGAATTTTCTCAAACTTCGAAACATTTTTAATTAAATATTGTATTCTTTTGTAAATAATAATAATAATTGAAAACCTTTGCAAATGTCCTAAGATAATCACAAAGGAGAAAATAATTAAATAAGTACCTAATAGTGGGAGGAGAAGAAGGCCACTTATTGAAATCTTTCAAATGAGGAGGAAGATGATGAAGATAATAATAATCACTCCAATCAAGAATGGCTCCTTTCTCAACTCCTAACCTACTTCCATAGCCTTCATAGGTCCTTGGTGAGTTCGAATAAGTCTCTTTAGCATTGACCGGCAAGTGGAAAAACTCTCTCCAATTCTCTCTAGCCGCGTCCATCAGCTCCGGCCTCACACCGTGGTTCACCACCTGGAAGAATCCCCACTCACGGCAAGCCTCCGATATCTTAGCCATGATGACGTCATCCGACGACCCATCTTCCGAGAACAGTCCTTCAAGGTCTATGATTGGTATGTTGGTCGCTACGGGAGCGTCATCGGTCATGGTAGGGCGTTGAGACGCTGGTTTTATGTAGCGTTCGGGGAGAGTGGAGAGGTTTCTCTCGGCTAAGGACTGGACTCTGACGATTGGCTCAGGCCACTCATCCATCATTGAGCCTTTCTCTGTCTTGATCTTCACATCTTTCTTGTTCTTGTTCATCTTTTTGTTTTGGTTTGATCGATTTCTCTTGCTCATACGAGACGTTTAGAGGATTTGTGAGAAATAACAAATTTGTTTGATGGTTGGAGTTTTAAAGGAGGGTAAATGGTGGTGGAGGAGAATCAGAAACCGGCTCGAGATGATGAAAGCAACGTATTTAATTATTAATGAAACGTGTGGAATATTTTATATTTTTTTTCATTTTAGGACAGTAGGACAAAAGCTATATTGCATCGACATGAGAAACTATGGGTCACTTTGAGTTTGTAGCAAGCTTTGTGTAATAGTTTAAACTATTTTAGGGGACTAAATATCGATAAAGACAAAATCTATATATATAAAGAAATGTTCGCCTCTCTCCCGTGAAGCCACGTCATCAATTCGTGCGTTTTGGGAGTGACACGTGTCCCATTTTATATTTAGGACCAAAATAAATAAATGCAGTTAAACGTAATTGAACCCAGCACTTCTAGCACTGGTAATTTCTCTTAGAACCACTAGGGCAAAGTCACTTTTTATAAATATGTGGCCGCGAAAATACTTATTATCGTGTCAGCTGGAAGCCCATGCTTCTTCTGCTTGTGGCCAGGGCCGACACTGAACTGACGTCAAGATGAAAATCGTGAAGTTAAAAACTTTGCTCCAAACAGTTTTGCAATGTTTCCAACCTTTATAACTTGATGCATATAATATATATCAAAATACATTTGTTGTATACGCTTTTATTAGTTTTGCTTTTAAAAGAAGGTATTTACAGTTATAAATGTTTTGTGCCAGTGAAGTAATGGTTAAAAAATCTCTATACATATGTCATTTTAAAATAACACTCAACTTTTATATATAGTCAATACATATGTGCATGTTATATTCTAGACTAAATATTTTCTTTTTTTAAAATATAGAAATCAATTTTTTAGTCTACAAGCAAATGTTGTAGAACAAGTATGCATTATACAAAATAATATATATTTAAAATCCATACACAAAAACATAAAAGTTGTTATAGGCCTCTTTCTGACACATGCACACTCCACTATGAATAAGAATTAAAAAAAACAGTATTGTCATCAAACTTTATCACAAATCCACATTTGTACATCTATAATTATGAGTTAGACAATTAGTTAATTTGATACAATACCAAAGCAAAAATAATCGAAAAACAACTATACCACCGCATACTAATAAGTAAGACATAACAGATAACCAAATTCTTGAATCTTAAAACAAATTTCAACTCGAGCATTTAGTGAATATCAAATTAACTAATATCCCGCCCGTAGGGCGGGCCGACCCTAGTACTCAATATATTAAAATCTCTGAAGAGACTAATGATATTAGTTTGATCAGCAGACGGCACGTGCCGTCATTGGGATTATTGTGTATAAGATGTTGGTTATCTTATCTTATAGAAATAAAATTATATTTGTGCTAAAGAAATGAGGAATTGACATCCGTTTGCGGCTATAAATATTGGCATTTGGTAGACGCAAAAGTTTCTACATAATTTATAACATACACCTAAATATTTTCATTCATCATTTGTGATCTAAAAATCCAGCGGATTTAGAGATTATATACGGTCATCGTGAGGTATAGTGCTTGGTTGATGACAAAATATACCATTTTTCAGTGAACATAATGAATACAAATAGTTTGCAAGAAAAAAAATGAATACAAATATAAATTATTAAACGATACTTCATTTTAAAATTCCTGAATGTCAATTGCAGCTTAATAATGATAAAAAAAAGTATCCATGGAACACGAATTTTAGAAACCAAGATATTAAAATGTTATTATAAACTCATGAATTCTAGAAAGAGTCGACATACTAGAGAGCTTCTGCATTTTTTTCTACCATTTTTAATATTTCTCACAGAATTTGTCAATGTTTGGATAAAAGATTAGACGCAGAGAAAAGTAAATACTTTTCGGCTCAAAAATATATAATTAAAAAGAGGCAAATATTTAAATATTAATAAACAAGAACTTAAAATATAGTTTTAGTAGTATACCACGTGGGCTAATAATCCATTGGTAGGATGACGTCGCTAATGACGTAAAGCTTTCAAAAGAGAAACATTGAATTTGAATAAAAGGTTTTATAGAATTCTTGGTTGATCATATTCTTGGTGACATGTATAATCCTCTTTAAGAAACTCCACCGCATAAAACTTTCCAGTCGACAACTATACAAAATATATAAAAACAATCCACAATCACGTGGATTTTCAGTCTTGACGATTGTTCTTCAAGTTAGTTAAAACTCCGCAGTTTAAATTAAAAATTAAACAAAAGAAATTCTAGCTAATTTAAAACTAAAGCTAAACCAAATCGACCTGAATTCAAACCCGAACCCTCCGTTTGAGATTAAAGCTTTAACAAATGAAAAAAGTTTATGTAAATCCCTTAAAAATAAACTGTGTATAACTGAAACTAAAATACAAACGATTGACCGGACTATAAACTATCCAAAACCAGATTTCGGAGATCTTATGTACAATCAATAATACTATTTTGTGTGTAGGTCAATGTTACCTGTCACTAATATTATTCATCCGAATGTGATAATGATTCAAGATGATTTAAAAAGTCAATGGAATGTTTTATCAATTTTTTTTATAGAAATCTTCTTTTTGGTATTTGCTTTCTATAAGTTTAGCAAAAATTATTGCTTAAATTTCATTCTTGTGAATAACAATTTAAAATGATCATTATTTTGCTTCTCCAAGTTTTTTAACCAAAGTCATTGCCACAAAATGTGTTAATCCTAACACGTGTTTCTTTTTGCTGCAATGGTTGATTAGTTGAATGAAAATATATAAACAACTATATAAGTACTCAACTGTATATACGTGCATTTGGATGCTAAATATAGATACATTCAACATCCCTTTTTTTTGTAACACATGTAGATACACTCAACATCCATATATTCATACACTTCGAAAAGCATTTTCGAATAAAGGTGAATCATTTTTAGTTATAACAAGAACTGTAATATATAGCCCAGGAGCAGTATGTATTTTGTTCACAGAACTTGTGCCACAAAGTTTACGTTTATTGTCATTAGATATACTTTCCCAGAGCTAGTATTGGTAACTAAAGTTTATAAGGATGGTGATGATGATATGATGGCCATGCTAATTTGATTATCACATGTGGTGATACAGTGATATAATAGGATATATTATAGTAATGTGATGATAATATTATGATACGTGTTAAATCATTATTCTAACGCAAATGATGATCTCTAGTTAAACCAATGAGAAATTAACCCAATGGTTAAAACTCTTGGATCACCTAGTAGAGGTTTAGAGGGTCGCAGAGTTGGTTTTCATCGGAAATTCTACTCTCCTAAATTAATTAATTTAACATAATTTAGACCTCACCATAAGAAGATGTACAAATCTTCGGACGCAAAACTTCCTAGTAACTTAAAAACAATCTCCGGTCTGGCGATTTTGGTCAAGATATATTGTGCAAGTTCACATATCTTATATCTTTGAACTCCCGCATGAGTTTTGCAACAATTGCATTGTAATACATAACTCGTTGGTAAGCCTCCACATTTAAACATATGGCCTGTGGATTTCATTTTTGTGTGACAGCTAATCAATTAGCTGAAGAAGACTAACTCTATATATAACTTTCGTGATTTTTCCTCTTTATTTTTTAAAACTGAATTGTCGGCAATGTAATTCGCTTATATATTATATATACATATATATAACTTGCAAGTCATCCATCTTAAACCTGTCACAGATTAAACATAATTAATTGTGAAGTTTATAACGAGAATAAACCATATTATACTTTAATGATATAGTTGTTCAATCCAAATTTTGAACGTTCTCCATAAAAAATTCCTATACTATAATTGTTATAATTATGCAATGGCACCACTTTACATATAGTATATTTGCAAACGGCAGTGTTTGTTGACAATCATGGTCATCGGCTTGAACGATCTTCATTTTATAAAAAATATATTGTTTAGCGATCCTAGTTAGATGTATATACAAAAAAAAAAAATTATGAAGCTGGCTACGGTACAGGGAACCCGAATGTTCTAAGCGCATCTTAATTAGTTTTATAAAGGTTGAAAATTAGTCGAAGCGCATCGATCGAAAGTCATATGATAAATCTTGAAATTTTGAAATAAAATCTTCGAGTTGCTTATAAATGATCGCTATGCTTCAGTTTTACGTATATGTATGTCAGTATGTGTAGATATATAGGAAACCCCACGTTAAGAGTAGGGGATCACATGCTTCCATTGAAAAGTTGTTACCAAGTGTAGTTGAGCCTCTACATATTTGGCAAAAATGATGCCTGACCATTTTTCACATACCATTTTATAACTAAATTAAATTTATATGACCAAAAGTAGAAAAGAACTAGTTCGAAATTCTGAGATGACATTGGACAAGTTATTTAATACCATAACAAATTTCAGTTAGTCTTAAAGTTTATCAAAATAAATTAAATTATTCAGATACCATAAATCGATAAATGTTTTTCCTTGTTTAGTAATGCGACATATAATGCTTTCATGATAGTGGTTGGAGCTTTGGAATTTTAGACATGTTTGACCGGTACAGAAATCATTGATCGTGGGATTGGTTGGTTAACGTTATAATGGTTGTGATTGGTAAATTAAAGCTTTGAAGGCTTTAACACAATTCGAAAGATCTTAAATCGCTATGTATTTTTTCCTTTACTTGCTATTTCCGGAATGTAAAAATAATGGTATCCATTTTGAAAGGGAAAAGAGGTCAAATATTACCCGATCAGATTTTATTGGTTCTAAAGTCTTTAAAATTTCTAAGAACACTCGAAGTTATTTTTTTAACTATTAGCTTTTGTTTTCTTTGAGTTCTTACAACATTAAAAGCCTAAAGCAAAAAGTTGATACCAAGCTCTCAACTATCATTCGCTATTCGTCGGAAGATATGTATTTTTTTCTCATTCCCCAACATACATGCATGATACATTATACAGAAATGCTAAGTCAAAGTGCAGTAACATGTATGCATGTGTATATCCACCAATTATATGAAACTAAATGCGTAATCATTATGTAAAATGAAAAATCATATTCCTGAATGCAATCATAATTCATTGTGGACTCTCATAAGCATTTACGGATAATGGTGGACAATCCGTACTCTCTTACACTTGCAAATCCGTCACATCGAACAAGTTTTTCAATATTTTATTTTGAAAGTGGTAGAATGACTAGAAATCTCTGGAAATGCTTGTCGCTCTCTACACCCCACAAAGTGCTACATTGCAGAATTATTATTTTAATGTTTTACATATAGTTAAAATATTGATTGATTTATTATGGTCGAAACCGAAAAAGAGTAAGCATGTTAAAAAAGGGGACGAAGAAGAAGCCACTAAGAGAGTTGTGTGTCTACAAAAGAGATGAGGTTGGGCCTAACAGGGACGAACGAAAGTGAAGTTACGTTTGCTTTTAAATTTATAAAAATTTGAAAAATAATTTCAGTTCCTTAAGAGCATCTCCATTGGTGATATCAAATGGAGTTCTCAACATTACAATTAAAGATTAAATGAGGAAATAGAAGAGAGAACACAAGAGTATTAAAGCACCTGAAATATGAGTATCTAATAATAAAAAGTTAAAAATAATCAAAATTGAAGAGAGAGGAAAGATGGAAATTCTACACTAAGAGCTTTCAAGAACCTAATTAAAAACTCATGGGACATTTGTGATTGATATAATTATGTTTTCTAATTAAAATTTAACTAAACAATTAATTTATATTATTTTTTTTTTGTTTAAGATTTTTTTAAGGATTTCTAACCATTGTGGTTGCGCGCTAGTAATATGAATATTCTTATGAGTTTTTTTTCTTTCTTATGAGATTTTTAGACTGTTTCTAACGGTTACATCTGTTTTTTAGTCTAAAAATATAAAAATAATTTATTTTAATAATTACATATACTTTCCATTCTTACAAAAGATATTTAAAATATTTTTCTATTTATTTATCAATTTATTATACAATCAGTAACTTTAAAAATATTAATTTTACCTTTTATTTTATTTTATAACAGTGAACTGCAACAATTATACTATCTATATAACTAAAATTTTATTTTAATATTTTATTACAACACATAATTAAAAATAAAAGATGTATTAAACTTAGTATTTTAAGGATGTGAAAATGTATACTGCATAACTTTATTTTAGTTGAAAATGAAAATATAAATGAGAGGTCAATTTTGTAAAGAAAAAAAATTAAAATAAAGTAAATAAACAGTGTTCCTTTATTTTGGTGTATTACTGTTCATATTTCTATAAGATATAACAAATTATTGTATGCATTTTTACTCAATAAATAGCATTTAGATGGAAAATAGAGTATCACTAGAGATGTTTTTAGATACCCATAAAAAAACAATACACATGTGTGTTTAATTGGTTTTGATTTTTTGAAAACATTTTAATTCAATCAGGTACTAGAATTATATTAAAAATGCTATATTAATTTGCTTAGACATCCAAGTTGAGAAGTTTATGGATGGGATGCGCTCAGCTGTTCAACTAAATCATTTGATATACGCATTTAAAATCATATACGAAGAATGAATAGTTTGGTAAAGTATGAAAAAATCACATTAAGCACGTGCTCAAAACAAAAGGGAGACGAACTGTGTGGAGATGTGTTCACTTTAATGTAAGAAACGCACCGCCGGGTTGCTATAGATGTCGGTAAATGTTGTGTTGGCATGTCTTTTCATGTGCCCTCCAATAACAAGGCGTTCACACTTGATTTTTTTTTCTATATCTTTTGGTTTGTCAATTTATATGAATATACAACTATACAACTATAACTCGTAACAAGTATTGATTGTTTTTCTCAACTTGCAATTCGTTGATTAAAAATTGAATAGTAGTACTAACCGAAAGGCAAAACCTACCACAGTAGAAACAGTCGCATCTTAACATAACTTAATCAGGAAAGCAATTATTTTAAGTAACATATCAAATGATCTTAACATAAAAAAACATACCCATCGGATAGTAGTAGAATGCATATTATCCTCAGTAAAAAAATAATAATAACAGCTTATGTAAGAATTTGCTTTTATGATTTTGTTAACTATTTGTAAACTTAATTTGATTGAATGAAATTTTAGTCGGTTACAAATATATATTAGCATATTTTATTGTTTAATATGATTTGTCAAGGAAAAACAGTTAAAACTTACCATTCCCTCTTTTTGATTTAGATATTACAATTTTTTATCTTGAGTTATCATAAATATAGGATTACTAAAATAGCCAATTTTTTTTTGGGCAATTGTCAATAATAGCACCTTTTGAAGTTTATGTCTCAAAAATAGCGCTAGAAGGAGAAAGTCACAAAAATGACATTTATTAAAGGGTAAAATATCCCTAATACCCTTGGTTTAAAATTAAATAAATAAACAAAAATAAATAAAATAAAATAAAAATAAAAATAAATAAAATAAAAAAAAAGAAATTTTTTTTATAGTTTCAGATTATATGTTTTCAGATTCGAAATTTTTATAATTTTTTTTAAAAAAAAAATTTTGAAATTTTTTTTTATTTTTTTTTCAAATTTTCTTTTTATAGTTTAAAAATAATTTTTGAAACTGTTTTAAAAATTTTTATTTTTTATTTTAGTATTTATTTTTTATAAAATTTTAAACTCTAATGCCAAAATTCCACCCCCTTAACTCTAAACCCTAAGGTTTGGATTAATTAACCCAAGGGGTATAAGTGTATATTTACCTCTTTAATGAAACTTATTTTTATGACTTTGAGCTTTGAGTGCTACTTTGGGAACAAAAACTTGGTTTGGTGCTATCCTTGTCTTTTTCTTTTTTTTTTTAGCAAAAATAAAAAACAGAAAATCAACAGTATTTTCCGGTTGGTTCAAATAACCAAACTAAAATTGCAGTGCGAAACGGTATCCTCCGGTTCTATACAAAACCAGAAATTCAATAACTGGGCTTGGTTCGGTTCGGTTCGGTTACACCTAATCCAAAAAAAAGTTGGTAGTTCAATGCTGTACTTTAATTTCCCTTTCAGACAGTTTCTGATCGTCTTCGGCCGTACGGTCTGGTCTCTCCACTGCATCTTCCTCATTATTTTGATTGAGCGGAGACAGTCCAATATCACCTGAGATTCTCACTTACCGAGTTATGATCTCGACAGGTATATATATATATGTATTATCGCTTTCTGTTGATGAAGTCTGTGTGGGAACTTAATGCAGCTCAGTTGTTCGACGTATTTACTCAGAGAGTTTTTGCTAGTTGTATTCGTTAATGTTTATTCTCTGCTGTAGTGATGAACCATTGATTCTTTAGTTGATTACGTTATATATTTTCTTGTGTTGATATTGCTAGTGTTAAGTTTTATCCTAAGATCAGTTTGATGAAGAAAGTCTTATTCTTTTTTTCCTCAGGAATATCTACAGATCTTTGCCTCCATCCTAGAGCTTTGGCTTCCTCCATAACCTACAAATCTGGTTACTTTCTTTGACTTTTAGTGAAAAAGTACTGAACTTTCAATGTTCACTGCCACATGGCATCGATCTCTTGTTGTGTACAGGTTCAAGCAATCGAAAGGTGTCTTTTTTAAGGATTGGGTATGCTCAGAAGAGGAGGTTTAGCTGCAGTTTATCCAACGCAGAGAATGTAGCAGCTTCTAAGGATGATGGAAGAGGAAAGGATATGGCTTTGGTTAAGATGTGCGGTATCACATCAGCGCTAGATGCTGCTATGGCGGTTGAAGCTGGTGCTGATTTCATCGGGATGATCATTTGGCCGCATTCGAAACGTTCCATCTCTCTTTCTGTTGCCAAGGATATTTCCAGAGTGGCGAGAGAAGGTGGGGCCAAACCCGTTGGTG
Source organism: Brassica rapa (assembly GCF_000309985.2). Lineage (NCBI taxonomy): Eukaryota > Viridiplantae > Streptophyta > Magnoliopsida > Brassicales > Brassicaceae > Brassica > Brassica rapa. Next base: position 895,423 of record NC_024796.2, on the reverse strand, counting down.
TATTTGTTGAGGATGATGAGGGGACGATACTGAGGGCAGCTGATGAGGCAGACCTTGAGCTTGTTCAGGTTGTTTATATTCTTATTGTTTTGATCTCACTGAAAGTGGTTTAATCAAGTTTGTTAAAGTGTTGATGATTGTGGTTTTCTTTTTCCAGCTTCATGGTAATGGTTCTCGCGCTGCTTTTGAGGGATTAGTGCGGCAAAGGAGAGTCATATATGTTCTTAATGCAAGTGAGGAAGGAAAGCTCTTGAATGAAGTTCCTGAGGATTGTCATCTCGCTGATTGGATTCTTGTGGATAGTGCAACGGGTGGGAGGTACTTAGAACGTGTTCTTTTCAATTTGTTCCTCTTCTTGCATGTCATTATGCTAATTTAATTATCAAGAATGTGATAGGTTCAGCGCATGGTTAGATTACCTTACCTCCTTTACTAATCTTGGATATAAATTATAACAATTTTGCTGCAGTGGAAAAGGATTTAACTGGGCTCAGTTCAAGTTACCTTCCATCAGAAGCAAAAATGGGTGGCTCTTAGCTGGAGGAATCAATCCCACAAATGTTTCAGAAGCTCTGTCTATCCTTCACCCTGATGGAATTGATGTTAGCAGTGGTATCTGCGGTCCAGACGGCCTCCAGAAGGATCAGTCGAAGATAAGTTCCTTCATTACTGCTGTTCGCTCTGTGCAGTATTAGTAACTATAGGTTTGAGCATCGACCTGTTGTTTCCATGTCAATGTGTTTGTAACTGTAACTGGCTGGTAAAATAATGCCCTTTATTTGAATTATAAGTGCTGGGTTGGCTACGATATTCATGTTATTTGTTGGGCTCTCAAGAAAAAGATTCTGGTATGAAATAGACGATAATATTGTTCAATGAATCTGAAGTTTTTACCGCAGATTTCTACAAATTAATGCTTGCACCAAAACAAAAGATACATAAAGAATGAACCAAGATGAACTTTGAACTTGTCTGCCTTGTTTGTTGCAAGTGTATTGTCAAGTTCTTTGTGCATTGAGTTTTGGATCTGCCTCATAGTACACGACGTCTCCTGTATCGCTTACGAAATGGTCTTGTTTCATACTTTTTATGAGGCTTCCCAGTAAGTGAAGTGGCAAAGGTCCAGAGTTTTTCGGTTCTCTGTAGTACTTTCCTAGTACTGGTTTAGCTGCTTCTGTCTAGAAAAAGGGTAAAGAGAAAAAAATAGATACAGATAGTTAAGCACTTTAACAGCATATTGAAGCAAAGTCTAGTTTTTAATTAACATCATCAAGAAAACACTTACTGCTTCCACTAGATGATAATGTGGGATCTGCGGGAAAAGATGATGTATCACATGAGTTCCAATGTCATGGTGGATGTTATTGATCCATCCGTAATCACGATCCAGTGTTGTGAGCCCTCCTCTCAGGTAACTCCATTCCTGTGTTTGAGGAAAATGACAAAGAAGCATTGAGATTCTCACGGATAGTAGATATTGCATACCTTTCCACGGTACCAAGGGAGCTTGTCTTCATGGCCATGGTGATGCAAGTAAGTCACAAAGTCCAACCACATTACAAATATCTGCAATTAGTTGTGAAAAGTTCTAATAAACACCTTTACACAAGAGAAAACAGAGGAATAGAGTTTCAGTTACAGCATCAGATACATACCCAGTAAGGAATGCCATATAGTTTGAGCATTTGGATTGGACCCATGACGAAGTTGAGACAGACAAGCAAAGCAGCCATTGCAATCCAACATGCAGTTGATGTCACAACATCTTTCTTCTCCTTGGGAAGAAACAAGTCACTGTCTGGATCAAAATGAGAACCATTTTTCCCTGGACTTCTTCCCCACTGCATCAAGAACACAGATAATCAGATGTGGAACATGAGCTTTCTCTATTTTGATACTAACCAGGTGAAGTGTTTATAGTAGGATGCTGAAGGATTACCAAGTAGAAAGGGTATGCGAGCATTGGAAATGGCAGTGTGAACCTAAAATTTAGAGTAGTCTTTTCCAATTTCTTGAAAAGGCTTTCAGGCAACTGCAGTTACAGAAACATCAAGCAAGTACACAAATGTAAGCTGGTTATAACAACACATGTGTTTAGTTACTTACAGGATGCCATGATTCATCATTCTCAACATGCCCATGGTTCTGGTGGTGAGTTCTATGGCTAATTCTCCTACAAGAGTCATAATGTTTCCAGAAGAATGTGAGATTCCTCAAACGATTCATTTCAGATAGAAAAGGGTTGGAAGCAACACCCACCAGCCATGGTAAGGGACTAGAATTGAGGAATGAAGAAGATGACCAGCTACACTGTTCAACCTCGGATCATTGGAGAAGCTACCATGTCCACTGCAAGAGGTAAACAACATGAATTATTTTTTAACATTATAGAAGGAGACCAAACACATATGCGAGGTAGTCTTTACGTCTCTGCATGTGTTATGTGTCTTATATAGGAAGTAAGCATGAGGATTAGTAGTTGTTACCAGTCATGGCCAAGAACAAAGAGAGCCCAAAACATGGTTCCTTGAGCAAACCAGTAGAGAGGCCAGAGAAGCCAGCTATTGAAGTAAGCAGCTACAGCAGCCAATCCAAAAACGATAGCTACATCTCTGACAACGAAACTCATCGACTTCCATGGATTCTTGACCCAACAATGCTTGGGAATGGCTGCTCTAATGTCTGCCAAGTTGAAAGGAGGAGGCGCACCAGGGTCGAACCTACTCGCGTCTTCTTCTTCCTCCGGTGGAGTCTCGAGAGTTGTTAATGGTATGGCCACATTCAACGCCCAGTTTCTTGTTCTAGCCAAGAACACACTTCGGGAGTTGAGAGAAGATGGTGGGTTGAGTTTGAGAGTGGGTGATGGGTTAGAGGCAAAAGAGTTTGTGGGTTTAGGGTAGAACCTAGGGAGAGGTCTGATACCACATTTTGATAAAACACAACTCACCATTCTAGCACTATCACTGGCTTTCTCCTTAGAACATAGAAATGAATGAGAAAGCGAAGAGATAAGTAGAGAACGATATAGATGAATGTGTGTTGGTTGATGCTTGTCGTCGTGTGTATCTCTGTATCAGTCTTTCTACTGCACGCTGACACAAAAAGGTTAAATCCTTTATGAGGTCAGCAGCTTTCTTTAGTATGTGTTATTATCAGCAGACAAGAGATATGTATGAATGTGTGGCTTCGGAGATAGCGTTGTTGTGTAACAACTAACCAGAAATAAAGTACAGGAACCTGTGGGCTTTAGCTTTAGGGTTTTAGTCATGAGCCAATGAGTTAAATAACAGAGAATGTGTGGTCAACCAAAGCTCACTTGGCGTTTGTGCCTTTATGGGAGTTGGTTCATTGTGGCCCATGTTACATGACCTATCATAATAATAGATTGGGCCTCAAGGGAAAACACCCACTCATATCAAATCAAGTGATTAATATAATCTGGTTGCTCTGTTTTGTCACTACATTACAAATTTGATTGATTAAAAAATGAAAGAGAAACTGCACCCTGTGGAAAATATTAGATGATTAGTTTATATACGCAAGAACCTGCAATTGTCAAAATGATTACGCAAACATGCACATGGAAGAAACAGAGCTTTCTCATATGTTCCACCATTTTCGCTTCTCCATTTGCTTAGCAAGTTCATGTGCCATCGATGCAAAGTTCTCAGCACCGTCTTGAAGCTCAGCTGTGCGTTGGCTGATCCTCTGGTATTATTAAAACAGACCAAACAAATAAAGTTATGTTTCGTAGTTAGAATCAGTGTGTTATACACAGCTTGGGAACATGTCAGTTTAAATGAAGATGTATAACCTCGAGTTTTTCTCCACGCTCAAGAAGTTTGTCCTTTGCTTGTGAAGCTATTGCTGAGGTTTCCTGTAAAAACAACCACAAACATGTTAAGACACAGAAAGCAAAAGAGCTTTTTGGGGTGAAAGATAGAATTGGTTTTGACTCACCCCTGCTTTTCTGTATTTGGCCTTTATCTCATCAACTGTTCTCGTTTTGGGTTGTGCATCACTGGATGCACCGTCAAACAGTCTTTCCTTATCTGTTCTCTTATCTGCAAAGAGGCCTTACAAATTCGTCTGATGCATTCACTATGATAATAAAACATGATAATATGAATATTTACCTTTATTTTCCTTTTTGTCTTTCTCGGTTAAGGGCAAGATGCTCAGAGGTTCATCTATCTCGATGTCATCTACAGAAGAAGCACTTTTAGTCACAGGTGAAAACAGAGGATGAGTAACTTAGCAAAGATATTACAAACCTATGTTTAGCTCGACAATCTTTTCATCGTCGTGATCGGTATCAGAAGGCTTTAAGTATGGCGGATTAGAAAAGATGTTTCCCAGGTGGGAGAAATCTTGTATTTGGTGGTCCACCTTCTGTTCACTGCTTGACCTGAAGCCTTTAATAATGCCACTTAGGAATTTGGGAGTGCCATCCTGTGATCACATACACTTTATAGCAAAATCATGGAGATAAAGAAAAAAGGGTTCACATGTGAAAACAGAACATGTACCTGGTCTTTCTTATGGACAGGGAAATGGCTAAAGGTAGCGTCGGCAGCGGCTGCAAGGACTTTGTCATGAAGCAAAGGTAAAGACTCCGGGATTCTGAGTTGAACACAGAGCTAGGTATTAGTACCTTAACTGCTACTTTGCTCGCTAAGTATGCAAATTCTAGTTATTTACGGAGAAATAGTAAGCCAGTACCTGAATCCGTTTGCATGGGCCAGAAACGAGAGGATTGCAACTTCACAACCATTTACCTGTAGATTTAGCTTTTATAAGTCCTAAACATCTGAGAAATTAAATATTCTCTCATAGTATTATACATGCCAATATCTAACTAAGACAACCAAACCAACAAAGCCCCATAAAACTGGGAAGCATCCAATGGTCTCATCGATTTATCTGATTCACAAATTATTGAGGGCAGTAACAGGTAAAAGCTCTCTTCTAGAAAGTATATTAGGAAGTCTCACCAGGACGAGATGGCCTAAATCATCTGAACATACTGTCTTCTCCATGTTAGGCTTAAAGTTCCACCTAAGAAGTGACGGCAAAGAGCTTTCTCCCACAACTTCAAGATCCGGGAAAGATCTGTTCACATAAGCAAACCATTCTTTTAAAGCTGATTCGATTTGGTAACTACATTTTATCTGGCATGTATATTGTATTTGTGGAAGCCAGTTAGAACATCACCTTATTTCAATATGCCCTGTTCGGTAAAGTAGGAGTACAGCACATTCCCTTTCATCCTTCTTTAGGATTCCCATCCAGCAACACGGCCTTGAAACGCTTACCTCCATAATGCTCTCAAAACTTCCCTACGTATTGAAAGTAAGTCCTTGTTATCAGACAAAGTCAACAAGACATTCCAGGAACCATAAATCAAGATAGATTCTCCAATATACCTGAGACAATTTTAGGGAATACAAGCGTAGTGCATCCTCAGAACACATGAGAAATAATGAATTCGCAAATCTCTGGTCAGCAAGTTTTGTTTCTGTAACAGCAGTCTGTTCACCACCTGGTGAATGACTCTCACTTTCACTGGTCATATGAGATTTGTTCTCATGTTTCTCCTTCTCAGATGGATTTTCAGCTGGTTTTTCACTGGGCATTTCAGTTTTATCATAGCAGTCCTCTGCAAATTACAGTCACTGGGCATTTCAGTTTTATCTATTTAATAGATGCATATAAACACAGTTTATGTTAGTAACAGACAAACTACCTATAATGTGCATACAAATCGCAGTTGGGTTCTTCAGAGGTCTCAAGCATGAGGCGAGTATTTTCCCAGTATTTCCATCAATAAGAGTGGTCTGTCCATCTTTAGTCATCGCACACAAGATAAAATCATCAAGAGCTTCGGAATTTATGGAATCCTGATCAGTTGGAGCTGAAGGGGATTTCACACAGAGTGACTTGATTGGGAAACCGGTGTCAGATAAGCTATCTGTAACGAACATTACTGATGGCGCACTAATGTCAAGCATTGCAACCTGAAATATGAAATGAAAAGTAGAAATAGTTTGAAACACTTTCAACTAAAGAGAGCGGCTGTATGCGGAGATTTAGAAACGGATGTTAAATCCATACCTTGCCACATTTAAATCCCACAACAAGCCTTCTTGTAGACTGTACAAATCGCAGGGTGCAAACTGGGGAAGTCAGGAAAGAATACGCTGCCAACCATTGAGGTCCATCTTCTTGATCCAAACGGTGAGCTACAAGAAATAAACCTAACGCATGAGATACAACAGAGCAAATCTGTACAGTCAACGTTGTAAAAAGTTCCAAACCTTGTTTGTCAGTGTTGGTAACAACTTCCAAAGTTCCTCCACTTTTATGGCCGACCAACTTGAGAAGACGAACCTACAGAGACAGAAAAATGAGAGAGAATCAGATGCGCACTGAAAGCTGGAATCAAGAAAGTATCAATAGAAACAGGTCTTCTTACCATACCACATTCGTTACCAACAGCCAAACAAGAAGTCTTAGAACAGAAGGTAACTGCTGTTACTGATGCATCTACTCCAGTTATCTCAATACCATTTGCCTGATCATTGATAAAGGAAGAAGTAATTAATTGCAGGAAAAATTCTCATCAAATATCAACCAGCTTACACACAAGTTTTTAAGATAAACTTCAAAAAGAAGGAAAGTTACAGCATTCATACCTTTGGCTTCAAGTCATAAATAAGAGACAGACATGGATAGGTTGCATCCCATATTCGCACAGACCCATCTTGATATCCTGCAATGTACAGTCTCTCAAGCTTGTAGTCATCAATGTGGCCTGGAACACCACCTGTTAGAGGCCATTGCGCCCTTTCTCCAGATGGAGTACGTGGCGTTCGAGATTTTGCAGCTAAGACTACCTATCAAGAATAAAATATAAATTAATCGCTTCACACTGGAAAGCAACAACATAAAAAAAAAATGTGGAGGGACTACCTCGGAAAGAGCCAGTGACGGCTTATCGTTAACATTTAATGCAGCAAACATTGCTACGGTGATACGTGGATCCATCGTTGGTACAACCATTGGATATGGCAGGGGAGAAACAGAAATATTATTCTCTTTCTGAGACATCAGAGAAGCCAGAGAGGTATCATCGTACGCTTGCAATTGTCCTGGATTCGTCAGCAGAAATAAAAACACCCCACTTTGCCTTGAACTAGCAATTGGAGACAAGACCATATCAGCAAATGAACCACTAAGGGTCCGGTCAACACGGCCAACACATTTCAGACCTCCCATACCAGAAGACCAATCCAGAGCCAACATCTGCATAAGAAGATCAGTAAAAAGACATCATGTTAGGATATGCATTTGCACAGACAAGGTAAGAATTTAAAACGACGATCCATTTTATATTTCTCCCAAGTTCAACAATATGGGACTATGAAACTTTTAAACTAGGTGTTGAGTTCTTACCGTCAGTACTTCGTCAGAACCAACGATATCACCACCATAGATAAAGAGTTTTCCACCACAATTCTTGCGAGATACATCCAAACCCCAATGCATAACAATGACAGGAAGTCTTTTCTCCGCCGAAGACAACTGTAACTTAACAGCATTATTAGATACCTTCACATTCTTCCCATCAGAGAAATCCCAAAATAATATATCTCCATCGACATAACCAACAGCAAGAACTGAACCATCAGCTGATGCCCAACACAAAGAACTTATCTCTTTTCCATCTAGCTTAAGATCAGAAAGCTCATCGTGTGAGGCTTCCAGAGAAACATCGACTGTCTTACCCTCCATAGGTAGGTCTTTGTTTCCTCGAACTAACTCGACGCGATCTTCTGATGCATCCCAAATAAAAAGTAATCCATTTGAAAATGCGATCAACAACCTGCAGGATAATTCTTTACAATTCATTAAAAAATAACCATACGAAGATGTATTGTAGCTTATTATTGCACACTGAAATAGCATATCAAATCAATTCAAAAAAAAAAAAAATAGCATATCAAAAAGAAGAATTTATATGGCAGTACTAGAATCACAACTATACCAAAAATAAAACAATGTCTCACAAGTTAGACATGCTGTTGCTTTTATTCCTTTCGGCTTAACAAGACTCAGATACCTTACTAATTTTAAAAATAACAGTAAGGGAGATAGGATCACAAAAGTAAAGAACTGATAGAGACAGTAGGAAAAGATCAGCTTATTTTGGTAAAGATGTGATTTCACAAATGCTATGACAAGTTCAGATAGTAAGTTTGAGAGGCACAAATGCTTTCCATCTACAGGTCACAAGAATAAGTACACAAATCAAAATAAAGATGTTCTCACCTAGTTCCCCTCGAACAAGGCTGAGAAAGAAGTCCGACAACAGGATACTCAATAGGTGATGAAAGCCCCGCTGCTTCTGCAAAAAGAGGGAAATGGTAGAAAATATGTAAAAAGAACAAGTAAGAACAGGGAAGGTCTTTTTGTGTATTGCATCAAATTCTACCAAGAGGACATGGTACTCATGTAAGGTTTATAAGAAAAAAGTACCCAGACATAAATTTATCGTGCAAATAGTTTGGAGGCAGATAGACATTAACTAATAATCAAACTACTCAATCCTGATACTTTCTAAACTTAATAAAGATTCTAGACACATGTGATCATCGGGTTGAAAGAGAAACCACATACCCGCTAAAGCATCAGTTGGAACATAATAAGGAAGATGCACTAATTTTCCTTCGTCAGCATTGTATTTTACAACAGACACCGTACCATACTCATCACCAACATACCTGTGAACGAGATGATAAAATTAATTAACGACGCCATAGTAAGTGTCAATGAAATAACATCGGTTCGAATTGTCATCTTAACAAGCTCAGTACATGTAACCGGTGCCGGGAAGGATTGAAAACGCAGTAATGTTTGACTCCCAGTGTAAGCTTGACACAGTCTGCCTAAGATCCAAGTCCCAAACCTAATAATAATTCAAATTTATTAACGTAGTCAATCAGATAGATTGTTGAACAAAATTGAGAGTGAAGAAGGTCAAAAAGAAGTGAAGACATCTCTGGATAATACAGAAATTAAATTTCAAACATCATACTGAACTGATACCTGAATATCGTTTTCGTTTGAGATGCTGACCAGAAAGCCTTGGTTCTCAATGAACTGTTAAAAAAAAATATATAACATCAGGTGGAGTTAGAGATAATTGGGAGCACAAAGCGGGAGGACTGTAATATTTACTCAAGTTCACAACATAAGTTGATCTCATCAGAAAGGAATACACTAAAGAAATACTATTAAGAAGGAAATTAAGCTAGAAGCACATCAGGAGATAGAGAAGGAGAACCAACAAACCAAGAGTTGAACCAATTACAACAAACCTCTAAGTTTTTGAAAGGTAACTGCTTAGGAGAAGCAAGAACCGCCTCAATGTTATCACCACCAATCACTTTTATCCTTCCATCTCTAGCAAACAATTAGCAATAAAAAAAACATTACTTTTTTTTTTGAAAGCTGAACCTTTCTTCTGTCATCATCATAACTAGTATAGTAGAGTAAAGATTCAACTATCCAAACTTCTTATAAAGTCTCCCCATTCACATAAACCGATTCAAAGTTGAAGAAGAACACTTACAGTGTTCCCACAGCCAAGAGGGATTGGATAGAGTCAAAGGCAAGAATAGACGCCGTCGAAGGTATCCCATAGTGGGAGACGATACGAGGATCCAACTCTTCTTTTATCAAACATCCCTGCAAAAAGTAAAAGTTCTCTCCTTTAACATATTAATTTGAAAATTAAATAACTTTATATAGAAAAATGATCTATAAGATAAGATAGAAGGGAGGGAGTACACGTGGCGGGGGAGCTGGAGATGGAGGAGGCTTCTGACCACCATCGCCGGAGGCTTTCTGCAGAAATTTTCTGACGAACATCAAGGGAAATTGAGCTGAGATTGCTCTCTTTCGGCGAGCAATTTTAAACGAAGGTAGAATGCTCAATCGAAGCTTTGATCGAATTGTTCGTCGGGAGTTTTAATCGGAGAAATCAAAAAAAAATTCAGCTTCGATTTGAAAATGAATCGGAGAAGAAGATGTTTTTACTTAAACCGGTTTCCGGTTCAACCATAAAATTCGGTTCGGTTCAGGTTTTTCAGGTGGTTTCTTTTTATTCTTTTCTGAACAATTGAGATTTTGTGTATCTGTTTATTTTGAGTAAAATTGTAAAATTTCAACTAATTTAAACTGTAAAATTACAAAGTACTTGATTTAAAAATACACACAACATTTAGAGATATATACTTACAAAAAAAAAAGACGACAAATAATTTGATTTTACAAAGTAGAAAGGTCAACTTGATTTAGAGTTAAATTGATACAGAAGTTGTCATCAAGGAGTACAATCCTAAATGTAATGAATCAGATAAGAACTTGACGTTGGAGATTATTAGAGAGTAAGACTTCTTCACGATCTTCATACTCTTCTTCAAGTTCTGGCCTCCATTTGCTGACTCCTTGCCTCTAATGTATGTTCTTTCACTTCCTGAAACAAAACCAACAATATTAAATGCAAGAGATCAAACTGAATGCACAACATTTGAGGAAACTAGAACTACCAAATTATACTATCGAAGTTATACTGTCGAGGATATGAAATATCTAGCTATGGCTAATTTAATTTCCAATATGAGCATCATCTAGTTATGGTTATGGATCCAACTTCTACGCAAAAGTGCTAGGGAAACTAATTGAAAAATTCTTAGACGAGTATACTAATACTAGTTATGTAATAAAACATTAGTTCAAAGCATCCATAAGATTCCATACGGCAACAAGTTGAACACCCAAGGTATCTACTAATGAGAACTACAAGTTTCACTACTTTACAGTTAGAGTAGCTAATCATGTAATGTAATCAATGCTTGGTTTGGTTTAATCCCTAATTCAATGTTTACTTAACTGCGAACCACTTCACTATACGAGAGTGACACTATACACATTTACAAGATAAGTTCAATACGACCTAGATTCCACACCAACCTCCTAGTGTAATTTAGTTCTTCTTCAATGGAGTAATTTAGTGTTAATGTATTGATGAGCTTAGTGTATACCTTTTAAGTGACATCAATGGAGTTACGAACCATCTTCATTGACATCCTACTTCAATCACCTTTCACTTCTCAAAATCCTCCTGACCATCTCCAATCTCGCCAGCAAAGAAACAAACAATCAAACATGCACACCATGATTGCAAACAAGCAAGCATTTACGTTGAAGATTTTTTTTTTTTTTTAAACATGCAAATACAAAAGATGATACTGTTTTTAACCAAAAAAAACACGAGGGGAAACTGTATATTGTGCCAAGATTTGATTAGGAATAACAAAGTGATCTCATAAGTGTAAAGTCAAATGGAACCTTAACCTCTCTAACGATCAAAGGACAGGACGCTAGTTTCTAACTGTTTTCACACTATGAATATACACATAAGCTTCTTCCATTGTCCATCAAGTAAATATACAATCTCCCCAAAACAAAAACATTTAAAAGAGAGTGATAATTTTTGGATTTGACTAAAACAAAAACATTTGAAAAAAAAAAATCAGGAGGGAAAAAAAAAGACTAATTAAAGAAATTTTATACCTAAGGAAATCAAGCTGGGCTTGGGCTCGGAAGCTTCGGATGATGGGCCGGTTAATAAGAAATCAAGCTGGGCTCGGAATCTTTATGTGATGGGCCGGTTAATAGGAGGCTGAGGCTTTCCTCTTTAGGCTATGGGGAACAAAGGAGGAGGTGAAGTGAAGATCATCATACCTCTTACTTGCTCAGGCATGTTTGCTCTCTCTCCTACAGATTCTAACTTTTCTTGCGTATTTGATTTTTTTCTTTCTGTGTGAGAGATTGTGGATGAAGAGAAGAAGGCAAGAGAGCGCCTCTATTTATAAGGAGAGGATCCTAACGGCTCTTCTTACAACGTTCGTATTTTCTGACTTCCATTAGTAGCCGTTGGATGATTAGGTTAGAGATCTAACGGTAGATATTTTGTCTACGTTAGCGCTCGTCTCTCAAAAAAGCCCGTTGGACTGCGCGACGTAACTTTTTACAACGTTCGTATTTTCTGACTTTCATTAGTAGCCGTTAAATGAATCTAACGGTAGATAAATTGTCTATGTCAGCGCTCGTTTCTCGAAAAAGCCTGTTGGACTGCGCGACGTAACGGTTCTTTTTACAACGTTCGTATTTTCTGTGTTCCATTAGTAGCCGTTGGATGATTATCTAACGGTAGATTAACTGTCTACGAATTGGATGCGCTGTCACGGGTGAGTTTAGTTTACTTACTAGTCAGCGTTCTTCTCTCGAAAATGCCCGTTGGGCTGCGACATAAGAGGTTGAATTATAAAGCCCATTCCAACTTTTAAATGACAAAAGTATTGTTCCTACGACATCGTTCGTATTGATTGTTCCCTACGACGTCGTTACGAGGCATAAGAGCTACGTCACTCTGATCAGCCCAATAAACTATAAACGAGGCCCATTAATATTTATATTGTTCGTACGACGTCATTCGTGTTGATCATGCTAAAGAAAAACAAAAGAATAATTAATTGATGCAGCAGCAGCAGAGTTAAATAGATACTTGGAGGCTGTCACCATTGTTTCACTCAAAGATTATCAGCTAATTAGCAGCCAATAACTAAAAATTAGAAGAAAAAAGAGAACCATAATCATGTTTTCACAATGCACTTGTTTCAATCAATGGAAAAAAAGACCCTATCAATTTCTCTAATCGCACTAATATGCGTACTAGGTAACACTAATCGTAACAAAGGTACTGCCGAAGCTGAGATCTTGCACTTGGACTTGATCTTCTCCACTGCTGCTTTGATGATCGATGGAGACGGTACGCTGAACCATTTCAAGTACCATGAGAGAAGGATTAAGTCTTTCTGATCATCAGGCCATGTCTCTGAGGTCAAATAATTTCTCAAATTAGTCTTCAGCTCGGTTGAGCTATTCAAAATCTCTTCACACCGTTTCCCTAGTGATGTTAAGAAGATTGATTGAACAAAGCCACCTGAAGAGGAGGCCAATCTTCCACTTGATACAGCCTCGTTGTAGGCAAGAGCAACCTGTGATCATCAGATTAGATCAAATGATAGAAAACCAAATCAAATTATACAAAATGTAAAATCAATTACCTTGAGGCTTGAGATGGAAAGTGAATCACACACGTTACTATTGCTTTTGAAAAGTAGATCAGCCATTGAACCAATGGTTGTATACAAAGATAAATAAACCTATAACGATCATGTAGCATATATTAGAATAGTTGCTCTTGAATGTTCTAAACAGTATAAGCATTGAATAATAGAGTTAGGCGACTTTAAGTAGCAATCACCTGCAAGAGAGCTGGTCTATCCTTGCTTATACAGTCAAACAACACTTGCAGACAGAACTCCTTGAAATCAGAATCAGATCTGCAGAAAATGGGGGTTGTTAAGACAAAACTACTGAACTATGGGCAGTGAGGAGAAAGAGAAAATGGATGAAATATTAGTTACCTGTCGTTCCATGATTTGTCACAGCACAACTGTGCAAAGGCTATTAGGCTTGGATCAGACGAGAAAGTGCTGACCAAGTGATCAACGCTATCAGAATCCAGTTCTCTATGACTATTAGCAAGCGAATTAGATTCGTCCAGAGTTCGTAAACCAAAAACCTGTTATCACGGAAAGGCATCTAAACCTGTATCAGAATCCATTTCTCTAGATTGAAAATTGAATATATCTGAGCTGTGAGTATATGGTGGTGGGGGTTACAACCTTGTGCATTGCTCGTGAAAGCAGTGACTGACACCCAACTGGATCATCAACATACGAACAAGCTCCTACTTTCCTTTTGACATATATAACACCAGAGTTGAAGGGATCACTCTTGTCCCCAAAGCTCCACCAATGTTTCTCTGTGTTTCATCGGGTCAACATTATAAGACCAGCTAGACAAAATGGCCAAAAGAATATACATATATATGCAAACGAATCAATTACCTTCTGGGACAAGCTCAACTTGTTGGGGCCAGTATCGGGGACCACATACACAAATTCTCTTTAGCTGCAGGATACATATACATTTTTCAGGTAAATCATATGGAATCGGTGAAAGAGAGGGAAAGTTGTTGAAACTTCCTTACAATAGCACGCTCTGGAAGAATGCACGGTGTAACCTCGCAATATCTTGTTTCAGAATATAGCTCTGTTTCCTTTACTGTGACTTCTACAGGGGCATATACAGGCAAACCGGAATCAACATCAATAGTCTGCAGCCAACGAGCCTCTGTTGCAAGTACATATAAATGCCTGAATGCCTAAAAATGAAAACAAAAAATTGCATTATCACGACAAAACTTGGAAACAAAGTCACAAACCACAACTCCTGCTTCTATAAAAATGACATCAGTCAGCTACAATAACCAATCCAGGCACAAAAGGAGCGATGCGGAGACTAAATAAGATTATTTAAACTTGCCTGGAGGTGACAACGATTGTCATTTGGTCCAGAAGGCAACCGCGGATAGAGCGTGATAAGCAACATTGCAAGTGAGCCGTTATTCGTTGAAAATGTTCGCATACCACCTCCGAGAAATAAGAAACCCGTGGCTAAGCTCACCTAAAGAAAAAAAAACACTATGCTGCCTCATATTTAAAAATAAAAATAAAGGCATTTAATCAACAAGAGGATATATAGATAACTGCTCCAGAAAATACATGATTATAACATCCCAACTTCAGAAATAAAATGCAAAGCAATCGAATTACATGAAGGGAAGGAACATTAATTTACAAAAAAAGTGCTTACCGCCATTTGAGTGCCATAGTTAGCATGTCCATCAGCAGAGTTTCGGCTGCGGAGAAATCTCAACAACCGAAATATTTGCAAGTCTCCAGATCCCGCCATGACCTACACAAGTTAGTCCTTCCACATAATTTTACTGACTTTAAAACTGAAAATTGCTGGACAGGAGATTTCAAAAGAAGCATTACCACTGAAAGGGAAAGAACGATAAGATAAAGACACATTTCAAGCGTTCCCCGATCAACATGTTTAGCTATTCCCTTGGGAAATCCATTTGCAGGTGGCGCAGACACAGGCTTGATCTACATACATCGAAACATATAAGCTCGCATTGAGATGACCAGAAGGAAACCAATAGAATTCTTAGCATTTGAAGGAGGAAAAGGGAGTAACAAATGTAACGTTTCAAAGGATGATGTACCTCATTCAAAAGATAGAGAGCATAGTTGTTAAGTAAGTCGCGAGCATTTCCATCCCTTGTACCAGCAAATCTCAGCCCTATCAGAAACAGCAATACATGTCATAGCTATCATGAGATAATAGAGACTGACGTCTCAGAAGAAGTAGATTTACCAAGTGAAATGCATGCCCCCGCCACTATATTGACATATGCCTGCACTAGGGCTTCAACGTCCACTTCATGCATATCATCCATGTCATCTTGGAGGCGGCTGACACCATTTTTGACAAATTCGGGAACTTGAGACTGGATCCAATCACTTGTAGGACGGATCCTATAATACGAATTCTATTAGACTTGATCTCGGAAGAATCAGCACTCCTAATTAGGCAAGATAAGAAAAATACCTGCTCCACATTATCAAGTTCCGAGCAATGACACGAAGCATTATGAAATCAGGCCTTACGCACTCCAATTCGTAATGTGTTTGTGGAATAGAGAGCTTTGAGAAGATGACCTCTGAGTCTGTCTACAACAAATGCAACAAACATTATATAAATCTTTCTGAAAGTTCAACATCCACAGGAAAAGCGCGAAGACAGAAAAAAAGTTCAAGGCCAAACTTCGAACCAGTTATCTAGTTTATCCATCCTTAAGACTCACCTTAAGATACATTAATGCGAGAGCGATTATCGCTCCAGGTGCAGTTATATTAACATTTGCAGTGCTTCCGTCTGTTACCTGAGACAGAAAAAATGTTAACCACATAATTATAATTCAGCAAATGTGTCAGGCACAACACAAGCTTCACAAAGGAATATAAGAAGAACAGAAAAGCAGGAAAACCTGTGTAGCACTTCGTAGATCTTCATTTGATGGTGCAAGGAGAGATCTTTCCTGTCGGGAATTAAAGGAGTTGTTCAGTATAACAAATAGACACTGCTTACAAATCCAGTGTGACATGAGTCAGTTCCTATCAACAAAGGAAATGCACTAAGAGTGGGATACAGTTAATGTGAAGTCTAAAGATTAACCTCTTTTGCTCCCATATACTGGAGTAAGCGATTGACAAAGGAGTCCAAAGAACCGAGCGCATCATCTCCACGGCCTTGAGCCAAAAAGAATAGAGTTAGCTTTAAAAAATAATTCAGTGGCCAAAAACAAAAAGGCGTACCAAGAGCAACAAGACCAAGTGAGAATCCTGCAGATACAGCATAACCCTCCCTTTCAAGGACATTGTCTCCTGCACTTCTGCGGCCAATTTCACCCTGATAACATGTACGAAGTGGGATCTCAAAGATAAGCAACGATCCACCGGATTGTAAAGAACTAAATTGCAAATTAAAAGATATGCATCAACTAACTCACTCAAAGATTTTACATGTAGGAATGGATCCACAACCAAACTACAAGATAGATTCTAACTATAAATGTGCTTAAAACACCAACCTCACATGTAATAATGATGTATCAATGAAAGTGACATTTGATGACAGGAAGAATGCTATATCAAATTTAAACCATAAGTGAGAAAAAAAAACATGCAGGAGACATTACCAGAAGTAATTGCATTGTCTGCAGGTGTGCCGATCCTTCAAATAGAATGCCGACGGAGACTAAAGCTGCAGACTGGAGAATAATTGAAGACAGTACGTTAGTGAAAAAAATGTCACTACTTAATAATACTCCTACTTTCAAAAAGTAAAAATGAATAATCCAAAGATGCCAGTAAGGCGTTGCATATTGGCACATATGTTAACATAAGGCGTAAATAAAATATCAAGTCAAGAAAACTTTAGAAAATGCCAGAACTAACGATGTCAGAATCATCAAATAAACAAACAAAAGAAAATTGAAATAACGTGATGTGAATATGTATATATCTTTACTTTTAGCATATGTAAGTGAATCACATAGCAAATGCAAGTCAAACAACTTCCAGTTTCAGTAACTGCTTGTAGAGAACTCAAATTCTTTCTATAAGTAACATCACAGCAATCTTATACCTGTAGAAGTGTTGGTATCTCAAACTCAGCATATGAAGCTTGGTATCGAGCAGGAACATGGAAAAAGAGAGCCTGTTATACAAAGAAAAGTAAGACCTTAGGGAAGTTACAGAGCTATAATAAAAAATTTATTAAGATGCTAGTAAGAATTATTAGCATCTCGGTGCATAAATGAGAGTTAACATTTCTTAGAAACGTTGATCATCCACAATTCTATGTAGTAGATCCCAAAGTATGTTCATATGGAAGATTATGGATATCCTAAAAGGGGTTTTTGGTTGACAAGCTATCAGCAAAAGTACTTAGAGGCCCATTCACGATCCAAATAGTCAAGAATATAAAGCAGAACCTCTACCTTTGCAATCTCAGGTTGCATTGTTCTCCTGTACGAAGCTGCCAGACCAAGCATCAAACCTACCGTGGTGCTCTCATGGTCCTAAAAGGCCAAGGATGGAAGCAATTAAGGTCATGAATAAATTTGTGTTTGAACTTATCAAACAGAAAAAATACACTTTAGTATAAGCGAATAGAGAGTTATTCCATCTTTCTATTTTTGATGCTAAAGATCAAACGACGACAATTATCAAATGAGGCAGACATGGAAAACTTCTCCCTTAATTAAAGTAGTCTAATGTTACATTCATTATTTCATATCTCCACGACGCCACATATGTGGTCACAAGACTCACAAGTCACAACTACAGATGACTTCACTCAAAAGCCAGAGTAACTTGATGCTCAACTCAGTAGAGTATTAGGCCTCAATTAGCATGTTTAAAATTATTATTAACCAAGAGGAAGGGAAAGAAATAATTCAATGGAAAACGGAGCCAGAAACAAACCTGAGTGAAATATTGGTATATGTCACTAAGGTTTAACACATGTAAATATCCCTGTAGACCCAGCCCAAACAGAAGTCCAGCGTGAACAGCATTTGGCTCTCCAGGTTTATTGTATTTAATCCACGTTCTGGACACCTTTCCCTGCACCAAAATGTAAGAAGAAACATAACTAGATTAATTGCGGCGGGATAAAGGAAGGGAACTTGATGCACCATGTGTCACAATTTGTTGCATTCTCTTGTAACTTCTCATACATAAAAATATTATAAAGAGACACAAAACGCCTAAAATACACAACACAAACCTGAAGCGGTGCCAGTCGTAACCCAGCAGCAACAGCATTATGAAACTCTGGCCATGTCTTAAGTTCTTGGATATTCCTGATGTTTGGATCTAGATTAACCTGTAAGGGAACCATGCAACCTAAACTATTAGATTGGCTAGGGTAGTTATAAATCAGAACTTGCATTGGGGAAAGTCATAGTGTAGGCAAAATTGATTTATTCTATTTATTTCTTGAAATTGCCGTTTCATTCAAATTATAACTTCCATCTTCGCAGTAGTAAGATAAGCCATTTGCAAAAATATTATTTCATGCAAATTGAACCCCAAAAAAAACTATTTCATGTAAATTAGAGCATAGTATGTTTCTATACGTAATAGTCCTCGTACTTAAATCATAACAAATTTACGTACCACGGCATTTTGTTGGGCAGGCAGCCGACCAGCCAAAACAAGCTTTGGTACAGTAAACGCCTGCAAAAAAGGTCAGAGAGAATGTAAATCTTGAAGGAGACATTACAAGTGATAAAAAACAGGTATGGCTTTCGTTAGATAAAAATTTGCCTCAGTCAAAAGCGTGTGGATTGTTGATAATGTGAATGCTCCACGTCCGAGGGGAAGCACAGCAGTCCTCTGTGCTATACGCCAAAGCTGGTCCTGTACAAATTGAAAAATAAAGTGACACTGAATATTAAATAGAGTTGAAGAGACCATGAAGATCTAAAATAGCAAAAACTAAACACTGGCTTCTTCCATGTCAAGAAACACAAGTGCAGCTGCGTCTTACTTCGGTTTCTAAATACTAATTAGCATTGATTAAATTTTGGAAATTTAATTAGAAAAACTGATGTGAAAGCATATCAATGGAACATAAACTATTAACATTTTCTCTCTAATATATTATTTAGTAGCACCAAAGAGTTAAAATAAGAAAATAATAAGTAAACATAATCAACGATAAAGAAAACATGTAGCAATTTAATTGGATTATAACTTTTCCTATTTTATATCTTAACTTTGAAATTAGTTGAAGATTTAGAAAGTAACAATAGAAATGGACATTTATCGATTTGCACCTGTTGCTGCTCTTGATCGGATATAGTAGGGTTAGCAGACGTTTGAATTACCACAGGTCGTGCAGAGCACAAAAGGCGTCGAACCTAACATGCGAAGGAAAAACAAAAGATAAGGAGAACATCAAGAGAAAGAATATTAATCGATAGTTAAATCAATTACTGAATACCCAACCAGCAATGCGTAGCAGATGAGGAATGGTGACACAAAATGAATCTTTGTAATCTTCCATTAAATCATTAATACAGAAAACAAAAATAGCAAGAAATTTCAATGCAAAAGACATCAAATCGAAGTAGCAAACGCAGGAGCACGTCAACGTCTTATGATATATAATAAACTTAACCCAGATGTACAACCAACAAACGCCAGACAAGGTACAGAGTGTACTACGAAAAAATAAGTAATTGTGAAACATTTTAGAGCTAGAAAATATGCAAAAGTCTATATGGCAGACTACGGAAAGAGTTCCGATCATTACACACTGTAACCACTGCGCTAGTAGATTATTAGTTTCCGAATAGGGGTGTAGATATTACCTCATTCAGTCGTAGATCACGGCCATACCGCAACTGCGTATAGGAGTTGAAGATATGCTCCATTCCATCTATCACAGAACCATCCACAGAATTTGTATCCTCAATCTTAGCGTTTTCCAAGCCAATTGACTCAGATAAAGAGGATGGAACAATTACTGGATGCAAATGCAGCATGTAAGGTATGGACATGGATATTAAACTCGTATTTGACTGCATCTCAAATTCCTTAGACGAGGTCAAATTTCTGAAGACGGATTGGGCCATATCTTCTCGACCAAGAAGCACATAAGCAATTGCTGGCCAGTCAGCTGGAGGAGATTCTCGACAGCTATCCAGTGCCTTTAAAAAAAAAAAAGACAAAATGTTATGCAAAAGATCAGCACACTGATCATTTCCACCTGTAAATTCCTTTCATCCAGAAGTATTCCAACTTACATGTCTCAAAGGGAGAGATACACCGGAAGGTAGCAAATCCAGTTGATGAAGCCCAAATCTCTCTCCAGCCATAGCTAAGATAGTAAGTTCCTCGTTACTGGAATATGATCCGGGGGCAATATTACAGGGGACCCCTGACGAAAGTTTCTTTCCTACTGGCTTATCACCAAATAACACACTGTAGAAGGAAACAATTTTCCTTGCCCAGCTCACAATGGAACACCCATCTTTACGGATCAAATCTGGGAGGTCATCAAGGTTTGTGGATAAACATCCACGTCTTAAACAGTTCTCAAGCCATCTGAATATATTTGGAGGTTTTCTGCTCGAAGAAAGGGTCGTGCATGCCCCAGTAATTTTGGAAAGACGAGGAAAATCACGTGTGTAGTGATTTATGTAACACTTCTCACCCAGAAACTTGGCAATATTGCACAACAAAACAGCTAGGTGATGCAGATCCCTGCACATAGATGTCAAAAGTTTAAAAGGGAAAATCATATATATAATATATATTAGGAGCCAATGTGCTTACTGTTTTCGTAGATTATCCATCTTCAAACTCTCATATACTGCATGAAGACAATCTAAACTCTGGACCATTAATTCAAATGAGTTGTCTGGTCTTTCTCCCCTACCAGTCTTAGTACAAAATGGGGCAGTTTCTTCCAGATCCGAGGGATTGATTGAAGTGATGCGACTATGAAACCTAGAGTAGGTCTTATGGAACTTGCTGCTGAGAAGAAACTCCCAGGAGGACTCTGATGATGTTTTGAGTTGCTTCAGATGCACACCAGTAGGTTTTTGACAGATCCCCAGAAAAATGTTGCACAACGCTTCCCATTCAAAATGAATACTGGAACCCTTCTGGTCAGAATAACCATCTCCCCAAAGAAGAGAGAGAAACAACTTGTACAAATCGGATCGCAATCCCTCAGCTATGGCTGCTATACAATCGTTTGCAAGTGAAGATGAAGGGTTACTAGTTAAGGCACACCGAAAAATCTGCAAGAGTACAATGTTAACAGTAAATTAAAACAGAAAACAACTTGAACAACCAAATAAACAAGTAGCCAAGTTCGGAACAGTAAACCCAGCTGCAACAATCACGTGATTTGAGTTCATAAGGATAGAGCAACACTAAGGTAGTTAACAAAACTAATTACTTTGAATTTCAAAGGATTGATGACTGTGTGACAAACCTGTGAATGATTTACTGACAGATTGATACATCCTAAGACAGCATCAGACAATCCTGTGATCTTCAGATCCCGGGAACCTGGATCTATTTTTGCAGACTCGCCAGAAACAAGACTTTCCCCCAACCAAGAAGGCAATACATACCTACAGAGGCATTGGTTTCCTGCCTACAAATAATATAGATAAATCAATTAAGCATGGGACATAAGTGGGTATTTAACAAAGGAAACAATATGGTACATATCAAGAACCTACATAAAGAAAGAGGTCATTTTCCGGAGATAAAACAATGATATCCAAATGTGGAAGCAGCCCTATTTTCACTCTGCAAGAAAATGGAAAAAAAGATTGGACAAACACTCAATATGACAACAGAAACAGTGTCACTTACAGTGACAGAGAAGCAAAAAAAATGTGGAAAGGAATTTACTGAGAACGTGTCACAACAACAGGTGCAGCAGCAATTGCAGATATACTCCAGCTTATGTCAGGCTTAACGTCAAACAGAATTTCATTATTGATC
Organism: Brassica rapa; assembly: GCF_000309985.2. Lineage (NCBI taxonomy): Eukaryota > Viridiplantae > Streptophyta > Magnoliopsida > Brassicales > Brassicaceae > Brassica > Brassica rapa. The sequence continues at coordinate 873,275 of NC_024796.2, read as the reverse complement.
TCAACAGTTTGGAGTCCCACTGATAACAGCTTCTTTTGTTCTAGAATCAGAAAGCAAATTACTGGGACTGCATCATCAGTTGCCAAAAAGACCTGCGATATATTGAAACCAATAAAAAGAGTAAAGACTTCAGCAACAGAGCCCACAGATCTTTCTCCCATTCAAAGTCAACAAACAAAAACGAAATTACAAAAGTACAGTGTATATATATTTGCAAGAGCACACATCTAATGAAAGGAACTCGAAAATACAAAGAGAAAAATCAGCATTGGTAGCACAAGCAGTCACAAGCAGTCAAGGCCGAAGGGGATCTCATGTAGCAAGATATTTAGTTGCCCCAAAACCCGAATCTACTTGAATAACAAATCATTCAAAAGAACAAAATATTGAGAAGGCAATATATTTTGGAGACTGGATGCCCAAGCAAACGTGCTTTATGAAGGTGATGTCTACAGAACAAGAATAATGAGCAAGCTATCCTATCCAAGATAACTAAGAGGTCTAAGATTGTGCATTCAAAGAGCATCGCTTAGGTAGAGGTTCCCAAAACATTTACGAGACAATCTTTAGCCTTGATTTAGTTATCAGCAGCGCATACCCATGATAATTCACCACATGTTATAAAAAGAGATCCTAAACCTTGTCCAGCAGCCTACCAAAATACATAAACAATCTTCTTCTAAAAAGATATCATAGTCACCTTAGATGCAGCTTTCTTAGCGCCTTTAGCTTGCCATATTCTGCGAAAAGATACTCGTTTCGGGAAAACAGTATCAGGAACAACGCATTCTACTGCCCACACAGAATGTTGCATCTTCCCTGAAAAGCCCGAGACAGAGTAATTCGATGTAAAAATGACAAGAGCATGTGGCGAGTTCAGCCTGAATGGAGAAGAGGATGACAAACCTTTGTTATACGAGGTCATCAGAGGAAAACGGTCACTCGACCAAATTGTTCTCTCATCATAGTCCCTCATTATGTTCAACTTTCCCCTCTCTTCTAGATAGATTGGCTGGAAAGTTAGTTAGATGAGTCACCGGATGCAACATATAACCAAACATTTCATAACCAGAAAAAATCTATGTGCTGTTGAGATAACAGCAACAAAATTATTCAGGTCTCGAACTAAAAACAAGACTGGCATGAAGTAGGAATAAAGTTGAGAAGAAGAATCTAAACATATTAGATCATTTACCTCAGGTTCTTCTAATGGGTCTCTGAGAATCAGATGGGAAGGCATGTCTCTTTTGCGCAGCATCTCACGAGAACCAAGAGTGGGGCTAGCAGAAGAAAATGGAATACTCGAGGATGGATTCACTTCAGCACCTTGCTGGAGAAGTACACCAAACAGTAGAGGCCATATTGACATGACAGTACGTGGAAGTGGAACAGATACAACTTCCCCTGCAGCTCACAAATGCCAAAGATTAAAAACAAAGTAAATAACTCAGCTAAAACCTCGCAAACGAGAAGAATAGCATGTATATAGATCCAGCCGATAAGTAAAGATATGGGATCGTTTGGTCTACTTCATTAGGTCTTATGAAAAAGTAAGATAAGAAGGGAAATATTATAGTTCAGAAGTATCTAGCCACACTAACCTGACGTGTTGTATATAGTTAAACAACCAATTTGTAAGACACAAAGAAAAGCTTCTGCTCCTCGACCCAGGTGACTCCAGCATGCCTATGGCATAAAAACACGAGTTAAAACGGTCATTGTCACCCATCAAACAAGTGAAAAAGAGAGCTTATGTACTTTATTTAACTCAGTGAGCAACACACAGAACAGCTTCACCGGAAAAAAAACGAATCTAACACATCCCACCAATAAGGAAGAAAGCATAGTTGAGGCATAGCTACATTTTCAAACATTGGAGACAAAGAGTCCAGCTTGTTATGGAAATTACCTTGATGATGGGAGAAGACAAGGTAAACCGCTTGAGCACTCGTGAACCGCTTGTCCAGATTATGCTATCATCAATTTAAAAAAAAAAAATCATCGTCAGGAACAGATACAATCAAAAAGTCAGCAAGATACGTTATGCCGCTACATCAAACACACAATGACATTAGCTTCTACCTAAGCATAACCCAGCACATATTACTATAATAAAGAGACATTATTGAAGAAAAACAAAACACATTCTAAATGTAAATGATGAATTCACTAGTGGTTGATAGTAATAAAGTAATCAGCCTCGATTAAATCTAATGATACCCTTCTTACCGATTGTCTCGGATGAAGAGCTCATGCTCTCTCTGCCGCGAGAAGTTAGCTTCATTGCCGTCATCATCGTCTCGCTGGCCGGTGAGATCAGGATCGAACAGAAAATACTGGTATGACTCGGCCACGTTAGGATTCGAGTCGGTAGCTTCAGCAATCAGACCGAAAGGTTTGAACTTTCCGAGGACGGTGAGCGTGCGAACCCCTGGAGACATTGGTTTCTCTCCAAAAGAGCTTCGCGAAGAGTCAATTGGAGATTGAAGAAGTTCAATTGCACTCTCCCGCTCTTTCTCCGTGGTCTTCGAGCTTAAAACACTAGTAGGCGAGAGGTCAAAGCAGACACGGGAGGTAACTTAGGAAACGCATCGCAAGTCAGAAGATTCAGCCTCAGTGAAAGAGGGAGAGATTCTCTCTGAGGAATTTAATCGAACACCTTCTGTGCAGAGTGCTGCAAAGCAAACCTGGAATCGAACGAAAAGAAAAGGAGAAATAAATAAAAGGAAATTAAATAAAATTGAAGGTCCAAAATTTAATACATTTCCCGCCTTTTTGGTCGTTGACCAGGTCAACAGATGGGCCCACTAAGACAACTTTCTGACTGATTTACGTAAATATGCATAGACAGAGGTTTATTTATGTAAATATCAACTAAATTTGGTTTAGGTTGGTCCGGTAAATTCGATACATCACAGTTTTAATTTGGTCCGGTTAAATTTATTTTGGTCCAAGGAGGTAATATAATTAAACCAAACATAAATGCTTTCTTAGAAGCCATCTGTTTACATAAACCCTACATACAAGAATACTATTAACTAGCATCGTCAATGGCGGAGTATATCAACCATTGGAGAATCGAGAAGTTTGATCCGGCATGGAATCCAACCGGTATGCTCGAAGTCAGCTCCTTCTCCAGACGCTATCCTCAGTACATAGAGACGTATCTTCAGGCGTGTTGGCAAAGTGTCCAATCCGCTCTCAAGGAGTACGGAGTCTCCTGCAAGCTCAACGTAGTTGAAGGTACTATGACTGTTTCGACGACCAAGAAGACGAGAGATCCTTACATCGTTGTCAAAGCTAGGGATTTGCTTAGGCTTCTCTCCAGAAGTGTCCCTGCTCCTCAGGTATTGTTTATAAGCTGTTGTTGCTTCTCTTTTTGATTGTAATGATTATTGATGGATTTTACAGGCAATTAAGATTCTGAAAGATGATATGAGTTATGATATTATCAATATCCGAAAAATGGTTCGTAAAAAGGTATAGTTTCAGTCACTTTGGTATGCATCTGACACTGCCAATTAGTGAGTCCTATAATTATATAAGACCATATTTTCAGGAAAGATTTGTTAGAAGAAGGCAGCGGCTTGTGGGTCCTGGTTTTTCTACATTGAAGGTCTGTGTAGTTCTATGCCCTATGATTGATTAGTAGAAGATGCTTAGAGCATAATAGGAACGAATAGGAAAAGAACCGAAATAAATAAAATAGTAAGAATTAAACAGGAAGAACAATTTTGTTATATAATGCTCTACAAAAATAAGGAATGAGAAAGAAAACGAATTAGGAATGATAAAAATGTTATTCTTAGTGATGCTTTGTATTTGTTATGCAAACTCTTGCTTCAAGTCTTAATTATTTTGGCTACATGCAGGCGCTGGAAACATTAACCAACTGTTCCATTCTAGTTCAGGTAACAGTGTGCGTCTCTTTTGCAAGTGTCCCACTTCTTTAATATGTTTTATTTTCTTCTTTATTGTGATATTTTGCTTGGGGTTTATCTGCATCTAATTAACAGGGAAATACAGTAGCCGCGATGGGTTCTTTTAAAGCTCTCAGAAAACTCAGAAGGATTGTGGGATACATAGAGAGTACTACTTGGGATCCTTTGACAATTATAAATGCTGAATATAATAGGTTTTAGTACCTCTCTGTCGTGTAATGTTTAGAACTCCATCCAGAGGTTTTTATCTCAACCGGAAAGGATCCATAGTCATTGTGTCAGAGTTTCCGGTTTGAGTGACCGCTTTGACGAAACTAATATTATATGTTGTGATTTCGAGTCTAAAGGGATTACAAGTTTCGGCCCTGAACCTCTTGATGTAAAAAAATAAAAAAGTTGTTGAAAACTCTTTGTTTTTGTTTTAACTTTCAAACATATCTTTGTCTTAAAAACTGGTTATAGTGTTTTTGATATGGCTAATGATTATACATATATTAAACTGAGTAAGGTCGATAATAACGAGTCACAAGAGTCCCATACTCAACACGTAACTCATCTTACAAAACAATTGACAAACCATATAAAAAAAAAGGAAGAACCAACTCAAAAACATTATATAAAATTAGTATATATCATCAATCTCTCAACACCAAAACACGAATCATCAGTAAGTAGGTGCTGGTGCAGTACTCTCGGGACAATGGTCAGGACGGAAAGCCAACGGACCAGCGGCGTAAACCACAGCCTCATAGTTCTTCCACTTTACCCTCTTCTCCTCATACCGGAGCGAAGCACCGTCCAAAGCATTGTTAATGTTGGAGAAGAGATTGCAATCCTCGCGTGGAGAGGAGACGAGCTTGGCACGGCAAGCGTGGAGAGGATGGTCCAAGAAATGCTGACTCATTTTAAGGCCTTTGAGCTCGCCGTAGAAGTGACCGTAGGAGTCGGTTTGGAAGACTTTGTAGAAGCTCACTTGCTGCCTGTGGTTCTTGCAGATGACGCTGATCTTGGCTCCGGCTATGGCTTCTGCTCCGGCCAAGGACCATGATCCGTACTTGTCGCAGGATTGGCAGTACACCATTCCTTCCACTGCAGCTTCTACCGTTTTCGCGGCGGGGTATGCGGTGGTTGGAGGAGTAGGAGGAGGAGGAGGGGAGTAGCCGTTGGCTAAAGTCGTGGCTGCGATGAGGATGGCGAGAACGGAGAAGGGCAAGACTCGTGGGTCCATGTTTTCTTGTTTCTTGGAAAATGTTTTTAGTCCTATGTTTCTTGTGATTCAAGGTAGAGAAATATACGTATATATAGAAACATAGGTGTTTTTTTAATTATATTACATTTGTTAAACCGACATTTGTGGTAGCATTGACAAATTGTATTAGACGTGAGTGCAACTAATTGAGGAGTTTACATGTCTTGTATGAAAATGGAGGCAATGCTGCTTATTACGTGACTGCCATTTTCTTTGTCAACGATGTAAAATATTAAACTATCGTTTGCCTAATTTCTATATCCCATATGACCTCATGATTCAGGAATTTATAAACCATAATGGTGATTACAAAATTACTGAATATATAAACCAGAACAAAAAAAAACTTATAAGATTATGATGATTATGTATGAAGTAGTACTAACCATAACTAAAGGGTCAAACAGAGCTTATTTTATGAAACACCGATATATTTTAAAATATGAAAAGCAAAGCAACTGAAGAACCTTGTATGTGAAGTTATCAAGCTTTACATATTGGGTCCTCTTGCAATGAGAATGTCTCAATAAGGCTGTGTAATGTGTTTGGTCCACCTTTATCATTCCTCGAGTGAGCAGTGGAAGTATGAAACCCATTTATACTTCAGTGATGCGTGTATTAAGTTTTGAGTGATGGAAGAAATTATAAAACTTCGTAAATTAAATAACGACCGTTGATGTCGTTGGAAAAGGAGGAAAAATGTGTGAGGTTACAAAGCTGTGACAGGAGAGGTTTTCTGCAAAATTTCAAAAAGGTTTGTTTTCTTCTTCTAATGAGATTTAAAAGTCATCAGCTCCTGTAAGTTTAGCAAAATCATCTTCTTTAATAGAACCTTTCTTGAGTTTCTTAAGTAACCGATAATCTCGAGCCATCTCCTCTTCATCTTCCGCTGTTTGGATGGTTTGTCTCTGCTTTCCTGTCAACTTCCTTTTGTTAGAATCTGTGGCAGCAGCAACAACCGCCTTTTTCGAGTTCTTCTTGCCTTTCTCCTTTTTCTCTTGTTGCCGTTTCTCTTTCCTTGCTTGCATGTTCTGCTTCCTTTGCTTCTCCCTAGATTTGTCCCTGAAAACAATCCAGACTCACCACTCTAAGAGAATACACTACACCTAAAGGACTAAGGTGGGACAATAACATGAGAAGAGACATCATCATGTATACATATCATAAAGAGTGTTTAGAGAGTTTTGTAGAAAAAAAACATACTTGAACTTGATGTCCTCAAACTTGACGTCTGTAACAGGTGTGAAACCCTCACTGGAGAGTCTGTGTTGTTTGACTTCAGACATTGAAGGAAGATACAAGAGTCCATATCCCATTGCTAACTTTCCTATTTCTAGGCTTTTCCATCTGTAAATTATTATTTTTTAAAAGAGAAACTTTTGAGAGAGAGAGAGAAAAAATTAACAAACAGCAAAAAATATTGAGTATATCTACGAACCTGAAAATGTAAGAGCAGTGATGCTCCTTGTAACCACGGACAAAGGAAACAAACGCCTTTAGTCCCTTCTCCAACACTGCCCTGTCCTTCATGGCTAGTGACCGTATCTGAACACAACATAGCAATTACTCAAAACACTGTGAAGCAACAGAGACCAAGAGAGAGAGGTTTTCTTACTATAGGGATGACATCAGATGCTTCCTCAGATAATTTTTTCTCTTGACAAGGGACCCCTCTTCTCCGCATAAACTCTACATAGTCTTCTTCCTACACACATACTCTGTAATGTAACTATGGAGAAACATAAGGCACAAGAGAAACATAAAAGGTGCTCAAAGCTAAACCTCAGGCAGTAAAAAAACGATGGCTCTTCCTTCTTTTCCCAATCTTGCAGTTCTGCCAACCCTATGGTTGAACATATTAGGGTCTTGTGGAGGATCATACTGCAAGAACATTACAAATTCAAATATTGCAACAAAAAATGGTAAATAATGGAAACAAAACATGATTCAATCTACCTGAACTACGTAATCAATCCCGGGAATATCTAGTCCACGTGCAGCCACATCAGTGCACAAAAGGACACCGCTTGATGCTTCAGTAAACGAAGCTAACGCCTTGTCTCTTGCATTCTAGCGTGTAAAAGTATATTCCATCAAAACCTTTAATAACGATGTGGAAAAATTAAAAAATATATATAAAGGTAGCTTACCTGCTTCATATCTCCATGGATAGGGATCAAAGAAATGGACTTCAGAGCAGGGATTTTCGAAAGTACTAGTCCCCAGTAATCAACAGAAGCACAGGTCATAAAGTATCTGCAGAGATGCTTAATCCATCAATAAGGATACTTCAGTTTAAAACAGTCTGTGAAAATGTTTTAAAACTTACACTATAAGCTTTTTCTTTTCATTCTCGACGAGGAGATCCACTAGTTGTGACGACTTCTTATCTGCTTCGCATACCAAATACTGCAGAGGCATTATTATTTAGTAATAAATAATTAATAACAATCTTCCACAACTCTTTTAGTAATAATTAATAACGTTATACCTCAAGGTGAAGACCAGAAGGTACTTTGGAGTTTGTTAATTGCTGAGATGATGATTCAGACTTTGACTCAGCTCGAACTTCAACTCTCACAGGGTTCCTAAGCCCAGCCTTGGCAAGCTCCTCAACACCTTCGGTCTGTGTAGCTGAAAAGAGACCAGTCCTACGCTGCTTCGGCAAGCGAGATATAATGCTGTTCACCTGCTTCTGGAATCCCATCTCCAAAAGCCTATCTGCTTCATCTAAGATAAGAATCTACAAATAAAAAAAACACCAAATCATCAAAATTGTTTAGACATCTTAACCAGTCTAGATATAGAGTTACCTCAAGGTTTCTGAAATCAAGAATCTCCATTCGTTCCATTATGTCAGAGAGCCTTCCAGGAGTGCCAATCAAGAGATTGCATCCTCCTTCTTCTATAGTGCTCATGTCGGACTTCACCTCACGGCCTCCAACAAGCAGCACAGAGTTCACATTCGGCAAAGTGGAGACAAATGGCTGTGCCACGTTATATATCTGCGTTGATAGCTCTCTCGTTGGCGATATAATCACCCCCATAACCTGTAATAATTTCATCTCAAGAATATGCATCAAAGCCAATGTTCAAAAAATAGCTAGTCGGTAACTAAATGCTTCACTACTAGGCCTAGACATTAACAAATTATTTTATAATTTTACATTTAATTAGATATTTTAGATTTTGAGTATAAAATTATTTTACAGAATTATAAAAATTACATATACAACAAAAAAAAACTAAAAATTTGTGGATTTTACTAACATTATTGCTTAATTTTTAAACAGATTTAGACCAATTTAGATAATTATTTTGAAGAATTACAAAGCCTACATATAAAAAACTAAAAACAAATTTGTGGATTTTACTAACATTATTGCTTAATTTAACAGATTTATACCAATTTCGATTGATTTACACTAATATAAATCAACCCTAGATCAATTTCAACCAATTTCAAAAGGTTTAAACATATTCTGAGTTGCATAAATTGAATTTTAAGAAAATTGCTTAATGCTCTAAAGATATATATAAAAACTAAACTCTTATCAGCTGCAAAAACTACTCTTTAAAGAGATGAGCTCTAAAGATCCTAACTTTAAGATCACTAGCCAACAAGTTTTCATTTTTTTCATACCTGGTGAGGCTTGGGAGGGTAAGAGGTGGAGCGACGGAGAATCTCTATTAAGGGTAAGACGAAAGCTAGGGTTTTTCCCGAGCCGGTGGCGGCGTCGACGGCGACATCCTTGTGGCGGCAGAGCAAAGGGATCGTCGCGGCCTGAACCGGAGTGCAGAACTCGAAACCGGACCGTTCGAGGGCCTCGATGATGTCTTCGGAGAGCGGAGGTTCGAGGTCGGAGAAACGCGTCTCCGTTAACGCTTTGTTTGTGTTCGACGATGATGAATCCATGACGGCCGCCGCTTGCTGCTGCTGCCTCTCCTTTCGTCTCTGAATCGAGTTATAAGCGAAGACAAAACGCAACGTTTTGATCGATTTGGGTTTTGTTTTGTGTTGGATTGGGCCGAGCCCATTAATAGAAGATATTTCGGGATTGGTCCATTGTCTTCGATTTTCTCTCGGCATTTCTGATCTAAATTCCTATTTTTATCTAGGATCCGCCCGCCCTACGGGCGGAATATACATTATTTGTGATATAGATTATTATTTTTAGTGATTTTTGGTTTATATTTTTGGTTTCATTTGCAAGAGATGTGTATAATAATGATTTTTGTTTTTTAGAAAGTTTTAGCTGAGGAGGGATTATATGTGATATATTATGCTTGTTAGCAATAGTTTTAAATGTTTTTTATATATTTTATTCTACAATTGTATTTTTGTTAAAATGTTTGATTTTGAATTATGTGTCAATTGTTCTTTATATGATTATTTTTTTTTTGTAATTTTTACTATTAATTTTTTTTTTGTAAAAAGATTTAGTTTTAGTCGTCTCGTTGTAGTTAACTAATCTTTTTAATGATTTGAATGAGAGTATCTTCTATTTTTATTATGGTGGTGTATATGTATTTAACATTTTGTTCTTTTAAATCATATAAGTTCACTTTTTTATTGATCTTTCATTCATATTAAGCAATTATATATTTAAATGTTTTATCATTTCATTACTAAAACTATAATTCACATTTTTAATTCAATATGTAATTTATTAAAAAACATTTTATATTTTTTGAATACAATAACTTCACATTTTTCAATATATCAAAAACAATGTTTTCATTTGTTTATATTAGTAGGATGTACTTACAAATCATATATAGTTTACCATTAATCTTTAGTGAAAATGTTTAATTATTATTAATTATAAGTATTATTAATTTTTACTAATTTTTACAACAACTTTCATTATTTATTTTATTATTTTATTTATATTTAGATGCTTGTTTCACCATTAAAAATTGTGGACATATTATTTTCTTACGTTGTCAGTTGTTTTACTTTGATTGTAAGTAGAATAACTTTCTAAAACCTTCGGTGGCTTGACACAGAAGACATGGAGCTTTCTATCTTTTATACATTTTTCAATTAAATTTATTTACATTTACACAATATAATTACACACACGCACACATGCACATACATATATATATTTAAAAAGTTTAAAATTAAATATTTGTGACATAGATGATGGTGATAATATTGATCATCGAATTTGACTTACTGCTTAAAATAAAATTCAAGTCTTTAAAATATTGAAAATATAAATATATTTATATAACCAAATTAAATAAATTTATTATTGTTAAAAACCCATTTTGAAAGAATTTATTTATACTTTTAAAAATAAAATTGGATTAAGTTGAAAATTTTCAATTGTTTATTATAAATATTTGTAGACGTATTAATATATTTGTTTCAAATACTAAGAGTAAGAGATATGAAAATTTTCATAAGCTTTAAAGAATTGTGATAATGTATCAATTTATGTTGTTTCAGTTGATATTGTGGCTTCATTAAAGGAGAGATTGTTTTTTTTTAAAGAAAAAATATTATTTTTTTTTCAAAGAAAAACATGTAAAATTTCATTTGTAAAATTATCGTATGATATTTTCAAGTAGTATGTAAATTTTAAATGTAAATTTTGAAATATAAGAATACTTTATTTACTTGTAAATCTAATTTCATGAATATAATAATCAGAAAATCCAAATGTCCAAGCATAATATAGTGTACTACATAATGTAAGTAAACATGGAAATGGGTTTAAGCCACCAGAAAAGTTTACACAATATAAAATCCATTGATGACATAAATGGCCCATTAGTTGATCTGTTTATTTTTTAAATCGGAGGATTTTCTAAAATTTTCTAAAACAAAATTAAAACAAAGTGAACATGTCATTCAATCGAATACGATCATCTTTTGTCCTCTCAATCTTAACGCCGTGGTTATGATCAATTTTCAACTTTCTGGGCCACAAAGCATAATATAATCAACTTTTGGTCGCCGTCTCTCTACTGGGAGGGGTTAACCTGGGATCCATCGGTCGGTACCCTCCACAGCCGCACAATCCACTTCATCTCTGACGCCGGCGGCGAACAAACCCTAATTTCACGTCTTCTTGCAGCGATTCGCTGGTTAGTCTTTCCCAGCAATGCCTTAGCCGCCAACGATCTCTGCAACTGCATCCTTCAGAGCTTCATATCTACTCTCTCGTCCCTGCCCAAGACAACGAAGACATCGTTAGCGATGCCTAAGAGACGTGGTGGTTGTTTAGAATGAGAACGTTTCCACCACCAACTCAGGTAAAACATTTATCTGAAAAGTCAATTGTGACGGCATAGCCTGGATTTTCTTAAAATCACCATTTCATTTAAAACAATTACCTTTTGTCAGTGAATATCATGGCGACGCCGATGAGTTCACCGCCTTTTTGACGTTACACGCCTCCCAGAAGAAAAAGGGTCACTATTTTTTTATAACAACGACCATATTTCAATCGAGAGGGCAGGAGTTGAGAAGATGTCACTGCGGTAAACAGCAATTCAGTGGAAAAATTGTGAAGAACACGATGAAATGATGAGAATCATGGAAGTCAACATCCGTATTTATAGATACAATTCTGAGAATTTCAAAAGCGGTGAGGCTGAATAATTAAATGCTAAATAGATTTATTAGATAGATTGAATAAGACGTTTCAATGGCGTCGAAAAGATTGTGGGAGCTAGGAAATGCGAGGGGACAATGATGATAATATGGTTTTGTCGATAGTTGGCCCAGTAAATGCATTTCATCTTAAATTAAAAGCCCCATATACATTCAAAACGAAAATCAAAGAAACTTACTTAGAGTCGGACACGTGTCGACACCAGATCAACCGACTTTATGACCTGGATGCTGAGGTGGCGTAACAGGAGGGAGGCAAACCCTCTTTTATATATATAGATTAAAGACCACTTAAGAAAAAATTATTTATGACTTATTTGCATTAATAATAAATTAACTATAAATTTAAGAAAAAATCTAACAAAATCTTACTAAAATTTTAAATATTTTTATAAAATAACATATTAATTAATTTCATCATTAATAATATAATATTATTAAAACAAGAAAATAAAACTTCTATCCTATCTTATAAATTCTATAATTATATTCAGTATTATATAAAACAGAAGTGATTTATGAATTAAATATGAAAATATATTAAATAGATAAATTAACAAAAAAAACTTTTTTAAAAATTATTTTATTTAAATAAATTATCACTCATTTAAAATTCGACCTCGTCGGACGACTGCTCAACCGGTCAACTGAACTAGCTGTAGTCTCCATACAATCCGGCATACATGAACACCTCTCTCTCTTTGTATCTGGCTCAAACAATTCTAACTAAGAATTTATATTAAACGTAACAATCAATGTTGAACCATTTAACTAAGAATTTCAAATTTTCAATGTTGTTTTCTTATTTTTGAATCTTGCAAGAGACTTTCAGATTTTCCATAAGCACTCTGAAATATCATAATCTAGTGTTCAGAATTTTTTTTAGAAATATCATAATCTTAAATACAGTGTAGCTACGTATATGGTACCTTACGTATATAAAAATTAAGAAAATATATTCTGTAAAAAAGTGTTTAATTTCCCACCGGCGTATATAATACATTCATGAAACTATCATCCCACGTAACAGACTCAACTCGGAATGTTATTACGTATACCAACCTCCAAATCCAACTTTTCTGGATTCAGTATTAACAACATAAATCTGCCAACTCAAACAAATCCCACGAAATTACAATTATTTTAAAACTAAAAAAATCTATCTAGTAATTTACAAATAGGTTCTCTCGAACTTCACTTCCTTGTGATGATTGAAACATCCAGAGGAAATGTTTTTATTTAAAATAATAACATATACATAACATAATTGCAATAAATTTACAGACGAGATTATTGCCGGTTGGTACTTCTAGCAAGACTCTGAAGGTTGCACCGGACGATAGTATCCACAAAGCTAAGAGTCTCCTCCTCCGTGTTCCCCGGCGGCACATCGACGACATATGACTCCACCACAACGGTTCCTTCATCGTCCGACGCATGGAGAGTCGTCACCGATCGGTAGTTCTCGAGCCTGTGGTCCCCACCCACGACGCTAAAGCTTATCACATAACGCTCCTCGTCCAATATCTCGAGCCTTTCGGTGCTAGAGACCGCCGGGAGTCCAGACACGACCATGACCTCCCTAAGATCGCCGGCGTGGAGCCCGTCTCCTTGGACGATACGGCACTGCTTTACGAAGTTCTTGTAAAGTTTAGGGTTATCAAAACGACGCACGAGGGCCCACACGGACTCGAGCGGGGCGTGGATCGTCTGCACCACCGAGGAGCAGCACTTGCCTGGACCAAGGTCATGTGTGTGGTGCATCGCCACGTGCTCTGGCACGTGCATACCTCGCGTGAGAAAGACTCTTCTGATCAGTCCATCGGTTTGATCGGGAGGCTGCAGCGTGTTGAAACCCGTGATGGAGCTGCACCGGTGATGCCATGTTTTATCTCTCTCTCTATAAATGTTGAATTTCTTATTTCTGATGTTATCAGTTGATGAGAAAAGTTATCAAGTTGGTTTTGCTTAAGAAATTTAAGAAGGATGATCAACTTTTTGATAATAAGTTATGGACATATTGTGTGTGTTTTATATATGAATATTTGTAGAAGGATAGAGATAGAGATAGGTTGTGATGTGAAGGATTTGTGTGTGCACATACTCAGTTGTGCTTATCTGTGCTGTGACCATATACGTTATGATCTTATGTTCCAAGATTCCTTACCATAGGAAGCCTCCTTCATTTTTACCAAATCAAGAATATCCACCGAATATTCCTCATTCTATATACTCGAAATTTTATATTCTAGAATCTACAGAGTATGGATAGATTAGATTCTTGTAAGGAGTTAATTTTAGAAAACATAATATCAGCCATCGTGTTAAAAAAGAATCATTAGTATTTATGGTTACGTATCTGACTATCGTTTAACAGAATAGATTCTCTCTGTGGATTTTGGTTGATACATAACTCAAAACATTAATTAGAAAGTTATAAGATAATAGAAGTTACATAATTTTGGATAAATTTAAAATAAATTAAGAAATATCAAAACATTTTTACATTTTTGAAACACATATTCTTAAAACATTATACATTTGAGAGTAAAGTACTAATTAACTATATACATGGTTTAGTTTATTACTATTGAAGTACGTAGAAGCGAGAATAGCATGTACAACATTCCACTCATAGAATGAATGATTAAGATCAAGCATGTGTCACATACAATCATCTTACTTAGTTCTTTTTTTAACAAGAAAGAAATCAAGATAACTAGAAACTAAAAAGTCTCTCCTCTCAGTCTTGTGAACTAAAACCTCAATGGCTCTCAACAGTCGCTGATGGTACTATTGCAAATATCAAATTCCGAAATATATCCAACTCTCACTTCTGTAGATCCAAGAAACTCAGATCGAGGGAACTCATTTACTATCCTGCGCATCGAGCTAGAGAGTGGTCAAGTTGATGGAGTCCAGTTTGCTGTTTCTCAGTTTCATTGTCATAATTAAGGCCCATCAAAGTGTGAACTAGTTCTTGAACTTCTTGTTGTTTGAAGCAGTGTAGCAGGTTTTTTTTTTTTTTTCTGTTACAGTGTGTTATTACACAAAACATCATCTCAGTATATACAATTTCCCTTTTCTAGTCCTTATGAGATTCTCTATCACTAAAAAAACTCAATAGAGTCTCAAAAGTCATGATGGGATTTTTATCATTTAAGGCAAATAACAAGATCCAAAATGTATCCAACTCTCTCACTTCTCCAGATCCAAGAAACTCAGATCGAAGAACTCGTTATCATCCTGTGCCTCTAGCTGAAACGGAGGCAATCCATAACTGGAGTCAAGGCCTTGAAGCTTCTCGGTTTCAGGCAACCCACCTGCGACATTGTCCAACGGGTACGAGACCTGGTCCAAGCCTGTAAAGATGTCCCCATCCAAATCACCTAGAAGCTCAGAAACATCAAACATCTCTGAAGAGTCCCACTGACTCTGATTTAGATCCTCCGGCCAGCCATAATCTGCAACAGACAGTGATTCAGGCTGTTTCGGACAAGATTCTACAACAAGTTCTTGCTTCTTATGTTTCTCTTTCTCCTCGAGAACTTCACTCCAATACCTCTGCTCAAATTCACTTAGCCAATCTGCCTTAACATCCTTCTTCACCTCTTCAGATTCACAATCAACATCCTCTGTTTTCACTTCAACACGCCCTGGACTCCCAGCCGTGCAAACCTCAGACTGATCATCAGACACAGACTTGTGAGGAAAATTAACCCTCGCCAACGGACCATACATGACCCTAGCCGCCTCATCATAAGCCAAAGCAGCTTCTTCAGCAGTAGGAAACGTCCCAAGCCAAAGCCTACTTCCTCTGTTCGGCTCTCTAATCTCAGCGACCCATTTACCCCAAATCCTCTGCCTAACTCCCCTGAAACTACACTGACTATTCTCCGGTCCTCCTTTGCCTTTCATGCAACCTTTCTTTGATCCTTTCGCAGGTACTCTCCGCTTCTTCGGGGAAGAAGCTTCTTCTATGTTGTCGTTATAGTCCTTCCACAACTGAAGCCTCTCAGCCACGGTAGTTCCGTCACGTCTACTTCTCGCTTTCCTCTTCCTCGATGCATCGAGTTGAGTGCTGTTAATGTCTCCGCTATGATCATAAACCGCCATCTTCTTCAGGGAAACAACACAATCTACAAAGAAAGGAAACATTTTTATATCAGAACACGAGTTCAATTGTGTGTCTGAACACGAATCTAATCAATGAGCTGTTGGGTTTCGTCAAACACGGGAAAAAAATCAAAACTTAAAATTGAGGTTATAAAAACAGAGGACCCAAAAACAGAGGACACAGAAACAGAGTACGAAGAACGATAGAATCACCAACTAACCACGAAGACGAGTATTTTACGAGATAAAATTAGGGGAAATGAAAGAAACTCATCATAGATTTGGTAATTACCCAGAAATCAACATATCTATTGGTGTAGAGAACTCAAAAACAGAGTACAAAACAGAGGATAAAGAAACAGAGTACAAAACAGAGTACGAAGAACAGAGTCACCAACTAACCACAAAGACTAATATTTTAGGAGATCAAATTACGGGAAATGAGAGAAACTGATCGATTTCCAGAAATCAACATACCTATTGGCGTAGGGAACTCAGAATCAGAGGTTCTAATCGAAATCAAATATGTTTCTTTGCGGAGATGAATCGATTTCTTGTTTGATCTTCTTGTTCAGTTTACTATCTCGCGTCTTCTTCTCTAGTGATATCTCTTTGTCTCTCGTTTTTGGTCAGTAAGCTTTTACCAGAAATCAAAAATATCTGAGGACGAGAAGGACGGAGGAGTATATATAGCCTTCTCTGGATAGTTCTGATATTTATTTTTATTTTATTTATCTGCGCGAGGAGTAGTGACGTGGCGTTACTTGATTCGGTCGTTGGAGCTTAAGCGTTTTCAACTGTTGACGGGTGGCGCGAATACTTCTCGAACTAACCCGAAACGCGCTGTTGATACGGGAAAGTAAACAATTTAAACCTTTTATTTAAATGAGTTATAGATAAGATCACAAGAACTACTGCATATTTTAATATTTAAATAAATTTCTAAAAGAATTCATTTAAAAAGAAATTAACACACTATCAAAAGTGGCAAGTGATAGCTTATGGTCGCATATGAATCCTTCTTTCTCGACCTTCTCCTTGCCATTTTTATCAAAAGCATGTTAAAAATTCAGAATGGCTAAGTTAATGGATGATGTAAGCCCTTGTATTTCTTTCAGTTTTTTTTTTTAAGTGCTAATTTTTGCTGCATTATTTAAATGCAAAATGTGATGTATTTTTAATTTTAATCTCAAATTGGCTATCAAAAAGTCACACTAACATTTAATATTTGGCAAGAATTAAATATTAAAATTTACAAGAGCCGTGTCTCAATTGGGGCAGCTCAAACTTGGGTGGCTAAGTTTCGACCAGATCAAGAGGATCCTTAATCATATAATAATAGTATGGTTGTAGGGAGTACCAGCCAGCCATAGCCTTTGCATGTGAGTCGTGTGTCATTTCGATACCGTGGCCACTTCATCCACTACGTGTCTCCAACGCCATTGATCATGTCACTCTACGCCATTGCCTACGCACTCCAAGGCCTATCTCTCTTGCTAAGTCTCATTTTGTTTTCTCGTTGCACATGACCCATTCAAAGCCCATTAATGTTTTGGCGGGCTTTGTTGAGATGAACAAATGGAATTATATAAACATGGTGCTCATGTGAACAAAAAAAAACATGGTGCTCAAAATTCTATATTCTTTTCATAATTTTGAATTTCCTTCAAAGACAAACTACAATAATTGGTAAGACAGAGAATATGAACTATGACAAACATTGAACACTTACATTTACTACGCAAAGGGAAACAGGATTATACATTTAATCCAAAGCAATACAAAAAATTTGAATATTCTTCTAAAAATAGCGACTTTCACTCTTGAATCTCGATTAAGAATGATGATACTAGCACACAGGTAGATCATGAGGAGCAGCTTCAAGAGTTTCCAACTCTCCGACACCATTCTCGACCAAAAACGCCATACCAAGGCCCCACTTGATATGAACATCTAAGTGACAATGCATCAACCAAACTCCTGTTTCATTACCCCCACCAAAAGAAAACATTTATTTTTCCTAAATCAAAATGTAACAACTATTATTACATATGTCAATAAGTTTTTGTAATTACCTGGATTATCAGCCACGAATCTGATAACAGCCCATCCATTGACAGGAACAGCCACAGTGTTTCTAAGTGGAGGATCAACTAGGTTAAATTTAGAAGTATCTTTCTTGGGGTTAAAGTTACCAAACCCTTCTGCGACAATGTAGAAATCGTAACCATGAAGATGAATCGGATGATTCTCCGACGTAACAATGTTCGTGTCCTGTAAAACAATCTGAACTCTCGTTCCATATTTGAGTTTATACAGCTTAGTACCCTTAACCGGCTGAAACAGACCCCGGCTTATGTTATTTCCGGTATAATCGAATTTAACCGGCGGTTTAGCTGGAAAATCCGTCGTGAAAACGTTGGGGATTCCGTTGGAATGTGCTTGCAAGAGTGAGAAATTCGACGGTAGAACAAACGACACGTTGTTCATGGAGGCGGTGAACCGGGTCCCGTTTAAGCCTTGGCACCGGCTCTTAGGAAAATTCTTGGGACACTTATCGAGACCTAAACCGATGGTGAAGAACAAATTTTCGTCGATTGTTTTAGGTACGACGACGTTTCGAAGAGATTTGAATTTTCGTGAGAATGACGTCACGGTTTTCGTGTGGTTGAAGGCAGGCAAAGGCGGCATGATTGGTTTAGAAGTGGTTGTTTTTTTACTGTATTGGAGAATGGCTGTGGTTGTGGTGTTATCAAACGGTGCGTTTTGGGCGCTTTGGTAAGCTCTTGCTGCTATGTAGTAGCGTTTGGGCGGTTGGTTGGCGGTTAGAAGTACGTCGGTGGTTTGGCCCGGACCTAACATAAGGACCTTTGTGGTGAATGGTTTGAGGTAGGAAGCGTCGGCTCCGACCACCGTTAGTTTGTGGTTAGCAACCGTGAAAAATAGCGGTTGGTTTAATGCTGCGTTGATCACTCGTAGGAGACTTGTTTCACCTGAATTTACCGGTACTACAACAGTCCCTGCATTTTAAAAAGTTCAATGTATATTATTATTAACATTTCAATAATTAACTAAGATATGTTGTATTATTTTTGTTCTTACCTTTGGTTGAGCAATTATAGAGATCACCGGGTTGGCCATTGATGGTATAAGCATCGGATACATTCGGTGCAGCTCCGGTTCGAGTCGCTTGGTTTATTACATTAACCGGGTTTGCATTCCACCACTCCCCTGATACACAAAATTGCTATTTATTAAACTCTAGAAAAATTTAGATTATATTTGGTTGGAAATATCGAAATTTTGTTAAATTGTAGATCGTGTAATGGAAAATTTTGGTATGGTACGGTATATACCGAGCACGAGGGCGGTTTGGCGATCCGGTTTAGGAAATGGAAAAGAGGAACCAGGGGCTGGGTGGATGATGAGTGCACCGTAGACGGTGGCTCGGAGCCAGGAGCTATGCGCGTGCCACCACAATGTCCCTTCTTGGCCTTGGATAGTGAAACGGTACGTGTAGCTCTTTCCGGGTCGGATTGGGCACTGGGTCACGAACTCAGGACCATCAGCCCATCCAGTTCTCATCTGCCTCACACCATGCCTGTTATTCAAAAAAATAAAAATAAAATATTATTACTAATTCTATATCATTACATAATTTATTTAATTTTATAAAGTTTTATGTTTAAAAAAATAAAATTCAATGAGTCAAAGTGTATATATATGTACCAATGGATGGTGATATTGTAACGGGCACGGTTATGGACTTTGACTTCAAGAGTGTCACCGTCATTGACTTCGAGTGTTGGTCCCGGGAACATTCCGTTGACGGTGATAGCGTTACGGGTCTTGCACAGCCTCTTCACTGGCGTCTCTTGTATCTTCATCACACACACAAGTAAACAAAGACAATTTGTTACTAACGATAACAATTACGTACATATTAATCACTATGGACATGCAGTTTTTATTGTATAATATTGAGGACGTACGACGAAGTTATGGTGTTGAACTTTAGCGATAATCGATGAGGCGGAGAGAAGGGAACAAAATAACAGCCAGAAAGAGAAAGTGTTAAGGGTCGTCATCGTGTGTGTTTGAAACTTTTAGCTATTATTTTTAAGATAAAGTTTTATAAGGTGATTAAGAGATAAGATGAGAGGAGGATTTGAGTGATTTTGAGAGAGGGAAAGATGATTTTTATACTGCGGCGATTACATGTGAGTTATTGTGTTAATTTATGTGTTGGAAGATTTATGTTCTAATTATTCAAAAGAAAACTAAAATTCCCGGTCACCAACATATTTAAGTGTCTATATCAGTTCGTTGGCTATGTTTTTTTTTGCTTCCTTTCACACTTTTCATCGAAACCATAAAATAATTTTTTAATCAAGCTTAACAGTGTATTTAAAATATGTTAGTTGACGTAAGATTAGATTAAACACCTAACAAAGATATTTCCAGTGCCAGATAAATATTTGGATGTTAGACAAATTTGATACTAGCTAGTATTCCTGGAGTTTGTATTATTTAATAAAAAATAGTTGATATTTGCAACAAAAAAGCTAGTAAATCATGGACACAGTTTATTTGATGAATATTCTTTTTGAAAAGGAATGTTAAATTTATTCATCTCAAAAACCTTTTTTACAATTAAATGCAACTATTTAATGAACATTTTTTATATTGCAGAATCATATTCTGGAAACTTTATATTCCACGCCATAGGTTTTAACTTGTAAAATGTGTAACTTATTCTATGTCGCCCTCTTTGAAATTGAGAAGAGAAACTGAGACATTGAAAGGGAGCAAACTTAGTTGAGGGGAGTAGTTGCACCCAACACTTGCATAATTTCAACAAACTGTAGTTGAATTGAACTCGAGTCATTTCGTATCATGTCTAGTGTGTTCGTGCCTCAAGTTTATTACTTAATTTATAAGTTTCTTTGTCTTAGCAAATCAACCGATTATTAATCATAACCAGAAAAATGTTTTTGGTAACTTGATACCAAAAAACATTACTTTATTTTATACATCACGTATAATCATATAGACAATCGCTAAATTGTTAGATATGAATGTTTCAAACTCTTAACAAAATTTGAAGCCTGTAAGATTTTTTTTTGTCATTTGTAAGCAAATATTGTTTAATAGCATAAACTAAAGCAATTTTTTCTTTCTTGAATTCATTTTGATACAAATCTATGTTCATTGTTCATAAGTTCAGTTAAAAAAAGAATAGTCTTTAAATTTGATGTTGAACTCAAATTCCATATTCATGTACATATGTCGAGTTGTTCACAGATAAAGAGGCATATTAAGTCTACTATCTCATGATTTCCTTTGTTTGTATATCACCAAACATATATAAAACTAATATAAGCATATGCACTTTAATAGAGTGTAACATTCAAACAATAACTAACTGCCAATAATAACGTCACCTTTTCTCTTGCAGTAATTCAACTCTTTCATTATGCATTTTAACAAACATTCACGATCAACTTTCTTGTTTTTTTTTGTTTTGACATACATTCACGATAAACTATATGCTACGTTATTCCTTTGTCTCGTTATTTTCCCATTTGTCATTTTCCACAGCAAAACAAAGACTTTAAATGAAAACTGTGGAAAGAGCAGGTGTGACACTGACATTTTTGGTTGGGCACTGAGAATCAGATCTCAGACTCAGAGGAAACAACATTCTGATAAAGACAAACCAGTATTTTCACGTGGACCACAACAACTTAAGGTCATTAAAATGAGGCCGATTTTAAAGGCTGTGTAAATAAAAAACAATTCACTTCCAGCAAAACAAATAAATAGTTGAACACTAAAGTTGAGGCTCATAAACAATTTTACATTTTATTTAAATAATACTCCATTTTAATAAAATAAAATAAAATAGTTGTTAAAAAAAACAATTCACTTTACTAGAAGATACGGCCCTTTCGGCGATTAATCACTTCTGACGGAGGCCTTTTAATCTAAGGCCCATTTAAAAACCCAGTGTAATAGAAAACAATTCACTTAACCTTCAAAACGGAGAGGTTGATACGCTGAATATAGCCGGATTGAAAGGTCTATGCTTTGTCGAATCTATTAACTTTGTTTGTGTAATGTGCATATACTCTCGATGTGTCTTTTTTTTGGTATGAAAATGAACGTAGATATGCCCAACACTAGCAAGAAAAAGAGAAGCTGGAACACAGGTTCTAAGCAGGCATGGAGAGATGTTCTGATCATGTAATAATCAAATTCTTTCTTCGCTTTTTCATCTTGCAAACTGCTTCCAAGAGACTTTGTTTTAGCAATAGAAGCGGACAAGTTGCTTCCTTGCGTCTTTTGTTTGATAAATTTGTGTGTTTATAACAATGCCTCTCTGCCTGGACGTTTGATTTCAGAATCTAAATGCTCAAGGACGATTTAGTCTAAAAACCAAGCACCAAAATCACACACAAATTAGAATTCTAAATCAGAAAAATCACAGGCTTATCATCACTCGCTTGCATGATTTATTTTCATGAATGCTAAGTTCTTAAAAATGAATAGGAAATATTGTATTTAATTGCAAGATTAACTTGTCAGCTCTTAGATTATTCCTTGCCAAAAATGGGTTGATTAGCTCTGTTCTACTAGCCAATGATAAGATCCAAGAATACTATAGAAGTTAATTAAAGCATCAACTCTTTTCTGCCATTCACACTTGGTCGTAGAAAATATGTATTTTACTCATATGTGGTTGCTATTAATAGATAAGATTCATTAGTGTAACGATCAACATTCTATATCAAGAAGGCCAAAAGAGATAGTTTGTGAGGCAAGTTGCATACTTTTCCTCTACCCACCCACCTAAAGCGTTTACCATCATCCCACTGAAGTGCTGATGCAACGTATCAAATAATATGCAACATTCTTGGTTACACAGTCAAATATTTATATCCAAAACTGTTATATAAAAACATATCTCAGTGGCGATAATTTTTTTTTACTCTTTTGGACTAAAATAATGGAAGACAAGATATATGGTTGACTTGGTCCGGTCTGGAAAATGTAAAAATAAAAAAAAAGAGTGGAAAGCTTGATTAGGCATGTACTTTCGGCTTAGGAATCTTGAGAATTGAGATACCATACACATAGAAGCCATCGAAGACAAACCCTTTTTCTTAAACATAAAATCGAAGGCAAACCTCAATCGAAACTATCATATATTAATTAATTAGGAGATGACGGTTGTTAGTATTTCTTTTTAAATATATAAATAATCATTAAAATATATTATTATATCTAATATATGAATGTAAAGTTATGTGTTGGTATAATTGTGTTTCTCTTAAATAACTAATTTATTGCATGTATATGTTTCATGTTGAAAGCCTTTACAAAAAAAAAAGAAGAATGCATCCTTTTCTACGATGTGTAAAAATGCCTCCGTTAGAATTTTCCATAATGCGACTAAAACCTACAACTTTGTATTGGACAATCGTTTCCAATCTAACTGTCTATTTTGTGTCAAGATATACGTCGATTAGATACATTCTTGTCATCTTGTTAGCAAACATTAGCTCTCTTTTTTCAGCAGTTACTAATTTATAAATTAGATTTTACGATTAACGTCTGCTTCAGACTTTAGTCAGAATACTCATTAAAAGAGCTAATTGGAGAAATAGCTACCTTTCTCTTGAGTAGCTTACACGACATCTTCTCAATGAAGTATATTATCAAGTGACAAAACTCTCGTAAAACGATTGAAACGCGAAGTTAATTGGTAAATGTTTACTGTTCGAACAAAAAGGATAAATGTTTACTGATCTCTTTAGTTCATTCCGGTTGAAGAGTTTGTGCTTTGTTAGTCTTATACTCTTTACCCCTAAATGTAAAATTAAAGCATTTTGTATTATTATCTATTCATTTTTAGTTACATCAATATATCATGTTATCATTCATCGTGCGACTAATCAATATAAAAATTACGCACAATAACAACTATTTCCATTCTTGAGCCAAACAAGAAGATTCATAAATTTTCTTCATCTCGAAGCTTAACCAATTGAGGCACAATCTAATAATCTTAAATACTTTTTTATTTGAAAATGCGACAAAAATATATAATGATTATGTCTATATTCCCTGGTTCTTATACTATATTATGTACTTCCTACATCGTGGTATTGACAATAGGGATAACCCAATATCTCTAATTAGAATTTGTAATAAGCAAACTTTAACCGGAGAACAAAATTCTCGAGAATAAACTTAAAAGTTGCATATTATCTCTATAAATTTAAAGAACGTGGTTGAAATCCTTGTGATTTATTTGTTCGAATGATCCAATAACTACAAAATACAACTGATATTAGGATTCAGCAAATAAATAACTAACACAAGGTAAATCAATTATATAGCTAGAACTAGAAGGAACAGAAAAATTTGGAAGGGCTTTTCTTGATTACTAAAGATGGTTTGCTTAGCTTTTCCTTAACCGAAGTTATTTTAGATCGGTGTGAAAATGAGACCCAAGAAGCCAAGAAGGTATCAACTTTAAGAGTTGATTTGTTATTAATTTATTTCCAACTAGTTTGATTATTTATTAAACGCATATAGTAAACTGAAAAGTGACAGGCGTGCCTCCTCCCTTGTAAAGTATAGAAGCCGCGTAGTGTAAAAGTATAAGACTCTCGTGCTCTTAATTCTTGTTTTATAGTTAGTCTTACATCCAAATATTAAAAACATTTGATCGTTTTACGAGAAAGATCTTCACACTGTGTTAGTTTTACATTATTTATTTGCTTAAAATCCATAAAATTTAGAAAATCAGTTAGCTCATACATATGGTTATGGATAACAGAATGGCCTGTGTGATGATTAAGAATACCTTTTACGTGCAGGGAAAAAAACTAAAGAGTGAAAGCTTGATATGTAAACATGTAATATTATGTTTCTGCAAATATTAATCAAATTAACAAAGACACTTGCTGGGAATTCAAGCAAGAAAATTTAACAAACATAGTGATGTATTATCACTTTTCCATAAAATCAAATGTTTGGTCCAAAATATTAATTAAAAAGACAGGCCACTATTCTTGACAACTCTCTCTAACAAACTATTCTCTACATTTTTACATGGTATGCTGAAGAAAATATAGATACATGTCTAATCCATAATATGTTACTGTATAAGGCGGCTTTGTTACATGATTTATTACTACGACTTCTAACCTAAATTAGTTATGACATCAAAATCAACCAAACTGTTGTATAAGATAGCTAAGGCGACTTACACGGTGTTTTTTCCATGTGCTTTGTTTTTAGCTGCATTGTAGAATCAGTATAATTTGAAGTTACACTAGTTTCAACCTTTCCTTTTCGTTTACCATGAAGGTACGTTCGAGCTCATCCTTTGGTAGTATTCATGCTAGATTCACAAATGTAGATCATCTCCCCAAGTGTATCACAGTACAACTGTACAAGAAGCTGTAGAGCTGAGGAGCAATAAAGTTAATATCGAGATTCACCAACGTTTAGGAATCGGAACGCAAGTGAAGGGCCTAACATCTAATATCCAAAGCTTGAATGAGAGCTGAGTGCACTTCGTTTTCTATTATTGTCTGTTAATATAAGCACCATCAACTGTAATAAGGGTCAAAATAATAATTAAATAAACTTTAGACCAATTATACTTTTTGCGTTGTTGTTTGCGAAGTCTCGATCATCATTTATATGTACCGAAGTCACTCGACTGAAATGAGAGGGGTCAAGTCATTCCAAATTTCCAATAATCATGCTAAAAACAGTGGGAATTAACAGATTTCGATTTGACGAACAAAAAAAACTAGAGATTTTGGCAAATATGCTTTCGGCCTCTATTTAAAAGAAGACGTGTTTGCAAATAATTACTTCTTTTGTCTTGTAGTAAAGATAAATTCACTAAAGATGATAAATTCATATAAATTATATGAATATGATTAGTATATCGAATGATGAAAACAATAAGATGGTTAATAAAATGTTTGACCTTTCAAACAATCACAGTGATACCAATTAAAAGAGTATATGACGCGTCTTTAATATTTTGTTTTGTAACACCCTTAATTATTTACAAACAATCTCAACGATATATTTGGATGATACATAAACTAACAGTTTCTTCTTAAATAGTGTCATGTAAATCACGACCAAGTATTAAGCTCTACAATCTAATTTATTTTTCAATCCCATTTTTCTAACACCACTAATCCCATTAATTTAATCTCTTATATCTAATCATTTTGCAAGTCAACTATCTAAAGTCTTCGACTTAATTTGATGGATATACTAATTACTTGACACAAAATATTACTGCTCAGAAGATTGGATCGTTTGTGATTTAGGTTCAAACCACCCTTGATAGAAAGGAATGAGGGATTATTTTTTATATCAAAATTTATAAAATCTGATTTTAGACCTATGGTAATAAAAAAAATACCGCTGAGAAAGTTTGTATTAGCTACCACCAAATTTTAGCAAAAAAAAGGAAGAAATTTGTATTAGCTTCTCTCACCGACGTTGATGTTACCAATTGAATTAATTCCATGCAAAAATGAATACTAAACCCCAAAAACAAAGTAAATAACTTAAAACCATATACATTTTTCAACGCGTTAGCTTACCTGTCTATCACTTTAATTAGGGCATCCTCTATATAAACCTCTACTCCGTTATGATTTGTTCTCCAAGTACAATAATAATCAACTCTAAGTCTACCCCAGTCTTTATTTACTCAAACATGGCTTCAAATCAACTTGTTTCCATTTTAGTTCTAGTCGTTATGCTTTTACTGCAAGGTGATAACAATAACGTCGTCAAAGCACAACTCACCACAAACTTTTACTCAACCTCTTGCCCTAATCTACTCTCCACCGTTAAATCAGGCGTTAAATCTGCCGTTAGCAGCCAGCCTCGAATGGGTGCATCTATCCTCCGTCTCTTCTTCCACGATTGCTTCGTCAACGTAAGTTGTTTTGTTGACCTTTTCCTTGCATCCCAAGAAAGCAGCATAATGGTTTCTTTTTAGTTCTTTCCTTCTAATCATAGTCGTAACATGCATATATATATATACAGGGATGCGACGGTTCTATTCTACTAGACGACACATCAAGCTTTACGGGAGAACAAAACGCGGGCCCTAACCGCAACTCTGCTCGTGGGTTTACTGTGATCGACACCATTAAATCCGCGGTGGAAAAGGCATGTCCCGGGGTTGTGTCTTGTGCTGATATCTTAGCCATTGCAGCCAGAGACTCCGTTGTACAAGTAATTAAGCTCCATATATATAAACTCTCTCTTTGCCAACAAGATTATTTCTTAAAGCATTTCTTATGTATTAGTTCATTTTTATAAACGTAATCTCTCTATAATAAATTTGAATTTTACTTCAATTCTATTCTGAAGTAAAAAATTGAGTAATGAATAAAAATAAGTGTATTATATCATTTATTAATGGAGTAAATCCATTTTCATTATTGAGTTAAAAAAAGTATAATTGATATATTTTTTTATTCTAAACTCCATTTAAAATAAAAGTGATCTTAGTTCGGTTTTGCAAATTTGATAGACTAAACCGGCAATAACATTAATTCGTCTTTGTCCTGGTTGAAGCTCGGAGGGCCGAATTGGAATGTGAAAGTAGGAAGAAGAGATGCAAAAACGGCGAGTCAAGCCGCGGCGAATAGTAACATTCCAGCACCGAGTATGAGTCTGAGCCAGCTTATTAGTAGTTTCAGCGCCGTTGGACTCTCCACCAGGGATATGGTTGCTCTCTCCGGTCCGTGTCACTTCTCTTCTTACCTCTTTTTTTTTCATTACAATATATGCAACTTTTTGTTCAATAGGTTGATTGAGATAAAAGAATAAAGCAACCTATGGAGGATATTCCTTTTAAATCAATCGTTTGATAAAGCCTGATTACAAATTCTAAAATACCCGTTAATACATTTCCATGATGAAGACTCAAAATAAATAATTAGATTGTCTTTTTGAAAATTGTCGGGTCTTTCTTGTTTTGTTGTGTTTGTTTTTCAACACACTTTGGCTTTCCTGTTCCTTTGGCAAAGTTACGTAATCATATAAATTATTATTACAAAACACCGACAAAGTATTTTAATGATAGTGTTAATTAATTAACCAAAAAATCTAGTCAACTATTAAACAAACTATTCTATAATCTTTTTATTCAGGTGCACACACGATTGGTCAATCCCGTTGCGTGAACTTCCGAGCAAGAGTCTACAACGAGACAAACATCAACGCAGCCTTCGCCACCTTACGTCAGAGATCTTGCCCTAGAGCCGCCGGTTCCGGCGACGCAAACCTAGCTCCACTCGACATCAACTCAGCAACTTCTTTCGACAACAGCTACTTCAAGAACCTAATGGCTCAGAGAGGTCTACTCCATTCAGACCAAGTGCTCTTCAACGGGGGCTCCACGGACTCCATAGTCCGTGGCTACAGCAACAGTCCGTCGAGCTTTAACTCCGACTTCGCGGCGGCGATGATCAAGATGGGTGATATTAGCCCCTTGACTGGTAGTAGCGGTGAGATCAGGAAGGTTTGTGGGAAAACAAACTGATCGCTCTCTCTCCACGTGTTATTTTATGATTGGTTTGTGATAGAATAAGACTTTAATCTTCCCATTAAAAATTTGAAGATACGTTTAAATGTGTGTTGTTTATTGTTAACTGTTAAGTATGTGTTAGGTCGAAAAAAGAGTATGTAATACGTCCACATTAATATGTAATGAAATTCGCTTACGTATTTTTTTTACGATATTTATCAGGGCAAATCTCCAAAATAACACATTTCTAAGTTTATATCATAAAAATAGCATTCAAAAACTTGATTTAGTGTTATTTTGGTCTTTTTCTCTATTTATTACCACTTTCGAAGTTTTCTATTAGCGTAATTCCCGTGATTACGTGGCATAATCTCATTGGTTGTTTAAGGATAAAAATTCTCGGAAGCGGGAGTGAGAGATTTACTCTGTTTTTTAATTAAATACGCGCCAATTATATAGTCCCGCGCGTTAATCTGTTAAGCGCACGTTAGCATAAATGAAAAATATTCACTAAATGACACGTAAGCGAAAGTGTTTAACTTGAAAAAAAAAAGTTTCAACCTTTGTCTCTGTCAGAAGTAGAAAAAAAAATTGAAGAGTTTTGATAAAGCGAGGGCATCAATGGCGAGAATCCGTAAAAGGGTTCAAGCTGTTCGTCGTGCTGCCGATGGAAGCGCTTTCGACAAATGGTATTGCCCTCTTTTTTTTTTATTTTTTTTTGGGATTGGTCGATTCGTGATACTCTGTTTCGGCTTTGGTTCCAGTGAAGAATGTGGAGATATGATCGCGATTGCTCTGTTTGATATGCACGAGTGTGGGGAGAAACGAAGAGAACCGAAGAGGTTCAAGTGCGTATCGAGTGATAGTAAACCAGTTGGGAGCTTTGAAGATGAGCCTAGATCACCCTTCGTCTTCTTCCTGTACTGTAACCATAACCCTACTCTGTTTCTGGATACGAATGCGTTTAAAGACTTCAACTTTTTTTTATATATATAGAGAGGATTTTAGGAAAAGCTACGATGGGAACATGGTGGATGCTAGTAGAATATGTTTCATTGTGTGGAAGAAGATGTCAAGAGAGGTATCACTTTTAAATTTTCTAAAAAAAAAAAACCTTATTTTTTATAGGCTTGGTGTATGTGTCCTTGTTGGTTATGTTCCAGGATCAGAAACCCTTTATAGCTCGTGCTGAAGAAGTTGATTTGGCTCATAACTTGAAACTAAAAGAAGAAGCTCAAAGTATACATAAGGTAATATTATTATCTCTGGATATTGCTTATTTGATTAAATTCATACTTAAGCTTTTAGGGGTTTAGTAGTCTCAATGAGTTTGTGTCATTAGAAACACTTTGTAAGAGTTAAGGTTTGATGAACAATTTTGCAGGCAGATGATGAGGCAGATTCAAAAGCTGCTACAAAATTTGACAAGGTTTGAGTTATGTTTTTTTTTTTTTTCTTGCATAACCAAGAAAGGTTGTCTTTGTCTCCACCTTTTGGCATAACCATTTGCGTAATTCATACAGTTATGTGAGTGCTGTGATCATGAAGGGGAGGACTATGATTCATCTGATCATTTTGAACATGAGTTTTGGTAATTGTTACACAAATCTCTGAACCATACAAAATTAACCAAATCTCTTGGTTCTTGCGTCTTGTTTTCTGACTTTTATTTTCATTGTGAAACAGGGAAGAGTGATAGTGTACTGAAGTACTGAGACACCCGTCTTAGTGGTGGAGAGGGTTTTCACCTGTTGGGAGTTTTTTTCTTTTCGGGGAATATTGTGTAAATATAGGCAAAGAGAGGCTCATCTTTTTCCTTAGTATATATAACTTTAGAGCTATTTCTCTTTCTTTTTTTTGGTTAGTGCTCTTTAAATCCTTTTTTTTTCAGTCACTACCAAGGGGACATTGATTGTTTGGCAAATTAACTGATTTGAGAAACAAACATTGGTGTATTATATGGATGTTGCATTATATCTTGGCCGTGATCATGATTGTGCAACTAATAGTTATATATCTAATGAAATAAGACATTCCAATTTGCTCTAATTTTGGGGAAACTATGATATAATGAAAGTCTTTAAAAGAAACGCTCAAAAGTAATGTAAAACGTAGTTTGGATGGTTGTCCCATTGTCTATCTTATGAGTTTATATGATCCAGACGTATAAGAAGCTGAGTCTTTGTCTTAAGCACAATCATTGACTCTTCTTATTTATATATATTTTCTCTTGATACATAATCTAGAATTGTGCTCCTTCAAAAGTTTGACCGAATTGCCAATCCTCAGGGACAACATCATAGCTCACAACACTCCGACCATCGCTCGCAGTGACTTGAAAAGAGAGACTTTGACCTCTGAGGTAAGTGTTGCTTTGCCAGTTCTGTCCCCAGTTTCTGGACATGGATTGCCATTGATTAGTCTTTGAGCCTTTCAAAGCTACGGCCTTAACTTCTCCAGCACCACCCACGTTTGTGATCAGCACGAGGTCGAAGTATGAATTCCCGTTTATCGTGAACCTTATCCCTCCAGGTTTCTCACATTGAACCCTATATATCATCAACATATGACAAAAATAGTAAGGTGTTTTTCACGTCATATAAACTGGATTGTAGTAACCTAACAAAACCAAATTAACAAGGCTGATAAGCTATACTCGCTGAATATATTTATTAATTATATTTGATAAAAATAAAGCTATTTTTCCATAAATATTAATGATATTTAATTGCAAAATATAGACTATTTGTTATATTATTGTATAGAATTTTAGTTTAAAATAATAAATAACAAATAATTTCTTATTGGGTTTTTAGTTTCTATAAAACCGGGGAAAATATAAAACCAAAGCATATAAACCGGATGATCAACCCCTACAATTAGCTACAAGTGTTTTTCTTTACCTTCTGAATGCGACAGGAACGATCCCAGCTCGGTACTGAGCGATCTGAAGGAAGGCGGGCTGGGCCAAGTCAAAGTGCTGGAGGGGAGGATTGCACCAACCACCATTATCGTTGGCTAAGGCAAAGTTTGGAGGACAGAAGTTTGTAGCAGAGACGATGATGGAACCAGGGAGGCACCACTGATCATCATCCTCACAACGTAGCTCAAAACAAGCCCCACACGTCTGGCCGCTTTGGAACAAAGCCGTGCTCAGCGCCGCGGTTTGTAGTCCGTAGCCTTGGTTGTACAAGTTACCGTACCCACACGCACCTCCTACAAAACGTCAACATTTTTAACGGTTAAGCTAGAGTTGAATGTAAAGTATCTATATGATTATTTGGAGATGATTTTTTTATTCAAAAAATGTAATTTAATTTATTTGGAGATGGATGATTTTTTTATTCAAAAAAATGTAATTTAATTTATTTGGAGATGATGTGTGTGCAAATAAGAAATACATATGTTTTAAGTACCCATTGTTCCGGATGCATCAGCTCCACCGTAGAAAGTGGCATGGCCTCTCTCCCAGCCTCCGTTGTCGTCGGAGTTTATCCGCTGGAAGCAAAAGTTGAAGGTGAATAGTGAAATAATTAAAAAATGGGCATATTCTATAAGATTCATGATTTTGTTGGGGGCTGAAAAGTTGAAAAATAAGCTGAGTGAAGTTTTCAATTCTTTCAAGACTTCACTTATATAGGGAGATCACTAGTGCTTACTGCTTATCACTTCTCTTATGATCCGTTATAGATTACTAGAAGAAAAAAAATACATATTTTCACAAACGTAAAATCGAAGAAGCTGACGTAGTTATATCAGTCTTATTTTCCAGGATTTCCGTTTGCAAGTTATTTGCATTATGCAAAAGTTTCACATGCAATTCTGTTTGGCGCTTAACGATCCCAACGGATATACTGCGCGCATGGACTCCTACTTTATGCCACGTGAAAACGTCACATGACTATGAATCGTATAAAAATATTCTACTCCCATTAACACACTATTTTCTCTCCCAGGCACGAAAATCAAGCTAAGTCTTTGCTCTTCGGTCCATAGTCTCGTTCCCTCGTAATCCGACCGTTTTGTTTCACCCTTTTGTAAAGTTGACCTTCTTCTTCTTTCTGACACACCACCTACCTCGTCCTTTTATCCTTCTTTTAGAATTTCCTCAGACCAACCCACTGCTTTACCCGGCGGTTTTTAGCCTGGTGTTTTCGCCGGTGGGCGGAAAACCACCGCACGTTCATGAAGAGGAGGCGTAGCTCCCTCCCGCTCTGACCTTACCACCGCTAGGATCGACGGTACTCTCCTAGACGGTCGCGACGGTCGCTACAGTCTCCCTGAGACCCCCCCGAACGTTTTTCAATTACTTTCTCTAAAAGTTACCACTGCTACGGTATGTCTCGACGATACACCAAGGACGAAAAGGCAAAGGGGCCTGCCCCTGAGTTATCGCAGGGAGGCCGCATGAGGATTAGAGCACCGGATCTTGATACATCAGCACTGATTCAAGACAACTCTCTCACGCTGATAGGGCGTGTCACTAACCCCCAAGATCAAAAAATCTGGACTCTGATTTCAGACCTACCCAAGAAATGGAACCTTGATAAGGAGGTTTCCGGCTCAGACCTAAGTCATGATTGTTTTCAGTTTCGTTTTGAAAGTGAGGAGGATCTTCGGATGGTACTCGCAAATCGTCCCTACCATTTCTGCCACTGGATGGTTATTCTGCAGAGGTGGGAGCCAACTATCTCCCGATCCTTCCCCTCCCATCTCCCATTCTGGATCAGCTTAAAGGGTCTCCCGCTCCACTACTGGCACCAGAAGATGATATACAAGATGGGACATGAGCTTGGTACTTTGGAAGACTATGAAATATCCAAGACCTCTGCACGTATGAGAATCCTCTTGGATGGCTTACAACCCATCACGATCGAAGCAATTGTAGAATATGCATCGGGTGAGGAGAGTTTAGTTTCTCTCGAGTATGAGGGGTTGGAGAACCACTGCACCTTTTGCTATCGCCTAACCCACCTGCGTACAGACTGCCCTCATGCCCCTGCTTCTCTACCAGCAGCAACGCTAGACGAATCTGCTAGTTTACAGCGACTAGCATTTGCTAACTCGGCTGCAGCTCAAAGCGCACAACCCGGCCCTCTCACCCATCTAAGGCGGAAGATACAAGGAATGTCGCTCATGAGGCTGAACCTTTCTACAGGAGACGGGATCGTCATGGAAGACCTTTTGGGGATAGGGTGTCCACCAAAGCTCCGCTGGTGCAACCACTGAGAAACAAAATTACGCCACGTCAGGGAGCACTCTACTCCGAAAAGGGAGAACATCACAGAGAACAACAGCGGCATTTGTCTCCTCCATACACTAGACACAGAGAACATAGGCGTGCTAGCCGGGCGGATAACTCACAACTGTATAAGCGAAGGATGGAACCAGTAGTCCGCCACCCAAGAGCTCCAAGAGCTCCAAGCGCCACATCAAAAGATACAGACGTAGCGCTTCTGCAACCCAGGCCTCCGGTGGAGCGCAACCTAAACCTTACTGACTTTCCCCCTCCACCACCACTCCCTCGCATCCCAACTACTGATGAAGTCATGGATGATCTCCGGGAGGTTACCTACCAGTATGTTAACTGCCCTGATCCTACTGAAAGTGCAGCTCGTCGACAACGGGTCCTAGATGGCGAAGCTAATGGCTTAATGGAGGAGACTGCCGCTAGGATTATAGCACAAGCAAAGGAGACGGCAGGGGCATCCTCTTCCCAAGCTGTGGGAGAAGAAAATATGACTAGGCACGGGGTGTTAAGACTTCTCTCACCGGCAAATGAGGAGTCATTACAGGTCCAAGCGACTCTGCCGGCACTGCCGAGAGACGAAGGCCGTCCTCCAGCTCCTAAAAGAAGAACGACATTATCACGCCATCTGAATGGCTCGGTTTCAAGGAAAAATAATCTTTCCAGAACCCAGAGACTTTCTGGTACGGGCAATGGTAGAGATACCACGGTGGGGCCTTCACGACGAACGCCTAGGTCCTCTATCAGGCGCTCCAACGCACCTAGACAGAGGCGCTCAACGCAAATAACCCCCTCGCCTAATCTGCACCCACCAAATGCTTCCTCTCCGGATATAGCTGCAGGGCAAAGGAGGATTCGATCAGAACTACAGGATGAGCAGCAGGGGGATTTTCATTCCCCATATCCAAAGCTTCCTTAGCCTCGGTAAGCTGAAACTGTTGCGGGTTGGGGAACCCCGAAACAGTCCAGCGAATAAAGGATATGCAAAAGAGCATATCTCCACACATTCTGTTCCTCATGGAAACTAAAAATTCAGATGAAAAGGTCCTTAGGGATCTTGAGGAAATCCCTTTCGATCACCACTTTTTAGTTTCACCACATAGCCCGGGAGGGGGAGGCTTAGCGCTGTTATGGATGAATGAAGTCTCCATATCCGTACTCTCATCATCGCATAATTTCATTGATACGTCTATTACTTATAAGGGAACTAGCTTCAACGCAACCTTTACCTATGGAGAGCCGGAAGTCTCCAAACGGCAACAGGTTTGGGATCAAATCTCACTGTTGGGGCAAGGGAGAAATGGTCCGTGGATGTTAACGGGAGATTTCAATGAGATACTGGATAGTAATGAGAAATCAGGTGGCAGATTGCGACCCGAAAGTTCCTTTGCTGCTTTCCGGAACTTCCTGGCGGAAAACGACCTCTTCGACCTTAGGCACACCGGGAACTTCCTGTCTTGGAGGGGTAAAAGAGGGGATCATCTAGTTCACTGCCGCCTAGACAGGACCCTAATCAACAGTGCATGGTTCGATGCGTTCCCGCAAGGTCACTGTCACTACCTTCGATTTGAGGGATCCGATCACCGTCCAGTATACTCGGTTTTTGATTCGAAACGGGGGAAGAAGGGAAATCTGTTCCGCTTTGATAGGCGTCTAAAGGATAATGTGGAAGTCAGAGATCTTATTAATGCAGTATGGAATACTGGAGCTCCACTCTCGGTTTCTCAACGCATCTCCGCAGTTAGACGAGCCATTGCTCGGTGGAGTAGAGAACACCACCTCAATAGCCGAAAAACGATTGAATCTCTGCAAGGTCTTCTGGACTCAGCTATGTCCTCGCCTGATACGTCGGAAGATTCGATTAGGTCCCTGAATAACCAACTCCTAGCTGCATATCAAGCGGAGGAAGCGTTCTGGCGACAGAGGAGCAGGCTCCTGTGGTTGGCTTTGGGCGATAAGAACACAGGGTTTTTTCACGCTGTCTCCAAAGGACGCAAAGCTAGGAACAGGCTCACGGTTCTGGAAAATGCCGAAGGTATCGCCATGTATGAAGAACACCAGTTTGCTGAGGAGATAGCCAGTTATTTTGACCTCATCTTCACATCTCAGAATGCTAGTGCAACGGAAGTGGTTTCACGTGCTTTATCTCCTAAGATCTCCGAAGCTACAAACAGAAGACTTACTGCCTTGCCCTCAGCCATGGAAATTAGGAACGCTCTCTTCTCTATTCACCCCGATAAGGCCCCGGGACCCGATGGGTTTTCAGCCTGTTTCTTCCAAGCGAACTGGCCGACGGTGGGAGATGCTATTGTTAAAGAAGTCCAGACTTTCTTCACGACAGGACGTATGCCGGACTCCATCAACTCAACACATATACGCCTTATTCCAAAAACACGAGAGGCAAAAGCGGTGTCTGACTTCCGGCCTATCGCGCTCTGCAACGTCTATTACAAGGTGATCTCCAAGTTGTTCTCGCTTCGTCTCAGATCGGTTATGGGAGACATTATCTCAGACAGCCAGTCGGCTTTTCTACCGGGACGAGCAATTTCGGATAACGTGCTGATCACTCATGAAGTTCTTCACTACCTGAAGACCTCCGACGCAAAGAAGCGTTGTCATATGGCGGTTAAAACCGATATGAGTAAGGCCTATGATAGATTAGAGTGGGAATTCATACGTCAGGTGTTCGATCAGCTGGGTTTTGATGCGGTATGGACTCAATGGGTTATGCAGTGTGTGACTACAGTCACATACTCCTTTCTCGTTAATGATTCAGTGCTAGGAAACGTCCAACCCCAGCGAGGGATAAGACAGGGCGACCCTCTATCTTCATATCTGTTCATTCTTTGCGCGGAGGTTCTATCCGGCTTATGCTCTGCCGCGCAGAACAGCGGAGATCTATCTGGTATAAAAGTGGCCCGGCAGTGCCCTAGGATTAACCATCTCCTCTTCGCCGATGACACAATGTTCTTTGTTCGAGCCGATATACGAAGTTGTCATACTCTTAATGCGATTCTGAAGGACTATGAGCTTGCTTCAGGTCAACAGATCAATACTTCCAAATCTTCTGTCTCCTTTTCCGCTAGAACACCACAGGGAACCCGCCTCAGGGTTAAAAACATCCTTGGTATAGCAAAGGAGGGAGGTGTGGGAAAGTATTTGGGTCTGCCGGAGCTCTTTACCCGCAAAAAGAGTGATCTTTTTTCTTCCATTGTCGATCGTATTACTTGTAAGGCGGCATCCTGGTCCACCAGACTTCTATCAGGGGCCGGTAAATTAACAATGCTGAAGTCGGTGCTTTCATCTATGCCCAATCATGCTATGTCATGTTTTCTTCTTCCAGCTGGTTTGTGTGCGAGAATTCAGTCGGCCCTAACACGCTTCTGGTGGGATACTGATCCGACCACAAAGAAGCTGTGCTGGATCTCTTGGGATTCCATGGCTCAATCGAAGCAAAGTGGAGGCTTGGGCTTACGGGATATACAGGCTTTCAATGTAGCAATGCTCGCGAAACTGGCGTGGCGGATTCTTACAAGACCTGAGTGTCTGTTGAGCCGTATTTTGCTTGGTAAATATTGTCATGGCGCTGGTTTTTTGACAGTCCACTGCCCTTCATCACCATCCCACGGGTGGAGGGGGGTTCTAGAAGGACGTGATCTGATTCTGAGACATCTAGGGAAAGCTATAGGGAACGGGAACTCTACGAGCATTTGGGGAGAGTCTTGGATATCTACCACAGAGGATTTAAGACCCTATGGACCGACACGGGATCAGGACAGAGACCTAGTAGTAGCAGACCTGCTTACCAGGGGAAGCCGCGAATGGATACCAGCAAGAGTGGAGCTTATTCTCCCAGAGGTAGCACACTATATCTATCAGATCAAACCAAGCACTTACGATGCGGAGGATGCTTTCTGTTGGCAGAAGACTCGCACTGGTGTTTACAGTGTCAAGACGGGATATTATGCAGCCATGGAAGCAACGGAACGGCTGGCGTTAGACCCCACAGTCCCGGATGAATTCAACTGGAAACGCCATATCTGGTCCATGTCCACTTCGGAAAAGCTGAAACTCTTTGTTTGGAAGCTATGCAGGGGAGCTCTGGCCCTGGGGGCCAACTTACAGCGAAGAGGTTTAGCTCTACAAGCTACCTGTCCACACTGCAATGCCTTGGAAACGGCTCTCCACCTTTTCTTCACCTGTCCTTTCGCACAACAAGTCTGGAGACTTGCTCCATTAACAGCTCCTGTGGACTGGCTCGACATCAACTCGCCATACCAAGCGCTTATCAGTGCCAGTTCACTCATTTGCTTACCGCCAACAGGACTGACTACCGACATCGTTTCATGGGTTCTGTGGGGTATCTGGAAGGCAAGAAACCTCCTTACTTTTGAGAACAGAGCTATCCCCGCACATAAGGTGATGACTGTCGCCATCTCCTCTGCTCGTGAGTGGTCCTCAGCTCAACTAGCAAACGCCCCAAAGACTTCAACAACAGCAGGCTTGGACATGCCTCCGATGCTCCCCCGACCACTGCTTACCTGCAACTCCGACGCCTCCTGGATACAGGTGACGAAAATGGCGGGTCTTGCTTGGGTTCTTTCTGATTCAAGAAATGACCAGGTTCATACGGGTCAAGCCCGCTCTCTTTCTGTGTCATCACCACTCATGGCGGAAGCTTTGGCGATCAAGGGATTGCTCCTGGCGGCTTCACACCTCTCTTCACCAAACGTCTGGATAAAATCCGACTCCTTAGAGCTCATCCGAGCTATCAACTCGAATACATTTCCTATGGAGCTCTATGGAGTTCTCAAGGACATCGAGTTCCTATCTGCACCTTTTGATTTCATCTTCTTTTCGCATGTCTCAAGATTATGTAACTCTCGAGCTGATTCGTTGGCGAAGAATGCTCTGTTATGTGATTGTTCTATCTTGTACTGAACCCTTTATCTTATATAATTCAACTGTTGTTCAAAAAAAAAAGACTATGAATCGTATTATTATTGGTTTAACAATATATGATGTTAAGTTACAAAAAAAAACAATATATCATGTTTTGGTTAATTATAACATATATGTGATGTTCCTTCTATAGCCCACGACATTTTGTTATAAATACATGGTTTCGGCAAGAGTTTCGTTGTTTCTTTACATTCAACTCACAGTTGTGTTTTGTCACTTTAATCAATCATATGATTCATGACTTATCGTATCAGTCTTATAGTTTTGCTTTAATTTAATCTATAAATTAGTAAGCTAATCATATGTATATATATATATACTCATAAGTTCTTTTTCTTTGTTAATGTATAATACTCATTAATTTTTCGTTTGTTGATGTATATCTGATTAATTTTTTCGATTGTTGATGTATATCTCATAAGTTCTTGTTAGATATAAATAGCAAGGAGAAAAAGACATGTGATGAGATAATCAAAAGCAGACGTAGTCGGCATATGAAACCGAACACAGAGATACAAATTAAAACATGAGATCGTCTCCCGTTGTTTCCGGTAACAGACTTTCTATCATGATTGTAACAATTATGACGACATGTATTTTAATTCCACTAATAATTGTATACATGCAAACACGATGTGTTGCTTAACAACGGCGTAATAAGCATAAAACACACAGACATACACACATTAACGCTTATACAAGAGATTTTAGGTTAAAATTGCGGACAGAGAATCGGCGAGGGACTTTATCAAAAAAAAAAAAAAAGAGGATCGGCGAGGGAGACAATGGTGGAAGGTGCAACACCTCGACTTCCAGACAAATGCCATTTCTGCATCATCCCCACAACATTTGCATTCTCTACCTTCAGTTTCTCCTCTTCTTTACCTTCCGTCTCAAAACCAATCTTCCATAAATAAACAAACCAAATTATTTAGGGATCGATTGTTTTATAAACGTTAACATTTGCGATGAAATGTATTTTTCTACAAATGACACTAAACACGTCTACTTAAATAACCATAAGCAGAGATTCTCTGTTCACTTGTTCTTTGAAGATGAATACAAAATAGTATACGTTGTGGACATATACCTCGCAGAAGCTATCTTTGGCTGAGAAATGGTAAGT
Organism: Brassica rapa; assembly: GCF_000309985.2. Lineage (NCBI taxonomy): Eukaryota > Viridiplantae > Streptophyta > Magnoliopsida > Brassicales > Brassicaceae > Brassica > Brassica rapa. Next base: position 833,413 of record NC_024796.2, on the reverse strand, counting down.
GGTGATGGAATTAATGTCTTGAAATACTTAGACTGGAAAAAGCCTACAAATTACCATCTCTGTTCCCACTGTTAAAAACAAAGAAGGGTTTTGATAAAAAAAAAAAAACAAAGAAGGGTAGATTCTTTAGAAGTGGACAAGAAAATCTAACTGAAGTGGTCAGATATAATTAAAAACAATGCAAAGAGTCTAGGCTTACTTTTCTTTTTAAGTTGAGGATGTAGAGATTTATAATCAGGTTGGTGTGTATCCTTGAGAAATAATTACTTTACTTTCAATTTAAATATGAAACATCTTTATAGTAAGTGAGGGACTGGTGGTAGGTAACATCATTGGGTATATCTAGTTCCTAATTTAGTCAAAACTTTATCAGTTAGTTTCTGCAACGGATATATATATATATATATATATATATATATATATATTGCTAAATTTCATATATCAATCAAATATCAAATATGATTTTTTTTAAACACACAAATATGATTTTTTAATATTAAAATCTTAACTACTGGTACTCCTTGATTTGAAAATTCAACTAATTGGAGGAAGAGTCCTTTCAAATTTCATATAGCAATCAAATTTCTCCAGTGTTTAGGCGAATATATAATAAATGCCTCCCCAAGAAAAAAAAACATTATTAAGTGGTGGTAGTGGTTTAGTGATTCCCACTTGCTGGAAGAGTGTCTTCTAGGGACAGGTTCAACATCAGTTGATCTAATATTTTTTTTGATTTGGCTGGTTAAAATGATCTCACGGTTTAGATCTATTAGAAAATTTGGTGAATCTCTATTCGATAGCTAACATGTAGTACAATTAGTACAAATGCATGAGCTGTTGCCAAACCGCGATTGCTTTTCTTCCAGTATTTAAAGTACATTCCACTTCCACATATTACAACACGATCGTGTCGTTGCCGTTTCTTGGCAACAATGCTCGACTCCACATCATTGCTCGCGTTTCTTCTAGGGTTTCTCATCGTTGCACTAACGATGAAGAAGCGTAAAGAGCCGAAGAAAAACGTGTTAATGACTTCCCACACAAGAAATCTCCTCCTCCCTCCCGGTCCAAAATCTTGGCCTCTAGTCGGAAACCTACCAGAGATACTATGGAGGAAGAGACCGGTGTTCCGGTGGATACATGCCATCATGGAAGAACTAAATACCGATATTGCATGTATCCCTCTCGCCAATACTAACGTGATTCCCGTGACGTCCCCGCGGATCGCACGGGAGATTCTTAAGAAGCAAGACTCTATTTTCGCCACTAGACCGTTAACTATGGGCACGGAGTACTGCAGCCGCGGGTACTTAACCATCGCGGTGGAGCCACAAGGCGAGCAGTGGAAGAAGATGAGGAGAGTGGTGGCATCTCACGTGACGAGCCAGAAGAGCTTCAAATGGACGCTTGAGAAGAGAACCGAAGAGGCTGATAACCTCGTCCGTTACATCAACAACCTTTGTGTCAAAAACCAAGGTAACGGTTTCGAGGTTATTGATTTAAGGCTAGTGGTGCGGCAATACAGTGGTAATGTAGCTCGGAATATGCTGTTTGGTGTAAGGCATTTTGGTAAAGGAAGTGAAGATGGATTTGGACCAGGGTTCGAAGAGATTGAACATGTTGATTCTTTGTTTACGGTCGTAACCCATATTTACGCATTTGCATTGTCGGATTATGTCCCGTGGCTAAGATTCTTGGACTTGGAAGGCCATGAGAAGGTTGTGAGCGGCGCAATGAGGAATATAAGTAAGTATAACGATTCTTTTGTCGATCAAAGACTCGAGCAGTGGCGTGATGGGAAGATGAAAGAGCCTCAAGATTTTCTTGACATGTTTATATTGGCTAAAGACACCAACGGGAATCCTGCCTTGTCGGACGAAGAGATCAAAGCACAAGTACGGTATGTATATTTATAGACATAGTTATATGATAAACAGTAGAGTTTTCAAATTTGTAATTATTAAAGTTTCGGCTATTAGCCTTAATCTCTTTTCATTCCACATGATAATATATACGTTTGACGTGTTTATACAAGCGTGTAGCATGTAGTAATATATTCGTCATTGAATCCAATGGGACTGTAACCTCGGTAAATCATAGTGAGCTTATATAGGAATGTTGCGAACAAACATGAATTAACCAAAAATAAAATATTTGGAGAGAAAAACACGATTGAGAAAAATATCTATTTTAGGAGTCGTATAGTGATTATACGAATGGATAATTTATACTTTTTTAGAATTTATTTAATCTCAAAATTTGGTATTCAGTTTTTTTTTTTAAATCTATTTGAAATGTGTTTTTTTTTCTAATGATACACTAAAATTTAAGTCATTCCATAATTAATAGAAAAAGATTCTAAAATTTTCCATTTAGCATTAGCAAAAGTTTGTATTTATAATTCCAAAAATTATTGAGTCGATGAATTTTAACTTTTGGTGGTTAATAATTACTTTGTTGGATTGTGAAGGAACTAATGTTGGCGACGGTGGATAATCCGTCAAATGCGGCGGAGTGGGCTATGGCGGAGATGATAAACCAGCCGAACATAATGCAAAAAGCTGTGGAGGAGATCGATAGGGTAGTCGGGAAAGACCGTTTTGTCCTTGAATCCGACATCTCAAATCTCAACTACGTCAAAGCTTGTGTGAAAGAAGCATTCCGGTTACACCCTGTGGCGCCGTTCAATCTCACTCACATGTCCACCGCCGATGCAGTAGTGGACGGTTACTTCATTCCAAAGGGAAGTCACGTTCTGATCAGTCGTTTAGGGATCGGGAGAAACCCTAACGTATGGGACAAACCGCTTAAGTTCGACCCCGAGAGACATATGGGCAATAACAAAAATGTGGAGCTGAACGATCCAGATCTCAATATAATTTCGTTTAGCGCGGGACGAAGAGGGTGCATGGGTTCAAACATTGGGTCGGCCATGACGTACATGCTGCTGGCCCGGTTGATTCAAGGGTTCACGTGGTCATCAGTGCATGGTGAGGATAAAATCGATATTTCTGAAAGCAAGAGTGACCTTTTCATGGCCAAACCTTTGCATGCGATTGCAACACCTCGTTTGGCTCCACAAATATACTCAACCTAGTTGAGAAAACAAGCATTAGTACACACATATCGTAAGAATTGTCCAATTCGGAAACCATCAATAGCTAAACTAGGAGACAACTATGTTGCTAGTTTCGTTACTTGCGTATTTTATAGTGTATCATATACAAACACGTACAAGTTAATTCATCACAAATATGTTGCTCATAATTAGATGGATTATATCATAATAATTGGATTAATTATACTTACCAGTTACCACATTTCATATATATATACATATTTGCAATTGATGTTTGTCTTTTTATACTTACATATGCATTAGGAATATCTCAACATGATCACAAATCTTTCCCTATTTATATTATTTAAACGAAAAAATTCTCAAAACATTTATACCTCGAATTTTAAGAGATCAAAGAAAATTTTGCATTTAAACTTTGCAAACCTCTTATAAGCTCACATCATAAAATTTGTAAGAAATTAAATTCTCTAGGAATCGAATTCCATATTTGATGTAAAAATCTTCAAACCTTTATCAGTAGGTCATATGGTATTTTCACAAAAAATAATAGCTTGTTAACTATTGGTAGGCCCTGAACTGAAAATTCTAAATTGGAAGAAGAACCTGATAATAATAAGGAAAATTACTCACTAACCATACAAAAAATATAAAAATTCACTAACTGACCAAAATTTCTCTATCTCCTACTTTCTTTTTCTATATCTCTTCTTTACCAATCTAATTTCTATTCTTTTTTGAGAAATTGCACTCTACACATTAGCTCTTTAGTGTATTTAGCTCTATGCACATTTACGTACTTCTAGGCAAAGTGTTAGACTTGCTTGGACGAAACTACCCCTACCGTATTCTTAACTTTTATATTCTCTCCACAATATTTTATTACTTTTGTGTTTAACCAAAACAACACGAAACCACTTTTTGTCAGACAAGTTGAAACCTATCACTATCCTTACATTCTCAACTTTCGATAACTTCTTTCTAACCTTTCTCATCATCTTTCATCTATATATATTGAGACTTATGCTTCTAAATATATATATCTCCATCTCTTTCTACTTTCTTTGTAGTATAAGAGAAATTGATTTTACCCCATGTCGTCAGGCGCCGATGAAACCGATGAAACCCCACATCTTCAATTCCCACCTCGCATGTTCGCCGTTGGTGATGAACCACTAGGAATTAGGGTTACTCCATATCATAAACCTTCTGCCATCACCAAAATTCTAAACGCTCTAACTGAAGATGAAATCGAAGCTATCCGGAAGACCCCTTTTGGGAAACTGGTGGAAATTGCCGATAAACCGTCATTCTCTGGACGATTTGGGAGATTTCTTATATCAAGACAGTTGAAGATCGTGAAGAAAAACGAAGCCTGGTTTCTTTTCGCCGGTAAACCAGTTAGGTTCTCCCTCAGAGAATTTGCGATGGTGACCGGCCTCAACTGCCAGCAGTATCCCACTCATTCGAAGAAAAGGAGCACGAAGAGTATAACAGAGAAGCCATATTGGGGTGAGCTTTTTGGGTTAATGACTGAAGTTCCGGTAAGCTATGTTGTTAGCATGCTAAGGAAGAAAACAGTTACGGATCCGGAAATTAGGTTTAAGTACGCCCTGCTTGCTTTGCTCTCAGCCGTTATAGTGCCAACGTCTCACAATCCGCGAATTGCTCACCAGCATGCCGAGATGATCAAAGATGTTGATCAGTTCCTTGCGTTCCCGTGGGGGCGGGCTTCCTTCGACATGCTTATGAGCAGCATAAAAGAGAGAGATGAAGTATCACTATCACAGAACACCATTGCTCTCAAAGGGTTTGTGCTATCATTACAGCTTCTAATGATTGAAGCTGTTCCGTCGCTTACTGGAGTTGTTGAAGATGGTGGATCTTCTGCCTCAGACGGCGATGAATCTGTTGATGAAGATGGAAAGGGAAAGAAAAGTATCAATACTGTGCATGTCACTGATATTGATACTGCCGCGAAGGTATACATTTCAAGTCTATATTGGTATCAATGGTCACAATTTGCCAGTAAGTTGATGATGTTATTGCCCTGCAGGCTCACGTTGTTTCTATTATCACTGCGGGAGTTGAAGAATTTCTTCTCAACCCCGAACTCGGATTTTCCGATGACGGTGAAGATGTGCTTGTAACCAATATGGTCAAGTGTGTTGAAGATGGATTTGCGTTTGCTAACTCCCATTTTACCGGTGGGGCTACCAAAGCTGACGTGAACCGAATGCGTGAAGACGGTAAAACAGGAAAAAAAAGGTCACGGAAGAACACCAAAGTGAACCTGAAAGAGCCTGTCACGGAGGCTCTCGACGCTGATTATGTTGCAGACATTGTAAGAAAGAGTGTCTCAACAGAATTGAGCAAGATGGGGGTACAAATCCAGAATCTCGTTGACAATGTAACGACCTCGCATCAGCTTTTGCGCTCCGACATCGAAGACATGTTCCAGATTTTTCGGAGGGATATTACGAAGTTGGTCACTCCTCTTTGCACTGCCCCACATAACCCCCCACCACCTCCTACCCCACACTCATCTCATTTTGGAATGAGAAACCAGTCGGGTAGCACCACTCCTGCAAACACAAATAACATCATCAATGAGGCTGTCCGTTTTGCAAATCAGCACTCACTCCAAACAAAGAAGGTGACCTCACCATGCCTTTTCTTAAAACACAATCTAATTGCCACCATATTTGGTGATGCAATACTCTTTGATGTCATAGGGTATAACGGCCGAGAAAGGTGTAGTCGAAGAAACTAATGATGATGATGCGGACTTTAATCTCGAATCCGAACCGAATGTAAGGGGGATCCATCTGAAATTCATATTACTCTATAGCTTATCCATTTTTTTTTCTTTGAATCGTTAGCTATCCACGACTCGAATTAGATTGCACCTTTTTAATTTGAATTGGTAGGATGAACGTTAGTATGATAAACAGATTATTACATTGTACTATTTACTTTAGCATGTCATTTTACATTAGTGTTTGCTAACGTTTGTGGTCATGTGCAGGCCGATGTCCTTTCAGACAAAGACGCTCCTGCTGTGGAAACCAATCCTCATGTACAAGACAGTGTAAGTAATCTGTAACAACTTAGGATTTACTTCTCTCAAACAACAAATATGACTTACTAGTTCGAAATATATTTCTTTTTCCATTGTTAGCTCACTTCGACGGGGAATAGAACGCATCTACCTGATTTGATTTGTTAGGAAGTATATTAGTTTGATAATAATATTAGCACTGTACTCTTTACTATTCGCATGCTCTGCAACAAATTGTGAGGTAACGTTTGGACTCATGTGCAGGCCGATGCCCGTTCAGACACAGACGATCCTGCTATGGAGACCAATCTTCATCTACAAGACAGTGTAAGTAATCTGAAACAACATAGGATTGACTTCTCTGAAACAAAGAATGAGTTGGTACCAACCAAATTTTTTTTTTTTGATTGATAAGATTTTTGTTTATTTTGCTAAAGTTATAAGTAGACTGCTTTTTTCATACGTTTAGCATGTCTTTCAACATCAATGTATGTTAACGTTTTCGACTCATCTGCAGGTCGATGTCCTTCTGGACACAAACGCTCCGGCTGTGGAGACCAATCCTCATCTACAAGACAGTGTAAGTAATTTGTGTCAATTTTTAATGTCTGGTAACCCTAATCTCCACTTGCTATAAATTTTGGATGGCGAATTTTTTAGACAAATGCTAACCATATCTAATACCAACGTTATTATAATCTCAATATTCCTCTTCAGGAAAATCTCCCAAGATCAAAAGAACCTACTGTAGTTGGTGATAGTCGAGACCCACTCGTGGCTGAAAACGATCCCATATCGAAGGACAGTGGAGACACTAGTCTTGCATTTCCCCAGCCAACATTCTCCCTTGGCCTGACGCAGGAAGATCCTCAACTATCCAAAACAAGCGCCCCTGACAGCGAGGACTATGGTGATGAACATATGACAGTCGATCCACCACCAACTTCCAATGAGAACGATGCTCCAGCGCCGCTTTACAGGAAAAGCAAGCGTCCACGAGTTGTTCCTAGGTCACTAGTTGGTGATTACCAGTGTGATAAACGTATACTGGTGCGTGCGTGGGAGGCGCATGTGAATGCCACTAGAAGGGTCCCCAACGTTGACTACGCTGTGAAATTCGCTGAACTTTCATCGAAGCTGGAGTCCCCATTGTAAGCACATTCTACTAGATATGCTAATGAAAATATTATACTACATCCGTTATTTTAGCATGCTAAAACTATTTCTTATAATGTATGTGCCTTTTACCGCAGCACAATAAAACTTGATGGCTTATCTCTCACTAGTAAAGAGCTCTCTGCAATTGTTGACAGGTCTACGCACTTACCACCAAAGGTAATGTTTTAATTTTAGATATATATTAATTTTCAATCTGGGTGAGGGCTCAACTGATGTTGTCAATGTTGTAGGCTCTTGACGTCCTCATTCATCATACCCGTTTAGTTTTCCAATCCTATCCAGTCTCCCTCCAATCAAAGAACTCTGTTTTTTTGGACACAAAGTTTGTCTCACTCCTTGCTAAGACGTTTTTCAAATTCTCCAAAGCACCTAAGAAAGAAAGTTTTCGATTTCCAGCCGCATTAGCTGACTATTTAGTTCGAGATTTCCCAATTGATGAAGCTAATCGTTTCTACTTCCCGTTCAATTTTGACAAGAAGCATTGGGTTGGTGTTTGCGTTGACTCATCCCTAGGCCAGGTTTCTGTTTTAGACTCAAACACCTCTCTCAGGACGGACGGGATGATCACGTCAGAAATGCGTTCTATTTCGCAGATGTTTCCTTACATACTGAAACAAGCTGGGAAACAATGCAGTTCCAAAGACATGAAGACATTCACCATCGACAGACCTCGTTCCATCCCTCAGAACACCACCTCCTTTGACTCCGGCGTTACTTCTATTTTTCTAATCCAAGCTCACGCGGTTGGGGGTCTCGAAGTCTGCAAATGCATCACACCTGATGTGCTAGACGTTGAGGTCGAGCGCCTCACAGTTATGATCTATGAAGAATACATGGGACTCATCTGAGTGTGAACTTGTAGCCTATGTCTCATTTCCCGCGTCATGGAGATCGTCTGCTCAATCTCATATTTTGTTGTTTGTTAGTTTGTTTAATGTTGTTGTTTCTAAGATCGAAAACTCATTTGTAAGATGTTTCGGAAAGTTACCCTTTTCGGCTTTAAATGTTTTGTCTGTATCCTGCTAACAAGACCGCCTCAATATAATTACATTTCAATTATGCTCCTTATGCAAACGGGGCCCAACTAACCTGACTTAGCTCATATACTACACATACAAGTTAACAATTTAGCATGCTAACAAGACAACATGCGAGACTGAATACGGACAAACCAGGCGGTCCGGAACTTGGTTTACATATAATTACGGTTTAATTTCTAGAATTTAAGTCCGATACTCCGCTTTTTTGTAACAAAACGTCGTCGTTAGACATTATTTCCTTAGATAAACTTTGGTGATTGTGCTCATGTATTGATGATCTAAACGACGTCGTTGTCTTTCCTGCTCCCCTTATTTAACTCTACCCCCGAGACTCCGCTTCTTCATAACCCTAGCTCGCCGGAAAAAAAAGGAGAGATTGAGCCGTTGATATGTCGACCCAAACCAAGGGAAGCTCCTCCTCAGCACCCGGTACGTGGCTACGCTCTTTTTAGCAAGGAATATCATCTATTTAAAATGTTCTATGTTTTACAGGGGGAACACGTTCTAGGCGGCGAAGAGTTGAGAAACCGAGGGGGATCCCGCAATTCTGTCGTTGTGGTGAAGAAGCAGTGATTAGGACATCAGGGACTGCAAAAAACCCCGGTCGGCTCTTCTACTGCTGTCCGAACGGATCAGAGGAGGTAACTGATTTTCCACCTATAGCAAGTATTTAGTGAAGTATGTTAATGCTCCCACACATGATAGAGCTTATTGGTAAGTAGTTCCAGAACAATCCTTTAATTGAGAGGGTGATATTGCTTCATATTTCCATGTTCAGGACAAATTCCATCTTTTCACATGGACTGACGAACGTGTGGTGGAAGAGGTAGAGGACCTAAAGTGTGAAGTTTCAGAGCTGAAAGCAGACATCTCCAATGTTAGAGCAGAACTAAGTTCAATAACGAAAGATAGCGAGCGTACCAAGCTAATGGTAGAGTTAGCAAGAGACAGGAAATGTTGTTGTGCTATATTATAAGTGTAGGAATGCCGATCCCAATGCTATGTTATCCATTGTCTTAATCCACTAAAAAAACCCATGCAACCTTGTCCTTAATTGTGTTGTTGTATGTTTGATTGCGTAAGGAGAAATTTCACATTACTCTAGCACAAATAAAACAATTTGCTTGACGGTGTCTGGTTGAAAGGATTGAGGTTTTAACTAGGGGCTCGACAGTATCAATCCAATGGGTCTGTTGGCAATAGACGAGAATTGCTGTCGTGCTATAATGCAAGTATAGAAATGATAAATTGTAGTGGGATTTATTCCTGTTTAAGGCCCTTCTTAGCAAACTAATTTTATCAGTTTCACAACAAATAAACTTTACCGTGCTATAATACTGTCGTAGAATTATTTTGGTGTTAAAACTTTTGCTGCATTAAATTTAAGGTTTCAACATTTCAGTTTTCCCTCAGATGTTAACGTATGTGTTCACATGATTAAATGAAGTATACGACCAAAACAAACCTTTGTATCACACTTAAATAATGGAAGGAATTTTTATTTATAATAATAAAGCGTTACATCTTAACTCCAACAGACCTATATGATCGGATAACTACTATTACAATATCACACAAGATAAATAGCAGTTGTCCATCATGATCCCACCCCTTTCCATACAACTCTTCCTACGCCACAAATTCCTTCCTACAAGCTTCCCCAACATTTTATATAGATTCCTTGCAAGTGGCTTTGTTGTGTCCCAGCCCCTTGCAACGGCTACACAAGGCCCTCCTCTTAGTGCGTTTCATCTGCAAACATTTTTATCGATCAGGTCAAATAGTAAATCATATTGTATCTCTATTCCATTAAATCTAGTTAGTATACTTACTATTTTTTCCCCCCTGGAGAAGAACCTCTGCTTCTTCGGCCTCCCAGGTGGGCGTCTTGTCACTGGAGGACACAGTTTCATACCACCAAAGTCAGAAACCAAATCAGACACACCTGTGTAGTCAGGCACTGGCAATACACTCCCTGCATATGCCGACCTCAGCCCCTCAATAGTGTATGCAGGCAAAACTAACGATTCCACGCTAATCTTTGCCTTGATTGCAGCAGCTATAGCATGTGAACATGGAATGGCAAGCACCTGAAACTCGTAACAGCTACATGTTTTTTTATCGAGGTCAACGTGAAAGCTCCCTCCGTTCTTGTTGCGCACCTCGTACTCGTCCTCTCCAATTTGAGTTACGCCGTATCCACCTGTCTGCTCAAAACTTTTGGTTAGCATTCCGGAGACCTTTGGCGACATTGAACCCATATTCTTCTGGGCTGCTTCCCTTCGCGTTGCAAACCAACCTGTGAGCTTAGTACGAATGAAATCGATCAAAGGTATTACCGGAAATTCTCTAGCTTCCCGCAAAACAGAATTCCATGATTCCGCAAGGTTGCTTGTCATGATATTATATCTCTTTCCCGGGAAATGTGATCTGGCCCAATGCTCTAACCCAATATCAAGTAAGTACTCAGCACATGCCGGATCCATTGTCTTAATCTCGTTAAAAGTTGTATAGAATTCCTGCAATCTGAAGGTCCTAGCTGCTTTAGCAACGAGATATTCCAGGTGCCGAGCTCTGAAATTTGACCTTATGTTTCTCTTCAAATGAACCACACAGATACAATGCCCCACTCCCGGATAGACCTGCATGCACACATCATTTAATTAGCATGATTCACGGTTAATGCATGTGCATATACGCATTTTTAACATAATCTGATGATCAAAGACACGGCAATCAATTAATTACCTTGCTAAGACCTTTGTATATAGACATGTGCCTATCAGATACAAACACCAACTCATCATCCCGCTCAACAAATGCCGACAACTGCTCAAAAAACCACTCCCATGAAGAGTCGTTTTCGCTGTCAACTACTGCAAAAGCTAGAGGAAATATCTGGTAGTTGCCATCTTGGGCAGACGCAGTCAGCAAACACCCTGCATATTTCCCTTTCAAGTGAGTACCATCAACCACCACCACTTTTCTCATGAACTCATAACCCTTGATTGAAGCGCCAAAAGCGACAAACATATATTTGAAACGTTCGCCACCACCCTCAACTGTTTCAGTGTAGAGTTTTGTTATCGTCCCCGGATTTGCAGTCACCAGCCTTTGTAGGTAGTCTGGTAAGAGGTGGTAAGATGACTGTGTGGTACCTTTAGCTTTATCAATGGCCACATCCCTAGAACGCCATGCCTTCCAGTATGAAATATTGACGTCATGGTCGCCACGCATCATCTGCCTTATTTCACGCGGTTTAGGTCCTCCGCCGGCGCTTCCAAACTTGTTTCGCATTAGCTCTCCAATAACCGATGAAGTAGCTTGAGTCTGATAACCGCCACGCTCATCTATCGAGCATGTATGCTCTGATACCACTTTCCGAACTTCGAACACATCAGCATCCTTAAGTTTGACTGCATACACTCTCCATGGGCAATTCAGACCACAGCATTCAAGTACCATCAGCCCTGGTTCTGACTTCCTACTTCTGTACTGAAACTTCATGCTTATGGCATAAATAGCCATATGTTGCTTGAAAGCCTCTCTGTTTCTGAACATCATGCCCTCAGTAACATTGTTTCCGTATTCTCCTAACTCGCCTATAAACATATACATCACGGAAATGGTTAGGACAGCTACAATGCCAAAAAGTTTAACTAGCAAACCAAAACTATATAGATTCCGTGCCAAACTAGAAGAAGTTATATTTCTCATTATATTTCCAAACGATGTACTTGTGTAATAATTTTATTGTCTTCATATAATGCACGTTGTTGTATTACAAATTCCCTTTATATGTTCCATTTTACAGTAATATGACAAATATTTTTTTAAGGTAGCACTGCCAGAGGTTTTCATTTAGCGCGTCAACATGAATACAATAAAGGTTATGTAAGACTTAGCTGTCTAACAGAAACAACATACAATCCAAATCAAACATTAAACCCTATTTAAATAAAGATTGTTTTCTTTGACCAATGCTAGAGGGTTTTCCATTTAGCGCGACAAAAGTAATACAACCACGGCTACACATAAGACATAGCAGTCTAACAAACACAACACACAATCCAAAACAAACGTTAAACCGTAATAAAACATAGATTCTTTTCTCTAACAAATGCTAGCGGTTTTTTCCATTTAGCGCGACAACAGAAATACAACTATGGCTACATATAACACTTAGCAGTATAACAGAAACCACAGCGAAGGCAAAACTAACATTAAACCATATTAAAAGCAAAGATTATTTTCATTAAGCATTGCTAGAGGGTTTTTCATTTAGCGCGATAACATAAATACAACAACGTCTACTTATGACTTAGCAGTCTAAAAGAAACAACATACAAACCAAATTAAACATTATCCACCCAAAACATAAACACCACCATCAACCACAGACAATACACGCGACAACAAGGTAATCCAACTTGCAAACCCCTTTTCCTTTCCCCAACAAAACATTTTAAAGACACCCACCCTCGGTGCTACTCCCTTCCGATGAAGTTTGCTCTGCCCTCTGACCACCCTTCTTTTCACGTCCACCATGTATGGTAGCCTTGCTCCCTTCAGCGAATTCTGTTGGCGTCTTTTCCAATGCTTTACCAGCCCTCTTCTCTGTTTTCACATTAATGTATTAAAAATTGTTTACAATTTGTCCGCCATATCATAAAAACTGTTTTTTCAACGTAAAGCATCCCGTACCTGTGTTCGTTGGGAGGATGCATGCAGACTCCCCTAGTTGAATCGCACTCGGTTCCTCTACCATTTCATTTGTACGCACTTGTTCACCTATATATGTCGGCACAAGCGGGGCATGTGTCGATCCTGTTGATGAGCCACCGCCATTATCATCCGTTGCTGCGTTTGGCTCACCCACACCCATGTTTTGATTTCCCGGTGGGTCATTGACATGTAAACCTTCTGGACAAGCAAACCCCTCATTTGCAACATCTTGCCAAAAACGCATAGTATTCTCAACCCCTTCACCAGTGATTCCTTCGGTGGGACCATGTGTAGGGTAGTTCAACAAGTCCATTCCCACATCCCAAAACACAGACGGTGCTTGGGCTTGCGTGATTTGTTCTGGCATTACGGATGTCCTCCCTGTTATCCCTGCATCACAGTGATATTTAGCGATTAGTAGTTTTGCTATAAAACTTCTTATTTATCAGGCTAACAGTTTTACGTTTTCTTGTTAGCCAAGTTTAACACTTCCAGTCTCATCAGATATGCTAAGCATTAAACGTGTTTGTACTAATTTCTTTTCCACATACTCAATCAAAGTTGATAAAACCAACCTTGCACAACATCCTCGAGAGTTCCTTCCATCATTACTTCATCATCGTCGTTGTCAAGTTCAATGATTTCTCTCACCGGAGCTGTGTTGTGGTTACGATTTGCACGGTAACAGTCAGCGTGCGCCATCTCCAAAGACACTCGATGAAAAAGAAGCATCGCTTCCTCAGGGAATATCGCGTTCATCACCCGTTCAGTTTGGGCTGCACGATCACCAAACACAAGACCTGCATTACAAAAATCATTGGTTTAGACATCATTATAATGAAACAATAGACAACAAATTAAATGTAGAGTTTTCCTATCCGAGGTCGTATACTTACTTTCATACGCAGCCCTTGAGTTTTCAGTGGCAGTCATGTCAAAAACATACGAGGTTGCACCAATGTTGAAACTTGTTCGACACAGGAAATGGTACTCAGCCACTCCTTTAGGCCCCACTGTTACAAGGATTGCTAGATCCTCCAACCAGGTTCTCACGTTAAGGATCAAGGAGAGATCAGACGTGTTAGCGATCGTTGTTGGTGGTGTCTTGTTACCCAGTGGCACGAGCATCCAGCTAGGCAGACGGTACGTCACAACCACCGGAGTCCGTTGACTTAGGCTGTAACGGCGCCTTACGATCTGGTCGAGCATATCAAAGGTGGCTGTCTTGCTAATCAACAACCCATATCCATAATCTTCAGGGTCGACTATGAAATCCCATTCTTCGTTTCCGTTTTTCTTCCATTCACCTAGCCAAATACGGATAGAGCGAACCATCCTGAAAAAACAAGAATACTACAAGAGTTAATGCATGTCGCTGATATGGCAACCGCAATTTATGTTGCAGCAAAATAAAAAATAACGAACTAATCATTCTCATATTTAATGACAGGTGATGATATCTTCAGATTTCATGTGACAAATAACAAAACACTAAATAGCAGTCGAACAACAGTTAATGCATGACGAACAACAGCTAAAACATTCTCTATTTATGACTCTCAGAAATTAACTACGATGAAACTAATTAATACCTTCGATTTTCTTTAGTGTTTATGGTGCATAAGCTCACCGGTTGGATCCCCTTTTATAGCGAAACCCGACATGAACTTTCTCACTCTAGCCCCCATACAAACTTTTTGCATGCCTTAGAAGATCTTTTTACTCTGATCCTCCTTTCCATGCACAGGCTGTTATCACAGGTAGAAACCGCTCATTCGTCAATTCTATTTGTAAACTGCGTAAAGTTATTTTAGCGGGTATATATTCTAGGTTAATGATTACTAACCCCCCCAATCGAAAACAATAACCCTTTTAGCTTCCAACCTACACTAAGCCTACGGCAAAACCTCTTCCTTATCTTATAGAAGGACCTTATCGTCATTTTGCTTTGCTTTCTGACAATCGAAAGCCCACATCTTTTCTCTTATGGGTATCCGCCTAATTTCCACATTCTTCTTGTATTTTGGCCCAATTCACCCTTCTTTTTTTTTGTTATTTGGCAAACAAACCCTTATAATAAAATCAAAATGTGTAAGTCCACACTTTTTAAAAAAAAGTCAAAAGGGCCCGAGAATACGGTAATAAGCTCCCAAGATTCATTTCGAAAAGCCCAAACCACTATTCCCTCCAAATCATCAATGAGCCTGTTTTGAATTTGAATACCTTTTTTAGATCCCAAAAAAAAAAAAAAAAACACACACACACTTTTTGTTCGTGTCAGAGGTTATTAAACTACGCCCTCATCGCGCGCTCTTCTTCTCCTCCTTTCTCTCTCTCTCTCTCTCTCTCACAATCCAAATTCGAATCTCCACTAATCGACCATCAGATTTCAAACCCTAGCCTAATCCACTCGAATTGGGTCTTCTCCCTCGAGAATCAAAGGAATCTGTAATCACCATTTTTGCTCGTTTCGAGGGATTAATTTGACTCAGCAATGGATGTCTCTCGAGGGCTTTCGTTAATTACCAGATCCGACTTAAAGGTAACACCTTTACTCTTTTTTTCTTTCTTTGTTCTTAAGTTTGGTTGATGATTACTTTGTTGAATTTCTCGATTTAATTAATTAATTGTTTTAATTTTTGGGGGTTTTAGATTGGAAGCAGTGAATTAGATGAAAAGGACATTGAAAGGCAGAGTCTTGGGACGAGTGATAATAACAAGACTGAACTGTTGTGTTCTTCTTCCAGCAAGCTTGCTCTCAAGACAGATGCTGATTGTAATAATAACGGAGCTTTGGTTAAGAGTAACGACTCGGTTTCTACCTGTCTGAACGATGATTTATCCTCTGTTTGCGATAAACCTGGTTCTTCGGAGTGTGGGAGTTCCAGTAACGATCCAATGAAGCTGTGGGAAGCGATGAAACAAAACGGGTTTCTCTCCAACCCTCACGGCGGGGTTTCAGTGTCCTCTTCTCACGGAGGGATACCTGCTCCTCCGAGGAAACGCGGTCGGAGAAGCAAGAGTAATGATGCTACTGATATGGTTAAGAAGAGGAAGGTTGAGATTGCGAGGAAAGAAGAAGCTGAGAGGTTTGCTAGGTTAGCTGCTCCTAGTGGGCTGCTCAATGAGCTCAACCCTGGGATTATAAACCATGTGAGGAACAAAAGGCAAGTGCTCTCCATCATCCAAAGCATTGTCGAGTCTGATAAAGATTCCGGAAACGTCTATCACCACCACCCAATGAGGCATAGGAAGAACTTGGAAGGTGTCTACACTGATGCCTCTAGATATGACATGCCAGATGGTGAGTTCAGTGAAGATAACAATACTACAGCAGATAAGTTATCGGAAAATGCCAGTTCCTTGTCGAGCGAGGAGGCAGAAGGTTTGAATCATGCTAGTGTTCTTACTGTCAAAGGTATGTTTCTTGAGTTCATTACTACTCAATGTGCATCCATGGTTTAATACTATCATGGGTGGCTTATGGATAGATCTTCATCTTGCAGCGGCTACAGTTGCGTCTCAGTGGTTGGAGTTGCTTCATCAGGACATCAAATGCCGTGTTTCAGGTGACCAACAACTCATTTTTAAGATCATTGATGCAATGAAAACTACTAGGCCTGCGGTTTAGAACAGAACTAGCCAAACCAAACCAAAATTTCCGGTTAATTCGGTTCAATTTGGCAGGTTTATAAAAACTTTGGTTTTTGGTTTGGTTTGGTTAGCTCGGTTTTTCAATTTTTTTGTTAACCAAATTTTGAGCCGAACAAACCAAATTAACCAAAATTTTTGAACCGAATTATCCGTATTTAACCAAAATATAATCAAAACCAAAAACTTCGGTTAGTTTCAGTAAAAATCTTAAAAACTGAACTACCCGAATACCGAACCGAACTACCAGAAAACTAGACTAAACCGAACTACCCGAACCCACGGGCCTAAAAACTACAATGGTTGGCTGTTCCTGAAAATCATTATTTTGTTATTTTCAGCTCTTCGCCGTAGCAAGAAGAGGGTTCGAGCAGTTGTGACGACAGAGCTACCTTTCTTAATAATGAAAGAGTTCCCAGCTGATCAAGAGAATGACCCAAATTTACTCACCAATGGAGCTTCGAGGTCTTCCACGGTCGTTAACCACAAGAACAGATGGATGGCGCTGTTTAACCAGCTCGAACAAACGCTATCAGAAGAAGAGAAACAACTGGTAAAGAATCTGAGATACCTTTAACACACACCTTTCCTCTTTTTGTTAGCGTCTGATTTTGAGTTTACGTTCAGGAGAACTGGTTAAACCAAGTGAGAGAGCTGCAATCACATTGTGACAGAGGTCTGCAAAACCTGAGCTTGAGTTCTGGTCAGAACTTCTTACAGTTAGGAACGCCAATTCACTCTAGGTATTGCCTTTTCACTACTTGTTCATCTCATTACACTGTTGAAACACTTGTTACTCAAATCTTAATTGTGTTGCAGAGCTGGGGATGCACTGCTCTCGGATAAGGACTTCGTCGTTAGAGCAGCCGCAGCCTCCATATACTCGACCTGCAATTTTCTAGCATCAAAGGAGAATATAGCCTTTACCTGAACTCCTTTAAGCTTCTGACCAGTTTCTAGTTGACAAACTTTTTGTCAGATACTTTAGTGTAAGCTTTCGTAGCAGAGTTTTTCTTTCTATGTGCATTTGTAACACTAGTAGCATTGCTCATCAGCCTTATCTTTTTCTTCATTTATAGATTTATTTTCTCTCGAGTTAGTTAACACCTGAAAGTTATAAACATCTCCTATTTGAATAGTAAAATATTATTAAAGGCTCCTTAATAATGCGTCTCTTAGGATGTTTCATTGAATTAAAGTATCACCATGTCAAATGTAAGAGAATATATTGTTATCCATCTGTTATCTTGGCTTTGAATCACAATTCTGGGACTTGATCTGCTTTTCAGAACAGAGTATCTAGGACTTGAATATTCAGAAGAAAATCTCCATTATTAAGGTTGTTTAACAATGAGAGGATCCTTACAAACTTACAGGAAATTACATTATAAGGAACCAAACACTAATGATACAAATAAATATGAAATAAGCAACAGTATTGTTTACTCTGGAGAGTGTTCTCTCTGTTCTTTGATGTATTGAAGATCTTAGAACTCTTGTCAAAATCTTTGCTCTTCTGTTGTAATCTTTAAAGTCTCTCCCATCATCATCACCCATGATTGCTTCTTTCTCAAGGCATTCCAAGAGTTCCCATACTTCTCTTCATCTGGCGTTATTAGCTCCATTGCCGATGCATAACCTGAGCCTGAAGCCACACATCTAGCAGCTGCAACGCACCTATCCTTACCAGAGTTAAGGCTCAGTTTGTTCTGTGGGATTGTCATAACAATAGCTAGGGCTTCATGGTATCTCCATTGATTCTAGCTAACACTCGCACTTCAAGAATCTGGAATTATATATGAACAACAGGATACAACTCGGTTTAGTTCAATTCTATTTCAAAACTTGATTTAAGGCCATTAACTTTAAGAAACACATTGTATAACAAGCATTGATAAGTATGCAAACTGCAAAACAAAACTAAAGAAGATAACTGATATGGCTAAGGGACTTTGACAACATGAAAATTCCCAAAACAGCAAAAGATGTTCTTTGAGATGATCACATCTTGGAGCATATGGAAGAATTTGAGTTTTCTACTTTCCATCATTGATAACCCCTTCTTTACGACCTTCAAACCCAGGGCGCATGAGCTTCTTCTCCCTCTTAGCGATCTTCCTCTGCTTGTTCTGCTCAATCCTCTCCGCAATGTTCCCTGACCTCTTCTGCTGCTTCTCAACTCTAACCTTCTGCTGCCCTTCGACTCTCTCCTTCCACTTCTCCGCGTTCTTCTCCTGCCTCTTCTTCTCCTTGTGAATACTCTGCTTCAGCAGCTTCGGGTCGTCGTGAACCTTGATACCCGCCGCTCTGCTTGTAGCCGCCTGCCACGAGTGCTTCTTCGCAATCACTTCCCCTTTCTCCGGATCCTTCTTCGCAGCTTCCAACTTCAAAGCTCTCTCGAGCTCTCTTGACTTGGAGAGCCTCCGTTTCTTTGTACCCTTTCCGTGTTCCTCGTCGTCGTCGATCTTGACATAGCCATATGTAAGATCCTTAGCAGCCTCTTCCACATCCAGCTTAGCCTTATCCTCCTCCTCCTCCACAGTCTTCTCCCTCTTTCTCTTATTAGGCACAATCTTCTTCCTCTTCTCATGGCTTCTTGGTCTCTCTGAACCTCCACGACCGCCTTTAAGCTCATCAATCTTGCGGTGGAGACGCTGCCTCAACTCCTCGTAAGTAACAGAATCACTCTTAGCCTTTCTGCCATCAGTTTCCTCCTCACTCTCATCATCATCATTATCATCCTCAGCAGCCTCATTACTCAACTTCTTCTTCTCCTTCTCTATCTTCTGCTTCAGCAAATCAAGAGTAGTCAAAGAAGACTTCTCAGGATCCAACCTATCCCTCCTCGCTTTCTTTAGATTCTCGGTCGTTTTCCTCTTGGCTCTGGCTTTCTGAGCCTTGCTTAGACCTGGAAACCACTTCCTCTCCGTCTCATCAGGTAAGTAGAATCTCGCGGGGATGAGCTCTACCAATGTATCGAAGAACTCGGAATGCTGATGAACCATTGACTTAATAGTACCCAATCCAGAATCAACAACTTTCTCCTTTTTCTTTGCCATCTATAACAATTGCCAAAACCAAATCAGAAGCTAACAAAACTAGTAATCACTTTCAGAAGCTAGCAACACATCAAAACTATACAAAAAGAGTTAACAATGGGACACAAGAGCTTGTAATATAGCTCTTTAACTAAGCTAGTGCAGATACTTTAGGCCTGAATCTTGTAAAACTTGTTACAATTCTACTCATTTACTAAATATCAGATTACTAGAAGCTCACAAAGTGTATAAACACAAGCTTAATCCTATCTTAACGTGTTATCTTAAGTTCTGAACGATTCTTACCCCAAAGGATTCAATTTCTTAACAAGAAGACAAAACCCAAATGGAAAGACGAAGACTTTACTGGAGAAAGTTAAAGAAGGCGAGACTTACCGGTACGACGATGGTGAAGCAACGGCGACAGAGTGGAGAAGAAGAAGGAAGAGGTTGCTTCGAAAAGTTTAGGGTTCGAATGGTTATGTAACTGCCGTCTATCAACGGTTCGGTTTAACGGAATCGAAATAAAGTAAACCGGAAATCAAATCTTGGTGGGCCTGATGGTCTTATAGTTGGGCCTTTTAAGTTCTGACCCAGATACTGTCGTCTTCAACCTGATGTAAATGTTGGAGCATCTCTATATGAATCACTGTCACTCTGTCAGTATCAAATTAATATATTTTTAATGCCTAATTTTAAGTAATTCAGATTTTTTTTCTACAAGTTTTATCGTAAGTTAAAAAGTTTTTTTTTCACTGTTACAACACTGTAAAAAAAACGAATTGGAGTTGTCGGTGGTGGTGGTGGTGGTTGCTTGGTTGGCTATGAAAATGATTTATTTATTTTTCCTACCGACGGATATGATTTGTTACAATATTTAATATTATTGTTTTATGAATCCGAAGAGTGACAAGAGGCAAAGAGCAGAGAGACAAATAGCAGCTTACAAATATCTCTCTCTCTTCTAGAGAAAGAATCGCAGATTCATAGAGATCTGAAGAGTCACCTCACAACGACTCCATCTTCAGATCTCATGGTAAGCTTCTTCTCAGATTTGACTTCTCTTACTCGGATCTAATCGTTTTTGATGATTCCGAGCAGATTTGAGCTACCCGACGATTCGGTGATCGGAGAAAGTAAGCGACGATGGAATCCGATGGAGAAACCGCGGTATGTTTGCTTAATCATCGAAGTTTAGATAGTGATTCGAGTGGATTCGTTTACTTTTGTGTACTAGAGAGAGATCTGATTTGGTTTCTAATTTTGGAAACTGTGATTCGACTTGGTTTCTAATTTTGGAAACTTGTT
The DNA here is from genome assembly GCF_000309985.2 of Brassica rapa. NCBI lineage: Eukaryota > Viridiplantae > Streptophyta > Magnoliopsida > Brassicales > Brassicaceae > Brassica > Brassica rapa. The sequence continues at coordinate 812,332 of NC_024796.2, read as the reverse complement.
TGTTGCAGGGGAAGCCGATGACGAGCGTCGGTGGGCAGATATGCCAGATCTGCAGCGACAATGTTGGCAAGACTGTTGATGGTGACCGTTTCGTGGCCTGTGATATCTGTGGATTCCCTGTTTGCAGGCCTTGCTATGAATACGAGAGGAAGCATGGGAATCAATCTTGTCCTCAGTGCAAAACCACTTACAAGAGGCACAAGGGTAATGCAATGCATACTCTTTCCTCAATTATTATGTTTTTGAAGCTATGGATCAAGATTGGTACTTACTACTTACTATGATTTGGTAATTTAGGTAGTCCTGCTATTCCCGGTGATAAGGATGAGGATGTATTCGCTGATGAGGCCACCGTTGAGCTCAACTACCCGCAGAAGGAGAAGATTTCAGAGCGGATGCTTGGATGGCATCTTACGCGTGGGAAAAGTGAGGAGATGGGGCAGCCTGAGTATGACAAAGAGGTTTCTCACAACCATCTCCCTCGTCTCACCAGTAGACAAGATGTAAGTCGTTCTTCTTTAGGTTTATTACATTGGAGTTTTTGGATCTGATTTTGTTTTTTTTTTTACAGACTTCAGGAGAGTTTTCTGCTGCCTCGCCTGAACGTCTCTCTGTGTCTTCTACGATAGCTGGTGGAAAGCGTCTTCCCTATTCATCTGATATCAATCAATCACGTAAATATTTTCTTTTTTTTATCTTAATATTTAGCTAGGCTTTTTCGTTTGTGTGAAAATTCTGAACACTGAACTATGTTGTCGTTCACGCTGCAGCAAATAGAAGGATTTCGGATCCTGTTGGGCTAGGGAATGTAGCTTGGAAGGAGAGAGTTGATGGGTGGAAGATGAAGCAGGAGAAGAATACTGGTGGTCCTGTGAGCACCCAGGCTGCTTCTGAAAGAGGTGGAGGAGATATTGATGCTAGCACTGATATCCTCGCAGATGAGGCTTTACTGTGAGTTCTTGTTTTGTTATCTCTTTTGATCCGTGATTGCATAATCTAATCACCTTTCCTATCAAGCAGTGTCTTGATGCTTATTTCCAATTTTATTTTTCTTGTACAGGAATGACGAAGCGAGGCAGCCTCTGTCAAGGAAAGTTTCGATTCCTTCATCACGGATCAATCCCTACAGGATGGTTATTATGTTGCGGCTTGTTATCCTGTGTCTCTTCTTGCATTACCGTATAACAAATCCAGTGCCAAATGCCTTCACTCTGTGGCTGATCTCAGTGATATGTGAGATCTGGTTTGCCTTTTCCTGGATTTTGGATCAGTTTCCCAAATGGTTTCCTGTGAACCGTGAAACCTACCTTGACAGGCTTGCTTTAAGGTATGTTGTATTTCTCCATTCTTCTGAAGCAACTACTCAAAAGGATTGACTGCGTATGATATTTCTCACTATAATCTGACCATGCTCTATTTTGGGACAGATATGATCGTGAAGGTGAGCCGTCACAGTTAGCTGCTGTGGACATCTTCGTGAGTACTGTTGACCCTCTGAAGGAGCCACCTCTTGTGACAGCCAACACAGTGCTCTCTATTTTGGCGGTTGACTACCCAGTTGACAAGGTGTCTTGTTATGTTTCTGATGATGGTGCTGCTATGTTATCATTTGAAGCACTTGCAGAAACATCAGAGTTTGCTCGTAAATGGGTACCATTCTGCAAGAAATATAGCATCGAGCCTCGCGCACCAGAATGGTATTTTGCTGCGAAAATAGATTACTTGAAGGATAAAGTTCAGACATCATTTGTCAAAGATCGTAGAGCCATGAAGGTAAGTTTGTAGTTTTAGTCATGTACTCACTCTTATTTGAGTATATGATATATTGACCTTTTATTTTCTCGCAGAGGGAATATGAGGAATTTAAGATCCGAATCAATGCACTTGTTTCCAAGGCCCTAAAGTGTCCTGAAGAAGGGTGGGTTATGCAAGATGGTACACCATGGCCTGGAAATAATACAAGGGACCATCCAGGAATGATCCAGGTAAGGAAACTGGTTATAAATATGGAAAGTGTGTATGCTTTCTCGAGAATTTCATTGTTGAAGTAGCATTTGTTGAATGCAGGTTTTCTTAGGGCAAAATGGTGGACTTGATGCGGAGGGCAATGAGCTTCCGCGTTTGGTGTATGTTTCTCGAGAAAAGAGACCAGGATTCCAGCACCACAAAAAGGCTGGTGCTATGAATGCACTTGTAAGTTTCTGATCTCGGAGTTTTGACTTCTTCTTTCTCTGAACATCTTTTGTTAGTCTAATTTGGGTACTTTTTCAAATGAACAGGTTAGAGTTTCAGCAGTACTTACCAACGGACCTTTCATCTTGAATCTTGATTGTGATCATTACATTAATAACAGCAAGGCTTTGAGAGAAGCAATGTGCTTCCTGATGGACCCAAACCTAGGGAAGCAAGTTTGTTATGTTCAGTTCCCACAAAGATTCGATGGTATTGATAAGAACGATAGATATGCTAATCGTAATACCGTGTTCTTTGATGTAAGTCACCTACCTATACTTTCATCTTTTTTTTTTCTTCTTCTTTCATATTGGATTTAGACATGAATATACATTTAAAACATTCAGTTTCTTGAGTTTTCTTATAGTTATTCTGTGATATGCTTTCCAGATTAACTTGAGAGGTTTGGATGGGATTCAAGGACCTGTATATGTGGGAACTGGGTGTGTTTTCAACAGAACAGCCTTATATGGTTATGAACCTCCAATAAAAGTAAAGCACAAGAAGCCAAGTCTCTTATCTAAGCTCTGTGGTGGATCAAGAAAGAAGAATTCCAAATCTAAGAAAGATTCGGACAAAAAGAAATCAGGCAGGCATACTGACTCAACTGTTCCTGTATTCAACCTCGATGACATAGAAGAGGGAGTTGAAGGTACAAGTGCAACTGCTTTTATTTCTTCTTTGGCTTTCAAGTTAGGGGAGGGGTTCTTTGTCTTCTAATTGTAATTGCTAAATTTTGGTGTAGCTTGCAAAAATGCTTACATGGTCTAAATAATTTCATGCCCTAACTATTTGACATTTTGTAAAACTCAGGTGCTGGTTTTGACGATGAAAAGGCGCTCTTGATGTCGCAAATGAGCCTGGAGAAGCGATTTGGACAGTCCGCTGTTTTTGTTGCTTCTACCCTAATGGAAAATGGCGGTGTTCCTCCTACAGAAACTCCTGAAAACCTTCTTAAAGAGGCTATCCATGTCATTAGCTGTGGTTACGAGGACAAATCAGATTGGGGAATGGAGGTATTTGTTCTTCTTAACTCCTAACATGAAACTGCAATGTTTTGAGATACCCACTTTGGCACTCACTCTGTTTATCTTTTGTGCTGTCTTTCTTCAGATTGGATGGATCTATGGTTCCGTGACAGAAGATATTCTGACTGGGTTCAAAATGCATGCCCGTGGATGGCGATCCATTTACTGTATGCCAAAACTTCCTGCTTTCAAAGGGTCTGCTCCTATCAATCTTTCAGATCGTCTGAACCAAGTGCTGAGGTGGGCTTTAGGTTCCGTTGAGATTCTCTTCAGTCGGCATTGTCCTATATGGTATGGTTACAGTGGGAGGCTTAAGTTTCTTGAGAGGTTTGCGTATGTGAACACAACCATCTACCCACTCACCTCCGTCCCTCTTCTCTTTTATTGTACATTGCCCGCCGTTTGTCTCTTCACCAACCAGTTCATCATTCCTCAGGTTTGTGACACCTTGAAACAATCTCTAATTACAGTTCAAAAACTTAACAGCTGTTGGTTCTGTTGTTCCTCATTTGCAGATCAGTAACATTGCAAGTATATGGTTTCTGTCTCTCTTTCTGTCTATTTTCGCCACGGGTATACTCGAAATGAGGTGGAGCGGCGTAGGCATTGACGAATGGTGGAGAAACGAGCAGTTCTGGGTCATCGGTGGTGTATCAGCTCACTTGTTCGCCGTCTTTCAAGGTCTCCTCAAAGTCCTAGCTGGTATCGACACGAACTTCACTGTCACGTCAAAGGCTTCAGACGAAGACGGAGACTTCGCGGAGCTCTACTTGTTCAAATGGACAACGCTTCTGATTCCTCCCACCACGCTGCTCATCGTAAACCTCGTGGGAGTTGTCGCGGGATTCTCGTATGCTATCAACAGTGGATACCAATCGTGGGGACCGCTATTTGGTAAGCTGTTCTTCGCCTTTTGGGTGATTGTTCACTTGTACCCTTTCCTCAAGGGTTTGATGGGGAGACAGAACAGGACTCCTACTATTGTTGTGGTCTGGTCTGTTCTCTTGGCTTCGATCTTCTCCTTGTTGTGGGTTAGGATCGATCCTTTCACTAAAAGAGTCACTGGCCCGGACATTCTGGAATGTGGAATCAACTGTTGAGATGTGAGAGCAATGATATACTTTTGGGTGGTTTAAGAAACACATAATTATAAAGTTTATATTTATTATTGTTTTATTTGTCTTGTGTATTGTCTGTTTGTGTCGTGGTGTAAGATTAAAGAGTTTTTTGTTTATGTGATGAAGAAGCAAGCAGTGGATATAGTTTCATGTTGTGTTTTTCAAGAGACAGAAAACATAAATCTATTGTTTGGAATAAGAAATCATTTATTATAGACTTTGGAAGTATCCTCTGAGGATGTTCTGTTCTGCTGTAACTGCTCAGACATCACATCTCCTGACTTCTTCTATCATTCTCGCAACCTCTTCCATCTTTGGCCTTCACTCTAGGTTTCTTGCGACACAAGCTGAAGCATCTGAACCATTCCTTCTTCGATGATCATATTGGTTCTTTAATTTCTCTGATTCCCTTTTGAGATATTCCCATATGGTTTTTTCTGATCCCAAATTTATTACTCTCAAGCAGAGGCAGCACTTCATAATCTTCTTCTATAGCACTCCAAACATCTTAGCTCTGATACCAGTTTGAAGCAATATAAACTTGGTATTTATATTTAACACTTAACAAGTACAATTTAAGTAGCACTTATTATCCAAACATTTCTTAAAATCAGCCACATACTCTTACAGATGTCCTAAACACAATCACTTGCTTACACATATAGATCTTAACAGGATCATTTAAACAATATAAACATTACTAAAATGTATATATTTTTTTGGAACACTACTACAATATTTTCAGAAATAAAGAAAAACAAGGAAGAAAGTAAAGAAAGATAGACGATGGTGTACTCTGGATCAAGTCACTTTGGAACACTTGGAGATGTTCATATAGATGCCATTGGGGAAAAGAGCACCTGGTACCCGAACCACCTCGCAGTCTTTGGACAAGGAGAAATCATAAGTGGTGACAAGATGATGAAGGAATATTGAAATCTGAAGCCTCGCAAACTCTGAACCAGCACATTGTCTTATTCCAGCTCCAAACACCATGAATGTTTTCGACCCAGACCGTAACTCTTTCCCCTGCCCAACAAAACTCAATGTCATCATAGTATATATATTGCAATTAACAAATCTAACTAAAAAAATAATGTACATATCATGATATAATACCAACAATTAAAATTTTAGAATTTTGTTATTAATTTAGGAAACAAAACATAAAATATGATATTTTCCAAGATACAGACTAGAGTAAGTGTATAATACCTCCCATCTCCATGGATTAAACTCAAAAGGATTTTCATAGATTTCAGGATCAAGATGAACCACCGAAGGTATAACCATCACTATCCAGCCGGCTGGAATCGTGTATCCTGTTGTAACAAATATTTTTCACACAAAAATGTCAACTTCTTGGATTCTACAGTGCCACACAATTACTACTAATACTTGCCTTTGATTTCCACATCTTTCACCACTTTTCTAAACATCATAGGAGCCAAGTTTGTCAATCGAAGCGACTCATTTATAACCTGGAGGGTGTAAATAAAAAGGTACACCATGTGAATCTGACAATATCCTAGGAGCCAATTAGTGGGTGTGATTGTTTTGGACTGATGTGGTTGTGGCTTTAACAAAAATAATGCTTTTAGAAGTTTTAAAGCTATTGTCCAAAAAAAAGAAGAAGTTTTCAAGCTTTATATATAATGTTGAAAAGGATTACAAAAATATTATGAAGCCAAAAACTGTTGGCTATAACTTAACAAGTCAAAATAACAAAAAGTGGGCTTTGAGAAAATTTAGGAGGACTTTGAAGATTTTTAAAATTTTAAAGTATAATTGGAAAAAATAAACTTTTAAGACTTTGAAAAAAAGGTAAAGGCTTCTAAAACCTCAACCAGCACCCATAGCTTTAGACGAAAGCAAAAGTGAAGTTACCATGTTGGTGAAAGTCATCTTGTGTCTGTATTCTTCCCAAGTAACTCCACCTTCTTTATCTTCTCTGCTCGCAAGGATCGCCTCATGCTCTCTCTGCCAAATTACATTGGCCAACAATGATTGAAACAATCTCCGTGCCAATTCGATAGGACCATGACTACTGTGACTTGGTTATGCAAATTTTACTAGCTTTAATTATTACGTACCATTAATTCAGTATTATTACGTACCTTTAATTCAGCGAGAACTTTAGGGTTTTCAGATACGAATTTCAAAGCCATGCAAGTGGCCTTAGAGGTGGTATCTTGAGTGATACAGCAAAGAGTGAAGATGAGGCTTACAATCACATCTTCATTCACTAAGCTTCCTTCTTTCTCTAACTCGTCTAACGTCGTCTCGAGGAAGTCATCATACTTCTCTCTTGACGTTTTCCTTCTCGCATAGATATCTTTCATCAACTGCATCCCCTCTCTGCATGCCTGCGCGCAATTAATATTATAGTAATCATGATTTTGTTTTTAGTTTATTTAGCAAAAATAAGAAGGAAAAAAAAACAAAATCTCACCCAAAGGGTATTATAGAGACCCCTCAAGGCAGAGAGAGTATAGGATGCCCGAAACCAATCAAAACTGAAGGCGTTGAAGTTTTTCATAAGCTTTGATTGAGTCTCTGGTTTGAGATTACTTATCACCTTTGGTGTTAAGTGGGATATTATCAACTACAATTAAAAAGTGTCAAACTAGCATGCAACATTATAACTAAATGGGTCAAAGAAAAAGAGGCTGTTACACTTGAAACTGCGTCCTTAACGTCGAATCTTTCTTGATTAGCTTTTAAACTAAGATGTTCTTGTGTCACGCGGTCCATATCTTTTATTATCTTCTGCTTCAAATTCTCCGAGCCCAAAAGACGCATACTGATATGTTTAATGTGCTTGTGAATGTTTCCTGTCTTGAAGAACAGGCTATCTTTTCCCAGTGGCTTCACTAAACCGTCCGGATAACTTAAACTAAAAAACTTGTTCTCATGCCGTAAAATATCCATGTTCACATCCATATCCGTCGAGACCACGGTTTTTACCCCAAGAATGTTTGTCCGAAACAAAGGACCGTACCTGAAACACTTCCACAAACATACAAGATTTCATATCTGTAAGATGAGAGAGAGAGAGAGAGAGAAAGAAGAAAAATAAATGAGACACTATTGAAATCTGACCTTAACATCTTCTTCTTGAGAATTGGGGATAACTCGTAGAATCCATGAGGCTTAAAGTAACCAAACGTCTCTCCGATGATAGGGAATCCCATTGATCCCGGAGGTAACTTGCCATTAGACTTGGGGTTTGATCATTGGTACCACCAATGGCTAATCCTCGCTACCACTAAGGCTATAACCCACAATCCTACAATCCAAAACAAGCTCATGCTGTTGTGCCTTGAACAATGCATTCGTTGGTCTTATATAGATGATGAATCTTCAATGAAACACGTACTGCCAATTACGTGGATAGAAGAAAGTGACAAGTTATTAGCTAGGCTAAATAAAAAATGTGAAAGTTGTGTTTTTCTTTTGTTAATTTTTCTTAGGTTGTTTACTGGTTTTCACATTGAAGATGTTATGTGAATGTGTCTTTTATGGCTAAATGCGGGGAATTCATACATAGATAACGTATATAAAATGGTAAACCAAAATACTTAGTGTCGGCGTAACCGCAGAAATGATGCGTTAGTTCTTGTACTATCTCGACCACTGTATGGTAGATCGATTCACGAAATAATTAGACTCCATACGTGACAAATAACGTCGCCCAGAGTAATGAGTAGCCCAATGCAACATGACAGATAAGTTTTTGGCCAACCAAAGGTATACTATTATACATATCTATACTATTATATATATATATTGATTTATAAAATAAAATATGTACTTATAGGTAGCATAATCTAATATTTTAAAAATATTTATTAAGAATATTAATGTATATTAAATCTGAAATATAATATGTTATATTTTATCATTCAAAATTATGTTATACGTACATAAAATACTAACGATATTTTAATTATAATTTTCATTATATTGTTAGTATTTTACTATTTAGAACGTTGATTACACCAGATGGTTTAACTAGCATAAACTAATAGCTAGATTACAGTTCATAACAAACGTTATTTATTAACTAATAAATTTAAAATAATGTGATAAAATATAATTTGGAGTAAATCACTACCTAAACTTGGAAAATACTTTGAATTTTTTTTCTTTGTGTCTTTATGTTTTTATTTTATTTTTTGCACCTATGTTTAAAAAAACCCAAAAGTATTTAATAAGAAAACCTTTTATAAAAAAAAAACTAATTAAAACAAAATCTTAGAAGTATATTAAGAAACAAATATTTGGAGCAAATAAATTTCATATAATATGCTTTCTTTTGTTGTTAGGTTAATATTCAGACTGATATAGTTATCTTTCATCATGTACTAGTTAAATCATGAAAGATATTGGTGGATGATTGGTGATCGCAAACGGAATGTACCTACTCTGGACTTAGCAAACCTTTGATTTTATGTATGCGTATTGCATCTTCAATGATTTTTTTTCAAGTTGACACCAACTTCGGTTGTCAACCACACATAAGTGGTCTAGTGATAGATGAATTTAGAAAAACATAATTTTTCGAATTCGAAATAAGCTTATGACATTGAACATATACAAGATTATATTTTAGTTCTTATTTAAATATTTTTAAAAAGTCTATTCATAAACTACACATCTTTTTGAAAATTGGTATGTGCTTTTCCATAAATCGAAATACCCCGCGCTAATCAAATTTTTTTTGGTTGTCTCTTTTGGGCAGTAATATTCTGTCAATGTCATATTAAATCGATTACAACAAAATTGTTTGTTTCCTTAGATTCCTTTAATGGTTGTAACTTGTAAAGATGTGAAATCCCTTGCGATCTAAATAGCCCCCACAGCAATCAGGAGCATATCTTTTTGAAAAATATCTAGACATGATATTTATTTGTGGGACATGTGCATTTGTATAATTGTATATCTTTTAAAATTAACAAAGATAATTTAACATTTATTAAAATTATTAAAACTGTTCTCGTCAAAATTAGGGTTTAATCTGCTAATTGTGATATGAATTCTTTTTTATCGACTTTTTAAGATTCGAATAAGATGCTTTTGATTTCACCAGTATAAATAAGGAAAAGTCAATATAAATCTGTTTTCGTTAAACTGTTCGTTAAGAAAAAGTCATTGGTTGTTGATATATTCTATCTGCCAGATCAATACATGTGTATTTTTGTGTCACCATCATAATTCTTTCAAAGATAAAAACCGGAACATCTATACAAAAAATCTTATTGATGTGAACCTAATTTTTTTTTTTTGTCAAAGATGTGAACATAATTTAAAAGATAAAAGTCAGCAAGATAAAAAATAGTCAATAAGCGCTTTTAGTGGTCGATTAGTTAACCACGTTTATGTACGGATACGTGTGTTGAATTTAACGTGACGGTACCTCTTGTCTCTTGTCTCTTGCCGCTTTTATTTTGTAGGGCTACATGTTAACCTAATTTTTCTTATAAGTAAAGACTTGCACCGCCCGAGATCGGACGGAATTGGAAACTATTTTGGCTTCTTTTTTTGGCATCCACGAACGTTATATCTTTAAGTTCATATTTATGTTTATATGATATTATATTATAAATGTATTGATATATTAAATTACTTTTTGAAATATTATGTATATCAATTTTTTTATAAAGTTAGACGACGAAGATACATGTTATAAATGGTGACTTTACACGAGCAAAATTTATTATTGAATCTTAATCTGTTTTAACTACGTACATCCATACGATTTTACCATCACGTGATGACGTGAATCATTACGTTCTTCTTTTTCCAAACTAGTAGTATATTTGGGTCACTTTCTCAATCAAATTTTAACAAGTGCGTTCCCTGCAGATACAAACTGTGATGCTGAACTAGACCATTCTCTATCTGACCCTAATTTTTTTAATAGGAATGGAAAGAGTAGAAGTGATGGAGCCATGGAGGTCACGTGGTACATGTGGTGAAATGCATGCGCGAAATGCCAAAACAGTTTATATGTAAAAAGACTATACTCTATTATAAACCCAACAACATTTATATTTATAATAAATGTATAATACGCACGAAGGCCACAATGCAGCATTCCTATCCATCCACGTTAACTCTCACAACCACTACCTCCTCTTCTTTCCTTATCCACCTACCTTTCTTTTAAGCCTTTCATTGCATAAAACATCATATATTACTTTATTTGTTTTATATAAACGTAACAAATAACAACACGTCAAGAAACAACAACATTTGGTTACATTCACATTTAGAACATTAATAGATCATGTCATTTAATAGATTTTTATTTATTCGAAGAAGAAAAAATGTGATCATCTCTATTGTGAGTTTGTGACCCAACCCAAACCATGCATTTCACGTCACTATACAAAAAGTTAGGTCAAGAGCCAGTCAATTCGAAAAAGCTTTTCTACCATCCACCCTCTTTTACAATTTTAAAGTAATGTAAGGAACCCAACATGAGTCACATGACCCGACCAAACCGGAATTAGTTAAACCGGAAGAGTCTCAAGAATGTAGTAGAACAAAGCAAGTAACAACAGTTGGGATCCTATATGGCTGCAAGCTGGTGGAATAAATAAAGAACAAAAACAGAGGAGTTAACATTTTTGTTAAAAGAAATGTTTCAGATGATGAATCTGTTTAGCTCTCCACTGCTTGTGGAACCAGATAGAACCTTCTTCAGTTTATTTCACCAGAGATTGCTGATACTTGTTTGGAATGTTATGTAAATAATGTCTTTCGCGGAGAGTTATTCCACCATTTTAAACAGAGAAGAAGCTATTTACGCCCGTTTGACCAATTCCTGTTGTTCATTCCAGGTCTCTTGAGTTGCGGTTTCTGAGCAGCACCACCTTGCTTTGGGATCGTCTCAAGTACTTGTATTGTTCTCTGCTTCTTGGCTGTTGGCAACATCACAAACATTTTCTTTATTTATCAGAGTTTGTTTTCAAGAATGCATTTAAAAACCAGAAACAAGACAAAAGAAATGCGCGTTTAAAACAAAGAAACAAAACAAAAAGGAAAAGAAACAAACCGTTCTCATGATGTTGGTAGCTCTCTTGAAGCTTCCTCTTAGCAAACTCAAACTTTGCGTCTGCGCCAAGACCTTTTAGTTTCTACCAGGAACAAGAACGGTCAATTACATACATGTCCAAGATTTTTTTTTAAAAAGAAGAGGTTTCTTGCTACACTCACTTCTTGTTGAGGTCCTGTAGCTTTCCTCTTCTGTTCTTGCTTAAGAGGTCTCCTAGTCCTATCAGCTAATGACGATGGCTTGATAGATCTAAAAGAAGCGTCGTGTATCTTCATTTGTATTCCTCCCTCAGGTCTTCTCTTCTGTGTTTTTCTTCTTTCGTGTTCTCGGCTTGTGTTATATTCCCCAGAGTCACAAGGATCTGAAAACAAACATTCCCCCAGGGAAAAAAAATCAATCAACCAAAGTAAAACAAACAAACAAACAAGATAATAATTTTATTTTAAAACTCACTTCCATCAAAGTCTAATGAATCAAAGAAGTCCCCATTTAACATCTCAAAACCGTTAGCTTCAGGTGTAAAGATATCAACATCATAGGGAAGAGACGGAAACGCTCCTTCTTCTTCTTCCTCATCAACTACAGACGGATTCGCAGACTCTGGTGTACCTCCAGCGATATCCTTAGTGGTGTTAACCCATTGATCAACCAGCTCCTTCCACTCTCTGCATGAAAATTATATTAAAAAAAAAAAAAAAAACTCAATACCATATTTCTAAAAAATGTCAAAATCTTCAAGAAAGAATCAAAAACTCATACGCGATGAGAGTCTTTGCCAGCTGGCGAATCTGATCAGAACCATGTTTCCTAAGCCCATTAACAGCCTTTCCTATCTCAGTACTCTGCGTCAGAACAACCTTTAGATCAAACCAAACCAAAACACTCACACTCTCATACAAACTTGTTACACAAGAAACCAACCTTGAGTATATCCACATCCAAAGACATCAACTTTAACTTCCTCAGAGATTCAATTATCACTTCGTGTGTCTGCCAAAAAAAAAAAAACCCAATCAGAAACAAGCTTCCATGATCAAAGATTGCAATTCAAAATTAGCAACAACAAAAAAATTAGCAAAAAAAAAAGATTATAATTTTAAAGAAATTATTTTCTTTTACTTTTTTTTTTCCTTTTTTTTTTACTTTTTTTGAACAATTTTTTTTACTATAATGTTAAATATATTCAAAGAAAGTTATCACTTCGTCTGGCTGCCAAAAATAAAAACAATCAAGCTTCCATGATCAATGATTGCAATTCAAAATTAGCAACAAAAAAAATTATAATTTTAAAGAATATTTTTTTTTTTTACTTTTTATTTTTTAACATTTTTTTACTATAATGTTAAATTTATTAAAAGAAAGTTAAAAGATAAAAAACAAAACCTCGTGGTCTTTGTTGATCAAGACCTCTTTGATCCTAACAACCTCCTTAGAAACCAAAGAAAACTCTTCGATCGCATCGCTCAAAGCCTCAGCTTCATCATCTTCATAACTATAATTATTCCCAACAATCTGTTTATTGCTCTCTTTACTCCCACCACCACCACCAACCGCCGTATCTTCGCCGGGGACTGAGAGCTCGAGGTGGTCGCATCCGTTGCAGCGAGCGACTCTGCAGGAGAAGAGAAGCTCCGCGATTTTGTCTCTCTTGGTTTTGAATTTGATCGGCGAATCTGCGGCTGCGACCATGATGGCGTGATCGATGATCTGGAAAATATCGGAGTCTGCTCGGCGGAAATAGTCTCTCCAGTGATCTAACGAAGCTGGTGGCTTCATCTTAATCGATCCGGAGGAATTGGATTCTGGTGAATCTGAAGATAAAGTAATGCACTTTCCCGGAAAATTTAAACTTTCCCGGAAAATTTAGAAGGAGAAGGAAGAAGATCAAAAAGGATTGTGATCGAAAGAATGTATTTGGTGATTCTCTAGATTTTTTAAAATAATCTGAATCTGAAATAAAACTTTCCTGGAATGTCCACAAAAAGATTTTCCTGAGAAAATTAGAACAGAAGAGAACAAAACAGACAGAACATGAAAGAGTTTTGGTTACGTTGTCTGTCTAATGTAATAAACCAAGGGTTGTTTGCTGCTCTTATGTTAAACCGGGTTCGGTTTAATTAAATTCCGTTTGGTATTATACTCCGTCTTCTCCGAAGTCTCTGTATCTGTTTGGTAAAAGATATGATTTTTATTTATTTTTTCAAGTTGGTTTTTTCTTTACGGCTTTTCTTCTTTTGTCCTGACGATGATCGGTCTTTTTTGGCTTTTCATTATTTTAATAAAAGATAATTAGAATATTCATTCATCTTTTCTCTTATACACATGCGTTGTACTTGAACGACGAACATAAGTTAGTGATCAAGGTCAAACCTCTTTTTTTTTTCCACATTTCGTTCATATAACAAGTATGCTAGTATGTCACATTGGAAAAGGTTAAAACTCTTTGAGGATCACATTTGAAGATTTTTTTTTTTTTGTATTCTCACAAAGCTACTGATACATATTCGTTAAGTGAATAGAATGTTGGTGAATCCAATCAAAAACAGAATGATTTTCTTGTGATACAATCATTTAAAGTACATTATCAATCTAATAGTTGAAAAGATGAATAAAATATTCAATAATATAGTTCTAAATCATTAATCTTTATGATAAATTCAGATTTATACCTAATCCACTTACGGGTTTGTAAGATTCTTAAGTTTTTTATTCTACAAATTTCCTGTATCCAATCATGTTTTGGAAACTGTGAATGGTTCCCACTATAAAGCTCATTATCTTTCCCTTTGTTGGAAAAGCTAAAAAGAAAGGAGAGAAGATAAGGCTCATTATCCTCACAATTGTTTTCATTCAACTCATCCACTTTTCCTAAACCATAGTTGTAAAGCCATATAGTATATGATGTATATATGGTTTATTTACAACAGATATATAGAAGCTATAACCTTATATGTTTAGTATGAAAGTAATATTACACATTACGCAATGTAAACTCAACCAAAAAATTACGTCTAAGAGTACCCTATCTTTTGTAAAGTTTTGTATAGAAGATATTTGGACTACATTTTAAGTAGTCATTTATAATTATCAATCAATCATCAGAACTAAAAACCATGATTAAACATCTCATATTGTTGGCGCTAATAAAACAAAAAAAAAAGCCTAAAAATAAAGTGGTTTCAAGCATTTATTTATGGTGGTCAACCAAATCAACCAAAAAAAAATCAACCCAAATTTTTATACGTGACAAAACAAAGTTGTACCGGATCTGGGGCGGTGATATCATAGCCAATAAGAATTTGGAGGTAGAGAGAGAGACCATCGTGTCCTTCATCTTCAAACGTGTGAACACCCTGCGTTGTTACATTCGAGTGTCGACCACAAGGGCCTGTCACAGCCACCTTTAAATGAGAGACGTTGATTAGCAGACACGTCAGAAGATATAAGTGGTCGCTTTACGGGATTTCGGTGGCCCCAACTGGAACTGGTGCGTGTTTTTCTTTGTGTGGAAGAGAAAGGATACCAGGGAACGAACGGTCTCTTTATCTCAATAACCAAATATAAAGTACAAAGACCTAATAAAATACAATCATAAATGGCACTTTTAGACGATTAAAAGAACTGAAATAAAGAAAGATAGAGATGTCACACATATTACTACTACTTATTGAATCATTGCCATGCTTGCTCTATTACGGACTTGTGCTAAAGATCTGAGTTACTTGTATTATATTATCAACCATCAAATTAATCCCAGGAGATGCCAAGAACTCAAGTCAGTCTGCCCTAACCCCAGCTATGACTGCTTTCTGTACCCAATCACTACTTTCTAGTTACGCACCTGCTTATACGGAGTGGCCTAGTGCGGCAATTACTTATGCATAGACAATGAATCCTTCTCAGACAACGCTTAGTATCTTGCGTTGACCAGTTTGCTCGTCTTTTTTTTCAGTGAGAATGTTAGACAACATTTAATTAGAGATTACAATTAATTGAGATGAGAAAAATGCTATGTTACATGGAAACGGAAGCGGGTACGTGGAAGCGGAAGCGTAAGGAAGCGCAGAAGCGAGATTTTTTAAAATATTAGGAAGCGGGTACGTGTTGGAAGCGTATATCCATATATAAATATATATATACATATATATATATATATATGTAAATTTTTTTAAAAATTAGGACTAAAATTATATGATTTAAATTTGAAATAAAACATTTATTCATTTATAATAATTTTGAAATGATTTTATATTAAAACTGTAAAAATACACATAAATTATGTTTACAAAAAATATTATATTAATTATTTTTAATACTTCATAAATAATTGACACAATATGTTTCAATATGTGCTATATCTTTAATAAAAAATCTCAATGCATAAATATAATTTATAGTATTATTTTTGATATTTATATATTTATAATTCAATATTCATTACTATTAATTTTTTTATTTTATATAGATTAAAACTATGGCTTTATATTTTATTGATATACATTGTATTTTTAAAAAAAATGGAAGCGTGATTCCAAAACGGAATCATAAGCTTCCAACAGGTTTTTAAAGAGAATATTTTAGAAACGTTTTGGAAGCGAGATTCCACAAGCTTCCACAAGGTTCCGATTCCGATTCCGGTTCCGAAGCGGGAAGCGGACGTCCGATGAAGCTTCCGTGCAACGTAGGAAAAATGGAGGATCAAACTCAAATTCAAATGTGGATGCACAAGCTTGTACAAGCTATTAAAAGATGATATTACTAATGACTAAAACATGACTAAGACGACTAGAGAAGATGCTTCTGAGTTTGTAAGCTTGATGCTTCCTTCTTCTCACCCAAGTAATTGCGGTGAAGAATCTCGCAGTATTATATATCTTTGTCTGGAACAATGTGATGATAAAAGTTGAACATCTATCATCACATTGTTTTTTTTAAGTAAAAAAAAATGTGATGATAGATGTTTAACTTTTATCGTCTCCTAGGTTTTGATTTCAAAAAATATAGTTCTTGGTAGATATAATATCAAGATTATATATTAACTTGAGTTATGCAGCATCGAAATATAACACCAATAGGAGAAAAATAAGCTGATAACATAAAAAAAAAGAAAAGAAAAAAGTTGGAGAAACATCATGCAAACACTTTTCTTTCCCTTTGAGCTAAGCATAAACAAACAATTCTTCAATCTTTAAACCCATGAGACAGAAGGAGGAGACTGGTTGATTGCTACAAAACCTCTATCACATAATTCAATATTTGGGATTGCAAGAGACAACTTCAATGTCTCCTGGGAAGTAGCGAACCACTGCTCGATAGGGTTTTGTCTGATTACCATCTGAAGGATCATTGACTTGGAATGAGATGTAGAAAGTGACGGCACAAGATGGATGAAAGTTGGCAATCAAAATCTTTCCCAGTTCCAAGCTTGTTCCCTAACCACACCAAAAAGACAAATCAAATACCATGTTGGTGAGAGCAGACAAAACACACAAAAAGAACAAATCCTAACTTTGTCTGCGTTGTACTTGGTGAGAGCGAGGTTCACCAACGTAGCGATGAAATCTCTGTTGGTTTCAGGCTCATCGACCATTGTACTATCATCCAGATCCAGTGGTCTCCAACCAAAACAGTAGCGAAATTTTTTGAAGTCGATTTCAAAACCCTACAAATCACACCAACAAATCAATTTCGACAAAGAAACTAAAATGGAATTCACACAAAAAGAAATCGACATCACCAACCCCGCCGATCATATCCAACTCTTGGTCGAACAGTTGCATGTCCTCGTCGGTGCACTCGTCGGAATCGAAATCCTCGGGACGGCCATCATAGCATGCTGTTTCCTCCTCCGTCTTCTGACGCTTCGGTGAAGGAGGATCGGATCTTTCCGTCGCAAGATCGGGAACCATCGAGACAGGGACTTATGCGAGAAAACCCTATGCGAGTTGGGCCACGTGAAGATATACCCTAACAATTATTATGAAAACAAACTTAGATTGCAAAAAAAAAAAATATTATGAAAAAAAGAAGTAATTGATGTATTTTTTTAATGTAAAAACGTTTATATGAAATTAACATGGTGTACTAATATGAAAATTAACTTGGTGTACTAATATGAAAATTTACTTAGATATGTAAATTTTGATCGAAGTTTTGAAGTCTGGTTCTATAAGATTTGACTTAGTTATATATAAACCCAAAAAATAGAATTTCTAGATCAAAACCTTTTGGACTACATATATTTTGGGCATAAAATCGTTTGGTTCAATACCGATCCAAAAAAGTCAGACTTCACATTATTTTTTTATTGAAATCATTCTTGATATTACATATTATTTCAATATTCTTGATTTAATCACCAAAAAACTAAAAAAAAATAGATTTATTTCTGTTATTGTAAGAGACATATTCCAAATTTGAAAATATGTATTTTTAACTTAAAATAATTCTTTTACCAAACAAAAAGTATATAAAGTTTGAATGTATTTAGCCTAAGTTTTTTTCACATAATAATTTTTAATTTAAATATTGTTACATTTGGTTTGTATATAATACAATTTCAAAATGTATGAAGATACTTTTCTCAAAGGATAAAAATTTAGATTAACATTATATCTGAAATACGAGACTAGGACTAATTTTTTCTATAAAACGTAGTTGCTTTAGATGTGTCAAACACACAAATTATAATGAAAGCTCAAAAATCCGAAAACACTATAACCTAAGATCAGATTAAACTTTAAAATATAAGTGTGTAAAATATATTTTGGTTGAGCCGGACCGGACTTACGTAGTTTTGGACCGGATAGTGCTAGCTCACGATCTGCATGCTTTATTAAGAAAAAATAGGGTTTTCTCGCTTAGTCTCTGTCTCGATGGTTCCCGATCCAGCAATGGAAAGATCCGATCCTCCTTCACCGAAGCGTCAGAAGACGGACGAGGAAACAACTTGCTATGATGGCCGTCCTGAGGATTTTGATTCTGACGAGTGCACCGACGAGGAGATGCAACTGTTCGACCAAGAGTTGGATAAGATAGGCGGGGTTTGTGATTTCGATTTCTTTTTTTTTTTTTTGAGGGAACTATTTTGGTTTGTTCTTGATTGATTTGTCGAAATTGATTTGTTGGTGTGATTTGTAGGGTTATGAAATCGACTTCAAGAAATTTCGCTATTGTTTTGGTTGGAAATCACTGGATCTTGATGATAGTACCATGGTTGATGAGCCTGAAACCAACAGAGATTTTATCGCTACGTTGGCGAACCTCGCTCTCACCAAGTACAACGCAGACAAAGTTAGGTGTTGTGTGCTTTGTTTGCTCCCTGATTAACAACATATGGTATTAATTTGATTGCTTTGTTTTTGTCTTTTGGTGTGGTAGGGAACAAGCTTGGAACTGGGCAAGATTTTGATTGCCAACTTTCATCTATCTTGTGGATTCTCTTTCTACATCTCATTCCAAGTCAATGATCCTTCTGATGGTAATCAGACTAATAAGCCCTATCGAGCAGTGGTTCGCTACTTCCCAGGAGATATTGAAGTTGTCTCTTGCAATCCCAAAGGGACATAAACTCTGCTACATTGTTTCACCCTTCACATTGTTGAGGTTGTCGTGTTTATGTCCTACATATATTAGTGGTAGAAATGTTCGTGAATGATAACCAAACTAAGTTGATCAGAATCACTTTTTTATAAAGTAGTAATAACAGTTTAGGATCCACAAAAGTACATAAACCGTAAATGTAAAAGCTCTTCAAACCGTAAAATACCTAATGACGCTGGTTTCAAGATGCATAACAATTTCACTATACTATATAAAAAATGTTTTATGATTGCATTACAATAACAGATCATACAATCAGCATATAACCCATCAAATCACTATACCTCCGATGTTTTGCTCGTGATGTGTCTCTTTGGTTCAAATTGATCCTCACCTCCTCAAGTGTTTGGTGTTATCGTTTTTGTTCTGATTTTTGTTGTTATTAAGCTATTTCTATTTCGGTTACTGCGGAGATGCCTCTTTTATCTTCCAGCTGTTGGTTCCAGTGTCTGATCTTTTTTGTCTGCTGGCTTTGCCTCTAGGACTCGCTATCTTTGGTTTCAAATTATGTGTAATCTTTTGATGGATATAATCAAATATAACGTGAAAGGGTCAGTTGGAGGTGCGACAGCTACTTTGGTTTCATATTTTGTCTGAAATTTGTTTTGAACATTCTGTTGGCAAGAAATGAATGCCTTAAAAGTTTAAATCTACCGGACTTTGTGTGCAGGCTATCAATCCATGCTAAACCAAGATTCACGCAGACAAAGAAGGTAGACGCCAGAGAGAACGTTTTGACTATTAAAGTTGTGACTCAAAAAATAGGGTTCAAATTAGCTATAACTACTAAAGTAGCAAATATTATACTAGTCTTCAAATACACTTAAACATCAAACATAGACAGATAAGGTAGGATAGATGAGTTACGATACTAGGAACAAACCACTCTTCAATCTTCAAATCCAATGGAAAAGGAGAGACTTGGTGGATTGATTCAAAACATTAACTTTCTTTGGGATTGCAAGAGACAACTTCAATATCTCCAGGGAAGTAGCGAACCACAGCTCGGTAGGGTTTCGTCTGATTACCATCTGAAGGATCATTGACTTCGAATGAGAGGTAGAAAGTCAATCCACAAGATGGATGAAAGTTGGCAATCAAAATCTTTCCCAGTTCCAAGCTTGTTTTCTACCAAAAAAAAAAAGACAAAACCAAAGCAATCAAAAAAAAAAAAACCCCATGTCGTTTTAAATAGAGCAAACAAAAAGACTTTACATTTTCTTTGTTGTGCTGGTCGAGAGCAAGGTTAACCAACTTAGCGATGAAATGTCTGTTGGTTTCAGGATCGCTAAAGAATGAGACATCATCCAGATGAAATGGTCTCCAACCAAAACAGTAGCGAAATTTCTTGAAGTCGATTTCATAACCCTGACAATTAAAAAAAAAAAACAAAAAAATTAAGAAGAAACTTAAAATCCAAAAGAAAAACAACGAAATGACCAACCCCGCCGCTCCTGTCCAACTCTTGGTCGAACAACTCAATCTCCCCGTCGGAGCAATCGTCGGAATCGAAATCGAAATCATCATCGGGACAGCCATTATAGCGGGTGGCTTCCTCCTCCGTCTTCTGACGCTTCGGTGAAGGAGGATCGGATCTTTCCATCGCTCGGTCGGATCGGGAACAATCGAGACAAAAAAAAAAACTATGCGAGAGAAAAAAACCCTAATTTTCTTCTTATATCTTTTTGATACAAACCAAACCACGAGTTAAAAAGGAAAAAAGGCGGGTACAAGTCCTTAGGTTCGGTTCCATACACACGTGTCTAAATTAACTTTTTGACACATGAATTTGGTTTTCAAAGCCTTACAAAAATGATCGAAAGAGCCCATTACATACATTAGGCCCAACATTAGTAAAAAGATAAAACATGAGCCAACCAAACAAAAATATTGGAAAAGAGCACCGTGGCCGTAGGATTCCTCACAACTCGAGATGCAATTTTTGAGTTGGGACTTTGTATACTGATGATAATGAAAGTTGGATAAAATTTTTGAGCAGGTGAGATGAAGCAAAAGGAAAGTGTCGATGGAGTTCTATCTTGGACCCTGTTTACAAGGCGTGATCTTGAACCGTGTCTAAGTTTGAAACTTAGTTATTTCCAGCATTACTATCTTGACTTGAGCATACGGTGATGAATTATTATTGTTAGCTAAACTTAGTTTTTGAACCTCAGTTTGAAACTCATTAGTTACATAGGTTTCAGCAAATTGTGTTGAAGAGAAAGAAACAATGATAAGAATATATGTATACTATGTTTTAGAAGTAACTCGATCCCACAAACTCAGTAAAATCCCAGAAAATGAAGATTTAATGCCCAAACAAAATAGTATAGAAAGCAATAAACAAAAAGAAAAGACAAAAGGCTCCAATTCAAAAAGAGCTTTCTCACACGACTTGGTAATCCTGAGCAATCAGCTGCGTCCTCTGCACAAACTTTGGAGTCGCACCACCACTGCCTCTCAGAGGAATCATTCCCGTCACCTGCACCACCGAACACGCCTCTCATTTGTATGTCTTAATTCTCAGATGGAATATTTAGAAATTTCAAGAACAAACAAATTTATCATACCTTCAAGCCACTGTATGTGGTGGTGGCTGCAAACTGAACAGAGATGGGGAAGAACACCGATGAATCAACTGGTGGCACCACAAACTCCATTGACCCACTGCACATGATTTTTCATGTATCAGACAAAATAAAACTCTTAAGCTGTAATGATATAACAGATGTTGTCATCATTTTTATTTACCTGCGGTTCGAGTTGTCGATAAGAAGTATTGACCATTCCAGAACAGAACTCCTTGAGTCGTACCTGATTGTATCCAAAAACGATTATGAGTTTCATCTCAAAACAAGAATGACCAGAGAGAAGAAAAGTATTCAAGTCAAATAATTCTCAAACCTCCAGTCCCCATCACATTGTTTAACCACTGGCGCATCTCTCAGAGCAGGAAGAGGTACGGAGATGATAACATTAGTTAGATCAAACATGGACGAGGCTTCATACTCGATGCTGACATACGTCTCGTTTCCAGAGACCGAAGGCCAGCAGTTGACTGCACACCAGAACAAACGTTTTGCATGAAACATTCAACATATCAAATACAGACAAAGCTTAGCCTTAAAGCCTTACTTGTTAGTGGCACCATGGACTCGTCTGCTCTTTGCATTCTCCACCTCAGAAGACCAACACCGTCTCCACCTTGGCCAGTGGGAAATGGCTGATCCGGTCTCTTCAGACCTAGTATATTCTCGCTGTTAAAGAGTTCTCTGTTGATGTTGGGATGGGTCTTGAAAAGAATCTCAGGGTTTCCACCAGTTTCAATCTGAAGTGAAAGGAAAAGAAAAATCAACCTCAAATATATATAAAATTGTTAAATAAGAAAGTAGGAGTACCTGAACTTGGACAAACCCATCATCTTGGTTAAGGATCTGAAGCGACAGGGTGCCCTGCATATCAAAGCTACTGATTCCACCATCACGTCTCAATGCCACATTGAGTTTCTCTTCAACAGTTAATGTGAAAGGATCAGTTGGAGGTGCGACAGCTGCTCTGGTCTGGCTAGTGGGCTTGACATCTTCAATGATGTCTTCGCCTTCGGCTTTAAGGGACTCCATTAACTGGTTCTTTCCAGACTTGCCAAGTTTCATCCCAGAGCTCTTAGGAGGAGCAGTAACTGAAGACCTTGATCGATCTGTGGGGATTAAGCATGGTGAAAAAGATGATTACAAAGCAGAGAGACTTTTTTTATTAAAGTTTATCAGGAAAGAGGCGTTGACTAAACCACAGATGAAGCTAGGCATTTTTATATTTAACTCAATATTAAAAAGACAACTGTAAGCAGTAGATACAGCACACTAACCTTTGGCTTTAGTGCTGATAGGTTCAACATCTGACAACATGCCAAGCATGGAACCACTTCCAAAACTACTACCAGGACCATGAGACATGCTCATGTCATTGAATCCAGAACTCAATGAACTCATAGACGATAATCCTCGCTTATCACCTCTAGTCTTTTCAATCTGGATAATTGCATATGAAATATCAAAAAGAGTTACAAAAGAGAACCCAAGAAGCAAAAGTGCGATCCTCGCCATGTACCTTGCTTTTGTCAATCTCATTAGCCTTACGCTTCATCACGTCTTTAGTGTCATTGATCTTGCTCTGCATCACCAGCTTATGCAACTTCTCCTCGTGACTCTCCATCTCACAGTACTGCTTCACCTGTGCAACCGTCACACTCTCCTTGTGCCCAAGAGATATGACTTCATCGAAAGCAAATATCAGCTCGAAGGCAGCCCTGTTGATCCCTTCTTCATCTAAAGACATTGAATACTCAGGCACCTAGAAAACAAAACACTCAAATTGTAAATTCAAACGTCCTTTCCTCATTTGGAAACATAAAAAAGAAGCATACAAGTTTGGAGAGCATCCTGAGAGTGTCGAGATCTTCTAGAATGTTGCTCTGCTTAGTAGTAACAAGAAGCAGGAAGAGAACTTCAATAGGTTGGTATACATATCGCACATTCTCTGTCTCGATGTAGGTGTGCTGCTTCCCCATGCCAACAAGCTTAGGGAAAGCTGCAAGGAGACCTTCGATTCTGATTCGAGACATGTCCACATATTGTCTGGATACAAGCACTATAAAATAAAAAATAAAAAAAAATAAATAATGAAAATTGATATTTGATTATCAAGTCAAGAGCACACACACACACACATAAACAATATATGTAATACACGAAGCGCTCACCTTTTCCAGACTTGCCTACAATGGAAGCAGCTAGCACGACCTGTATAATAAACCCCCACGTGACATCGTTAGATAACTCATAGAACACTAAACGTAACAACCTAATTGAATATATTCACTAATCATTTAATAAAATTAAATACCATTTTGATTTGCTTTACAGGTTCCAACACTCAGCAGCTATAAGAACGGCGACGTGAATCTGAAATACAAAAGAACAAACGGTTAAGTAAAATCCAAATAGTGATTAACCTTGACATCTTGGATTCATAAATCAAAAATGAAGAGATCTAGCATTTGGTAGCGAAATCGAAGCAGATCAAACGGATCGGATCCAAATGCATCATAGGCACAGAATCGAGAAACATAAATGTAGAATTACAATCACAACAAGCAAAGATCGCAGAGGCTTCCGGGCGAAATCTAGAAGAGATTATCGTAGAAATGCAGCTAGAAGGAACATTCATACAGATTACAGAGTAGATCCAAAGAAAACATGAGCAGAGATGAAAGCGAAGAGCTAGAGAAGAAGACGATACCAGGGACTGATCGATCAAACGGGATGAATCCACCACTTCTTTCAGGAGCTCGCTGATTAAAACGTATATCAAAGGAGTTACGGTTAAGTGTGTGAAGAAGATCGATCCACAAGACGTGGTGGACGAGTATTTTGGGCCGTTTTAGTTCTTTATTGGGCTCTTAAAAGCCCATCCCATTCTTGAATTCTTCTGGTTCAGACCGATATTCGGTTAATCCCGGTTTGACATTTAAAATGATGATTTTGATGATCCATTAACAGAGGAGAATTGTTTGGATTACTCTCTACATTCTGTACCAGTTCAAGACTGGTTTTGTCTGAATTTTTTTGGTTTGGTCCGTAAAGTGTGATTTCTGCAACCAGAAAAATTAGAAAGCTATATGTCTTTAAAACCGTAGCAGAAGCTGAACCAGCTAATTATGGATCACGGTTCAATATGGTTCGACCGGATCAAATCTGGTTCAACAACTTGGCTTAATATTTTTTAAAATATTAAAATTTAAAAGTAAAATTAGTAAATATGATACATAATTATAATATAAATAGATATCAAATGTAAAACATTATATATATAAACTATTTTTCCATTCAAATGGTTAGTTTATATATTTTTAATAGTTTTTATAAAGTTCAATAACTTTAAAATGCAATCCTACTAATTGTCGAACCAACTATTAGATTCAACCCGGTTGGATGACCGGTTCATGGTCGAATTTGGTCTAGCTATCGGGTCGTTGCGGTTTTAAAAACAGAATGTCAATGAAATCATTTAAAAGATCCCAATTGATTTTGTTTAATCCATTAAACGCATCTTACCTGTCTTACGGTGTAAATAATAGATATGATAATTAACGTCATCTTCAAAGAATATCACACCAACTTGAGGTTTGATCGTGCAGAATAAACAGCTAATGCCTAAACGTCATTACTCCAATTTAATCATATCTAATCTGCCAACTAGTTTCTTTACTTGTCTCGATAAAAAAACCAAGCCAATTGATTGGAGAGCTCAAAGCTCTCGATATATACAATTTATACATTCATACTGCACTAAAAACGTTACTTTCTAATTGAAATAATCAAAGTTCGGTCAAAGAGGTTTGGTTATACACAAAAAGTTCGGTCAAAGGACGCATCACAAGGACTCATATAAAATGCAATCTAAGTCTATACACCATCCAAGAGAAGAAAAAGGCAAAGAAACAGGGAGGGGCATATAAGTATCAAAGAAAGGGAACATTGTTCTTGATTTCGGACTTTTTAGAATATATTCTTTCAAATACTATTTTTAAATTCTTTCTTATCTTTGCTTCTTAAACTGATAAAGACCTCTTCTTTTAATAAAAAAAATATTAGGAAAAATAAATTAAAATAATGATAAGTAAAGCCTCCTTTACAGTTGAACTCTTCTTCAGCTATAGTTTCTTTTTAATTCTTTTGTGTTTGATCAGAGACCAAACCTGAAGAAGAAAGCCCCAAAGAAAAATACCCTTTAAATCCTTTCAGAATAAACATGTCGGATCCACTTTACATATTTAATAAGAGTATGTCACCATGTATCCTCTATATATATGTGTGTTTGTACTTTGTCTATGTGTAGCTTCAGAATATTTTTAGACTTTGTTTTAATTTTTGCAGAGTCTCAATCCGAAATAGTAGTTGAATCTCTGTTATCTTCAAGCAATCTCAGATCTTCAATGCCCACTCAACAACTCCAGTCCTTAAGGTATGTGTTGATGTTTTATCATATCTCTAGAAACAAGAGCTGTTCTGTTTTCATTTCTAAATGTTTTGTGATCATTTGAAGAGTCTTTGTGGCAACATGGAACGTGGGAGGGAAGTCTCCACACTCTGGTCTTGATCTTGATGATTTGCTTCACGTCCACAGCGAGTTTGATATATACGTTTTAGGGTAACTTGATTTCTCTTACTATTGCATGGATCTATCATCTATGTCTATGTATTAAATTGTTTCTTTTTATTTAGTTTTCAGGAGATTGTTCCATTGAATGCTGGAAATGTCCTTGTCCTTGGAGACAACGAGCCTGCTGCTAAATGGTTAGCTATGATCAACCAGTCCTTGAACAAATCATCAGCATCGTCATCATCATCATCCTCTGGTGGAAGACTTGGTCCTAAAACCCCATCTTTTGGCGCTGGATCGATGTTCTTTGCCAAACCTTCTTTGAAGAAGATCAGTGAGAGTTTCAGAACGGATTGCAGGAGGAAGCTGAAGATATGTAACTGCAGCTCCTTCTCTGAAGAGATTGTGAAAAAGTACGGGAGAGAATCTTGTTTCAGGTGTCCAGAATCTCTTGTTAACCAAACTGATTTACTTTGTGATGACGACGAGGAAGAGGATGATGATGAGGATGATGAGGATGATGATGAAGATGAGGAAGGTGGAGGAAAGGTTGCTTCTGTTGTAAGCAACCAGATGATGATGAAGTATGGTCTAGTGGCATCAAAGCAAATGGTGGGAATATTCCTCACTGTGTGGATGAGAAAGGAGCTTATTCAACATGTTACTCATCTCAGAATCTCTTGTGTCACCCGTGGAATCATGGGTTGCTTAGGAAACAAGGTACAGTATTTTAACAACTTTGTTAAATTTCACGGGCTTTCAAATTAAAATCAATTGACGATAAGTGAATCGGCTCAAATTGTTATATATTAGTTATGACTCATCAAAACTCCTGATGTGGAAGCTTATACTCTTACACACTCATGAAAGATTATGGCCCATAAGACTATTAATCTCTAACCAATGTCAATAAATTCTCACACATAAAACCTAAACAAAATAAACAAAATAAAAAACTCTGTTTCTGATATTCTCTTTTTCACCATCATAGGGATGCATAGCTGTGAGTTTGCAGCTCTACAAGACGAGCTTCTGCTTCATTTGTAGTCATCTAGCTTCCGGTGAGAGAGAAGGAGATGAACGCCGCAGAAACTCAGATGTTATTGAGATTCTCAAGAACACAACTTTCCCTAGAATCTGCAGAACGTCTTTCACCCGTGTCCCCAATAGAATCACTAAGCATGAGTAAGATTTATGATTACATGTTCTCCTATCGGTTTCCAACTTAAAATCAATTGATTCTTATATGTTTACACATCATCTGGCAGTCGGGTCATCTGGCTTGGAGATTTGAATTATAGAATAGCTTTAAGTTACACAGAAACAAAGACACTCTTGGATAAAAACGCGTGGGACACTCTTCTTAACAAAGATCAGGTTTCACTAATGCTTCCTTTCCACCCAAGTAACTAAACTTTAGGGTAATTACTACTTAAAGCTAAACCGGATTATTGGTTTTCTGAAATGAAATTACAGCTCAAGATTGAAAGAGACGCAGGAAGAGTGTTTAAAGGATGGCACGAAGGCAAAATCTTCTTTGCACCAACTTATAAGTACTCTTATAACTCAGATGCTTACGCAGGAGACACTACCAAAGAGAAGAAGAACAAGAGAAGAACTCCCGCCTGGTATAATATTTAACCGGATTTATTCTATTTTGATTGGTTTTGGTTCGGTTAATGCTGAACCTGAGTTTTCTATATTTCTTTAGGTGCGACAGGATTCTTTGGCACGGTGATGGAATTCGGCAGCTCTCGTACGTCCGCGGCGAGTCGCGATTCTCCGATCACCGGCCGGTATGCTCCGTGTTTGTCGTCAACGTTGAGGTTTGCGAGGGTAGAACCGGAGCTAGGAGACAATAGTTTACATCAACTGTTGACATCTTGCAGTAGATATAAATGTAAGCCACACTGTTTTAATGTTATTATGATGTTGTAACTAGCGAGAACCTTTGGAGTTGGTAGAGTATTACAATGTGTTGTGAGAAACGTCATTCCAGCTAATGTTGGTCTGTCTTGTCGATTAAGAATTCTACAAAAACAGGTTGAAGATCGGTCTTGAACTGATGTTATATATGTAGGCTAAAATTGTCTCAGACATATGAATCAACTAGCAAAAGGTGTAACTTAGATAAAGAAGATCACATATCACCACCTATAACCTAGTTTATGTGAATGTTGTAACGCCAAAGCTTTTCAATTATAAGGTTCATTAGATTGGTTTCAGGGATGGTTGAGATAAGCATTTTAAAGTTATTTTATTAATAGAAAAAACATGTTCTACAATTTGATAATTATACAACTTATATATATATATATATATATATATCAGCTAATTAAAATTTAGGAATTAAGGAAAATGTTTTATTACTATTTGTCCAAAACTGATCTGTGGACTGTGATTAAAATCTTTATTAGGTGTTTTGCTCGCACATGCGAGCATAAACTTCTTATGAATACTTATTAGTTTATGTTTTATTAATCTAAAACCAATATAATAAGTTATTATTTATGGTTTTAAATAGTTAAATCAAACATAAAAGTATTTATATATGTCAAATATTTTTTTTATCAAAATATATACTTAATATTGTGTTAATTTTTTTTAAAACACTAATATCTTAGAAATAGTTTAGAAAATATCTTTATATAATTTTTTTGCTTGACTAATATTTAATTATCAATTGTTTTTTATCTTAACTTTTTTAATTTTTATAATAAAATATTGTTTTCAGATAGCAACACAATATATAGTAGAATAATCTTATTTTTTATAATCAATTATTTAATGTAGCATATAACATATAAACTTTATACTATTAAAATAAAATTCATTTTTAATTATATATAAAATTCAGTAAATATATTGTTTAAAATTTGTTTTTAATATAACATAGAAATTTAATATTATTAACATTTGTTTTTAATTATACACAAGATTCATTAAGGATGATTTTAAATTAATATATTAATGACTCAGCTAATAACAAATAATAAATCAATGATTTAGCTAAAATCTACTAATAAAAACATGACAAGTAATCAAAATTACCTAAAATTATGAAGAATTTGATAAATAAGCAAAATCACTTCATAAATAATAGTAATAATAGTATAGATGTTACAAAAAAAAATTAAGTGAAACGACAACCTCTTACACACGTGCGACAACCGGCAACCGGGAACTGACAAAAGTTCCAAAAAGTTATTGCATCACCATAAATGCAAGTACACATGACGAAACTGAAACGAAACGGACAACCTCCCACGTAGGTCTCTCAAGTCATATTAGATCTTTCTACGGTCAAAGATCAAATGAATAATAATCCAACGGTTAATATCCCACCATACCCTCTAACTGTTACATGTGTCAGTGAAAATCCCAGACACTACCCAAAGCTGGAAACTTTAGCTCGATTTGTTTCCCTCTCATTCTTCTCCTCTGTTCTCTCGATCTCCAAGTCCGTTCCTTTTCAGGTTTTCTCTTCTCTCAGTCTTAATAATCTTTATGGGTTTGTGCTTATTGTTACTTGTACATCTCTGAATCTATGCATGCATGTAATTCATCTTTGATCTTCAATACCAGAACCTAATAAAAATCTTTGCCTTTACACCAGATCTTGCGTTCATTAGTTTCAAAGCCATGGAAGAGAGTTTCAGAAGCTACACTGATAAGACGAGTGTGTACGATATCAAACCATTACGCACACTAAAACCCGTTTTCCCCAGCGGGAATCATCAATCTCCACCACCTTTCGTCTGCTCACCTCCTTTCGGTCCTTTCCCTCCTGGCTTCTCCCCTTTCTATCCCTTCACCTCCTCTCAACCACACACTCATAACAACTCAAACCCTTCCTCTGTCACTCCTCTAAGATCATTCAGGTCTGACGCGGAGGGTTCAACTCCGAAGAGAAAGACCCCGAAAAAGCTTGTTCGTCCTGATAATGTAAACTTCGAGAGCGGCATCACCTCTCCCGAAAGAGAGAACGGTAACAGAAACTTGGTCACGAGCGTTCTCACGCGCTACGAGGCCTTGAGAAGAAGATTCTCACAGCTGGAGGACGCGAGAGAAGCTGTAAGCGGGATCAACAAACGCGCCGATTTAAAAGCGGGATCCACTTGCATGAGCCGTGGCGTACGCACAAACACCAAGAAACGACCTGGTATAGTCCCCGGCGTTGAGATCGGTGACATATTCTTCTTCAGGTTCGAGATGTGTTTGGTCGGGCTGCATTCTCCATCGATGGCTGGCATTGACTATCTTCTCCTCAAGGGAGATACAGAAGAAGAAGATACCATCACTATCGCAACTAGCATCGTCTCGTCTGGTTACTACGATAACGAAGAAGGTGATCCGGATGTTTTGGTTTACACCGGTCAGGGCGGTGGTAACGCTGATAAAGAGAAGCAAACCTCGGATCAAAAGCTGGAAAGAGGTAATTTAGCGTTGGAGAAGAGCTTGGTTAGGAACAGTCCGGTTCGGGTCATAAGAGGGTTGAAAGAGGCGTCTCCTAGTGTTAAAATCTATCTTTACGATGGGCTCTACGAGGTGAAAGAGTCGTGGGTGGAGAAAGGGAAGTTGGGACATAATACTTTTAAGTATAAGCTAGTGAGAGCTCCTGGTCAGCCTCCAGCTTTCGCCACGTGGATAGGGATACAAAAGTGGAAAGGTGGGTTGACTTCGAGGGAAGGGCTTATACTCGCTGATCTCTCTTCGGGAGTTGAAAGCATTGGTGTGTCGCTTGTGAATGAAGTTGATGACGAGAACGGTCCTGGTTATTTCACTTACTCCACAAAGGTGACTTACTCGGAGTCTTTTAAGCTGACGCAGCCTTCTATTGGATGTTGTGACTGTAGCAGCTCGTGCAAGCCGGGGAGCTTGAACTTTCGCTGCGTGAGGAGAAACGGAGGTGATTATCCTTACTGTGGGAATGGAGTTTTGGTTAGCCGCAAGGGTATGGTGTATGAATGCAGCTCGTCTTGTCCGTGCTTGGTTTGCAAACTCAAGGTGACTCAAATGGGAGTCAAAGTGAAACTTGAAGTGTTCAAGACGGTGGATAGAGGATGGGGGTTGAGGTCGTGGGATCCTATCCGTGCTGGTTCGTTTATATGTATATACGCAGGTGAGGCTAAAGAGAAGGAGAAGACTATGGAGAATGATGATTACGCTTTTGATACGACTCGTGTGTATACCGCTTTTAAATGGAACTATGAGCGTGGTTTAGCGGATGAGGTTGATTCGGAAGAGGTGTCTGAAGAACCTGAAATGCCGTTGCCTCTTGTAATCAGTGGTAAGGATGTTGGGAACGTTGCACGGTTTATGAACCATAGTTGCTCACCTAATGTTTTCTGGCAGCCGGTTAGTTATGAAGATAATGGTCAGCTCTTCTTGCATGTTGCTTTCTTTGCCGTTTCTCACATTCCTCCCATGACTGAGTTGACTTATGACTATGGAGTTACTCGACCAAGTGGAGCTCAAAATGGTGATACATTGTATGGCATGAAGAAGTGCTTTTGTGGATCAGAGTATTGCCGTGGTTCATTTGGTTGATAAATGGTTAGTGTTATTTATCTACTGAATCTATACAGATATGTGAATATGATTAGAATATGGAACCTCTGGACTTGTTCATCTGGCAGGAATCTTTTGAATGACTGCTTTTGGTAGGAACTAAAGTGATAGTCTCTATGTGATATAACTCGGCAACAGCATAAGATGTAAGCTGTGAAGGATTTTTTTTCTGCTTCTCACAACAAAACCTTTGGCTATTTCTCGGAATGTGGAAGATGTTTTCTCCTGTTGGATATGTAATCTTATAATTAGTAAGTGTCAGATCGTTTTGTTAGTTAGGATATTCCAATATCCTAAGTATATTCTCATGCATATCTTTACGTAGTTAAGATACGGTAGATATCGATAGACATGAACACTTGTATAAATACACTCTTGTGATCAATGAGATAATCATCGAAACATTCACAAGAGTGTATTTATACAAGTGTTCATGTCTACCATCTACGGCTGGCACACCTCCGCCACCTATCACTCAAAACAACCATCCGATGGTCACTCGGGGTAAAGCAGGAATCACTAAACCTAGGGTTCCTCTCTGTCTTCATACAGATGTTGTCTCTCCTCTTCCTTTCTCTCATGTGCAGGCTGCAAAAGATCCTCACTGGAACGGTTCTATGATTGAGGAGCATGATGCTCATATTAAACGCGGTACGTGGGCTCTTGTGCCGCGGCCCCCTAAGGGAACTAACATTCTTCGTTCAATGTGGCTATATCGTCATAAGTTTAATGCAGATGGGACGCTAAAACGCCACAAGTCGCGACTGGTGGTTAATGGCAAATCACAAAAACCGGGGATCGACTGCGAGGAGACCTTTAGCCCAGTAATCAAACCCGCCACAATTCGAGCTGTACTTCATCTAGCAGTAGCACGAGATTGGCCTCTACACCAACTGGATGTCAAGAATGCGTTCTTACACGGTGATCTCGAGGAAACAGTCTACATGCACCAACCACCGGGTTTTGTCGACAAATCTAAACCCCATCATGTTTGCTTACTTAAACGTTCATTATATGGTCTTAAACAGGCACCACGCACTTGGTATACTACATTTGCAACTGCAGTCAAGCAACTTGGATTCCGCCAGAGTCGCACTGACTCCTCCCTGTTCGTATTCAACAACGGCAACAAATTGGTATACATACTCCTCTACGTCGACGACATCATATTAACAGGATCAACTCAGGCACTCGTCGACAGCACCATAAAAGCTCTCTCTTCTGCTTTCGACATGACTGATCTTGGACGACTGCACCACTTTCTTGGCTTATCAGTTACATACAATGACACGGGCATTTTCCTCAGCCAACAGAACTATGTTGCAGACATTCTCCATCGAGCCTCCATGACCAACTGCAACCCGTGTCTCACTCCAGTCGACACTAAGCCAAAGCTAACTGCCGACGATGGACCGCCTGTCTCGGACCCTTCCCTCTACCGCAGCTTAGCTGGCGCTCTCCAGTACCTGACGTTTACTCGACCAGATATCTCTTATGCTGTTCAGCAACTATGCTTATTCATGCATGATCCGCGAGAACCACACTTCACAGCCTTGAAACGTGTTCTCCGATACGTTAAAGGAACAATCACGCATGGTCTTCAGATCACAAAGTCCTCAACTACCGATCTGATTGCATACTCTGATGCTGACTGGGCCGGTTGCTCCGATACGCGTCGCTCAACGTCTGGTTACTGTGTGTTTCTTGGTGACAGCCTCATCTCCTGGTCATCCAAACGCCAAAACACTGTCTCTCGATCCAGTGCCGAAGCAGAGTATCGCGGTGTGGCCAATGCAGTGGCCGAGACAACGTGGCTTCGAAACTTATTCTTTGATCTCGGATGTCCTCTCTCCAAGGCAACGATAGTCTACTGCGACAACATTTCTGCTGTCTATCTGTCCTCGAACCCAGTTCATCACCAACGGACAAAACATATCGAGATTGACATTCATTTCGTTCGGGAAAGAGTTTCTCTGGGCCACGTTCGCGTTCTTCATGTCCCCACACATCTGCAATACGCAGACATCTTCACAAAGGGACTCCCATCTACATTGTTCACACAATTTCGCTCCAGCCTGAGCGTTCGAGAACCTCCGCTCCGACTGCGGGGGAGTGTTAGTTAGGATATTCCAATATCCTAAGTATATTCTCATGCATATCTTTACGTAGTTAAGATACGGTAGATATCGATAGACATGAACACTTGTATAAATACACTCTTGTGATCAATGAGATAATCATCGAAACATTCACACTTTCACGTTTTTGGTATAAACTTCTGGAAACTTGTATCTTTGATGTAAGATTATCTAAAAGATCACGAAAGCTACAAGTCAGTTCTTATTTTCTTGCAGTAATATTTTGCTAAAATCATCTTTATTAGGCACTGAAGTGTGAAAAGAATGGGACTAAAATCTAAAACTGAGGTGAAATAGTAATATTGTCTCCAGACGATTTGTGGCAAGCTTGCACCCTCTCGCAGAAATTTGATGTGTATGTATTTTTTTTTTGAATATTCTAATGCTTACATTTGAGCAATTTACATGTAGAAATATTGACTCTGGCTCATGTGTTATGATTGGGGTAGTCAGTAATGCTACGGAAGTTTGATAGCGGTGCGATGGTCATCCAAAACAAGTCCCATAGTGACGAGGAGGTACTTATCGTATTGTATACTGCGTTGGATCCTATTCTCATTCACCTGATGAGATCCTTTCGTGGCCATATAGGTATGAGTAGAATCAGAATGCTTGTGACTGAAACCGAAACTCTAAGAACAGGCATCACTGCTAGTGATGCAGCTTTGACACTGAAAATCGCTCCAGCCTTGGCCAAGGAACATCTACTAACTGCTGAAACCAAAGGTAACACAAACCACCTCGTAGAAACATGAACCTATGGTATTTGTTATAAAACATACAAAAGAACAATATATCTCTGTGGAGTGTTAAAGTATATAGTTAAATTAAACCATAACAATTGTATGTTTGTTGAACAATACCAAAATAAAAAAGCAAACTCTCACAATCAATAGAACTTTTATTATATTTCAGAATATACCACATTTACAAAGTATAAATGTTCTCCTTCTCACAACTTCTTTAGAACATATCATTCTGGTTTTGTAGAAGTTGATGAAGAAGGAGACGAAGAAGATGAAGATGTAGAAGATGAAGAGGAGGAAGATGAGCAAATGGTGTAGGAAACGTAAGCTCCAAGAGCAAACAGAACCAAGGTAGCCACTCCTACATTCACCATTGACTTCTTCTCTTCGCTTGTTAAATCTTTTCCCTTTACTTTCTCCATTATCCCTTTCCTTATTTTCTTTTCCTTCTCCCCCAAATAACCTAGTTTCTCTTCTGCTGATTTCACAACCTTGCTTACTCTTTCAGACACAGATTTGGTAGAGTCCACAGGCTTCTTCTCCTGGGTGCTCTTCTCTGGTGTAGCTTCTTCCACAAGCTTCCCTTTTGCTTTAGCTTCTTCTTCAAGTTTCTTTGCCTCAGCCATCTCTTTTGCTTTAGCCTCTTCTTGAAGCTTCTTTGCTTCTGCCATCTCTTTTGCTTTAGCTTCTTCTTGCAACTTTTTCGCCTCAGCCATCTCTTTTGCTCTAGCTTCTTCTTGCAACTTTTTCGCCTCAGCCATCTCTTTTGCTTTAGCTTCTTCTTGCAGCCTCTTCGCCTCAGCCATCTCTTTTGCTTTAGCTTCTTCTTGCAGCCTCTTCGCCTCAGCCATCTCTTTTGCTTTAGCTTCTTCTTGCAGCTTCCTAATTATCCCCTCTTTCTCTTCAAGAAGCTTCTTGATCTTCTCAGCCTCTTCTTCCTTCTTTCTAGCTACTTCCAACAGTCTCTTCTCCTCTAGCTTCTCCACCCTCTCAGCCACAGTTTTAGGAGTTTCTGGAAGGTTAGGCATCTTTGTAATTGTCTCCTTCGGCATGGTGATTGTTAGGGTGTTGAAGCTGAAGCTCCCATGGATTTTATCC
Source organism: Brassica rapa (assembly GCF_000309985.2). Taxonomy (NCBI): domain Eukaryota; kingdom Viridiplantae; phylum Streptophyta; class Magnoliopsida; order Brassicales; family Brassicaceae; genus Brassica; species Brassica rapa. Next base: position 776,575 of record NC_024796.2, on the reverse strand, counting down.
ACTAGACAATTCCGTGGAACAGTGAACATTTCGTTGAAACAGCTCCATTTCCGATAACCTAAGGGACGTTCTCCGGTGACTCTTAACATCTTTGAGGCATGCACAAAGGTTACTTTTACTTGCTCCCTTGTAAAACCTGTTAAAAAACCCAATTCACATCAGAACTAGAACCACCACAAGGACTCAAACTAATATATTCACTTTGTATCCCAATCCCCCGGCCAAGTACTAGTCTAGTTAGGATCTGGAACTATCATTCATTTTGTATACCTTTAGGCAAGGTGCTGAAATATCATTCTCATTTTACTAGACGACTTAGGTCTTATGTCAATTAAAAGAAACGCAAAAGTAGTAAATGAAAAAAAGTTTAGGACCAACCTGGAAGATCAATAGTGAGAATAGTGGCGTCAGGTTGATCTTTCCATTCAGATTTGGGGACAAAATTTATTTGGGCTTCCCCACTTGGTGCCATCAATTGAATTTCTTTTCTCTCTGATGATCTCTTTCTGAATTGGTTGAATAATATCCATTAGGGTTTATTGGTCTGCATATAAATAAGAATTGAGTTTCTGCAATGCTTAGCCATTTTCTCTTGTGTTATGCAATGGATATACTTAGTTTTGCGGCTATGTCTTCTTCTGTTCATGCAAAATCTCTTCTTTGGTCTCAGGTCATCATATGTTTCTTCTCTTACAAAGAAAGAATAAAGAGTTGCTTCATGCACAAGTTTAATGCCTTGTGTTCCCCCAAACACGTCGGTTTTATCAGCTGAGGAGATGTATCAACTCTCAATGGTATTTACACGATAAGTCAGGCAGGAGAATCTTGAACCCTGTAAAGATTTGAATAATAGCAGAAAAATGGAGGAACGTTACGTCGTCGTCTAGGTTGGTCCTAGAATTAAATGTAGAGCAATAAATGGAAAGAGATAATAAGAGAAAAGTAGGTCTATGATATTTGGGATTCACAAGGTGTGTATGTTTGTGCAGTGTGCCCATACCACCATTGCTCATCTCATGCTACTCTTCCTTCATTTCACAATACAAAATACAAAATCACAACTCTCCTTTGTTTCATTTCAAACTCAGTATAGACCACCATTCTCTTTTAATGCATCCTAAAAAATACAGAATGATTCTGTATTTAATAGAATTCAAATTATCATAAAATTGAATTCTTTGGTAAGAAGTATATTTATTCAAAATATACACAAATTTTGAATAGTTTTATTACATACGTCTGTTTGAGCCATGAATCAAATCATTTTAAACTAACCTCCTCCTAAATCGCATTGGAACACAAGAGAACATGACTTCTCACTGTTTTTTACTAGATCAAGAGCAACTTACTTTCAAGATATTGACTTGCACGTGATTATTAGATGCATAAGTGATGATACCTTTTTAAGTGTCAGATCAAATGTTGTTAACACGTCAAATTTGATAATTAAATGCTTTTATGTAAGGTACACTTTTTCTAAACAAAACTCACAAACTGTCAAAATGGTAACTTGAAATAAACATTTATTTAAGTTACAAATTTACTCAATGGAAAATAGAATAAATAAAACATTTGATCTTTTTGTTTCATATAATACTAAAATCTTAAAAAAAATATATTATTCATTTCTAATATCTCCACATTTTGCTACGAATAGTTATATGATTTTCCACTAACCACTAAAATTACTTTTTACATAAAATCCAAAAAAGTCAATCCGATAAAAATGATATTAAAATCACAAACAAACAAAAAAAAGTTAACGGCTCCGTCTCTCTTCTTCTTCAGTTTCCGTCTCACCTTTAGACGATAACGAACATAACGGCGACGACGGCAAAGACGACACGGCGGTGGAGTAACGACCCGAGTCCGACACCGAATCAGAGAGTCCGGAGACGAGATCAACGAAAGCGCTGATGATCACGTCGCGGCTCCTCCTCTCGTTCATCCTCAAGTACCACTCCAGCATCGACTCCAAGCTCCGCCAGTCCTTAGCCAGCTCGCCGTGGCTCCTCACCATCTCCTCCATCGATCGCCGGAAATCGCCGTACGGATCCTCCGACTCCATCGCCACCGAGACGCTGATCTCCTCGATCGATTTCTCGTTGGTCTCTTCCACGATCGAGCTAGTGGCTCCCGGGTCGAAGAACAGCCGCTCCGATCTAACCACTCCTCTAACGACCGTCTCAAGCGATTCCGCGTCGAGGTCTTGGTCCGACTCGGTTGAGTGACTCGCCGTCTCGGACGAGTTCGTGAACCATGACTCGGGCGTTGCGGCCTCTAATATATCATCGAAGAAGACCGAGTTAACGGTCTTGATCATGTCGTCTTCGACTCGGAACGACAGTGTTTTGGCATTGGAGCAGAGAGGAGCGGTTAGTAATCTTCCCGCTCCGCCTCTGAACAGAGATGAGAGCTTCGTCTTCCCCATTGAGCTCAGTTTTTTTTTTTAAAGCTTTTTTTGAGTTAGCTATTAATGGAAAGGGCGAAGAGTTGGAGGGAATTATATATAGAGGGCTGGCTTGGTGGGGTCAGGTCATGTGTGTATTTTTTATTATTTTCCTTTTCGTAGTTATTTTTTACATTTGCAACAGCTAAAGTATGTTTTACTTCTTTAGTCCAAATAATTTATCAAAAGTTAGTAAAATTATTATTACATATACATCATTTTCTGATAAACGTAAAATGAAATAACTAAAGCATTCGTACTTTTATACATTTATACAAAACGAGTTACTAGTTTGTGAAAATTAAATATGTGACTTAATTCAATATGAATTATTTTTACGATATATTTGATTAGTTGTGTTCAAATTATTATTGTTTATTTTAAAACTATTTTCAATCATTTTATACATAAACATGTATGCAAATTTAAATATTTCACGTTTATAAAACAATTCGTCCGACATTTTGTAAAAAAATTGCAGTCAGTTTATAATCGTTCTAGTAATTAATATTCTGTCGGTCAACATGTTATTTGTAAATTACGATAATCAATTTATCTGTGTGCGTAAAATAGAAGATGACGATGTTTTTTCAAAAATAAAATAAAAACAATAGATGGTTAACTTCTTATTAATAACAACTTGCACAACTATATATACTAGAGGAGCATCAGTTCATGTGTATCTAGCAACAAACAATAAATTTTAAGAAAATGCTGTCTATGTCGACTGAATCAAATAAATATATAGTCTCAGCACATGATCACTCTTAAACTCATTTCGCATAAATAATTATGTTAATATACAATATAGTTTTCATGGAGTTCCTAGACATAATTTCACTGTTACTAGAAAACTTATGGTCGATCAATAGTATAGAAGAATGTAAGAGCATGTTTCTGGAAGTGTCCTTGAAGGTTTAATATTCTAGAGTTCCAGAGATGTAAACTGAAAGTAGAAAGATTAGAAGATAGCCAAATCTGATGTTCAACCCATTGTTGTGAAATAAAGACATCATTTCATTTACGTGCATTTTAACTTTATTTACCAACACCTTCATCATTTTGTCTTTTGGAAATTATTTTCTGTTCTCCTTAATTTGCGTGATACATTGGATAATTTTTGGGATAAATATAGGAAAATAGAAGAAAACAAAATGTGTGTTAGAAAGAGAGGGTGCAAAACTCATGTGAGGCATTGAAGAGAGTACCGTTGAATCACGCAAATATTAATGGGTATACATTTTACAAAATATTGTCTCCCACTTACTTCAAATACATTTGAGTATACAAATTTACATTTTCGATATTTTTATGTATAGTTATTCTCGAGATTTCTTAAACAGTGTAAAAGTAATAATAAATGCTATGTGCAGTTGTAAGAAATCTTAGTTGTAGTAACTTCTCAACAACTACAACGGTGATTGAAACTATATGTACTTTTTTCTTTTTCATCCAACACCATAAAGTATTTTAAGAAGTTTACCTTCAGTATTGTTGGTGTTAACATTGACTATTCACTAATTATTACATATAGGTAGGTTAATTTGATAAATGTCAATATTTTTCTTAAGTCTTTTATAGCTCAAGTAACCTATTAGTTCATCGGCACAGAGGAAGGATACTGAACTAAACCAGTTAATAATCATTAGGTGTGGTTTGTGGTACATAACAGATTTTGACCAGTTTGGTTGGTTAAATGTTGTCAAGAATTTGTATCTTACCATTCATATACTAAAGTCGAACTAGAGACTTCTTGCTTTTTTTTTATCAACAACTCATATGTTTCTACGAGATTCACTAATTAAAAACTAACTTTTGGTGAATAATTCATCTAGCTTAGAATTTAAAAATATAGGATTACTTAAAAAAGAATAAGAGAGTACAATTAAGTGCGACTTGACTTAAAATATGATTGTAAAGATTGCATGAAAAGAGCATTATCGAGCAACAGGCAAAGCCAGCAATGCATGAAACAAAATGTACCCCATTGACCCTCATGGTTATTTATTTAATTGTGTATACATTAACAGCTAGTTCTACCATAATACCACCCTACTATATGTGTTTCTAAACTACTTAGAACTAATATACAATTATAATGTCACATAACTAATACCTCATTGGTTTGTTTGGTCCAATTTATTAAATATTATATATATATAATAAATACACTGTTAGTTATACGTACTCATACTCAAATAAAAAAAGTTATGCACTCATACTCATTCCACAAGTTAAATGCATGAGTGCAAAGTTGAAGAAGAGAAGAAGGTACGAAAGTGGGAAGATCCATCGTTTCTTTGTTCCTTCTGTCTACGCCTTCCTACTCATAAACATATTTAAGATAATATAAATGACATAATTGGTTAATCATTAATGCATTTTTTATTTTGTTCTTATCCTAACCTTAACAATGATGGGTGACAATTATACGTCTTCCGACAATATGATTTATTTGGTGCATCAATGTTTATTTGCTATACATTTTTTTTTTTACATGTGACTTGTGAAACGTACGTTTGCGAACCACATGTTTCATAGTATTTGATTTAACGTATCATGCAACGTATTGGCCAAATATTTATATTCAGTATTTAGAAAATTAAATATGTTTTAAGGCATGCATGAGCTTTGAGAGTTCTAACTGCTGTTTTATTAAGAATCCACACTTATTATTTTGCTTTTTTCATTGTCAGATTTGCATATCTTTAAAACTATAGAAGTATATAAAACAAACTTATAGAATATTTTTCGTTAAAAGTTTTACATTTAAATATGTATATAAAACAAACTATAAATTATAGTAGACGCAAATTAACAACTGTCGAAACATGTATTGCTAAGAGAAGGCAGTTTGTTCAGTTAGGTGTTAAGACTCAGTGAGATATACAGTTTTGTATATGAATATAAATTACATTTTCTTAATATTTAAAGGACTATATTATATAGGCCAATTTGGCTGGAAAACCATAAAACAAAAATTAATGAGGTAACCATGCACAAAATAAGTTATTTAGCTAGTTGGACAGATGACAATAAGCGAAATTACGCACTTGACCATTACCATATCCGAGTAGTGAAGATACATCATTTTGTCCTACTTGCATTCCCGTTTCGAGAAATTAAAATACAAATTAAAAATATTTATATTTTATATAGTTTAATTACAAATCATATTGTTATCAAAAATATAAAATTTATATATGTATATATATATATAATTCTACTATTAAATTTTTTTGAATTATATAAAATATTTTTGTTTTAAAAAAATTATAATATAAATCAAAATAATATATATACATATATATATTAGTATTTTTATAATTTTAATTTAAAATTACAATTGAATATTTTTATTTTTATAGTTATATAGATTTTTCTCGCAACTGCCAGCAAACGCAAGCTGAAACCAGTTTTGAATTTTAGAGGTGTAGAGCAGTTTGAAACGATTTATAATATTTGTTTATGATTATTGGAAAACGCCAACAACCGTAAAAACTGTGTTTATGGGTGCTAGCGACAAAATCAATCATGTCGTAATATATGAGTTTTTTTGTGTTCATCGCTAAACTGACATTCAATAAAAATTTGTCATGTTATATTCTATTTATGTATAAGATAAAAATTAATTTTAAAATAATATTAATTGTCAAAAAAAATTTTGAGGTTGTTAACAACGATTACAAAAGCACTAAACTCTAAACGTCGTCGGCAAAACTTTAAATCTTAAACCTTAAAACCTTTAACCACTAGTTATGCATGAGCATGAAAATTAAATATTCAATATTTCTTTTTTTAATGAATTTAAAATAATGCACCAGCATGAATTCGTTTCAAAGCCGTTTAACCCAAAAAAAAAATCCGTTTCAGATTAACATGAATGATTTTATTAATAAGAGAAATATTGAATATTTAATTTTCATGCTCATTCTTAACTAGTTTCCTATTTTATTTAGTTTTAATAAAATAGGAAATAAGTTTTTATTTATAGAAGAGAAAGAGAATAAACAGGAAATATAAATAATATAAAAAGGTTTTGCAAATGTTTGAATTATATTAGGGGTAAAGGTGGGATTATGATTTTGTCAACAGTGCACTTACCAATCAACTAAATAATGTTTCAAACATAGATATGTAGTGCAATTGCCCTATTATATATATGAATTTACGGATACATTTTCAGTTAGTTTTTGGATCTGCACATGATCGATATATTAGATCAGAGTGATATCTTAGTTCAGAATTTTTTTATTGGCAAGAAATGCGATATTGCTCTATACTAAAGACTAAAATTGTTACAACTTATATGACTATTATTCATTACTTGTAAGATAAGAAACCAGAAACAGGGTTAACATTATCAGCATCATCATTCATCGACATCCTCCTCGGGATCCACATCAAAAACCTGATCCAAGTAGCTACTACGGTGATGATTATGTGAGCTCCAATCAGGTGCGAACGTCTCTGTGAGCACACCACTAGAACCTTCGATCTTACACGCACTTAGACCAACCTGCTTCTACCATTTACTTGTGATTAACATTACTCCCTAGTAAATGTAAGCCTCTGCCAATGAAGCACGCCACAGAAGCGAAGTCCTAAAGACAATGATACACAACTTTATCTGGTTTTAGGCCCATCGAAGTCATAAGACAATGTTCAATTATCAAACCGTTATCAATTTAAACGTTGAATTAACAATGTGCTCTCATCTCGAGTTGTGAAATATTTAGAACAAAGAACGCATGAACTACAATAGTTGCAACTTTTAACTCAAATATTAATGATCATCAAAAACTCCAAACTCAATGTAATAAAAAAAAAGAGTGTATCACTTTCAGATTCAGACATAAATATCCAAACAAAAGAAACAATAAACACTCTAAAGAACAGCAAGTTTCTTCTCTTGATTGAACTCCTCAGTACCTTCTTGGTGGCCTGCCAAAAGAAGGAGCCACAGCCTGAGGCTCAACCACAGATACACCAGGAACGTCAGACATCCCAAGGGAAGCAAGCATCTCAAGAGTCTCTTTATCAACCTTAATCTCATCGGTCTTGATAGCAGACTCATCGGGCACAAAGTCCATGCGGCGCTCACGCTCTTCCTCCTGAAGCTTGAGCGAGATACCACGCACCGGTCCCTTCTGGATCCTCTTCATGAGATGAGTGGAGAATCCAGCGATCTTGTTGCGGAGACGCTTCGAAGGGATGATGGCGACTTCCTCGAGGATCTTCTTGTTAGTGTGGAAGTCGAGCGTCATGCGAGAGTAGTACTTCTCGATCACTTGACGCGATGATTTCTTCACGGTCTTGGTTCGGACACGCCCCATCTTTCAGTTTTATGTTTTAAAAACTGTTTTGACTTATACCTGATAAGAGCAATAACTTATCATCGAAATCTAAGCCATTGATAACATCAACTAAGCTAAGAAAACGCAAGGAGGAATGAATAAATATCTAATAATTAGAGCACATGATTCTCTAGTAGCTTCCTTTGTGTTCCTTGAAGAGATACGTACCTGCGAGTGAAGATGAAGGAGGAGGCGGCGGCAAAAATGATGAAGAAGCAAAGACTGGAGGAGAGGATTTGCGTTTTGTTATAAATATAGATACGTTCTCGTTAGGGTTTATTTTTTTTCTCCCTAGATACGGGCTCGAGCATGAGGCCCAGTTTTTATTAGGCCTGCGTCTAGAATCAATAATGCTTATTTTGAGAGCGGCTTTTTCGATAGTTTGATCATGTAACGCATTTTCTTAAGATGTTACAGTTTACGTTTTATGCGATAGTTCAAGAAAGTTACAAAGTTAAAAAAGCTTGTTCGTTTAGGTGTATAATTTTTAATATTTAATCAAATAGGATATCACTTAGAGTGAATGTGCTAACTATAACAGGGATCTATTCTAACAAAACTGACCAAAATGTGTGCTAAAAAAAGGTTTACCAAGTCCAGATGGTTCATGGTCATAAGGTCTTAAACATTTTTTTCAATAACATTGCCACAAACAATTACATTGAGAAAGCATAAAATAAACACTCTTAAAATAAAACACAGATCACACACACAAAGAAACACTCTTAAAAAACACACAAAGAAACTCTACCAACCCACATTATTACCCACGTCCTCCATTTATCATCAGCTCAGGAGCATCAAAAGATCTTTCAACAGTCCATTTGAAAGTTGTGCATGCCTCATCTTTGAAAAACGCACTCCCTTTTTCTGGGTACGCTAACATGAGGTTTACATTCTTCTTTTTCATAGATGTCCTCAAAAGATTACCAAAATCTCTGTCTCCGGCGATTATCAAGACGTTCTTTACCCTATGCTGGATAAAATTCGCAAAAGCTTTCATGATAATCATAAGATCAGCACTATCGATGTTTCTCTCGGTTCTCACTGAAAAAAAATGAAAAAAGACAATTAATATACATTTTTAAAAATTTAATCAAAAAAACATTGATAAAAAAGAGTGAATTAGGTAGAAAACCAAAAACAATCGGGAAATTAACAAACTACCAAAACAGAAGAAAATTGAAGTGTACAGTATACAAATAAGAGTTCAAATGAAGTTTCTAACCCTCAGTTTTATTTGCCCCCTTAGACTTGTACGAATGTAGCTTGGAATATGGAGTATTATAGATTGAAAAAAGATTTAGTAAAGATTTGGTGAAGATTTGTCTTACATATATTTGGGTTATCGAAGATTATAAAGCTGAGGAAGAAAAAAAGTGATAAAAGAAAAATATATATTTATACTTTGTAAAATGAACAGCTATATTATATGATTCCATAAACGCTTTAAGAAACACGCAAATAAGTAGTATAGCTATATTATAAGATTCCATTCTGAAATACGCAAATAAATAGTATAGCTATATTATAAGATTCCATAAACGCTTTAGAAGATTTAATCAAGAAAAAATCATTTATAGCAAGGAGATTTGTTATTCACAAGAACATAGAAATTGAAATTGAAATCCTTATAACGAGGGTGTTGAAAATTGAAATTTGATGATGTTGATTAATTGGTGTTGAAAAGATTCAACATGTTGAATAAGAAGAAAGTGGAGATCATCGACGACACTTGTCACTTTCTAAAGATTTTTAATATTTTGATATTCTCTTAGTTATGTAAAACTAATTAATCTCATTATAAATTAATAATTTATTTTATTTCTTATACTTAAATTTATTATTTTAAATTATCTATAAATAGAGACTAAGTTTATTTAACTTTGATATAGAAAAAAAATAATTATTAATAAATAAAATAGAGTGTCGAATTTTATTCAACAAAACCATTGTAGTGAATAAAAGTTGAATGTGTGTTGAATGACGATGTGAAAGAAAAAAAAAATGACATAGTGTTAAAAGATGAAGTGGAATGTGTTGAATATTGAAATCATTATACATAGTCTTAAAGTCAATGTGCTAATAGATATATTATTATGAAGTATGATATATTATTTTTTAGTTAAATATTTATTTTTGTCCTTGTTGATCTCATACAAATAGAATTACCATATCGTTATGGTTCATGGTCATAAACTTTAAACATTGTACTCAATAACATTTTCACACACAATAACATTGAGAAAACATAAATGCTCCAATCGGTAACACTTAGATGAATCAAATGAATTGGGTTCAATGATATATGTAATACTACATGAAGCAATCAATGATTATATGTTGGAGATAACTATGATATATGTAATACTACATGAAGCAATCAATGATTCTATGTTGGAGATCAACTAAAAGTTTTCTTGTAGGATGTTACACATGTCATCTACAAGTTAAACTGGAAATTTCATGTACTTTACCATTTAGAGTGTCCTGAAATTTACCAAAGATAATCGGGTTCCAAGTGTGACATAAGCAGAAGCTATAGCAGGAGAAGCTCATGTGTTCTTTCTATTCATTTCTACATTTCTTTCTTGTTATTACAAAAACTCTCTTATGCCTCTCCCAATATTTATGTACTTTTAAGTGTCTTATATATGAGCTACTTTTAGGGAAAAAGTTGATGCATATATGGGATTATGATGTCACAAAAAGTGGCTAAAATTTACATATTAGACTTAAGATATGATAACTTACAACAATGTTTACTCTTTAATACTTTTATCAAGAAATTTTTCTCGTCTTGCAAGACCTTTATCTTGGAACGATGCAAACTCAAGATGATCGCCTATGGCTTTACATTCAAGATACCTATTATCGTTTCCTCCACGTGAACCTGCAGCCTCTGGTCCACCACCAAATTCGTAGAAATCCGACAGCTCAGGCGGTATAGCGCACCGGATTAGAGCCCGATTCTATCCTTCAAAGAATGGATGTCGTTTAATCTCTGTAGAACCATTATCTGACCTGAGCCTGTTCTCTGGCTCCTTAACCAAAAACTATCTTGTCATATCCTTTGCCTGGAAGCTCACCAGCAGGCCAACATTAAACCTGAGGTTCTGCAACACAAGTCTTGTCGTTGTTGTAACCTTTAAAAGCTTGTTGTTGGTTTGAGAGTAACATCCTGTAAAACGAAAATGTTATGAATGAATTATAGAACGAGCCATCTATAGCTCTAAAATCTAACACCTGAACCATGTAGTGAAAGCAAGAAAATATTTGACCAAGAAAAAGAAGAAGATCATTAGTCTCTAGGTTTTTTTTTGCCCCAAATGGTCTAGCTATATGATAGAGGGGCTACGGACATAATTAATTACTCATTTAACTGCGAGCTAAACTTCATATGTAATAATTGATTTGGAACATCTCTAAACTCTATTTTGCCACCTTTTTCTTAACATCGCATGGATTTTTGCTAACTTTTGGAAGAAATATTACAGTTTATTTATACACTTTTTTTTAATCTTAACAATGTATACTCTCTTCTATTTTGCGATTTATAACTTTTCTATTCACAACTCCATATTTTGGCTACCACCATTCGTAATTATTTGTGAATTTTGTGTGTTTCCTCATATTTTTGAAGATAATATCAAAACTCAAACATATGGTAGGTAATAAACAAAAAGCTTATAAAAGAACAAGAAAGCATTAGATTTTTCTCAAAAGGGCACGTGACAACTAATCGAGAGGCCACGTCACCTTGGTGCATCAATCAGATGCCAAAAAGTATCATCGAGAAACAATTGGCAGAAGACACATCGCTTAATAGTGGTGAAGAGTCGGTCCATGCACCTTCGTGGAGTACGTAACGTATCCACTTAACTCGTAGATCCAATTAAACTAGTAAAAGTGTGTACAGAGTAAACCATATTAAAACAAGTGAACTGCTACATATTAAAAAAACAAGTACAGCTAAAATACTTGAATATTAAGTTGAAGTTCCTTTGTTTCCTTTTGTTTAATCTGTTGAAGTTCGTCGAGACTCGATAATATAACTAAATAAACACATATCCAAATAAGAAAAGACAAAAATAAGTGTTGTCTTTGCTTTTTGTTACATGGATTATTTAATAAGTTAAGCACTCATTTTTTTCCATATGGAAACGTCCAACGAAAACCAAACTAAAACTCTTTCTAACTGAGGCATGGAGCTATGTATGAATAGTATAGTTAGTTAGTTAAGACAAAAGCGATTCATGCGCTTTGAACTTTTAAAAATTAAAACGATAGGATTACTATTACATATGCACTGAAAATAAACAACAAAATTGTATTCTCTCTGTTTTTAAATGTCATTTTAATATTTTTCACGCGCTGACTATTTTTATAAAAAATATTTTAATATATTCTTATCTAATATCAATTTAATTAAATGAAATCACTTTTTTTTTAAAATTAATAATCATTCAAAAATAAATAAAACAAGATAAGATAAAAAAAATTATTTTGGAAATATAGAACACATAAAAAACGAATTATGAATGGCCTAAATAGTAAATAAAGTAAAGTTTAAATATATAATTACTCTAATTAAAATCGAAATATCACAAAAACCATACAGTTAAGAAAGTGAAGTGAAAGCAGTACACGTTGGAGTTTGGACCCCAAATAAAAGCGAAAAGAAATAGCGACAGACTGACAAACAAGGTACATCAAAGAGAAGTACACACTAGATATGATTCCTTCTGGAATGTGAACATGAAAATAAGTCTTTCCAGATTGTTTTTATTACTTGTTTTTTAATAGCTACGTGTTGTGCCATTATTGGGACGTAAAATGGCATATGCTTATAATAAAAAGAATAAAAATCAGAAAAAGGAGAGAAAACTGTAACAAACCGGAGCAATGTAACCTTAAAATTAAATAAAAGAAATTGAAAATTAGAGAAGTGAAAAGAGAAATAGAAACCGTGTTGAAGTTGGTCTCTGAGCTGCTTCCTCCTTTTTTTAATTTTCCAGCATATTGTTCCCTTTTATATACCTCATTTTCATTAATAATAAAAAAAAACTTTCCTAAGAAAAAACAAGAGAATCCTTATAAATAATCGGAAGGAGTCCAACAGTTTCTCCAACCTCCAACTAATTTCAGAATTTTTTTGGGGATTTATCCACTTTTGAGTCTTTCTTTCTATAACACTAAACAAATAAATCTTTAGAAATGGCGTCAAGTCAGTGGACGAGGTCGGAGGATAAGAGGTTCGAGGAAGCTTTGGTGTTTTTCCCTGAAGGATCTCCCAATCGGTGGGAGAGAATCGCCGATCAGCTCCACAAACCGGTTGGTGAAGTTAGAGAGCATTACGAGGCTTTGGTGCATGATGTCTTCCAGATCGATTCCGGCCAAGTTGATGTCCCTGATTACATAGATGACTCAGCGGCGGCGGCGGGTTGGGACTCGGCCGGTCAGATCTCGTTTGGGACTAAACACAGCGAGGGTGAGCGGAAAAGAGGAACTCCTTGGTCGGAAAACGAACACAAGTATGTATCAATCACAATTTAGGGTTTTGGTTGGTTATGGTAATTACTAATTATCAAAAATATAAAAATATTTTCGTTTCTCTGCTATATTTAGGTGATTAATTAACATATAATTGAATATGAATTCATGCAGATTGTTTCTGATCGGATTAGATAGATATGGTAAAGGAGATTGGAGGAGCATATCGAGGAACGTGGTGGTCACGAGGACACCAACGCAAGTAGCAAGTCATGCTCAGAAATATTTCCTTAGACAGAACTCGGTGAAGAAAGAGAGGAAGAGGTCGAGCATACACGACATAACTACGGTCGATACTAGTTTAGCCATGCCTGGTTCCAATATGGAGTGGACTGGCCAGCATGAGAGCCCTGTGCAGACTCAGCAACAGCTGGTGTCAGAGTTTGGTCAGGAGTTGACTCCTGGTGGTCATTTTGAGGATTTCGGTTTTGGGATGTGATAAAATAGGGGGAAAGAGATTGGTAATGGCTTTAGTTAGGGGTTTTACTCATTTTAATGTGAATATAGTAAGCAATAGGATTAGGTATTTTCTGATACTGATGATGATGATGACGAAATAATAAAATATTTTATAGTAATGTTCTTTTTGTAAAAACAAGTATGTTTTGGTATTTTGAGTCAAATGCATATGGTGGGTTTTCATTCAGTTGAGTCAGTCACTTATTGGTATTACATAAACAAGAACACATACAGTAAGTATGTTCCATTTCTTTAACCAAACAAAAAAACGATACATAACAACTTAACAAGAACACATGACATAGTATGTTCCTTCTCTTCAACAAAGGATATGATGAATCATACATACAACATTAATTCATTTATATTTTTTTTTCTCGGCCTATGAATTTACACAAGCTTGTAAGACTCACGGACCTACTAATCAATTTTGATTATGAGATGAAGACTGTAAAATCATATGTCCAAAACATAGGATCCAAGTCTATCTAATAAAGCTTTAAAAACTGATCTAGGGCCATTTCCCAAATGACTTGGACATACATAGAGGAAACAGGTAGAAAGCCTAGAACATTGTTAGCAAATGATTTTAACAATTGGTATTAAGACCCACTGGGCTAAGGCTTAGTTTTGTATCCAGTCTATTAAATATTAATAGCAATCTCACGTCACGTCAATAATTGCTAGAGAATAATATTGCAAATGAAATGAAAATGCTATGACAGATGCTTTATGAAGATCCGGAAACCTGGAATGATTGAGAAAAAGAGAAGATAATTGGGTAGAGCAAACGTATACCTAAGAAACGTCAGCACCCAAATAAAATCGTCTCATTCTAATACTATTTGTTTTAAAGCAATTTGCAAAGTTTTTAAATTAATTACTCGTAGAAACATACAAGAAGTACAGGTGGTGGACCATCACGTCATACATGAGAGCAGATTCAGCACTCCATAGCCCATAGGATTTATAATGTGACACTTGGGAGGAGAAAGATAAAAGAAAAAGAAAGCAAGAATCTCTGTTTCAACTTCAATGGCACTCTTGAATGCTATCTTCTCTGTTACTCATTTTGCTTCTTCCTCCATCATCAGATGTCATGCTAGTTTACCCGCTCAAACTTTAACTCCAGATCTATCCCCTGCTTGCTTCAGTGATCGTCGCAAGTTCTTTCAAGCTGTAATGCCTCTATCCACTAGGAGGTTAGACTAGCTTTCTGCGTATTTTGTTTGTTTCTTTGAGATGAACAAGCTTCAGATTCTTGTGTATTCTGTGATATCATTACCTTGTATGATTTATCTGGCATCTGCTAATGTATCATTTGTTTGATTTGATATGCAGTACAAGAAACCGCGTATATGCTTCAATTAACAGCACTGATGCCACTACTCCATCTTATCCGGTCAGTAAAATTGTCTCTATTTGTAGTTTAACTTTTGTAGTTTCTTGAATCTGCTGATTTAACTTCATTTTATGGATAATTTGATAGCAGAAAATGGAAGATGATGAGGAGGAGGAGGACTTGGTTCCAAAGCCAATGGTTTTGATAGACCAGGATGCTGACCCTGAAGCTACAATTGTTCAACTCAGTTTTGGAGATCGTCTCGGAGCTCTCATCGACACAGTAAGTGATTCTCACCTCAAGTCTCTTTTGGTTATAATTTCTACATGTTACATCAACAATGTTAAATGAGTACAAATTAAGCCTTTAGCTATTTTATAGCATTTTTGACTATCTGTCTTTTAATATCATGGAAACTTGCCTTGATTTTGGGCTTATAAAATCATTATGATGTGCGTTTGACAGATGAAGGCGCTGAAAGATTTGGGATTGGATGTTATAAAAGGAACTGTCACAACTGAAGGATCCATTAAGCAGACTAGATTTTCTATTACAAAACTGTAAGACTTCTGTATAATTCTTTCCAGATATAGATAGTTTTAGCATAGGACACAGGCGAGTCTACTCAAATACTTTCTGTTCCTTATTAAAACATATTGGTCGTGTGTGCAAAGTGTATCATTTTGAGCTACCTGTCAGTTGTCACATATGCCTGAATTATAATTAATATTTTATATGACAACAGAGACACTGGTCGGAAAGTGGAAGATCCTGACTTGTTGGAGCAGATTCGGTTGACAATCATCAACAATCTCTTGAAATATCATCCGGTGTGTCTTCAGTTTTTTTTTGGATCTTTTTACCTTAATCACAGTCACATTCAAAGATGTTTTGTATCCAGTTTTTTTGAACGTTGCCTTATTTTTTTTTGAAGGAATGCAGCGAGCAACTTGCAATGGGTGAGACTTTTGGAATAAAAGCGCCAGAGAAGAAGGTAATAATATGTTTACTAAAGCTTGTTGGATTGATACTTGTTTGTCCTGTGTTTTTTAACTCTGTATTTGGGATTCATGTGGTGACAACAGATTGATGTCGACATCGGGACTCACATACATGTGAAAGAAGATGGACCAAAGAGGAGGTATAAATATTCAGTAGAATAACAAATGTAATCAAAAGTAGCCTGATCGAATAGTTTACATAACTCTGAACTTGTTTCCTGTTTTGTCTCTAGCTTGCTTTGCATAGAGACAGCAGATAGGCCAGGTCTGGTTGTAGAGATGATTAAAGTGATGGCAGATGTCAACATAGACGTTGAATCCGCAGAGATAGACACTGAAGTACTTGAAAACTCTTTAATACTTCCACATGCACATACAGTGTGATTCTATTTACATGCCCTATACTAATAAAAAGTGATCATTGTCTTGTTAATTTTCTTTAGGGGCTGGTTGCGAAAGACAAGTTTCACGTAAGCTACCAAGGGCAAGCGCTTAACAGTTCCTTGTCACAGGTGAGTTTATTATGGTTTCTGTTACTTTCTACCTTAGAACCTTAAAAACATAGAGAAAGAGAGCTAAAGAACTAAAACTTATCATGCAGGTATTGGTGAACTGTCTGCGTTACTTCCTGAGAAGGCCTGAAACTGACATCGACAGCTATTAAACAAAAAAACTGTTACTCTCTCCTTTACCAAATCGTATCTGTTACGATCTATCAAGTCTTCTGTATTTCAGTATTATGTGAAAATATTTCTGTCTGGATAACTAACTAAACCATTGGGGGCTAAAGAATAAAATATGGTTTGGTTTTTAAGTCACTGAGCTATAGCTGTTCGTTGCATAGATCACAGGTTCAATATCCTGTTATGTGAAATCTATTAATAAGCTTTTTGATTGTATCAATAAGCTACTCGTTGGAGCCAATCTTCGACAGAAATATGTAATGTTGGTGGTCTTAATAATGCCTATGACACTGA
This sequence comes from Brassica rapa, assembly GCF_000309985.2. Classification (NCBI taxonomy): domain Eukaryota; kingdom Viridiplantae; phylum Streptophyta; class Magnoliopsida; order Brassicales; family Brassicaceae; genus Brassica; species Brassica rapa. Next base: position 759,437 of record NC_024796.2, on the reverse strand, counting down.
AACATAGTACTGTTCGTAGTAAACTCTATAATTAAATTAAAAAATGATAGTATTATTTTCTTACATGAGTTGATTTAAGTAAGAATATATATTCGTTGAATTGGTCAAAAGTTGCGTCCTTTTAAAAAGAGAAAAAGAATATCTCTTTCCTTTACAAAACTCATTATATCTGCTGTGATTGAAACTATTTACGTCAGGAAGGAGAAGAGATAATGTCTCAGGTACTTGAATCAGACTTTTGGCTCCCTTTTGATTTTGAGTTATGGTTTGATTATATTTTCCCAATCTTGTTTGGATATTATGATGCTCTCTGTATCTGGTTTTTGATCATGTCTGAATCATTACGGCATCCTTCCTTGTAACATAGATCTCTAGTAGTTAGATCTATTGTCAACATTGGTTTCACTTGTTTAGTTGGTGATGGCAAGGAAGGAGGATCGTATAAGATGCAGATCGTCGTCAATCGATGTACATGGTAGTTGAAAAATGCTAGATCTGTTTTTAGTCTGGAACAGTTTGATTAGGCAGTGTGTTTTCATAGTTCTGTTATACTTCTTGTCCTGTCCATTTAATATAAAACTGAAAAATGGGGTTTGTTTCTCTTTTGTTAAATGGGACAGTGTTTCAACTTGATTAGGACATATGGGTGTTTTAAGCAATTAATGGGGCAGTGTTTCAAGATTAGTTTACTCCTTTGTCAAGTCAATTTTGATTAAGCTTTTCACAAAGTTTAACTTGCTCATTTTTGTTTGTTTTCCTGAATAGACTGTGGTTCTAAAGGTGGCTATGCCATGTGAGGGATGTGTGGGAGCTGTGAAAAGAGTCCTAGGCAAAATGCAAGGTTTGTTCTCTGCTCTACTAGTTTTTCTTTTCTCTATCTGATTTATTACTTGTCAGTAAGATTTGTGTGTGTGTGAGGTTCCATGTTTTGATTTGGTAACAAAACACAAACAAACGAACATTGTTGGTTGGTTAGGTGTGGAGTCATTTGATGTGGATCTCAAAGAGCAGAAGGTAACTGTGAAAGGCAACGTGGAGCCAGAAGCTGTCCTGCAGACAGTCTCAAAGACTGGAAAGAAAACCAGTTTCTGGGGTGCCGACGAGGCTGAGACCGCCAAGGCCTAAACTGAAAGAAGCAATAAAGCATCTCTGTTATATCAGAGATTCCTACCCCAAAAAAATCTAAAAAATAATCATATGTAATGGAAACTTAATAAATATATAATCTTTGAAGGACTCTTATGTTTTAAAAGAAGAAATGTTTGATCTAGTAATCATCATCTCATGTCGTCTCAAAGCTATCTTATGTTATCTTAATCTTCGTGTGTGTTTTTGTCCGCGCAAATGAGAAATTCAACACGTTTAGCATCACATAAAAGCTTAAGTGTTTGCGCTTATTACAACACTTGTCTAAGCAAAGCTTAACTACTTTTGCTTCTTCTTCCCTAGAAAACACTGGTAAACAACTTAGATTCCTTCAACAACTGTAAATTAAACACTCGAGATACAGACACCTTTCGCTCTAAAACCAAGGGTACTTTCGTCATTTTATGGTACTGCCTTTTGAAATTCTCGACCCATTCCGTTTTAAATTCGTTTATTTTTCTTTAATATTCGCGTAACCCAAAGAAAAAAAGGTTCGCATTGGACCCATCGAACCAGACTCAATCTCAACCGTCGATTATATCATCCAACGGCCAAAACTAATCAACACTAAAGAGATCTCATTTTTTCCCCCTTTTTCTTGATTGTTGTTTCCGATCATAAACCCTAAAGTTCCCTCTCTTCTCGTCAAATCGAGAAATTGGCGAAACGACCATCTCCGCTTCCTTCACCATGTGATCAGATCTCGAATCCTCTCACTAAAATTTCTCAATTTCTCTCCCATTTTCAAGTTTGATCCAAAGAATCGATTTGGTAAAGAATCCCTTCAAACACCCGTTTCGATTTCCTCAAACTTTTACTGAAAAAGGAGACATCTTTTCGGATTAAACTTCACAGATCAGTGGTGGGCATAGATCAAAAGGAAGGAGCTTTTGACTAAGTGAGTGAAACGGTGTCGTACGAGATGGGAATGAGACGAACCACCAGAGTCTTCGGCGTCGCTAAACCCCCTGACGGAGCCGCCCGCGTCCTCCGCTCTGGTCGCAGGATCTCTCACAACGTCGACGAGCCTAAGGCGAAGCGAGCCAAAGGGAACAAAACCTCCAAAGGTGAAGACTTTACTGCTAACAAGCGGAGGAAAGTGAGTAGTGAAGCTGTTGATAAGAGGTTTGGGATTGTATATAATAGGAAAAGGAAGATTCTTTCTAACCAATCTAGTGGTAGTGGTAGTAATAGACCAGTGAAGCCACTTCAAAGCCTCAAGTTTTATACCAGGCGAAGAAGAAGAATACTCTGTGTTCCTTTGATTACTCTTAGAGTTGATTGGTCTTGTAAGGATTGCTGGTTGTCTACTGTTTTCGGTTTGGTAATGAGCTACTTGAGGAGAGGACAACAGCTTAGTCTCGCTTCTCTAGCTTCTTTCTTCATGTCTCAACCTGTTAACGACGTGTTTGCTGATCATGGCGTGCGGTTTCTTTCGGTAAGGGGCTGCTGCTTCTCTTACTTACATTGTCTTTGTGTAAGTTGGGGATGATATGAAGTGTGATTTTTTTCAGGAGCCTCCTCTTAGCTCATCAAGAGGTGTCTGCAGGTTCTTTGGGGGCGTGAATCGTCTTCCTCTCTTGTCAGTTGATTTTTCTGCTGTTCCTGGATGTTTCATGGATTTGCATTTGACTCTAGCTCTCAGAGTGGCGCCACGGTCCTTTGCTTTCGTGGGGAGATATCTGTATTTGATGAACAATCCGGTTGAAGAGTGTGATTCAGAGGCTGAGTTAGTTCTATCTCCTCCTTGTAGTCCGAGGAACAATGGGTTGCATCCGTTAACTGTAGGGAATGCTCAGTGTAGAAGCAGTTTAGGTTTTGATAATATCCAGAGGGGGAGAAGAAGCTCTTTAAGAAAGAGACGAGGTGGAAGAAACATTACGCATAGTGTACACAAGTACAATGTTGTGACGCAACAGAATGTGAAAGTCATTCCTATACCTGGCGTAAGAGAAGTGTGTGGGTATGCGGATGATGATTCTCCCTCGTTTTCTATGCCGGTTCATTATATCTCTGTGAAAGAAGATGAGGTTTCAAGAGCCATGGCTCGAAGCAGTGCGATTTACGAGATGGATTCTGATGATGAAGAGTGGCTGAGGAAGCAGAATGTGGAAGTGTTTGGTAAAGAAGATGAAGAAGTTCTTGAGCGAGATGCTTTTGAGTTGATGATTGATGGGTTTGAAAAGCGGTGTTTCCATAGCCTTGGGGATGATCTAGTGGATGAGAAAGCAACCGTTGTTGCTAGGCAAGAGGTGGTTGAAGCAGTGCATGATTACTGGTTGAGGAAAAGGAAGAAGCGAAAAGCACCACTCCTTAGAGTTTTCCAGGTAATTAACAGTCATGTGTACTAGTTGGACCAATGTTGTTTGTTACAAAAACTGATGTTTTGTTAATATAAACAGGGTCGTCGTCAAGCGAAGAAAACTCCACGACCTTCCAAAACTGTGTTTCGTAAGAGAAGATCCTTTAAAAGGCAGGGGAAAGGCAAGCAGCTACATCTCGGTATGTTCCTTGTACATCAAGAATCAGGGAGTTTAAGTAGTTCCTATCTGTTGTTGGATTAGTGTTGTAATGGAATAGTCTTGGCGAAGAACACATAAGTAGAGTAGAATAGATTACCACAGAGTTCCTATTTTATTATTGTTAGATTTGATGGTAGAGAAACTTTTATCTAGAAAGAGTTTAGATATTGATGATTTAAGCTGCATAACGTGGACAGTGGCTCTAAAGATGGCTGAACAAGAAGCTTGGGAGGAACAGGAGGCTTTTCGTCGAGTGGAAGAAGCCAAGGCCTACGCTGATGCAACCATGGAGATAGCCATTGCTAGTAGAAGTAGAGCGCAAGTTCTTGGAGAGAATGCAGATTTGGCTGTTTACAAAGCCACGATGGCCCTTAAGATTGCAGAAGCCAAGAAAGCAGCTGAACCGATCGAGTTGGCCAGAAACCTATTCTTGAACTGATAGATATTAGCAAAGATAGAAGAAGAAAAAATACAAGCTTGTAAAGAGATTTGGGGATTTTGGGGGCATTTTTTCCAAAGAGGATGATGATATGAGAGTATAGTCTCTGCATAGCCTTTTTGTTAATGTGTATAGTTTTTCTACGGTGATATTGTAAATAGCCAAATAGGGTTTAGATTTTTCTTAGTTTTTTTGTTTGTGTGTGTTGGTACTTCACTACCTTAACATGATCCATCATCACTTTGTTTTTTTCGTTTTTCTTCAGACTATTATAGTTTTGAAGAAATGAGAAATAGAAAAAGTATAGATGTTTGGCAATGATCAATCCTATGTCTTTTGTAGCCATGTGGTGTTTTCTGTCATTAATAGATTTATATCAATTTTGTGGTTAGTAATATAACTAAAACTACTAATCAGACATGAATTCTTCAACAACACCAGAGATAGAGCACTAGTTTTGAGTTTGATTCTTACTATTCATAATAGAGACATCAACCATTTCTTATTCTTCAACAACCCGACCAGCGCCAACGGTACCTAAACGCCCCATGTCTAGATTTATGAGAGAAGAGTTTTTGCCAGTTTTTTTAAACAAACAATTTCAAGTTTACACGTGTCTTGTTTCTGTTAGTTCATTAGTTAGAATTGTTTAGTGGCTGAAGTGTTTGTTTTCAAGTGGGGTTTTAAACCTTGCAGAAATCACACTAATGATGACTCATCTGGGTATGTGTTTAGTTCAGACAGTTATTAGAAATAGAAATATTTATTGCAATAACAGATACTTTAAAAAGGTTTAGATTTGGATCCCATGTCAGAAGTACAACAAAACAAGATCCTATTCCAAAATTGCTTATTGAAGATGTTGTATTCTCCACAGCTTAGTCTTCACTAAACTTGATCTTCTTAGGTAATGGCTGTGTGTTTCCAACCTGAAGCAGCAACAAAGCACACACGGTTATTTACTTGGTCTATGTTCGGTTTATATAAGATGTAGAGAGAAAGCAGAAGAACTGTGAACAGACGGATACTTACAAGCTCAGGGCATTGATATTGTATTCCAGCAGCTTCGATTCTCTTTCTCCTTTTCTGATCACGTTTCACAACTTTGTGCAACATTTTCCTATGCTCTTCCAATGTCCTTTCCTGTGTACATTAGAAATCAAAAGTTACAGTCAAATAGCTCTAGAGAAAAATGCCAAAACTGAGAATGAGAAAAGAGAATAAGATTATATTACCTTGTTATGTTGTTTACGCTCGATCTGAACCCAATCCACTGGTTTGTACTGACACTTGAACCCTTTCCACCTAATGGTATTATAATCAATACAAAGGTTAGAGAAATCTAACGTTTAACAATTCTTCACATGTTCTATTCTCAAAATACACTAGAGAAAGAAACTCACACACCCTAGTTTCCGAGGATGGATTTTAGCAAAGTGAAGAAAAGAATATCGACTTGTTAAAAAGCCAGATAATAACTATAACTCCCATTTTCACATCCTATCCTTAGACCTACATGTCATAACGTCTTAACTCTACAAACCATAGACACAGTCCTTCTAAGCTCTCGCATCAAACCACAAGAGATCGCATTAGAAACATAGCTATTTCATTAAACAACATAGGCAGCTAAGCAATATAGCTAACCTTACACAACTTAATATGCCAAGTAAAAAAACGCTAGAAAAAAATGAAGTGGATGTAAAGAAGTGACTCACAGATTGGGTTTAACATGCTCAGGTGGAATAACACGGACTTGAAGCATGTGCTCGAGCAACAGATAGTCATTCATTGCACCCGCTGCAATTTCCGCCACCTACACGTAACCAAATTGTAAAAAAAAAACTTTAAAGAACTGAATCTGGAACAATATATAAAGCGTTTCACCATTTTATTAAGGTTCACAAGTATATATATACCTCAGGGTCCTCAAATTGTATGAACCCAAAATGCTTGGACTTCCCAGTCTATTAAAAAATAAAATAAATAATAATGAGAAAAAAAAAGACAGAACATAACCTCAAGAGACCAGACAGGAGCAAAGAAATAAAATAACCTTTTTGTTTCTTGCGACTCTGACTCTCTTGACTGTTCCAAACTGCGTGAAGAAAGCTATCAACCAAAAAAGATCAAAATGTTCACAACAAATTGAGTAAACACAATAATCAATTTAGCTGGAAATTAAGTTAAAAAGGAAGAAACCTTCAATCTCAGTCTCATAGAACCCATGAGGGAGACGACCAATGTATAGCACCGTGGCTTTGCTCTCAAGAGGTTTGGTCACTGGTGCTTTTCGAGCTGGACCGCCTCCTAGTGGCTATCAACAGACGAGATTCAAATTAAAACCCAAACAGAATCCAAAACGAATAAGAGATAATGAAATTACCAAAAAATCAGCTGATGGTTTCGGGTTTTGAGGAACAGCCAGCTGAGAAGAAGAGGAAGCTGAGATCTTCTTCATGTTCTTCTTCAGAGCTTTCTTCGCCTTGGCCCCCATTGTTTATCGTCGTCGCCGAAAGAGAGATGATAAAGTTAGGGTTTTATCAGAGGATTTATAAAAGCTGTGTAACTCATGAAGAAACCGAGATGCGAGGAAGAAAGTGCAAATAGATATGGGCCTAAAGACCACAGATATGGGCCTAAAGACCACATATATGGGCCTGAAGCCTAGTAAATAAAGTACAGTTTGACCCGTTTCAAACTCAAAACCCGCCCCGATAAGGGATTACATAAAAGAAACGACAAGTTTACGCGTGTTAGCCATTAATGATTGTGACGGATCTCTTCTTCCTAATCCTAACCCCAAAGAGTTTCACTTTATAGTCCCTCATATTTTTATTTTAAACAAGGAAAGGATACCTGATCCAGTAGTTTCTTGTCTGTTGCTCCTTTATTTTATTAGAGATTTCATTTTGACTCCCACATATTTAGTTTCTATCCGCAGTCCCCAAAAGCAAGACATGTCGCAAGTCGACAAGTTATGAATCAGTTGTTTTTTTTTTTTTTTTTTTTAAAATCCCACTTTATTCAAATTAAAAAGGATTGGGTTACAAGGTAAAGACAATATTTACAGGCAATTAAAGCTAACCAAGAACTCTCTAGAAAAAAGTAAACCAAGTGGCCAAAACTGAGTCTTCTCCCTGAGCGATCGTTTGAGCCCGAGCTAATGGATCCAAGCGTAACCGAATGATTTGCTTAACCTCAGCAATAATAGCTTCTGGTGATCGGGCTTCATCGGTATGTATTCTTGAATTTCTCTCCTTCCAGATAATATATAGACAAGCCTGATGAAGCAGCCTCACAATCAACTTCACATTCTTCTCCCTCGCTGGATTCTTTAGCCATCTGAGACCATCTTCGAACAAGACTGGAGGATCCAACCGCAATCTACTTGTGAAAAAAGTCCACACCTGTTTACTGAAGTTGCAATCAAAGAACAGATGCTGTCTATCTTCATTGTGACCAACACACAGCACACAAGTTGCCGGCACTAACAATCCCCATCTTAAGAGTCTATCTCTTGTTACCATCCTATCTCTTGCTGCCACCCAAGATAAGAATGCATGCTTCGGAATACGACCTGAAAACCAAATCACTTCATGCCAGAATACTTCCAGCATGCACGAAAACAGTCTCTTCCAAGTCTCGCTAGTGGAGAAAGTCTCTGAACCATTATGACCACTAGTGACCCAAACATAAGTATCATCAACCTCTGAATTCAAAATTGGTTGCGCATCGGGCATACTATCTCTGAGCAACATGATGGACGGACTCCTACTTCTACTCCTCTCAAAACACCACCCATCACTTGTTAATGCATCTACCACCCTTGCGTTAATGCTCAATCCAGTAACAACTGGTCCTCTCTCCCCTACTACCTCAATCAGAGGAATGTTAAAGTCTCTGAACCATTATGAACCATTATGTTAAAGTCTCTGAACCATTATGAATCAGTTGTTTCCGTCTGAACGAGTCAAGATTCATTATTATGAGATTCTTTTGCTATGTTTCAGAAATTTTAAGCCCGTGGGATGAAATGGTCAACTTTGGTTTAATCTTCATTTGCACAATTAGATGCAAACGTGGCATTCAATTGTTTTGTGTTTTTGTTTTCACTCTAGCATACAACACGTAAGGTGCATGGTCCAACAAGTAACATCCACTCAACACCTTTCAAATAACTTGCAATATATAGAAATAAATAACCGATTGGAAATATTGCTTTCATGTTTGACAAGTTCAACGTCAACCGAACTAGTTGGGTCAATTTTGTTCCCTAACGTGTCTGTTAAGTTTAAACAATTTAATGTTTATAAGTAAGAATAAAATGGAGATCAAAATTTATTTCAAATAACAACATGTGACTAATCTAATATTCTTTTTCTTTCATGTCATGATCCCACAGTTTTTCTTAATTATTCTGTTTTTTTTTAATATTTAAACGAAAAATAAACTAAATGCATATGTTACTTCGAAAATATTTTTTTTTTAAAGTAGCTTAATTCATGTTTTTCTTGTGCTAAATATTCGATGATGCCCCTTGAATACAAAAAAATTATTATCTATACAAGTCGCAACCAATTTATCAACCAAGATTTGATTTAGTAGAATGGATAGTTGAAAAATACTTTGTAAAAAAACATTTGGGGTCTAGAAAGTGACAATCATAAAAGTTCAACGCAAAAAACGTAATAATCTTAACCAAAAGCACTGAAACTAAAAAGGATTAAAAAAGGCAAATATAGGATTCTTTCACACGAACTTGACTCGCTCCTCACAGTCTCTCTTTCTCTCCATAATTTCCTGCTTTAACTTCTCGCTCTCTCTCTCTCTTCCATGTGGGATGTGGCTATAGTCTTTCACTGCACCTTCCTCGCCACTTTCTCTCCTCTCTTCCGCCAATTTTTTCCTCTCTGACTCCCATCATTTCCTCGAATAATCAATCGGTAAGCTTTCTTCTTCTCCTCTCGCGCTCTTACGCGCTTCCTCGTTTGCAGACGCCTCTTCTGTTTCCATATCTGTTTCTCGATTCGCCGACAATTCCAATTCGAATAGTGATTTCGCGAGGCCGTGTTTACATACTCCAGCTGGAGAATTTATTTAGAAACTCGATTTGGTAGGATTTGGCGATTCTGCGTAGTAGCTCGATTTCATCCAATTTTCAGCTAAATCGATTCATATTGCTTGCGTAAGAGGTGTTTTCTTGATGATTCCACCTCGAGATTTCGAGTTTTTTGATGTGAATCGTTTGTGTGAATGATTGATTCTGCGTTTCCTCACTCGTATTGGTTAACAGATTGTTCGTGATTTTGATTTGGCGATTCTGCGTAACTCGAGCTCTGTAGCTTAGGTTTTCGCCTAATTTCAGCTAAATCGATTCATATTTACGTGCGTAAGAGCTGATTTCAGCTCGAGATTTCAATTTTTTGGATGTGAATCGCTTGTGTGAATGATTGATTATGCGTTTCATTGGTTAACAGATTGTTCATTCGTTGTGTAGGAGACACTGTTGATTGTATTGAGAGAGGATGGTTTCAGAGACTTGGTAGTTGGTAGGATTGGCGATTCTGCGTAATTTGACTTGGTAGTTGGTAGGATTGGTTCTCTTAATGATTTCAGCTCGAGATTTCGAGTTTTTGATGTGAATTGCTTGTGTGAATGATTGATTATGCGTTTCAATGGCTAACAGATTGTTCCTGATCTTGTTCATTCATTGTGTAGGAGACACTGTTGATTATAACGCAGCAGTTTGAGAGAGAGAGAGTTGGTAGGATTGGCGATTCTACGTAACGTTAGCTCTGTAGCTAGATTTCTCCCACTTTCAGCAGAATCGATTCATATTACGTGCGTAAGAGCTGTTTTCTTGATGATTCCACTTTTGATGTGAATGATTGATTCTGCGTTTCCTCACTTGTATTGGTTAACAGATTGTTCATTCATTGTGTAGGAGAGACACTGTTGATTGTTACGCATCAGCTTGAGAGAGAGAGAGGATGGTTTCAGAGACTTGGTTTCGTAACCTGTGGAAATTCCCAAAGAAAAACGAAGGTCATAAAGAGAAGGATGTGCTTGGAGTGTTAGCCTTCGAGGTCGCTAGTCTACTCTCGAAACTCGTTCATCTATGGCAATCCCTGAGCGATAAGAACGTCACGAGGCGCAGACAAGAGATCACGCGTTCCGCGGGTATAAAGAAGCTAGTTTCAGATGACGATGACTTCATCGTGAGGCTGATACGCGACGAGATGATGGAGAACGTTGAGAACGTAGCGAAAGCTGTGGCTAGGCTCGCTGTAAAATGCAACGATCCCAAGTTGAAGAGCTTCGAGAGTTGTTTCGGTGAGATGATGAAGACGGGAGCTGATCCTTATGGGTGGCAGTTTGGGTGGAAGAAAATGGATAGAAAGGTTAAGAGGATGGAGCGTTTTATCTCGTCTAATGCTAGTCTTTACCAGGAGACTGAGATTCTGACGGAGCTTGAGCAGAGTCTCAAGAGAAGGCAGAGCAATGAATCTGCAACCGATAATATAGTGGAGTACAGGAAAAAAGTCACGTGGAAGAAACATGAAGTGAAGAATCTAAGGGAGGTGTCTCTTTGGAACCGTACTTATGACTACACCGTCCTTCTCTTGGTGAGATCGATCTTCACAATCTTGACTAGGACTAAACATGTTTTCGGCATTAGTTACAGAGCAGAGGCTAGCGATGTTAGCTCTGCGGATTCTGATTTCATTGCTCGCGGCCACTCTGTTTCCACTGTTTTGACGCATCAGTCCGAGACCACCCGTCCTCCTAGATTTGCTTCTGGTCCTCTTGGGAGATTCACAGGTCCAGCGTCAGGCTCAGCTGCTACAAAGTCCACGAAGATGGGTGATTTCCTCTCGGGCTCACTCACTACCCAGTCCCCTAAGTCAGGTCCTCTTGCTCCAGAAAAGAACAAACGTTTCAAGTTTTACTCGGGTCCTCTCGGGAAGTTCACATCCAAGTCAGGACCGCTTATGGGAATGGGCAAACACAACAAGAAGACGGTGGTGCAGACACCGGAAAGGCCTTCGGTCTCCTCAGCGAAAAAGCAGTCGAAACCCAACCGTTTAACACAGGTTGGTCCCTTTAAAGGCTGCATGGTGTCTCAAGACGGTATCACTCCTCTCAGCACTAGGACCCAGAACGGAGCTAGGCATAGTAGCGCAGAGCATCATCAGATTCTCGAAGGAAGTTCCAACACTGTCCACGTTGAAAGACCCAAGTTGTCAGATGCTGCTCCTAACACCCTCGGCGCCGCTTGCTTAGCGTTACACTACGCTAATGTCATCATCGTGATAGAAAGATTCGTTGCATCTCCTCACTTGATAGGCGACGACGCGAGAGACGACCTTTACAACATGTTACCAGCTAGCGTGAGAAAATCGCTGAGAGAGAGGCTAAAGCCCTACTCGAAAAACTTGAGCTCTTCCGCGGTTTATGATCCGGGGCTAGCGAAAGAGTGGACAGACGCAATGGCGGGTATCTTGGAATGGTTGGGTCCGTTAGCTCACAACATGATAAAATGGCAGTCCGAGAGGAGTTACGAGAACCAGAGCTTGGTTTCGAGGACGCACATAGTTCTTGCCCAAACTCTCTTCTTTGCGAACCAGCAGAAAACAGAAACCATCATCACGGAGCTTCTTGTCGGGCTCAACTATGTCTGGAGATATGGCAGAGAGCTTAACGCCAAGGCTCTTCAAGAGTGTACTAGTAGTCAAACACTTGAGAAATGTTTAGACACGGATAACTACTGAAGCTCTCCTAGACTATATTTTTTACCTAAACTGGCATTGGAACTCAACCAAACCGTGCAGCTTGGACCAAACCCGAGGACGAAAAGCTGTTACGTTGCTAGATTACCACGAGAGGTATTATGATGTGAGCGTCTCTTTTCTCTTTATCTCCTTTACTATTCTGACTTGTAGTAGGATGTGATGATGCATTGTATATTGTTTCTACGAGATTTTATTGTGGTTGAGATGATACATACTACTGCTGCATATACGTATGTGCCAAGGTTGTTTTTGATTATTGTAAAATCCAGTGGTGATGATACAGAAGAATCCTTGATTTGGGGATTTTAAGTTCCGAGTTGTTCAAGTTATGTCTGTATTATTATAACTCGTGCTTGTTGTTCTCTCGGTCAGAGTTTATTCGTATGGTGATGTCACTGGTGTGGGTTCTTCATAGAACCAATTCGTAAGTCGCAAATCTCAAAATTCTGTTACGTATACGGTTACACCATTAATAAACTTGTATATTGCATACAATACTAATGCGTATGATGCTTCCCTTTTACGATCATAAATATACAAATGGTTCATCATACACATACAAATACAAATTCAGTTTTGAAATTCATTTTGAGATATTATAATACGATTTTTAAAATTATATATATATATCTAATTTATAATTAAAACATTGTTATTATTATTTTTTTGTACAGAGAGTACATAAATTGAGTTCAAATAAGAATTCTTCAGTTCATTATCCAATTTTTTTCTTGCTGAAATTTTAATTATCCAAAATTGCACTCAAGTTTTCCATTAGATCATCTCCGATGTATTTTGCTATTTTCACCTCTAAAATAGGGAAACTCTATAATAGATGTGAGATATACTCTAATGTATTTTCCTAAAATAGTAATCTCTAAAATATAGAATAAAAAAATAGAGGAATGCTATTTCTTCCTCTATAAATAGAGAAAAAAATAGAAATCTCTATTACAGATGAATAAATAAAGGTGGGTTGAAGCAATTTTATTTCTAAATGCTATTATAGAGGTGAAAATAACAATGGATTGGAGATGCAGTACTTTTATCAACAAAATCTGTTTAAAATAGGTAAGAAAGCCCATTATTAATCAAACAAACAAAAACAAGTCTAAAACGCAAAGCGTTGGCCGTACGGAAGAAACTACGCCGTATTCGAGAGTCTCATTGTCTTCGCAGCGAAACAAAAGGCAGCGTGCGAAATCCGTCGTTTCCCACCGTTAAGAGGCAGAGAAAGAGAAAGGCGAAGCCTCGTCACCGTTTAGATGACGGCGCCGAGAAACTCCTCTAGGCGATTACGATCGCTGCGATATTCGTCGGAGAAGATGGAAGGTACCGGAAGCTGGGACGTGCTTGAATGGACCAAACTCGATGTATTCCTCTCTTTAACTTTTTCAATCATGTTGCTCATCTTGTTTATTTGGATATTGATTAGGGCTAATCGATTGACGCCTAATGTTTAATTATTATTTTCTCTTTTCAGCAAGCTTCTTGGTCAAGCTCGTACTCAAACTTGGATTGCTTGCTGGATTCTGAGAGGATCACCTTCGAGGTAGTTAGGCGGTTTATATAAGATTATTGTATTGCAGAGAGTCTTTGTGTGTGTGTTTGTTGAAAAAATTATTTATATTCTTGTTATGGCTGTTGATTACAGTGTTGTGGAGTTATACTCATAAACACCAATGAAGCAGGGACCCTCTTACTCACAAATTTCCGTATTCTGTTTTTGGTATGGCTTGTCTTTCTTCTTTGTGTCTTGTAATGTTTTAAAATGGTGCATCACATCAATCAATCCTTTTTTTCTCTTTGTGAAGAGGGAAGGAACCAGAGATCCTCTTCCACTTGGTACAATTCCACTGGTGGCTATTGAGAAGTTTAACAAAACGGTCTGTTTTTAGTTATTAGTATGTTTTGAGTTTAATCCTAGTGAAGATGGGCTTTAATTTGTTTGTTCTGTGTCGTTGGGTGATGTTTTTAGGTGCAGAAAGTTCAATCAAACAGACATCAGTCCACCAAGAATCCACCAAAACGTCTTTTACAGGTCACTGGTATGTTTCCGTGTGTTACCATTTGCTAAAACTGATTCCTGTAGTCTTGTTTTATCAGGTTTATTCGCCTTATATTAAAATTCACTCTGATATTTTGCTCTGTTTCTTCCCCCTCTGTTGTTTCTTAACCAATACCACTATACTAATACTGGTTGAGAGATTTTGTTATCTGATACCGTCTTTATGTTAGTTTTGAAACTATTCTTGTGAATCATGTGCATTTTGCAGGCAAAGATATGAGGATAATTGTCTATGGTTTTCCCCCTGGAACCAAGCAGGTGAAACTTTGACTCTCGTTTTCTGCATTTCCTTTTGAAGCCTATATGGTCCTATTTGATTATATTGGTATAATTTTGCAGAGACGTTCTCTAGTTGATGCACTATTGAGGTGTAGCAATCTAGAGAGAGTATGGGATCTTTATGCTTTTACATGCGGGCCTTCCAAATTCGGTAACAAAAACCCAAAGGAAAGATTGCTTAACGAGTATTTTCGACTTCTCGGAAAAGGTTCATTGCGAGCGTCAATGAATATGATTAAAGACGGTTCATTCTCAGTTTCCAATGACTGTTGGCGGATAACTGACTTGAACTCGAATTATAACTTGTGTCCGACTTATCCATTTGCTTTGATGGTTCCAAAATCCATTAGGTAGGACATTGATTTAAACTATCTTCCTGGAAAGTATAGTTTTGAACTAAAATGACCGCATGTTTTATGTCAGTGATGAAGAGCTGACCCAAGCGTCTACTTTCCGGGCAAAAAGTCGCCTGCCCGTGATCTCGTGGTGCCATCCAGGTAGAAATGCAGCTGTTCTGTTGCTTCCATTTGAATTTTGTTCGTATAGCTTCCGCATTTACACATGTTTCTTTCTTTAATTGCAGGAACTGGAGCTGTGATTGCTCGCTCTTCACAACCTTTAGTTGGTCTGATGATGAACATGAGGAGGTACATAGAAGTTTCGGTTTCATGGCCAGAATTGTCATGATAATTGAGTTTCTTATTTTGAATCTCAAAGTGCTTGAAGTGATGGATTCTGAAGTTTCTTATGTTTTACTCTTTTTCAACAGTAACTTTGATGAAAAACTTGTTGCTTCATTCTGCACTCAGTTAGCTGGTCACAAGGGAGCACCACAGTGAGCTTCCTATGTTTTTTCTCATGTGGTTAAAGTTAACATTTGGATTTACTATTGATCTCCTTTATATCATCTATAAGCCCATGACACTTCCTTGTGCTTGCATTTCTTGTATGGTTTTGTGTTTGCTGAAAAAGAGTGCTAGTAAAAAATATAAATTGCATATGCATATAACTGTTGGCCCAATTGAGCGTGGGATGATTTCTAAAATATTTAGAAAGGTCTATTTGTGTAGGATAAAATAATAGTCTGTTGGTTCATATCTTCCTTCTATATGGTTGAATGCTGCTATTTTGTTATAAAAAATGCACTTACTCTCGTTTTGTTTTTATGTCATAGGAAGCTTTACATCGCAGATGCAAGACCTAGGAAAAATGCGTTAGCAAATGGAGCAATGGGAGGAGGCTCAGAATCATCTTCAAATTATTTGCAATCTGAAGTATGACCTGGTTTGAAGCTCAATATTTTTGTCGTCGTGAACTGCTTGTTCTTACTGACACTGTTTCTCTTCAGATTGTGTTCTTTGGGATAGACAACATACATGCAATGAGAGAGAGCTTTTCCCGCCTTAGGGATTATTTAGATATGCACGGTACAACATCATCCGATGGGACGTCATCATTCTTGGTAAGTAACTTCAAGGGAATAACATTTAGGTGGTTCAACTAAATCAAATATGCTTCTATTGTATTAAGCTTAAAGCATGTTGACATGATCTTACATCAACGTTCAAATGAATGTTTGGAACCATAATCCCTCTTCCGTTTCTAAAGGTGGAGATATCTGTTTATTTGAAATTTATAGAGACATGGTGGCTGGACTTGGGGTGGAGGTAATCTTAGTAGTATGTCTGCTTCAGTATCCTTGCTTGGAGAAAGTGGTTGGTTGAGCCACATCCAGAGCATCTTAGCTGGTGTGGCTTGGATTGCTGCACGTGTTGCTATGGAGTCAGCATCAGTTCTTGTGCACTGCAGGTTAGCTAACTTAAGGCCACTGATCTGTTTTACTAGGCTGTACCAATGTTTATATGTGTTAAGAGTAAGACAAATATGCATCTGTCTCAAGCAGAATTATCCTTATATCCCGAGTTGTTGTAATATTTTTGTGCAGTGATGGATGGGACAGAACAACTCAGCTGGTTTCTCTTGCATGCTTATTGCTTGATCCATACTATAGAACATTTGCTGGGTTTCAGGTATACATCATGCTCTAATTTGGGTTTTCTGGATTAGTTTTCTCGTTGTGGTTGAATTTTTTTTATAGATTTCTAGTTTAGGATTTTAACTTGATATTGTCGGTGTTTCTCATTGAATACTATATAGCGAATGCTAACATTTCAGACGTTCTTACCAGCTAATTCACCTGCATAAACTGCCTTTCTTAGATTTTTGTTTGATCCACCATTGTCTTACTTAATCTTTTCTCCTGTTCTGACTTCGCATCAGGCTCTTGTCGAAAAGGATTGGTTAGCATTCGGTCACCCATTTTCAGATCGTATAGGAATGCCCAACGTTGCTGGATCTGGTAGTTTTGAGCTACCAATTCAATCTTCTTCCGCTAGTAGTTTCCCTTCATCTCCAGTGCGGCAAACTTCAGGATCAGCAGCTACTCAATCGCCTGGCTCTTCGCATGGCCTGAACAACTATTCTCCTATATTTTTGCAGGTATGCAGCTCTTACTTGCATTTATATATTCTTTTTGGTATGGCAGATCTACTAACAACAGTTGAATATGTTTGCAGTGGGTTGATTGCGTTTCACAGCTAATGCGGATGTATCCTTGTGCTTTCGAGTTTTCTCCGGTAAGTATAAAGACTGTTTGCAGATGTATGATAGTGTCATGATAAACTTTTCTGCTAAAGCTATTCTCTGCCCTTTCAGACTTTCCTGGTAGATTTCACGGACTGCTTGCTTTCATGTCGTTTTGGAAACTTCTTGTGCAACAGGTAACCTCTTAAAACTTATTTCAGTAGTTTAGTTGTAAAGTTAGAAGTTCATCATATGTAAGATTATTGTTGGAGAAATGCTGTATATTTGAAAGTTCTGTGGTTAAACAGTAAGTGACCGTGAGACCACTTTAGTATATATATTTACTCTTTCATGATGATTACAGTGAAAAGGAGAGGCAAGAATGTAGGATTACTGAATCCAGCGGATGCCTATGGGCTTACTTAACTGATTTGCGTTCCTTTGGTGGAACTTCTCATGCACATTGCAACCCGCTTTATGATCCTTCAAGATATAACGGCGCATTGTTACCTCCTGCTGCAGCTCTAGCCCCGACTCTCTGGCCCCAGTTCCACCTTCGCTGGGCCTGCCCTGTGGAACCGGATGCTTCGGAAACTGAGGTTCAGTGTAGAGCCATGTCCGTTAAGCATTTAGAGATGAAAAAGGTAATGTGGTCTTTAACATGCTACTATGATCAGGGTCTGATTGCTTCTTGTGTTGGAAAAAATTGGAACAGGGGAAAGAAGAAGCAGAGAGGAAGGTAGATGCTTTATCCTCTACGGTGGAGTCACTGAGCGAAGAGTTGCGCAAAGAAAGGAATATAAGTCGTGCAGCTAAAGAATCAGCAAAGAGAGCTATCAAAGAGCGCGGTGTCATATCGAGAGCCGTGCAGTCACTAGGATGCAAGGTGAACTTCACAAGGAGCGGAGACTGCACAGTTGAAGTAGAAGACGGGCCGCAGAAATGTTCTCACTCAATTCCCCATGATGTCTCGGAATCTATCTCATCATCAGTGAGTGAAGACAAAGTTTGCGAAGCGTTGTTGTGTCCGTTGCGTGCCAGAGAAGGAACTTGTCGATGGCCTGATGCGGGTTGTTGTGCTCAGAACGGGAGCCAGTTTGTTGGGTTGAAAGCAAACTTCGAGGCGTTTGAGAAACTCTCCATCTACGATAGCTACTTCACAGCTGAATGAGAGTCAGTCTACTACACGTCTCACTAGATTGACCCTAGTTCAACGACTTGTGTGTAGTTTTTTTTTGACAGAGTAAAAGCATAGCAACAGCAAAGAGGAGCATAGTAATCTCGGGAACTAACTTCTTGTATAGCAATGCGATCATGTGTAGCTTCATTGAGAAAGTTAGATTATCTGATTCTTGTTTTGGTTGGTTGATAATGACCATTAAGTATATGGTTTGATTAGTGACCTTTTTATTTTGTTTTGTGGATTTTTTTTCGAATTTGTATGTTTTCTATTGATGAACAGATTATTTACTTTGAATGTGTGGGGGCTGTGGCTACGGACCACGCGACAAGGCCATGGGTCACGTGATCGTGTTGTCGTGTGCCAGAAAATGGGGTCATCCAACATGGTGTGAACATTAACCCAAAAATCACATCTTATCCAAACGCTTGTGGTTATCAATCGATTTCAAGAAAGTAAAAATGTAAAAGATGGTTAGAAGGTTAGACGTAAGGAGTGATCGATGCATTAAATATCGCATTTATATGAGACGCGTTAATTTGCGGCAACATCGCATAGAACATGTTGTATACTCTTTTAATTTATTTTATTTCGGCACGTTTGTATACTCTTTAGTTACATACGTAGTTGGCTTGGACCCTATTTTGCAATTTTTTTGTCAAACATTTACATCACAGTATTATGATATAAGGATGACAAAACTCGTCACAGCCTAGAGTTGAAGACTAATCTATATAAGGGTAATGAGACATTACTTTTTAGTTTTAAAGTGTATATCATCACAACTAATTGAAATAAATATGTGGATATACCTCATCTGATTGATAGGATAAGCAAGATTGGGTATGTATATTGTATAGTATCCAAGTTTGAGAGAACAACTTAACTACGTAAAGGTTGATATATGGAACATATAATTAATGACCATTCAAAAATTAAAGCATCAGAGATCGTGGACATACATGTCGCATGGGGTTCACTGACAGATGAATGCTACTTTCTTTTACCCATTAACCACTAGACATTCAAGCATGGTGATTTGATGTTACAAACTTACAACCTCTAAAAACCTCCAGTAATTATTTAATTCTTTGTCGAATTTCAATCTCGAACCCAACGAAGTACATATGTGAGTTTTAATTTTATGTCACCAAACATAGTTATTATGTTGGTTGGGTTGTTGTAAGGATTATATATGGGTTCTCTTATCTTTTGAGTTTAAATAAGTGACCAGGCGATAGGTATTTATGTATATATCATCGTCGCGTAACTAACTTATGGTAGTAGTTATAAGACGACTTAAACATCACATTCAAATGTATTTGATGATACATTGATACGCATGTTATCATTTTCACAATGATTGTTTATGCTTTAGTTGACACACAACATCAACCAACATGAGATTGGGACTGGGATTGCATGCGGAGACTGGTTCGAATTCTTTTATTGTGGTTCATCAATGGTGATTATTTTAATGTCTTGGATGGTAAAAGTATTCGACAATCTATAAATTTAAAAACTAGCCCTCGTTTTGAACCATGTGTGAAATAGATACATTGAACCATTGCACACACACAATGGCTTGAACTTATTATAACAACCCATTTTGGTATATAAATTGGCAAATTGCAGTTTTTTTTTGTTTTTAGAGTGATGTAAAATTTTCTTAGAAATTAGTAACCTATATTTTTTGACCAAAAAAAATATTAACGTTTCATTAAAAAATATTTTTTTTTTAATATTTAAAATATTATATTTCTAATTTTGTAAACAAAAACCAACCATTATAAAAATAAACCACTGAAACTTATCTATCAATCTTACCAAAACAAGTTGGTCACAAGAAATAGAAATATATATACGTAATTTTTTAAAATTAATTTAAATCATACTAAATTTTCTTTTAACTATATTTAAATTTTAAAAAAAAGTAGTTGGTGGAGGAGTTATAATTCCATGACAAAGGTAATTTAAGACAAAAGCTCACTATGTCACTTAACTCTATAAAATCCGTACACTTCCTACAACTTTGACACAACTTGGAAACGTAAAAAACACAATACACTCTCTCTCTCTCTCACTCTCTCCCATGGAGCTCTTTTCACTCCCTTCTCTGTTCCTTCTCTCCACACTCTTCGTCTTCTACATCTCCAAGTTTCTCAACAAAAGAAGCCAAAGAAACTGTTACATGCTTCACTACGAGTGCTTCAAGGGCAAAGACGAGAGAAAACTCGACACCGAGACGTGCGCCAAGGTCGTTGAACGAAACAAGCACTTAGGTCTCGAAGAGTACAGGTTCCTTCTACGCACGATGGCTAGCTCAGGGATCGGAGAAGAAACCTATGGCCCGATAAACGTCCTCCAAGGCAGGGAAGCCTCTCCTACTCTCCTCGACGCTTACTCCGAGATGGACGAGATCATGTTCGAAACCCTAGACAAGCTTTTCCACAAGACAAAAGGCTTTGTCTCTCCTTCCGACATAGACATTCTCGTCGTCAACGTCTCTCTCTTCGCTCCGTCTCCTTCTCTGACCTCGCGCGTCATCAACAGATACAAGATGAGAGAAGACATCAAATCCTTTAACCTCTCGGGGCTAGGGTGTAGCGCGAGCGTTATATCGATAGATATAGTGCAACGCATTTTCGAAACGCGGGAAAACGCGTTTGCGCTCGTGGTGAGCACCGAGACGATGGGTCCTCACTGGTATTGCGGTAAAGATAGGTCGATGATGTTGTCAAACTGTTTATTCCGTGCTGGAGGAAGCTCTGTGCTGTTAACCAACGCGGCTAGGTTCAAGAACAGGGCTCTGATGAAGCTAGTGACTGTGGCACGTGCCCACGTAGGGGCTGAAGACGAGGCTTACTCGTGCTGCATGCAGATGGAGGACAAAGATGGCCACCCAGGGTTCCTCCTAACGAAGTACCTTAAAAAAGCAGCTTCTCGTGCCCTAACCAAGAACCTCCAAGTCCTCCTGCCAAGAGTCTTGCCAGTCAAGGAACTGATCCGCTACGCGATAGTACGTGCGATTAAACGAAGAACCACCACAAAAAGAGAGTCTACGAGCTCGGGGATAGGTCTAGACTTGAAGACAGGGCTGCAGCATTTTTGTATTCACCCTGGAGGAAGAGCTATTATCGAAGGGGTCGGAACAAGCTTAGGGCTCACGGAGTTTGATATTGAGCCGTCGAGAATGGCGCTTCATAGGTTCGGTAATACATCCTCTGGTGGTTTGTGGTATGTTCTTGGTTATATGGAAGCTAAGAAGAGGTTAAAGAAAGGTGACAAGATACTAATGATGAGTATGGGAGCTGGGTTCGAGTCTAACAACTGTGTTTGGGAGGTTCTTAAGAATCTTGATGGTAAAAATGTTTGGGAAGATTCCATGGATCGATATCCTGAACTGTCCAAGATCCCTAACCCGTTCGTTGAGAAGTATGACTGGATCAATGATGATACCATGAGCTTTATTCGTGTTTGATCCATAACAAGTAAGCAATGAGGAAAATAAGATCGAAAAATATCTTTTTCCAATATATTTGTATGAAATATTGTGTGTTTGAAGTTTGTATTATTTGTAATGTTTAGACCGACAAGTTGCTATATTCGACTACTTTTCTACTCTTTTCCCCGTTTTGAATTTAATATAAAAGTAATAATCGACAAGTATACTCGCAGTTATTACTATTTCTTTCCATGAATTTTAATTTTTTTATTAAATTTATAAATAAATTTATTGAAGATTTGACTAGATAGTGACCAATAATTGGTGTAGAGGTAGATCTTTTGAACAGTGTCGAACAGATTTGTATATTTATAGTTGTTTGCATTTACTTTTTGACAGATTTGCATTGGTGTGGTTTACCCATTTATGAGTAAGAGCGAGCAATAAATTTCATGTGTTCAGTTTATAGACATGTCTTGTATTTGTATATTTATTTACACATATATAGATGGGTGAAATGTCAAACTCTCTGACATTACCTTTGAATGCATATTCAGTATCATTGTTAGATAGGGGAGCCTTATTTACATTTTTGTTGTTGTTTCAAACTTCAAAGACTGGAGCCTTACATGAAAATAGAAAATTGTGGTCCAATGAGTCTATAATATTAGTGGAAACATGGGAGACAATAGTATGGTTGCTCTTATACTAAAAAAGAATTTTAAAAGAGAATGTTACATTATTTTAACAAATATAATAGCTCCTGCTATTTATAAATCGCTTTACAAACAATAGATTCGTGGTTTCTTAAAATGTTTTACTAAAACTCCCACACGATTCTGTTTACCATCTATGTTGAATATAAGTTGATTAAAATTTTGATCATAGAGAGCTGTAAGGTTATGGGTCCATTTGTAAAATGTTACTACAGTAGCTTAAAATTTTGGTTAAATCACGACTTTGGTATGAAATGTTCTCTAATTACTAGTTTAATAGTTTTGAAGTATCATTTAGAAGAGAGACCCAGTTAACGTTGCTGCTTATGTAGCTGTGAAGTTACGGGTACATCTCTTAATGCCATTCTCGATTCAGTCCCTCCCTCCTTGAGCAACGATATAAATTGCTTGGTACGTACCAGAATTTCTTATTTACTTAGTATTTGATAAGCAAATTTTGTCACGAATACATGAAAAAACGAGGCTTTCAATGGCAAAAAGTACACAAAATATAGGCTAGGAGATGAGTAAATTGCAAATATTCGTGTCGATCCGAACTGAGGAACACAATCTCTATTCTCTTTCCATTTCAATTAAATTTTTATTTGACCCAAATCAAATCTATTTTTTTTTTGCTATTCATGTAGAAGAATTTGCAAAAGAGACGTTAATAATTCAATTATCTTACTTAAACTTTGGCGACTTTTGCATTTGCTAAATCTAACTCAATTATTTTATTTAAATCTAAATTTAATAAATGCAAAATGAATATTTTTAAAATATAGAGCAAAACACATTCATAAGAATATATTTACATTTTGTTTTTAGAAAAACCGAAAAAAAGTAGACAAGACTTGAACCAAGAGTAGTGTTTGTTGCCAAAACATGGACGTTTAGTGCTGCAAAGGAGACGTTAAAGCCGATGCTTCTAGCAACGGCGAAGTTAACTTCATTCTTGTAAGAAGACTGCTTCGTGTTCCAGTTGAGGTAAGGATTTACTTGCCATACAAGCAACAACTCATTTTTCTACAAATCCCACCCATCTTTTCGCCCACCAAACTCCCATCTCCTATCAGACAAACTCCCATACAAGTCAGAGAATCTCCTAAGACACTTGCTTCTCTTCCTGTAATGGTCATTCGTATTCCCACTAATCGCTACACCAGAAAATTTCGAAGTGTCAATAGCAAAAGAGGGTCTCACATACTCCACAGCCTTTCCCAAACCACTCACATTAGCATACAAAAAATTCAACAAAACGTCTTCACAATTAAACTGCTCGTCCACAAACTCTCGACCAAGCCTCGCCTTCTCCGACTGATACAAACCAAACGCGAAACCAACGTCCATAAACGCTGCTCCAGTGAGAATCATATTGTATCCCTTATGACTTCTCGCAAACTTCTCAGCACTATAACTCATTGTCTCATCAACAAAACGCGGGTAGTATCCAACAAGTCTCTCCGGATACTCTCTCCACACTCTAAACCCTTTCTCGATGGTATCACAAGGCATCATTATATCATCGTCAAGCTCAAGAACGGCTCTTGTTTTAATCAACGGGTCGATATTGAACCTGTTGTTTAGAGAGTTCAGCTTCTCGACTCGGATTCTAACTGGCACGGCCGAGTCTAGCTCGGTAAGTTCAGGAGGTTGTCCTTTGTTCCATATGACAAGGATCTCTTTCACAGAAGGGCATCGAGAGTAATGCTTCACGTACATTTTTAGGTTCCAGAGACGTGCGTCGTACGTCATAGTTGCTAACGTGAACTGAGATACATGACCTCTTAATGTGTAAGGCAACACCGCTCCACTTCCACCGTATATATAACTAATCCCTACACATGTGAGCAAAGCTCCTAGAACTAATAACAAACCTAGTGTCAATCTTCCAAACGTGGAGTTAGGTTTCACAAGTCCTCTGAGAAAAGGCGGTACTCGGTTTAACCTAGAACACATCCTTCTTAACTGTTCAGACACAAAACTTGTTGTCTCCAAGTTCAAGACCGCATCGGTTCTTTTTCCTTTGTAGTATTTCACACACCAGGTTGATGGAACAATGCAGTTCAAGATCCCAAGAAAAAACCCTAGCAACACAACAAGTGTAATAGCACCTGCGAGAGAAGCAGACCCTAGAAAAACCCTAAAAACCAGATCACCTGATGTTACACGGTCACCATCAACAAGACCAATGTATTCGCCAGAGCTTAGCTGTAACACATCGAAGCGATGCTGCCTAACTCCGTTCCAAGAGTTTTGACCTTTATGTGACGTTTCTAAATCAAAGGGGACTTGGACTTCTCTATACTCTTCCTTAGAAAGAATCTCTATTTTATAAATTCGTATCTTTTTCTCATAACTCTCACTGGAAGCTTGACCAACACGGTAGAGATTACCTTTATGTAAAAACGCTCTCCCTCCGTTTCTTGCCCCGTTGTGGATAGGATTCTTCTTGTGTGGCTTCCATGGGCCAAGAGGAGTGGCGCTGTACCAAATTTCTAGATGTCCGAAACTACTATGATCTGATCCAAATAGCCAATAGTTTCCTTGGTGGTTGAGTATGGTGGAATCAACAAGCGGCTTTTGTAAGATGACTTTCTCTAGCTTCCAAGTTAAAGGGAAGTTAACAGCACGGTAGAGACGAAGCTCTCCTATCTGGTTGCTCTCCGGCATCATGTATATCTTTTAGAAAGAAACAAAAAAAAAGTATGTTAATATCATGAGTGTGTATCATGGAACTTTGCTAGTAAGAAACCGATCTCTCACTTGTTCGTTGTAATTGAAGACGAAAGGAAAAGATAAGTGCCAAGGCTCATCCAGAGCTATACCGAGAGGTTTCCAAGTTGCTCCTTTGTCGGTACTTTGTGCAACTCCTATGTCCCCTTGCATTGTAATGGGGTTTTTATTTTCAAAGAACATGTAAAGAGTATCACCCTGTTTTGGTAAGATAAGAATGAGAAATGAGACATGAGCAAAAGAGACTTATAACACTTTCGCTAGAGAATGTGTTCATGATAAGTCAAAGATACTGCAATGTCGATGATGCATGGTCGGTCCTAAGCATAGACTAGTGGAGTATTGGCCTACAACCTCCAAAATTTTAAGAAAAAATTACATATATATAACCCATAAAATTGTACGCAAAAAGTGTTAATAGAAATTCTTATTAAATTGTCTATAGCCTCCAAAATTTTGAGGACCTGTTTTGTGTCGATGAAGATGACTATAATGTGTATACCTGTACATAGAGAAATGGACCAGCTACAAAGTTGCTTGGAAAGCCATAATTGGTCAAGGAGACACATGTTAAAACTGGATTAGCTACAGGCCATGCTGCACTCTCGTTCCTCCATACATTAATCTGTTTCCAAACTCACCAGATAAAACGTGGTTAATATTGTTGATTCAAAACTCATGAACCCTAGCTATCAAACGATTTGCATTCTAATAAAATTGCACGAAACTGAGTAGATTAGGAGACTCACGGTTTCGATGGGTTTGAGAGTGAAGGGAGAATCGCCATAGAAAACGCCAATGGACCAGGAACCCTCGTTATCCTCTCTGCAACCTAGGGAAGAAGAGGACACATGATCCGTGCGTCCGATATGCGGCGGAAACGCGAGCCACGCGTACGTTATGGCAATCAAAGCGAACAACCCAAAGCAGGAAACGAAGAACAAAAAACGCCGCATGGAGGCGCTTGCGTAGGCGAGGGGATTATAAAGGTTACGAGTGTAATGGATAAGCGGATACGTTACTTGGCATGTCTGTTCCTTATTTTTAACAGAACCGGCTTTCGGATGACGTCATGCCACGAATTTTAAAGAGTTGGGACTAGGCCCAAGCCTGGGCATTGTAATCCAGATAAAATACCCCTGCCTATTGGACAATCATCAGGCCTGGAAGAAACTTTTTTTTTTTTAATTATGGATTTCATTACAAATTAGTTATAATCAATTATTATACGATAATAATAAACTAGTCACAAGATTTTTTTTTCTTGATTTCTTATAGATTCATTGATCTAAGACAACGATCCACCAGCTGTGCATTTTGTATTTCATGCACTTTTGAAAATATATCCGAGGAGTTCTTAATATATGCATTGTTACTATTTACGCAGAATTTGTTTTGAAATATATTGTCCATTAATTGGGAATGCACCCCCAAAATATCGTAAATTGTCAACAATATATCAATTGCCAACAACTCATAGTCATAGAGTCATGGTTGTTGCTAGCTATATAGAGAGGTACCATTTTCTTAATTCAGTATACATTACATTTATATTCATATATATATATATATATATGTATAGCCTGAATCTTCTTCTATAGTTCATAGAAATCATTTTACCCGAATAGTTTCTAAAACTCCATTGCTTACATACTAATGTCCAATGTTCAATTTACTAGTGGTCCATTTGTGTTTTTTTTTTTCAGTTCATGTGATTGTGAAGGTACCCAAGACTCGAGTAATAGGTAAAGTAATCTGATAAAGATGTTTTTCGACAAAGAAGTTTCTTGCAAACCTATGTTTGAATAAAATTATTTGACCCGAGCCACGAGCTAATCTGTCTGAAATTCTAGATATTCGAGACATTTTATATAGTTAAGCTTGATTTGGCTTTGATTGATTACTTAAGAAAGTTATAATATATTTAGAAGGTCAACGTAATCTAGACTCTGCTTCTGAATGGATACGTAGTTCAAAAACACTAATTAATATTTTAACTGAGAATTTGTTTTGTCCTTATAATATATATATAAACTTTCATAGTTTTTGTCATATAATCTCTTTGACTAGACGTGGAAGTTATTGCATTTTAATACTTGAGACGAGTACACTAAGTATAAGGATCATTGTCTTAAAACATCATATATAAAACTGACTGGCTACGTACTATGCCTGGCTGTAAATTTGAAAAAGATTAGACCATTATATTGGAGAGTGGGTGCGGACTAACTGAATAGTACATAAACTTTGAGTTTAATGCCCCCCAAAATATCGAAACATGCTAAGTGACAGTATAAACAGTATTAATCATGGAGAGCTCTATCATGGACGCTAATCCATAAAAGAACGATTGACAAAAGGTACAATTAATAACGAGAACGATGAGCATGTGTGTTCATAAATTCGATTTATTGTTCGATGAAAAGATACGAGATCACTATCTATAGGGATGTTAACATGGGTAGTTACCCATGGGTTTACCCAAATCCACTAATAATGGGTTGGGTTTTTATCCGTATAAGATTTATTGGGTCGATCATGGGTATTAATTTTAAAGTATATTTAACTTGTCGGTCATAAATCTAGAAATAACTTTAAAATTAAGAGATATGTGATTTATCAAAAATGATTCGCGATTGTATGAGGTCAAACACATGAAAAAAATCATTCTTTGATTGCATGGTTGGTAAACAAATCTTTCGAATCTTTGAAAAATTAATGTAATGCGGAATGAAACCCACAGACCAAAGTGGTCGGGGGGGAGGGGGGGGGAGGGGAGATATTACAATTTCATTCATCGCTATTGTGATTACATTTGGACCAGCCTTGGTCACTCTTTTTTTTTTGAACAACATGCATTATATTAATAAAGGAGTTTTACTACAAGATAGCATGGTTAAGTAGCAATGCAGGGGGGAGACATTACAATTTCATTCATCGCTATTGTGATTACAATTGGACCAGCCTTGGTCACTTTTTTTTTTTGAACAACATCAATTATATTAATAAAGGAGTTTTACTAGAAGATAGCATGGTTAAGTAGCAATGCATTCTTCACAAGCGAATCAGCATAAGCGTTACTTAACCTTGGCACATGCGAAAAGTAAACAAAGGTAAAAATAGAGGATAGAGACTCGATGTCCTTGAGAACTCCATAGAGCTCCATAGAAAATGTGTTCGAGTTGATAGCTCTAATGAGCTCGAGAGAGTCGGAGCGAATCCAGACGTTAGGTGTAGACTTGTGTGATGCCGCTAACAGGACTTCCTTGATACCAGCCTTGGTCACTCTATTGGACCAAAGAACCTAGAGATCACACTCCACGTTTCAAAAACAAGTGAAGTTTTCATCATAATTGATTTTAGTGATAATTTTCGATCAAAAAAAAATTGATTTTAGTGATAATAAGGACTTTTTGAAAAGTGAAGTCCCCCGGTACAGATGTTGAAAAATGACATGACTCAATACCAACAATGCCAACGACCTCGTGTTTGATTTTCATAGTGGAACCTCGACATAAGAAAAAGGAAAGAAGAAGAAGAAGATAAATCATTACTAAAGCTTAGCTATCTCTAGTACCCAATTGATCTATATATGATATATCAATCCCTTTAGTCAAAAGCATTTGAAGACAGCCCGATTCACATGCGAGTTTGGAATCCATCAACCCTTTAACAAACCCCTTTTCAGCCATCTACTAAACAAAGAGGGACCATAAATAATTAAATCCTACACAAACTTTTGGAAAGCTAAACCGTGCAAAGCTTCCTTTTCTTCATGTCTACATCAAAAACTGACCAAATGAGTTGTGGCATTTATTTAATTGTGAACTAGATATCAATCACAACAGTGAAGTAACGACTTCACAAAATTAAATGGTATGAGGACAATCGGAAAGAATCAAGAAAAGTTGATGGGGTTTGGTATGTATTCTATATTATATAAATGGTCCCAATACTTTCTAACTTTCCCCCAGCCTATTGTTTTACCATTTTAGCATATGGCATGTGGTTATATCTCGTTGAAGATATTATCGGCAATTCTCTGAAATAAATCTTTTTTAAGTTTTTGTCACAAAACATACTTCAAAAACTGAAATGATCAAAATAATATTTTTTAATTTTTTAATTTTAATTTTTTTTTATAAAAAAATTAGAAATCCTATCCTAAAACCTCACTGTTCAACTCTAAACTATAAACCCTAAATCTTAAACCCTAATCCTTAAACCATAAATCTCATTCCTTAACTATAAACCCTAATGTTTAGATTAATTAATCTTATGGATATAAGTATATATTAATTTTTTTGATAAAATATTTAAATCTATTTTGGTTATTTTTTATTTTTAAGATGTATATTTATGACAAAAAAAAAATTTAAGTCTATCATACGGAATTTCTCTAATATCTTTGTAAACAAAACCAGTTCTTAAATAATTGACTGTAAAGTCTTTTGTCGGTTTTGTTGCAAATTCCAAATAATTCGATTTTATATCGTTATCTGTTTGGAACTTAAAACAGTTGTAATTTTAAGTTTGGTTGTAGACTCAGTTTTTTAGGAAATTTTCATTTTTCTCCAGTTATGACTGGAGATTTATCTGTTCGCCCATTATGTATTTTTTTTTTGATCGAGGCCCATTATGTATATTTATATTTTTTGTGTAATGAAATATTTTTATATCAGTTTCTGGTGCAAATTTCCATCATAATTATATATGTTAGCCTTTTAGTTACATTGATTTTTCATTTTTATACAAATAATAATTTCTCTTTTTCAGTACTAGTACTGTATTATTTTATTTTTGTCATGTATAGTCAATAGATATAATATATATAGGATCTTGTAGATGATATTTGTTAAAAAGAATCTGAAATGAAACATAAACATCCAAGAGAGGACCATCATGATCATTACCCACTAAATGTTGAAATAAAATTCTGGAAACTAGTTTGATAAGTATTATATAAGGATAAATAAATTAATATGGAAACTAGTTTGATAAGTATTATATAAGGATAAATAAATTAATATGGATGCATGCACGTTACGTTTTACTTGCTTCGCTTGTCTCCATCGTACTTTACAACGAATAAAATGTTTTATACAATGAATACCTATTAACATAGCCACGTATGAATTGTATTCATATATGCAAATTGTCAACCAAGTAAAAATAATATAATATCATGTTGGCGATTTTTTTTACATCTAGCAGTTCTACCTAGCTAGGTTTCTGTTCACATAGCTACTCACATAAAACTGAAATTCTTGAATTATTCCTTTTTTCTTTGTTAAATACAGCGTGTGATATTCAAATTCACCTCAAACCGACACTCAATTTTCGATTTACCAGTTACATTAATCTGTTTCTGTTAGTTAAATTCCTTTCACATCATTATATTTAAGATCATTAATCTTACTATCTTAGATACGAGCTAGGTTAGTGATACCAAAATCCTCAACAACAAAAAAGGAGCTTAAAAAGCACGAACGTTCGAGTATCAAATTATCAATACAAGTTGTTTTTGTTGTCAACAACTAAAGTAGTTCAGAAAGATTGATCGAAAAGAAACACAGTGGTTCAGGAAAAAAAATCAAATTTAACTCAGAAAAAAAAAGGAAAAAGAAAAGCGTCCAATGTCCATGCATGTCCACGACGTAAAAGATTAAAAAAAAAATCTACTTTTCTGTTAAAAGTTAAAGAAAATAAAATAAAAAACAATAACGAGATTCAGATACTTAGGAAAGATCAGAGAGATCGTTTCTTCTTATGTACCTTTGTCTGGGCCTTCACCGTGATATTGCCAGTCACTTACACAGATCTACCCTACATCACACCACATGCATCCTCTAATAGTAAACACACGGCATCTCTTTAGATGATAGATTCTCTGCACAATAATACGTAACTACTTTTTGTAACCAAGCCTGTATACATCATGTATTATGTATATGCTGACTATTAGTTTCATATAACTATATAGTAATTTAATTTGTTACAGCTTTATACACTACTTTCTTGTAAGTATTTTTTTTCATGTATATATATTAAAACCGTGGTTAAAAAGAGCTAAGGATCAAACTTAGTAAGTATCTTTAAGAATCGTAAAAAGATATCCATGGAACCTTAATTCAATAAAAGGATTTGGCTACGTCCTTTCTAAATGGATCTTAATTGATCTGAACAAATAAAATTTAACAGATCGTAATTATATCCCAGATCGTAATATTAATAGATTTCACTTAGTAAACAATTTGTTAAATCTGACGAAAATATATTTTATATAAAATATGCATGTAATGTGATACATGATGCATGTACAAAAAGTAAAGTCCTATATACATGACATGTCTCTAGTTTCTTTAGCGGTACACGACATAAAATTCTAACCAAACTCTACGTTTAGATCTAGATTAAAAACTTCGATCTGAAATTTTAATCATTGTTATATAAAAACTAATCTCTATGTAATATTGATTTTCTTATCAATAAAATTAATTATTGTAAACTAATCAAAACTTGTACCAGTATGCATGCAGTAATGTTACTGCTTCACTATAAAAAATAATAATAAAAAAACAAAAAAAACTGCCTTATTATTTTCCAAACACATGGATGTTAGTATTTTAACAAATGTGCATGTTATATACTCTATATCCGCATTAGTAGAATTTGATTTCTTTTTACATTTTTAAATTTCCAAAAATAAAAGTATAT
This sequence comes from Brassica rapa, assembly GCF_000309985.2. Classification (NCBI taxonomy): domain Eukaryota; kingdom Viridiplantae; phylum Streptophyta; class Magnoliopsida; order Brassicales; family Brassicaceae; genus Brassica; species Brassica rapa. The sequence goes on along the minus strand of NC_024796.2, from coordinate 727,810 downwards.
GCATATTTAAAAGAAAATTCCATTTTTACCACAAACTTGATATTACTTTTCAAATTACTTTAGATGATAACCATCTTATAAATATTTTAAGTTTATTATGAAAAAGATAAAATTAATCCTCCTAAATCATTTATAAATGTTTAAAACTTATTTATAAAGGTTATAAACCTAACTGTACTCCTTTAATACTAAACCATAAATAATAATATCTAAACTTTAAACCTGAATGCTATAATATTTTTGAAAAGTGATATCTAACTTAGTGTATTTTAAGCAAGTTCTCCATATTTCTACATTGCATTTATAGAAATTTGATTTATTCGAAAAACTATTCTTTCTTTGTTAATTAAAGTAAGATTCCTTATATACAAATAGCTACCCTCCATTTTATTGATTTGATTCTTCTTTTAGTGGATGTAACTCTCACTCCAATTAACAGTACGAATCTATGCCCGCTTTTTACGTTATAATTACTATCTTCCTTAATTTTGCAATTAGGAGTTTTGTTATCTCGTTCAGTAGAGAGATGCATGTATATACTATGTAAGTAGCTGCTTTCTCTTCCGTACAAACAATTGATATTTAGTTATGTACTGATATGAAAAATAGTTATCAGAAGTTTAAAGTTGAAAGATTGTGTATAATTTTAACTGCCTAAGTTCAAGTAAAATTGACCAAGTTATATATATTAAAAACAAAAATCTCAAATTCTTGTAGATCTGTTTTTTTTTACGAAATTTATAGAAGAAATTTTACCACATTGTTATTTAGACTATTTTAATCAAAAAGAATACTTATCTTAACGATCAGCCTTAGGTATAAAGTACAAAATTTATTGCTTAATTAAGTATCAGAATTTCGTAATTGATTGGTAATACTTAACTTGGAATTAATGTGGTTACCTGTCAAAAGCTGTAAATAGAAGTAATGTGGTCTCTCTTTTTTTTTTTATCTCTTATCTTTCTAATATTAAGATATAAGAGCATGTATAATACAGAAGAAAAACATGTATGTAAAGACAAAACCACATATATACAACTAAACCCACAAGTCCACTTCTCTAAGAAGATTTGTTCAGGCACACGCTAAAACACAAAAACAAAACCTCCAAGAACATATCATTTTGTTATTTATATTTAGAAAATGGATCTCGATTTATTACAAGATCTTCCCATGTTGAATTTCCCATCACCCATCAAGATCCGATCCAACAACAGAGATGCTGACGGCGGCGGCGGCGGTTGCACCACGCCCACTTCCTCTGACCACAAGATTCCTCCCTCCTCCGCCACTACTCCTCCTCCTCCGCCGCAGAAACGACGTGCACTTCCGCCGTCCCTCGTCTACAGATCTTGCAAGAGGAAGCTTTTGACGTCATCAAAGTTTGAGATTATTGCTAACAAAGATGAGATAGATCGCTTCTTCTCCTCTGTTTACAACCAGACGATGACGTCATCCCCCACCACTGCCACCACGTCGACCCTCCCGGTGGCTAGGCGACGTAGAAGTTTCCGTTCTTGTTCCCGGAGATGATCAATAATTGGAATTAACCACAATCATGTTAAAGGTTCCTTATCTTGGTAGCTTTTTCTATTTTATGTATTTTATCTAATGATTCTCAGCTTTAATTTACGCGTCGACCCACTCTATAAATATACATGTGCCATCCATCGATGGAATCTTTTTAACTTTCTTACTAATTTCATTTGAATTATGAACGTTTTCAATAATATATTTTTCCTAGCTGTTTGTAAACGAAAGATCACTCGCATATGCTAGAACTGAGTAGGTGATTCTTAAGTAAAAACCTATATCGATTAAAAAAAAAAATTCAAAAAAAAAAAAAACAATTCAGAAGAAAAAAAAACGAATATTTCGACTGATTACAAAAAACGAATAATCTCGACTGAGAAAATGAACAGTGAAATCCCATGACAAGTACTATTTGTTTAGTGGCCAAACATTACTTTCTCTTGTCTATTGTAGCCCGCATGGTCTCAACTGTCATCCAGCTTGTGTGATGTCTCCTTGCATTTCGCTCGCGCCAGACATGATAGATCGTCATTTGAAATAGCATTTTGATTATGATTGTGTCGAGCGTACCAGCGCGTAGGGTCTGTAGATGATCTAGTGTCAGCTGCCAGTCTGGATCTATATGAGGGCCGAGGATGCGATTTGCCAAGCTGTGCCAAACTGTGTAGGAGTAAGGACACGCAAAAAACAAATGATCCCTTGTCTCATCTCGTTCACCACATAACGTACATCCTTGTATCATCCCCCAAGAGCGCATCCTGTCGCCGGTTGATAACCTGTTCTTGATAGCAAGCCAGGTGATAAAGGAGAACCGTGGAACCCCTTGCACAAACCATACGACTTTACTCCACCCAACCTTAGCCTTACTTACTCGAATCTGTTCCCAAGTTTTAGAGCTGGAGAATTCATCGTGATATTCATCATCATCTACTCTCCAAAGCACTACATCACTACCCAGCTGAGGAGCAGGAACCGGTTCTGCAACAATGGCTGCGTGGAGCTCGTGGTAATGACGACTCCGCTCTCCTCGTATTGCCCAAGCATTCTGCTTCACTGCATCACTGACGGTGGCACGACGAGGTATTCCAATAAATGTAGTACCTGCGGCCCCAGTTATATCAATCAAGCGCCCTTTACCCAGCCAGTTATCAAACCAAAACGAAGTTGACTGCCCGTCCTTAACCTCCACCTTAAAAAAACCATATGCCATATCTCTGAGCTTGAGTAGTTTCCTCCACATCCAAGACCCTTTTTGAGTATCCCTTACATCCCAGAAGGAGCTGTTTCTAAGCAAATAGTACTTAATCCAACAAACCCACAGTGAAGTAGGCTGAGTAAATAGGCGCCAGATCAGTTTTAGAGCGAAGACCGTAGAAGAGTCTCTCAGCCTTCGTACTCCCAGGCCTCCCTCATCTTTTGGGTAGCAAAGATCAGCCCAACTTACTTTAGCTTTATGAGTTTGTGTGGGAGAACCTGACCAGAGGAACGCACCACACATACTCTCAATTGTGTCAAGGCACTTGACTGGGAGAATAAATGCAGAACTCCAGAAATTAACCATACTCATGACAACAGAGTTGATGAGCTGAAGTCGCCCAGCATAGGAGAGGGCTTTATTGGACCAATGCAGCATCCTACTACGCACCTTGTCTATAAGTGGCTCATAATCCAGTGGAGTTAGAGATTTAGTCGTTAAAGGCATGCCCAAATACCGTATCGGAAGGGTTCCTGTACTGATTCCCAAAGCCGTTGCCTCTTCAAGCAGTGGCTCCACGTCAGGTCCTGATGCGAATATAGTTGATTTAGTTGCATTGATATGCAACCCTGACATAGTCGCAAACTCTGTCATGACCTCCATTACCCCGTGTAGAGACTCTACTGTGCCATCTGTGAAGACCACTATATCATCCGCAAAGCTCAGGTGAGTCAGTTTAACTCCCACGCATTGCGAGTGATACTGAAACCCGCCTGCCTCTGCTGCCTTATTTAGTAGCTTGGATAGTACGTTGCTCAATATTACATAGAGATAGGGAGAGAGCGAGCATCCCTGTCTTATGCCCCTTGCACTTGTGAAGAACCCCTCAAGACTGCCATTGACTGAAACCGAAAAAGCTGCTGTAGATATACAAAGACGGATCCAATGGACAAATTGTAGTGGCAGACCCATAGCTTTCAACACTGAGGTAATGAAAGACCATTTAACCGTGTCGAAAGCTTTGGAAATGTCAAACTTAATTGCACTCCTTTGTGAAGTGGTGGGTTTGTGATATCCATTCACTAGCTCCGAGGCTAGCAACACATTCTCCAATAGAAGCCGGCCAGTGATGAAAGCGCTCTGATTTGGTTCAATAGCATCAGGGAAGAGAAATCGCAATCTATTGGCAAGTACCTTGGATATGACCTTGTACAGTAGGTTGCAACAGGCAATGGGGCGGAAGTCCTTCATCTTCTCAGCGTTCTCTATCTTTGGTATGAGGGTAAGAATAGTCGCGTTGATTCCTGATGGTAGAAAACCGAAAAGAAAAAAGGACTGGATTGCTGTGATGAAATCCTGTCCTATTACTTTCCAAGCTCCCACATAGAACTCCTTGGTGAATCCGTCTGGTCCTGATACCTTGTCATTAGGAAGAGCCAACAACGCTTCATAGATTTCTTGGGCCGTAACAGGAGCTACTAATCGCGCTGATGTTTCAGTGGGACATCGGTACGTCAGTAACTGATTCAAGGAGTCTACCGAGATCTCCTCTGTTTGTTCCTGCGCCTGAAGAAACCTTTGGAAATGGGCTACAGCTTCTCTCTTGATGTCGCTTGCTGTAGTGAGAACAGCCCCTTGCTCAGTCACCAGCCTACGAATCGTGTTGCGGGCAACTCTGATCTGAACAGCTCTGTGAAAGAATAGTGTGTTATGATCTCCTGCCTGGAGCCATCGGATACAAGCTTTCTGTCTGTAGAATTTCTCCTCTATGCGTGCCAGTTTATTCCATTTATCTGAAGCCTCTGCTGCCTGCATAAAGTTCTCAGCAGAAGGGTCTATTAGTACCCTGTTTTGACACTCACATAGCTCCTCAAATGCTTGCTTAGTTCTGTTAGGAAGGTCACCATAGTGCGTACGGTTGAGGGTTCTTAGCACTGGCTTCAGCAGCTTAAGCTTCTTGTGAAAATCAGACAGGGCAGTACGGGAGTGATATAGCCGAGATGAGATATTCCAAGATTCCTGGATTGCTGGCAGGAACTCTTCATTTTCGACTAGGAAGTTGAAGAAGCGGAATGGCTTCCTCGTTTCATCCTGAATCCCCGTTAGTTTAACCAAACACCGTGCATGATCAGAGACTCCTCCTGCGTCAAAATATGCATGGGAATTGGGGAACAGACGCAACCAATCTTCATTGACCAAAGCTCGATCTAACTTTTTGCCTATGGGATCCTCATCTCTCTTGTTCCACCAGGTAAACAGAGCACCTCCGAAAGCCAGATCAACTAGAGAACAATCTGTCAATACCTCTTGAAACGCCCGCATACTTGTCTGATCACTTCGATAATCCATACTTCGGGAATGTTCAGCTGAAGACAGCGAAACGTTATAGTCTCCCATCAGGATCCACGGTAAATTAAGATGTGCGTAGGCTGCCTGAGTTTCCCTCATCTCGCTCCACGGTAAACATTACTTTCTCACAACAGCTGTTCGATGCACTTTCATGAAATGGATATATGAAATTTATAAATCAATCAATAAAAATTATTGAATAAATGTAACATCTATTATGATGGTAACTAATATATGAAAATGAGTTGCCTTATTAGCAAGCAATTGTTTTTGTCGGCCACGATAGGATTTATATAACGTGTTACAATGGTGTGCATGATTATATGCCTCGATCAGATCTAATAAACACCACATATTTATGGTGTAGTAAGATAAAAAAATATAATTTACATGACATCATCGTCAAGATTAAGTGAAGTTCGGAAGGTAATATTGAGAATTGCGAAAACATATGAGGTTTAAACGAAAAAAAAGGAAGAAGTTCAGGTTAATGCGAATGATAGAAAAGTAATGGCGTTTAGAATTATACTCCATCCGGAAAATTCATTTCGGAAAGTAAGGTTTTCTAGAGATTTCACGTTTATTAAGAATATAATAAATATATATAGTTTTTATTATTTTTTTATTTTTTTTAATTACATTTCACCAATTAAATCTAATCAATTCAAATATTTATAATTAATGTTTTTTAAAAAGTATACAAAAATACCATAAAATTTAAAAAATTTATCTTTATAAAACAAAAAAAAATTATAAAATTTTACTTTTGGAAATGGAGATAGTATAACGGCTGCGTGTCTTATATGCCTGTGAAAGACGCCGATAATGATGCCTTGATCCAACTATATTTGAATCAATATTTTTATATAAATAAAAAATAGACTGATAATATTTCTCAAGGTAATTAAGTAATATTGTAATCGAGAAAAGTTGATCGGAAATTCATGTTGATCTCTGACAGTTTGAGCTGACAGATAGACCGATAAATACGGCTTTGGGATCTGTAAATTAATGTAATTAAATGTACTTTAATGTGGTTGTGGATGACGCTCATGGATATCTAAGAATCATTACGGGTGGTTCCCCCAATTACTCGGAATTTTCGGATGTCAAAATTTCATACTAAATGTTATACGTCAGTATCCCATGATTAGAGTAATTACAGTGCAAATCTGGATTTAGTGAACATTTTATTTGATAATTCAGCGTCAGTCTGAACAAAACGATCAAAAATACTAGTACTAAATAACATTATATATCTTTTCACAAAAAAAAATAAAAATAACATTATATATATATATATATATATATTTGTGTTACAAAAGAAAAGGACACATATATGCTTTGAAATATACGTATAGATATAATTCGATACTTTATACTTAAATATCACAAACTTACATTATGTATACATTCAGATATAATATTTGAGTGTCGAGTTCTTAGAAGTTATGAACATTGAGTTTCGTACCGACTTAGTTATAGAATTATGTTGTCAATATTTACTGTACTTTTTAGTGACATATTATTAACATATTAGTACAAATATTACGAAGTATCAAATTAAACAAAAGATAATTAAATAATATAATACAGTTTACAATGTAGATTTACTTTTCACGGATATCTTGTAAATGCGATGTAGATAAAGGTGGATAGGCACGATGATGACATACTAATTTATATGATCCTGGTTGATTGGTCTTGATCCGGTTTATTTTATTAGATCGTGCGTAAAACACCTTCAGTATATAGTAATATTTTTATACACGCCGTAAAAATCAACACAATGATTAATCCAGCACATGAAATCAGTATTATTCAATATTAGTATACATACAACATGTTGGTGTACAATAATTAGCCGGTTTGACGTTAAAAAAAAGTTAGCCGGTTTGTTTGGCATAGTATAACGTCGTTAATTCTGCAAACTTCCAGAATATACTGAATTACAGGCGTAAAATAAGTAATATACTGAATTATATCGGTTTACCCAAAAATACTTTTTGAAATATATATATAGACGAGGAGTGGACTAGGTTGTATTTAAAAAGTTTTGTGGATATATATACAATAAATATGTAATTAATAGCTTACAAAATTAGGTTACAGGGGTAGAGGTGAAATAAATGGAATTAGATCAAACATTTTAATGGCATTGAAATAGAAAGGTAGTATATAATGGTTACCTTTGGTCACTGTGACCAAAGAGGAGCCATGTCTATACATCTGAATGAAACAATATTATTTTGTTGTTTAGTATACAAACAAAATTTGTTTCCAACATCATCACGCTATTTGTTTTTACTAAATTTGTTGGAAGAAAAAAAACTCAAACGTCAAACCGGTTAAGCCGGAAAACCAGATAGTTTAGCTGAGTTTTTCAATTCTTGATTCAGCCCACGGCAGACCCGTATAGTTTGGGCTAAAGTAAAATTCAGCCCATGCAAGTATGATTTAGACATCAAACTGTAGGAGGGATGAATCAATGCAGGCCCAACTTTCTTTCTTTCTTATTTAATTTAAATTTTGATTAATTCAGAAACTATACACTATCAACTTTTGGATTTGAAGGAGTAACTACATCTACATGATGCATATTTTGAAGAAGGAATTACAACTACTTAACAATATAAATGAGATAACGTTAGGCTATCTAACTTAAGTACCAAATTGAGCAAAACAAATTAACATACTAAAAACAGTAGATATGAAAATAAATTATGAGAACCAATTTTAAAGAGGAATTTATTTGAATATGCTTAGATACTCACATATAACTTAATTAATGTAAGAAAAAACTTATTAACATTCAGATTTTTAATAAATTAATAAAATTTAACTGTGTAAAATAAATTCACACATAACTTAAAGAGGAATTTATTTGAAATTCACATATAAATTCACAATTTTAAAGAGGAATTTAGTTGAATATGCTTAGATACTCACATATAACTTAATTAATGTAAGAAAAAACTTATTAAACGTTCAGATTTTAATAAATTCACATATAAATTCATAATTTTAAAGAGGAATTTATTTGAATATGCTTAGATACTCACATATAACTTAATTAATGTAAAAAAAAACTCATTAAACGTTCAGATTTTTAATAAATTAAAATAGATAAAATAAAAAATAAAATAAAATAAAATAATAGAATAAGGAGAGCAAGCCTAGTGGATAGATAGAGCAGAGAGCCCACTTCACAAATAATCCAAACGAGAATCTCAAACCGAACGGCGGCGACGGAAGGAAGGAAGGAAGGAGAGGTGATTTCAAATTCTGGTAACTTCCGAATCATCAGCTTTCAATCTCTATCTTCTCCGTTTCGTTCATTGTATTCCTTAATGTTGATTCGATCCTTATCTCCAATCTCTAGCAATGGAGTCCACCCCTGAAGAGCTCACCAACAACAGATCCCCAGAGCCTTCGGAATCTGGTATCTCCGATCCGATCCATTCTCAGCTTAAAATTGTTTGCCTAACATCGTGAATCGGATCCGTATTTTGAGCTGATGATTGATTGATTGATTGCTATTGACTTTTTTTAGACTCTGTGGAGAAGCCAACGCACGTTCGTTTCCTTGTATCCAATGCCGCAGCTGGCTCCGTCATTGGGAAAGGAGGCTCCACCATCACTGAGTTTCAGGCCAAGTCCGGGGCCAGGATCCAGCTCTCGCGTAACCAAGAGTTTTTCCCTGGGACTACTGATAGGATTATCATGATATCCGGATCGGTTAAAGAAGTTGTTACTGGACTCGAACTTATCCTTGATAAATTGCACAGTGAGGTAGGTAGATAGACTCGTTCCCCGCCGTGAGATTTTGGGGGCCTGGATACGATTTAATAAAGATTTCAATAGTTTGGAGGCTTTAAAATTTTTATTCCACAAATTTGGGGGCATGAGGCGAATGTTTCATCCGGGTTGGCTCAGGACTGGCCATGCATTTGTATTTCATGTTTTATATATTGTGAGAGTTGTTTTTGACTTTTTTTTTTTTCTATTTGATTGTTTAGCTTCATGCTGAAGATGGTAGTGATGTTGAGCCTAGGAGAAGACTGAGACTTGTGGTTCCTAATAGTTCTTGTGGAGGCATTATTGGTAAAGGAGGGGCCACCATCAAGTAAGTTTGTAACTGCTCATGTTATTGAATTGTTTCCATGCTTTGAGAGTACATACTTTGTGACAGGTGCAAAGAGTTTTCTTACCAATTATATTAATATTTAATTGGAGAATTTCTCAGAAAAGCTGAGAGACTTTTCGATTAAATATTAATATAGTTGGTGAGAGATTCTGGTGAGAAACTCACCGATGCATATGCCCTTAGTTTGAAGTATTAGAGTTTGAAGATTTAAAATATGGCATTGCATTTTTTGTTTTGTTTAGGAATATTGAATTTAGTAGTAGTACTGGTTTCATTAACCGTTAAGACGTATTTTTTCTGTTGACACAGGTCATTCATTGAGGAATCTAAAGCTGGTATTAAGATATCTCCTCTGGATAATACCTACTATGGGTTGAGTGATAGGCTAGTCACATTGTCTGGAACCTTCGAGGAGCAGATGCGGGCTATTGATTTGATTTTGGCTAAGCTTACCGAAGATGATCATTACTCCCAGAATGTGCATTCTCCATATTCATATGCAGGTATATCAACTCACTACTAGATTAGTTAAGTTTGTTTATCTCCTTGAAGTTTCTTTTGTTGTATGTCTTTGATTGCATTTCAATTATCCATGTGGGAAAAGCTATAAAGTAAATGGTTAGATCTTTTTGGGACTATTCATTAAGTTTTTCTAAATTATTTTTCATATGAAAAAAAAAGACTGTTTAGTTACCACACTGGGTCATTGTGGACAATCTAAGTGCGTTTGATTAGAATAGCATTTTCTACAGAATTATAGATAATCAGATGCCAACTTAGGTGTTAATGGGTTTAGTAATGAATTTTAGATTGTATGATGCTTGTATCTTGTGGAGCCTTTTTGTCTTGTAAGTTCCTTTTAATTCGGCATTTTAGGTCTTTTCAACTCTGGTTTTCATGGTCTTCCATATGCGTATGTACTTCCTTCTGTAGCAACAGCGGGATACAATTCAGTTAACTACGCACCCAACGGTTCTGGAGGCAAGTATCAAAACCACAAGGTTAGTCTCATGGTTACTGCTATGGATAGTGTGGTGTATTAATTTGCAGATATATGAATGAATGTTGTGGTCTTTCGTTTTTTTTTTTTTTTTTTTTTTTATCATTTCTTAAGCGGTGTGTTTTGGTATATATTCCAGGAAGAAGCTAGTACAACAGTGACAATGGGTGTGTCGGATGAGCATATAGGATTGGTCCTTGGCCGTGGAGGAAGAAACATCATGGAAATCACTCAGATGACAGGTGCCAGAATAAAAATATCAGACCGAGGCGATTTCATGTCTGGAACCACTGACAGGTAAAAGCTAAGTTCATTGGAGGGGAGTTGTAATCGAATCTCTCATGTCTAAACCTTGTTAAATGGCAAAATAAAATGACAGGAAAGTGAGTATCACAGGGTCACAAAGAGCAATCCAACAAGCTGAGACGATGATAAAACAAAAAGTTGATTCAGCCTCAGAGAGAGCCACCGAATAGAGTATCCATCATTGGTTCCTATCTCTTGTCTGTTTTATTTATTGGTTTGAGGCTTTAAGATGAAGTCTTTTGAGTGAGGCAGAGAATGTTCTTTAGGATCTTTGTTTCTTCTTTCGTTTTTTTTTTTTGGATCTTGACATTATACAATGTTTGGAGTTAGATGTGCTATTTTCATAATAACTTTATTTCATTTTGTTGAAGTTTTGTTGTAACAACCCATAACATTGCATTTGCTGTTTTCATATATTTTTTGTGTTCTTATTTGTATTTAAGTTTTGACGCTCAAAGCTAGAAACTGTAAAGAGAACTCAAGCTATTGGGCAGCAAAGCACTGCCAGACTGAAGTCTACATAATTAGAGAGGTACAAACACTTACAAAAGTTTTTCCCCATACGATTCAACTTTTGATGCTATTACAGAGCAGAGACTATGGTTCCTATTTTGAAGCTAACATAAAGTAAGAGAATCCAAAAACACATGAAGATAAACATAGCTCTTGTTGCTGTAGTTCCTCCAGTCTTGCTTTGGACCAAGCCGAGAGACAGGACTACGTTGAGGTTACCGTTCTTGTCATATGACCAGCCCATACTGCTCTCCGCCGCTAGAGTTGTCATGTTTGATATTCTGATCATACCTGCAGTAACGTGAACCGAACCTGAAGATTGCGCTGCGTGTAGCCTGATTGCAGCTTCCTTTGTTTGGAACTGGGAAGAAGCAAATGAAGGTGGAGCAAACATGTGGCTGCCCTTTTTGAGGAAAGGGTGCTTTGAAGCTGCATGATTTAGTTTCAGAAGAGTTAGAATCTGTCATCAAATGATTTGTTTGAAGAGGAATGTATGAACATCTACCTGAATCCAAGTCAGTGACATCTGCATCTTGTTTTGAAGAAGATCCTTCGCCACTTTCCTTCTCCTTCTCCAGTTCTTCAGGGGAAGGCTGCTGATGTAAGAGTGAGTTAGAAAGGATTCAACAAATAAAGAGAAACTAAGCAAGTCAGAAGCATAGAAGCTTACTTTCTGGTCGAGTCCTTCTTCAGATCCCAACAATTGAGAAACATCAAGAGACCAATTCTGAGCATCCTCATCGTCAAAGAAGTTAAGATAATCTTCAAAGTTAAAATCATCTTCGATGAATGGCTCTTCAGGCATATAGCTGGCATCATCAGTAGGAATGTCACCGTAGCAAGTATCAGCCACAAACACATTATCGTTGGAAGCTTCCAGATTCACTGCCTTCTCATCTTCCACACCACAACCAATTTGTTCACCGGGAAACAGAGAACAAGGCTGAATGCTACCGTCCCGGATAATAGGCTTCTGCTCCTCCTCCTCCTCCTCCTCAATTGGTTGTTCAAAGTCCACAACATAGTTTCCACAGTCTTCATAGTTTCCTGATTCAACGTTATTGCTTGATTCTCCAGGACAGTAATTACTCTGAACAGGAATGGCATCATAAACCACCAGACTCTCAGGCTTCTGCAACACAAAAGAAATGCCATGAATGAATCTTAACCATAAGATAATGTAGAAATGTATGTTATCATCATCATCAACAAGCCAAAACCTAAGCTAATTAACACACATCCCTAATCAACTATCATATTCCATATCTGTAACCACATCAAAAACTTCATACACAAACCTCGAGATAAACATCATCATCAACACCCAATCCTTCACTGAGAGCCTCTTGTTCAGGTGCAAACGTCATTGTATCCTCTTCCCACTCCTCCTCAAGACAAGGAGCACCGTACTTATCCCCTGTACCACTCTTCTGGAACACCCTACACAGCACAAACGCATCCTACACAAAACATACTCAACAACTTTGAATCCATTCTCATAAAAGTAGAAAGAAGAACACTCAAACGAATCTTATTTACTTGTGGGGCACCAGCAATCTTCAACTCATCATCAGTAAGCCTATACTCATGCATAACCCAATTACTCCTCTCGCCACGTGGAGCTCGACCTTTATGATAAACAAGCGTCTTCTTCATCCCTACAACTCTCGTCCCATTACGAATCTCCCTATCCTTCCCTGTAGTCTTCCAATAGCCTCTCTCAGTGGCACGATTCGTCTTGGAGCCGTTGCTGTACTTCTTATCGAGCATGCTGAAGAAGTACCACTCCAAGTCTCTGCCTTTAAGCTTCGACTTGTCTACAAACACAATCGAATCAAAACCTAATTTGAAGATTGAGCTAAACCCAATTCGAGTCCTAACCTGGTAGGTCCCAAGGCTCGGATTTGTAGACATCGGCGACGGAGATGGCGTCGAAGTTGAAGGGCTTGTTGCAGACCTTGCGCTTGAGGTAGTAGCGGACGAGTTCTTCGTCTGTAGGGTGGAAACGGAACCCGGGAGCGAGTGAGGTTGCTGAGCCGCGACCCATTGATCGGTGAGCAAGAAAGCTCCAAGCTTTATGGATAATTCAGATTTGAGAAAATTAGGGTTTTCAGAAGAAAGAAATGAGAAACAGAGAGACGATCACTGGTATATATTAGTATATATTACGACATTATTTTATATATTCACTTTTAGTTATTGGTTTCTATTATGGGCTTATTGGCTGAGTAGCCACAAAAAAAAAAGAAGTCAAGGGAATGGACAAGATTTTGACGTAATGTATTCCTTCGCTTTTTGCTTGCTTTTCTGCCGGTTATGTCCTTCTACATAAGAAGTTACCGGTTCCAACTCATGAAGAAAACAACGTGGTGATTTTATGTCCTTAATAATAATGACACACTTTAGAAAGCGCGTTGGTAAATCATATTCAAAGACAAAGGAATGAAAACATGGAAAGAAACGAATTGATGAAAAGCTTAAGTGTGAAAGAAACAACGGTGTTTAACGGAAAATGCAAAAATGTAGTTCCATACCATATATGTTACATAGAATAGTATAAGTTCAAATATATGGAAGACATTTCCATTCGACATGACTAATGTAGAATAGAACCCTGTTTGTAATTTAGTAATATAATCACGAACAAAGACAGTGGAGTATTTACGGGAATAAATTTATAATGGCCATGAAAAAAAAGGTAATCTACCCTATGGCGACTGTGTACGTAATCCTATAAGACACATTTATAATTATTAACTTACACATATATACTTTAGCATATGAAATTAGATTTACAATGATACGATACTACTCAAACTAGTATGGAATGCTTGCAATCTGTATAGAATATACATTAGCTTGGGTTTAGTGTTTACTGTCCCCATTAACTTTGTATTTCATGTTGTTCATGAGGACTATAAATACATGTCTCCAGTATTATGGAAGGTAGATTGGGGTTTATATTTCCCTAACTTGGGTTTAGTGTTTACTGTCAAGTATTCTGTTACCATCCCATTAGTTTTTTATTTCATGTTGGTCAAACATGGATCGACTGTGTACATAGTACCATTTTAAATAGTACGGGTTTAATAGAATAGATGCATTCTCGTAATAGATTGTGCAATTGTATACGTAACCCTATAAGACATATTTATAATTATTAACTTACTCATTTATACTTTAGCATATGGTATAGTTCGCCGCTAAATAAAATAGTATACTTTGATTTTTTTTATTAGTAGTTGTTAAATGAGAATTAACCTTCTTTGTAATCCTTAGAAACATAAGACGGTCTACTATCACTTTATTTAGTTTAAACATTGATTGTGTCAATGGTTTCTATTTCTAAGTTGGGTTTAGTGATTTAGTTCATTAGTTTATTTCTAAATTTTTCAGTGTTGCTGCTCTTTCAATTAGAATTGGATTTACAATGATACTATTTTACCCAAATTAGTATGGAACGCTTGCAATCAGTATAGAATATACGTTTCTTTATCTTCTATTTTGCCGTTTCATTTCACGCGCTTCCAAAATTCTTTTATTGTTACTATGGGTCACAAAATCACCACGTCGTTTTCTTTATATGAAGGCTAATAGAATGATAATAGAATACTTGACAGTAAACACTAAACCCAAGTTAAAGAAATATAAACCCCAATCCACCTTCCATAATACTGGAGACATGTATTTACAGTCCTCATGAGCAACATAAAATACAAAGCTAATGGGGATGGTAATAGAACACTTGACATTAAACACTAAACCCAAGTTAGGTAAATATAAACCCCAAAACATAGGCAAACCAAACCTTCGGGTAATTAAATCCACCGCTTATAATACTAGAGGTATGTATTTACATGCCTTATGGGTAACATGAAATACGAAGCTAACGGGGATGGTAATAGAACACTTCTCACTACACACTAAACCCAAATTAGGGAAATATAAAATGTAATACATAGGCAACCCAAACCTACAACAAATTAAATCCACCTGCCATAATACATGAGTCATCTATTTACATTCCTCAAGAGACATGAAATATGCAATGGGTTAAGACATAGTATAATACATAGTATAGTATATAAATAGTATGGTATATAAATAGCAACGCCTACACATCAGATATGAACCCTTCTCCCCAAATTGGTTTTCCCACGAAAGCTAAGCTTATGTAGCATTACAAATTGGTTTTCCCACGAAAAGCCACCAGAGTTCGAAGTCCTTCTCAAGAATCAACTGTCGTGCAAGAAAATAATGAAGAAGCATAACAGAGAAGGTATAGGACCCCATCTGCAAGACTTGTCCAAACTGTGATGCATTCAACATCGCCAGGTCCTCATCCTCTAATGCATTTTTTATCACTTCAGTCCAACGAAGATTGAATTAGTTGTTAATTCTTTTCTTGCCAGTGGATTCAAAGCATGTCTCTAACAATCTACATAGAAGGCCTAACTCGTTCATACCAAACCTGTAGAATGAAATAAGAGGTGGGAATTATAATATTAAATATAGAAATGAGGTAGCACTCAAAATAGAATAAGTATAGTTATCAGATGGAAATGAATAAGATATAAAACTATGATTTCATATAAGATAGAATAATGTGAAAGTATAACTTTCTTATATTCCATGTGACAGATACTATTCCACAAAATAATCATTATTCCACAATAAGTGTGCTATATACATATAAACATAATAAGTGCGCTATATACATATGTGGACTCAGCTCGTGCAGATACTATTCTACAAAATAATCACTATTTTTACACTATGTACTATCCATCACTGATACAAAATCCCAATTTCAAGGATAAGAAAGAAGAAGAGCATCAGAGGGAAACACAACCGATTTTAAATTGTAGAAGTCAATTTACCTACCAGGTCTGACATTCACCATAGAAAAGATTGTATATTTATCAGTGACAGAGACAAACAAGTATAATGCTAGAAAAACAATGATATTCTATGTAATTCAAAAGGCTGACAGACTAAACAAAACGAGCAAACGCACAAAGCATAAATCAAAATGACTATACAATAAATACGTTACAAACAAAGAAATACCAGACAAGAAAAGCAGAACAGCAAGTGATACTACCTTAAGTGAAATAGTTCAATTCGATACGAATACTATTTCATTTCAAATGGACTCGAGTTTATAAATATCATACTATGTCTACTTAGTGAGCATTTGTAAGCTGTGATATTCTACACATCTTCCCCTAAATTACTACACTACTTATTTTGCAGCACTGACACAAAGATAATTCAAATTAAAGGAACTCTCACACAACTCGTAAAAATCTAAACCTTCAATCAAATTGGCAAAGCCCGATGAGAGGGATTAATTCTGTAAACGGTATCGATGGTATGCAACAGAAACGATGATACTATTCTAAATGGAATATATGAATTAGATAAGTATACTATTACATCCCAAATGGAATGGAGGTTTTAAATTAGATAAGTATACTATGAGATGAGCCCAAATAGAAGAAAATAAACACAGAGGAAGCAAAAACGAAGAGAATCGACGGAAACAAGGGAGAATTTACAAAAATTTCAGAGATCTAAGAAGAATCGAGTTTGTGAAGTTGGATAGGAAGGATGTGTTACTAACCGCCGCTGAAACTCTAACGCAGAACTCTAACGCGAAACCAAACGCCGAACACGATTGAAAGGAAGCACGAAGAAGATGGAAAAGATGTCGATTGAAGGTAGAGAGGGGGGGATTTGGAGCAAATCGGTTCCGGAAAGCACTCGACCTCGAAAAATTATCAACAAAAATGAAAAGGGAATTGTGAATAGAGGTAAGACACGAGATACTTTTTATGCAGTTAAAAATTTATTTTTTAATTAATTTTGGTAGCAGGTTGGCCGGTTGAGTTTAAAGGGTATTACAGTATTAATATGTATATATAACTCCGTGTATAGAAACGTTAGGGAAAATAGCTATTATGTGTATTATGGTTTTTTTCATGTCCATAGGCTCCAATTCCCCTTCTATTATTAGCTGTTTTTTTTTATACAGTTAAAGATTAATATTAGAAAAAACATTATAAATTACCACTGAAAATTTATATCAAATGATAGCACATAGCAAATGTTTAGTGATTTTTTTTTTGTTTCTGGACAACTAGTAAATGTTAGTGAATTAAAATATTTTTTTTTCATTTCGAAAGAAATGATGTTTAAGAGAATTTTTGATGTTTTAATATGTAATATGATTTAATATTTTTATGAGATTTAATTGTATTAAAATATGTGTAACTAATGTTATTTTTTAATTTATTTTATAATTAGTTGAATAGCTGTTAATTTATATCTTAATGATATGTTTTCAATAAAAATAATTTTCTAGTAATTATTATACATTGGCTTAATATGATGATGATGATGTTCCCTTATGGAGGCAGGATGAGAATCGGTTTGCTAGTATGTTTTCTACTAAGAAGACATGGTTGTATATGCGTCAGGCGCAGCCAGTTTGCGACTGGATTAAGGGAGTTTGGTTTCCCCAATCTACTCCTAAATACTCCTTCATGTTATGGGTTGCAGTTAAGAATAGGCTCCAAACTTGTGATAGAATGCAGAAGTGGAATATTACATTGGATACGTCTTGTGTATTATGTGATGAAGCGCAGGAAACTTGTTGGCATCTCTTCTTCAAATGTCGCTACTCAAGTAAGGTGTGGAAGGAGCTTATTGGAGGGATTATGAAGGAGAGATTTACGGTTGAATGGAATGAGATACTTAATGTGATCTCCCGGACAAGATCAAGCTTCACAGCTTCGGAGTTATTCATTATTCGATATGTTTTTCAGGCTCTGGTGCATAGTATATGGAGGGAGAGGAATGGTCGCAGACATGGTGAGCAACCAAAGGAAGAGAGAGTGCTGATCAAATGTGTTGATAAGCTGATTCGATTGAAGCTGCTTGCAGTCAAAGGGAAGGGGAAGAAGTATCTTGAAGATGGGTTAAGTACTTGGTTTGGCTCTAGAATATAGATATGAAGGGCTGTAGTTTTTATTTTGAGTTTCTCTATTGATTTCATCATCAAAAACAGTTGCACTAGATGTAATAGCAGTTTTGATTGAATAAATTTTACATTCATTCAAAAAAAAAAAAACAAAATAAGGAAATTACTTGAATGTTTTTGTGTGAAAGAAAAAACATTAATAAGCGTTACAAGAACTTCAAACATCGATTTTATCATCACTTGCAACAGCTTAAACATTAGACAACTGATTTATAACCAAGGATACATAAACTCAGGAGTCCTATGATTCCAAATCTTGTAGAGACCTCTTTCCACGGCTAACCATGTCACGTTTTTCTTAATCCCATCGTTATCCCGTTTTGAATTATAAGCTTCGAATTTCTGGTAATTCTGGAATTCATATCCATGCATTAACTCACATCTAAAGACTGTCGCATGAAAAACAGCATCGTTGAATCTCCAATGTTGTTCTTGCCCATTCATTAAGTATTGAACCCCTAGATCGTCGTTTCCTGAATAGCAATGGACTCTGAGCTTGGTCCTCTTTTGGAACTTGTTTATGATCTCAAACAAGTTTTTCCCAAACGTGTATTCAACACAAACCCCTAAAACAATTAGAGCAATTATGAAACGTTTCATTTTCTACTTAATTTTGTGTTTAAGATTTTTGAATGTGTTTTTTTTTCGGTCTTTTCAAAATTTGAGATTTTGATGTATTTATACAAGTTTTAGTATATATCTCTTTGGAGGTTATGCGTTACAAGATCTGTCTTTCTCTTCTGTTATAAACGTTGGAAATGTTAAATATATTGTTAATCTACCTGTAATGTTGGACACTGATTATCTTTTGATCTATTATAGTCTTGATTATCTTATGGCGGTTACTTTTTACTATAAACTGGTCTAAGTTCAATGTATAGTATACCAAATATATACTAAAATTGAATATACAGACAATAACTTAAACACAAATATATGAATGCATGCACTATTTGTATATCTTTTTTTTTGGGTCATTTAAAAAAAAATCATTTTTTTTGGGTCAACAAAAGCTTTTACAGCTAATTTTAATACTCTCCAAAAATATCGTAGAGGTTTTCTGTACTATAACTTATCTGTTTCTGTTTCTGTAGAAAACAAAAGGATCCGTTACTTTATTTTCAAAACTAGAACATAAAAAGTACTATATCTGAAGGAGGCGAATGATTAAATGTGGGTTTGGTGTCGTAATTCACGAATATAAAAACCACGAGCTAAGAAGTCTGCCATATATATAAATACTCATTGTTTCAAATCAACATTTGTAAGTTTTATTTAGCAAAAAGAAAAAAAGAAAGTGTTGAAAATTCACGAATATCAAATTAACTATTATAAATAGAAAAGAGAACTTTTGGTACAACTGCCAAAAAAGAGAGGAAGAAATAAAACAACAAGACTCGAGCCATGTCATGCCCTTTTCATGAACTTAATTTAGTTTTTTTTTTAAAGATTTTTTTGATCCAAAGTATACATGAACATGATATCAATTTTATACAATCGAAACTAACAAAGTGATTAAATTTCAGTATTCCTCTTAAAAAAGACAAAACAGAAAAAAGAATCTCACAAGTCTTTAACAAGCGAAGAATCGGTTATACAAACAATAAACGTTTGATATACAAACCAATTTTTTTTCTTAAGATTATGGTTTATAATATATTAATAATAAATCAGTAATGGCAATCCACCGAAGTAGGAGGAGACAAGACAAGACACTTTGGTTCATCTCTTTGCTTTGTCTGTTGATGTTCTTGTTCATGTTTTTGCTTAAAACCTAAGCTGAATCCGTTGACCATATTCTCATCTTCCAGTTCCAGTGCGGGTAGATTCAGATCCAAATCCAATGACACCACCATCTTCTTAGCTCTCTTTGTCGATATTTGATCGAACGACATCGAAGACAATGATAACTCCGTGTTGGCTGCAGCTAAGGCCACCGTCACAGTGGGAGCAACAACAACCGCGCCTCTATGCCGTCTCATGTGGCCACCTAAGGCTTGTCCTGACGTAAACTCGGCTCCACAGATTCCACATTTATGAACCTTGTTGTTACCTGCCTTACCGTACACGACAAGCGATCTATTCTTGTTGTTATTGTAAATAGTTGTGGTTGTGGCGAGTGAATCATTTTCGTATATGTTCTTCTTGAGGTGCTCAAGGTTGGAGTAAAAGGAGGTGGCCTTAGGTTTTTTGTGGCTAGCTCTATGGCCACCTAAAGCCTGAAAAGAAGAGAAGGTCCGGTCACATGTTTTGCACTGATAAACATAGTAACCAGCTTTACCGCCACCGTTAGATGAAGAAGTCTCTAGGAACCTCCTGCTGCTAAATTTATACGTCTTATTGTTGTATGTTGTTTCGTGGTTAGGTATCTTGAGCTGTGGAAGAGAGTGGCCTCGGGAAAGGAGGATCAAACAACTGGCTATGTCTAGATCTTCCTCGTCTTCTTCGGCCTTTAATGTTGGGTTGTTGTTAGAGGACCAAGAGGCTGACGAAGATGAAGACGTGATAACACCATCCTTCTTGTGGTTCTCCACATTATTGCCTAAGGCATTTTCCTTGGAATCAAGATCAGTGTATTCCTCTTCAATGTCGTGTGCGTGGCACGAAACTATAGGAGGAGAGCTAGAGAAAGGAACAGGGGATTGTGGACGTTGTCGCTTTGTCCTCTTTCCTTTAAGGATCAGTGATTGCTCCTTTGAGGCTGCTATCGCCTCTTCAAACGCTTCCATCAAGATCAAGATATAAAGATTAACACAGGAGACGAGGATTTTTGTTAGTGTTGATAATGAAGAGATGAATAAATAGTAATGTGTTAAGAGGAAGATGTGTGTGAGATGGAGAGAGATGTGTGGAGAGATGGATACATAAATAGTGAGTGATATAGGAAGAGAGGAGTCAAAGAGAGTCACCACACGTATATAACAAAAATATATGTGAAAAAAAACTTTTTAAGTGTGTGAATATGTTTCGACTTGTCTTTTTGTAGCCTCTTAAATTTTAGTACTTCTGTTATTGTCTCTCTTTTACCATTTGCCCAACTTGGCAAACTGATCACAATACAATTAGATAGATAGAAAGAGAGAGAAAGAGTGTGTGTAACCATCTGAAACAATAAATGTGTATTTTTAGACAGTCTGTATAGTATAATATATGTTTGTTCCACTTCATTTTCCGTTTTCTTACTCCGTATAACGGTTTATTTTTGGTGTGATCACATATCAAATAGCTTGGTTAGTTTTTTTTGTTTAAATTAGTTTTCACTTTGATGAGAGCATTTTAACAACTCCTAGGCATCACTTCAAAATAGACATTGCAAGATAGGTTATCACAAAACATACATTACGCTTGTAGTTTTAATTATATAAAATATTTATAACTTTAAATGACTTTTTCTATTTAAAAAAAAATATAATCTGAGATCATTTGTAGTTTGTATCTCTCCTTGTAAATGTCGATATACTGTTATTAAAGTCGTGTTAAGTTTTAATTGGTTGTCTTCAAGAGAGATTTGAGACAATAAGTACTGGAAAATAGTAAATAAATATTTATTTCTCTAGTGATATCAATCGAACCGGTAAAAAATCTCCAGAATCTGTTAAAATGATCGAATATTTCCACCATAAAACTATAGAAATTTCACTTACATATATATAATATTAGTTTCTCATACAAATATATATCAATACTATTAAAACTGAAGGGCCTTTTTTTAGGTGTCCTTGGAGTTTTGAATTATTTACAATCTCATGCCACTGAATTATTTTTAAGCTATGATTTCAATTAAATTTTTTTTTTGTTTTTTTCATAAATAGCAGATAACCATCTCCTATTTCCATGTAATCTTTTTACAGATTCATGCCAGAAATTATCTTTTAATATTAATTAAACTATATAGAAATTATTATTCACCACCAAATCGTAGGACATTATTTACCTTAAATAAATATACATTGAACCACTTAGTTATTGCATCACATTACAGCTGAACAAACAAAGCTAGAATAGTCAATTTTCGTTTATGATTAAAATACTAGGGAAAAATACTACCACCACATTACATTTTTATTTTATTACTAATTATTAATACTATTTATTTGAATTGAGCATGAGAATATTCTCTATCAATACTAAACAACGTATTATGCTTTGCATTTCCCTTAATAAAGCAACAATTAATAATTCCTAACTAACCATGAATACTTCACACGATACAAAAGAAAAAAACTAACTCATCTATGAAGGGGATTTTCATAAAAGAGTCAAGAAAATTCTCATAAACAAGTCAAGATCTATGAAGGGTGATTTTCATAAATGAGTCAAGAAATTCTCTATCATATCATTGAGGTTAGTGTACAACTGCTTTGGATTTATTGGTAGTCTCTTAGGAATAAATAAGGAGATTGATTGCTTATAAAAATAAGGACTATCTTTTCAAGAAAAGGGGGGAACCTGGTTTCTAATTAGCATTTTATTTGCAAGTGCTTGGAATTAATGGAATTGGTTTGGGGTTTTATTTCAAAATTTACCGTTGTCTTCCATGTCTGCTGTGTGTTTACGATTTATTGCAGAAACTCTTATCAACTCTCCACATTGTCATCAGTGCATATTGCATATCCAGTAGACAAGGCTCAGGACAGGGTATACATATGGATTTTAAAAGGTTAAACGTTTCTTTTCCAAGTCAGACGGTCCAAAGTAAGTGCAAGGTCTTATTTTTATTCTGATTTGAGGTTTCATTCTGGTGTAATGTCTTTGTATTTATTTTGGTTCTCTTGTGTTTTTAAAAACTATAGATACACAGGTCTTGGTCTAAATGTATTCAAGGTTATAGCGAGAAAAAAAATAGAAACGCCCATTTTCTTCTCCGTCGTTGCGGTTAGTAAGTCAATTACAAACTCTTTTTTTCTTACAAACTCTTTTTTGTTATGAATACGGTAAACTTTTCAAGGTTTCAACAGATTTCTTAATTGCTTCAGTATGAGTTAGTTTCTTCTCAAATAAAAATTATATTTCATATAATTATTTAAATATATCGAATGTAATCGATTTTTTGGGATATGTGTAACAGATAATTACCATCTTCTTAATACGATAATAGATAATACATGTAGAAACCATGTTTACAATAATCATCTCATAAATTAAACCCACCAATTTCGGAAGTTGCCTAAAAATCTAACCTGTGGTTATGGAAAATGCAGTAACTTCAGCATATGTGACTTACATAGAAAATCCGGAACATTAACTTTCAGCATATTCGATTAATATATCTTTTAAGCATTTTGGGAATATTTCAAAAGATCTAGGGGCCCAAAATTAATTGACAAATCTACAAAATTGTGTACATCCTAAACTAATTGACTTACTTTATAAATATTCCTGGTCCATCGATTGATTATATTGTTAATCAATATTTGACAAATTTTAACCAAATGTTGATGGGTCAAGTAGGAAAACAAAATTATTAGAGAACATTTCACTGCCCATTACTAATAACATTCTTATTTTATCCAAACCCAAATTATAAAACACATTATAATCAATTTAACCTCATTGAATCAAAAGTTTAATTAGTATAAAATGTAGAAAGATGTTAGTATATATTAGTTAATTAATAATAATGTTCTAAGAAAAAAATTATTTTTTGAAAAAAAGACTGATAATACGGGTGGACATTCGGGTATTCATTTGCGTTTGGTTCATGTCTATTCGGGTTTTGGATATTCTAAGTTAAACATATCAGCCCCATTCATGTATTTATAAATTTTGGTTCGGATCATTGCGGATTCGGTTTGGGTTTGGATAGCCCGGATAAATTATTTTTAAAAAAATTAAATTCATATATACTTTAAATTTCTCAAAATCTAAAAATAAAATAATATATTAAATATAAATTAAAATAATGTATGCCAAAATACATAAACCTAATATATAAATTGGTTTGGCTTGAATATTTGAATAGAATTAATTTATATTTTAAGTATAATTGGTGTTTTGATTATTGATTAGCTATTTTTATAATTATTTTTAATATATATATTTTCAGTTATTTTAGGCAACTTCAAAATATCTTATATACTAAATATTTTTATATATTAAATTTTAGGATAATTAATATATTTAAGTATATAAATCTGATTCGGATATATTCAGATATCCGAAATATTTCAAGTTGAAACGGATTTAGTTCCGATTCTCTAGATACCAAAGTTTTGAACATGTTCGGATATTTAACCAATTTTAGTACTGTTTTGGTACTACTTTTTCTGATCGGATCAGATTCGAGTCAATTTTTCCGATTCCGAATTTTTCCATAGCCCTAACTAATATAATTGTAAATCATATAGTTTTTTAAAAAAATATAAAGCTTTAATTTATAGAACTAAAAACTATTAAAATATTTCCAAAGTAGTTTATTATGAGTATAAAATCCCACATTTTAGAAATACCATCTTTAAAATTCATATTTATTTTACGAACATACAAAATTTACACGATTAAATATATGATTGTATTATAAGTATTTTTAACACACATAATGCTATACTCGATCAACTTTTATATTGCTTTCGTATGAAATTATTTCGAAAAAATAACCCCGCGCTTTTAAAGCGCGGGTCAAAATCTAGTAGAATATTAAAATACCAAAATAAAAGAGATAAATAGAAATGCATATCACAAATAAACACATGTTGGCGTGTGTATGTGCAGAAAAGGTATATACGGATTCCGTTAATGCATGGATGCATGATGTGAAGAGCACCCACTCCACGTCAAGAATATTACCAAGTAACAAGCAATCAACAAGTGCAATTCATATCTTCAGTAGTTATATTTATATTATAAACTTTCTCAAAAAGTTATTATATTTGTAAAGTTATAAAAAGTTATTATATTTGTTTATAATATACCCCTTAATCAAAATCTATAATTATCCTCTCCGTACTTAACATTTTGTGCAATATCATAATTTGTCCATGAATTGTTTTCTTATTTACGTAATATTGTAATAAATAAATAAAACTGAATAACTTCTTTGAAAATGTTATATGTATACGTATACGTAAAGAATCATTAAATTACATTAAATTGATATGGCATTAATTGCAGTGTCATCAAAAATAAATATATTGCATATATGGTTTCAGATTAAACAAAATCATTATTAAGCCCATAAATAATCATAACAATAAATAAATCCAGAATATTATTTTGAGTTAATAGATTTAAATAATATTACAGAGTATAACTGACCAACTAATATCAACTATACATTTGTATATATTAAAAAACAACATATATGGCTTTCAAATATACAACTTAATTAGATTATGAAACATTTGTACGATCATATATGCGAGGACATCTTTCGTGTCTCAAATATTATATACTAGTGGTCTTAATTTATAATTTGTTTTATGATTTTAGTAAAGAAGATATTTTAAAAAATATGAAAATGAAAATATGTTGAAAGAGAGTAATATTTTTCTATCCATTTGATAGTAGTTAACGACCGTAATGTATTACTTTATTTTGAAGTTGCTTAGATCAAAGAAAAATAACATAAGTGGTTGTGACTAATTGATTCAATTTATAAATAGTTGATAGTTGCAACAAAACAAATTTAGTTGAAATCTTATACATAAAGTAAAGTTAATGTTTGAAAAGAAATAATGTAAATGCATATCTTTGTTTTTTTATTATCTTGTTTGAAGGAAGATAATAAATTGTTTCATCCTCTTAAAATAGTAACAATCACTTTGTCGATGTCAACAATGTGGCAATTTGTTTTTAGGGCTGAGGGGGTTCATTGTAGTCGTATTGGTTAAATACTTTGTCTTCAAAAGGATCATGAATCAGTACGTGAATTCTTAATCGTGCTCCACCATTGATCGGACTTGATCTCACTATTTTCTTAGGATAGTTTATCCAAATATTCTTTTCCCTCTTTAAATTTCTTCTGCACAAAATTAATATACCATAAAGATACGGACTGTTGCCATAGTTCCCATTTGCGGATTGGTGAAGATGGTTGAGTCGTTTGATAGATTTGTAGTGAAAGAAATACTGATTAAACCCATCAATGTAATGTGTTGATTCATCATTCCGAGTGGCTCCGCCGCAATTAAGTTAGGAAAGCTCATACTTGTACCGCAAGTAAATGAATTTTTAAGTATGAAGGTTAGGGGTTGTAACTATGTCTTATAGAGGTGAGCTTAAGTCTGTAACATTTTGTTTTAAGGACCATTTATTCCCAGGGGTTTTATTTTATTTTCTTAGCTAATGGTTTCTAATGAACTGACTGTATTCATTTTTCTGAGTTGTTAATTTATATCAACACTATTATATATTTAAATCAACGTTGAACCTTTTCAATATAAAACTATTATTTAGATCTGGTTAAGTACTCTTATGGCATAACTAACCAACGATACCTGAAGGCTGAACTATTAATTCAAAAGTTTCCTGAAGGTGTTTAGTTTTCAAAACAATCGTATCATGCATACTAATGAGGGTTTTGATAATTTAACCAAATTTTGAAAAATCGTTTGTATGTTTTTTTTTCTTGTAGAATTTGGGTGCTATATAGACTGTAGTTTTTATTAATGTAGTTACATAATGAACTCTGATGGTGGGAGCGTACACAGTCCTATATTTAAGATTAGGGACAATTGAAAATCGATTGTAGATTAGGGATTTTAATATTTTACTATATGGTGCATTTGGTATTGTTGATATAGAATACTGGGACTTCACATATAGTGGTTTCATGGAACACCTCTGGCTCTCGCAACTAAGTTAGGAAACCTCATACTTGTACGGCAAGTAAATGAATTACTGACTCATGTCGAGCCTATCTTCAAAGCATTGCATATGTATAATATTTCTGAGATAAATAGATTGTATTTCATTTGATCAAAAATAATATATATGTATTTCTAGTTCTCTTACCAAATGTAGATATTTAATTAATCTGAATTTTAATAAGAAAGTACGTAATTCCTGTTTTGTTTCTAATTTAACATCAATTCGAACTTCCAATGTTCATGTGTAATGGTAATTGTTCGATAGGTTGCTGGGAAACGATGACTTGATTTTTTGGCCAACACTTATATTTTCATCACCGATACTGAGATCAATATACTCTTGCTCCTTCGACTCTTTCTTGGCTATCTAGTTTCATTCAGTCTCATCTACATGTCTAGGTCCATATAAGTCTTGAGTCACAGGGTCATAGCCTTGCAGACTTTAGTCATCTTCGCCAAAGCTGTGTTCTTCTCCTAGTCAGAGCAAAGCTATGCAAAACTAATGTCTTTGTAAGGATACTTTCATAGTAGTAAACTATCTCTTTTAGATACTCAGCCTAATGTTAACGTATTATTCAAACCACATGTGAAGATCAGAAAGCAAAAACAGTGCAAAGACAAGAACAAAATTAAAGTCATGCTGATGAGAAAAAGGGATGCCTACTCCAAATAATTTATGTAATTAGTACAACAAAAGAGACAAAAATATATGTAGATCAGTAGAACAAAAACCATATCAAACAATATGTCCAGGATAAATAAAGAGTGGCAGTAGAAGATGAGAGTACCTTGTAATAGAATCAGGAGATGTCAAACCATACACGCCGGCACCTCGTATTGTAAAATCGCATGACAATAACTAACTCCAGATATAAGCTGATTAAAGAAGAATCGAGCCTGCAATATAATCAAAAATTAATTTTCTTTTTAATTAAAAACAGAGCCGCCTTAAACATGATAGATAATGAAGCTTGATTTTCTTCATCCCGATAATGAGATAGACGCCTTATTTTCCTCTAATAAGAATATCTGTCTCAGTAACAGGCGCGAAACATATTAAGAACCTATAACAATTCTGCAGTACATCATAAGTGGTGTAACGCTTGAAGATCTATGTGTGGTTGACATTGGAGACATAAAGCCAATGTTTTCAAGAAATTCATAAATATATCAGGTGTTTAGAAAACTCGGAGTCTGTAAAAAATTGCCTACCAAACGAAGTTGTTTGCAAATGTCAGCATCCAAATAGTATCTATCGGGTCTCCACCTCTTGATGACCATCGTAGCTGTCTTCAAAAACGTTAAGACTTGGACTGGTCTCTCTAGCTGATTCCTGTAATGAATGTAGTAACGGTTAGAATGATAGCTATTGTTATTTCGCAAGAACATTCATATTAAGCTAGGGTTGTATGTGACTTACTTGTCTTGAGATTTCACCGGCTTTGTTGATATTTCTGGAATCGGTTGTTAGAACAAACTATTCTTTTGGATCTTGTTTGAGTTATGGTGTCCATAGTTGGAAGATGGGATATTTATATTCCAAACTTCAAACGGTTACTGTGGAAGGCGAAGAGGTGGGAGGAGTGGGATAATCACACTAAAGCTCTTAAACACATATTAATGGAAGCTTGAGACATTACCGGGAGAGTGGGAGGAGTCATTCTAGTTTCTGAAAATTCGGCTGCTACTTTACGAATGTCGGAGGCGTGAAGAAGAAGAGGATTTTCAGAGGAAACCTAAAACTTAATTGGGCTTGCCATTTTGTTTTAAAAGGCCCATCCGTAAGTTGTATCAAAAACCCAGTTCAAACAAAGGACATAAAACGCAGGATTCACTTGTGTACGGGTATGCCACGTGGCAACAAACGCCCATATGTGAATGCTGACATGGACGCAGGAGGAGAGAGACAACTCTCCTTTATTGTATAAGATTCCTCTAATAAGAATATCTGTCTCAGTAACAGGCGCGAAACATATTAAGAACCTATAACAATTCTGCAGTACATCATAAGTGGTGTAACGCTTGAAGATCTATGTGTGGTTGACATTGGAGACATAAAGCCAATGTTTTCAAGAAATTCATAAATATATCAGGTGTTTAGAAAACTCGGAGTCTGTAAAAAATTGCCTACCAAACGAAGTTGTTTGCAAATGTCAGCATCCAAATAGTATCTATCGGGTCTCCACCTCTTGATGACCATCGTAGCTGTCTTCAAAAACGTTAAGACTTGGACTGGTCTCTCTAGCTGATTCCTGTAATGAATGTAGTAACGGTTAGAATGATAGCTATTGTTATTTCGCAAGAACATTCATATTAAGCTAGGGTTGTATGTGACTTACTTGTCTTGAGATTTCACCGGCTTTGTTGATATTTCTGGAATCGGTTGTTAGAACAAACTATTCTTTTGGATCTTGTTTGAGTTATGGTGTCCATAGTTGGAAGATGGGATATTTATATTCCAAACTTCAAACGGTTACTGTGGAAGGCGAAGAGGTGGGAGGAGTGGGATAATCACACTAAAGCTCTTAAACACATATTAATGGAAGCTTGAGACGTTACCGGGAGAGTGGGAGGAGTCATTCTAGTTTCTGAAAATTCGGCTGCTACTTTACGAATGTCGGAGGCGTGAAGAAGAAGAGGATTTTCAGAGGAAACCTAAAACTTAATTGGGCTTGCCATTTTGTTTTAAAAGGCCCATCCGTAAGTTGTATCAAAAACCCAGTTCAAACAAAGGACATAAAACGCAGGATTCACTTGTGTACGGGTATGCCACGTGGCAACAAACGCCCATATGTGAATGCTGACATGGACGCAGGAGGAGAGAGACAACTCTCCTTTATTGTATAAGATTCCTCTAATAAGAATATCTGTCTCAGTAACAGGCGCGAAACATATTAAGAACCTATAACAATTCTGCAGTACATCATAAGTGGTGTAACGCTTGAAGATCTATGTGTGGTTGACATTGGAGACATAAAGCCAATGTTTTCAAGAAATTCATAAATATATCAGGTGTTTAGAAAACTCGGAGTCTGTAAAAAATTGCCTACCAAACGAAGTTGTTTGCAAATGTCAGCATCCAAATAGTATCTATCGGGTCTCCACCTCTTGATGACCATCGTAGCTGTCTTCAAAAACGTTAAGACTTGGACTGGTCTCTCTAGCTGATTCCTGTAATGAATGTAGTAACGGTTAGAATGATAGCTATTGTTATTTCGCAAGAACATTCATATTAAGCTAGGGTTGTATGTGACTTACTTGTCTTGAGATTTCACCGGCTTTGTTGATATTTCTGGAATCGGTTGTTAGAACAAACTATTCTTTTGGATCTTGTTTGAGTTATGGTGTCCATAGTTGGAAGATGGGATATTTATATTCCAAACTTCAAACGGTTACTGTGGAAGGCGAAGAGGTGGGAGGAGTGGGATAATCACACTAAAGCTCTTAAACACATATTAATGGAAGCTTGAGACGTTACCGGGAGAGTGGGAGGAGTCATTCTAGTTTCTGAAAATTCGGCTGCTACTTTACGAATGTCGGAGGCGTGAAGAAGAAGAGGATTTTCAGAGGAAACCTAAAACTTAATTGGGCTTGCCATTTTGTTTTAAAAGGCCCATCCGTAAGTTGTATCAAAAACCCAGTTCAAACAAAGGACATAAAACGCAGGATTCACTTGTGTACGGGTATGCCACGTGGCAACAAACGCCCATATGTGAATGCTGACATGGACGCAGGAGGAGAGAGACAACTCTCCTTTATTGTATAAGATACATAAAATATTCTCGAATATTAAATTGCAACAGGCTAAATATTAGACAACTGGTTTATAACCAATGATACATAAATTCAGGAGACCTATGTTCCCATATTTTGTAGAGACCTTTCTCTGCGGCTAACCATGTCGCGTTAGATCTATTCTTGAGTGAGTCATTCCATTTTGACGTATAAGCTACGAAGGTTTGGAAATGCATGAAGTGATATCCATGCTTTAACTCACAATGAAAGACTGTCTCATGAAAAAACGCATCGTCGAATCTCCAATGTTTTTCTTGCCCATTCATTAAGAATATAGTCCCAAACTTGTCGTTTCCGGACCAGCAACGGACACTGAGCTTTGTATGCCTTCGAAACTTGTTTACGATCCCAAATGAATTTTTCCCAAACGTATCTTCAACACAAACCCCTAAAACAATAAGAGCAATTATGAAAAGTTTCATTTTTATTTTATTTTTGTGTTCAGTTTTTTGAAAATGTTAAACTCACATTTGATGTATTTATACAAGTTTTCGTATATAATTTCTTGGAGGTTATGCGTTAAAATCTGTCTTCTCTTCTTTATATCGATTTATGCTAAATGTAGAAAGCCAAATTTAAAGAAGATTAAAATTAGAAAAGCTCGATAACCTTCTGAGACGGTCGTTGTCTATATGGTCAGTAGCGAATGGTTTTATTTAGAAATAATTTTATTACTGCAGCAGAAAATATTAAATAACACATACACACAAGTGAGAGTAAATAACTTTTCATGTATGCCTTAGTAACGGTCAAAAGTAGCTGACGACATATGACCACCACCACCAACGCTTCTGCTCGGCCTCTCATAAGGACCACCGGCTCTGCTTCTAAACCCTCTTCCCTCGTCTCCTCCACGTATGTGTACACCAGCTCTACCACCGCCGTACCTGTCACTGCCTGCACTTGAGACTATGTCTCTCTCAAAGGACCGGGGCTTGTCATAACTCGCTGGAGTGTAACAATCTGGTCGACGGCTGTATCTATCACCGCCTGCAAACCGATCAGCGGGGGAAGTAGGCTTCTCTGCTGTCAAACCTGTCTCTACCACCATCATAACGTCATCTATGTAACGTTCACGGTCCCCATATCGGTCACGGTCGGTATAACAGTCAAGTCAACATGGCCACCAAAGCTTCCCTTGCCAGCAAATGAATAGCCACACTGTCTCTGCCACCAACTCTAGAGCCGTGACTTTCCCATCATCTCGCCCCATTTTTAGTTCAGCTCTGTTCACTGAGATGACCCGATCACCAAAGTCTTTTCCATGCATCTCTCTGATGGACTCATCCATAGCCAGGCGATCAGCGAAAGTGATAACCCCAAACCCACGTGAACGATTGGTATAATGGTATCTCTTTAATAAAATCATGTATTTCTTCATGTATCATGTGATTCACGTTCATATTTACCAAAAAGAAATGTAGATGTATGATTTTAACAAAAGCAATATATACGTGAATCATATGTGGATGATACAATAAAGGCATAGCATGATCAGCCCCTATCTCTATAGAAGATGTTGCATTATGTATATCTATAAAATTAAAAAGGTAACAAACCAAATATTTTTTTTTGTTCCTCGCACATATAGCGAACATACGTAAGTGGTGCATCACAGGGGGTTATAACACCACACACATTGAAGCACAAGCATAACGAAATTCAAAACACTAAGCCAAACTAAAGGAAGCACATAAGACAAAAAAAGATAAAAGATAGTAATAATCCGACGACCCTAAGGCGTTTCTTCAGCCGCCTTTATACTTTTTGGAACAAGGTTCGCTTGTTTCATCATTAAAAGGGCACCATCCTCCTATATCTATTAGCAATCCTGGCCATTCAGGGCTTTCTGGCTTGTTGATGTCCTCAGTCGGAGTTACTAAGATAACATAGTAATGTATGAGCTTCAAATTTCGAAGCATCTCGATGTAGTAAGCGTCATGTTTGAATTGATCTGAGACTAGGACCAAACTTGCTTCATAAGGCCTGTTCAAATAAGGAGACTCCTTTAGCAATAGAAAAATGTTATTCAACATTCTAACACGTCTTGATGCTTTATCCCCTGGAAAAAAGAAAGAAATATATTATCAAATGGAAGTGAGAGTATAAAAGACTACACAGTAGATATAAAGAAAAAGTTTGGAAATCACCTCCGGGAAGAAAGTAGATTCTTGAATCCCACGTCTTTTTAGACGTTTTCTTGGTATCATTGACATAAGCCCGAATTGTAATCTTATCACTAGAACCCATTTTAACAAGAGCTGATTGGATAGATTGATAGATCTGATCAGGAGAGAAAGAAAGAGGGAATGGGCAATCCACGGCGTCCCAGAAGATGACTGTCCTAGTCCCATTGTCGGGTGTGATAGGCTCTAAGCAATGCAAAAGAGTTTCAGTGATGCATCTATTATTATTATTTTACTGTGACAGATAAAATTTCAAACAAACAAACAAAACAATTTGGGATGGCCTTACCGAGAAAATCTTCGATCTTAGTGATATCATCTTCTTCTATCTTGGAGAGATCACATTCTACAAATGTATATTAAACTATATTTTTTGGTACATGGACATCGTTTTAATTTTTTTGTCAATTAATTTAGTAAAACTTCATAATACTCCTTAAATTGGTGGACTAACCACTATAAAATGGTTATTTTTTTAGAAAAACGAAGACAACAAAGGTTTCAAACCTCTTTGACATTCATCATATGTTAGTGAATGATGCAACTATGTATTAAAACAATATTTTCATATTTTTGAATATTTAAACTTTTTTCAAAATCTATTTGTTAATCCCTACAAAAATATTGAATTTTCTGTAAAGTCTCTATATATACTGAAGCCTATGATCTTTAGTGTTGTTTTAAAAATTTTAAACACTTTCTGGTATTAATGTATATTATACCCTATTTCATGATACATGGGTATAGTTTTAAATTTTTTCAAATAATTTAGTAAAACTTCATAATATTCTCTAAATTGGTGGACTAACAACTACAAAATCTCTATTTTCTAGAGAAACGGGAAAAAAAAATTCCAAAACTCTTTGACTTGGGTCATATCTGAGCGAAGGATTTAACTATGCAAGGTCTAGGCTTGTATCTGAATCGTTTATTGATGACAAGATGAAACCCTCGAAGGTAGTAGTTGAGGTGAGTCATCATCATCAGATGAGGTCTAGCCGTCTAGGCTCATGTCTAATTTCTTTTAATGGGCCTGAAACATTAGCTTATTCGGTTAAGCTCATGGACCAGAAATAAAATATTTCATGCAAACTATGATGACGAGGGAAGATCTAGAGGACAAATTAATTACGCCACTGAAAAAAACAGTTTTTAGAAAAACTTCTCATATCAACAACATATGTGCGTAATTAATTAAAATTTTGAATCTTAATCATTATAGAAATATCTCAGCCAATGGTTTTTGCAAGTGAATGTTCTCATCTTCACTAAAACAAAATACTCACCGGTTTTCATTATGCATCTGAAAGAATTTCATTGTCGTAAGCATTCAACATATTTGAAGGGAAAAAACATAATGGTTGACAAACTATCACGAGGTGATCGGACTCAATCTTCTATTATGATTTATGTTGATTCGTTTCTTTCGAATTGGCTCTAAAGATCCGGACCTTTGTAGTTTGGTATATATATAGCCTTAATTTGTTGGAAGAAAAACTTAGCCGATGTATAAAGAAGTCATGTTTCTTTAGAAAATATCCTAGCCAAGGTGGATTTACTATTACCTACTTATAATTTTTTGTGGTCATTTAGGGGTTTTACATTCTGACTTTGTCATTTTCATGTTTTTTTCAATTACACGAACCTTTCGTTTGTAATTTTTACATATGTACATCTTTGCATTTAATTACCGTTTAGGGTTTTGACGTTGTAGTGGATAATAGGGATGATTAACTAGAAATGTTATTTTCACAAAACAGATAAAATTCCAAAGTTTTAAAATAACAATTACATATATCGATAATCAATTTACCGTTTAGTCGCGGGTCTTTACTTTATTATGATTAGACCATGCATAAAACTACGTGCGAATATTTTTAGTTGAGAAAAAATTAAAATAAAAGACTGGAAGCTTGATTCCAAGTGCGATCCAAGTCAGAACGTTTAGATGACCTAATTACGCATTGATTAATAAAATAGCTCTTACCAGCCCATAGTTTTGGAGCAAAACAAGTTAGAGGAACTGTATTCATTTCTTCCCACATTTATTAAAAATAGTATTCGTTTCTTCCTACTATCCTAATATGCTAGTACATATCCATGTTATTTTAACAGAAATGTTTATCTAGTTAACAGTTTAGAAGAAGAAAATTCTGCTAAATTTTTTTCTCAAAAAAAAAATTCTGCTAAAATTCTTAAATTAACAAAAAAGTTACAGTTTTCCTAAATCAGTCGTAAAAAGGCTTTTGGTAGATTTTTAAAGAAATTATGTCAGAAATATTTTCGAAGGCTTCACTATATCCCTATAAGCATGAAAGAAAGTTTTGTATTCTAGGATTTTCTTTAAAATACCCAAAATACAAAGCTTTCGTTGGTGCTTGTAAAAATATATCAGGTATAAAAAAAATTATTGAATTAAAAGCTTAGATTTGTCAAAAAAAAAAAAACTTCTCAGATGTGTAGAGCAGTGTAGGTCTGTGTAAAGCGTTCAATGGTATGATGGGAAGGCAAAGTGTTTTTGTAGTATTATTCATCTTTTACATAGATTTGATATATTCAGTAAATCGGAACTCCAGATTTTATGGAGAAACTTAGAAATACCATGAGTCCATGACGTACGGGTAAACACTATGATAAAATAAACATGACTTTAAAAGGAAAAACGTATTTCAATTTTTAAGGTCTTGCATGCGTAGTAGTAAATATATAAAATGATGCCCTTTCAGAAAAATTACGAAGTAAAATAGTAATCATGTGGATTAGCTATAAACATACACGTTACCATATAGACACATGTAGTTGTTTGAAAAAAAAAGACACATGTAGTTGACTTACGATCATTAGTTAAGTAAAATGTGAATAGAAACAAGGCATGGTACACAAAAATAGCATGTTCCAATAAAAACATAAATATTGGGATATAATCATCTACATTAAGACGAAAAGGAATTTGAGATTATGTATAAGAGATCATTTCATAACTTAAAACTTCAAAAAAAATTATAACTGAAATCATCTTTATTTATAAAAGTAATGATTATCCAACGAATATGGTGTGGTTTATATAGAGATGATCATTCGCACATCTACAGTTTAGAACTACTACAATGGGCTGTCAAGATTCGAGAAAAGCTTTACAGAACATAAATATGAAAGAGTAAACACAATTGTAAATTAATATCTCGGCACCACTTGGATTATTGTATTGAATATTATTCCATTGGTGGTGCTTAAACATTTGTTTAACCTTACCCAAAAATATTTTGTACATTCCGAGAGATTCCAACAAACTGAATAAGATAGTATATGTAATACGACGTTCACACTGTGATTTCACTTGATCAGTGAGTCAAAATACTTGACCTAATATCATAAATTCATATGTCAAAACGTTATAACTAAAGAATAAAAATATAATAGTAAAATTCGGAGTCATGCAATATAAAACCAAATATAAGCTTCCAATGGTGACGAACTGTACCTCCGTTAATAATACAAAAAACTATATATATATATATATATTCATATGTTTTTATTGCTATTCTGACCTATAAACTATGAAAGCGCGGACCGATGCAAATGTACCAGGTTGTCTGCCATGACATGGGTAGCTAACTCATCTTCTCAAACCAAATAGCTGTCTTGGAAGTTATTTTGTATTGAAAACTATTTAATGATTTTATAGAAAGAAAAATGAGTATTTCAAACAATTTTGAATATCTACGTAAATGTTAGAGTTTGAAAACGGATCATAATTCATGGATGCTGATTTAGCATTTATGATCAATATTGAAACACATCACCAAAGCCATAAAATGTTATTATCTAATTATATAAAAGAATGTTTGAGTCTCTCCCGTCATGTCCACGTGTAAATTCTTTTGATATAGAGTTGACGCGTGTCTCGCTTCTCCACATACCGCGCTTTCTTCACTCCTTTTCGCGCTTTTGATTTGGGCTTCATTTGCCAGGCCCGTAAGTGAAGAACCCTAGATCGCGTCTCGCGATTACACCATCGCCTCCGTCCTGATTTGCGATTCCGGTAACGGTTCAGACGATACTTAACTCCCATTTATTATTACCTCCACGATGTGCCTTCAATGCGGTCGTCGCGTCGCATAGGCGGTGAGATTTTTGTATAAATAGACATCGTATCTCTCATCTTCGATTCACCAAATCTTTCTTCTTTGCTTATTACTCCTATAGATTCCGCTTTAGATTTGTCATGTCTACTCCCAGGGTTTTCTTCTCAGACCTCAAGTCCGGCAAGTGCTCATCCGCTGTTGAAGCTCGACTTCTGCGATTCTGGGAGGCGAAGAATGTGAAACGCGGTGGGGAGTTGATGTGGGTCGACATGCTCTTGATTGATGTCAATGTGAGTTGTTTTTATACATGATCAATCCGATTAAACTCTTCGTGTTTGTTTTTTTTTCCTAAATTTAAATCAATTTTTTTTTTTTCATGTATCAGGCGACATTGATGCAAGCCACCATCTATGCTAACCGCCTTTCAAGATTCCGTTCCAAACTCGCCGCCGGAACGATGTACACCGTCTCTGGATTCGATGTGGCTCGATGTGCCCAGAATTTCCGGCTCACCGACTCCCCTCTGCTGATCCGGTTCAATGATTCCACCGCCTTTGATGAGCTAATCGAGCCGGTTAGTCCATTACCTGAAGAAGGATTCCGGTTCCGTAACCAGTCTGAATTGATTGGTCTAGCCAACACGAGTACACAGCTACCAGGTTGAATTCGATTATTCATAAATTAATTGAACGGTTAGCCATATGGTATGCTGAGATATTCCTTGGTCTTGCATAGATATTGTAGGTGAGATCACTGCAGTGAAGAGTAACGTGTGTGATACTCCTGGAGAAAAGAGTCGTCTCATGGCTACTATCAAACTGGATAAGTATTTTTTTTCTTATTTTTTTATTTTTTATTTTTTTTTGCTTATATGTGTTTCCATGTGTTACTACCGTTTGTTAGATGATTTTAGACTGATTCTGTGTTTCATGGTGAAATACATAATTATAGGGATTCAACCGTCACCTTGAGTTTCTTTGAAAGTCAAGCAGAGGCTTTTCACAAAAGGCTTGAGGATATGCATGGTGACCCCAGAGTTGTTGTTGCAACCAGCATTAATCCAAAGATGATTGGAGGTATTGTGGTTTCCATTCTACTTCCTGCTTTAAATTCCATGAGATATAAGTTTCTGTTATGATGGTAGGTGGTTTGTTCTTAAATGCAACATCTGGAACCCACGTGTATTTTGACAAGGAGACGAAGTCAGGGGAGGATTACTTCTATAGATTGGTCGCCAGGGACAATGGAGTTCCTTCTGCTGCACCATTGCTGAAAGGATATGCAAAGGTGGAGAGCTTGACCATATCGGAACTTATAAGTTTTGTCGCCTCTGCTCAGTCACAGGTACCATATGCAGATATGATTTTTTTATAAAAAAAAAAAATGTTTGAAATCTTTATTTAGTACGTAGAGTTAATAAGTAATCTGCAGGACATTGACTTTGTCTGCACTGGGAGAGTGGTTCGACTCGACGTGGATAAGGGATGGTGTTACGTTGCATGCGCTAAATGCAGTAAGAAATTGCAGCGTACTGTCTCTGCTTTGGAGTGTGTGCGATGTAATAATCCTAATGCTGTCGGAGTTCTTCGGTAAGTATTGTATACATTTTGTTGCCTTAACCTACACGTCAAATAATAAAAAACGATTCAAATAGTACATTCGTTTAATACTTTAAAAAAAAAAAAAACATTTAGTGTTTATATAATTAGATTTACATGTGTGCCCTTTTATAATTGTAAATTAAAAATAAATAAGAGATTCCTATACATAAATTTACGTGTGTACTCTTTTATAATTATGTAATCATATGCGTGTAGATTATCTGTTATTGAGATTGAAAAAAATTGATCCTCTTTCCTGTAAACTTCCACAGTTATCGTCTGGAGTTGGCAATCGCTGATAACACTGCTGAAGGTACATTCGTGTGTTTTGATGGTGTGATGACTAAGCTGCATAATCTCCGAGCAAGTGAGGCTGGTCAGATGTTGGTAAGATATGTGTATGTCTTTTAGAAACGTTATTCATAGTAAATGATATCATGTCTGATGTTTTCGAACTTTCTAACAGGCGGTAGAAGGAGAGAATCCTGAGGACATGATGGTGCCACCGTTTATCAGTGACATGGAAGGAAAGACTCTCACTTTCCAGGTCAGAGTTAGCGCGTTCAACTTCACCGCGCACCATCAGACTTTTACCATCACCCGTATCCTTAAGGAGCACGAGCGTATTCCAGCTCCTGACTTTGTCGTAAGTGTATGGGTGTATTTGTAAGCTTTTTAATAGCTATGTACGTGTGTTTGTCTGTAACGCTAGCCATATGTATCAGGGAGGGAACGATGAGGATGATAATAACCTTGGAGATGGTGGTCATGTTCCAGTCCGCGGTGACTCTGGAGAAGGCAGCAGTGGTCCTGATAAGAAGGCGGATGGGACTCCAGCCGATGCTGCGGTGGAGAAGAGTTCTCGCCCATCTACCAGTGCAGCCAAGAAAGCTCGTGTTGTTTGAAATTGAGTACCAGCAGTTATGGTTTCATGTTTCAAGTTGGAAAATTATTATTGTCTTACGTTCGCGTCTTTTGTTGTCTTTATTTCAGTTTGCTCATTTCCCTTAATCTAAAACTCTGTTTCCGTCAGTTTGGGGTTAATCAGTAACTATTTTAATCATTAAGTCATATAAAGTAGTTTAGTATCTTTCAAATGAAATAAAAAGTGTAAATTAATTAGCAATCATGATCACATCATCGTTTAGTTATTATAAACATATCATTTGGTTTAAGTACATATGTATACCGACCTATGAATAAATAGTGGAAATTAGTTAACAATCATGATCACATCATTGTTTAGTTATTATGAACATATCATTTGGTTTAAGTACACATGTATACCGACCAATAAGTTTTAATCACGCTCCTATCTATTACTATAAAAATATGTTGTCTCCCTCCAGGTGATGCCACGTCACTAAGTGGAGGAAGAAAACGCTGCCACGTGTCTCATTCTTTTAAAAACACTGCATTCGTACGGGCTTTGCATTTTGTTGGGCCCAAATCATCTCTTTCTCTAGCCCTTAAGGGTATACTTGATGAAACACGGCGTTTTCCATTAGGTTCTTCTTCGTCTCTTTTCTGTCTCCAGCGCTAATGGCGATTGAAGTTTCTAATACGCTCTTTCATCTTCTTCTTCACTGTCTGAAACAATACATATAACGGAGTTATCCTCTTTAATCTCACAGGTCTCCAGCGAATCGATCCTTTCATGAGGAGATCCTAATCACAGCAGCTCATGCTACCTTCTATGAATTCAACATTGAGATCAGTCAATGGGTAAGTTGCAATCACTAATCGTATGAGGTTGTTGATGTATGCTTTGTTACTGACTGATCTGTGTGGTTTTCTTATTTTCAATCAGAGTCGTAAGGATGTTGAAGGGTCTTTGTTTGTTGTCAAAAGGTGAGTACTTTAGGTCTTCAGCTATGCGTGATGTTGACTTTTATCTTCTAAAAATCTGATTTTGTTTT
The DNA here is from genome assembly GCF_000309985.2 of Brassica rapa. Lineage (NCBI taxonomy): Eukaryota > Viridiplantae > Streptophyta > Magnoliopsida > Brassicales > Brassicaceae > Brassica > Brassica rapa. Next base: position 687,329 of record NC_024796.2, on the reverse strand, counting down.
GTTTCAGAAGTAAACAAGAACCTCGGTTTCAGTTTATTGTAATGAATCATGGGAACACAGGTCAGCCAGAGAAGCATCAAATTACTTTTTTTGTTGATGTCTTTGTCTTTGATTAGTTGCTTCGTTTTTTTCAGTGTTTTAGTTTGTTTAAAGCTAAGGGAAGGTCAGGGAAGGCTTACCCGATGATTTTGTTTTGAATTCTTGATTAAGGAGATTGTATTAGTAATCATCAGTGTATTGTTTAAATTTTGCCTGGGCAGATACTCTGGTGGAAGATCTCCTGGGAGATTTTGAGCCTGAGAAGGTACTCTGAAATTTGATGTTTCTTAGCTAACTAGCAACCTAATAAGAAACGCAAAATGGGAAGACCAATTACTCTTACAGGTACAGAATAAGTGAATGTATACGTGTATATATATAGATCTATATATATATATATATATATATAGAGGTATATCTAACTAATTTAGTTGATTTAATCAGTGCCTCCTGCAGCATCATCTTCGCAGACCGGTTCTCTCACACGGTAACTTATCCGAATCAGACACTCTGACTACTATAAATCAAGAACGCCGCATAGCTAAAGGTATCGTCGCATTCTTTTACACGAACTAATAATAAATTTAAGATATCAGCCAATCAACAAAATAACAACTGCAGATTCTGCTCGAAGTGCCAGACAGCTACGAATGGAGATTTGTGTAAAGAGAAAAAAAGGGCCCAGATAGCTGGATCTTCATCGGCATCTGGTAAATAAAATTCTGTGTCTTATTAATAGCATTTTAAAAACAAATTTCTGTTTCCTGATGAGCTGAATCTGACATTATACAACAGCATCTACTTCCGGAAGCTCAAAAAGACCACGTATGTCACTCACACTTTACGACCGTTTCAAGATTCGGTTATAATTTCATAATTAACCGATTATGCGTTTGTTATATCTAGGTGAAAATGATCTCAAGACATATGACAAATGGGAGTTGGTCTCATGTCCATCCTGTAAAGCGTTGTTCTGGAATGCTGAAGCACCTCGAGTTCAGACAAACCAAGAGAGCAAGCAGTTTAGTCTTTGTTGTCAGAGAGGTCGTGTGAGACTTCCACCAGTTCGGGAGCCACCGTCTCCATTTCTAGAGCTTTTAGAGTCGCCGAGCTTCAAGCCCCACATCAGAATTGCTAACAGTTTGCTTGATTTCCCCTCTATGGGTGCCAAAATTGATAAGAGCGTCACTGGGTATGGACATGAGAAGATCTCCATGACTCCATCATCAAACGTAGGTATCATCATGAATAATATCATTATTTGCTGACTATAGACAGATTCATGTTCTTTAATGTTCCAAATGATGTTGATGCTAGAACCGCTTGGTCACAGTGCAATTTGAAGGATCCTAGGTCAATCTTAACTTCGATACCTATGTCTTTATTTCATTGTCTTCAAAAGATGATATACTGACTCTTCTTATGTCATGTATCTAATTATCTCCTTGATTATCACATTAAAGACCAGCTAACTTTGTTTGCTTGGTTTTTTATATTCAAAAGTGCCTTCTCAGATCAATGAAAACATTTTTGGTTTGTTTATGGTCACTGTAGTTCCTGCTGGGCATATGGTGTTGTAGAAGCATTGTCTAACAGGTTATGCATAAATATAATATGGTTTCACAAATTTTCAAAAAATACAAACATTGATTTTTGCTAGCATTTTTCTCTCTGAAAGATTAATATGGTTTCTTATGTTCCCATGACAGAATGTTTCTTTATCCGTTAATAATATCGTACCAACTTATGGATTCCTTTGTGGTCAAGGCTGTAATGGAATTTTGGATCCTAATGGTAAACTGATTGTCATCTATAGACTGTCATAACTGGTTTTATGACCCCCCATCTACATGATTCTATAAAAGTGTGGCCTTTTACATTTACATGTGCTTGAATCTGACGATCTGGTCTATAACACTGTTTTAGATTAATTCTCCCAAGTTATCTTTTTATAAAAATTGAGCAGTGAATCTAACAGTGTTGTAGTCTTCTTACTTGCTCCATCTCTGCTTTGATTCTATTGAAAACCATTTTATGTAATTCTTTCTGTCTGCACCAGCAAGCAAGAAATGGATATGGCTAAACATAGTACTGTATGTATTCTACTGGAGTAGGATTTCTATGTGAATTAGGAATCATATGAATATGATTTAGATAAGGTTTTCTATTATTTTTCTAGATAGTTTTGGCTTTAAGTTTTCCTGTTTTCGAATTACTTCTCTTGGTATAAATACCAAGCTTCATTCTCAATAATATTCAAGTTAACTTTGATCCCAAACTAAGATTTATCATGGTATCAGAGCATAACCAAAACTAAAAACATCCAAAATCGATTAATGGCCTATGACTCAATAATATTATGTTCTTTCATGAAAACATATTCATGTTCGACATATGACACTAACTTATCTTGCAGTTCTACATTTCCAGTTCTGATGAAAAAACATCCTATTAAAACTGACCCTATTAATTAAATAATTGGCTTCATATACAAAGTCCCTAATGTGTATTTACTACCTTATTTACACAGAAAATAAATAAATATATTTCAAATAAGTCGACACAACTGATGAATAACATAACCGCATAAAATATTAACCATACAACAAAAACTAATCAAAAGTACGTATAACTAAAAAAATAATAGTAGTATTTTTTAAAAAAAATAATGGATTGCATATTTTTTATAAATATTTATTGTTTAGTAGAAATAGTCGTTCGTATATTTTGATGGAAAACTATATATATATAGATAAAAAATTGAAACGGTGATTGTTTTACTAATTAACAATTGATATTAAAATTACAATGCATCTATTTAGATCAAATTTTGAATAGTTATTTAGTTTAATATAATAAATATTTAGTTGTTAAATATTTTCCGTACGCTTTTGTATTCTTTTGTATTATGTTATAATTATCTAAACATCAATCACAAAATTTCAGTGAGAATTTAACAGCTTATTAATTTATAGTCATTTTTTTCAATTTCAACACATAATATATATTGAGTACGGAAAAAAGATGATAATCCAAACTTATCAAATTTAAGCTGCTTAACGTATCAAGATACGATACTTTAATATTATTTTTTCCGGTTTACACAACTAATAATTAACCGACCTAATAAAAAAATTACTTATAAATGTTTACTTAATCTATAATTACAAGTTCGTCTTTTTCCTCACGGTACTCTTTAGATTCATCCAACTCGAGAAAACTACTAAAAATTATGTGATGGCACCATGAAAAAATTTTGGTTATCAATACGGCATAATATATTTAATCTTCAAATACAATAATATATACAGAATTTAACTAATATGTATGTTTTAAAATATAATAATTTATATTGAATATTTACTTTAACTATTTCCATAATTTTTAAAAAATAATCCCGCCCGTAGGGCGGGCCGGCCCTAGTTATATATAAGCTTTTGGAGAAAAGACATCACTTTCGTGGCAAAAAGAGGGCAGCGAAAAAGCAGGATTCATTTACATTTAGTTTTTTTTTCTAAGTAACATTTAGTAATGTTTATTAATATAAAGAAGGAAAATGGTATACATATGCATAGTGGTTTTGGTTTCTAGGCTTGTGGCTTTTCGATGATCTTCAGGTGAAATTGTGGGAGACAAGAAATCTCTCTTTGTTGATCTGTAGTGTACTATGTTTATGATCAACTTGCCCTGAGCACTTTACGTGTTTACACACTCAGTTCGAAGTCAATGGATATATTAACTAATATATATAAACATTTTTTTCTTTTTCTAATGTTTATGTTATCGAATTGGTCGATGTAGTTATTTTTTATACACTAATGCTCTAGATTAACTGAGAGTCGACGATAAGTTAAACTTACCATCATATGGAACTTGTACTTTTATCCCAAAAAATGTAAGGTCTTTTTATTGGAGATGCAAAAATCATCATAAGTAGTTGTCCGAAATTTATTTGTACATCCATATTAGTACAAATAGATATATCACCGTGATTATTCCTTTCAATGAACGTATTTGATCTGATCATTTCATCATTCAACAAGACCAATACTTTTATCTTAACCAAAATACTAATGTATATATGTATATTTTATAATTTGATATTGGTAGTATTAATGATCTGTAGGACTTGGTTTAGAGACAATAAATCACACCTACAAGTAACCATAAAATATGGTTCGATTTCGTTCGGGTTAATTCATCTGTGCTATTCCGTCTCTATAAATATATAACTCCAAGCTTTTACTTCACCTCACTCCCTCTCTTTCTCGTCTTCTTATGCTTATGTACACACCTGTGAACATTGTATATAAGTACTCTTCTCTCCTAAGTAAATAGTTTTCAAATTAGATAAGCATTTACGGTATTGAGTTACAAGATTGGTTTGTTGTTCCTGAGAGTTTCGATAGGCAGATCAGAAATTTAACTAGCCATTCAGTATTGCTTATTAGTTAGTATATCTTCGACCAGTATATGCTATTACGTTCTTTAAGGATCATCGCTTATTTTTTCACGCAATTACTCTTAGCTCTTTTGTTCACCTAATTTTTTTTCTCCTTTGGCATCAAAAAATGATTTTCTAAAAAATTACGGTCTTAAAAACAGAATAGTACATATTTTTCTGATGAAGAAAATAACCAATTACATGTAGACACGTCAGCCCTTGGATGTATTCTCTCTATATATCTAAATATCACTATATCTACTTTCCTCAGCTCGACTGCTTTTCTCCTTTTTTTTTTGAAAATGGCATCATGTTTTTTCTTCATTTTTCTTCTCAATTCGGATAGATTTCGAAAAGATAAGTTAGATCTTCTCCAACTTATTAGTTTGCGATTATTAGTTTTGACTATTCAATCAAATTCCTTTTTGATTCATTAATTTAAACAATAATATATACTCGACCGATCTCTTTGAGTGTGTTTTTGTGTGTGTGTGTAAACCTGATATAAGTTATCGGCGGATCCGTTGAAGAAAGCTCATCAGTCGTTTTTTGTAGGCGCAGCACCATCAAGATTCACATGGAAATTGAAAAATCTCCTAATTTTTAATTAGGGTTTTGATATGTATATGAGAATCTTGATGATGCTGCATCAACAACCGACGGCTATACACAATACCTAAAGCTTTAGAATGAAGTCTCGATCTTCGGTAAGAAACTCAAGAAACTAAATTCTCTCTTGGTTTTTAAGAATCTTTTTTCTGTGTATGAACATGTTTACAGCTTTATTAATGTTATCTGTGTGTGTATGTGTGTGTTACCTATACATATCACATTCTTTTTGTGTGTTATACATATTTTCTTTGACGGATTAGGGCCTTAATTATAGTGAATTTGTAACTATTTTGTCTTTGATCTAAACTTGTGTATTGATGAATGGATTTATAAACTTATGCAATAGTTGAACTGTACTTTCCATGATCATCTGGTATTCTTTAGTTCCCATTTAAATCGGGTCCTTATAAGTGATCGATCAAGAACTACAAGATATTGAACACAAACTGAACCTTTCGTGATTTTAAATGTTTTTACCATTTGTTATAAATATGTAGTCATAATCTCAGTTCCACGATTATCTTGTAGCAACTTCTTTTTCTGGTCTATCACTTGTTATTAATTTTCTATTATTGTTCTATTTTTGTAATGTTATAAATATGGTTTTTATGCCAAATCAAATCAAACATTATGGTGTGTTATACATTGTACCAGAACTTCGTTTTCAAGTGGTTCAACTTGGGAAAGATTTGTCTCTTTGCTTTTGATTTTTTTATTTATTTTTCCTAAGAAGAGAACATGTGATGTGAATAAGCTCTTTCTCAAAAAAAAAAAAAACATGTGATGTGAATACATTTTCATTTAGTTTTCTGTGAAAGAAGGTCAGGACCAAAAGGATTCGAGTGTTAAGTACATCAAATTGGTAGTCATCAACACGAGAGTTAGTAAGAGCATAACATCTCTGCACACCAGGAATTATAGTCTTTTTTTTTTTGGTCAATGAATTATATAGTCTCTAATCTTTATTACCTATATAAATCAATCTTACGATTTATTAAGATTTATTATTCACACAATGATCAGAAACTCACAACAAAATAGTATTTTGCTACAATCGCCTTCTTTTTCTTAGGCCTTAAAGATTTCATCTAGTTTCACTTTGCGATTTCACAACACATACACATTCACTTATATAGTATAAACTTGTTTTGGATGATTGTTTTATTATAAATATATAGTTGGTTATGTTCAAAAAAAATATATATATATAGTTGGTTAATTGTAAAGTTTAACTATGCCAAAATGATGAAAGTGAAACAGAATAAAACACGTAGAAGCATATTGTACCAATAAATGTAAGGACACGATCACATGGTGGACAATAAACTTATGGTAGCTATCCAATCATAGTACAATCTTCATCAAGTTATTGTACTATATGTCATATATACAATGGCTATAACTATTTTGAAAATTTGTGACGTATTAATTGATTGTGACTATTTACAAATTTCTGACGACGGCGTTACCCCAAATAGAAACTTTACAAGTTATGATTCCAAATTAAAAAATACATAAATCTGTAAAGAAGACAGATTTGTTGTTAAGTGGGAGAAATAATGTTTCCCTTTCAAATATAATTGGTATGGATTTGATCCAAAAAATGGTATGGTTGCCATAGTTTTAGGGTATGACTTGTTTTCCCACAACTATCCACAAACACACAGTTTTTGTGGTTGGTAGCGGTTGTTGGCGTTTTGCAACAATCATTCAAACCATTCTAAACCGCTTTAAACCGTTCTAAACCTCATAAATTCAAAAGGTGGTTTCAACTATCGGTTACGGGCAGTTACGGGAGGATAAATTTTTTTTTTTATAAAACAATATAAATACAAAAATAAAAATATTCAAGATGACAGTAATAATAATACAGAAAGAAGTAGAAGATGCCAAGAAGCATTACATTATTCTTGATGTATTAAAGACTTGACGGAACGGTTTAGCTGATTGGAAGCGGAGCTCCGTTCCATTCTTTGAGACATTCAAACAAAGGACCTATAAGTTTGCCTTGAGAGATCGCCGTGAAAACTTTGTAGAAATCTTCTCCTGGTGACCGGACATTCTCTCCGGTTGGCAATCCTGTCTTGAGCTCGTCTCGCACAAACCTGTACAACGGATAGAACCGACACTCCTTGATTCTATTAGCCACATCTGACGTACCCTTCTCGTACTCTATCCGGACTCGTTCCACTACTTCAGGGAGGAGAGATTTCATCTCAGCCTCGAACTTTCCTATTTTCTCAAAAACAGAGTTAACCTCATGTCCCGGTTCAGCTAAACCGTATTCAACATGGAAGTTTCTAAGCTTTTGCATTAAAGGTTTAGCGAGGCTACTTGGGTCATCAACATAAGAGAAGACATATTCGAGGTCACCTGAGGCGGTGATGGTGCCGCGGAGAGGAAGGCGATCGAGGTGTGATGTCGTGGTTGAGGAATTTTGTGATGGCTTCGAGGACTTCGAAGCGTATCCCGGAGTAGCCTTGGAGGAGAGTGTTGACACGGATGAGCATCGCCGCTCTTGTAGCCGGGAGGGGAAGTGTGTTTGACGTGTCGGCATCTCCGGCGTCGGTAGCGAATATTCCGGCGTTCAAGTACCTATTTTCATGTGTAGTTTAGGTTGTTCCATGTGTACTTTTTTTTACACATTTACCACCGATAATATAGTTTTTACGGCCACAACCGATTAATTAAAAAATGTCAACTAAAATAATAGATAACTGGAAAATTATTATATTCGTAAAATTTATATACTATGATTATACGTACCGAATAAGCTCTTTTTGACGAGCAGCACCTTGATTAGTAGTCCTCCTAGCAGAAGAGAAACCAAATCCAGTGGTGATCCCATAAGAGTCCGTACCACGGTTCATGCTCTCCATCACCCAATTCACACCGGCCCTAGCCTCCTCTGAAAGCTCCACCGTTGTTCCTCCAGTCGCCACCCCCGGCCCATAACCTGACCGATAGTCAGCGTCTCTCCACCGAGCAGTACCCTTCCTTTTCTAAAGTCATTCACCATCTTCTTCACCTCCTCCAGGTGACTCCCTTTCAAAACTCCGCTGCTGCGTTCCAGTTAAGCGGGTCGCTTGAAGCTGTTGTGATTGTTGTTGTGGTTGCGGTGTGTTTGTTTGGTTGACAAAACTCCATGATGTTTTGGGTAGCCAAGAAATTATACTCGACCTTGGCCTTGTAAATGTTGATTTCACGATGCCAGGAAAGCTACTAGACAAGTGTGTGTATGCATTTACTTGTAGTTGCAGTCTTATAGATCGAGCAGGCTAGCTAACACGAGATCTTTGTATAATATAATATAAAATTGTGTTTTAAAATGCGAGTGCGTGAAGTGGGTTGGTGGGATAAATATTATAGAGGGGTTATTGGAAATGAATTTTGGTAGAGTTTGTAAATTGTAAGAGTTTATAAATTTTAAAAGTTATGTGGATTGTAAAATTTTATATACATTGACTTATGAAATCTGATCATAACTTTTTTGGATTAGTATAGATTTTCATGAATTTGTATTACTTATTTTCTATCTTTTTTTTGTAAAGTAAATATATAATTTATTTATTTTCTAAATCATATAGCATTATTATTTATTTATTTTTCAAATAAAAAAGAAAATAACAATGATACATACAAAATTGGATAATTTTTCTTAAATAGCCATTTTAAAGTTTTGTCACAAAAAGAGCATTCAAAGAGAAAAATGACCAAAAAAAATTCATGAAAAAGCAAAAGACGATTTTACCCTTTGTTTTTTTGAAATTCAAAATTTTTTTGGAAACTATTTCAAAAAAATTATTTTAAAATTATTAATATTTATAAATGTAATTATTAATATCTATATTCAAAATGATAATTATTTATGAAAATAATTATATATATTCTAAAATGTAAAAGCATATAAATGTAATGTTGGACAGATTAATTTGGATTTAAGGTGCAATAGATATTTGGTAAGAATAATTATTTTGTTTTCTAGTTTTTTATCACATGAATTTTGAAAATCACAAGATTGCATATGATATTTTGAAAATTGAGTCTTATGAGTAAAAATGAATAGAATTTATCTCCCCATAACACTAAATTTTGTTAGAATTTGAGAATTAATAATAACTAAACTTTTTGAATAACAATGGATTTTAAAATATTTTAAACCAATAATCAATAATAATGGAATTTTAAAATTTTCAAAATTCACGAGAATTCAATTACCAATAATCATCGTATATATAGAGGGGGAGCAATGGGATTAATTGAAATGAAGGTAAGCATATTTAAACGATACTCTATCAATGTCAGTCCCGGCTTTATGGATGTGCGGGCAGCTCATTTTTGTGTGCTTTTTCGATTTTAGTTAGTAAAAAAGGTCTAAATGTGTTTCTTTCTTACTAGGTCAGATTATTTAAATTTTTTTTGGTATATACTATACTCATAAATGTTTTTAAGAAAGCATGACTGTAATTATACTTATTTACTTTTTCTAGCTCAGGTCTTGTTAATATCAATAAGAACATGTGTTCGTCAAAAAGAAAACATGTGTTTGTAAATAAAGAAATCCACCAATACTATACATGCGTTGGTCACTCTATAAATCATAACAATTTATTCTTTCTTTTAATTATGGAACACACACCATGAAAGAGTGGAAATACACATCCAAACGCGAAAGAACAAATAAAAGAAACACAACGACAACGCTTTAATTCATTAAACATAATCGCATCAAGGTTGAGACAGGAACGTTGCGTCCGCGTTCTGGTCGCTGCAGTAAAGACAAGGGTGTTGCTGAAACCCTAGTCTCTCAAGCACTTCTCTAGCCATGATCACTAGTTCCTTGTTCCTCAAGACACCTCCGTTTTCCTTCAGCACCGTCTGAATCGCGTTGCTAAACGCTCCATACGCCTTCCCACCGCCACTTACGACGTCAGCAGATGTTTCATCCGCCTGACACCCGCTCAACAGTATCCCGGAGTCAACGTGCTTTTCACGCGCCTTCATATTCTCCAAAAGATACATCAAGTCCATAGCTGGTAGCCGGAACTTTAGACCAGCGTCGCCACCAAAGAGCTCGAGTAGGTGTGTACCGACGTCTGAAGTTGAGATTCCGGTGAGAGAACTCAAGTGGTCGAGGACTTCCTTGTAGGGTAAGGCACGTGATGTTATCGTTGTCGCCGTTGTCTCTATGGCCGGAGATCTAACTCCAGAGAAGGGTCCGATTTGTTCTTTCTCCTTGTCAATGAGGCCACCACTATGGCAAGAATCTGAGATCATGGTAAAGCTCGTTCCCTCAGGTAGTTGATTGACCAGTTCTCTGAAGTCAACATCTGTGATGAGATTGAAATCACAAGGGACTATAGCTTCGTCCTTTTTAAAAGGACGAGCAGGTTTAACCGAAGGAATCCGAGTTCCATGGCCACTATAGTGGAAAAACAAGACGTTTTCAGACCCGGTTTGAGCTTTATCCACCATCCTACGTAAAGCAGCCTTGATGTTGGCTCCGGTAGGCTTTAGCTTTGAGTCAGGCTCATCCGTTAGCACCTCCATGTCTTCTTGTTTGAATCCGAAACGGGTTAAAAGAGTTTCTTTCATGGCTAAAACATCGTTGACGCAGCCGTGAAGCTCGTTCTTTGTGTTAGGATAGTTGCAGCCGACGAGAACGGCTAGTCTTCTCTTGACAGCTCCTTGTGGATCCATGAGTCTCTAGCTATATGAATTCTTTAGGGTTTAAAACAACTTTATAGGCAAACAAAATATTTTTTTGTTGTTTATTAGCTTTTCATTTGAAGTGTTGTTCCGTTGGAGCTAATATGTGTATTTACGATTGAGGTTTCTTGAAGTGAAGGTCAAGCTAGATAGTATATTAATTTGTTGTTTGCTTTAAAGCAATAATCTGTACCATAAACCAAACTTTTGAGATGGTCATAACTCATAAGTAATCTACTAGTGGTAGGAGTTTAAACATTTATACTAAAAGTTGAGTGAACTCTAAGGATGTTAGTTAACTTGGAACTATATCGAAATTGAAAGAAAAAAAAAGAGGTCGTTTTCTCAAAGATTTATACCCAAACCATCTAGTTATCCAAGGCAAGAAACAAGTTATGTTTTATATTTAGATATATTGTATGTTATCTGATTAATGTATAACGTAGATAATAGTTGAAAAATAAACTGACAATTGACCAACCTATCTTGGCTTAATCCTAAAGGACCGACCATACCACTTAACTGCGTCGTGCACGCAACGGTAAAGTCTTCTTGAGACGAACCACGTATGATTTTAGCTACATCTTCTTCGATCACTTACAAGCATAATTGCATAAACCCATTAATTATTTGATAAAAATCCCATTAATTCATATTTTACTAACATTGCTATTGTTTATTTCATAAACATGCATGAATACACATGTTAAAAAAAAATCAGAGCAACGTTTACAAGAGAAGTACACAAACCAATATAATTGAGCAAAACGGGTTCTAAATCAAGAACGAAGACTTAAGCTTAGTTTAGAACTGCCATTGTTGGCATGTTGCACAACACCTTTTGAGCGACGCTATCCTCAAACCTAACGCTCTTAAGCGGCTGAACCAAACGCTTATCGCCACTAACTATAACCGCTTTCTCACAACGACAGCCTAGTAAGCACATCGTTTTCCTCTTATCGCAAACGCTAAACGCTAGCGGCGACTGTGACAAACTGATTCTTGAGAAGTTATTCGCCTTTGTCTCGGCTGTTGTAACGCTCCACGTAACACTTGCTTCGCTCGGCTCGTAACCATTCTCAGTCGCAGTGTCTATCGTGTTCCTGACGAGATCAGCTGCGTGTGGGGCACACGGACGAGCTACGTGTTGAGTAGAGAAGCTCTCTATCTCGAAGAGGTCGGAGCTAGCCAGGCACGTCCCTGCCATAAGGCAAGTAAAGCATATGCTTTAGGCCACAATATATATTAAAAATATTAAGGTCACACATCACCAAATATTAGTTAGGTCAAATCGTTAACAAGTTTGAATTGAGTTAGGATACCATAGTTCGATCCTCCTTTTGTCCAATATAATTTTTATTTTAACCATTTGTTTACTTTTTACACTTTTGTACTGATTTGGTGTTAGTGTATTACTATATATTGTTGGTATTTATGTAATAGGCCACCCAATTTTTTTTTGTGCTTCAGGCCACTCCAAATTATGGGACGGCACTGGAGCTAGCATCGCTCGCGGCTTCTTCTTCTGTAACAACTGCCTTAGGACTCGTCAGACTCAAGACCGGTTTAACCGGATGCAGGGCCGGTTCAACCGGATGCAGGGCCGGTTCAACCGGATGCAGGGCCGGTTCAATGCGGTTCTCAACCGGACTTTTGTGGTTTTCTATGGTTGGTGTTGGTTTGTTCAAAGTCGGGAAACTAAAACTGCTAAATGAAGGGACCGTCGAAGATATAGTCTGGTGGTTATGATGAGCGATTCGGTTAGAGACGGTTCGGTCAGAACCGGTTCTTGATTCCGCGATTCTAGGTTTGGTTTCTTGGACCTGAACCGACTTGGAGCTAGAACAAGGACATGTCCTGCGTCTGAAAAACCATCTGGATCCTTTCTTGCTGCTTCCACGTCCATCTAGGTCCGATCCTTGCCGGTTATTGTTGGAGAGCAAACCGGTTTGACTGTTCCAGCTAGCTTCAGACGATGCCGTGTGTCTTACGGGAAAAGAAGACACTTTCGGAGATGAAACAGAAGAGAATCTTGGATCACTATCGTTTCCTCCGCTTTCGCTAAAGTAACTTCGAGCTTCGAATATGCTTAGCTCAGTATCTTCTTGCTGCTTTTGTTGTTCGTTATTGTTGTTCGTTATTGTTATCTGGCTTGATGTATGAAGAGAAGGAGACATCGATGTCGTTTGATCGACTTTGAATGATCTTGACGTAAGGATCAAGAGCGTAACGCTTGCTCGCGACGACAGTTACTGTAGTTTCCTCCATTGGAAGTAGCTTTGTTTTTGTTTTCAAAGTTAGTTCAGTGTCCTCTATGTGAAGTCGCTCTCAAACTCTCTGGCTATGTGAGTATATATACACACTTGAGACTTGAGACTTGAGTGATGAGACATAAGCAAATATTAATATGGTTTAGAGTTAATACTTTCTAACTAGAATTTTTTTTTTGTTAAACCATCTACTTTGGAGCTTCATATTTGTCATTTTCTATAAAATAAGTCCACATTAAAAAAAAACTTTCCCAAAATAGACGTTTCCGTATCAAAGTCGTGATCTACAAGATTGAAAATAAACATAAACTTTTTCGTATATCTTTCCGTATAAACATAAAGTTTTGTTGCACCCTATCTCCAAGTTTTGAAACGTGATGGTTTCTCTGGGCCATGGTCGTACTCGTACCATGTGGCTTCTCCATTATTATGTTCTTGGTACACGATGCTTCTAAGCGACACGACAAAGATAAGCCTAAAGAAGGTGACAAATCTCTATAGTGATTACTTCCTATATTCGACAAGAGACAGATCAAAAGAGAAGATGGATAAGAATTATCATTGTAATACTAATAATATTGGGTCCATTCTTTTACGATTGACATATGCTCCGAACATTATTAGGGTTCATAGGCTGTCAATTGTGTGGTGTTTTCTACTTTAGCTTCATCGTTTTCAATGTAAAAATGCTTTTATTATTATATATATATAATAGAGCAGAACTGTCTAAACTATGATTGACCTTTGCCCAAATTAATTTATATTGAAAATTTTGATTGACGATTCGCAGAATAACTGAAGTCTTGTATTTATCAATATATTAAAATCTTGAATAATTATTTACCATTCATTTGAAATTACATAACTGCAGTAGGTAACTCTAAAACCTTGTAATTTGCTTCTTCTTTTAAAATATTAAATACTCATTCACTAATGTGTATTCGTTCATTACCACTCATTTTATCATCAATCAAATTCATATATATAATGTTTTTTTTTCAAAGTCATTACCCACTAATTAAGAACGTTTTCTTATCAATATCCGCTACTATATTTACATTTGTAATTAAAGTGTATGTTCTATATAAGAAGTGGCTAAGTATAATTTCTTATGTATACCTAATTTTATTATTCTTCCAATAATAGAGGGCTCTTGCAAGAGGTATTACTTATTTTAGTCATATCCCAATTTAAACCATTTAAAAGAGGACTATCACATATTAAATAGAAACTGAGCTCGATGACAATTCTCAACCTTTGAATTATTCATGTTTTTTAGACGACCTCCATCATTTGCCGAAATAAATTCCTATATAAGAGATGTAAGAAGGAAGAATATTTAAACAAAAGTCCTTTTTTTAAAAAAAAAGGAAGAATATTTAATACTGAAGAATAAAACAAAAGATCTAATTAAAGATCTGTTAAAAAAAAACAAAAAAAAAAACAAAAAAATACCAAAAAAAAAACAAAAAAAAACACAAAAAAACACAAAAAAAACCAAAAAAAAAGACAAAAGATGAACAACATTATCCTTTTTGTGTCATGTCTTGCTCTTGCTTCTTCAGCTCTAGCAGCTGGTAAATTCGCAATATGCTCATCGCCTTGAACGTCATATAATTGTTACCATTTTGGATCAAACAAACTGATAGGAAATTTAGCCGATGATTTTAAACCGTATAATAAGTTGACAATCTAATGGTTGTATTAATCTCTGGAGCATTTTGTATGGAATATTTCATTAATGCAAGACTTTATGAATAATGTTGACGTTTGTTTCTGCCTCATCCTTTTTGCAGATGAGACAGAGACTGAGTTTCATTACGTAACAGGCGCATACGCTGATCCCTCTAAATGGAGCAGTGTCAAACAAGAATGGAAAATTTGTGGAGTGGGGAAGAGGCAGTCACCAGTCAATCTTTCTCCAAAAGTAGCTCGACTAGTTCACAATTCTACGGCGCTTATTCAGACATATTACAAACCAGTAGAAGCCACTCTTAAGAACCGTGGATACGACATGGTGGTAATTATTATTCAACTGTAAAAGAAACCCTAGAATACGTTTTTCTTTTATTTTAGTAATTAGTCCTCATGCAAGACCGATACGTTGTGTGCATCAGGTGTCATGGCAAGAAGACGCAGGGAAGCTCGTTATCAATAATACCGACTACAAGTTGATTCAAAGCCACTGGCACGCACCTTCAGAGCATTTCCTCAATGGAAAAAGGTAAGAGAAAGGAAAAGAAAAGATTGACATTCCTAACATTTACATACATTAATTCAAAGTAATAATATCAAGCCTGGATTTGTTTTAAGGTTGGCCATGGAACTTCACATGGTACATAAAAGTGCAGATGGACACTTAGCAGTTATTGGAGTTCTCTTAAGAGAAGGTGAACCGAATCCTTTCATTTCACGGGTAAATTATTTACTATGTATCTATGATAACCCTTGTTTTCTTTTTACCCAAAACTCTCAAGCTTATTATTGGGTTTTGCATGTGTTGGTTAAACACATTACGATAGATAAAGGACAAGATCAATTCCATAGCTGACATCCTACAAGGAGAGGCAAGCATAGGAAAGATAGATCCAAGAGAGTTCGGATGGGATCTTACAAAATTCTATGAATATAGAGGATCGCTCACCACTCCTCCTTGCACGGAAGATGTCATCTGGACCATCGTCAACAAGGTAGTACTCTTTTTTTTGTTGATAAAATGTGAATTTCATTACTTGAAAAGTAACGTACAGTTTGATACAAGGTAGTAACTCTAGCAAACATTATATCCAATAAATCTATAAAATTAATTGACTTAAACTTTGAGTTGCTATCTAAATGCAGGTGGGGACTGTTTCACGTCAACAAATTGATATATTAGTCGATGCTCGTCGCGCTGTAAGAATATAAAACACTCTCACATAAACATCTACGACAAATTTGAACTTTTGTCTTTTTTCATATATGCATAACTGATTAAACATGTTTTGTTGATCATTAGGGTTATGAGACAAATGCAAGACCGGCTCAACCGCTGTACAAACGTATGGTTTATCTAAATGACCAGTCCACCATATCAGCTAGCGCACTAAGTTAGTCTAACAGGCCAAGACAACTCCGAGAGTCTTGATTTCCAAACAAGGAATTTCAGAACGTGAAGTTGAGCTCCGTTACTAATTTTATTTTACAATATATAAATATACTTTTGATTATCTATGTATAGTATTATTTTATTTTCTTATACTGTATGTATTACAAAAAAGAGATGTAATACTCAACCATATATAATATGAGTTGTTTGATTCTTTTCTTATAACACAGTATCTTTACATTGCACATTTGTTTCAAACTATGGAATTCAACTAAACCGGAGAAGAGCCTTGTAAGTTGTAACAAAAGCAAATAACCAACATACAACAACAAACTGAAAATGTGTAAACGGGTTATGACACCTCATGCGATGAGGAAGGGGAGGACAATGAGCATGAAGGCCACATTCTCTCTAACCTATTTACTGTCTACTATATTATTCCGGTTGCCTAGCTCCGCTCTTGATAAGATAAGATAAGACGTACATCTTATTGTTAGTTCGCGCGCGTATCACAAGACCCCACTCTGGACACATATGAGGCGACACTTGTTGGAAAGATCAGAAGATCACAGGGAGTCTGATAAAACTCTGTTGTTGTTGTTTAAATCTACCAACTTTTCTTTAGTACAATAGGCATTGATGTCACTTTCACAATGTTACATAAACTCCTATGAAGTTATTCAATAATGTTATATTATGTTTGCATAAAGTAATACGTAAATTGTTACATAGAAAAAAAACATGTTTTACTAATTATAGTTGACCTTCCTTTATCCAATTGACGTGTATAAGATAACATCATCAGCACATGTATACAAGTTTTGACACGTTAGAGATTTGATAATATGTACCATGATATCACATGTTCTCATTGTATGATTATTATGGGCTTCAAATTAAAGCCCACATGTCAAAGCCAGCCCAAGTCTCTAAATCTCGGCGGCAAAATTCATTTTTCCACGTAACTAAATATTACTATTTTACTTATATCTGTAAATATTTATTTTAACTTTCCGACAAGAAAAGTACTTCTAGGGTTCTTATCTTAACACAGCGAGAGCGAGGGTGAAAAGAAAAAAAAAAACACAAAGGCGACAAAAAAAAGAAAAGAAACAGAGTTACACTTGATGGGGCTTCTTCTTCGTCAGAGAGCTCCTTATCTTCGTCTCTATTCACGTCTCATGGCTTCTCGTCCTCGTCTCTTCTCTAACCCACTCTCTCCATCTCTCCACCGTCACAGCTCATCTCTCTCCTCGCCTCTGTTCTCCTCCCTAACTCCCAGGTCCCTTTGCTTCTCCGAGTAGTTGCTTGCTCAATACTCTGTTCTCAATGCTGATAAAAATGCAAACTTTATTGAAATTTGCTTTGGGTTATTGATAAAAATGCAAACTTTATTGAATTTGGCTTTGGGTTACTGATAAAAATGCAAACTTTATTGAAATTTTGCTTTGTGTTATTGATAAAAATACGAACTTTATTGAAATTGGCTTCTTTTTTTTTCTGTAAAGTCTTATGTCTTTGTAGACTATGAGCTTAGTGTGCTTTAGAGTAATATCAATGTGTTATTATTTGCTTAAGTGAATGTTCTTGATTTCTAGTAATGTTTTGTTACTCAATTGGTTGTTTAATTTAGTTTTTTTCTTTAAAATTTTCAGGGTAAATGTTCAATTAACGAAGGTTTTGAGTCAAGGGCTGATACAAAGGAATGCAATTTCAACGAGGTCATTTATGTCATCAACCATATCCACCGAGGCTTTCCAGGAGAGCGCCACATCTAAGGGTTACAGCTCCGAGCAAATCCAAGTAAGCTTTATATAATTATCCTTCTCTTTATTTATTTGTTTAGCTGAATAGTTTGAACACATTTTGTTGCTTTAATTGTTCAAAATTATTCTTTTTAAGTTAAATATTGTTAAACACTAGGTGCTGGAAGGGTTAGACCCTGTCAGAAAACGACCAGGGATGTATATAGGAAGCACTGGAACTCGTGGTCTGCACCATCTGGTAAAATGTTTTCTCCCATTTTAGTTCCTATTGGCTGTTGGTGTCATCTGTTTAAATGTAATCTCTTCTACTAGGTTTATGAGATACTAGATAATGCTATTGATGAGGCTCAAGCTGGTTATGCTTCAAAGGTTGATGTTATTCTACATGCGGATGGTTCAGTTAGTATTATGGACGATGGGCGTGGGGTATGTGATATGTTACACCTTCTAATACTATTATTTTTAACCTTGAATATAAAGATCAGCCTTTTGTTTTCTTACAGAACAAACTCATAATGTAATCTCGTTTTTGTCATTGTGCAGATACCCACTGATCTGCATCCGGTAACTAATAAATCTTCCCTGGAGACTGTGCTTACGGTATTGCTACTGTTTAAGATTAACTTTTGTATATTCATTTTATTTGGAGCTTCATTGCCATACTATTATTAACATCTCTTGAACTGTCTCGGTTTGTTCATTCCCTAGCCATTTAATTGCCATGTTCGTTATATATGCAGGTGTTACATGCAGGTGGCAAGTTTGGTGGGACAAGTAGTGGTTACAGTGTGTCTGGTGGGTTACACGGTGTGGGGTTATCTGTTGTCAATGCTTTGTCTGAGGTCTGTTCTATTCTTTAGTCCTTTTCTCACATGGTTTTTTTCATATAGTCAGCTAACTTAGAAGCTTCCTCTATCTATTCATTTGCAGGCACTAGAGGTCACGGTTTGGAGAGATGGTGTGGAGCATAAGCAGAAGTATTCTCGTGGGAAACCCATAAGTATACTCACACGCAGTGAGCTGCCGCTAGAGTCAAAGGGGACCAAAGGGACAAGCATCAGGTTTTGGCCTGACAAAGAAGGTTTTGCCCCACTCTTCACTACTTTTCCCTCTCCCCAAGTTTTTGATTTGATGATTAATTTTTTCCTCTATGGGATGGACTGATTTTTTTTTTTCAGTGTTCACAACGGCGATTGAATTTGACCATAGCACTATTGCTGGAAGAATCAGGGAGCTTGCATTTCTGAATCCAAAGGTGAAGGGTCAACCATGACAGTTGCTCACTTTTTTGTAGATGCTGATGTTGTGTGGATTCTTTTGTCTTAACAAATTGCTCTTATCTCTGTGTTTGCAGGTTACCATTTCTCTTAAGAGGGAGGATGAAGATCCTGAGAAGAGCCAATGTACTGAATATTTCTACGCTGGAGGCTTAAAGGAATATGTTAGCTGGCTAAACATTGATAAAGTGAGAATTTACGTTTTAGAGGTGTATGAAGCATAATCATTATTTAAGTAGGTTAACATTACTAGAATCTTGAAAAGGTTATGTGATACAGTTTGAGTAGTTGGTTGTTATTAAGGCCTCTATCTTAGCATGATTATGGACTATTTATTTACTCAAGTTATACAGTAGTGAACTCTTGTACATTAATTTTTCTCTCATTATAGTTATTATATCACTTTGAAAAGATTAGCTGACGATTATTTTTGTTTAGAGTCCGATTCATGACGTGCTAGGCTTCAGGAAGGAGACTAATGGTGCCACCATTGACGTTGCCCTTCAATGGTATGTTGTTTTCCAACTAATATTCTGTTACTAGATAGTCTACACCCACTTGCCTGTAAATTGGATCAATAAAAGTAGTTCATCTTGTGCTGAACACTACTGTGGTTTGTTTTACATAAGAAAGCTCATACTGTATGACTATTCTAAAGTGATTTGTATCTTATGGACTGGCCATATATTTGTTGTACCAGGTGCTCAGATGCGTATTCAGACACGATGCTGGGATACGCCAATAGCATTCGGACTATTGATGGTGGGACACACATCGAAGGTGTGAAAGCCTCACTAACAAGGACCCTTAATGCCCTTGCAAAAAAGTCAAAAACTGTCAAGGTATGACATTAGTAACCACTTTAACTTATTTAGCTTTTTTTTTTTGTTTGTTCAAATTATTTAGCTATTTCTATTTCTCTGTTTATGAGGTTTAGACCTATTTGGCCATTATCCCGTTCGTTGTTTTTTCAGGAGAAGGATATTAACTTAAGTGGGGAACATGTCAGAGAGGGACTGACCTGTATTGTCTCAGTCAAGATTCCTAATCCTGAGTTTGAAGGTCAAACAAAGGTACTTGATGAACCCCCTAATGATCGTCTCTTTAGCAATGATCTCTGGTGAAGTGGATGCAATTTTTCTCTAATATAACCTGTCTCCTAATCTTCACTTCTCCTTGCAGACAAGATTAGGAAATCCAGAGGTGAGAAAAATTGTGGACCAATCAGTGCAGGAGTATCTCACGGAGTATCTGGAACTGCATCCAGATGTACTTGACAACATTGTTTCCAAATCCCTTAACGCTTACAAGGTATGCTTCTTCTGTTACTTGCTAACTTTCAACTAAATTATCTACCTCATTCTCACTATGTGCTCTTTATTCTAGGCTGCTTTGGCTGCCAAGAGGGCAAGAGAGTTGGTGAGATCGAAAAGCGTTTTGAAGTCGTCATCACTTCCTGGGAAACTGGCTGATTGCTCATCATCAAATCCTGAAGAATCTGGTATGTATTGGCCCCATCATGAAAATATTGTTTGTATAATTGATGAAGCTCAACATGACAGATAATTTATGATCTTCTTAGGTTCAAAGTAAAAGTTAAAAAAGGAACTGTATGCTTTAATTATGTTAACAATCTGTAAGTTTAGTGACATATCTTTTCAATGTCTCTAGAGATTTTCATCGTTGAAGGAGATTCTGCTGGTGGCAGTGCAAAGCAGGGCCGTGACAGACGTTTTCAGGTAACCACACTTCTACCTCTATTTAAATGTGTAACTCTGCAAGAAGGGTGAAGAAGGGCATCCATTTTTATACATTGGTCAAAGTTAAATTTATATGAATGTTGGCAGCAATGTTTATAACACAGATTTTGGATATATATATAATATGCAGGCAATACTTCCATTGAGAGGTAAAATTCTGAACATTGAAAGAAAGGATGAAGCAGCCATGTATAAGAATGAAGAGATTCAGAATCTTATTCTTGGCCTTGGACTTGGAGTAAAGGTGATATAATAATAATAATAATCCCTTTTCTGTCTCTTGGTTATTTTTTTCACTGTCCTCTCTTTGTGGAAAACTCAATGGGATAAATAATTGGTTACAGGGAGAAGATTTCAAGATGGAGAATCTGCGGTACCATAAGATTATCATCTTAACAGATGCAGATGTTGATGGTGCTCATATCCGGACACTTTTGTTGACATTTTTCTTCAGATATCAGGTAAAAATCAGTATAAGATTAAGCAAAAACATGTCCCTTAGCTTAACTGAGTATTTCTTTGGACAGAGAGCCTTGTTTGACGCCGGTTGCATCTATGTTGGAGTTCCACCTCTTTTTAAGGTAATATATACTTAATGAACTTGAGCATATTTTTGTGATTGAGATTTTAGGAACCTATAACCAATGAAAAGAATGTTTTGTCCTTGGAAATGACCACAGGTTGAGAGGGGAAAACAAGCACATTATTGCTATGATGATGCAGATCTCAAAAAGATTACCTCAAACTTCCCTGCAAATGCATCTTACACCATTCAAAGGTTCAAAGGTAAATAAATGTTTAAACAAAAAAAAACACGTAAGAGCTTTGAGATATACATGCGTTTGGTTTTCAATGTAGTTTAGAACTTGTAGAATCTCATCCAATGTAGTTTAGACTGAGTCTGTAGTAGTACATGGCGAATTCTAGAGTTCACTTACTGATATGATAATGTTTTTGCTTTTGCTTTTGGAGGTCTGGGAGAGATGATGCCTGAGCAGCTTTGGGAAACAACAATGAATCCAGAAACAAGGATTCTGAAGCAACTAGTTGTTGATGACATAGCAGAAGCTAACATGACATTCTCCTCTCTTATGGGTGCTCGGGTAAGGCTACTAACTCCCGAACTTGGTTGATTCTTTTGAGTGAAAAAACTGATGACATATTCATAAACTTGGATCTGTTTTTTGATCTCAGGTCGATGCCCGGAAAGAACTCATTAAAAATGCAGCAACCAGGATCAATCTGCAGCATCTCGACATATAATCAGAGATTTTATTCATCTGATTAAGGGCATTAGAAGTTGTCAGAGACATCATATTTTGTAGTGACTTTGGCTTTAGAAGAGAGTTTTTTTTTATTAATCGATTAATGCAAAAATACAAGAAGATAGAAAACTTTTCCACAAGGACATCGATCTCACCAGCATAAACGCTTCATGTCTTAAGAACACACAGAAACATAATCCAACGGATGAGAGATGAGAAACATCGCTCCATGAATCAATTTCCATACATGCTCACAAATTTCCACACCACATTGAGTTCTTAGTTCTTACACACACCAAATGTGTTTTCACAAGTACTGCTTTCACTCAAGTTTGTCACTATTCATTTAATTTATCATCATTTTTGAAATACACTCTTGTTTTATAATATGGAAGCTTTGCCTATAACTAAATGCTTCATCTCTACATAACCAAGTCACACAGCAAATAAACACAGAGATCAGTTTCCTTCTCCTTTCTATCTATCACTCTCTATCTCTCAAGTCTTATATTGTATATTTTCTTCAGCTACTAAAAAACAATGAGCAATAAGAGATGAATGTGATATAACCAGAAAAAATTTGAAGGTTTTGTTGGTCCGATGGCTATGAGTTTGTATAGATAAAAAAGCTCGATTGCACTTCTTCAAATATTTTTGATCTAAACGAACTTATTGCGATGTGAACCCACCAGTCCACTGGTTTGTACTGACACTTGAACCTTTACACGTAAAATGTCATTCAGGACTCGAGCATTATGACCAAATACAATTAGAAACCTAACGTCCTCCTCACACACTAGAAATCTCGCACATCCTAGTTTCTGAAGATGGATTTAGCAAGAGAGTAATGAGTTGTTGAAACCAGATAACAACTAAGAATCACATTTTATTTACCCTAATTTCATGAATCATAAAAGAAAAAAAACAATCAAATCCGAGAAAACGATAAACACTAAAACTCTTTTCCTCACATTTATTTTTACATCCTATTCTTAGTCCGGTAGAATTAGAAACAGAGCTATATTCATTCAACAAATAGGCAGTTGAGCGAAATAGCTAACCTTCCACAATTGAATACTCCCTCCATTTCATTATAAGTTTATAACTGTTATTTATACACTTTTTACACATATTAAAAAATGATTGAAATGTATTTATGTTTTCATTAATTACGTATAATTGACCAATGATATTTGAGATAAATAAGTTTATTTATTAGATCAATGCATTTTACAATTAATATTTAGCTGAAAGTAAGTAAAAACTGTATTGGAAATCAAAAACTACAATTTTAATGTAACAAGAAAAAAAAACTAAAATGACATTCTTTAAGAAATAAAGGGAGTATATGCCAATTAAGAAGTAAAAAAAAACACACTTGAAAAAATGAAGTGGATTAAAGAAGTCACTCACTGCATGGCACTCTCATTATCTAAAGCTAGGTTCTTAAAAGATTCTGGCCTTGCTCAACTCGTCTTTTACGTCGCACTTGAGTGGCTTACAATGCACATTGATGTCCCCATACCCATGAAAACCCATTAGACGAAGAGCTTCTTCGATATTACTTCTAATAGAATCAAGATCTGCACCAACGGGGATTGGGCATCCATGTTCCAGTAGACGTCCGTCATATCAGCTTTAACAAAAACGGATCCATTAACCATTAATATTTACTCCATCAGATGAAATCTTTTTTTTTTTTTTGAACGAACACGTGATTATCATTAAGAAAAAGAGTTACTCCCCACGGAGGGGGTTTACAAGGGAAAACAGAGCAGCTTTAGCAAGAGAGTCTGCTTTAACATTGTTTAAACGTGGAATAAAACCAAAAGAGATAACTTCGAACCTGCAACTTAAAGCCCTAATATCAAACAGTAAGCTATGCAGCTCGAGTGTTGAAGAGGACGAGTTGAGAAGGTTGACGAGGGATTTCGAATCAGAGAAAACATTCAACCGAAAGAATCCGAAAGCGACTGCGTCAAGAAGAGCAGCCTTTACCGCAAGGGCTTCAGCAACCAGGGGTGAAGCGACATGAGAGCGGTTTGAAGATCGGTGCTCAACAGAGACACCATTGGGGTCGTGAAAGACCCAGCCTTGTCCACTGTTTATTGAGTTGGGATCCCAGGCTCCATCTGTGAAGCAAGCATATCCAGTAGAGGGTTGCTGCGGTAGAGGAGGCCGGTTGCGTGGAGAGCAAGTCTTAACAGGGGCTTGAGAAGCTTCTTCCCAGGACCTAGCATCTTTCAAAACTTTCAGAGTTAACTCTGCTTCAGACCAAGACTTGTTGTCGAAGACAAGTTGGTTCCTGTTCTTCCAGAGATGCCAAAGAACCCAGGGGGCGACCGGAGTGGAGGCCAGGCCGGTAGGTGGGAGATTGGTCATTGTAGTGCAACAGAGAAGGAGCTCAGAGATGGAGAGGTCGGAGCTAGGGACAGGTTTGTTCAGGGCCGGAATAAGATCCCATACACGGGCAGAGAAGGTACATGTCAAGAGTAGGTGGATAGGAGTCTCAACCTCTCCACATCGTTTGCATCTAGGATCGATTTGTATGCCTCTTGCTAGGAGAGCAGAGCCAACTGGAAGCGCCGCACTTTTGATCTTCCAAAGAAAGGACCTTAGCTTTGGAGAAGTCTTAAGGTTCCAAATGGTTTTTTTCCAGGGGAAGGGATCAATGTTGTGGGGGTAAGAAGTGATTCTGGATAGGGCGTAGCCTGACTTCGAAGTGTAAGAACCTGATTTTTCGCCCAGCCATACCAACTCGTCCTCCTTGTTCAGGGAACTAGGGATGAGTTGTAGGATGAAATCCTCATAGAGAGGCAAGTGCTGGCGGATAGCTTGAATGTTCCATTCGTTTGAGTGTGGGAGAATGAGCTCATGGACTCGCATGTTCCGGTTGTGGAGGGTTGGAGGCCCCATTGGAATGGACGGAGAGAGGTTTGACAGCCACGGGTCCTCCCACACTTTCACAGACGCTCCATTGCCTATTGTCCAACCGAGACCTGTCAAGAGAAGGTCACGGCCCCAGAGAATCCCTCTCCATCCGTGGGAGCCTGAGGTCGAGCTTGAAGCCCTAAGGAAAGGATCAGAGTGGCAATACTTTCCTAACAGGGTCTGGCCAAGGAGAGAGTTCGGATCCTGCACAAGGCGCCAAGCAATTTTTGCTAGAAGGGCCTGGTTAAAACACTCAATATCTCTAAAACCAAGGCCTCCAAGGTTTTTTGGGAGAGTAAGCTTAGACCAAGCAACCCAACACATTTTTCTCTTTTCCGGGTTAGCATCCCACCAAAAACGAGTAAGTAAAGATTGTATTTGCTTACAAAGGGAGGCTGGGAGCATGAAGCATGACATAGCGTAGGCGGGTATAGCGGAGAGAACTGATTGGAGGAGAACTTGCTTTCCCGCACCAGATAAGAATCTTGTGGTCCAGCTGATAACTCTTTGTCTAATCCGATCTAAGATGGAGTTAAAAATGTCCCGCTTCCTTCTGCCAAAGTGCTCGGGCAGCCCGAGATACTTTCCGATACCTCCCTCCTTCTCAATTGTTAGTTGTCGCTGAACACGCAGCTTTGTGTGAGAAGACGTCTTGGAGGAGAAAGTGATAGCGGACTTAGTGGCATTTATGCATTGGCCTGACGCTTTCTCATATTTGTTGAGGAGAGACACTAGTTGCGCGCAGCTTTGGGCGTCCGATCTCATGAAGAACATAGTGTCGTCGGCGAACAGTAGGTGGTTTATCGCGGGGCTGTTTCGTGCCACTTTAACTCCGGTCAGCAAGCCCAGATTTTGTGCCTTGGTGCACAGTCCCGAGAGAACCTCCGTACACAGAATAAAGAGGTACGGGGAGAGTGGATCACCTTGCCGGAGACCTCGGGAAGGTGAAACACGACCCTGGGGAGCCCCGTTCACGAGGAAAGAATATGACACCGAGGTCACACACATCATGGTCCAAGAAATCCAAGTCTCGTGAAAACCCAATCTTCTAAGTACCGCTTCGAGAAAAGACCATTCGATTCTATCATAGGCCTTACTCATGTCAGTTTTCACCGCCATGGAGCATCGCACCTTAGCCTTTGATGTCTTAAAAGGCTAAGGTGCGATGCTCCATGGCGGTGAAAACTGACATGAGTAAGGCCTATGATAGAATCGAATGGTCTTTTCTCGAAGCGGTACTTAGAAGATTGGGTTTTCACGAGACTTGGATTTCTTGGACCATGATGTGTGTGACCTCGGTCAGATGAAATCTAACAAACAATTTCGGGTAATAGATGTAGAGAGATCTTACAGGAACGAAAGTCGATGATCTTACCTTCGCCCATGGTTCCACGATGAGAATTGGAAACTTTCTCTCGCTAAGTTAGGGCTAGATCGTGCTTTGAATGTGTGAGAGCTAGAGGCTAGAGCCAATATATAGGTTGTATCAATTGGTTTGCTTTTGATTTTGGATACACTATAAACCGACTGGTTTTTAAAATATATTCATTTTTATTTATTAGTAAATTAGTAAATCTAAGGGAAACTTCTAATGGATTATTATTTATTAAACACTCACGTGGACTTCTAATTCCAAATCAAAATAATGTAATGGATGGTTTGATCAGCTTAGAATATTATACTACTAAATATTTTTGGTTTTGTTCTTTTCTAGTATAAACACATTTATACAATAAGTAATTTAAATCACTTATTAATTTAAAAAACATTAAAATGGTTTGTTTAATAATATACCGTAACAAATATTTATTTTACCAAAAAAAATATTTATTTTTGGTAATTTTCATTTATTGCAGATGTTCATGTTTTTTTAACAAAATGAAATAACTAAAATCAACTTTATTAAAGCTATCATTCTCAGAAGCACAATCATAATTACTTCTTTTCAAAAAGTTACATAAAAGTTTATTTATTTTAAATTATAGTTTAATATGTAGTAACTTTATTTTAAATTATAAGTTAATATGTAGTATATGGAGTACCCAATCAGACGACAGCAATAAAATGTCGTAGTCGTACCTTGTCCCGTTTTACTAGCCAGTCTCTACGCACGGGAGCATTCTACACTTTTTTTTTCCCTTGCACCAAACTGTAAATTTGAAACCTATTTGTAGAAAATTATGTCTTTAAGTGTTTGTTGTGTTTTTGTCATAATAAAGAAGTTCATCAACGAGAATTCGTTTGACATATTTGTTAAAACATACTAATAACTCTTTCGCCCTAAATAAGCTTCAAATTTGACCCAAAATCAAAATTCCCATTAACCAAGTGATTTGCTAAAAGAACCTAAAAAAATCGTCCTATAGCATTTGCTAACTTCTTTTTTTTTTCTTAGTTCAAAGTCAACTTTTCCATTAACCAAATGATTCTTATTTCTTATACAGTCAAATTGTGACCACAATGTGACCCAAGGATAAAGTATAGTATCACCTAAGAACACTCATTTGGTTCCTACATTACCATAACAATCATCCGATCACTTTAACCACAATGAAAAAAAAAATTCATCTTACCATAGGGGTGAAAATGAATTCTCTTAAAACCACATTATTACAGGGACATGACATATAACCAGGAGACTAAGACCTAAGCAAGGACAAACTTCTTTTGTTTCTCTTCTGCTCTAAGCAAGAACATGACATGTTTTTATCATCAAAAGCGCAGAACATACTCCTCCATCTATTTGCCACCATCCTGCCATTCAGGGGTTTCTAGTTTGCTCACGTCCAGAGTCATAGGTTCCAAGAGAAAATTGCGATACATGGCAAGCTTCTCAGGTGTTTTCTTCAGCCTTATGCCTTTTGGGACAAGGTTCTTCAGAGCTTCCCCAGCCTGATCCTCCATCTATTTGCCGTCCTGGCCATTCAAATCTTGTAGGATCCAAGCGACAAGTGCCATGCGTGGCAAGCTTGTCAGGTGTCTCTTCTTCTTCGGTATCGGCTTCATTCTCTTTGGGAAATAGGCTTTCAAGTTTGTACATGAGAGTAAAAGGATCCCAGCGATAGACGGGTGTTTCTTGTTCGGCAGAGGTTTGTCCTCCATCTATTACCATGTCATCAGTCCGAGGTGGCCAGAATGGACTGTCTTCATCTTCAGAGCTGTCGCTTTTTTGATCACCAAAAGGGCAGAGAAGACTGTAATCCATGTCACTCATAATCGGAGGTGTTTCTTCTTCGGCCGCCGCCGCAGCATCGGGTCCTTGATAGATTTGGATTTTCACTTCATCAAAAAAGTATGCGCCTCTATCTATAAGCAATCCAGGCCATCCAGGGGTTTCTGGTTTGTTGATGTCCAGAGCCGGAGTGACTAAGAGAACATAGTAACGCATGTTACCCAATCGTTGAAGCATATCTCTGTAGTAGACGTCGTCATCTTTGAACTGGTCTGAGAATAGGACCAAACTAGCTTCATAACTCGTGGTCATCTTGGGAGAGTCCCTCATCCATAAATTAATGTCATTTATCATTCTGATACGTCTAGAGGCGTTATCCCCTGGAAAATAATATAAAAATGTATACACTATTATCAATGGAAGGGAGATAGATATAAAGAAAAAGAGAGGGGGAAATGATCACCTCCAGGAAGAAAGTAGATTCTGGAAGCCCACGTCTTGTCACCACCCAGCCAAGACCCTTTCTTGTCGGCATCATCATCAAGATAGGCCCAGATTGTAATGTTATCACTAAACTCCCTTTCAACAAGAGCTGATGAGATAGAGTGGTAGATCTCATCAGGGGTGGAAGAAGGAGGGAAAGGGAAATCCACGGCGTCCCAGAAGACGGCTGTCCTAGGCCCTTTGACGGTTGGGATACGCTCTGAGCCATACATACATGCAATAAAGAGAGGACAAATAAAATACCATTTATAATAAATTTTCAAAGATAGAAAAAATCTAAAAAAACAATTTGGGGTCTTACCGGAGAAATCTACCGTCTTGGAGACATCTTCTTTGATCTCTATATACTTTTCTAGAGAGCTATCAAACTCATCCATATAACCTTGTAAAGGGTTGTATCTAGGCTTTCCTCCACCTAAAAGTCGTGCATATTTAAGCAGAGAGTCAACACTAAAGAGACATTCTTCATCAGGCGGCGGTGGCTTTACTAGAAGAACATTGTGACGCCTCAATTTCAAACACTGCAGAACCCTGAGTAACTCCCTTTGTGGTTTGGCGATTACAAAAAAATTCACTGGTCCTGGTCCAAGGTATAATGCGTGACGAATCATATGCAAAGTGATATCCGGCACTTTGTAAACACAACCCGAATAAGACCGACCTAATAAACAACAGAGAAACAACTCCGATTACATAATAATAATTAAAATAGAAAAGACAAGCAAAAGACAAGAGTGTTGTTGTGAGGAGCTTACATGTGGGTAAGGATGGGCGGATTATATCGGCCGATTTTTTGTCGTAGTTGTGTTGCTCAGAGTACAATCTCACGTCCATAAAACCGAGACGAAAACCCATTAGATCAAGAGCTTTTGAGATATCACCAAAAACAGGACCAAGATCATCTGTAGTATCAACAGGGATTGGGTAATCATCCATGTTCCAGAACACCAGTGTCTGCTTCACTGCAGACAAGGCATAAACGAAAAATTAAAAACCATTAGTTTGCTATAATCGATCAATTGAAATCTAACAAAACAATTTACGGGTAAGAGATGGAGAGAGATCTTACACGACTCAAAATCGATGGTCTCGTCTTCGCCCATGGTTCGGTTCTACGGAGAGATGGGTATGAGAATTGAAGACTTTTTCTTGCTAAGTTAGGGTTTGTTGTGAATGAACAACAAAGTCGAATTAAATTTAAAAAATAGTTAGAAAAAAAAACCTACGAATGCAAAACGCTGTTTCAAAACTCTGAATAAAATAAACAAATATCTGTTTAGAATTTGTATATGGATAATGTGAATGAATAATTTACAATCCATTGCACCCATATTTATAATAGTTTCAAAACTCTGATTTCCTTTTCTATTTATGAAAATATCCTTAATTCATAACTGATGAGAGAGGGCATTTTTTTAGCCCTTTGGATCTCAAATAAAAAGGAAAATATCAAGGGTGTTGCACACATATTCAACCAACGGATCTGTGCATTTTTTTTCCTTTTTTTTTTGGAAACCCTAAAATGTTTTGAAATCCCTGTCCAAACATGCATATTCGCAATCCTCCTCATTATCAGAATCTATATCAATGATTTGCTAAAAGAACCAAAAAAATCTTCCTATAGGATTTGCTAACTTCTTTTTTTTTTATTGGCTCAAAGTCAACATTAACCAAATGATTCTTATACAGTCAAATTGTGACCACATTGCCTCACTAGAAGCTTTAACCACAATGTGACCCAAGGATGATGAAACATCTTAAGGGTGAAAATGAATCGTCTCTTAAACCACATTATTACAGAGACATGACATATAACCAGGAGACTAAGACCTAAGCAAGGACATGCTAACTTCTTTTGTTTCTCTTCTGCTCTAAGCAAGACATGTTTTTATCATCAAATGGGCAAGAACATACTCCTCCACCTATTTGCCACCATCCTGTCCATTCAGGGCTTTCTAGTTTGTTCATGTCCAGAGTCATAGGTTCCAAAAGAAAATTGCGATACATGGCAAGCTTCTCAGGTGTTTTCTTCAGCCTTATGCCTTTTGGGACAAGGTTCTTCAGAGCTTCCCCAGCCTGATCCTCCATCTATTTGCCGTCCTGGCAATTTAGGGCTTTCTGGTTTCTTGATGTCCTCAGTGTTAGTTTCCAAGCGACAAGTGCCATGCGTGGCAAGTTTGTCAGGTGTGTCTTCTTCGGCTTCATGCTCCTCTTTGGGAAATAGGCTTTCAAGTTTGTACATGAGGGTAAAAGGGTCCCAGCGATAGACGGGTGTTTCTTGTTCGGCAGAGCTTTGTCCTGCATCTATTAGCATGTCATCAGTCCGAGGTGGCCAGAATGGACTGTCTTCATCTTCAGAGCTTTCGCTTGTTTGATCACCAAAAGGGCAGAGAAGACTGTAATCCATGTCACTCATAATCGGAGGTGTTTCTTCTTCGGCCGCCGCATCATCGGGTCCTTGATAGATTTGGCTTTTTACTTGATCAAAAAAGTATGCGCCTCTATCTAGAAGCAATCCAGGCCATTCAGGGGTTTCTGGTTTGTTGATGTCCAGAGCCGGAGTGACTAAGAGAACATAGTAACGCATGTTACCCAATTGTTGAAGCATATCTCTGTAGTAGACGTCGTCATCTTTGAACTGGTCTGAGAATAGGACCAAACTAGCTTCATAACTCGTGGACTTCTGCGGAGAGTCCCTCATCCATAAATGAATGTCATTTATCATTCTGATACGTCTAGAGGCTTTATCCCCTGGAAAATAATATAAATATTTGTACATTATTATCAATGGAAGGGAGATAGATATAAAGAAAAAAGAGGGGGAAATGATTACCTCCGGGAAGAAAGTAGATTCTGGAAGCCCACGTCTTGTCACCACCCAGCCAAGACCCTTTCTTGTTGTCATCATCATCAAGATAGGCCCAGATTGTAATGTTATCACTAAACTCCCTTTCAACAAGAGCTGATGAGATAGAGTGGTAGATCGCATCAGGAGAGGAAGAAGGAGGGAAAGGGCAATCCACGGCGTCCCAGAAGACGGCTGTCCTAGGCCCTTTGACGGTCGGGATGCGCTCTGAGCCATACATACATGCAATAAAGAGAGGATAAATAAAATACCATTTATAATAAATTTTCAAAGATAGAAAAAATCTAAAAAACAATTTGGGGTCTTACCGGAGAAATCTACCGTCTTGGAGACATCTTCTTTGATCTCTATATACTTTTCTAGAGAGCTATCAAACTCATCCATATAACCTTGTAAAGGGTTGTATATAGGCTTTCCTCCACCTAAAAGTCGTGCATAATTAAGCAGAGAGTCAACACTAAAGAGACATTCTTCATCAGGCGGCGGTGGCTTTAATAGAAGAACATTGTGACGCCTCAATTTCAAACACTGCAGAACCCTGAGTAACTCCCTTTGTGGTTTGGCGATTACAAAAAAATTCACTGGTCCTG
Source organism: Brassica rapa (assembly GCF_000309985.2). Taxonomy (NCBI): domain Eukaryota; kingdom Viridiplantae; phylum Streptophyta; class Magnoliopsida; order Brassicales; family Brassicaceae; genus Brassica; species Brassica rapa. Next base: position 655,036 of record NC_024796.2, on the reverse strand, counting down.
GTCCAATATATGATGCGTGAAGAATCATATGCAAAGTGATATCCGGCACTTTGTAAACACAACCCGAATAAGACCGACCTAATAAACAAGAGAGAAACAACTCCGATTACATAATAATAATTAAAATAGAAACGACAAGCATAAGAGAGAGTGTTGTTGTGAGGAGTTTACCTTGGGGTAAGCATGGCTGGATTATATCGGCAAATGTTTTGTCGTAGTTGTGTTGCTCAGAGTACAATAACACGTCCATAAAACCGAGACGAAAACCCATGAGATAAAGAGCTTTTGAGATATCACCAAAAACAGGACCAAGATCATCCGTAGTATCAACAGGGATTGGGTAATCATCCATGTTCCAGAACACCAGTGTCTGCTTCACTACGGAAAATTAAAAAAAAAAAAAAGAACCATTATTTTGCTATAATCGATCAGATGAAGTCTAACAAACAATTTCGGAAAGAGATGGAGAGAGATCTTACAGGACTCAAAATCGATGGTCTCGTCTTCGCCCATGGTTCTACGGATTGCGATGAGAATTGGAGACTTTAAGCTAAGTTAGGGTTTTTTGTGAATGAACAACAAAGTTATATTAACTTTGAAAAAAAATCGAAAGAAACTTTAATAAAGCAAAAAGCTATTGAAACAAATATCTGTTTAGAATCTGTATATGGATTATGTGAATGAATAATTTACAGTCCATTGCATTCCATATTTATAATAGTTCGAAAACTAGGATTTCCTTTTCTATTTAAGAAAATATCCTTAATTCATTAAGGATGAGAGAGGGCATGTTTAAATGTTTTTAGCCCTTTGGATCTCTTTTTTTTTTTTTGAATTTTCCTTTTATTTCTTCCCTTTGGATCTCAAATAAAAAGGAAAATATCAAGGGTGTTGACACATATTCAACCAACGGATCTGTGTATTCTTTTCCTTTTTTTTTGGAAAACATTAAAAAGTTTTAAAATCCCTGTCCAAACATCAATATTATTAATTTAGGATCATTCTTACTATAATTTGGGTAATGGACTTCCCTGTCCAACTGTCTGCCCGATTGTCTAACCGTAAGTAACATTACTCCTCTCAACTGAATAATACAAAACGCGGGGGACCCATTTCTCTGACGATAGTTTTAGTATTGACAAGAACTGAATAATTATTCCTTCATTTTATCAAGTATTGATACATTTAGCCATTTTGAGATTACATCTTTACATTAAATTTTACATTCGTTCACTATAATTAAATATTGATTTTTTTTTTCAATTTCATGAAATACACATTATTTGACTAATTTACTAAATTAAAAAAAAATACCCTTTCAAAAGGCTAGTCAGAATCTAGTGCATTCCTAATCCTCCTCTTTATCAGAATCTATATCATTGCTTCTAGGCGTTCATCCACCTAAAAGTTGTGCATTATCAAGCAGAGATTCTACACAAAACCTTACACAATTGTGAAGTAAAAAGCACACTTGTGAAAATGAAGTGGATCAAAGAAGTCACTCACTGCATGGCACTCATATAATTTGAAGCTTCTTAGGTGTTTCTTCTTCTTCAGCGGCGGCATGGGCTTCATGCATTTTGGGGCTAGGAGGTTCTTCAAAAGCAAAATAGGTTGCGCCTCTATCTAAAAGCAATCCAGGCCACTGAGGGCTTTCGGGGTTGTTGATGTCCAGAGTCGGCGTGACAAAGAGAAGATCGTAATACATGGCATCCAATCGTCGAAGCATATCGGTGTAGTAGCCGCCGGCACCTATGAACTGATCTGCGAACAGGACCAAACTAGCTTCATAACGCATGCCCCGAGGAGAGTCCCTTGCCCATAAAAACATGTCATTTAACATTCTGATACGTCTCGAGGCTTTATCCCCTGGAAAAAGGAGAAAAAAAAATCAAATAGATAAATATTAACAAATGCAAGTGAGAGTAGACATATAAAGAAGAAGAAAAAGAGAGGGGGAAATGATCACACCTCCGGGAAGAAAGTAGATTCTGGAAGCCCACGTCTTGTCACCACCCAGCCAAGACCCTTTCTTGTCGTCATCATCATCAAGATAGGCCCAGATTGTAATGTTATCACTAAACTCCCTTTCCACAAGGGCTGATGAGATAGAGTGGTAGATCGCATCAGGAGAGGAAGAAGGAGGGAAAGGGCAATCCACGGCGTCCCAGAAGACGGCTGTCCTAGGCCCTCTGACTGTTGGGATACGCTCTGAGCCATACATACATGCAAAAAGAGAGGTTAAATAAATACCATTTATAATAAATTTTCAAAGATAGAAAAATCTAAAAACAATTTGGGGTCTTACCGGAGAAATCTACCATCTTGGAGACATCTTCTTTGATCTCTACATACTTTTCAAAGGAGATATCATACTCAGACGCATGAGAGGCATATAATTCTTTGAATCTAGGCTTTCCTCCACCTAAAAATCGAGCATTCTCAAGTAGAGAGTCTACACTAAAGAGAAACTTTTCACCAGGGGGCGGCGGCTTTACTAGAAGAACATTGTGACGCCTCGATTTCAAACACTGCAGAACCCTATGTAACTCCCTTTTTGGTTTTGCAATTACAAAATAATTCACTGGTCCTGGTCCAATACACGTTGCGCGACGAATCATATACAAAGTGATATCGAGCACTTTGTAACCAAAAGCACAATAATACTCGCCTACAAACAGAGAAAGAAATCCGATTAGATATAATAATTTAAAATAGAAACGACGACGGGCGAGCGAGAGAGAGTGTTGTGACCTTGGCCTAAGAAGTCATTAGTTACTATGGCCTCGCAGTTGATTTGCTCAGAATACAGATACACGTCTATATACCCATTACGAAAGCCCATTACATGAAGAGCTTTTAAGATATCGCCAAAAACAGGAACAAGATCATCGGTAGGGATTGGGTAGTCATCTATGTTCCAGTACACGAGCGTCTGCCTCACTACGCACAAAGACATAAACGCAAAAATTAGAAAAAAATAAACCATTACTTCCGCCATAATCGAATCAGATGAAATCTAACAAACAATTTTAGGAGGGAGAGAGATCTTACAGGCCTCAAAACCGATGATCTCGTCTTCGCCCATGGTTCTGCGGAGATGACGATGAGAATTGGAGAGACCTTCCTTCTAGCTAGGGTTAGACCTTGCTTTGAATGCTTTTCTTCACGGACGGATGAGAGAGAGCTAGGCTGCGGCTTGCTGAGATATCTACGAGGGCATGTTTTTATATCCCTCTTGGCTCTCAGTTTGTTTTTTAAAAAAGGAAAATATCAAGGGTGTTGACATATTTTCAACGGAACGGATCTGTGTGCATTCTTTTCCATTTTTTGGGGAAACCCTAAATAAACCAATAAATGCTATAAAAAATTAAAACATTAATTATCAATAAATTTTTATTTGATTAATATTGCTTTAGTTTTGTATTTTAATTTTAATATATGTATATATATATATTTATTTATAAAAAATTGGATATATAAGTTAATGTGAATTTTTTTACAATGTACTTATATTTAGTTTATTTGTTTATTAATTATATATATATATATATTATTGTAATGGTGATATATGATATATTAGTTACTAATATATTCCAAAATTCTTACTAAAATAATATTTATACATAAAGTTTATTTTATAATGATAGTGTAAAATTTATTTGCTAATACCATATTTAAAAAGTATTTCCAAAAATTAAAATGTTTTATAAGGAAATTTTACATATAATTAAATTGATGTCATCCCATCTTTTTTTGAAATCCATGTCATTATTTTTTAGTGATAAAGAATGTAAAAAGACACTTGTCAAAACCAATTATCAAATAATGTATAGGGGATTCACAAAGCTTCAAAGATTTGATATTAAAAATGTTAGACTAAAACTCAGTGTTTTGTGCCATCAAGTTCTTTTTGATCTCACTCTCTTCCCCAGACATTAACAATATCTCCCAGTCATCAGCTTCAAACTTCACAACCTCCCCTCCTGTTGACGAATATTGAGGCTTAGGGTGCTTGATGAACTTCTTTCTTGCCTTTTCCAATCCAAGATCTCCTCCTCCTTTGATGTTCTGAAACAACTTAGCCAAGAGCACCAACATACAACATGATCGAAAAATGTCTTTTCAAAATTTCCAGGTACATAAAAAAAGACATGAAAAAAGAAGAGCTGGTTGATCCTTTCCTAATATTACTGAGAGCAGAGAAAGATTGTGAAGACAACAAAGATGCTTGCAAATGTCTTTTCAAGATTTCAGATGCATCAAAAGGACTTGAAAGGAGCAAAGGAGGTTTATTCTATTCCTGAGGAAATCCATAAATTTTATCTCTTCCAATCAGAAATATCAAACATAGAATTGTTGCCGAGAAAAAGAAAGATTTGAGAATGTGGAAGCTTATCTATTAAACACATGGTAAGAGAAGTAGAATCTGATTATGCTTTGTGACAAGCCATTTCAACATTAGTACCTTCTCAGAACAACTATAAACTTACAAGAGTGAAAATAATTTATTTTGACCGAACAACTTCCATCGTGCTTAATGTTTGTGCTAAATACGACTCTAATATGATTATAATTCAAATAAACTATTTGAACTTTTTAGAATGTGCCTAAATCTATATTGACTCTAACATAAGTTCAACTTAAACGATGTTGTTTGGTTAAATTAATTAATTTATTTGAATTATTATCACATTTCAGTCGTATTTAGCCCATATCAATATATTTGAATTATTATAACATTTCAGTCGTATTAGTGCATATCGCTTGTTTGGATTCAGGTTGGAAATTGTTTAGAAGGGAATAATCCTTTCCCCGATTACAAGATGCTGGGATTATGGTGTAGCAATTGATTTTGAAGAAAAACAACAATGCCCGAGTTTGTTGGCGGTTAAACAGAAGGAAGACAACAACAAGAAAAACGAAAGATTGCATGAATAAAAAGAGAAGTCATAAAATTACTACGAACAGAGTTTGAAGTTCAAAATACAAGTACAAACTTAAATATAGCAGAGTTTTTGATAAATAAAAACTTAAATAAACATCCACGGGGCTACGACAACAGAAGCTAGCTAATCCCAACCCCTAAGGTGTTTCGTCGGCCGCATCAGATGTTTCTTCGGCCGCATCAGCTTTATGCTTTTTGAGATAAGGTTCTTCAGAGCTTCCCCAGCCTGATCCTCCATCTATTTGCCGTCCTGGACATTCAGAGCTTTCTGGTTTCTTCATGTCCCCAGTTTGCCATGCGTGTCCAGCTTCTTAGGTGTTTCTTCTTCTTCTGCGGCAGCATGGGCTTCAGAGATTTTGCTAGTTTCAAGAGCAAAACTGGCTGCGCCTCTATCTAAAAGCAATCCGGGCCATTGAGGGGTTTCGGGTTTGTTGATGTCAAGAGTCGGAGTGACTAAGAGAATATGGTAACGAATGTCATCCAATCTTTGAAGCATATTGATGTAGTAGCCGGCACCTATGAACTGATCTGCGAACAGGACCAAACTAGCGTCATAACTACTCCACTGAGGAGAGTCCCTTGCCAATAAAAACATGTCATTTAACATTCTGATACGTCTCGAGGCTTTATCCCCTGGAAAAAGGAAAAAAAAAATCAAATAAAATGCAAGTGAGAGTAGACATATAAAGACGGGAAAAAAAAAAGAGAGGGGGAAATGATCACACCTCCGGGAAGAAAGTAGATTCTGGAAGTCCACGTCTTGTCACCACCCAGTAAGGCAGACCCTTTCTTGTCATCATCATCAAGATAGGCCCAGATAGTAATATTATCACTAAAATACCTTTCAACAAGAGCTGATGAGATAGAGTGGTAGATCGCATCAGGAGTGGAAGAAGGAGGGAAAGGGCAATCCACGGCGTCCCAGAAGACGGCTGTCCTAGGCCCTCTGACGGTTGGGATACGCTCTGAGCCATACATACATGCAATAAAGAGAGGTTAAATAAAATACCATTTATAATAAATTTTCAAAAATAGAAAAATCTAGAAACAATTTGGGGTCTTACCGGAGAAATCTACCGTCTTGGAGACATCTTCTGGGATGTCTACATACTCTTCAAAGCACATATCATACTCAGACGCATAAGAAACATATAATTCTTTGAATCTAGGCTTTCCTCCACCTAAAAATCGAGCATTCTCAAGTAGAGAGGCTACACTAAAGAGAAATTCTTCATCAGGCGGCGGCTTTACAAGAAGAACATTGTGACGCCTTGATTGCAAACAGTGCAGAACCCTATGTAACTCCCTTTTTGGTTTTGCAATTACAAAATAGTTTACTGGTCCTGCTCTGTAAAATGATGAGTCACGAATCATATACCAAGTGATATCCGGCACTTTGTAAAAACAAGCGCCGTAAGTTTCGCCTACAAACAACAACAGAGAAACAAGTCCGATTACAATATATATATATATATATATATATATATATATATATAAAATTTAAAATAGAAACGATGACGAGCAAAGGAGAGTGAGGAATTTACTTTCGGGTAAAGTCCAGTCGACTAGAGCCCCCTCCCTGTTGATTTGCTCATCATACAGAGACACTTGCATAGACCCCTCACGAAAGCCCATTACATGAAGAGCTTTTAAGATATCACCAAAAACAGGATCAAGATCATCGGTAGTATCTACAGGGATTGGGTAGTCATCCACGTTCCAGTACACGAGCGTCTGCTTCACTACGCACAAACGAATTTACGAAAAAATTAGAAAAAATTAGAAAAAATAAACCATTACTTCCCCTATAATCGATCAGATGAAATCTAACAAAACAATTTTAGGAGGGTAAGAGATGGAGAGAGATCTTACAGGACTCAAAACCGATGATCTCGTCTTCGCCCATGGTTCTGCGGAGATGACGATGAGAATTGGAGAGACCTTAGATCTTGCTTTGAATGCTTTTCTTCACGGACGGATGAGAGAGTTAGGCTGCGGCTTGCTGAGATATCTATGAGGGCATGTTTTTATATCCCTCTTGGCTCTCAGTTTGTTTTTTAAAAAAGGAAAATATCAAGGGTGTTGACATATTTTCAACGGAACGGATCTGTGCATTCTTTTCCTTTTTTTGGGGAAACCCTAAAAAGTTTTGAAATCTCTGTCTAATTACGTAAATAAATAAGTAACCAAAGAAATCCTCTTGCCTATACAAAACGTGAACCCCTCTATGTCTGATCATCTTAATTTCTTAGAGACTGTACTCGTAAACATGGTCTTTCAAACCGGTTCGGACATGTTTGTTAATCAGACGTGTCACACAAGCAACCTGGAAGAGGGTTTGCATAAGATAAAGATCACCATAAAAGATAAACCTATGCTTTTATTTGTTGAAAATAAACAAATCTGACGACAATTGATTCTGATATTCTGGTTTGACTGGCTGATGTATAGCCTACAAAGAAAGAACCATGATAAAACCTCGAAAAAAAAAAGTGACAACCACCTGCAAAAGCCCGATTCATTGGAACTGGACACATTATTAGCGCAGTTAATTGTCAAGTGCTAAGGAGACATGGTACCTTCATAAAACTCATTCTTCCATATAAACGGAACTAGTCATTGGCTTTTTAAACTTTACTATCAATAAAGTCTTGTGAAGCAAGCAAGATCGGAACATAAGCTAGGTCGTCCAACATCATAATAACCAGAGTATCATCAGCCCTGGGCATGTGCTACTTTAAGCAGCATCCAGTTTAGGCTTTTTGGGAAGAGGTCCTTGTGAGCTTTTGCGAGGTCTATTAAATAGAGACAGTGGCCATTCATCAGGGCTTTCTGATATGTTGCTGTGCTCCCTCGGAGTTATCAAGAAAGGATGGTAATTTTTGTGCTGCATGTCCTCAAACAACTCCATGTAGAAGGGGTCACCTGAGAAATGATTCGAGACTAGGATCAAAAGTCCTGGACAATGGTGCAGAGGAGCGTCTCTAGACTGTAGAAACATGTCGTTTAACATTCTGACACGTCTATCCCCTGGATAAAAAAAAAGAGAAAAAACATCAACATATATAGATTACATACACACAAAGAAAAAGGTTAGAATTCACCTGCGGGAAGAAAGTAGATTCTTGAATCCCAAGTCTTGTTACCCAAACACTTATCCCTCCAAGACCGTTCATCGACATAAGCCCAGATTGTAATATTATCATTCGTACCTTTTTTCATAAGAACTGATTTGATTTTCTGGAAGATCTGTTCAGGAGAGAAACAAAGAGGGAATGGGCAATCAATGGCGTCCCAGAAGACGACTGTCCTAGGCCCTTTGACGTGTTTGATACGCTCTGAGCGATGCAAAAGAGGGAGGGAGGTTAAATACCTTTTATAATTTTTAAAAATGACAGATGAAATCTAAAACAAACAAACAATTTGAGATGGTCTTACCTGAGAAATCTAACATTTTCTGATTGGAGAGATCGCTAACATCATAACTACCATCCTCCTCCTCCTCCTCCTCCTGCCGCATGTCTTCAGGAGTTAACTCTTTTTTGGCTCTAGGCTTTCCTCCACCCAAAAATCGTGAATTCTTAAGTAGAGAGTCAACACTAAAAAGACACTCTTCATCAGGTGGCAGCTCTACTATGAGAACATTGTGACCCCTCGATTTCAAACAGTGCAGAACCCTATGTAACTCGCTACCTGGATCAATATTTGGTTTGACGACTACGGCTAAATTTGCAAGTATTGGTGCAGTCTCTCGTAATACAGAGAGCATATAAAAAGTCATATCCAGAGTAGGCCTAGTTCCAAATTTGCGGTAATCCTGTGTGGCTACATAATAAATCAAACATTTTTTAGTTTAGTTAAATAATAACTTAGGCGTATAATTAAATAGAAGCGACTGAGGAATTTACTATAGGGTAAGTAGAAAATTCTTCCGGCCTTAAACAAGGCTTCTTCGTTGGAGTTGAGTTTCTTACAATCCACATTGATGCTCATTCTCCCCTCAAAGCCCATTTGGTGAAGAGCATGTTCGAAATTATCAACAATAGAACCAAGATCGGTATCCACAGGGACTGGGCAATCATCAAAGTTCCAGCAAACGAATGTCTCATTCACTTTCACACACACAAAAAAAAGGACAAGGCGTAAACGAATTTACGACAGATCGAAATCTAACAAACAAATTCAAGAGATGGAGAGAGAGATCTTACCGGAATAAAATAAGATGGTCTCGCCTTCTTCGTCCATGGTTCCACCGATGAGGATTGGGGACTTTCTCTCCCTAAAATTAGGGTTTAGAAAGATGAGAGAGAGAGGTTTTTTTTTTCTTCTTTTTATGACTGCCTACGTTGCACGGAAGCTTTATCGGACGTACGCTTCCCGCTTCGAAACCGGAATCGGAATCGGAACCTTGTGGAAGCTTACGGAATCTCGCTTCCAAAACGCTTCTAAAATATTCTCTTTAAAAACACGTTGGAAGCTTACGATTCCGTTTTGGAATCACGCTTCCATTCTTTAAAAAAAACACAATGACTTATCTCAATAAAAATATAAAATTTTAATTTTAATTTATATAAAATCCAAATTTTAATAGTATTGAATATATTGAATAGAAATATAAAACAATTAAAATTAATACTATAAATTATCTTTATGCATTGAGATATTTATTAAAGATAAATCATATATTCAAATATATTATGTCAATTAATTATAAAGTAATAAAAATAATTAATATAATAATTTAATTAATGTGTATTTCACAGTTTTAATACGAAATCATATAATTATTATAAATATAAATGATTTATTTTAAATTTAAATCATATAATTTTAGTTCTAGATTTTTTTAAAAAATTCTTATATATGTATATATATATATATATACATACGCTTCCAATACGTATCCGCTTCCTAATTTTTTTTAAAATCTCGCTTCTGCGCTTCCATACGCTTCCGCTTCCATGTACCCGCTCCCGTTTCCATGTAACATAGATGACTGCGGCTCCCCGCGCTGAGAGATCTATCTATAAGCTGTGCCTCGCATGCTTTTTAACCCTTGGATCTCAAATAAGCATGTTGGCATATTCTCAACCGTCAGATCTGTCCATTCTTTTTTCTCAAATAAGCATGTTTGGTTTTCGCATAATATGAGAGCAGAGGCGTGCCTACAGTGTATTGAAAAAGGCATTCGCCTTAGGCCCCCGAATAATATTACGTTTTTTAGGGCCCCAAAATTTAAAATAATTTCTAGTTTAGTTGATTAAACTTATTTCTAAAAAAAACTTTCCATGAGAATCAAATAACTCAGTTTCTAAATCCAACTTTTTTTATAGGACATAATATAACATATTTACGTAATAGGTGTTAAACTTATGTATTTCGCGAAAGTGATATATCGTATTAGAAAATTATTTTCTTTATAGTTGTATATAAATTTATTTTTAAAACTTGCCTTAGGCCCCTGAAACCCTTCGCACGGCACTGTATGAGAGTATATGACGAGGGAACTTGTAGAACTCGTTGGGATCCAATGGTAGGTTCGAGTCTTTACATAACCAATCCTAGAGTTCACTTGATGATATCATTCACCTCTAAGAAGCTGGCCACACAGTAATTTATTCATCTAGCAAAGGACATTTGAAGTTATCAGAGACATCATACTTTGCCTTTAGATTATTTTAGGCAGAGACATCATATTTGTTAGCACCACAGCTACAATTGTGACGTTTATCTTCCTGGTGTAAACGTTTATGATATTTTGAAGAAGAGAGCTTTATTATTAATCGATTAATGCAAAATACAAGAAGATAAACAACTTTTCCACAAGAACATCGACCCCACCAATGGAAACACTTCGTATCTTATAAAACGCACACACAGGATATTATTTATGGAGGAGATCTAGAGAATGAATAATGGTCCTCTAGGGCTTGGCGTCACCATCAAAGCCCCGTTGGAGGAATCCAACTGATGAGAGATGAGAAACATCGCTCCATGAATCAATGATCCATTTCTCGTCACTGAAGCGAACAACATTCACTGAAGCATTAAGGAGTTTCCCAGCAGAGGAAGCTTGCGTGATCCTCATGTAGATTGCCCTTAACACTCCTCCATGAGTCACTACTATCACTCTCTCCCCTTCATTTCCACACATGGCATATATATTTACACGTTTAGTGTATGATTTTTTGGTAAAGAAGTTGCAACTTTATAACTATCCAAACGTATTCTTTAAGCAAAAAAAAATATATATTTAATAGTACCTTTGTGCTTCTTTGCAATTTGCTCAAGGGCACTCATAGACCTCTCACAAAGTTGGTCAAAGCTCTCTCCTCCTCCCTATTGATTATCGTATATAAAATATAGGATATAGTTAAGCATGTGAATATATGAGAAAGGAGTGATAGAATACTAGTGTGAATGAAACTTACCGGAATCTCGAGGTCATTTTGGGTAGAAAAGAAAGCAGAGTAAGCTTCAGGTTCTTTCTCTGCTCCTTCTTTCCAATACAGCCCTTGGAGACTACCCACATGCCTCTCCTTTAACTCAGGCACTTCAGTCACCTGTATATAAGTATATTTAATTAGACCTTACATCTTAAAAATAATAATTACAACTCCTACAACTTTGGAAATCATTACTGAAAAATGTTTTATATTTTTCTTAATAAAAAACAAACATGTAGAACTCTATTGAATTTCTCTATTTTCTATTGTTAATAATTTAGCACTGATGTTATATATATGGGCTTCTTAAATATGGTAGAATGGAGATAGAGATAATTTTACAGACCTCGGAACAAAAACAAGTTTCCGCGATCTTGAGAGCAGTGTCTTTCGCTCGCTTGAGGTCTGATGAATATATAGCTATGGGTCTCTCCTCTTTTCCCAATCTCTCAGCGATCTAATGATTATTAAAAATAAAGAGAGAGAAATGATCATGCATGTGTTAATACATATCTATATATATTCATCTATTTAATATAGAAAAGAGATAAAAGCTTGAACGGGATTTGATCTTAACTGCAACAGCCTGCTTTTGTCCAATTTCGTTAAGATCCGATTCAATTTGTCCCTGCATTCAATTTTGTATATGTAAAATGTGTTTATATACATGCAGTATATATATATATATATATATATATCAGAATACCACATAATAGTCACAATAGATATGAAGTTTAAAAAAAAAAAAAAAAAGTCACAATAGATATAATGTATAAAATTCATGCTTAGATACCTGGATTCTTCCAGCAGCATTCCAAGTGGTTTCTCCATGGCGAACAAGAACAATCTCAGTTACTTCACTTTTAACGTTGACGTCCTCACCCCACTTGAACTCCTTTGATGCATCGATACTACATTTTCATAAGTTCTCTATTAGTCACAATATGTTAGTCATGCACAAAACATTATGCATAGAATTAACATATATGCAAGTATTCTACCGAACTCCCACATGAAATATTCATGATCAATGCTCTGAAAATCTGTTGTTTAGTTATGTAATTTTCATCTTAATTAGTGGAACGTTGGAAACATATAGTACTACTAAACAATATTTTTGATAATGAAGATATATCGCTGAATATAGTTATTGGATTAGCGGAAATTTGCAACATAAACGTTAGTGTATGTTATGAATAATGAGTAAGTCGTCAAATAATGATCTGAAATTAAATATATAAATAAAAAATACCATTCATGACCCATGATTTAAGGGGCAGGTATTGGCTTTTGTCAGAGAAGAAGAATAGAGTAGAGAGAAGAGTACTGAGAGGAAGATGTGTTTGTTTACTTATGATAAGTCGATGTGTGCTCTCTGCTTTTATAACCTTATTTCCAGAGGAAAGAAAAAACATTTTTTGGTTTCTCATTTTTAATTATAGCTAGAGATATCAAATAATTAAAATAATTAAATTTGTGGCAGCTCATGGATTAATAATGTTGGTCATATTTGTTAATTACTAAATACTTTATTATACAGAAATCATTTGATCGTATAGGCATTGCAACCACGTGTGATGTCGATATTTCAACTACTTTTTTTCAGATCGGATCCTTTACAGGATCGGGAGAAATACGTAGGGAATCTCCTACAAATTAGAATATAGGGTCGGTAATAGAAGTTACATTCAATTATTCATGGGAGAATTCAGTATTACCACGATTATAGTACTACTTCTACATTGATAATCAAATAGTAAAGACAAGGTAACTTTATAGCTTATAATCTACATTGGCCAATAAAAAGCTAATCATGGAGTTTTTTTGTTTTTGCAAAAAAAAATTCTTGGATAAATTAAATATTGTTTACAGAGAAAACTGTTGAGAGAACCACTAACTCAACAATAAAAAAGAAGAAGAAAAGGAAACACAACTACAATGCTAGAGGTAGCAATGGATCTGGACACCAATATGTATGGAGATTCCTGTATCTGATTTGCGGATGACATATAAAAATGCACATGAAGAAATTCACAGGTCTTTTAAATATGTATGTATGTAATAAACTACTCCCTCATACCTTGTAGTATAATATTATATAGCTTCTAATAAAAAAAAAATTACCTAGGCACCTAGCTAGAACCAATAAGGGTCGATAAAAAACAGGTAATGTGGAAGACAGAGAAATAATAATTAGGTTAACTACTTCCTCACGATGAGGATTGGTGGTAGTATAGCATCTTGCCACATGGAGGATATAATATCGTTTTGTTTATACCTATATCGCCATCTTTTTTTTTAATATTGGCCATGTTTAATCGTTTGTGACTTTGTGATATGCTCCTAAAATGGATTACTTTCAAGGTTTGTCACTGTTCAAAACCTATACGTTATACTTTTTGAAATTTGACTCATCCTTTGATTTCTCTTTTCCCACGTAGTTTATAGTTAATACTTTCGACCGAGTGATAATACCTATACAACTTGCTTTTTTTCGAATTAAGTTAGCAATTAATCAACCAAAAAATTTCTCTCTCCTCCTTATCTCTCCCCCTTCTCTCTCCCAAGGCGTCGACTTTGTGCTTGCTTACCTCCGGTCCGGACGGCGCGTGGCGGCGCGTACCGGCGTCCGGAGGGTCCCCATTTGAGTTTTCGCTTTCTCGTTTTGCTGTCGTATCATCTCCGGTCTCTCCCTCTGATATGCTCGAAGTCGTGGATTAGGGTTTGGCGCCGGAGTGAGCTCCGCTGCAGAGGTGCTTCTGTTCCGGCGTTCTATTCCCCGGTCTCTGGGGCTTCGGCGAAGCGGAAGAGCGGTTGGTGGTTAACGGCAGTCGGCTTTTTGGGGCTAATGTTCGAGATCGTTTTTCCCTTAGATCTCGTCTGGCTTTCTCTGTTCGCGTGTGGGTGGAACGAGGTGTCTTCTCCGGGATTGTCGGCGGTTCGCTGCTTTCGATCCATGGAGTCATCGGTTTGAAGGGTGGTTCCTTGGTTCTCGCTCGTCGAGTCTGAGTGTCCTCCTTCCCGTGGTGTGTGCCGGTGAATCCTATTATCACGGCGGCGAGTTGTGGGTTTGAGCACGCAGGCGGGTTGGTGCTCGAGCACTGTGGCCGGCTCGTGTAGGTTAAGGTGGCGGTTTAAAGAGCGGTCGTCTATGCCGCTTAAGTGGCCGTGTTCTTGGCTTCCTCACCTTCGATTCTCCTGTTCGCGGTTTCTAACCTGGTTCTCGATCCGTCCTCTCTTATCTCGGCGTGTCTCTTGCGCTTGTTGGAGTAAGGGGGTTCGGGTTGGGTTGCGCCCTTGTTCTTAATCTCGTCGCTGCCGAGGCTAGTGATGGCTCTAGCAGCACCAATTTTAGTCGATCGGTTCTCGACGGCTACGGACGTGTGGTGGTTCTCGTGTCTTTGACCGCCTCATCTAACGTTCGGTCTTTGCCCACATCCCAGCATCACTTAGGTTCACTTGAATCTTCATGTGGTGGTGGGCAAGGCAGTTGAGTGCAGGATGGGCTCAGGTTAGGAGTACGGTGGTTGCGGCCTGTTTTGCTCGGTTCGGCATCTTGTACAGGCCGTTCCTGGCCTTAATAATTGCTCGGTTTGGTTATGAGGGTGAATGCGGCCGCTGCTGCTGTTGTTGTTCATGTGGGCAGGTGCTTTGAAGCTCTCGGCAAGCTGTTCTCAGGTGGGTCATTATCTTTAAGAGCGGATCATCGGGGAGGCCAAAATTACCGGGTTCCGACTCTCGGTTGAACTTGGTTCATCTTTTTGCGGCAAGCGGATGATGCGGACTGGATTGAGTCTTGGGACAGCGCTGGTGGTTGTTGAGTCTGCCTAACCTGTTGTAACTAAATCGAGTCTGTGTTTAGACTTTCTTTTTCGTTTTCTGTTTCTTGTTATCTCTGTATTTCTGTCAAAAATGAAAAATTGGTAATAATATCTTTACATTTTTACCAAAAAAAAAAAAACTTGCTTTTTTTCATATGAATCCATAAATATTGAATATTTTAGTGAATTACATTTAATTCTATAACTATTTTAAGATGCCTGAGATGTTTGAAAACTAATATTTACGTGCGCAAATAGAAAGCGGTAAGAACATGCAAAAATATTTTTGTTCACAAAATCAAACGCAGTCAAACTCTTCTAGCCAATAATATGAAGTCAAGAAAAGGTAACTAACCCCAAAAATTGTTGGAGTTCACCGACAGGAGAACTATTGGTTATCGTGATTGAAAATAATAATTTCCCGATCTAGCAAAACAACTGAATTAATTTGATTACAGGTCATGTGGAATCAGAATAAAATAAAAATAATTTGCCAGAGATTCCAACAAATGGGGCAATGTCTGGAACGAAACACATGGAGAAAAAGACAAACTGCCAGCGTTGCTTACACTCTTTGATTCCAATCTTTAAGGATTCCAATCACTTTCCTCAATTTGTATATGCGTTTTCTGTTAGTTAATCTTAATAATGTCTTGATTCTCAATCATGCATACATTTATATGACAAGAAGACAAGTGATATTAATAAAAGATATGAAAGTTTGGTTGAGCTGAGAGGTCACAATAATATTAAATTTGCAAAATTAACCCGTGTTTTCAAACATATAATATTAGTTTCATTAAATAAAAGAGTTCACTACAAATTAATCACGTTAATAAATATAATTTATAATGAATATATCTGTACACCTAAACCAATAATTGAGAAAATCAGTTTTGGTGACCGCAACCTTTTAACCAAAAAAAAAAATGTGAACAAAATTCAACTCTTGAACAAAAAAAAATTAACACATTTCTTATAGATTGTAATTGCTTGATAACTCAGATCGTCGCCAGGATATCACATTTCTTATAGACTTGAGCGGCCATGAGATATATTCCATGTGTGAATAATTTGTAGAAAAAGTAGAACCCTCATGCAGTAAAAACTAAAATAAAGGAACCTGATGCTTTTACACACACTCAAGAGTGCACTTTCAGAACCGGACCTGAGACTACGATGCATGCATGTATGTCGATTGTTTAGCCAAAACAATAATTGTTTTTTATTGTTTGTCGATGCATGCATGCATGTATGTCGATGCATGTATTCAGAACCGGACCTGAGACTACCCTAAACAAAAATCTCCGAGTTTAGCCAACTTTTATTTTTATTTTTTATTTTTAGCCAACTTGGTTATGGTCATATACTTTTGGCATAGCGATGTTAATTAGGGCTTGAAATTAGCGGGAAAAACTAAACGGAAACAAGTTTGGCAGAAGCTTGAAGAAGAGAACCGGAAAATTTTCAAGCCATATTATCTGAGACTCATGGTCAAGTAACATATAGGGGAATACAACAAGCTGCTCTTAAAATGTTATATTGGTTGGATATGACATGGAAGTAAACTAGGTCGCCGAGGTCGAGGGTACCATACTCCCTAGTGTTTCTTTTATCATTTTCTTGTTTATGTTCTATAAGTTTCTCTGTTCTAAGTTCATGCTTAGCTGAATATGAGGATTATCTCATCATGCTTTCTAAAACTTTATAGTTTCAAAGCCATACTTTGTGTGTTTTTATGTCTTTAATTTGAATGCCTTTTTTCAAAAAAACATTATTTTCTCTCTTGTGTGGAGAGATTTAGTTTTAGACTTTTAGTAATAGATTATTTTGAAGCAATTGTGATTGTGTCATTTGTATGATACTTTTTTTTAAAAACTTGTGTGTAAAACTTGTAAAGGCCCATTTTCTTGACTGGTCTGTAAAACTTTTGTTATCGAATTTTTCTTTTAATGTTAAGCCGGTTGTATAGAGTGAGTATCAATCTAGTTTGTTTGAATTTTGACCAATCTTGTACTAACTCAGAAAATATGCCACCTTTACATTATTAGTATAATAATCATCTTTCAATACATACAACTACAAACACCACATACAGTACATGAAGTTTCAGATTAAGCTACTATATAGTCCTGTAATCTTACAATACATACAAACATCACACACATAGTATAGGAAGTTTTAGATTGGTCTACTATATAGTCCTGCAATCTCTCACACTAATAGATACACAAGGAAGCTCGACACACTGTAGTGTTCTTCTTCTTTACCTTAGAAACACATTTCACAAATCCAGCAGCAGCATAGTGCAGCGAGACTGCATAGGAGGAAGCAAAAAAAGGGAAAAAAACATACGCAAGGGTGAAACAGAAACATAGTACTTACTAAATGTATTCTTTAGTTGAGTTCTTGAAATTTTCCATGCAGTTATGAATTATGATATGTGCTATTAGCTACAAGAAACCCTTTAAACTGATATTATGTAGTTTTGGTTTTCTTAAAGAAAAAACAAATGATCTTGTTTGCTACTTCTAGCTTTTAGCCTTTTACCATCCTTCGATGAAGCCTCTGTCTCCTTTCTGCTTTGTCTCGAAAATCCTTGGCTTCTTCTCGTCTTGTCCTGGTTTCTCAGAGACTTTTTGTGCAGCTGGATATCCTGACTAGAGAAGTGAGTATACTTACAAATATTTTACTTTGCTTCAAAAAACATGTGTGATTCGTTACTATCCCTTAGACAAACCTTGTGGAAGATGTTGATCCTCTGTGATTCCCATGTCTTTCTGCATCTTTTCTTACAGAAGAAGCTTTTCTCTTTGTGTTTGCTCTTTCAGTTAGCACAAAAGGGGATTGTGTATTCGGGAATATGATTCTTGGTTTGGTTACAAGATAAAACATTTTTGTGAGATACTTCTCCTTATATAAGCTGTGATTAATTGTGCCAGTGGCAGATGAAATATTCTTCTTTTAGTTATTTTTATCTGACTTTCCAATTTATTCGTTTATATCTTTATACCTTCCTTCACGAAGGGGTTACTGCAGAAACTGAAGTTTTAAAATGTGAAAAGAAGACTTTTCACTTCTCTTTTTGAGGTTCTTTTACTATGCGTTCACACATGTTTGTGTTTTCTTGGTTTGTCTTTGTCCCATTCTTGTTGGAGATTATTGTAAGCACAATCCCAAATCTTGCGAGGTTGGCAAGAAGATCATTCAAACAAAGAAGAAGAAAAAAAAAAAAAGAGTGCACCCACAACAGAGACGTGATGTACTAATAAAATATATCATAAACTTCTTTTAAATATTACAGTTCCAAAATATTTGTTATCCAAGCTAATTTTTAATAATCATAATATATTATTATTTATATTCTGCTTCCATTGAAATTAGTTTCAAGCTCTACCACCAATAGGAACAAAACAAGACCACATTCACAGAAATTTGATGCAAGATAATATATGTTTTTTCTTGAAACAGCCACATTTCAATAATCTCTAATAATAGAAAGGGAAATTAGGACAAATGAACAACAAAAATATTAGAATTCACTAAATAAACACAACCCCACCCTCTCTCCTCTTTTCTCTTCCTATCTCTCTCTATCATTTCTCATTAGGAATCTAATTTTCCCTTTTTTTATGGTTATTCCACAAATAAGCCTAATAGAAAACGTAAATAAGTAGAATATTTTAATTCTGCGAATGAATAATTCAAATTTCAAACAATAATCAATGCAAACATACATACATACACAACATGCACATTATGGCTTATACTATTTACAAATCACAAACATTTTCAAACTCTTTGTTGAACAAGAATTTCACTCCAATCAATCAGTCTAAGCATCTATAACACTACCAGTCATCGGTTCTTGTAAACCTGAATCTTCTCAAGAAACGTTAACCGGATCCGAGCCGCCATGTTCTTCATCATCATCATCTTCTTGGTCTACTTCATGTTCTGATACAGAGCTATCATCCATCTCCTTGTCAGGTATATCGAGCTGTACACTCTCTGGCAGCTCAGTGTTCTTATTCTCAATAGACATTCCCAAGTCCTCTCTTCTAACAACGTTCAACACAAAACCGTTACTCGTCCTCTCAGTCTGTAGAAGATCACCTTCAGTAACTATTATGCTTGAAGTGTTTGCTCCAAGCATGTTGTTATTGTTGTCCATGGATCTTGAATCTGGACTAAAGCTTGGGCTAAATGGGCCAGGAACCGCCGGAGAAGTGGGGCTGCTACTAAATCCTCTGCTTAGTGCAATGTCTACATCAAGACTCTGAACGAAGTCAATGAACTTATTAGCAGAAGCTGTTCTCATCAAAGGTCCACCAGTCCTTGTCCAAGAACTCAACTCCACGCTCTCAGTTTCACTATCGCTCAAGTTCCAGCCCGAAGACGCGTGGAGATTACTCTCAGCGACTAGTTCATCGAGTGAACCCGTTGAGTTCTCTCTGGCAATTACGTTCCAAGATGGGATTCTTCTAGAACCATTGAATCTTGTGGTTGAAGCTAATCCGTGATGAGACGAGGAGGACGTGCCAGCAGCAGCAGCGGCTCTCTCAGCGCTTCTGTTGAGCCTACGCATATGGTTAAGATTAGTTACACACTCATCAAGCGCAAGCTCGATCCCACAGTTTGCTTTTATGGCTGATAGCTTCTCCCAAGTGCATCTCCTTCCTTGGTTAGCCGCTTTTTGAAGCTCCACATGAGTAGGGTTTTGTATAATCTTTGAGTACTGCACAAGACACACAACACAATAAGAATCTAGCAAGTCCAAGCTCTCTAATTCTAACCAAACATAGTTCAACATGGATCAGAACCTGAGCAAGAGTGGCAGGCATTACAACTGTTACATCACCTTCCCACTCCTGAGCAAAAAGCTTTGCGAGTCCACCGAGTGGAAAGCCAAGTTCTAGTACTTGGTTGCATCTATGTTTAACCTCCATCTCCACTAGATGCGCAAGCTAAAAAGGTAAGACAAGTAGAGCGGTTATAACAAAAGGGACCGGAACAAAACTGAGGAAATTCGGTTATTTACAAAAAAAAAAAATCATTTTGGTTACAAAGTTAAAAACCGGATAATATCTACAAAAATATGGGTTTAGCTCAGTTCCTTTTGGAAAATTTCAGATAATATGAGATAATTCAGGTTTTTCAGGTTAAATATTAGGTAATTTAGGTTGTTTGGATAAAAATGTTTGAAAATTCAGATAATGTTAAATATTTCGGGATATATAGATATTTCGGATTTCAGTTTATAAATAGTATTTTAAAAATATTTGGTTATTTAGAAACCAAATATAATTGATATTTTAGGTATATAATCTGTATTTTAAAAATTCACCTACCAATCGGTTCGGTTTCGGTTTGTCGGTTTCAAAAATATAAAATATATGCGGTTATATTGGTTTCTGTTATCTCGGTTCTTTAGTTCCGGATAAATGTACCTAGGCCTAATGAGACATCATATAAACATACCTTTGCTGCGAATCTACCACCATAAGCTCGAACTATATCCTTAATACGCAGTAACGGAACAATGTGAGGATTAGCTTGGCTCACAATAAAATGATTAACATTGAAGAGCTCCTTAAGCTGCATCATCGGCAAATCAACCTCCAAACTCCCATCTCTCCACCTGCGTGCATATGGTTCAGTACCTTCTTCAGGATCCAAATTAAAAGGTGGATGATACGGCACAATCTCTCCACTTCTATCTTTAGCCATAAGCTCCTGAGCTTCAAAGAGACCAGGAAAAGCACAAGAAGCAGTAACCGCACTCCATATAACCACATGAGGCGAAGTCAAGTAGTTAAGACACCGAGGCGGCTCATGCTTCCTTGGGGAGCAAACCGTTATCGCTAGGATCCTCCCTGTTATATCATAAGCCTCTTGGAACGTGAGATTGAACGTGAGGTTCCTAAGCATGCATTGCAACTGTCTTATATCGTGTAACGCGCCTTGCGTCATGACTCTTTTAACGATCGTGAAAACGCTTCCTAGCTGATCAAAGAACTGTAGTGAGTGCAATGAGTTCTCAAAGAAACTCTGTAGCTCGGGCCAAGACCTCGTGGCTACGATTGAACAGATTATGGAACCAACGCTAGAGCCAGCAATAATCCGAGGTAAGAGCTTATGCTCCACCAGAGTCCTAACCACACCGACATGAAACGCGCCTAGAGAAGCCCCACCGCTGAGAAGCAAAGCCGTTCTACCAAAGGCGTGACGTGTCTCGTGCATGAAAGAAAGCTTCTCTTCTAAAGAAAGCTCCTCTAATGACTCAGAGGAGCAAACCATTCTCAACTGAGTAGAGACCTCGTTGATATACTCTTTAATAAGCCTCGGAACCTGAAGCCTCCCTTGATGTAACTCCGAGTTACACATGTTACCGAGGTTCCTGACAAGATCAGCTCTCATACAGAACATGATGTCTCTAAGACAACCTTCTCGGCGACGATGACAAAGCTCCCGAAGCTTGTTTTTAACCAACTCTTCGTCGTAGAGATCAGATTCGTTCATCTTCGGCGTCTCCTTCTCCAGCATCTTAGCGGCGTGAGCCCATTCCTCGTAAGTCAAAGCCGCGCGCATCGTGTTCCTCCAGAAGTTCCTCCAGTAAACCATCTCCGCCTTCTTCTTCACGTTGGTGTAACGCTTCAACACGAAGGCGATGATTGTGACGACCGCTAAGATCCCTTGAGGGTTCCGGGGGTGGAACCAGGATACAAAGGGTGAGACGGAAGGCTTAAGTGTAAGGAACCAATGAAGCAAGAAGCGGAAGAGGTCGCGTCTGAGCTGGAGCATTGATTTGCAGAAGAGGACTCTGAAGGCGATGGTGCGGCCGATGAGGGATGTAGGTCCGATTGAAAAGGGATCGACATTGGCCTCGTTACTTATGTGATCCATTGGAGATGATTAATGTTTTCAACTGAAAAGACAAGAAAAAAAATCAGAAACTTTGAGTATTATCCATAGAAACAGAGTATTATACAGAGAAACAGAGTTGTACATAGAAACAGAGTTGTGCAGAGAAACAGAGTTTTGATGTAATCAAGCAAATTAAACAATTTAAAAAAAAAACAAAGTATGATCCTTTTTGCTTGTAAAACATGAAAAAGATCTTCAAATCAGAAAATGTGAGTTTTTGCACAGAAACAGAGTATTATACAGAGAACAGAGTTGTACATAGAAACATAGTTTTGATCTAATCAAAAAAATAAAACTGTTTTTTTTTTTCAAAGCAAAGTATGATCCTTTTTGCTTGTAAAACCTGAAACAAGAGTTTCAAATCAGAAAATTTGAGTATTATCCATTGAAACAGAGTATTATACAGAGAAACAGAGTTTTGATCTAATGAAGCAAATGAAACTGATTTTTAAAAGCAAGTATAATCATTTTTGCGCTGAAACCTGAAACAAGAGCTTCTAATCGCGACAGGGTGGATAAAAACAGAAGATTTTCCGACAAGATCATAAACTCAGAATATTCTCAGCGAATGATCAAAAAGCTCAGAAATTTGAATCGGGCAGAGAAAACCCAGAGATCAATCACGAACACAGTTATCGAAAGCCCAGAAAAATAACGAAATTACCTGAGCGGTAGGTCCAGAATCAGAGAAGCAAGAAGAAACGTGTTTACTTTGGAAACAGAGAAGAAATCAAAGAGGGATGAAAATTTAAAAAAATAATAATAAATGGAGAATGTTTTTTCTTAATTTTTTTTTGGATTGATTGCGTAGAGAATCGCGACGAGATAAGAGAGGGTGATAACGGTGACGCGGACGCAGACTCGTCCGCCGATCACGACGGCTTATTTCCTCCCCTCTCTTTTTTCTTATTCAATTTTTTTTGGATAAACGTGTTTGAGAAGAAAAATAACAAACGAAATGTCGTTGGATGAGATCTCCGTAATTCCCGCGTGGAGTTTGAAAACGTCATGTTGTCTTCGTTTAAATAGGCTAAACAACGGGTAGTTTCAAGGAAAAAAAAATGTCTAGTCAGTTATCTGAACGCGGAGTTTTATCTTTTTTAAGTAACTTTCCTAAACGCTGGGTTTCGTAACAAAACTTATCACTTGTTTCGTAACAATCTATCCTATACTAAAAAGTGAATATGGAGTGTTTCTATCCTGTCCACGTAGGATAATATATTAGACCAATCAAAACATTCCAATAATACACGCTGGCAAATAAAATAAAAAAAACTTCGACGCAAGATGTATATCATGAGGCTCTCGCTTCGTGCTCTTCTTCTTCACCTTCTTTCACCATCGTTTCAGTTCTCCCGATCCAGAACCCCCACAATCAATACTCCACTACATCTCGATTCAATTGAGTTACCTCCGACGCTAACTGACCTGGATCTCACGGTGAACCGTTTATCAGAACTGGACTCGAGGATCGCTCACCTCTCTATGCTCAAGAAGCTTTCTCTTCGCCAAAACCTAATCGAAGACTCCGCCGTCGAGCCTCTCTCTCGCCGGGACGCGTTGTCCGATCTCGAGGTGATTATTATCATCCACTCTCTGATTCTGCGAATTTCACGAATATGATCTCTCGAGGCCTTAAGATTGATCGTCATTTGTATATGTAGAAGCTGATTCTCAGAGATAACAAGCTAGCGGAAGTACCAGATATAAGCATATTCTCAAGGCTTTTGGTCTTTGACGTATCTTTCAATGAAATCACTTCGTGCGAAGGATTATCAAAGGCCTCTAGCACGTTGAAGGAGCTCTATGTGTCTAAGAATGAAGTTTACAAGATTATGGAAATTGAACACTTGCACGACTTGCAGATTCTTGAGCTAGGGTCCAATAGATTGCGGGTTTGGATTTGTCCTGATTACTTTACAATGTTTTAGCAATGAATATGAAAGCATTGAGATTTATTCAGGTGATGGTGAATATGGAGAGCTTGACAAAGTTAGAAGAGTTGTGGCTGGGAAGAAACCGTATCAAAGTTGTGAACTTGTGTGGGCTCAGATGTATTAAAAAGATTAGCTTGCAGAGCAATCAATTGACCTCTATGAAAGGATTTGAGGTGTGTGTTGTTTTACTCTTACCATCATTTTACTAAATCTGATGCATTGAAAAAAATATATGGACAGGACTGTGTTGCTCTTGCAGAGTTGTATCTGAGCCATAATGGTATCTCAAAAATGGAAGGCTTGAGTGCGTTGGTTAACCTACGGGTATTAGACGTGTTGAACAACAAGCTCACATCAGTTGATGACATTCAGAGCCTCACAAAGTATTTTACTTTTCCTTTTCTTCAGGACTGACTTTTTTATTTTGGTGATTTTTTGTTTGTTTACGTTCTGACTTTTCCTTTACCTGTAGGCTGGAAGATTTATGGCTTAATGACAACCAGATAGAAATACTTGAAGCTATCACAGAAGCTGTTGAAGGCTCTAAAGCTAACAGCTTTCCCGGATTCTCCATGTAGTTAGTCATTAAAACCCTTTTATTAACTTATTTTTTTCTAACAATATAATATGACTTCTGATAATTTGACTAATCACTGTATAGAAAATGGATGCTAATGTAACTGCAAACTGTGTTCATCCTGGAATCGTGAGAACGCGTCTCACAAGAGACCGAGACGGCCTCATCACTGATTTTGTCTTTTTCTTGACCTCTAAGCTTTTGAAGTCCGTTCCTCAGGTATCTAAGTCAAATCAATATTTGATCGATTTTCATTTATAAATCATATATTTAGAATTATCCAAACTAACGTACGACATCATAAAAATAACTTACTGATCCCTATTAATTATTTATAGGCAGCAGCAACGACATGCTGCCTAGCAACGAGTCCGAGATTGAGGAACGTGTGCGGCAAATACTTTTCAGACTGTAATGAAGCTCGGACTTCTAATCCGGATCGTGCAATCTTAAAGCTCAGAGACTGTGGACTGCTTCTGAGTTGTTGGTCACTCCAGCTTCCACTCCCGATGTTTATCAAACCTTTAACTACTTTTTAACCAACGATGCTATGTATGTGTAAAGCCTTTCCAAGCTTCTTGGTTGTGAAATGTTTTAGATCATTTGGAGGAGTAATAAAGTTTATATGTTATCACTAATCACATATATAGATTGAAGAAAGGCAACACAGGCAGATATAAACATTGGCACGCCAATGTATGTACCACAAAGACAACTATTAAGTTATCATCATATTAAAATCTAGGGGGCATTAAGCACATGCCTAACAAAAAAATATTTAAAACACACTGTGTTAGTGTTATCGGCTAAACAAGAGTTTGTTTTTAAGATTTTTGTAAGAACATAATTTTTTTTAAAGATAATATTGGCTTTTTAACATGCTTTTGCATACTCATTGCATAATTATATGCACTTGCAAGGCATCGCCAGTCCTATATTATACTCAAATTTTATGTAGTGTTTCCAAATCTACAGAGTGATGGTCTGGTTTATATGATTTAAAGACTAATTTTTGGTGGTGTTTTAAAAAAAATTGGATTAGTTTGGTTTGTGTTTTATTTTTCTTTATAATGTGTTTCCATAAGCTGGTTTTGAGAAAAATAATTTTTTTTGTTGTTTGATATTTTTATTCAGTTTATTTTTTTATCATAAAATAGTTGTGTTTTGTAAAAATAACCGATTTAAATCATCTATTTTAATCAGAAACCATGTAAAGCAATTTCATTTCTCTTAATTCCGTTGATATTTGATCGAAAAACATTTCTTAACCTTTAGCTAAAAATTTTAGTTTTCAGTCTCCTTGATAAAAAAATTTTGGTTAGTGTATCAAATCAATATTGTATAGCCGTAAATTAATTATACAAATGAAATTATTTATCATTTGAAATAAACAATGCAAAAAGCCTGTATATATGTCAGTTTATATTTTTTTTAGAGAGGGCAGAAATTGAAAATGTAAAATCAATAATTCTAAATACATAAAAAAAGTTTTAAATTAAATGTAGATTTAACAATTGTTTTGTATGAAACAAAAGATTTTAGCTGAAACTTAAGAATATTGTCTATTCATAACTTTCCGTTCATTTTAATAATAAATAAACAACAAAGAGTAAGGGGTTGATTGGTTGTTCTGTAGTTTTTATTTTTGTTTTTATTTTAGAAAATAAGTTGTGAATTGTTTTGCTTCGGCTTTAATTGTTTTGCTATATATCTATTTTCAAAGCACTAAATGAAATCTTTAGAAAATTTGATTTTGAAAACTAATATATTATTTTTTTTCAAAAAAACTTTATACTATATCTTTAATTTTAAAAGATAAAATATGATTGTTTTAAAAATAAAAATTTTAGAAAAAAGTGGATTTCTAAAACATTTACCACCATTACCAATCAACCTCTGAGTTTATTCATTTCAAATTCTTTGGAGAACATAATAAATTAATTTCCGTATTATTAGTTATGTTTTTGGTAGTCAATTTTGAAATAATACATATACATGTTTTTATAAAAAAATAAACAAGCTAAAATTAATTAAAAATTATAAGAAGAAATTTATCCGGGCGTAGCCCGGACAAAGACCCTAGTTACACTAATATTCAACCACTAGATTTGATAGCATGCCCATGTAGAGAACATAATCAGAATATAGAGACTCACAATTAAACTAAATAATACCTCTAAAGCTCTTATCATTCCTTATTGGGCCTTCACAGGCTCAATGTCTGACCTTTTCGTTAATTATTATTATTTGCCATTTTGAAATTGCATAATCTCAATCTGTCAAATCTCAAGCCATCAGAATATTAAAACACGTCACCAATAAATTAACCCCTTTGCCGAGGTGAAACGTTGAAAGGTCTCTGTTTCCTCGGGACCAAAAGAACTAACGGTAACATTTGCTTCATTTCTTTACCGGTGGATGATAAATTTTAAAAAATTGGAAAAAAAAAAGAAACACCTAACGGTAACTTTACACCATCTGTCTATATAAACAAACAATGGTTTCCTCTCTTACCACCACTCTTCCTTCTTGATCTTGTTATGTCTCTCTCTTTCTCAAGAAATGAGTCGTACTTTCAGATGTCGCTCATAGATTGTGAAGTAAAGACCTTGAAGGAAGTATTGAATAGTGTCACCGCATCATATATACGATGCGAAGCTTCCCTCTCACGCATCGGCTCATTACCAAAACAAATGCCTTGCGCGCTACGCTCTCTTCAGATCAGAGTCTAAATTCCATCTTAAGCACTTGAAGGCAGGTATATTCTTTTTCTATTATCATCTCTCTTTTATTTTTTTTGAATAAACATAAAATTTTAAAATTAAAAAGATTTCAAACTTTTTTTAAGAGAAATTTTGGTATATTGTTTTGATTAATTATGAAAACTTTAAGATGCATGATGTGAAAACTATTCGATACATATGGCCATTCAGTTGATTTATCAATTGGACGTAAGCGATTGTATGATTGTTTTTGTCTTCACGGATTGTATTCATTTAGTTTAATTTCTAAATTGATCACTCACAATATCAAAATTACTCTTAAAAGTTGTTTTCTCAAAATAAACATTTCTATTATCATCTTTCTTTTTCTTTTTTGAATAAACATAAAAATTTAAAAGATTTCAAACTTTTTTTAAGAGAAATTTTGGTATATTGTTTTGATTAATTATGAAAACTTTAAGATGCATGATGTGAAAACTATTCGATCAATATGGCCATCAGTTGATTTATCAATTGGACGTAAGAGATCATATGATTGTTTTTGTCTTCACGGATTGTATTCATTTAGTTTAATTTCTAAATTGATCACTCACAATATCAAAATTACTCTTAAAAATTGTTTTCTCAAAATTACTTTGATTGCATATATAGTTAAATATTGCATGTTAAAACATTAATTAAAGAAACCCATATCAGACACTAACCCTGAGAGTTTAATAATTGTTTCGAGGGATCCATCGGAGGAAGTTAACAACAGCAGGATAACATTTGGGCTCCTTGAAGTAGAAGAAGGAGAGAAGAAGCTGTTATATAGGGATTTTTGTTGTTAAAGTGACTG
Source organism: Brassica rapa (assembly GCF_000309985.2). NCBI lineage: Eukaryota > Viridiplantae > Streptophyta > Magnoliopsida > Brassicales > Brassicaceae > Brassica > Brassica rapa. Next base: position 626,819 of record NC_024796.2, on the reverse strand, counting down.
AGGGATTTAATAAAGGAGATGCATTCTTCATGTAACTTGAGAACTTGAGGTTATGAATTTTGCTTCTCTTATGAGTTATGATTTTTCTCACTACAATCGCAGGATTATTCTCATATCAGAAGTTCTAGTTGGGTCTCTACATTTTATATTAGAGCAAAAAATGATTGAAAAAACACACAAAAAAGTGTAATTTAGAAAAATATCATGTTGTGAAAAAACCATCTTCCAAAAGATATTTTATAATGATTATTGATTTGTATAAACATAGGCAACTTCAAGGGTAATTTACATTTTAAGATTATATAATCATTAATTAATAAATACTATCATATAGATACATGAATTTTGTAAGAGTTTTTGTGATATATTTCCCTGATATGATGATTTAACCAATTGATGATAATTTATCTGAACAAGTATGAACTTTTATTAACTTTTTCATCAAAAATGAAGGGAGGAAAATAAATAAAATGGTGTAAAGACTAGTGGGACTGTATAACAACTCAAAAGGATCCTTTTATGTGTCGAGGAACTCAAATGCATTATGAAGCTAAAATGAAACCTATATATAGAATATTTTGATCGCCCTACGTCCATATCATATGTGACTCACATCACATGGCTCATCATTGTTTCAATATGATAACTAAAGGTGTAATGATTTACTCAACTATGAATTTTAGTCTATATGGACCACCATCAGCTAATTTATATATTTTTTTCTTCATCAGATAACAAAATTTGTGATCATTTGAGCTAATTATTATGGAATTCTGTAATATATATTCGTACATGCTTTGGGTTTTGGGCAATTTTGGATGTTAGATACTTAGATTAGAAATTATATACAAACATTCCCTTTAAGATATAACCTTATAAGAAAAACTGAAGTTAGTTTCAACTGCGGGTAAAACTCTTTCTAAAATTAATGCATTAGTCGTTCAAAAAAAAGATCATCTGTTCTAGAATATTGTTTTGTAATTAAAACTGTAAATATAATCACATAAACATTCATCGTTAAAAAAAAATATCATTTTCGGATCCTCAACAATTACCCCCAACTACATTAAAACCAAACTTAAATTAGTTATTGATTTTTTTAAAAAGACCTTCAAAGCTCAATATATTCATTTTTCTTTCTCTATCAATGATTAAACTGTACTATTACTCATTGTTGTCATTATTTTTCTTTTCTCTTCAAGCAAGTATTTCACAAGTCCATTGCATATATATGTATCATACAATATCATAAATATTACATTATAATATGGTATGATCAACTTTACATCTTTGCATAATTCCTTAAGCTTTTTTGTAAGCATGGATACGTTGACAAGCCACATGTTCTTTTATCACAAGCCAAAAGTGGCAATAAAGAAATAATGAAAAAAGAGTTCATGAATTGGATAGTTTACTTTGTAATGTATTAGTTTATAAATGTAAGTATTAAAAATGATAAAATGAGGTTGGGGCCAATATCAAGTGATTGGTTGAGAAGCAAAAGAAAAAGGAGAGTTTGAACAAGTCAGTAATCATAGATAGTGAAAGTGACAGTTGGAAAAGGAGACAAGAGAGGATCCTATATTTAGACATTCACTTGAACTCATATCTTCACAAGTGTCTGAATCTCCACATCACTACTTCATTTCCATCCTCCAGATCATTTGGTTTGTGTTCACAGGTAATGTCTTTGAGTTCCTCTGGCATATCTATTAGACAATGCATTGTTATGCTATTGTCTAATATGTTGCTGTCTAGATTTTTTCATTCAAGTGATCATTGATCATCAACTCAATAAGAGGCTTTACCATCTGTCTCCAGGGAACTTCATTGTAATGGCAAAGAGGAGGTCATGGTTCGGTTGGATAAAACGACTATTCACCTGCGAGGCTAAAGCGAAAGCAGAGAAGGTTTTGTTTGTTTTCTCTCTTATGATACCATGTTTCTAAATCAAAAATGGTTCCTTGTTGTAGAAGTCAAGGAGATTAAGATGGATGTTTAGAAGACTTAAACTAAGACATCAGATTTCAACTAGGGTGCAAGAGACAAGGACTTTGAACCAAGCAACAGAAGATCAAAGAAAACATGCCATGAATGTAGCCATTGCCACGGCAGCAGCAGCTGAAGCAGCGGTTGCAGCCGCAAAGGCAGCTGCTGAGGTTGTCCGGATGGCGGGAAACGCCTTCACATCACAACATTTTGTCAAGAAGCGTGATACAAACTTAGCAGCTATCAAGATTCAGAGTGCCTTCAGGGCTTATCTGGTCAGACACTCTCCTAGTCTCTGCTCGAAGCTTATTCTCTTGCTGTGTTTGATCTTGTGTACTGGTTACAAAACAGGCGAGGAAAGCGTTGCGAGCACTTAAGGCTCTTGTAAAACTTCAAGCAATTGTCCGTGGCCGAGCTGTTAGGCGAAGTGTTTCTACATTGTTGAAGACTAAACCCTCCAACAAAGCTTCAGCATCAAGTCTCATCACTAGAACCACAGAAGGAAAACATTGGTCCAAGATCAAAGAAGAACTCAAGGTCAAGTGCAATGGACAGAATGTTTGGGACAGTAGCGCTCTCACGAAGGAAGACATCAAAGCCATATGGTTATGGAAGCAAGAAGGTGTGGTCATGCGTGAGCGTATGCTGAAATACTCCAGGTCACATCGGGTAAGCTCCCTCTCTCTCTCTCTTGGGATCTCTATGTAACCGGTTAGCTTAGGTTTCAAGTCTTGATATAGTGGAAGCTACGATAAAGCAAAGATCTAGTTTGTCTTGGAATACCTGAGAAAATAACATTTTTAGATTCAAAGAGAAGACTCTCAATTTTTATTAATCAAGTCAATAAAACCATATATTTTATATGAAATTATAATCCTAATTTAAACAAGAAAACTATTAAAATAAATAAAATACAAATAAATAGTAATTATCATAATTTCATGTTGCATCACTCATACAGTAGTTTTTCAGGAGAGAAGAAGTCCTCACATGCTACTTGAGTCATTACACACAAAGGATATGAGAATGAGAAGCTGTCGGCTTGAACATTGGGGTGAATCCAAGTCTCTCATTCCAAACGAGATCCTTGTACCGACAAAAGTAAAGCTGAGAACGTTGCAGAGACAAGACTCTAGTGATGGACAAGAGTCTCCATTTTTTTTCCCAAGGAGATCTTTTAGCCGTCTTGAACAGAGTTTATTAGAGGATGAGAGCTGGTACCAAAGCTTTAAAGGCTTCCAGCCTTACATGAGCGTGACAGAATCTGCAAAGGAGAAGTTTAGATCACTGAGCACACCAAGGCAACGCATAGGGGTGATGGATACTTGGTTGGATAAGAAGGATGGGGATAAAGTATCTCTCTGGTCTTCCTTTGTCAGTGAAACTAGTAAGATGAGCAGCTCTAAGAAGTCGTCTCTGGCACATTCATGACACTTTCTTTTTCTTTGTTCTGGTTCTCTTATATCATGGGTTCTTTATAGATATATGCTTGTGAAGAGTGTTTTTTTTTTCTGATTGGTTGGTGTGTTTATGTGTTCATTTATGTTCTTGAGGATTTTGAAGTAACTTTTATTAATATGATTCTTTTGTTCAACTCACGAGAAAAAAAACAGTTGGTTACGAAATGAGACATAGTACCTGAACGATAAGGCCTCTCTTGTCCATGCTAGATAAGCAGAACATGTATTTACAACCCCAACTAACGGAACCCCCCCCCCCCCCCCCTTCCTTTGGTTGCAACAAGAAGGATAACATTAAGACAAGTTTTTGATGGTCAAAAAAAGGCATGCTTCTGTTTTGACTAATCAAACATAACATAAAAAGATACAATAAGTCTTACGTTCAAATGAAAGTTAAAAAGGAAACCATAGGCAATTAACTTTGTAAGCTAGAAACGAAAATAAAACCGAGTTTTTTTTTATTGTTTGATATAAAATCACCGCTGTAACCATTTCTTCTTGTGACGCAAGCAATTCAGGTAACAGCCCAGACCCAACCCGACCACTCAGGTGCCACGAAAACAGTATGCTCCTTCATCTATAAGCAATCCTGGCCATGCAGGGCTTTCTGGTTCGTTGATGTCCTGAGTGGGAGTGACTAAGAGAAGCCTGTAAACTTTTTTACTCAATTGTTGAAGCACATCGGTGAAGTAGGCGTCATCATGGAACTGATCGGAGAATATGAGCAAATTAGTATCACAAGACCTCCTGTTCGACCTAGGAGAGTCCCTTACCCATAAATAAATGTCATTTAACATTCGATTACGTCTAGAATCCCCTGGAAAATAAATAAAATAAATATTTATCAAATGCAAGTGGTATAAAAGCGTAGATAATATATTAAAGAAAAAGAGTGGAAATGATCACCACCTCCGGGAAGAAAGTGGATTCTGGAAGCCCACTCCTTGTTACCACCCAGTGAAACTTTCTTGTCATCATCATCAAGATAGGCCCAGATTGTAATCTTATCACTAGAACCCCTTTCCACAAGAGCTGATGAGATAGAGTGGTAGATCTCATCAGGAGAGGAAGAAAGAGGGAATGGGCAATCCACGGCATCCCAGAAGACGGCTGTCCTAATCCCTTTGACGGTTGGGATGCGCTCTGAGCCATGCAATAGATAGAGAGAGATAAGGTTAAATAACGTACCATTTATCATTTCTATTATTTATTTCTTTTTGCTAAATATAATTTTTATTATTGGCAGATTAAATCTAAAACAAACAAAACAAAAAAACAAGTTGGGAATGGGGGGTCTTACCGGAGAAATCTACCGTCTTGGAGAGATCTTCTTGGATCTCTACATCCTTTTCGTCGATATCATCCAAATACATATAATCAGATAACAAAGCTTTGAATCTAGGCTTTGCTCCATCTAAAAGTCGTGCATGCTCAAGTAGAGATTCTACACTAAAGAGAGGAGGACAACAAGGCGGGGTGTCTATGACGAGAACATCGTGACCCCTCGATTTCAAACACCGCAGAACCCTAAGTAACTCCCCATTTGGCTTTGCGATTAAGGCCACATTTGATGGTCCTGGTCCCACACTTGATGTCAAAGTAATGATATCGAGAGTGATATCCGGCAATTTGTAAAAATCAGCCGAATATGACTTACCTAAGAAAAATAACTCCGATCATTACATATATTTATATAATTAAAAAAACGAGCAAAGAGAGAGAATGTTGTGAGGGATTTACATTTGGGTACGTAACTGATAAGGCTCTTCATCCACCAGTCTTTATCGTAGCTCTCGCGTTGCTGCTCAGAATACACTTGCATTCTCATATACCCACGAAAGCCCATTTGATGAAGAGCTTCAAACATATTGCTACTAACAGCACCAAGATCATCGCTAGTACCAACAGGGATTGGGTAGTCATCCATGTTCCAGAACAAGAGTGTCAGCCTCCCTACGGACAAAAAGACATATACGAGATTTACGAAAATATCGATCAGATGAAATCTAACTAAGCAAAATTTCGGGTAAGATAAAGAGATGGAGAGAGATCTTTACCGGACTCAAAATCGATAATCTTGCCTTCTTCGCCCATAGTTCCACGGATGAGATCTGGAGATGAGAGTGTTGGAATGAAAAACTCTTGTAAATATGGAGGAAGTGTGAAGAGAATGAAACTTTATGAAGAAAAAATGTTTTTATAACTTAGAAGCTGATTTTTATTACTTGGATAATTGTTAGGAACTTGAATTGTTTTTTGATGATTCAAAATGAGAAGAGAGTGGGGGTATTTATAACGTCTTTTTACAAAATATCTCAAATATTTTAATTTTAAATCTAGATAATTATAACATAATATCTAGATTATTTTATCTTAATTATCTAGATATATTTCTATAACAATATCTAGATCTTTATCTTAAGGAGGTGTTAGATTAATTCTAGATATTTGGCTAAATTTGGGCTAAACATGATTAGTGAATTATTAGCTCAATAATATGATCCAAATCAAATTTACTTTTCAACAGATAGAACCTTTGAGAATGTCTTAAGTCTACGGATGAGATGAGAGAGGGTTTTATTTATGGCTGCGGTCTTATCTATAAGTTCTGCCTCGCATGTTTTGAACTATATATCATCAACAGAACCATATAGAGGCTGGGATTTTTAACCGAACTAAATTTGCCGAACCTAACCGAAACGTTCGGTTCAAAAGTTAGGTGAAAAAAAAAACTGGTTATCAATTTCAATAACCAAACTAACCTGAATCCGAATTGAACTAACCAAATTTACAAATTTTATTCAATTTAAACCAATAATTTAACCAAACTAACCGCAAAATCGAAAACTTCGGTAAAAAATTGTGAAAACAAAAACCGAATCGAACTTTTTTTTTTTCACTTCGATGAAATTTCGAATGACCCGAACTAACCGAATTCCAAACCAACCGAAGAAACCGAACCCAGCAGGCCTAGTTTGAACATGTATTTGCATTTACATGCATCAAAGCCTAGACATGATGCGCCTATTTCAAACAAACCCACTTAAAACGGCACCGTATTAAAAAGAGAACACATCGAACGGTTAGTAAACGGACACGTCATTAAAACGGATAAAGCCTTTGTTTCCTTTGTAACAAGAAGGATAAGAACATGATTAATGAAAATTCTTAGGGGTGGGGTTTTAGCGAAATTTAAGAACATATTCTTAAATTATCTTAAGAATCCCATCTATAAGAATCTACATTAATCATGGTCTAACATCCAGAGAAGAGTCTCTTTTTGAGCTTTCGATAACATCCAGACAAGAGTTTTTTTTTCTACTTAATATATATATATAAAATCACCGCTGCAACCATTTCTTCTTGTGACGCAAGTAATTCAGGTAACAGCCCAGACCCGACCTGAACCCTCGGTGTTTTTTAATCACCAAAACAGTATGATCCTTCATCTATAAGCAATCCTGGCCATTCAGGGCTTTCTGGTTCTTTGATGTCCTGAGTCGGAGTGACTAAAAGAAGATTGTAACCTCTTTTACTCAATTTTTGAAGCATATGGGTGTAGTAGGAGTCATCATTGAACTGATCGGAGAATATGACCAAACTAGCTTCATGAGACCTTTTGTTCCACCTAGGAGAGGAGTCCCTGACCCATAAATAAATGTCATTTAACATTCTATCACGTCTCGAAGAATTATCCCCTGGAAAACAACTAAATATTATCAAATGGAAGTGAGAGTATAAAAGCCTAGATAAGATATAAAAGAAAAAAAGAGTGGAAATGATCACACCTCCGGGAAGAAAGTAGATTCTGGAAGCCCACTCCTTGTTACCACCCAGTAAGGCATCCCTCCAAGAACCTTTCTTGTCATCATCAAGATAAGCCCAGATTGTAATCTTATCACTAGAACCCCTTTCCACAAGAGCTGATGCAATAGAGTGGTAGATCTCATCAGGAGTGGAACAAAGAGGGAATGGGTAATCCTCGGCATCCCAAAAGACGGCTGTCCTATCCCCTTTGACGGTTGGGATGCGCTCTGAGCCATGCAATAGATAGAGAGAGAGAGAGATTAAAATAAATACCATTTATAATCATTTTTAAAAGAATGACAGATAGAAAATCTAAAATAATTTGGGAATGGGTTTTACCGGTGAAATCTACAGTCTTGGAGAGATCTTCTTTGATGTCTAGATATTCTTCGTCGATATCATCCACATACATATAATTAGGTAACAAAGCTTTGAATCTAGGCTTTGCTCCATCTAAAAGCCGTGCATGCTCAAGTAGAGATTCTACACTAAAGAGAGGAGGACAAGAAGGAGGGGAGTCTATGAGGAGAACATCGTGATTCCTCGATTTCAAACACTGCAGAACCCTACGTAACTCCCCATTTGGCTTTGCGATTAAGGCTACATTTAATGGTCCTGGTCCCATACTTGTTGTCAAACGAATGATATAGAGAGCGATATCCGGAAATTCGTAAACAGCAGCCGAATAAGACTTACCTATATATATCAAACAGAGAAAAAGAACTCCAATTACATATAATTAAAACAGAAACGACGAGCAAAGAGAGTGTTGTTGCGAGGGATTTACATTTGGGTGCGTAAGACATTTCGGCATTCAACCAATCTTCGCTATTGGGTTGCTCCGAATACACTTGCATTCTCATGTACCCAAGAAAGCCCATTAGATGAAGAGCTTCAAACATATTGCTACTAACGGCACCAAGATCATCGGTTGTATCGACAGGGATTGGGTAGTCATCCATGTTCCAGAACAAGAGTGTCTGCCTCGCTACGGACAAAAAAAAAAGGCATATACGAAATTTACGAAAATTAAATATCGATCAGATGAAATCTAACAAATAAGAAGGATAAGAGATAGAGAGATCTTTACCGGACTCAAACTCGATGATCTTGCCTTCTTCGCCCATGGTTCGAGATCCTTTGAGAATGTCTTGTGTCTAGGGATGAGAATGAGAGCAGGGTTTTATTTAAGGCTGCGGTCTTACTCTTATCTTGATACGATGTATTTACGTTACATGACATGCACCAAAGCCTCGACTCTTTTTAACAAAAAACCGCTAAAACGATGCCGTGTTTAAAAGAGGACACATCGAACGGTTAGTAAACGGACACGTCATTAAAAAGGATAAAACATGTTTCCTTTTAAAAAAGAGCACACATCGACGGTTAGTAAACGGACACGTCATTAAAATGGATAGAAGCCTCTGTTTCCTTTGCAACAAGAAGGATAACATTCAGACAAGAGTCTCTTTTAAGACAAAAGCTTTTTGAGCTTTGGATCACTCACACGACTTATGGAGTCTCTTCAATTTTCGAGCCGTTTCTCGGTTAATAGAGTTCAGTGTACTCAGAATCGGACGACGAGTCGAACAAGTAGGGCTGCGTGTCGTTCTGCGTTCACTGGAACCACCAATTCAGCTTCTCTCTCTTCTAAGAGTACCTCCACGGTTTGGTTTCAAACTTGTTTTCGATTTTTCTCAATTTGGTTAGCTTTTACTTATTTAGTGTTGTGTGTGATGTCTGTGTTGAGTTAGAGGGAGATATGGAGTTGGGTGAAATCAAAGACAGTTGGACAAGGAAGATACAGAAGGAGCCAAGTGAGAGCGGAGATGTTTGGTCAATTGAGTAGCGGACTCGAGGCTGCTTGGACCAAACTCAAAGGAGAAGGTTCGTTATTGTCTTGTAAATATCTAAAGTTATTAGCTTTTGGTAGTTTTGGCTCTGACCCATATAACTAAATCTTTGTTATGAGTGAAGAAGATAAGCATTTTGTTCATGTATGTGAAGAGAGAGACTATTATAAATAAATAATAGCTAAATTAGAGAGATTTTAGATTTCTTGATTTTTTTAAAGAAATGATCAAATTTATAGTCCAAGGCAGTGTAATATTGGCACTAACAGATGCAGAGAGGATGAGCTAGTTATGTTTATTTAAACATGCAGATGTCATGACGAAGGAGAATATTGCTGAGCCAATGAAGGATATCAGAAGAGCTCTCCTTGAAGCAGATGTGAGTTTTGTTTTTATCCAGCGTTCTTGCAGTATAAAAAGTAATTTTAATCGCTTGGCGGTTTTGTACAACAGGTGAGCCTCCCTGTTGTTAGAAGGTTTGTTCAGTCTGTAAGTGACCAAGCCGTTGGGATGGGTGTCATTCGAGGAGTCAAACCAGATCAGCAGTTGGTCAAGGTAAACTAACCAATGAACCATCATTTGAGTTTTTTTTTTTAAATTACAACTTAAGCTTGTGTTTTTGTATTGTAGATTGTACATGATGAGCTAGTGAAGTTGATGGGCGGAGAAGTATCTGAGCTCCAGTTTGCTAAGTCAGGTCCTACTGTAATACTGCTTGCTGGTCTCCAAGGAGTTGGGAAGACAACTGTTGCCGCTAAACTCGCTTATAACTTAAAGAAGCAAGTAATGATTTTTGAAGATTTTGATAGGATTGTCACTCTCTCTCCTATAACATATACATTAATTATAATTGAATATTTTTTAATAGGGAAAAACTTGCATGCTTATTGCTGGAGATGTGTACAGACCTGCTGCCATTGATCAACTTGTCATTTTAGGTGAAAAGGTATTGTACTTACTTTTGAATCATTAAAACAAATGTTTTTCTGATGCTGTCTTTGTATCACAGATTGGTGTGCCGGTTTATACAGCAGGGACTGAAGCAAAACCTGCAGATATAGCTAAGCAAGGTCTAAAAGAAGCTAAAATGAACAATGTGGATGTAGTCATCATGGATACTGCAGGGAGGCTTCAGGTAATAACCTTTTTATCTTTATGTATAATAAAAATCTATTAGTCATGACATTGCCTCTTTGTGACAGGTAGATAAAGAGATGATGGATGAATTAAAAGATGTGAAGAGGTTTCTGAACCCCACAGAAACGTTGCTAGTTGTTGATGCCATGACTGGACAAGAAGCTGCATGTAAGTACACTCTAATATCAATTTTCTTGAGTTTAGGCTCTAACTTTTAAGTATGTTTCCTCCACAGCATTGGTGACGGCGTTTAGTGTTGAGATAGGAATCACAGGAGCTATTTTGACAAAGCTAGACGGTGATTCAAGAGGTGGTGCTGCTTTGAGTGTCAAGGAGGTTCACATTCTTCTCCTTACTATACATTTTTTTACTGTAATGTTATATATTGAGTGCACATTGCTTTACTAGGTATCTGGAAAACCGATAAAACTGGTGGGACGTGGAGAGAGAATGGAGGATCTTGAACCATTTTATCCAAACAGAATGGCAGGGAGAATTCTAGGAATGGGAGATGTGCTTTCGTTTGTAGAGAAGGCACAAGAAGTTGTAAGTTAAATTACTACAAATTTTTTTTGTGTTTCTGTCTCTCTCTCTCTCTTGATGATGTGTTTTGATATATAGATGCGTCAAGAAGATGCTGAGGATCTACAGAAGAAGATAATGAGCGAGAAGTTCGACTTCAACGATTTGCTGAAGCAGACTCGTGCTGTTGCCAAGATAGGTTCGGTGTCACGTGTTCTTGGGATGATTCCTGGGATGGGGAAAGTGAGTCCTGCTCAGATACGAGAAGCTGAGAAGAGTCTTGTCATTATGGAAGCAATGATCGAAGCCATGACTCCTGGTTTTGTTCTCTTTCTTATTTCTTATTATGCCATTAATAGTACAAAACAGTGTCTTATATTCCTCGTTTGGTTTGCGTTGTGCAGAGGAAAAGGAGAAGCCAGAGTTACTAGCAGAGTCTCCAGAGAGGAGAAAAAGAATAGCTAAAGATTCAGGAAAGACAGAACAACAGGTACTCTCTCTCTCACTCGTAAGCTAGTTCAATTCTCAGACAAGAAAAGGATATTCAATTTGTTGTTATTGTTTTGTTCAGGTGAGCCAACTTGTAGCGCAAATATTTCAAATGAGAGTGAAGATGAAGAACTTGATGGGAGCAATGGAAGGAGGAGCGAATCCTGCGTTCACTGATCTCGCTGACGCAATGAAAGCTGAACAAAAGGTTTCTTTATTTCTTCTTCTTCATGATCTTTCACTTGTGGCAAGAGTATGAACTGATTGTTGTGAATGGGATCTTATAAGGGTCTACCTGGAACCGCAAGGAGGAAGAAGAAGGCGGAATCAAGAAAGAAGTTTGTGGAGTCTGCATCAAGCAAGCCTGGTCCTCGTGGCTTTGGCTCTGGCAACTAAAACAGCCTGTTCAACTCTTTGGGATACAACTCAAGAATCCTAACTTGGTCAATCTCAAAGATGGATTCATTTTTGTAATTTGATGAATATGGAAGATGATCTTTTGAATTATCATAAGTTTTCATAATCAACATCAGAAAGATATATGGAATAAGATCAAGAGAAGGCAGAGAGATCAACTGTTGTGTATATAAAGAGAAGATACATCATTCCTCTTTGTGTTATAACCATTCCATTATTATTGTTTGAAAAATAGGATGAACAAATGATTGTGTTGAGCTGGAAAGTCTACAGAGCTTGTGTATATTTTCCCTAGTTACATAGCAAAGCTTGGGAGACATTGTACAAAAGTAAATAAACAAAAGATCAAATATGGTTTCTAACTCATGTAAAAAGAAAAAAAAACGAATCAGAGTTTGACCATGAAGGAGCTTTTACAACTGCATCCACCCACTGCTGCCGGGTTCTCAGCTACCTGAATAAACAAACAAGCATTAAAAATGAAATGAAAATCTTGAAAAGGGTTATGAACATTATTTTTGATATGTACACAACAGGTTAAGAAAGTGGCTAATGGACTCTACATTGAGCTCAATGGTTCCAGTGACACTATATGAGCAATGATGATAACTAATAAGCCTAAAAAGGGAGGGCGTGATTACCACGAAAGCAGAACGGATGAGTTCGTCGACGTAATCAATGGTAGCGCCTTTGACAAAGTCATAGGAGACATTATCCACAACCAGTTTCACACCCTTCTCCTCGAATACCCTGCGCAATGTTTTACCAATTGAGACAAAAACAAAACGAGTAAAGAAAATGAGAGAGAGAGGACCTGTCATCAGGGTTGGTTGAATGATCAAGCTCAAAGACATACTGGAAACCAGAACAGCCTCCAGTTTCTACAGCTAATCGAAGCATCTTCTTCTCAGGCTCACTAGATTGCAACTCTTTCATCCTCTGGTCAATACAAAAATGGATTAACTCATACAAGGGTCAAGAGAATGTGACAAATTAATAACGATTCTAAAAAAAAAAAGAGAAATGAGAATATAAATAGGCATTTGATCCAATTCATACCCGGATGCAGTTGTCGCTAAGATGAACAGCTTCGAGAGAAGAAGATTCAGATTGGGAGGAAGGAGAAGAAGAAGCTTCTTTGAGAGCAGAAGAAACTGAAGAATAACGATTAAGCATCCGATGGTTTTCTCTGATACGAGCAGACATATACGGAACAAAGCGTTTCACAAGAGATCTAGACATGGCTTTTCTATCAGAATCTCTCTCTTTGTGTGTCTACAGATAAATGATTTAGAGCTTCTTTGTCGTGGAAAGACGAATCCTTCAAAAGCTTTGTTGGAAGAAAGTTTCTTCTTTTTTTTTCTTCTGGGAATTTTCTTACAGAGGAGGCGAGACAACAGATTTGGTCGTGTTTATACCACACGCTTCCTTTTTCATTTTAAGAGCATCCACGTAATTTATTTCTAACTTGCCCCCCATACTTTAGATCTTTACCAAATTGGCCCCATTAATTCGTTTTTTATCTATTTCATCCTTGATACGCATTTTAAAGATAAGACACTAGAATACAAAATTGTATCATGATGAAGTCAGAAATGGACTTTTGTATACACAAATTACTCTACATAATAAACTATTGTTGCAAACTCTCAGCAACAAGCAATCTACTCCTGAATAATGATTATATAAACAAGACCAAGTTGCTGGTATATGGTTATGTCACTTGTGTTAGAAACGAGCTCTGAAGCATCACCATATGGTCTTCAACCTAAGATACCTATGAAAACCATTTGATTCTCTTTCTCAAAGAGACGAAGAATCTCTATATAGTTATGTACCCCATGCCTTTTGTCTCATCCGCAGGAACTTGATGATTGCCTAAGTAGTAGCTATAGGAGAGGCAGTTCTGTGCTGCAGATGAAGTGTGTGAGTTGCTGTCACAAGTCCCTGGAACCAAATGCAAAATTTGAGATTGATATTGAAAGCAAGAAAATGTGAAACTGTCTTCTCATTCACACTTGCCAGATTTTTTTACATTTGTCAATCTGATTTGTCCACTTCTCGGAATCTTCTATCCCATTCGTCTGCCTCATAGTCTTGTTCAATCATATCTCTCTCTGTACTGTACACTATCCTCTCCTTCCCTATTACTGTCTTTTGAGCCATATCCCTCGCGCTCAGCAGCTGCCATTGCATTTAGTTTCAAAGGCGTTATTTCAGAACAGCAACCAAAATAAACATCTCCCCCCACTTTTATATAACCACTGATGTAGTAGTGCCTACCTTACGCCGTAGTGTGATATCTGGAGATTCAAGCGCTCGTGCAAATTGTAGCCGAGCTTTGTTTCTACTCTCTATCTGATCATTCTTCCTCTTCACTGACAACCACCGAACCAAAGGGATCACAAAGAATGAACCTGCGTACACCTGCACACGCAATGATCGTGCTTATAGCAAATAGGAGGAAACATGAAATTTGATAAAACTAAGTCACACCTGAAGTAGTGGATATATGTTTTTAACAAATGTAATAAATCCACTTGGTCTGAACGCCATCTCCCTGTTAAATAACGTTGTTGCGTTAGAAGGGTTGTATATAGTATACACACACAAGGGAGTATTAAGTGGCAGTAGTTTACTTTAGGAGGGTGTTTAGAACAATAACACCAAAGAGGTTAACCGCGCCTAGGCCAATGACCATTGCTCTCTCCGTCGAACTAGTTTTACTGTGAAAGAAGAAACAAGATTCCATTAATCACCAACCCAACCACAAAAAGAACAATAAAACACTTTTTCATAAGTGTGAACAATGATTTCATTACCTGAATTGCCATTTCTTCTCCTTGAAGAACTTGTCCATATCTGCAACAAAGTCAAACCATTTCCCCACGTATTCCTTTCTTCTAGTAGATCCAGAAGCTGTGCGTTGCAGCGACGGAAAGCGATACAGTATGTTCCCCTGAGTAACAGAAAGATACTTCAATAACAAATTACCAACGAAAACACTGCAACCAGAAAGTATATACCTCTTCATCCAGCTCAGGTTGACCATCAAATCTTAGAAGAACGGGAAGAATGTAAGATTCATCACTCTGTGAATACAAAAAAAAAAAGGAAACTCAAGAAGCTGAAATGTATTGTCTTTTTCATTTTTATTATAAGCAAAACATACCCTAGAACTCTTGGAAGATGGCAGATCAAGGTATGGAGCAAGTTCGTCAGCTGCAACAACACCTCCTCTAGCAGTTATATACCTCCCAATCTGCAAACAGAAGCCAGTAAGTCACTAGCATGTCATTATGGGAGTGAGATGTTTTTTCATACTCAAATCTTAAAAGATATTCTATTGAAGTCTAAAACAAACATATCTACATTTCCGTTATAATATATATATATGGAACCTACCTACCTACCATTTTGCTCACTAAACAACATATAAGATGTTACCACATAGAATCAAGAACTGCCTATGAAAACAAGAGTACATTACCATCTGCCACCTCTCTTCTTCAATTCCTTGATTAGGATCTCCATCTCCAAATACAAAGGAGAAAACCTATGAATCAACTCAAAGTCATTATCAATCAGTAGTAGCAACTGAGGAAGAAACATGAACGCTTTTTCAAGTTCAAGTTTCCTCTTACAGATTCAACGAAATTCATTCCCTTTCCCTCATCTTCACGAGCTCGTCTCCTTCTGTAATAATTTGGATCCCAGTACCTTACATAAAAAAACACTACAACATCACTAGGAGCCTCCTTAAGAGTAGATGGAACCTCTTAAATCAAGAAGATCAAATTACCAAAACAGATCAACAGGGCTGAAGTAGAAATTGAATCCAGAATCATATCCACGCCCACGTCTCCTTTGCCGATTATCATCCTCACTATCAACAAAAAGGTTAGTGCACATTTCAAACCAAAGCCATTGTAGACAAGTCACACACAAGTCACCTTCTGCTTGAAAGCAAGAGTATAATTGAAGTGTAGACAATAACAATAGACGCAATAAGCGCCGTCCCAAACGTAACACGTGTCAAATAGTCCACAGCACCCTGCCAACCACAGATGATAAGTAGCAATCAATTTCAAATAAATCATAAGCAAATCAGACAATACCTTTGCCTTGTCAAGAAAGGGTTCAATCTGTATCCGTAACGACTTGGTAGCCAACTTAGATCGATAGTCCCTTGGGAAAACATAAAGCACATCACCTTCATCCGATACCTTAAACGCATAAAGATCATTACTTTATTAAGGCAACTCAAGTTTTAAGCATAAAAGATCAAAACTTTATCATTACCTCGAGAAACCCATCAGTATCAGCCGCGAGAGCTTGAAGCGCTTTCTGAGCTTCGGTGACTTTCAACCCCGCTCTGCTCGCCACGTCACCGACAGTGACTCTCCCACCACACTCGTCCACAGCTTCCATAGCTCGTTTCCGGACATCCGTCGCTAACTTGTCGCTCTCCACCAGTCCTCCCGGTTTGATTACCTTGTCTATACTCGCCGCCTTAACCGCCAAGATTCTACGGCTGGTGAAGATTCTGGGGAAGGAGTGGTGATCGAGAGGAGATCTGAGGCGAGTCAAAGGCTTGTGTTTTGGTGAGAAGAGGGGTGGAGTTAGCCTAGGGGAGACGATTAAGCATGTGGAGACAGAAGCCATTCTCTAGTTATTACAGCTTAAAGTCTTCTTCTTCTTTTGTCTAGTTACGGATTCGAGGTTCAAAATCAAAGCTTTCCGATTGCCTGGAAAGAATTGTGATTCTCTCTCTACCACGAAGCAGAGCAGCAAATTCATAACCGAATCAAACCGACCGGTACAGCTCTCATCATAATCACGGTGAAATTACACATTTCTAACCTCTACCGGCTCTACGTAATATCAGACAAGTCCAAGGACTAATGTAGTAAATAGTAATATTTCTTTTATTTTTTTGTATTCCCTCCCTTTCTTTAAAAAAATGTAATTTTTCATACAGATTAAAAATGATTTACATACATTTCTGTTTTTAACAATTACAAGTATTTAAATAATAATATAAAAATATTTATGAAATTAATGAATTTTACAATTAGTATTAAATTAAAAATAATATAAATTGAATTATTATTTTTTCTTAAAAATTAATGGGGACCACGGTGGGATAAATTGAATTATAATTACATAATGATATTCAAAATGAATATAATTGAATTATAATTACAAAATGATATTATTTGTATAACAAGAAAAAATCAATACTCTTTATAAAACTGATAGAATATGTGTTAACTGATTACTTTGTTGTGTTCTTGCTACAAAATCTCTGAAACATATATATATTAAATGCTTATTGTCTATAATTTTTCTTCACTTTTTATTTAATATATATGGTTGTTGCTATTCCTTTTTACTTCTTCACATTCCATGCAAAAAAAACAATTGTTGGAACTATCAGAATTTGACATAATTCTATAAGGTTTGGTATTCTTTCTTGTTATCTTTTTTTATGTGAACATATAGTTTAGTTAAACAATTGAAAAAACCCATGCAATGGAAGGAAATAGATAGAAAAGAGGCAGATGATGAAGAAGTGGTCCGAGCATATGATTACAAGGTCCACCGCACGTATTTTGTGGTCCGTTGGTTTAAATTTTATTCTGGATGGTCTTTTGTTTCTTTTCATGTGTGTCTCTTTGTGTATAGGTTTCGACAAAATTAGTTATCTACGAGTATGAGTTGGAAATCTGGAAATTCAAATCTCAAGTTTCAAAATGTTTTCCATGTAGACATTCAAAATGTTTGTTTAGTTGTTAGTGGTTATATTGTCGGCTTTTGCACACTTTGGTTACTTGTTATGGACGGATAATGTTAGTTTATTGCTTATTACGATTAATTTTAATCTTATCGAAATCACATGTTAAGACAATCACTTTATATGCAAATGGAGGGAGATGTAGTTCTGCATCGTTTGGTAGGGTCAAAGAAATAACGATTATCACAAAAGGTAAACTGAAAAAGGCTAAGCACGATCCTTTCTGTATGGTGGCATTATGATTTAGATATGCAAACGATTTCTATATCATTGATATTATTTCAATATTTTAATTTAAAGTGCAATCTATCTAGGGTCAGGGTATGTCTAGGTTTTTAATTATTTTAATTTCAAAATATAATGCTCTCCTTAATCTTCATATATTGTCCACTCTCTTATAGTATATATGTATGTATATTGTTCCATATAAGTTGTTTATTTGCACCTTTACATTTTACGAAGTTCATTGATATTTTCAACAACATGAATTTAAATAGCTTTCAACTGGTATTTGTGTAAGCATATAGTCCTCAATTATTGATAAACAAAAGAATAGTCAACTAATTTAAATAGCTTACAATAAATTCATATCCACATAGGTAAAATCAGGAAAGCGTTAACGTTAACTTAACGTACAATAATGCACCGTTGCAGTCTGCAACTGAAGGAATCTAGGCAAAAAAAAAAAAAAAATCTTTCAAGGTAAAAAAAAGGAATAAAAATCATTTAGGGAGCAAAATAAAATAATTTCGAAGTTTTCAGTAGTACAACACGAAACTTATGAGGACTATCTAGTAATTATAGGTTGACAAAAAATCAAGTAATTATAAAAAGGTTCACGGTAAAAATAATAATTTAGGGAGCAAAACAAAATAAATTCGAAGTTTTCAGTAGTACAACAAGAAACTTCACGAGGACTAGCTAGTAATTTTAAAAGGTTCACGATAAAAACAAGACAAACATAAAGACCAGGGTTTTTCCGACAAAAATCTCATCGATCCACTTCCGTGTCCGTTCGAAAAAAATATGACCGTTGAAAGTAAATAAATTCCAAAATAAAAAATAAATAACTCCCCTTCCTCTTCTTCAGTCTCTGTTCTTCTTCCCCCAAAACAAAAACAAAAAACTTCCTTTACTCAAAATCGAGAGAGAGAGAGCGACAGACAAAGATGGGTTGTGTTTCTTCAAAACCAGTGAAGAAGAAACTTGTAAGAGAGATCCGAGTCAACAACGGCGGCGACCACATCGTCTCCCTCACTTCAACTACTTACGGCCATCTCGATGTCCAACAACGAGCAGAGACTTCTCCTAAAGGCGATGACTTTGAATCCGAAAGGAGATCTAATGCACAGAGAGAGGATCCAGAGATTATCAACACGTGGGAGCTTATGGAAGATCTCGAAGATTCAACGAAGGTTAGCCCCAAATCTCGTGGGATCTTCGGGAAATCGTGGAAGACTCCGGTGAAATCGATTGTTGAATCTCCTAAGAGGAATGGTAGTAGTAAGAGATTCAGGGGAAAAGAAAACAGAGGAGAGAAACAGAGTCCGAACCAGAAGAACATTCTTGAGACTCCAAAGAGAGGCGTGATGCGTTTGAGTTTCCCTCTCAAATCAGAAGAGATTACGCAGAGGAGGAGGAAGAGTTTCAGCCCAATGTTCGATCCAGACCTCGTGGCTTCTTACGAGAGGGAGTTGTCTCAGGAGAAAGAACAGATCAAGATGGTGATCTCTCCTCCAGACCCTCTCCCGGAGAAATGTCCGCCGGGAGGAGAGAACTCGGTGGTCGTCTACATAACGACGCTGAGAGGGATCAGGAAGACGTTCGAGGACTGCAACGCGGTGAGATCGATACTGGATTCGCACGAGGTTCGGTACTCGGAGAGGGATGTGTCGATGCACTCTGTTTTCAAGGAGGAGATTAGAGGGATCATGGGGACGAAGCAGGTGAAGATACCGGCGGTTTTCGTGAAGGGTAGGATGATAGGAAGCGTTGAGGAAGTTGTGAGGTTGGAGGAGGAGGGTAAATTGGGTATTTTGCTTGAGTGTATGCCTAAGGCGAGGGTAAGCGGTTGCTGCTGCGGGTGCGGTGGGATGAGGTTTGTGATGTGTGGGGTTTGTAATGGAAGCTGCAAGGTTAGGGATGCGGAGAAGAAGGATACGGTTAAGTGTTTGGAGTGTAATGAGAATGGTTTGGTTGTTTGTCCAATGTGTTCGTAAAAGAGGTTTCTTCTTTTTCAGTTTTGTCCTAATTTTGTTGTGAAAATTGGGTGAGACTGTAAGAGGGTTGACTTAACTTTGGAGGCTAACTTTGCATTTGAATCTTGATGGGTAGAATCTAATGATTTTTGAGAGAGTTTCTGAAGTTGGGTTTATGTTTCTTGGTGTGTACTAGTAACTGAATCTGTGGTTTAATGTTTGTAAACGTTTTTATAATAAAGATTCAGTTTATTTTGTATAACCATTGTAACTATCGTTTTGTTTTGATTCTTTCTTCAATGGTCTACTATTTTATTTTTTGATAAAATGTTAATTATCATAACAAGTTTTTGATTTGTGACAGAAATTACAAAATAACTAGTAGCAAAATGATGTAAATAAACTAAATAAACACCAATACTAACGGTTATGAGCTCAACCTGGTATAATAATCTTTCTTCAATTGTCTAATATAATAAACCACATATTCTTTCTTCATTTGTTCTAAAGATGCTAAAGTTTGGCTTGACTACTAACTAGTAAACGTTTTTTATACATGATTCAATTTATTCTTCAGTGGTCTTATATGACAAACCACCTATTCTTTCTTCACTGAGTTTATTTACAATATGAAAATACTAAACTTAGGTTTATAGTGATGATCATCAGATTAAAAAATATACTAACGAATAAAGAAACAAATAGATAAAAAAAATTGAAAAGAAAACAAATAG
Source organism: Brassica rapa (assembly GCF_000309985.2). Taxonomy (NCBI): domain Eukaryota; kingdom Viridiplantae; phylum Streptophyta; class Magnoliopsida; order Brassicales; family Brassicaceae; genus Brassica; species Brassica rapa. Next base: position 606,416 of record NC_024796.2, on the reverse strand, counting down.
ATAAATTTTGAGATAATCATAACCGATATGATGACGAAAATCATACATAACTTGGCACACATCCCCAAATGATCCCTGAATCTCAGGCACACATGTCAATGCATATCCCCTATCCATTTCCACCTTTATAATTCATAACATCCGACGATGATTTTTATTCACATATAACAAAAATAACAAAAGCCAAAAAATGGAGCTAGAGACCTCGGTTTATCGACCAAACGTCGCCGTCTATGATTCCCCCGATGGTGTGGAGGTTCGAGGACGATACGACCAAGTCTTCGCTAAGATTCTGACAAGAGATGCTCTTGGGTTCGTGGCTGAGTTACAGAGAGAGTTTCGTGGGCATGTGAGGTATGCTATGGAGTGCCGTAGAGAGGCCAAACGGCGTTACAACTCTGGTGCTGTCCCTGGGTTTGACCCTTCCACTAAGTTCATCAGAGACGGTGAATGGGTTTGTGCCTCTGTCCCTCCCGCTGTTGCTGACCGGAGAGTTGAGATAACCGGTCCGGTCGAGAGGAAGATGATCATCAATGCTCTTAACTCTGGAGCTAAAGTCTTCATGGTCCGTTTTCTCTCTATGTGTTTATGTCTTTGTTTATTATTGGACCGAGTTTAATTTTGATACGGTTTGTTTGTTTATTTTTGCGCTAGCTTTATGTCTTTGTTTATTACTTTGGATACAGTTTGATATCTTTGTTGGGTGTTGAGTGTTGACAGGCAGATTTTGAGGATGCATTGTCTCCGAGCTGGGAGAATCTGATGAGAGGGCAAGTGAACTTGAAAGATGCTGTTGATGGGTCCATTACGTTTAACGACAAGGCAAGGAACAAAGTTTACAAGCTCAACGACCAAGTTGCTAAGCTTTTTGTCAGGCCACGAGGCTGGCATCTCCCTGAGGCTCACATCCTCATCGACGGTGAGCCAGCCACCGGATGTCTCGTCGACTTCGGTCTTTACTTCTTCCACAACTACGCCAAGTTTAGACAGACTCAAGGTTCCGGTTTCGGACCCTTCTTCTATCTCCCCAAAATGGAACACTCTAGGTAACTCCCTGGACCAGACAGACCGGTTAGGTCATTACTTACTTGAAAGGGAAGCAACCATTATTTATGTTTAGGATTAATTAGTAGGTTAGTTAGTTTCTTGAAGGGAAGTTAACATTAAATTCATGTTTTTTGTTTAGGATTAATTATTAGGTCAATTAATTTCTTGACAGGGAAGCAACCATTAAAATCATGTTTTTGATTTAGGACTAATTATTAGGTCAATTACTTTCTTGACAGAGAAGCAAAGATATGGAACAGTGTGTTTGAGCGAGCTGAGAAGATGGCTGGTATAGAGCGAGGAAGCATTAGAGCCACTGTGCTGATCGAGACCCTCCCAGCTGTTTTCCAGATGAATGAGATACTATATGAACTAAGGGATCATTCGGTGGGTCTAAACTGTGGAAGATGGGACTATATCTTCAGCTATGTCAAGACCTTCCAGGCTCACCCTGACCGTCTCTTACCAGACCGTGTCCTAGTTGGTATGGGGCAACATTTCATGAGGAGTTACTCTGATCTTCTCATTCGTACTTGTCACAAGCGTGGTGTCCACGCCATGGGCGGCATGGTTAGTTCCCTCTTATCTCACACTAGTTCACTAGGAGTATTAGCCCTGCTGGTTTGAATCGAACCAAAAAATTTCGGTTTTGGTTTAGTTCGGAAAAATTTGAAAAAATTTTGGTTTTCAGTTTGGTTTTTGGTTATTTCGGTTTCAATAATAATTATAGTTGAACTATCCAAAATTAACCGAAATAACCAAACCGAATAAACGAACTAACTGAAAATAACCAAATTAATTGAAGTAACTGGAAAAAAAAAACAAAATTAGCAGAAAATGATGGAATTTGACCAAAATTATCCGATTTTTTTAAAAAATAAATAAACCGAATATAACCAAAACCCAAAAATTTGGTTATTTTCGATAATTTTCAGAACCGATTTTTTTTTATCGAAGTAACCAAAAATATCAGACCGAAACCAGTGCTACATATAAATGTTTAAATGCACCAATTGCACACTGATGTTGAGTTGTTTGTTGATATGATGCTCAGGCGGCTCAGATTCCCATAAGAGATGATCCGAAAGCGAATGAGATGGCACTGGACCTAGTGAAGAAAGACAAGTTAAGAGAAGTAAGAGCAGGACACGATGGAACATGGGCGGCTCATCCAGGACTCATCCCAATATGCATGGATGCATTCAGCCACATGGGCAACAATCCAAACCAAATCAAATCAATGAAGCGTGATGACGCATCCGCAATAACAGAGGAAGATCTGCTTCAGATACCGCGAGGAGTGCGCACACTGGAGGGTCTAAGGCTGAACACACGTGTGGGGATCCAGTACTTAGCCGCGTGGTTAACAGGATCAGGATCTGTCCCACTCTATAACCTGATGGAAGACGCGGCTACGGCTGAGATAAGCCGTGTTCAGAACTGGCAGTGGATTAGGTATGGAGTGGAATTGGATGGAGATGGGCTTGGAGTTAGGGTGAGTAAGGAGTTGTTTGGGAGAGTTGTGGAAGAAGAGATGGAAAGGATCGAGAAAGAAGTTGGGAAAGACAAGTTCAAGAAAGGAATGTATAAGGAAGCTTGCAAGATGTTTACAAAGCAGTGTACTGCAGCCGAGCTTGATGATTTTCTTACACTTGCTGTTTATGATCATATTGTAGCTCATTACCCAATCAATGCGTCAAGGCTCTGAAAGAAGAAAAGAAGATGCAAGGGAGAGAGAGATAGTTTGAGATATGAATGTTGTGCTTTTGTGTTGTATTTTTGTTTCTCATTTGCTTTTTGTGTTTCTAAGTTTCTATATGTTGGTATATTGTAATAAGCAGAACTTGTTGTTTTTATCTCCAATATGAAATAAATGTTCTATAGCATCATTATTATGTGTATGGCTATAGCATTGTTTATTCGATGATAGAATTCAAAATATATAAAATGTAATTGGCTGTTTGTTATTTCTTTTTCTATTTTTGGTCTTCTGATTCTTTGGAGCTGCTAGGTTTCTGTGATATACGTGAAAAATATATGAATGATAAATGTAAAAACTAAATGAAAGATAATTGCATGATTGATGAAGTGTTGTTCTGGTTTTTTAGTATTTAAAATTCTGAGCTGAAACTTTTAATGTCATCAAGTGTGCCCAAAGTGATAAAACTTGTAATACATTAAGAATTTGCTCAATATCCTCCACCTAAAGGGTCCCAAACCATGTTCAAACCAATGGCTAGTTTTCCATCAACCAATATCTTAGGATCTCACTATCTTAGAGAAGAATGATTGTTATATGAAGGGTCCTAAACCAATATCAAACCAATGGCTAGTTTTCATTCATATGAAGCATGCTACGCTGGTGACTCGGTTTGCTTGACTTTTGTACCAACCCTCCAAAATGTCAGTCAAAAATTCAAAACACAACAACAACACAATAGGAAGCTATAATAATAAGCCTTAGATGCAAAGTAAGATTCAAAACAAATACTTTCCACAAGTTCTCTCAGAAGAAAACAAAGTAAAAGTTCTAACGGGTTCGATGGGCTTAGAATTTTCCACGGATTGGGCCCGGCGTAGAAAATTCGCTTAGCTCAGTAATGAACCAAACAGACCGGGAAAGAATGAACCGATTCGGTTATTGAAAACGGAGTCGAGACTTGTGACCTGGTTTTTAAGCACTCCTATAAAAGCTAAAGAGAACGCCTCTCGCTCTCATCTCTGGAAAATTAGGGTTCTCGCTTCTTCTCTAACCGCCGCTAAGCTCCCACCATCTCTACAGGTTTCATTTCTCTCGAATTCTTCTCTGTTTTGTTAGATAACGGAACCTACCTTCGATTCTGATTACTGATTAGAAACAACGATTCATAGTTTGCTCTGTCTCAATCCGTTTGTATCTGTTAGAGTTAGGTTTTGAATCAGTGTATGCATTTGAGTTCTCGTGTAATTGGTTTGTTTGTATTGTGAATCAGAATGGATTCTCAGATTAAGCACGCCGTGGTGGTGAAGGTGATGGGACGTACGGGGTCAAGGGGTCAGGTGACTCAGGTTCGAGTCAAGTTCACTGACTCTGATCGTTTCATTATGCGAAATGTTAAAGGGCCTGTGAGGGAGGGAGACATCCTCACCTTGCTCGAGTCCGAGAGAGAGGCCAGGAGACTTCGTTGATTCACCTGCAAGAACACAGAGCAATGTCTGCTTAGTTCCTTTTTTTTTTTGCTTCTTGTGTCTGGATTAGTGATTATGCACTTTTGGATTGTGTTTGGTTGTTGTTATAAGACAATTCCTGGATTGATATTTGTTCTGGTTTTTTGAGGGTCTTCAGAGTTTATTGTTTCATCTTCACATCAAGAATTCGTATATTAGTATATTCTTAACTCGAATAAGCAACGGTCAATGTTAAGACATCATCAACCCATACTCTGTAATTCAGACAAGAACGGTTTATCTGCATCTGTGTTTTTCAATTGAACCAGACCTGCTTAACCGAGTCTAAATTAACCCTGCAAAATCTCTTAAGGTATAAGCCTTGTTTTGGTTATGATCTGAAACAGAAATGTTCTCCAAGGTCCTTCTCTAATGTTTCAAATCTCTGCTTTAAAGTAGTTTTGAACCAAAACATATCATACCTAGTCACACTCGTTATCTTTTTAGCTTGATTCCCTTTTATGCCTGACCATGGTTTTAGCCTTTGTGCGGACTTGTCTATAAACCAAAAGTAGTTTTGGTTGTGGACTGTGCTAAGTGAAACATTTTCTGCATCCCCAAAAAATTTTGAAAAAAAATTACATAATCATAAGTTTACAAAAAAAATTTAGGCCCAAATTTATATATAAAAAATTAATTCAAATTTTTAATAAATTGTATATGCCTCCATAAATCTCAGGCCGGCGCGCATCAAATGCACAAGAAGCAGATGCAATAGCAGAAAATCTCTTGCTGGGGTTAATGGCAAGAGCCTGGAGACTAAGAAGATTCGGTTGGTAGTTCTGGGGTCATGACTCATTCTGTGTAGCTTTTTGCTACATCTTTTGGTATAAACTTACGTTGGCCACTTGTCTAATTGATGCTTCTTTTTGAAATATATGATTTATTTTCTTTGATGTGATGATCTAAGCAAAGCTTATATAAGTCATCCATTCTGCTTTCTATATCAATTACCAATCTGAGTAAATTCTCAATCAATATTTGATATCTACAAGAATATATATTGTTTACAATCTCCACTAAAAGAGTCGTCCGCAATATTACATAAGCTCTTTTGTTTTTTTATATACTATTCTACAACTTTTGTTGATTCCATACGACGGTATTCCATTGTTTGATATGATTATATCTATATATGCCTTTGCAAGATTTTTTTTGTTTCTGTAACTTTATTTGGCTTTAGAATTACACCATACATGTGCACATCATACAATACAATCTCCATCTCCAGAATCGTTTCTTCACGTGAACTGTTGGTTTTACTGATTTTGATAAATAAGGATTTCATTGGTGTTTCTTCTGAAGAATCAATGTGTTGTCGTTCCATAAGTAAGGAGTCCCAAATCTCCGATCGGTATTTTTCTTTAACCTAAAAGTGTTTGGTTTATCACTTTCCAATATTCTTTTGTCATATTTTAATGCTTATTAATAAAATATGCCTTTATACGAACTATGATTGATGGTATTTAAACTCATACTAGTTGCCCATTAACTTTTGTTTGTTTTTAACTAGGTTCATTCTTAACGCAAAGGGACAAATGATCCCATGTTACGACCTTGAAATGGCCTTTAGGCAATAGTTTTATCCGTAGATGTAATAGAATCAAGTACGATAAGAATGTTAATATAACAATTCTTAATCTTGGCCAATCAGATTTTTAGTGATATATTGTTTTAGAAATCATAGACGAGCAAAAGAGCTCTCGAGTTACTTTATTCAGCGAGACATTTAGCGCTTTATTGATAATCTTGGCCACTCAAAATGTTTTAGTGATATATTTCTTGATGTCACTAAAGATTATAGGATTCTATAAACTATTGGACTCAATTATTATCGCGATTTTGTTGATATATAAAGTCTTGGCCATAGGGGTTGACTTGAATCATGTAGTACGCTCACATGAAAATGATATATGCTGAAAAACATAAGAATCAAATCTAAAAATAAACTATGAAATCTCTATGTACATTCAACTCGTCAAAAGGAAAGAAAAGGACAATTATTGGAAAAAGGATCAAATACGTACTTGAAAACAATTTTGTTACATATTTATGTTATATAGATAGATATATATATATTCACGCAATGGATATTTTAGGTAAATTTAGGTGTCTAGACATTATACAAGCATATGGAAGCACTGTTACATACTACTTAAGGTTTAAAACTTTTTACATTTAGGTATGAATTTCAAATCCATACAATATGATTTTTTGTAGATTATAAGATGCATAACTTATCGGAAGTTGCAGAATAGTGCAAAGAAAGCTGTTCATTGTGATAGTTTGTTACGGAAAAACATGTCCATTAAAAATGTTGTACATACAAAACATCACATTAATTTATCTTAGTATTCACGTCGTGTAAATTATATCGTTTGGTCAATCCAATCATTAATTTTATATAATACATTGAATTTGTTGATAATGGAATTAATATATTAATATTACATTATTCGATTACTTTGGACTATATTAGGTCAAACTACAAACACAGTCAACAAATACGATGATTATATTTGGAACTATTTAAATATATTAAATCTCTACTAATAAAAGGGAGCTTTTGAGGCTCCATAGGGCGTCCACATCAGCGGAAAAAATTTATTCCGAAAGATGACACGTGGCATAAAATATAGTTTTACATTTTAATATTAATTATTTTCGAAAATTGTAAAAAATATGTAAACATACAGCATTAAAAAATGGAAAAACTACATTAAACATATGTAAGATTACTATTTTTCACTTAAAAAAAAGATGGCTTATCTCCATAATGTAACATTACCGTTTTATAAAAAAAAAAACAAAAAACATTATATATAATTTCGAAAATAATAAATATAAGTAAAACATACAACATAAAAATGGAAATACTACATTAAACATAAATATGTTTGACTATTTGTCCAAGTTCTTCTATTAAACATTGCCGTTTTACATTAAAAATAGAAAAATACGTAAAGATTTAAACATCTATCTTAAAATATAAAATATAGACATTAACTAAATATAAAGTATAAAAAAGAGAAATACTCAATATATAAAAAAATAAATAATAAGTAAATATTATAAATATATGAATTATATATACAATAATAAGTAAATGCACAATTTTTTAAAAATGGAAAGAGTATATTAAATATTAAACATCTATCTTAAAATGTAAAATATAGATATTAAGTAAATAGAAAATATAAGAAAAAGAAATACACAACTTAAAAACAATGGAAAAAGTATATTAAGATTTAAACATCTATCTTAAAATGTAAAATATAGATATTACGCAAATAGAAAGTATAAGAAAAGGAAATACACAATTTAAAAAAATAGAAAAAGTACATTAGTATTTAAACATCTATCTTAAAATGTAAATCAATCTTAAAATATAAAATTATTAGTAAATAGAAAGTATAAGAAATAAAAATACACAATATAAAGAAAAAACAATAAAATTTGTTTAAAATACATTTAAAACAATGAAAAAATACATTAAGATTTAAACATCTATCTTAAAATATAAAATATATAAATTAACTAAATTAACTAAATATAAAGTATAATAAAGAGAAATACTCAATATATAGAAAAATAAATAATAAGTAAATATTATAAATATACAAATTATATATACAATAATAAGTAAATGCACAATTTATAAAAAATGGAAAGAGTATATTAAATATTAAACATCTATCTTAAAATGTAAAATATAGATATTAAGTAAATAGAAAGTATAAGAAAAAGAAATACACAACTTAAAAACAATGGAAAAAGTATATTAAGATTTAAGCATCCATCCTAAAATGTAAAATATAGATATTACGCAAATAGAAAGTATAAGAAAAGGAAATACACAATTTAAAAAATGGACAAAGTACATTAGTATTTAAACATCTATCTTAAAATGTAAATCTATCTTAAAATATAAAATTATTAGTAAATAGAAAGTATAAGAAATAGAAATACACAATATACAATATAAAAAAATAAGTAAATATATAATATAAGTAAATACCCAATTTAAAAAATGGAAAATTACATTAAGTTTTAAAAATATATCTTAAAATTTAAAATATAGATATTACGTAAATAGAAAGTATAACAAATGAAAATATACAATTTTAAAAAAATGAAAAATGTACATTAAGATTTAAACATCTATATTAAAATGTAAAATAGAGATATTAAGTAAATAAAAAGTACAAGAAATAGAAATACATATACAGGAAAATAAATAATAAGTAAATAATGTAAATATATAATATATGAATTATATATATAATAATAAGTAAATACACAACAAAATTTAAAAAATGGAAAAAGTTCATTAAGCATTAATCATCTATCTTAAAATGTAAAATATATAATATAAGGAAATACACAATTTAAAAAATTGGAAAAAGTACATTAAGATTTAAATATCTATTTTAAAATATAAAATATAGATATTACGTAAAAAAAAATAAGAAATGGAAATAAACATTTTAAAAAATGGAAAAAGTATATTAAGATTTAAACATCTATCTTAAAATGTACATCTATCTTAAAATGGTAATAAATTATATAAAAATGGAAATATCACATTAAAAAAAAGTATAGTTTTACATCAAGAAAGTCTCTATAAAATCCATTATACCATCAACATCAACCTCACACTATCAAGGAAAGCTTCAAAGCACTCGAGCAAAAAAATGGTTCCACCATTAACTTTTGCCATCCCAAAAACTTTTAATGACCTTGAAGGAGATTTTTTATAAGAACGAACTTTTTATTAGGTGGATTCATTGTTGGGAACCCTGCAACTTCCAAAGGCAAACTTATTCATGGGAATTGAATTGTTTTTCATAGACTCAAAGGTATTCTTACAAATTTAAATTAATCTAATCCATAATTTTATTGTTAATATTCATACTAACTCTTTCATGATCAAACCATTACAGTTAATATCCATTCAAGCGTTTATCTCGGAACACTTTCTTCATCGCCGAATCAGGTATTAGTTCATGTTGGTTTAGTATTGTTTTTGGTTTATTAACAGGTTTAGGATGGTCCAATTGTAAATATAATTTAAGTTGATTTAGCATATATTATGCTTAAAATAACTTAAATTAAATAATAGTAATTATGCTTAAAATATAATTGTAGAGAGTTTTCAAATATAGTTTACAGAACATTATAGGTGATGAATTTAATTTATTAAATTCATTTATTACTTCAAACTAAGTTTTTTTTTTTAAACATACTGAGTTATAAATATCAATGATGGATTGATGAGTATAATATGAAGACAAAAATATAATTATTTGATTTTCAAGATAAGAAATTCAGCTTTTATTCAGTTACTCAATATATAACATCTTAAATTATTTTTTAGAACATACACATAATTTATATATATAGATTAATCTTCCAAACTTAAACTATTATATTATATATGGATAATGTTTTTAAATAAAAATAATTTCTGATTTAAATAAAAACAACAAATGGTTATTTTTAAATAATGGATGTAATTTACATTATACTATCATTTAACAAGTATTAGATACGTTTTGATATATCATTATTTTCTATTTCCAGAAAACAATAAATTGTTAAACATCAATATCATCAAGGTTAAGTATACGAAAAAAACAAATTCAAACATCACAAAAAAATATTTACATAAACATTATAATACAATAATTTAATCAAAAAATACAATTCAAAAAGAGAATATTCAAAAGAATAGTTATATACTTAATATTTGAAAATCAAAGATATTTTTGCTAAAATTGTACTTACCTGGCCAAGGAGATCGACCATCTTTTTACGGATCGATCGATTGTTGAGCATGTGATCGATCCGAAAATACTCTGCAGTTTAATTAAATATCTAAAACATTTATTCCAACACTCAACAGATAATTTTGCTAAATATGATAATTAGATAGCCAACAAAATTACAAATAAATATTTAAATAGTAAAAATATGTTAATTGAACGTGTTAAAATTTAAAATAAATTTTAATTATGACATGCATCTTAATATTTATAAAAATTATATATCATAACCTAAATATAAATAATTTAACAACTTAAATTAGAAAAAAATAAAAATCCCGGGCGTAGCCCGGGTTAATTATATACTTCTCCCAAAAGATGACACGTAGCATAAAAGATAGTTTTATACTTTAATATTACTAATTTTCGTAAATTATAAATAATATGTAAACATACAGCATAAAAATAGAAAAACTACATTAAACATATGTAAGATTACCATTTTTCACTTGAAAAAAGACGGCTTATCTCCATAATGTAACATTACCATTTTATAAAAAAAACAAAAAACATTATATATAATTTCGAAAATAATAAATATATGTAAACATACAACATAAAAAATGGAAATACTACATTAAACATATGTAAGATTACCATTTTACATTTTTAATTTTTAAAAAAATAATATGTAAACATACAACATAAAAAATAGAAAAACTACATTAAACATATGTAAGATTACCATTTTTCACTAAAAAAAGACGGTTTATCTCCATAATCCTTACTAATAAAAGAGACCTTTTGAGGCTCCATAGAACGTCCACATCAGCAAAAAAAACTTCTCCCAAAAGATGACACGTAGCATAAAAGATAGTTTTATACTTTAATATTACTAATTTTCGTAAATTATAAATAATATGTAAACATACATCATAAAAATAGAAAAACTACATTAAACATATGTAAGATTACCATTTTTCACTTGAAAAAAAGACGGCTTATCTCCATAATGTAACATTACCATTTTATAAAAAAAAAAACAAAAAACATTATATATAATTTCGAAAATAATAAATATATGTAAACATACAACATAAAAAATGGAAATACTACATTAAACATATGTAAGATTACCATTTTACATTTTTAATTTAAAAAAAAAATATGTAAACATACAACATAAAAAATAGAAAAACTACATTAAACATATGTAAGATTACCATTTTTCACTAAAAAAAGACGGTTTATCTCCATAATGTAAAATTACTATTTTGTAAAAAAAACACTATATATAATTTTGAAAATAATAAATAATATATAAACATAAAACATAAAAAAATGGAACTACTACATTAAACATATGTAATATTACCATTTTACATTTAAAAATAACAATAATATGTAAACATACAACATAAAAAAAAATGGAAAAACTACATTAAACATATGTAAGATTTCCATTTTTCACTAAAAAAGCGGGTTATCTCCATAATGTAACATTACCATTTTATAAAAAAAGAAAAAAAACATAAATATAACTATTTGACTATTTGTCCAAGTTCTTCTATTAAACATTGCCGTTTTACATTAAAAATGTAAAAATACATTAAGATTTAAACATCTATCTTAAAATATAAAATATAGATATTAACTAAATATAAAGTATAAGAAAGAGAAAATACTCAATATATAGAAAATAAATAATAAATAAATCCTTACTAATAAAATGGACCTTTTGAGGCTCCATAGAGCGTCCACATCAGCAAAAAAAACTTCTCCCGAAAGATGACATGTGGCATAAAATATAGTTTTATACTTTAATATTACTAATTTTCGCAAATTATAAAAAATATGTAAACATACAGCATAAAAATAGAAAAACTACGTTAAACATATGTAAGATTACCATTTTTCACTTGAAAAAAAGACGGCTTATCTCCATAATCCTTACAAATAAAAGGAACCTTTTGAGGCTCCATAGAGCGTCCACATCAGCAAAAAAAAACTTCTCTCAAAAGATGACACGTGGCATAAAATATAATTTTACACTTTAATATTACTAATTTTCGCAAATTATAAATAATATGTAAACATACATCATAAAAAATAGAAAAACTATATTAAACATAAGTAAGATTACCATTTTTCACTTGAAAAAAGATGGCTTATCTCGATAATGTAACATTACCATTTTATAAAAAAAAAACATTATATATAATTTCGAAAATAATAAATATATGTAAACATACAACATAAAAAATGGAAATACTACATTAAACATATGTAAGATTACCATTTTACATTTTTAATTTAAAAAAAAATAATATGTAAACATACAACATAAAAATCCTTACTAATAAAAGGAACCTTTTGAGGCTCCATAGAGCGTCCACATCAGCAAAAAAAACTTCTCTCAAAAGATGACACGTGGCATAAAATATAGTTTTACACTTTAATATTACTAATTTTGCAAATTATAAATAATATGTAAACATACATCATAAAAAATAGAAAAACTACATTAAACATATGTAAGATTACCATTTTTCACTTGAAAAAAAGACGGCTTATCTCCATAATGTAACATTACCATTTTATAAAAAAAAAAAAACATTATATATAATTTTGAAAATAATAAATAGAGCAAATTAGCTCAATATACTCAAAAGAGTGAGATACCATTGAGTTGGGGGAAAATGGTAGTGATGGGGGGAAAAAATTGAAGGGAAATAGGGTATGGAGTGCAAATAGGGGGTAAGTTATGTGTAGAGAGTACAAATACTCTAATAAATATATGTAAACATACAACATAAAAAATGGAAATACTACATTAAACATATGTAAGATTACCATTTTACATTTTTAATTTAAAAAATAATAATATGTAAGCATACAACATAAAAAAATAGAAAAACTACATTAAACATATGTAAGATTACCATTTTTAACTAAAAAGAGACGGTTTATCTCCATAATGTAAAATTAATATTTTGTAAAAAAAAACATTATATATAATTTCGAAAAGAATAAATAATATATAAACATACAACATAAAAAAATGAAAATACTACATTAAAAATATGTAATATTACCATTTTACATTTAAAAATAACAATAATATGTAAACATACAACATAAAAAAATAGAAAAACTACATTAAACATATGTAAGATTTTCATTTTTCACTAAAAAAAAGCGGCTTATCTCCATAATGTAACATTACCATTTTATAAAAAAAGAAAAAAAACATAAATATAACTATTTGACTATTTGTCCAACTTCTTCTATTAAACATTGCCGTTTTACATTAAAAATGTAAAAATACATTAAGATTTAAACATCTATCTTAAAATATAAAATATAGATATTAACTAAATATAAAGTATAAGAAAAATAAAATACTCAATATATAGAAAAATAAATAATAAGTAAATTTTATAAATATATAAATATACGAATTATATATACAATAATAAGTACATGCACAATTTTTAAAAAATGGAAAGAGTACATTAAATATTAAACATCAATCTTAAAATGTAAAATATAGATATTAAGTAAATAGAAAGTATAAGAAAAAAAAATACACAACTTAAAAACAATGGAAAAAGTATATTAAGATTTAAACATCTATCTTCAAATATAAAATATAGATATTACGCAAATAGAAAGAATAAGAAAAGGAAATACACAATTTAAAAAATGGAAAAAGTACATTAGTATTTAAACATCTATCTTAAAATGTAAATCTATCTTAAATTATAAAATTATTAGTAAATAGAAAGTATAAGAAATAGAAATACACAATATAAAGAAAAATAAATAATAAGTAAATATATAATATAAGAAAATACCCAATTTAAAAAATGGAAAATTACATTAAGATTTAAAAATATATCTTAAAATTTAAAATATAGATATTACGTAAATAGAAAGTATAACAAATGGAAATATACAATTTAAAAAAAAAGGGAAAACCTACATTAAGATTTAGAGAATTTGTACTCCCTACACACCACTTTTCCCCTATTTGCACTCCATACTCTATATCCCTCCAATTTTTTTCCCCCCAACATTACCATTTTCCCCCCATTCAATGATATCCCACCTTTGTTAGTATATTTAGCTAATTTACTCTAAGATTTAAACATATATCTTAAAATGTAAATCAATCTTAAAATATAAAATTATTAGTAAATAGAAAGTATAAGAAATAGAAATACACAATATAAAGAAAAGTAAATATATAATATAAGTAAATACCAAATTTTAAAAATGGGAAATTACATTAAGATTTAAAAATATATTTAAAAATTTAAAATATAGATATTATGTAAATAGAAAGTATAACAAATGGAAATATACAATTTAAAAAAAATGGAAAACGTACATTAAGATTTAAACATCTATCTTAAAATGTAAAATATAGATATTAAGTAAATGAAAAGTACAAGAAATGGAAATACATATACACGAAAATAAATAATAAGCAAAAAATGTAAATATATAATATATGAATTATATATGTAATAATAAGTAAATACACAATTTTTTTAAAAATGGAAAAAGATCATCAAGCATTAAACATCTATTTTAAAATGTAAAATATATAATATAAGTAAATACACAATTTAAAAAATGGAAAAGTACATTAATATTTAAATATCTATTTTAAAATATAAAATATAGATATTACGTAAATAAAAATATATGAAATGGAAATAAACATTTTTAAAAATGAAAAAAGTACATTAAGATTTAAGCATATATCTTAAAATGTACTTCTATCTTAAAATGGTAGTAAATCATATAAAAATGGAAATACCACATTAAACAAAAAAAAATGTATAGTTTTTCATCAAGAAAGTCCCTATAAATCTCATTATTCTATCCACATCAACCTCACACTATTAAGGAAAATTTCAAAGCACTCGAGCAAAAAATGGTTTCACCATCAACTCTTGCCGTCCCAGAAACCTTTAATGACCTTGAATGAGATTTTTTTATAACAACAAACTTTTTGTTAGGTGGATTCATTATTGAGAAACCCGCAACTTCCAAAAGCCAAACTTATTCATGGGAATTGAATTGCTTTTCATAGACTCAAAGGTATTCTTACAAATTTAAATTAATCTAATCCATAATTTTATTGTTAATATTCATACTAACTCTTTCATGATCAAACCATTTCAGTTAATAACCATTCAAGCGTTTATCCCGAAACACTTCTTTCCTCGCCGAATCAGGTATTGGTTCATGTTGGTTTAGTATTGTTTTTGGTTTACTAACCGGTTTAGGATGGTCCTATTGTAAATATAATTTAAGTTGGTTTAGCATATATTATGTTTAAAATAACTTAAATTAAATAATAATAATATCATGCTTAAAATATAATTTTAGAGAGCTTTCAAATATAGTTTACAGAACTTTATAGGTGATGAATTTAATTTATTAAATTCGTTTATTACTTAAACCTAAGTTTTTTAAAAAACATATTGAGTTATAAATATCAATGATGGATTGGTGAGTATAACATGAAGACAAAAATATAAATATCTGATTTTCAAGATAAGAAATTCAGCTTTTATTCAGATACTCAATATATAATATTTTAAATTATTTTTTAAAAAATATACATAATTTATATATATAGATTAATCTTCCAAACTTAAACTATTATATTATATATGAATAATTGTTTTAAATAAAAATAATTTCTGATTTAAAATAAAAATAAAAACAATAAATTGTTATTTTCAAATAATGGATGTAATTTACATTATACTATCATTTAACAAGTATTAGATACGTTTTGATATATCATTATTTTCTATTTCCAGAACACAATAAATTGTTAAACATCAATATCATCTACGTTAAGTATACGAACAACACAAATTCAAACATCACAAAAAATATTTACATAACCATTATAATACAATAATTTAATCAAAAAATACAATTAAAAAAATTAAAAAGAATAGTTATATACTTAATATTTGAAAATAAAAGATATTTTTGCTAAAATTGTACTTACCTGGCCAAGGAGATCGACCATCTTTTTACGGATCGATCGAATGTTGAGCATGTGGTTGATCCGAAAATACACTGCAGTTTAATAAAATCTCTAAAACATTTATTCCAACACTCAAAAGATAGTTTTGCTAAATATGATAACTAGATAGCCAATAAAATTATAAAAAAATATTTAAATAGTAAAAAATATGTTAATTTAACGTGTTAAAATTTAAAAATAAATTTTAATTATGACATGCATTTAACATTTATATAAATATATATCATAGCCTAAATATAAATAATTTAACAACTTAAATTAGAAAAAAATAAAAATCCCGGGCGTAGCCCGGGTTAATCCCTAGTTTCATAAATAATAATCACTCTAATCAATTAAACATACAGTTTTATAAATTATCTAAAAATAAGTTACTCATTACTTCTCCCTAATTTAATTCCTACTATGAAATATGATATTAGTATATAAATTGGGAGTAGATATATATTCATTCTTTTAGATTTGCCCGAATCTTACAACCACAACCCCTAACACATCTCTCTTGCTCTCTCTCTAACTTGGAAAACCCTATAAATAGATATCTTAGTCGTCCTTGGTATCCCACACCACTACAAATATCTTTATTTCCCTAAGCTCACTTTTAAACCCACAGTTGATTAGAAAGAGAAAATAACTTTAACCAAAAAATGGAGAATATGGGAAGTAGAGTGATAGAGCCATTGATAGTGGGAAGAGTGGTAGGAGAGGTTCTTGATTTTTTCACTCAAACAATTGAAATGAACGTGAGTTACAACAAGAAGCAAGTCTGCAATGGCCATGAGCTTTTCCCTTCCTCTGTCTCCTCAAAGCCTAGGGTTGAGATCCATGGCGGTGATCTCAGATCTTTCTTCACCTTGGTATATATAACATATATTACAACTATTTTACAGCATTCAACAATGTTGAGATTGCTGCTTTTTAGTCCTGTTATATAACATTTTAAGTCTCAATTCCTTCTCATCTCAGAAGTTTTCTGTTTTTTTACTCCATGGAGAAAAAGAGAGTGGCAGATCAATAATCTTATAAATTGTAGTTTTTGGAAATAATATGATGCTGGTATAACTTTTAATCGTTTTATTTTATTTCTTATTGATGGTAAAATCAACTGGAATGCAAAACAGGTGATGATAGACCCTGATGTTCCAGGTCCTAGCGACCCCTTTTTAAAAGAACACCTGCATTGGTACGTTCATTTTTTTCGTTTCATTTTGGGACCATATCCCATATGCACATTTAAATTATTAATAATATAATAACCAATCCTAACGAAATTGTTCTTTAATATTTTATCGTTTCATAAACTTGAGTTGAGTTGCACAAAGTCTATTTCATCACAAAACCAGGATGTTCCTGAAATTTTTAATAGAACAATAAAGATAATAATTGCATTTAAATGTTACAACAGGATTGTGACAAACATCCCCGGTACAACAGATGCAACATTTGGTACGTACTGGTCCTGAATTTATAATTTTTTAGTACAACTTATAATAAAATATATTTTCACATGTTAAATAAAGATATTTGAAATTAAAATATAGGAAAAGAGGTGGTGAGCTATGAGTTCCCAAGGCCAAATATAGGGATACACAGGTTCGTGTTTGTTCTCTTCAAGCAGAAGCAAAGACATGTTATCGATATCTCCCCAAACATTCCTTCGAGAGATAAGTTCAATACTCGCAAATTTGCGATCGAGCATGATCTTGGTCTCCCTGTCGCGGCTGTCTTCTTCAACGCACAGAGAGAAACCGCAGCTCGCAGACGTTAATTATGTTGATGTCCGTCATATGCAAAAATAAATAAAAAACATGAAGAAAAGGATTTAATTAAGAAAATGTAACCATGTTTATTTAGGTTCTATGTTTCCGTACTTTGAATAAAGACTGGGTGACAAGGATGAGTTGAATTTTTTTGTGTGTATCGGCTACCATACTAACTAAACCCTTTATAAGAAACATCAAGTTAATCAATCTTAATGTAAAAAAGAGAGTTAATTAATCTTAATATATGGCATGATAATTGATAAACGTGGAAACAGGAAACAAAAGTGTAAATGGACAAAAAACATTTTTTAGTTCTGGTCAAACTGACAAGACCTTGATGACCACCTAAAATATATAGGACGCTCCTTTCACTTGGCGATCCAAATATTATCATTAATGTTTATTTTTCCCATATCCCCAGTGTTTGGTATCGTGCAAAAAATTCGTTGCGGCTTATGATACTACACGAAACTTGATTATGTTTTTTTTGAAGTATATATATAGTGAATAAATCCAATGTTCTAGGTGCTACGATGCATTTTCCAGTGTCATAAAATTAAAAATTTGTTGGAAGTATATCCCGAACCAACGTGCATGGTTTTTAATTGAGTTTGAAAAAACATATTTCATTTTAACTGATCACATCATATGATAGGTGAAAATTACAAAAAGAATCTTATATGTTATTTATTCTAAAAAGGTGTGGGTGGGGGTACTGAAGTTGAGATCATTTTGTTTGATTTAAAAAAAAAATATTTCAAGGAATAGTTAAATCAAAATTTCTCTAAGATCTTGCTTCCGGTTCAATGTGCATTCAAACTCAGATTCAATCATATATATGTTTCTTTTTAAAATTTATAATTTGTTCTCAACTTTTTTATCCAAATTGGAAACAAATCGCTTTCAAAACTATTTTTCAGCTTCTTAATAATAAATTTATGAGATCTCTATTTCTTAAGATATTAATTTTCATAAGTATATATAGTTTAAGAGTGGAAAGGATAAGGTTCCCTACACATGTGTCATAAAAAAATCTAATGCAACTATTGCTTCCAAAGACTTTAGAATCTAAATTCTCAAGGCTAATATGTTATTTTTAAATAAACAAATTAAAACTGAAAATAGAAAACAGAAGATGTTGGTCGTGCGTCTCTCCTTCGTCACCTCCGTCTTCCGCCTTGTCTGAGCTCTGGTTCAGGCCTCCTCTGCGGAGGTTCTGTCTTTGGAGTCAAGACGCGGTCGGGTGAAGGTACGGTGGGGAGAAGCTAAGGGTTTTTAGCCAGTGGATGTTTCTTCTCCGGGAGATGGAGGCTCCTTCAGCTCCGTCGCCGCCGGTTCTTGTCTCCGGGAGGGGAGGCTTTTGCAGCTCCGCCTTCGTCGGTTCTGTTCTCCGGGGGGTGAAGGTTTCTTCAACCTTGCGTCGCCGGTTTGTTGCTCCAGTCTTTTGGTTCGGTCTTTGATTTCGTTGGGTGTGTGTTGGGTGTGTGTGGGGGTCTTTTGGTTCGTGATTCCAAGTGGGTAATGGTTTTGTGCTGTCGGAGGAGCTCTCGATCGGATCGATGATGCTCTCCGAAGCGAGAACAAAGCGTGAAAGAGAAGAGGTGGTCTTGATGGAGGCTTTGCGGTTTGTCCGAGCTCCTGGCCTCCGGTGGTGTATCTCCGGCGACTTCTCGAGATGGTGAAGGTCAGGTTGATGCTGAAGTGACGCGTGCCGCACTGAGGGGCGTTATCCTTACACGTGCCGAGCGTCCCTGACCCGTGGGCCGGTTGAAGTCGTTCGGGTTGGTTGTTGGGCCGTAGGGCCGTTTGAGTGTGTGTTTCCCCCATTTGTTTTGGGTTTTGTTGGCTTTTGGTTGGGCCTCGGACTATGTAATTTGGGCTTAAACCCTTTTCAGTTTTTATTATAATAAACTTGACGGGAAAAAAAAAAAGAAAACAGAAGATGTATACAGAGACACCTACGTCGGCAAATGGATTCACTACCAAATCAAGGGCATGCAAAGACTTTAGTATTTTGCGTGAAAAAGACTGAACTATATGTTGTATAGATTATTAGGTACATTACAGTAAGATATAATGTGCATGTGTTGTGTTTTGCCACTTAATTATGGTTAGCTTTAATTTTTTGTAGCTAAATATTTTCCACAAAAATAGTATGTTCATCTATATAAAGACGGGGCCCTCTTTCGTTGTTGTTTTAACATCAACACGTGCTCTGTTCCATCACTTGTTCTACTGAACATTTCGTACATCTAGATAAATCTATTGTTATTTCTAAAAATGTGTCTAGTTTTAAACTTCGCTAATAAATCATAAACTAAAAATGTTAGTTCAATTTTTTTTTCGTAAGGCACAAATATGTGTTCAAGCAGAATCATCCACACGCATGATCTGACTAGGCCATCACAAATTTACATGAATCGTTAAACTGTTTTTTTGTCAACAGCCGGCATTCAATATATATGTATATGTATATATCATAGGGGTATCTTGTTGAAATCTCTTAATATTAAGCATTATTTTCTCGTGTTATAGTTCACATAAAGCACATCGTTCAAATCACACATTAATTTAATTTTTTTTTACATTTACCAGTACGTAAATAGATCTACATGAATAGTGTGGCTCTAAAAATCAATTGGTCCAAGATACAATGACTAGAGATCGATCTTATCGGTGTATTCTTGACCACAAAAAAAGGCATTCTATTTTACTCGGTTTAGTAAAACACTTGCTGATAAAGAGAACCGAAATCACCTAGGAGACTCAAGGAAGGAAAAAAAAGGTTTGTTAAGAATAAATTTAGGAGGTAAAAGTTAAATGAAAGTTAGTTTCATTCACATGCTAAAACATGTGATCTCTTCGTCGATCTTCTGAGAACTCAGCCGACTATAAACCATTTAAGTCCCTAAATATAAAATATTTTATTTTTTGTGATTGCATGAAGAATGTGAGAGGTAACGTATGCAGTATATCCCATGTGGATGCATTGCGTTTCAAACCTTTTTCTCACAATGCAACGTGACGTTACTGGAATCTACCGAAAATGCCGAGAAAGTTAAACTAGAAGATATTGGTTTTATATTTCTTTAGTAAGTACCCAGACACATATCAATCAGTATTCATGCTTCGAATAAAAATTTATATGTTGGTTGAGAAATTCTTTTAATGCATACATATACCATTTCTACTCCATTCACGGCTTTAACTCTACCGTTAGGGAAGTATCTTACCAAAAAAAGAAATACTAACTCAGAGACGAACCAATTTGAGTGATTAACTAGTCATTAGAAACTACCTCTAACTACTAAAATATAATAAATATAGACATTTCTAATTGGTCTTAGTGAATTTCAATGGAACGCAACAGAAGATTCAGATTGGTCCATGCAGCATTTTTTTTTGGGTCCATGCAGCTTTAGACAAATTGTTTCTTCTTTTTTTTTTTTTACAAACTTCACAACTCTCTCTTCCTTTAAAACCCTTAACCATTCACCACTTCTCCATTCACTAGTCTCTTTATCTCTTACTACGAACATTCAAATATATAAAAACATGTTTATAAGGCTGATTAGTTTTTTGGTTCTTGCCGGTTTCTACGTAGGTGTTGGGACCGGTCAGCCTCTTGTACCGGCTCTAATCATAATAGGAGATTCTGTTGTCGATGCCGGTAATAACAATCACCGCACTACCCTCATCAAGGCTAATTTTCCTCCCTACGGACGGGACTTTTTCGCCCACAATTCCACCGGCCGTTTCTCTAATGGAAAACTCGTCATTGACTTTACCGGTTCGAACCAACCTAACATGTTACCATTTCAAATTTATTTTTGGTTCTCTAAGGTTCTATTTGTAATCATATGGTTCAAGTTAATTCAACGACGCCACAACGTTACCAGTTACACAATATTGTAAAATTTATGTGTTATTTGAGGTTTTAGTTTATTTTACGATTCAGCCATTCTATTTTTATTAATTCTTTCTTTTTACAATTCGTAATTCTGTAATATATTTAATTTGGATTCATAATGTCTTCAATTTTCTTGTATTTTTGTTTGTTGTTCACTGTTGAGCAGCTGAGAGCCTAGGGTTCACTTCTTACCCAGTGGCGTACCTTAGCCAGGATGCAAATGGGACAAACTTATTAACCGGAGCCAATTTCGCCTCTGGTGCTTCCGGTTTTGACGACGGAACTTCCTTACTATACGTAATTAGCTCTTAAGCCTAAACCAGCCATTAATTAGTTAACCGCAATGCTTTTAACATTTTATGGTTGATCATATGTTATGTTTTTTTTTGTTGCTAAATGATCATATGTTTTGTTGTAGAACGCAATCACTTTGAACCAACAGCTGAAAAACTACAAAGAGTACAAAATCAAGGTGACAAATATGGTAGGGAGAGATAGAGCGAACGAGATATTCTCAGGAGCCATTTATCTTCTTAGCACCGGTTCAAGCGATTTTCTTCAAAGCTATTACATCAACCCGATCCTTAACCGGATTTTCACACCTGATCGATACTCAGATCGACTCATGAATTTTTATTCCACCTTTGTCCACGTAACTAAAAACAATCCCACAACGTACCAATTTATCATCCTTCCGGTTTTCCAATTTTCCTTAACCAATAGTTTGAGTTTTTGTGTAGAATCTGTATAATTTAGGAGCTAGAAGGATTGGAGTAACGACGTTACCACCGTTAGGTTGTTTACCGGCGGCGATAACGATGTTTGGTGGAGCTGGGAACAATACATGCGTCGAAAGACTAAACAGAGACGCAGTTTCATTCAATACCAAACTCAACAACACATCTATGTACCTAGCCAACAAGCTTCCCGGTCTGAAACTGGTTGTCCTTGACATCTATAATCCTCTATTGAGCATGGTCATGAACCCTGTTGCGAACGGTACGTAATTTTGACATTCATTTATGTAAACTGAGTTAAATTCGGACATGCATACCAAAACATATCGGAATGTAGGTTTTTTTGAATCAAGAAGGGCTTGTTGTGGAACTGGAACAATGGAAACTTCGTTCCTATGCAATGCAAGATCGGTGGGTACATGCTCGAATGCTACCAACTACGTGTTTTGGGATGGTTTTCATCCATCTGAAGCAGCTAATCGTGTTCTTGCAGCTAGTCTTCTTGTCCAAGGAATCTCTCTCATTTCCTGAACCTAAATTAAACGATTCAAACAACTAAGATGATGTATGAAAATATATTCTAGACCAATTTACTTGAACTATATATGATTTCAACAATTGTCTTATTTAATATTTTCTCTATATTTGAATTATTGAATTTTTAGGATTTGTACACATATTAATAAAAATTAAGTATATTTTTTTCTACTACTTTTTAGTTTTATTTGTTTCCCTATAAATTCTACAATTCATATTTTTAGATTTTAATTTTGAACTAAAGTGCATTAATTAAAATTCAAAACATCAATCTTTCAAATACAAAATTAAAACTCAAAACTTCAATTATTTTTTTAAATATGGAGGGAGTCCCATTGTAACAAAATTACAAAATCTTGGTGGTGGTTTACTATCCAGTATCCACTACGAAAAATGTTGCCATTAATCACTGCAAAATGTTTGTTTCACAAGTAAATGACACTTATTGTAAACGTTTCAATAGTATAGGGACCTCAAAATAAAATAATCCATTAATAAAAAATATCTGAATTAGTTTAGTTTGGTCTTGGAGCGAAGGTTTTATCCAATGGCCACCGTTAATCATCACTGCCTCCTCAATCTCCCTCACATCCCACCGCCGCCGCCGATTAACCGCCCAAAACCTCTTCTTCCTCCGTCATCCCTCCCCTCTCTCTCACTCTCGCGTCTATCTTCCCTCTCCGCGTCTCTATCTCTCTCACCAGCAACCATCCGTAAACGCTCTCCCTCATCTTCGTTCGAGAGGGAAGAGATTGAATCCGCCGTCGAT
Source organism: Brassica rapa (assembly GCF_000309985.2). Taxonomy (NCBI): domain Eukaryota; kingdom Viridiplantae; phylum Streptophyta; class Magnoliopsida; order Brassicales; family Brassicaceae; genus Brassica; species Brassica rapa. Next base: position 582,605 of record NC_024796.2, on the reverse strand, counting down.
GGGTTCTTCTATCTTCTCCGATTGTCGTCTCAGCACCACGACGTAGAGGTAACGAGAGCCGTGCACGCTTCCTTCCTCAAGCTCAGAGAAGAAAAAACGAAGCTTGGGAACGCCCTAATCTCGACGTATCTCAAGCTAGGCCTCCCTCGCGACGCTCTCCTCGTCTTCGCGTCTCTTTCTTCTCCCTCCGTGGTGTCTTACACAGCTCTCATCTCGGGCTTCGCGAGGCTAAACCTCGAGATCAAGGCTCTTAAAGTTTTCTTCAAGATGAGAAGCGAAGGTTTGATCGAGCCCAACGAGTATACTTTCGTCGCGGTGTTGAATGCTTGCGCGAGGAGTGGGAGATTCTCTCTGGGTGTTCAGATTCACGGGTTGATTGTAAAGTCCGGGTTTTTGGATTCTGTTTTTGTTTGTAACTCTGTGATGAGTTTGTACTCCAGTGGTGATGCGCGTAAGGTGTTCGACGAAATGCCGAAGAGAGATGTTGCGTCGTGGAATACTTTGATTTCGTGTTTGGTTAAAGAAGGTTTGTTTGGTGAAGCGTTTGGTTTGTTTTGTGAGATGAATAGAGTCGAAGAAGCTGATAGCTTTACGGTGTCTACGCTTTTGAGTGGTAGTGACTCAATGAGAGGCAGAGAGCTTCATGGTCGTGTAATTAGAGTGGGGTTGAGGCAAGAGTTGAGTGTGAGTAATGCTTTGATTGGGTTTTATGCTAAGTATGGGGATGTTAAAAAGGTTGAGACTTTGTATGAGATGATGAGTGTGAGAGATGGGTTTACTTTGACTGAGATGATCACAGCTTACATGGCGTTTGGAATGGTGGATTCAGCTGTTGAGATGTTTGAGAAGATACCTGAGAAGAATACTATTAGCTATAACGCTCTAATGGCTGGGTTCTGTAGAAACGGCTTTGGCCTGAAGGCGTTGAAGTTATTCATTGAAATGCTGTTGAGAGGTGTTGAGTTGACGGATTTTAGCTTAACGAGCGCTGTGGATGCTTGTGGTTTAGTTTCAGAGAAGAAACTAAGCGAGCAGATTCACGGGTTTTGCGTAAAGTTTGGATGTGCTTCAAACCCTTGCATCCAGACAGCGTTGCTCGATATGTGCACACGGTGTGAACGGATGACAGATGCTGAGGAGATGTTTGAGCAATGGCCTTGTAATCTGAATAGCTCGAAAGCTACAACGTCGATGCTCGGTGGTTACTTTCGGAACGGCTTGCCTGAAAAGGCTTTATCGCTGTTCTATCGAACACTTAAAGAAGAGAAACTTGTTTTAGATGAAGTTTCGTTGACTTTGGCTCTTGCCGTGTGTGGGACGTTAGGGTTTGTAGAAATGGGTGATCAGATCCATGGCTATGCTCTTAAAGATGGGTTCTTTAATGATATAGGCTTGGGGAACTCTTTGATTAGCATGTACTCGAAATGCTTCCGCTTCAGTGACGCTGTTAAGGTTTTCAACACTATGAGAGAACACGATCTTGTATCTTGGAACAGCTTGCTCTCTTGCTACATTCTTCAAAGAAACGGCGACGAGGCACTGGCTATATGGTTGAGGATGAATAAGGAAGGTATCAAGCCTGATACAATCACTCTCGCTCTTGTTATATCATCTTATAGGTATACAGAGTCAGATAAGATTAGTACCTGCCGTGATCTGTTTCGCTCCATGGAGACTGTTTATAACATTTCACCGACAACTGAACACTACACTGCATTTGTCCGTGTTCTTGGTCACTGGGGTCTTCTCGAAGAAGCGGAAGAGACAGTAAACTCGATGCCGTTTCACCCCGAGGTCTCTGTTTTGAGAGCGCTGCTCGATAGCTGCAGAGTCCATTCAAACGCAAGCATGGCGAAACGCGTAGCGAAGCTTATACTATCCGCAAAACCTGATAACCCGTCTGAATACATCCTCAAATCCAACATCTACTCAGCGTCAGGGCTCTGGCACCGCTCCGAGACGATAAGAGAGGAGATGCGCGAAAGACGCTATCGTAAACATCCTTCTAGAAGCTGGATAGTCCATGGGAATGCAATACACTCCTTCCACGCGCGTGACACGTCCCATCCGGAAGAGAAAGACGTATACAGCGGGTTGGAGATACTGATAATGGAGTGTCTGAAGGCTGGGTACGAACCTAACACGGAGTTTGTTCTTCAGGAGGTTGATGAGCTTACGAAGAAGAGTTTCTTGTTTCACCACAGTGCGAAACTGGCTTTGACTTATGGCATTCTCACGGCCAAGAACCAGAGAGAGCCGGTTCGGGTTGTGAAGAACGTGATGGTTTGTGGTGATTGTCACGAGTTCTACAAGTACGTGTCTGTTGTGGTGAAGAGAGAGGTAGTTTTGAGAGACTCCTCAGGGTTTCATCGGTTTGTTAATGGAAAGTGTTCTTGTAAAGATCTCTGGTGAATCACACAACAAGTGCTTCAAGTTGTTGTTGTCTCTATTTGGTTTTGTAATATATCCCGTTTCATTATATAGTTGTAAGTTGTCAATATACAAGAGTTCTTTTGGGGTTGGGATTTGTTGTTGCGGGTTGAAATTGATAGAATTTAAAAGTTTGGGGTAAAATAAGGGAACAAAGAGAAGTTTGCATGTGTTCTAGGTTTTATTTTCTATTTCATTTAGCTGTTGCCTAAAATTATGTGCGACACTGTAAGCATTTGCATGTCTATTACAGTATCTTTAATTCTTTATTGTGTGTACAGTTAACTAAGGAAGTGGCAAGAAGTCAAAGAATAATAAGAAAGCAAATAAACCAGAAGTTGCGGCCAAGCAACAGAAATGCAAATGCAAGTTTCAAATAACCATATACTGTGGAATGAAAAATAGTTTTGGGTTTGGGACACAAGCACGTTTCATTTATGTTTTAAAACCGTACGATGAGCAAAAGCTTGTCTTAGTCTAATTAACACCACTTTAAGTCCCTGCCTAGTCTAAAGCCCTGTCCGAGAGCGTCTCTCTCTGTGTCTCTATGATCAGCAACAGCTATCACTGGCAAGGCGGCCAGCTAGAGGAAGCAACGACCATTGGATTGTTGCATTGATCAATACCGTAAATCTGATTTACTCCAGTGAGTGGATTGGTGTGTAGATTTTCCATTCTTGGTTGAGCTATCACCACCGAGGGAAGCTCCGTCGTGTCTTCCCCACCGGATATCTGCTTCTTGATCAGTCCTTGGTCTCTTAGTACAGCTCTCAGCTTCTTGACCTGCGTCACAATTCAATTTGTGGGAGGGGTTAAAATTCAAGAACTTAAGGTATCCCATAGGTTTTTAAAAAAATGCAATAGGGTACACATACCTCCTCATGTAGCATCTGCTTCTCTCTAGAAACGAGGTCGTACTCTTGCCTAAGAGAATCGTACAGTTGCTCGAGCTGCTTCGCCTTCCATCGTGCACGGCGGTTTTGGAACCAAACCGCTATCTGACGTGGCTGCAAACCAAGATCTCTAGACAGCTTCAGCTTCCTGTCTGAGTCTAGTTTGATCTCTCCTTGAAAACTCTGTTCAAGTGAAGCTAACTGTCCACTCGTTAGTCTCTTCTTCTTTGTCATCTCGTTCTTGTTGCTTGGATATCGGTACGCATTGATGATCTTTTCTGATTCCGGTACAGATATAACCGGTCCGGTCTGGGTGTATGAATTTCCTGCTGTAATACAACAAAAAAATTTTACATCCAAAAAAAGTTGAAAATATTTGAGAGCTTAGAAAAATGCACAACAAAAGTAACAAATATCCATGAGTTATGAAAAAAAAATCCTCATTCTTTTATAGAGTGAACATAAACGAATCTCTTTTTTTTTTTGTTCAGCACATTAACGGATCTCAAACTTTCAAAACTAACGTTTTAACTTGTTACATTTTGGATCCCAAGAAGAGACAAAGTACTTTGAATCCTAATAAGAAGAAGGAACTTATATATTTAACTTTTTCGACTGAAGATAAGAACATCTGAACTTTTCATCTCAGAAGGTTTTTAGGTAACATATCCCAAGGTCTGTGGAATGATGCCTCGGAACACTTTCTCAATATAGATCGCATTCAACCCATCGAAAATAATAGAACAATTGAAAGTGTGGAAATAAGTTTTTTTCTTCTTGTAGTTCATGGATTTGTTGTGACAAAAACAAAGTTCATGAACGTGTCAAACGTGAAATTATATTGGCATTTATAACATACACTAACATTTAGGTGAATATATATGATTGAAAACCTTACCCCAATACAACAAAGCAATAAAAGAGATAGGACCATGTATACAACTAAATCAAAGAAACAAAAGCAACTATATATGCAATTAAAAATAGGGTCTATAAATATATAATAATTGTGTGCATATACCTGCATAAGGATCATAGTTGAAGCTATGAAGCGAGTTAAAGGAGCTCGACTCCGGCCATGGCTGCGGCAAAAAAGCAACTCTCACGTTTTCTACGTTGCTTGTCATTGACCATTCCATTTCTTTTGTTTTGTTTTCAGTTCTTGTGCATCTTAGTATATATAAGGAGATATGAGAGATGGTTAAAAAGCATGAACTTTATATGATCTAATATAAATGGAGAAATAAAAGAAAAAACTAGGGTTTTAATGGACCACAAGAAAGAAGTAAGAGAGGCGTGACAAGAAGGTTCTCTTGTATACACTTTGTCTTTTGGATAGTTGCAACAAAGTGTGAGAGCATGCAGTGTTCAAAGCAAGATATATATAATTGAGATATGCATTTAGAGGGAGAAGATATAGAGATAGTGATGGAAAGAAAGTGAGATGTATTGTTTCTGTGAGTTTTTCACCTAATAGGGAGCAGCCCAACAGTGCCTTTTGTTTTGGAATTTAAAGATCGAAAAGGAAAATATGATTTCACATCATCAATCATCATCTCTCTAACGTTGATATAGGTTGATATATTTTGTTGTATCCAAGGGGTCAAACTTGGAATTCAAGAATATTTCTGATATCAACTTTTTCCTTACATTAAGAAAATAACAAACATAAAAGAAATCATCGTTTATATATGTTGTTATAATTAAGTTTGGAACACAATGTGAACCAACAAAGGCAATTTGGAGGCCATGTGCGTTTTTAGATCAAGAGAAATTGAGTTTACTATATATACAAATTATAAAAGGTGTTAATACAATTTATTCATAAAAAGGTATAGCAAATTTCTTAGGATTATATTAGAGAACAATTGTTAGAATAATTTTAGAAAATTAATAGCCGTGTGTGAATGCACCAAACATTTGCTTTAAAAGACAGTAAACCGATAAATGGTAAATCACATTCTGTCTGGGTTAATGTTATTTAACGGATCTTCTAAACTTGGAACTTTTTAACATTTACATAAATCTACTTGTGGGCAATAACATTTAAACCACCGTCGTAATTGACTGATTTTATGGACGTAGAAAATAAATGTAACTGAAAAGAAAATTGAAGGAACATTTATGAGATTTCATAAATATTTGTAATTTCATGTATTAATATATGTGGGGGGGGGGGGGGGGGGGTGCTTATTTTTGACAAAGTTAAGCTTAAAATATGTGAAAGAGAAAGAGTGAAAATAAACTAATGGTCCCCAAAAACTCCAATAAAAGACAACGTGGTTCCCCTCTCCTTTGGTTATGCCTCCATTCTTGGTCCTAAGATTTTCAGTTATTGTTTTGTCGTATATAAACCATCAAAATCTACTTTATACATATTTGTGTGTGTGTGTGTAAATTAATATGAAAAATAGTTGTCACTAGTGGCAATTCCATAACCATGTATATGTGCAGTAACCTGTATAGAGTATAGGGTGAGCCAAAAGCTATCTTTGAAAGCTAAGAATCACCACAGAGAGCTAAGTAGACCATCTATATATAAAGAGTCTGATATGACCAATAAAAGCCAAAACAAAGAACAAGTTTGAATCCTCATCTACTGTGTACTCGTTTTTCTTTCTTTACCCCCACATTCTTTTATTAACTTTCAGTTCTACACAAAATCTGTCTCTCTCATATTTAATTGCTACTCAACAAATGGTTGATGTGTAACAGTGTCAGAGAGAGATAGAGAGAGAGCTAGAGGGGGAGAGGAAATAAATCTTTTTGTATGTTAAAAGTAGATAGGGTTTGAACAGATTGGTGATAAGGAATGAGTTGTAAAACTAACAACAGTGTATAAAAAATAGGGAAGCTTTGAGCCTAAACTCTTGAAAGAGATGAGACATCACAATTTTTCTGGTGTTATTTTTTAATAGAAATTTTAATGAATTTGGTAGTTACATTCATTGTAAAGGATTCGTTGGACAACAACTTATCATACTCTCTTTTTCTTAATGAAATTTTACTATGTCAGCAAGCTTCATAAAAAGTCTTCGATATGGAAGAAAAATAAGACACGTTTCTATAACCCAAATATTATAATGTTCTTTGTGTTTATACTCATATGTGGTGTCTTTTAATGTTACTTATGGGTTATGAGAAGTAAAATCCACTTTATGAGAAGTAAATCAATATTTTCACCTATGAAAACATATACTGAAATCTTTATTCAGATAAAAAAAACTATTCGACCAGACTAACGGTTCTTAGTTTTCCATATAGTATAAAAGATGTTAAGAACCAGAAGGTAATCAATTGGGTTCATGATAAATGATTTAACCGAAATAATTACAGCCTTTGAAGAACAGAAAACGTAGTTTAATATGTTAATACGGTCGAGAAAGTTAAATAGTATCCGCATAAACCTTTTAACATAGTCTTATGCATGCATTAGGAAAAGAAAAACAGACAGAGCTAAAAACTCAGATATTGAGGAGAATCAAGTACATAGAACAACTAATTTCCGTTGTTGTTTTCTTTGGGACTTCTCATAAAATTATATTTTATTACCTAGTTGATTTTCTATTTTTCTCTTATTGAACTTTAAAAACAAAAATTATTTTTTTGACCAAAAAAAACAAAAATTATATTTATCTTTGATCCATTAGTTACTAAGATCGGTAATCAAGATAAAGGTCCCCACCTTCTTGGTGGATCTAAAATTTACAGGTCACATTATTATCACTTGAGAAGTACTACTGTATATGGATGCTTTATTTAGGGTAAGATCTTACAGAATTCTAACTTCACGGGATTGAATCTAATTGATTACCTTTTAATAGCTTAGACCATTCAAGAACATATGGAAAAGGAAGAAAACGAGAAACTTAAGTAAATTCATATTAAAATTTTAAAATCTAAAAAAAGTATTTCAAATGCTATTTAAAACTTAAAAGTGTTCATAGGATATGATAATTTGAAGTTACTAGATTAAAGTAATTTCATAAGAAGAAGTGAATGAGATGATTTTTCCCTATATCTCATTTGTCACATTCCATTAATATTTTCTTTTTGTGTTTACCATTCACAACCAATTTTTACTACATGTTCGCACAACTTAATTGTTCCTATATAATAACAATGTGCACAACTTAAGTGTTCCTATGCAAATTTATTGTGTGTAGGAATTTTACCAGACATATATAGTAAAAAGTGGGAAGCAAGTTCCATAAGACTAACCCACTTATACATTGCAAAGTCATTTACAAAAGTCACAAATAAATCAAAATTAATTACGAAGAAACATTTTTTCCAATTAATTGATGGAAATCTGTGGACCTAAATACTAGTACTGATGAATCTAGTAAATTTAATATGCTGACAGAGTTTGGTGGATCTAAATAGTAATGATTTTGATATATTTTAAAATTGTTTGGCTGTGAAAATATACAATGTAGAATAACTTAAATATATACAGAAGAGTTACTTGCAGAACAGTTAATTATTTAATAGGATAGTTAGAAAACTTACAAAATGGATATTTCAAAGCCAATGGAAGAAGCAGAGTAATAACTAATAAATTTCAAATGTTTTGCAAATTAGAAACTCTAAATATAGAAACAATATAAGTATTATAAGTAATATTACACGCCCGGTAACCCACAATGGTTTGATTAGAAGTCAAACGCCTTATACATTAGAGCATCATTATCCTAGATACTCAACTAGGGTCTCTTATTTATTTTATATTACTTTTAAGCAATAAATATGTGTTAAGAGACTCTTTTAAGAGACACCAACATTTTTGTGCTCCAATGCTAGTCTCTTAGTTAAGGTTTCTTAAAACAAAAAAATTATTGAACATTGTTTTCTTAAAAATGTTGAAGTGTTATGATTTTGCTAAGTGAAGTGAAGTGTTATGAGTTTGCTATTAAGCCAAAAGAATGAGAGAATCAAGATAACAAAGCAGTGGGAAATTCGTTGGGTATGTTAAGACATGATGCTTACGTTGAGTGTTATCATCTGTACGAGTTCGGAGAATGTTATCATCATCAGGTTCATGAGCCACAAGATAAGTTGACTGAAGAGTTGCCTGACTCCAAGAAGAGAAAGATTTGTCAACTACTGATAGACCAAGAAACTATAAAAAAGAGATATATTTTCGAAGGCAAAACACAGCTACACATGCCTAGAAACTTGATCATTCATGTCACGATTAAAAGGCATTCATCAAAGACCAATGAACAAAAGAAACGCACCGTATCATTTTCCACCACATTGTCAGCCTCATCAAACTCTTCCATATCTGGAATATCATCATCCTCTTCCTCAGCTCCAAAATACGTTGGTATTGATCGTATACCGCTTTTCTCGTTTATATCCAAGGCACCATGGACGGCTAGTTCTCATCTTCGTTGACTTTATCTGTAGCAAATATCAAGACAAAAGATTAAATGTGAGAAATACGGATTAGGCAAAACACTAAACTAATCTTCACCTTTCGGTTTCCCATGTGTAGCCAGCCAACCATCATCATCTTCATCATCAACCAACACTTCTCCTCCAGCAGCTTCATATTCCTCTGCCACAGATGCAGCTTTCCGTAGACAAGGTACTGTTCAAACCGTAGACGTAAGAGAATGTGCATACATAAACAACAAATCAAACATAAAAGAAGCTCAGATTCAGCCAAGCTCAAATTAAACATCAAGAGCTTTATTACTAACTTAGAGATACCCATTAAGAGAATGTGCATACATAAACAACAAGTCATAACTTTGGTTGATCTCATCACAATCTCACAAACTTGTATATAAAAACACTAAAAGTCAATGGCTTTATCACTAACTTAGAGATACCCATTCACCTGTATTCCTCTGCGATCAAGTTTACAGCTAACCCATATCTTTTTTTTTGAAAAAGGGCTTTCAATTAAAATGCATAAGAAAATACAAGTATGAGGTGTAACTCATAAGTTTGGAAAAGTTTGCAACAAGCATAGAGTTAGAGAAACTCTAGACGAAGATTCACATTTGAATCTTAGAAGGACAGAAACAGAAAGACACTAACTAGTGGTTGTGGTTCCCTCGGCCGCGACGACCTCTTTTACCTCTTCCACTAACATTTGTCCATTCCATATCTTGAAACTTTTGTGTTGGTTTTATTTCCCTTCCGCCTCTAGTTAAGTTATAACCAGAAGACTCTCCAACCACATCAAAACCAGCTCCTTTTCCATAAGTAACCGGAATCTCCGATTCTCTATAGAATTGTTGTTGATTGTGGGTGGGAGGAGTGGTAGGGTCAATTTGTTGCTCATTTGCAGAAGAGCTAGGGTCTTCCACAATGATAGATTGTGATGGAATGGCTTCCATAATAGGTGAATTAGAGGGAGCAACATTTGCAGCTGCTAACATAGGGATAGTGACATCAATCTCTGAGCAAGAAGTAGAATGTACCTCATGCGAATCTGTGAAAGGAGTGACAACTGCAACCTCAGAAGGTGTAGTGATCAAAGACTTTTCTGGAGTCTCAAGTGCTTGTTGGGTAGAGAGCGAGCCCGAACATGGCTCCAAATTTTCGACAAGTGTACTGAAGGAGTTCTGTGCCAAATGAACTATATTCACCACTGGAATCTCTTCGTTGGTAACCTGAGGTTCCTTAGTAACAGTAGCAGAATCATGAGGCTTAGGAGGCAGTAAACACCTTTTCTCTTTATGGCCAAGTGCTCCACATCTATCACAAGCACTTGGAATCCAAGAATACTCCACCTCCACTAAAAAGATATTGCCTTGCTTGTCATCAAGCGCAATTAGCTTCGGAAATGGCTTATCTAACTCAACTTCAACTAAAATTTTTGCTTCTCCCATATTTTCTGGATCCAAGCGAGGCTTGTGCGTAAGCATTGGCTCTCCCAAACCCGATGCTATGTGACTAATGCCTAACCTAGAAAAACATGAATCTGGGATATTCTTGAGGTTGACCCACACTGGTATCGTATAATTGCAAAATTCACAATCCTCAAAAACTAAATATCGAAACTTTGAATTCACATTCATCAATAAGAACTCAGACTTTATAGCTAACCATGAACATGTAGGGCACTTGGAGACGAGATCATCGCCGGCGAGCACGAACTCGCTGACGTTGAGGACTCCCTTCTCCTTGAACGCCGAGGTCGTACGACAACCACCGAGAGAAACGCTGACCGATAATCATCGAAGAGAGATCAAGGACGAGATTTTGGAATCTAAACCGGCTGAAAGAGAGATAGAGATGAGAGAGAGGAGGAGATTTCCCTGTATCAGACGCGTGTCCACAAGATACGTCTCTTCTTGTGCTTAATTAAGCGACGTTTTTAAGGTAATTCCCATTTTTCATTTATTTTTTATCCTAGTCAGCAATTAAGAGACGCTTAATAGACAGCGATAATGATGCTCTTAGGCAACAGGCGCTTCGCTTAAGTTCTAAAGCAATTAAACAAAAATAGTTTTTTTTTGTGCAACAAACAAAAATAGTTAATAATAGAGTTCTGATCTGATTTATCCATAATCAGTTTTTTTTTCACATTCGCTTACTATGTCAAATGTTTATAATCAAAGGCTGAAAGTACACAATATATTCAAACAAATAAGAAAGCTTTTTAAGAAGAAAAGAGAAGAGTTCTGGAAATATATACTTGTTGAGAGCTTCAATTGCTATAAATGTCCACATATTTTATTTTGTCGATTAGCCACGCTAATAAAATATTTCATTCTAAAAACATGGAAATTGAGAATATTTTTCAATTCATAGAAATTCATATGCCTCAGTGTTTCAAAAAAAAAAAAAAAAAAAAAAAGAGATTCATATGCGCCTCTTTAGAGGCTCTTTGATTTGTCTTCAAAATCTCATGATTACTCAGAAGCAATTCGATCACTTCTTTGAGCTCTAGTTTTGTTGATACATTTGCTAGCGATAAGGGATTCGCTTGCTGCAGCCTTCATCATGTGATATAAAATATCTCAGTGTGCACGATTTCCATCTGTTATCTTTGTTCTTTTTTTTTTGGTTATGCATGATCTGTTTTCTTTGTTCATTTATTTTGTTATGCATGATTTTCTTTGTTTTTCTTTTTCTTCTAGTTCATACCTTTATTCATTTTTAATACTAGAGTCTTTTGAAATTTTTTTCTAAAACAACTAAGTATTCTTTCTCGTGAACAAAAAATGAGTAACAAAAATATAAAATAGCACTTCAAAATAGATATGTAGTTATTATTTAGATAATATACATTATTATATATATAAAATGAATATTTAAATTATAGTATATATTTATCATATTGTGCATCCAGCTAAAAAGTTTCTAGATCCACCACTGGTGTTGAATATATGAATATTTATAGGCTTATAGCAAAGAAGAACGTTGTGTTTTAAAGGGATTTTTTTCAAATTCCTCAAAGGCAATAGGTTATCGTTTACTTCATAAGAAAAGTTTTTGTTTCCAATTTATTTGTATGAAATTATCACACTGTATAAAGTATGGACGTCAACTATATCATACAACCAATAGTATAATAAATCCAATTGTATGATATAATCTGCAACATAACTAAAGACATGACTAAACTGTCAGAAAATATACATTTTAATCTACACAGAATTCCTTCATATTTCAAAAGTATATATTAGCGTAATTGGGATCTAAATTGCTCAACTGGACATTACAAATTCAAAACAAAAGGATTTGCAGGCTGTGGGGTTCGAACCCACGCGCACTTATGTGCAGAAGAACTTAAGTCTTCCCCCTTAACCACTCGGGCAAACCTGCTAGCTGGTTAAATGTTATAATTTATTGTTTGAATCATTTAAATCAATGTAAACCATCTAACTATGCTATTTCCTTTATTTGGGCCTTAGTGTTATCTGACATTTATACCACTCAACTTTCTCTGGACCTATTGGTTGTATATTTGATCGAGAAAAGGCTCCAAACAAAACATAATAAATTAGTTTTACAATTATTTTACACATACACACGTTTAGAAAACATTAAAATTAACAAGTAACTTTTGTTGTCGTTTTGTACTTCAAAATATAATTGTTGTCTACATCCTATTCTGTTAAATGATTTGAAATTATTAACTGAAATCACTAAGAAACAAATAATGAAATGATAAACACACAAAAAAACCAATTACTTTTAATAATATTTCACACATTTCATCTATACTATTAAAGCTGAAGTATATTTTAAATTTTTCCTTGATTTTTGATAGTATTTACATCATTGCCACTTCCTTTAAATTTAAATTAAGCATAAATAGTATATTTAACTTTGATCAAAAAAAAAGGTATATTTAACCTTTATTACCTAAAATACAAATGTATACCAAAAAAATATTATGTTACTTTACTTATGAATAATCATCCAACCTTATACAATAAACAAATGCATTTATGAATAAATCATTCAACCTTATTTATGTTTTTAACCTTATTTAAGTTCATTTAGTTAAATACATACTATAAACATATTAAATAATTAACTGACAAAACACACTAATAAAATAATTTAAAAAATATCTCACACATACACAAATTTCAAAAACACTTAACATACAATTGTTGTAGTCGTTTGTTCTTCAACATGTAATATTGTCTACATCTTATTTTATTAGAATGTTTAAAATTATTAGCTGAAACTATTGTTGATACAAATAATAAAATGACAAAACACACTAATATAATATTTTATATTAGAAATATTTCCCACAGACACACATTCAAAAACTTTAAAATTAACACATAATTGTTATTTTTCGTTTGTACTTTAACATGTAAATGTTGTCGACATATTACTCTATTAGATTTTTTATTAACTGAATTATTGATGACACAAATACTGAAATAATAAAACAAACTAATAATATAGCTTTAAAAATATTCCACACAAACACACATTTCAAAAACATTAAAAATAACATGTAATTGTTGTTGGCGTTTTGTACTTTAACATGTAATTGTTGTCGACATCTTATTCTATTAGATTCTTTAAAATTACATCTTATTCATCTTATTCACTTTATTCTATTAGATTTTCTTAAAATTATTAACTAAAAATATCAATTACATAAATGATAAAATAACAAAATAAACTAATAATTACTTATTTCTCACAACCACACATTTCAAAAACATTAAAATTAACATGTAATGGTTATTGTTGACTTCAGCATGTAATTGTTGTCAACATCTTTTTCTATAATATTCCTTAAAATGATCTTTTTCTATAAAATTCCTTAAAATTATTAACTAAAATTATTGATGACATAAACAATTAAATGACAAAACACACTAGTATAATATATTTATAAATATTTCACACATACACATATTTCGAAAACATTAAAATTAATATGTAATTGTTGTTGTCATTTTGTATTTCAACATGTAACTGTTCTCGACATCTTATTCTATTAGACTCTTTAAAATTATTAAAAGAAATTATCAATTACACAAATAATAAAATGAAAAAAAAACACAATAATTGTCAAAACATAAATAACAAAAGGTTGTTCGCCTTCTATTATTATCAGAAGAGTTTCATGGAGCCTCTTAAGATGTCCAAAGCCAAGTTACTCTTGCTTAAAAGAAAATTGTCTATTCGGTTTTTTTTGGATAATCTAGCATAATATTTAACTCTTAATCACTGTACTATGCAAACAATTTAGTTAATCATCATCTCCTGGAATGATCAATATGTCCTTCTTATCTTAGAGTATTGACTCAAACACTTCGATAATTGATAATATGTATGTTGTATATGTTGTTCTCATTTTTCTAATTAAAAGGAGAAAAAAGACAATTGAGAAAACTAAAAATTCAATAGAAAAAAAACCGTCAATGCTATAGTCTTTGGTTTAGCTCCCTCAACTATTTTCACATAAGTTATGTGATTAAATTTAGATATTAAAAACACAATTAGCCACCATAAATTTGACAAGTGGAGAGAAGACTATCTCTCACATTTTTTGTCAAAGGTTTTCACCTTTTCATCAAAATTTTCATATGTTTTTGCTCAACTTTTTCCTAATTTTCAAATAAAAATTTCTTTAGAATCCGCCTTGAATAAACTAACATTAATGCTACTTTTAGATGTAAAAGACTTTTAAACTATTTTATCTCCATTACTCTCGCAAAAACCTTTGGCTGAAGTCAGTTAACGTCATTTTTCTTTCATTTAATGTCAATATCAAAACCCTGATTCGCATCACTAAGATCATATACACCAGAAAAAACTGCACAAAATATGTTCACTAAACCATTTAGATCGTAAAGGATCTAAAGCCATCAAAATTCCCCTCTCTTTAGATAGATTGGCTGGAAACTTGGTTAAATTACTCACCAGATAAAACGAATTTATTCAGGTCTCCAACTAAAAAAAAAGCATGTGTTATTGAGATAACAGCAACAAATCTAAACAACATGAAGTAGAAATATAGTAGGCAAGAAGAATCTAAATGTTTGAGATCCTTTACCTCTAACGGATCTCTTAGAATCAGATGGGAATACATGTCTCTTTTGCTAGGAAGGTCATGCGCGACTGTGGAATGAGGCCAAACAAGATCACCAAGTTTTCGGCATTTACACTTTTGTCCCTTATGCAATTTACTCTCCGCCTCGTGAATATCACGCAACTCTTTTACTGCTTAAGATATCAAGTGGGGGAGTTTACTGCTAATGGTCCCAAAAACCCACGCGGTATCGAATCCTACGGTATCACATACTACAAAATCAAGAGAGAAACTGTTAGGTGCCAAGGTGCTTCGAAATCTGCTGGATGTTATGAATTTGTCGTGAATGATCCCACTAAGAGTTACGGTAGAAAAAAATCATTTTAGTATTTTTAAGTTGTCTTTTTAGTTTTTCAATTCTGTTAATCTAGTTCTTTGTTTTTTTTCTTGTTTTTTCAGAAAAAGTTATGAGAAATACATATGTCACAGACTTACAGATACACATCCAGATACTCATGAAAATCCTCATGAAAAAAAAAACAAGTTTTGCTCATTGCCGGGGACATGGATTTTCTGTATATCATGCAACAATTTCCAAGCACAAATTTTGTGCTAGCCTTGAATGATGAGTTTGACATCCGACTTCTTAATCCACCGCTAGCAGTTTGGCGAAGGACTACTAGAAACCGTGCTACTCTGACTATGTTAGAGGGAGGACCTCCTACACATCGGAATAGCTAGGCGGGTGTGACGTGTGCCTGTTATGTGTGCTAATTTAATGTTTCCTAAATCTGCGTATGTTAAGATATAACTTCAGTAACCAGTTTAAACTTATGCAGCTAAATATCTATTTCTGTGTGTTTATGAGGTTTTGACCCCTTCGGCCATTATCATTACTAATTTTATACCAAAATTTTCATGGCCATTTTCAAATATTATATTTATTAATCATAGCTTTTGCTTGAAACTAGAAATACTTTTCTTTTTAATGTGTAAATTTTTGTTATATTGCTTTCATTTTGTACTTCAACATGTAATTATTGTTTTCATTTTGTACTTCAACATGTAATTGTTCTCAACATCTTATTCTATTAGATTATTTAAAATAATTAACTGAAATTATTGATAACATGTAATTGTTGTCGACATATTATTCTAGTAGATTCCTAAAAATTATTAACTAAAAATATTGATGACACAAATAATAAAATAATAAAATAAACTAACTATACTTACTTAACACAAAGAAACATTTCAAAAATAATAATAATAACCTGCATTGGTTATTGTTGTTTGTACTTCAACATATAATTGTTTTCGACATCTTATTCTATAAGATTCCTTTAGATTATTAACTAAAATTATTGATGACATAAATAATGAAATGACAAAACACACTAATAGAATACATTTAGAAATATTTCACACGTTCACAAATTTCGGAAACATTAAAACTAATATGCAATTATTGTTGTCATATTGTATTTCAGCATGTAATTGTTATCGACACCTTCTTCTTCAAATTTTCATATTTTTTGCTCAACGTTTTCTTATTTTTTAATATTTTTTTTCTTGAAAAACTGTATTAAAAAACTAACACTAATACTGTTAGATGTAAAACATTTCTATATTTTTTTACAACGTGAATTTGGATTCACTATTATCAGAACGTTACCTAGGGGAATGCAAAACATTTCTATATTCTTTTCGAAAACTCTTTCCGTATAGACCAGAAAACAGCTTGTTTAGAGAAAGACTGACTCATAGAGCAAAGGCAGTTATCTCTTTCAAATAAAATCTATCAAAATGTTTCTTCAGCGCCGACTCAATAGATCCTTTAAGATTTTTGATGTCATACCCGTAAGGTAATCTTGCATTATCTGAATCCCATAGGGCAATGAAACACTTTTTTTTAGAGCTCGAGCTAGGAATGTATTGTTTAACGAACGTTGAACCTCTGCCACCGTAGCTAGATTAACATGATTTGTTTTCTTTATATTTTCTTATATCTTCTTTATGTTTTCTTTATGTTTTTCCTTTTTTTCTTCATTTTGAGGATGATAACAATTACAAGAATTTAGAAATTTAGAGAACACATACTTTCCAGAAGTTCAGTGTTTACTTACACTTTAAAAATCTATAAGAAATGTAATTGTTTTCAGAATAGTAAAAGACTTCTTGTAACGTTACCCATCATTAGACAATTAAAATTGTTTTCATGACAACCCTATTATACGTTCGCTGCCATTGTCTCTCAATTCGGTCCACCTCCGACTAGACACATCATCACCTCATTATATGAATTTCTTATTTTAACATTCCTCTCATCCACCATGCCTTAATTATTTTCTTTGTACTAGAAAGTGAAAAGTTAAACTTAATTTGTGAAAGTAAACTTCAGACATTTATCTATAGAAAGAGGAGGTACCAAAACATATATTAGACTAGAGTGTAAAACCATGATAAACAAACAATATAAATGTAAAGACGCAAAATAGAATAGCAAGAAGATAAAACCAAAAATATAGAGTACTCAAATGGTAAAACCATAAGGGAATTTGCAGTAGATATACAAATTATGAGTTGATATTAGGTAAATGGACATGGAGACTGTACATTTTTTATTAATACGAATATGTCCCTATATTTAGACTTAGGTGTAGTACTGACCAAACCGGTACCCCATCTTTACCACTACCATTTCGTCTCTTTCCTTGTTAAAAACTTAATCTGAAGTATAGATTTGTTTGACAAAAGAAATTCTCCTATGAAATCGAAAAAAGGCTCCACTCATCCTCTTCCTTTTCATTTATCTGTAGCCATTATTACACACATCAAAACTGTAAAAACTTATCTATAGCCATTATTAAACCAAACTCATCCTCTTTTGCTTTACTAACCTCTTTATGTCTCAATCTCAAAAAAAATTTCTCATCTCTGAATGTTTTTTTCTCCATCTCATGTTAAAACTCTCTGAAATCTTCATATCTCATTTTTCTTCTTACATTTATATGATAGTCTGTAACTACAGTGTCTTAAGGGAAAACTTCACGATGAAAAAAAACAGATGTGATGCGTCTTTCTAGCAGTTGAAAATAGAGGTGAAGCGTTTTCCACTCTTTTTTTTTGTTTCTTCTCCGTTCTGTTTCCAGAGAAACCCGAGGACAACAAAACTTGAGTTATTGGGGGTTTGATTTTTTTCAAAAGAATCAGAACAATGAAAAACAGATTTCAGGTTTCTTGAATCTTCAGTGGAAAAGATATGGTTTATGTTCTGAGTTATCTCAATAGGTAATGGGGCTTTTCTCTCATTTCCTTTTAAAATGAGAATTATGTTGTGATGTCTCGGTTTTTTTCAACAAAGATTCCTCCTTTTCAAGAACAAAGATCAGACTCGTGTATGTGAATTGGTTATTTGTTCGAATTTTGCAATTTTATTTTTAGTTTTCTGGAAATATTCCAATGAGTGTTCCACCTGTTAAAATGTATAAGAGAAAGTTTAACGACATAGGAAGGGGAAGATATGATTCAGATTTTTGGATCCAACAATCTTGAATAGGAAAAGGTCTCAACTTTGTTCTGCTCATCTTAGAGAAGGCAAGTACTTTTTGTTTGTTTGTTTGCTGACTAGGGTCTGGTGATGATCTTTCAGGACAGCAAGATTCTCAAGTTCTTAGGTTTATGTGGAATCCACTCGCCTGAGCCCGGATCTGTCGTGTTCTTGTCGGCGATTGAGACACGAGGAGGCGTCTCTTGGTCGGAGGAGCATTTGAGGAGAAGGGAGCCATAAAAAGTGGAAGTGAGGAAAACGAGGTGGTGAAGTCGCCTTTTCTAGCCGGAGGATGGTGAACCAACGGCGTCGGAAAATAGAAAGCTTTGTGGATCGCCGGAGAAGAGTAGTCAGAGGCAAGCTTCGTCGCCGGGGAAGAAGAGAGAGAAATAGAAGAAGCTGAAGAAGAAGTTTTTGAAGTAGAAAAAGCCGGTAGCAGGTAAAATAGAGATGGATTCATTCGATTGCAACAAGGATAATATAGACTTTCCATGCAGTTCTTTCTCCTAGTTTGCCAATTAATAAAAAAAATGTCCACTTACCTAATTTACATTCTTGTTTTGGTTATTCACCCAAATGAGCCAAACCATAAATATAAACCTTTTTTATAAATATATAAACTATGATAAAGTAGTCAGATGGGCCTAACCTTCAGGGCCATTGTTAATCTTTAAGTCATTATAATATGGCCATTAAAAGCCCAAATATGTTGAACCATTAAGAACAAAAGTTGAATTTGAAACCCAATCCTTTTCGGACCAGAACCTTAATGTGGCGCCTTGGACCAACTCGGTTATATCAACATTTTGCGTTTATCTCATTACAACTATAGTATAAAACCGAAACAAACTAGTAGTTAGTACGATGGGGGAATTTTCAAGTTTGAGAACTTGGAAACTGAGCATATCATCATGAAACGTCAAAGGGTCAGTTGATTTCTTGTTTTTATGCACAAAAAGTCAAGGTTTGACACATAGAACGTTAGAATAGGACTCGTAAACAAGTTTTGGGATGTTTGAATAAGTCTCAATCGTGTTGTCATAGCTGTGTCATCCACTAAAATCATAGTGCAGAGACATGTGTACTCTGAATAAGAAGTGCAAAATATAACTCATTATTTATATATATGTATTCAAAATGACCAACCAATCAATCAATTAATAGTTCACCCGATGATAAAAGAGGGTCTTGGACTAAGATTTGAATAATGGAAGGTTTAAAAGATAATCCATTGGTGTATTATCATCACAACTTGGCCAATTAATTCCAGTCTCTGTGATTCTTGCAGCAATTTGTTCCCAAGGAACATCAGCCAAACAACCACCACTTGTTGTTCCTGCAATATAACCAAACTCTGAGACATTATTGTCCATTGTTTCTTCCCATGCATCGTCGTTGCAAGTATCCAAACCCATATTCCATGTCTCTTCTTGGTTGACAAGTCCTTGAGGAGTTGGGAAAGACATTAAGTAATCGGGTGGCTTCATCAAGTTCTTGCATTTTGGATCGGTTACTCCTCCTATGTTTGAAGAAGTTTGTGGAGTCTGCATCAAGCAAGCCAGGTCCTCGTGGCTTTGGCTCTGGCAACTAACACTCTAAAACCACATGTTTCAGTCTTTGGGACACTTTGGAACTAAAGAATCCAAACTTGATCAATCTCAGAGATGGATTTATTTTTGTATTATTAATGATAGTGAATATGGAATTCATCAACTGGAAAAGATCTTTTGAACTATATATCATAAGTTTCCAGCATCAACATCAGAAAGATATAAGTAGAGATCAACTGTTGTGTGTATAAAGAAAAGATAAACCATTTCATTATTGTTTTTAAAATAGGATGAGCAAATGATTGTGTTGAGCTAAAAAGTCTACAGAGCTTTGAATCTTTCTCTAGTTACATATCAAAGCTTGTGAGACATTGTACAAGTAAATAAACAAAAGATCAAATAAAGTTTCCATTGATGATGATGCTGACAAGAAAGGGTCTGCCTTACTGGGTGGTGACAAGACGTGGGCTTCCAGCATCTACTTTCTCCCCAGAGGTGATCATTTCCACTCTTTTTTTTCTTTTTTATATGTATTAATCTCACTTGCATTTGACAATATTTATTTATTCAATTTTTTCCTTTTTCCAAGGGATAAAACCTCGAGACGTATCAAGCATGATACCTCAGAATGTTAAATGACATGTATTTATGGGTAAGGGACTCTCCTCAGAACTGGAGTTATGAAGCTAGTTTGGTCCTGTTCGCAGATCAGTTCATAGGTGCCGGCTACTACACCGATATGCTTCGACGATTGGATGCCATGGATTACGATCTTCTCTTAGTCACTCCGACTCTGGACATCAACAACCCCGAAAGCCCTCAATGGCCTGGATTGTTTATAGATAGAGGCGCAGCCTGTTTTGCTGTTGAAACAAGCAAAATCTCTCAAGAACCTCCTAGCCCCAAAAAGCATGAAGCCGATGCCGCCGCTGAAGAAGAAACTCTTAACACGCATGGCAAACTTCTCTTGGAAACTGAGGACATCAAGAAACCAGAAAGCCCTGAATTGCCAGCAGGAAGGTAAAAAGTACAAAGCCAGCTAGCAGCAAAACATACCGTAGCACTCTTGGAAGATGGAACATCAAGGTATGGAGTAAGTTCGTCGGCTACAACAACACCTCCTCTCGATGTTATATACGGCCCAATCTGCACATAGGGTCAGAAGAGAGAAACATTATGTGAGTGAGATGTTTTTTTTTTCATACTAAAATCTTTAAAACTATTCTATAGAAGTCTAAAACAAGCATATCTACCATTTTGCTTACTAATCATTAAAACATTATCTAAGATGTTTCCTCCATACATTGAAACTAACGACCTTAATAACGTCAAGAGCATGAATGAAAGACATGAGGAGATTGACAGAACAGATTTGGTCGTGTTTATACCACACGCTTTCCTCGTATTCTATTTCTAAACTTTCCCCAATACTTTTAGTCTTTGCCAAATTGGCCCCACTACTTCATTTTAAAACTATTTCATCCTTGATATGTATTTTCTCTATGATGAAACCAAGAGATCATTCAAGTAGCAGATACAGAAGGAGAAGACATTAACAAGATGAAGATTAATGGGAGAGTAGTACATGCCTTCATCGATTTGGAGACAACTACTATAGATAGTGCTAGTGCAACTAATCTTAGACCTAACATTGATGATGTACCAGGGAAGTATCACTGATGCAACGTGACTATTTATGCACTATAGTGAAATTTTGTATGAGGGAAATGTAATTGTTAAAAGGTATCACCGAATAAGAGCCATTTTCAACCGTGTAGACCTTTTCAAGGTTAATTTCAATACATATGTTTTTAGTTTGCATTTTTATTGATTTAGCAAAAAATGTTGATTAAAAATTATTGTTTATGATATGTGAAAACAGTGTGGATCCAAAAATATTTAGATAAAAATTTTCTTATAAGAATAAATATTTTATTTGAATTTTTTTTTGTTTATGTGGTAGAATTACAAGGTCGATCACTTATTTATGAATAAGAACATCTATAAGGAATATGTCTAATCTTCGATTCAATGTTATAAAATATTTAGTCTCTTAGAACTAAAGATAATAGTTCTTAAAAACAGTTTAAATGCATAGATAATATTTGATGAAAAATACTCGAATATGAAAAGAAAAGTAAAAACCTTTGTCTTTGAAAGCTAAGAACATATAGTTCAACTCTAATTTCCATTATCTTGATCACTCTTGCAAAAACCTTTGTTTCTGAAATAAGTTAAAGTCATGCTTCTATCATTTAATGTAATACCAAACCATTGATTCTCATCCTAAGATCTTATACATCATACAAAAACTGCACAAGCTTTGTTCACTAAACAATTTTTCTCAAGTTCCATTGGTTTATTAACCATAAGTTTATTAGCTACATCCACTATTAACCATTGATTCTCATCCTAAGATCTTATACATCATACAAAAACTGCACAAAGCTTGTTCTTAACCATAAATTTATTAGCTACATCTATTGTTCTCATAATTTGTTTTGAGAAGAAAAGAAGAAGAACGCAATTGAGAAAGCTAAAATCTCAATACATATTTTTCAGTTTATTGATTTGCAAAACAAATTATTAATTATTATTTTTGATATGTGAAAACAGCTCGGAAAGAAAAATTGTCACTATTGGAGGTAGAGATGGTTACAGATATTAGTACATTCTTTCCTCCTGATATCGAATACCACCGACTCAGTAGCAGAAACATGTTGTGTGAAGGTGAACCGAGATCACTTAATTGTTATGATTTCATCGTAGATGATTACGGAAACAACAAAGGAAAAAAATCCAATTTAGTATTTTTCAGTTTCTTTTTTAGTTTTTAATTGTGTTATTATCTTTTTTTTCAGTAAAAGTAATGAGAAATACTGATATCGCGGACATGAAAATATTCAGCGACGTAATCTTGAGAGCCCACGGAGAGCAGAAGCATATCTTGATTCTTGCTGGGGACAAGGATTATCTATATCTCATTAAGCAATTAACACTTGGTACGGACATATAATTTATGTTAGCGGTAAACGATGTGACTGACGTACGACTTCTTAATGCACCATGCCGAGTTTTCGATGAAGTGCTATGGTTTATAGAGGAGCCTCTTTTGCCTGAGTGATAGGATGCAGTGATGGAATGATATGGTTTATGGAAGAGCCCCTTTTACGATGGAATGCTATGTTTTATAATCTTTTTCTTAAATTTTATTGTTAATGACATCAATAACCAGTTTAACTTAAGCAGCTATTATCTTTTTTTTTTCTTTTTTTATGAGGTTCAGACCAACTTTTCCATCATAATTTTCTATTTTTTTAACCAAAATTTCATGGCCTTTTCAAATATTATATTCTTTTGATCATAGCTTGCTTGAAACTAGAAAAGAGGCCTCAGAGATGATGCACGTAGAGAGATATTCTCTGGTTGGTAAACCTGACTAAATTTAAAATCTAATAAGGGAAAAAGATTTAACGAGTGAAGAGAAGAAGTCGATAGCTACTCTGGTTGTTTGCCTCGAAGCTTACTGTCAAGTTTGGAGGAAACCTAAGTAGTATAATAGTTTCTCTCATCTTATTAACTTAGCCAATAAACTTATTTATATAAATACATAACTTGTCTAGCAAGTTCTTTACATAATTGAATAGGAAATATAACTTATACACTAATGTTAACTTTCCTAATAGTTACATGAAAATATATTCTAGGTGAACTCGTTAAACAAGACAATGCTAGCTCGAGCTCTAAGACTTTGGTTGATGAAGATGGATTGTCTTACCAATGGGGACGAAGGCATGGTGGAATTTCCCAAGCTACCAAAAGTTCTGACAAGATGAGATAAATGGAAGAGGAGTAGATGTCTTCATCGATTTGGAGTCCACTACAATAGATAGTGTCAATGCAACTAACATTAGAGCTAACATCGATGATAGACAAGGGAAGTATCACAACTGCAATTGACTATTTGTGCACTCTAGTCTCTGGATTCAGAAATTCTAGAAAGTATGTATCGAGGAAATATGATTGTTAAAAGGTATCACCGAAGAAAAGCCATCTTTCAACCGTTTAGACCTTTTCAAGATTAGTTTCAATACATATTTTTTTAGTTTGCAGTTTTATTGATTTAGCAAACAATGTTGATTAAAAATTATTATTTTTCATATGTGAAAACAGCGTGGAACCAAAAATATTTAGATAAACCTTTTCTTCTAAAATGAATATTTTATTTTAAAATGATTTGTTTGTGTGGTATAGTTACAAGGTCATCACTTATTTATGAAAAAGAACATATATAAAGAAATATATGTTTAATCTTCGTTTCAATCTTTTATAATATTAAATCTCTTAGAACTAAAGATAATAGTTCTTAAAATTAGTTTACATATATATATATATAAAATAGTTGATGAAAAATACTCGAATATGAACAAAATTAAGATTAATCATTAGTTGTTCAACTCTAATTTCCATTATCTTCATGACTCTTGCAAAAACCTTGTCTCTGAAATAAGTTGAAGTCATTCTTCTTTCATTTAATGTCAATACCAAAACTCTGATTCTCATCCATAAGATCTTATACACCATATAAAAACTGCACAAGATCTGTTCACTAAACCACTTTTTCAGGTTATTTCATGAATATTTTCATAACCGCAAACTTGTTAGCTACAACTCAAAGACCCAGCGCTGTCAACCATCTCGAAGACTTTTTCATATTTCTCTTTCTTCCATTTGAAACTCTTTGCAATAGTTTCCTTCGTCCTATCCATTGCGACATAGATGTAGCCCATTATCTAAATATAATACTTAAAGTTTGGTCCTTTCATGTTCCTGTCTGTTTACATCAGGTCAGTGCCACAAGCTCCCAAAATGCAAAGAGTTCGGAACACTCTTTCTGGGAAAAATGGCTCAATAGACGTGTTCATCAACTTGGAAACCACCACCATAGATAGCTCTGATGGACCTAAGCTTAGAGCTCACATAGGTACGGTACTAGGGAAGAAGTATCACAGCCGGTTCATGACTGTCTATGCAATCAGAACCCCGGATGAAACACTTGTGAAAAGTTTGTATCAGGGAAAAAAAATTGTATTAAAACCTATCAGCAAAGAAAAGTCATCTGCCACGAGTGTAAACAGTGTCAAGGTCAGTGTCATCATGCACTAACATATAATGATGTTCAAAGTATTATGAAGTTTTACTAAATTAATCGATAAAAAGATTATAACGATTTTCATATACCATGAAAGAGAGTTTAAACCAACAGTAAAGATTATAAGTTTCAATATATAAAGCATTTACTAAAAACTCAATATTTTTGTAGGGAACACATAGATTTCGAGAAATTTTTTAAAAATATGACAATATTGTTTTAACGCATATTTGCATCATGAAATAACATATAATGATGTTTAAAGAGGTTTGGAGCCTTTGTTGTCTCCGTTTTTCAAGAAAATAATGATTTTATAGTTAAATATTCTACCGATTTTGAGAGTATTATGAAGTTTTACTAAATTAATCGATAAACAAATTATAACGATTCTCATATACCATGAAAGAGAGTTTAAAATACATTAAGACAAATGTAGAACATGGTTAGAAATTTTAAAACAACACTAAAATTTTAGGCTTCATTATATAAAGCATTTACCAAAAACTCAATATTTTCGTAGGGGTTAACACCTAGATTTTGAGAAAATTTTTAAAAATATGACAATATTTTTTTAATGCATAGTTGCATCCTGAAATAACATATAATGATGTTCAAAGTGGTTTGGAGGCTTTGTTGTCTCCATTTTTCAAGAAACTAGCGATTTTATAGTTAATTATTCCACCGATTTCGAGAGTATTATGAAGTTTTACTAAATGAATTGATAAAAATAATTATACCGATTCTCATATACCATGAAAGGGAGCTTAACATATGTTAATACAAATTTAGAATGTGGTAAGAAATTTTAAAACAACACCAAAGATTATAGGTTTCAATATATAAAGCATTTACCAAAAACTCAATATTTTCGTAGGAGTAACACATAGATTTTGAGAAAAATTTGAAAAATATGAAAATATTGTTTTATTGCATATTTGATCATGCAATAACATATAATGATGTTCACAGAGGTTTAGAGCTTTTGTTGTCTCCGTTTTTTCAAGAAAATAGCAATTTTATAGTTAATTATTCCACCGTGAGAGTATTATGAAGTTTTATTAAATTAATCGATAAAAAGATTATAACGATTCTTATTTACCATGAAAGAGATTTTAACAGACATTAATACAAATGTAGAATGGGGTTAGAAATTTAAAACAACACTAAAAATTTTAGGCTTCAATATATAAAATATTTACCGAAAACTCAATATTTTCGTAGGGACACATAGATTTTGAGAAAATTTCAAAAAATATGACAATATTGTTTTAATGCATAGTTGCATCATGAACTAAAATATAATGATATTCAAAGTGAGACTTTGTTGTCTCCATTTTTCAAGAAACTAGCGATTTTATAGTTAATTATTCTACTGGTTTTGAGAGTATTATGAAGTTTTACTAAATGAATTGACAAAAAATTATAACGATTCTCATATACCATGAAAGAGAGTTTAACATACGTTAATAAAAATTTAGAATGTGGTTAGAAATTTTAAAACAACACTAAAGATTATTGGTTTCAATATATAAAGCATTTACCAAAAACTCAATATTTTCGTAGGGGTTAACATATAGATTTTGAGAAAATTTTAAAAAAATATGAAAATATTGTTTGAATGTATAGTTGCATCATGCAATAACATATAATGATGTTCAAAGAGGTTTGGAGCCTTTGTTGTCCCCGTTTTTCAAGAAAATATCAATTTTATAGTTAATTATTCCACCGTGAGAGTATTATGAAGTTTTACTAAATGAATTGATAAAAAAATTATAACGATTCTCATATACCATGATAGAGAGTAGTTTAACATACGTTAATACAAATTTAAAATGTAGTTAGAAATACAACACTAAAGATTATAGGTTTCAATATATAAAGCATTTACCAAAATATCAATATTTTCGTAGGGTTAACACATAGATTTTGAGAAATTTTTTAAAAATATGAAAATATTGTTTGAATGTATAGTTGCATCATGCAATAACTTAAAATGATGTTCAAAGAGGTTTGGAGCCTTTTTGTCTCCGTTTTTGAAGAAAATAGCAATTTTATAGTTAATTATTCCACCGATTTCAAGAGTATTATGAAATTTTACTAAATTAATCGATGAAAAGGTTATAATGATTCTCATTTACCATGAAAGATAGTTTAACATACATTAATACAAATATAGAATGTGGTTAGAAATTTTATAACAGCACTAAAAATTTAGGCTTCAATACATAAAGTATTTACCAAAAACTCAATATTTTCGTAAGGGTTACCACATAGATTTTGAGAGAAATTCAAAAAATATGAAAATATTTTTTTAATGCATAGTTGCATCCTGCACTAACATATAATGATGTTCAAAGTGG
Source organism: Brassica rapa (assembly GCF_000309985.2). Classification (NCBI taxonomy): domain Eukaryota; kingdom Viridiplantae; phylum Streptophyta; class Magnoliopsida; order Brassicales; family Brassicaceae; genus Brassica; species Brassica rapa. The sequence goes on along the minus strand of NC_024796.2, from coordinate 555,194 downwards.
TTTGGATCCTTTTTGTCTCCGTTTTTTAAGTAAATAATGATTTTATAGTGGTTATTCCACTGATTTTGAGAGTATTATGAAGTTTTACTAAATTAATTGATAAAAAAAAATTATAACGATTCTCTTATACCATGAAAGAGAGTTTAAGAATCATTAATAAAAATTTTGAATGTGGTTTGAAATTTTAGAACAACACTAAAGATTATAGGTTTCAATATATAAAATATTTACCAAAAACTCAATATTTCCGTAGGGGGGTTAACACACAAATTTTGAGAAAATTCGAAAAATATAACAATATTGTTTTAATGCATAGTTGCTTCATGCACTAACATATAATGATGCACAAATAGGTTCGGAGCCTTTGTTGTCTCCGTTTTTCAAGAAAATAGCTATTTTATAGTTAATTATTCCACCGATTTTGAGAGTATTATGAAATTTTATCAAATTAATCGATAAAAAAATTATAACGATTCTCATTTACCATGAAAGAGAGTTTAACAAACATTAATACAAATGTAGAATATGGTTAGAAATTTTAAAACTACACCAAAAAACTCAATATTTTCGTAGGGGTTAACACGTAGATTTTGAGAAATTTTTTTAAAATATGATAATATTGTTTTAATGCGTAGTTGCATCCTGCATTAACATATAATTGCATTAACATATAATGATGTTTAAAATGGTTTGGAGCCCTTTTAGTCTCTATTTTTCAAGTAAATAGCGATTTTATAGTGGTTATTCCACCGATTTTGAGAGTATTATGAAGTTTTACTAAATTAATTGATAAACAAATTATAAAGATTCTCATATACCATGAAGAGAGTTTAACATTCATTAATACAAATTTATAATATGGTTAGAAATTTTAAAACAACACAAAAGATTATAGGTTTCATATAAAGCATTTACCAAAAACTCAACATTTTTGTATAGGTTAACACATAGATTTTGAAAAAATTTCAAAAATATGACAATATTATTTTAATACATAGTTGCATCATGCATTAACATATAATTATGTTCAAATAGATTTAGAACATTTGTTGTCACCGTTTTCTCACTGTTTTCTATTGGTAATAGGGATAAAACGAGAAGAGTGAGATAAAGTTGCACAAAAAAAAAGGGAAGAGTGAGATAAAGGCAAATGGTAACTTTCTCTCTGACCATCAACGCACTGAATCGACCAGAGCTTCCTTCACTACTCTTCCTCTCTTTTTTTTTTTTTGGTAAAATTACTCTTCCTCTCTTGTATCTCCATTTATGTATATACATTAATTAGGTTTAGTCCTCTGGACCAAATTTCAACCACGATTTATAACAATAAATACCCCAATTACAAAACACAAATTTGATTTAGTTTTTTTTTTTAATAATGTCCCAGCTAGTCTTGAAGATACCGTAACCAAGCTAAATTAAAAAAAGGCATCACAAATCCTTTCCCTAGTATATTAAGTTTTGAAAAAATATATATATACTTCTATAAATACAATATATAAAATTATTTTCGGTCTCAACTACTCTCGATCGACATTACATGTGATATAATGAATCCAATGGACAAGCACTGTTTGGTTCTTATATGTTATTGTATTTATAGCTGTTCGGGAAGCCCTGCTGCATGCTAAAGCTCGTCACCTCTCCAATATCTGCTTCAAATCAGATAACCAAGTGCTTGTTAAAGCACAAACTCGAAGCAACATCCGGTGGAGCTCTACGGAATCAACTTGGATATCGAGAAACTATCATCATCCTTTTCTTCCATTACTTTTGCTTATGTTCCTAGGACTCTAAATTCTGCTGTAGATGCCCTAGCTAAAACTGCTTTGTACTACTCGAACGTTTAGCTTCTGATTTTAATGAAATGTTTGGTTGTTCAAAAAAAAAATGTTATTGTTCTCGACTATATTCATAGTCTTCCATCGAAAAGCATTGATGTATATAGGCTATGTCAATTTCTTCATATAACATTAAAATATTTGTTATTTCAATCCCCCGGAAATTTGGTTAAGTTTGTGGGGATGTCTTGTTGATATAAGAATACGGATACTTATTATGGAATACAATTTTTAATGGTCAGGAAGAATCTATCTTATTAAAACTCAAGTACAAAATTGGAGTGTTTGGAGACTTGAATAGGACTTTTAAAATTTTGGAGTGTTTGGAAACATGGATTGCAGTCTTTTAAAAAAAATATTTTTGTTTGAAAACAAGGATAATAGTATTAAGAAAAAAAGTAATGGGCTTATGTTTTTTTAAAAAATTGAAAGTTATCTAGGCCACTTTTAAAATATACCAAAATGGGTCAATCTAATTCCCTAAAATTTTTTTTTCTAAACTAACCATAAAACAAAATTTAAACTTTATATACATATTTCAAATCAAAATAATAATTCAAATTTGATTTATATCAAAAATTGATTCAAAAATATACATATATTCAAAAATGGATTTTTACTAAATTATTTTTCAATAACCATTATAAAAAAATATTGTCAATATATATAAGAAAATATAATACAAAGCCCAATTTGAAATACCAACTCAAATTATGGTTTTCATATTTCATATTAAGTTTTAAAAATATAATATATGTAATTATTTATATGATGGTATGTATAAAATACTATTAATTATATGATTACTTATATGATGGTACATATAAAATACGATTAATTATATGATGATAAAATACGATATATAATAGTGACTAGGGATGGGCTTTTGGATACCCATACGGGTTTAGTTCTGATCGGTTTGTATTTTGGGTTTTCGGGGTCAAAGATTTCAGCCTTATTAGAATGTTTCTAAATTTTGGTTTGAGTTCGATTTGGATCTTTGCGGGTTTGGTTTGGGTTTGGATAACTAATTTAAATTATTTTTAAAGTCTTAAATCATTATATATTTTAAATTTCTCAAAATGTATAAATAAAATAATATATTACGTATAAATTTGAATAACATATGTCATAATACTTAAGCTTAACATATCAATTGGCTTGATTTAAAATTTTGGATACGAAATCAATAATTATTTTAAGTATTTTTGGTGATTTGAGTATACTTTAACTATTTCAGATATTTACTTTTGACTATCTATATATATTTTCAAGTATTTAAACCAATTTAAAAGTATCATTTTTGATGTTTTATATACGTTAAATCTAAAAATAATTAATATATATAAGTATATAAATCTATTTTTAGATAAATTCGGATACCCAAATACTTCGGTTCGGATCAGATTCGGTTCTCTAAATAACAAAATTTTGAATAATTAGAATATTTAATCAATTTATGTTTGGGTTTGGTACTATATCTTTGGATCGGTATCGGTTATGTTCCTCGGATTCATTTTTCCAAATCCTAATAATTACATGAAAAACAAATATCAACATATTTTTCAAAATATACACCCGCGCGTCTGCGCGGGTCAAAATCTAGTTAAGCTTAAATGTCGAGTGGTTTTGAGACATGCATGATTTGTTTTTTCTTTCTAGTTACCTATTCCTATGATATGTCTTGTCTACTTTTGCGTGTCTATGCCTTTAGATATGAAAACATAAATTTATCTTTATGAAATTTTATTTTACGAGATGCGATCTTTGTAGTAGCATATATCAGGTATATAGATGCATCTGTTTACTACTAGAATCAAGGTTCAGTACTAGAAAAACATATAAGAAGTCTTACAAAATGACAAAATGAAAACATAATAAGAATTGGTTATAGCCTACTTTAATTTGACTTTCATCTTATAATTTGGTCGGTATGCCCCAACCAAATCTATCCCTTTCATTCTAAGCATCGTGTGACGTATATAATAGTTAAGTCAAGGTTTATCTCTCATAAAACTAACTCAAAAGAATTAGCTAACCTCATGATTACCTTCTTCGTTGGAAATTAATTACTCACTCATGATTCTCTCCTTTATTTAGCCTCAAACCATAACTCTCCCACAGATTCTGATCTCCGTCTCCCATGAAGAACGGGAAGCAGTTTGTATTAGCGGTCATTGCACCGCTCGGGTTTCCAGCGGCTGCGTTTACATTTGATGTTGAAGAACCCACATTGCCTTGTTCATTCATCTGATGACGCTGATCATTATCATTATATCCACTTTCTTGATTGTTGTAGATCGTATTTTCTTCGGTTGTTGGATAGTAACCGCCGCAGCTCGACGAATTGTCCTTCCTTTTCTTGTTCATTTTCTTCTTTCCATTGCTTATCCACTCCCACTTTTCCTTGCATAACAAGGCACTTTTCTGATCGAACCCTAACTGAGCCATTTTCCCTGCGACTTCCTCCCATAAAAAATCATCCGAGCATCCTCCCAATATCTCTTGAAACGCCGAGTCCATACTAGTTCTTATCTCCATAAGCTTTGTGATCTCTTGCTCATTCCAGCAGCTACCACTTCCTTCAATAGAAACATTGTTAGTCATTGTTTGGTCGCTTTCATTCTCATTCTGATTCTCACTATTCTTTTGAATCTCAATATTACCATTAATCCTCTCCTCTGGGGATGAACATAACGGCTTTATCAACGTCTTTCCGGTCAAAAACTGCAAAGCCTCAATCACAGCCACATCCCTAGCTTCCATCCTCTCCCTCTCTTTAGACCAAAACAAATGCTCTTTAGCGATTCTCGCAGCTTCACTCTTTCTCCATTCCTCTTCTTTCATCATCCTTTGTTCCTCTTTGTCTTCAATAACCTTTGTCAACTTCTCAAGCCAAACATCTTGACTTTCTATCAACCTTTTCATGTTCACATCAATGAACTCCTTTATCTTATTTTTCCAACTCCTCTTTTTCCTTCTTCTACTAGAATCATTCCCCTCAGAAGAGGAAGTCATCAGCTCCAGCTCGGAGGAGTTGTAGTTGTTAGAAAGGCTTAGGCTTTGACTATGGAAACCATGAACACTATCAACGTTATGAATGTTAGACGTTGTTGTAGTAACGTTCATACCGTTTTGGGTGTGGAAACCATGAAGAGCATTGCTCATGAACTGTGTGTTATGACTGGGACAAGGAACCAAGTTGTTGGAATCACCGTAGAGCGCCTCAAGCTGCCGGAAAAATCTATAGTGTTTACCGTCTTGTCTTCCGGCTTTGCCTTCTCTAGTCTTCTTATAGTATTTGTAAAGGTTCTCAAACTTCTCTCTGCATTTCTTCCCACTCCTTTGGTATCCATGTTCCTCAGACATAATCCTAAATGTTAAAGCAAAATAAGACTACATGTACAATACTTCATGTTTCGATTGAAATTTGAATACCCTAATCTTGAAACTAGGTTTGAATCATTGACTGTTCATACGATATTCATATATATATATTTTTCATGCATAAAATGTATATAGAATAACATGTATGGTCTATTTGGTTAAGATTAGATAATGACCCACATAAAAGTTTGTTTTTTCTAACATACACTGGTTATAACTTCCGGACCAAGATTGTTTTGGAGACTTACTAGTGGACTAATAGTATAACACAAGAACATGTTTCTATGCATAGTTACACAAAAGAAGAGGGTACATATCTCCAGAAGCTAAGAAAGATGAATCAGAAGTTATCAGTAAAAAAGGAGAAAACTAGAATCAAAGTCAAAGAAGATAATAAATCTTTTTATTTTACTATTTTCTATGTTTTACCCTTTTGGGGTTTTAAAGCACCTGCTAATGTCTTAACTGAAACTGCCAAGGTCTGGTCATTCTCTTGACCAAACCAAAACGACTCCTAGAGAAATTGTTTTTAACTGACCACTCTGCAGTCTGCAGATACACATCAATATGTGTGTGTATATTTACATATATATAGGTGGAATGTAATATTTATGTGTCCCTATATTGATCAGCTGAAAAAGTATGTTGAAATTGAGGAGCCCAAGGGAATTGTTGAGATCACATTCTTTCTAGTCATTAATGCAGAAAAAGGATTAACTTGTCTTCGGGATTATCACTTGAAAGGTCTAATTTTTAACAAGAAATCGTATGAAAGGTCAAATCTGAAAAAAACCCAGAAAACAAAATGCTTAAATTTTATTAATATTTTTTGAAGATGTAGCTGTTTAGTGTTTAGAAATGAATGTTTTCTTCCATTGGAAATTAATTAATTTTCTCCTAATTGACTAACTTTTAAATAGGAGACAGTGTCGATGAATCAAAAGACTCTTATGGTATGAATTGGTTTGAGAAATGTGCTTAATATTTTTTAATATTTTTATGAAAAATAAGAAGAGAGAGAGATTAGAGTGAAGCAAACCTAGAAACTTCATCCCATAGAGGTCCCTTTTGATTAGCTTCTTTGAACTTATGATCAAGACGAGATCTAATCTCCAGCAGAGTTAGGGTTTCTTGTCTCGGCCATCTCCCTGTTCCTCCACCATTTCCTCCGCTGCTGCCTCCGAAACCTCCTCCGTCCAGAAACCCGCTAAACCCAACTGCTCCACCGCTGCTGCTAGCGTTTAAGTTACTGTTATTTCCAGCCGTCGAAGAATTCCCACCCAGTCCATGTATGCCACGTGGTAAGAAACCCATTTCCTGATCTGTAGTGAACTGATGTAGCCGGTGGTGTTGCGGCGGCGGAGGGGGCGCAGCCGGAGCTAGGTTAAAGCCAAAGAAGTCGGAGGGAAAATGAGAAGAGGTCGACGGTGATTCCGTCGTAGTCGCCCTCCCCCCGCCTTGCATGAGCTGCCGGAGCTCCGGTACACCATACTGAGGATGATGATCGTCCATTTTTAGATTTATACTCAGCTGAAAGAGAAGGAAAAAGTAAAGGCTCTACCCTTTTAATTCCAAAGAAAGAGAGAAAAGATTGAGCTTTTTTTAGAGAGGGAGAGACTGATCGTGTAGTTCACGAAAAAGGTCGAATGTAAGCTACAGATATGGTCCCATGACTTAATAACATTTTTTTTTATTTTTCTTCTTGTATGAGTGTGGGCGAGAGAGGGAAGAAACCGATGTATGGTATGGTCTATGGATACTACATACAGATCTTTTTGTATGAGATTTTGTATGTATACTGTATGTTTTAAGTTTTTGTACCATGTCCATGTGTCTTAGTTCTCATTATCTCCTATCAAATAATTTGAATACATGCATTGATGCATATATATTCATTTCAATGCAAGGTTAGATAAAATAATACATCGAGCCATCGAGGCATTCTTCTTTAAATCTTGGCTGTAGAATTGGTTTTTAAATAATGATCTGAAGACACTTTTCCATTTCCTCTGTAGATTTTTTACTACCGAGTTTCATTAATATTTTGGATTTTTTGTATGGGGATAGTTTTAAGGCAATTTGCACATGTGACTCCATAATTGACACAACCTTTTTGGAAAACAAAGGGTTGCCTATAAAATTATTCCCTTGAATTATTAGGTAACATCATTATTTTGGCTGCAGTCTAGGATATTTTTCCCATTTATTAAAGTATTATTTACTTTGTGAGCCCCTGAATAAGTAGATACTTGCACATTTCTATATCCCTACTTCTAAGAGCAAGAAATGACTCTAAAATCATTAATTATGGATATATATATCCTAAAAACCAAACAGTTTTTTCACATTAGATATTGTCATGTTTAATAATTCGTGTACCTTTTTTTTTTACTTTTAAATCTGTCATTCAGCTTTTAAATCTTCGTATTTCATAAAAAAAGGTTTCCTCTGCACTGAGAACTTTATAAGAAAATTTTCGAGAGACATGTTTGTGAATTTATTTGAAAATCAAATTAAATTAATTGGCCGCAATAAGAGGGTGTCCTCTGCAAAATTACCAAATTATTGGCTTTTATGCTCCCCAACATTTCAATCTGTCTAATCCCTAACCATTTGGCTTTATTGTTCCCTTTTCACACTTTTATTGCTTCAATCCTAATGTTCACTGAATTTTTTAATCCTCATTTCGATATTCATTTCATGGAACTAAACATTCAAATTCGTATTTAGAATGATATCATTATTAGATTTATCATGATTTTTTACCGCTTTAATTTGAAAATCAAACAAATATCAGAACTGAACCTTTTTTTGACAAAAAAATATCAGAATTGAACTATCTATCTAATTCACCTCGTTGTAGCTAGTGATGCTCTCAGCATATAAGTTTATTCACCTGATTAATTATTAATTTAAAGTTTCGTATAAAATAACTATTGATGTTATGTAAAATACTGCTATCGGAATTCTGAATTTGCGAAATTCCAGCGTAATTTTTTTCACATGTCATGAACCAATGAATCAGAAATATTCGTTTGTAAGGAAAAATTAGTGGAACTAATGAAGATTGTGAGCAAAAAAAAAGATTTTATTGTATTTAGTGATGAGAGCTGAGTCACGTGCCACATTTGTAACCGTATATTATAAGACCCTCTCCCATCAACAGTATCCTCATTAGGCACACCGAAACGATGCCGTCGATTTTCTATAACTTGTTTTAGGGTTATTTTCGAGCTTTCTTTGGTTTATTTTCTTTTCTTCGTTTCTTAATTTATTTAAATAAGAAATAAATAAATATATGCTTCTCTCTTCCATGGATTGCAGACAAATAACAAGGTTTTAGGTTTGTCACCTACCCTATTTATTGTTTCTTCACCGCCAAATTAATTGACACCTTATCTTCTTCTTTTCCATCTCCTTTGATTTTATCAAATATTGTAAGGAGGTCAATTCTTTGAATTATACTTCATTCACCTCGTTTTTCTTATAACAAAACCAATTTCGATACTTTGAATGATAAATTTCAAAATTCAGTTCAGACTAGTATAGGAAATATCAAAAATATATATAAGAAACATTTTTTCTAGTAATTTATGCATTTCCTTTGTATTTCCCAATATATCACAATATAATCACATTCAAATTGTATTGGATTTCGATACTGACACAACTATAACTATATTTAGTTGACATAATTCTAGATTAGGAAATTGAAAAATCTAACAATCTCTCTATATAGTCATATACTCCCACAATTTCTAAAAGATCCATGTTTTAAAATTTTCATACTTTTTAATAAAACATTTTAAAACTTAGCTATAAATGCATGACTTTTTGTAATTCTATATTTTCTAAATTTTTAAACTAATAAGATTTTTAAAAATGCAATTAATGTTTTTGAACTTCATGATGATAGGAGTTTCAAGGCTCCTAATCAAATGTTGTAGTATAAAGGATGTCAAACCAGTTCTAAGTGATTCTAAAGCAAAGGGAATGCAAGACCATGCTTAATCTAAGTGCTACTAGTTTTTGAGATGTTTTTAAACTAGATTACTACCTAAAATGCAATAAAGGACAAAGCTTTCTTTCTTATAAGAAGGGAGAACTCATGGGCTATGGGAATCAATCTTGGGTGATCAAGATTCAACCTAAAGGTGTCAACTTTGAACCAATCTATATCTACCTTAGACCTAGACACAATCCTAAGCAAACTCTATCCCTAGATGAATGCTCATTTACCTAGATAACTCAAGCATCAAATCCCTTTGGTTGAATGTTATCTAGGTAATCATTAATCACAAGTCTACTAGCCATCTTAACACCTTTAACAACAAATCCCTTTGGTAAAGGATGTTAAAAGCTTAGGAGAGTTGGTTCAGGCATTTCATCAAACACCTTCCGGGTATGAAATGCCTAGAGCTCAACTTTAGAGAGGCCAACTCTAAAGTTGCATTAAAAGCCCTCTACTAGCAAGGAATAAGATTGATCTACACCTAAACACCTTAGATCTAGCTTAATCACCCTTAATCTCTCTAACCCATGAATCCAAAGATGACTACTCACTATTTTCCATGATGAGCCCAAGAATCAAAGATGATTTGGTGCTAATCATGATTAGTGATCAAGATAATCAAGCAATCACAAGAGAAAAATGATCAAGATAGGATCTTTCACCTAAAAGTTCTTTTGTGATTAGATAGAAAACAAGATAAGATCCTACAATTAGGTTTAGAGAGTATTTATGTGACTTCTAAAACCTAATGGGCTTAATTAATCACTTCAAAAGCCCAAATAAAACATAAGTTTTCGACATAAGATAAAACGCGGCGCGGGTGCACTAGGTCGCTCCCATAGGTCGCTCCGAAACACATGCTTCACCTCTCCAAAACGCGCGCGGGTTGATGACGTCGCTCCAGAGGTCGCTCTGCATCCGCCGCGGGTGAGTGACGTCGCTGCCATAGGTCGCTCCGCATAATGAAAGTCGTCGACAAGAAGTTGGGCTTGGAGCGGGTGTATCACCTCGGTGCAAGACGTCGCGCCAGCCTTCGATTCTTCTGGAGCGGGTGTCGCACGTCGCTCCCGTACCCCGCTCTGGTGCTTTGCTCGCCTAAACAGCATTTTCCACTCCCTTTTTGATCCCAAATGCTTCCAAGTACCTCTAATATCTCCAATGGAAACTCCAAAACCTGATAGAGACTTATGCAGTGCAAAAAGAGACTAAAATGCATGATTCCTAATCTAGATGATCAAAACATGCAAGAAATAGAGGGTTAAAACAATGTAATTATGCAAGATATCACTTCACAACTTCTCATTATTAGTTGACCAAAATTACATTGAAAATATAAAATATGTACTCCCTCTATTCCTAAATATAAGATGTTTAAATAGAAAAAGACATTTAAGAAAACTATCTTTTGTCTAGAAAATATAGTTAAAACTATAAATTAATGATATTCAACCAATTATAAAATATACTATTAAAATATGATTGGTTATATAGTTTTTAATAAAGTAAAAGTTACTTAGAAAAATGAAAACATTTTATATATAAAAATATCAAAATTTTGTAAAACATCCTATATATAAGAACAGATGGAGTACCTTTTTGAAACAAAAATGGGGAAGGAGGTGCTCCGAAGGTGGCCTCTAGTTTCCACGTCGGGTAGAGGCGAAGGATGCATTTGCGCGAAAGTGATTTTTTTTTTTTGTGAAACTAACGAAAGTGAAATTAAAAGATTAAAATATCAACTATACTACTACTAAGATGGGTCACTGTTCCACATGCAAACAATAATTCTCAAAATATATAACAATAATATATATGCGGTAGGGCCTTTATTCATTCGTACATCACCAATGTATTCGTACATTGATTATAAATTCGTACTTTATGGTTAATAAGACGTATATAATTCATATGAGGGTACACTAAAACGAAGAAATTACTTAAAACGAGTTTCATTAGTGAGATAACACATCCAAAAATATGGCTTACTTAAGATAAACACTGAGTTACTATTTCCTAGATTTACAACATTAGTCATCGGTGACCCTTTCGATATGAAAATGTCATGATTCTCGTTAAAGCAAACTTTGGTTTTTATTGAAAAAAGGGAAAGTTGCCTCAACCATGATCTGTTTTATATAATATATTTTTGTTCTATCAGTGAAGATCTCTCTCTTTAATTTGCTAATAACGAGATCTATTTTTCCATTGTTGTGTATGAATCAGAATATAATATTCCTCAGCAATCATACCGTTCAAAAATTAAAACTGAAAGACATTCTTGATCGCAAAGTTGGGGACCACGGTACCAAAATCACGAATATAAGTTCACTTAAGAATATTTGACATAAGATAGCTAGATGCCGACAAATTCATAATGATCACTTTGGATTTATTTTAAAAGAAATTAATAAGTGAAGAAGTGATTATTTCTTAGAAAGGAGTCAATGACAAACAAAAGCAACATATACATAGATTTTTGAAATTTTTTTTAAAAAATTATACATGTTTAAAGAGTTTTAGAAACTTTGTTGTTTCCGTTTTTCAAGAAAATGACGATTCTATAGTAGTTATTCCACCTATTTAAGGAGTATTATAAAGTTATACTAAATAAATTGATAAACACAATTATAACGATTCTCATATACCATGAAAGAGAGTTTTATATACATTAATACAAATATATAATGTGGTTAGATATTTTAAAATAACACTAAAAAGTTTAGGCTTCACTATATAGAGCGTTTAACGTAAAACTCAATATTTCGTATGGGTTTATACATAGATTTTGAAAAAATTAAAGATATAATAATATTGTTTTAATGCATAGTTGCATCCTAAACTAACATATGATGATGGTCAAAAAGCCTTGGAACATTTGTTATCTATGTTTCTCTAGAAAATAACGATTTTATAATGGTTAGTCCACTAATTTAGGGATTACATAAAGTTTTACAAAATTAATTGATATAAAATTAGAAAGATGTCCATGTTCGATAAAAAAGAGTTTAAATAACATTGATACAAATTTAGAATGTGGTTACAAATTCTCAAATAACCCTAAAGATTATAGGCTTCAGTATATAAAGTATTTACCAAAAACTCAATATTTTCGTAGGGGTTAATACATAGATTTTGAGAAAATTTCAAAAAATTTGACAAAATATTTTTAATGCATAGTTGCATCCTGCACTAACATATGATGATATTTAAAGAGGTTTGGAGCATTTGTTGTCCTCGTTTTTTAAGAAACTGGCGATTCTACAGTGGTTTTTTTTTTTGAAACACTCGATTCTACGGTGGTTATTCCACCTATTTAGGGAGTATTATGAAGTTTTACTAAATAAATTGATTAAAAAATTATAATGATTCTCATATACCATAAAAGATAATTTAACATACATTAATACAAATGTATAATGTGGTTAGAAATTTTAAAACAACACTAAAAAGTTTAGGCTTCAGTATATAGAGCGTTTAACGTAAAACTCAATATTTCGTATGGATTTATACATAAATATTGAAATAATTCAAAAATAAAAAATATTGTTTTAATGCATAGTTGCATCATAAACTAACGTATGATGATGGTCAAAGAGGCTTGAAACTTTTGTTGTCTATGTTTATCTAGAAAATAGCGATTTTATAATGGTTAGTCTACTAATTTAGGAATTACATGAGTTTTACAAAATTAATTGATATAAAATTAGAAAGATGCTCATGTACCATGAAAGAGAGTTTAAATAACATTAATACAAATTTATAATGTGGTTTCAAATTTTAAAATAACCCTAAAGATTATATGCTTCAGTATATAAAGCATTTACCAAAAACACATAGATTTTGAGAAAATTTCAAAAAATTTGGCATTATTGTTTTAATGCATAGTTGCATCATGCACTAACATATGATGATGTTCAAAGAGGTTTGGAGCCTTTGTTGTCCCCATTTTTCAAGAAAATTGTGATTCTACAGTGGTTATTCCACCTATTTATTGAGTATTATGAAGTTTTACTAAATAAATTGATTAAAAAGTTATAATGATTCTCATATACCATAAAAGAGAGTTTAACATACATTAATACAAATGTATAATATGGTTATAAATTTTAAAACAATACTAAAAAGTGTAGGCTTTAGTATATAGGGCGTTTCACGTAATACTCAATATTTCGTATGGGTTTATACATAGATTTTGAACAAATTCAAAAATATAACAATATTGTTTTAATGCATAGTTGCATCCTAAAATAATATATAATGATGGTGAAAGAAGATTGGAATTTTTGTTGTCTATGTTTCTCTAGAAAATAACGATTTATAATGATTAATTTACTAATTTAGAGATTTAGATAAAATTTTACAAAATTAATTGATATAAAATTAGAAAGATGTCCATGTACGATGAAAAAGAGTTTAAATAACAGTGATACAAATTTATAAATATTATAGGCTGGACTCCGAAGATAATATATAACGAGGTGTTAACTGGTGTGGAAAGTGAGATGCGCAATCAATTCATAATATTGCAGAGATCGATTTTCTAATAGAAAAATCGAATTGTAAGCAGAGTATGTAGAGAGTGATGGAATCATGAACAGTGTATAGTAACTGTAAGGCTGTAAGAAGAATAGAGAAGAGAGTTCTTGATAAGGGAAACATGCTGAACAGAAGAATCTCAGCCTTGCTCACTCAGTCTTTGTATTAGGCCGACAAGTAAAACAAATATATTTTTCAAATTATTAAATAGAATAAATAATGTTTCTTAAATGTATTATAATTCTTAAGAAGCCAATGAAATATATTTTAAAGAGTAAAAATATTAATGAGAGTCTGAATTTCAGAGTGGTCAGACCTGATGACTTGCTTTTCACGTAGGTAGACGTTCGATCCATGCAATGTACATACATGTACAGACACAGTGTTTTGTAAAATATCCACCATTATTGCTCCCTAACAGTTATTTTCTTTATTTTAGATTGTTTTCTTAGTACATGAAGAACTATTTACGTATATGAAGTAAAACAGTTTTCTTTTCCTTTGTAAATAAGAACTAATTAGTAAAACGTATAAGAAAAGCTCCTATGGGTAAACCAACTGGAGTTGTTAGAAAAACACATAAAAAAAATCGACAATCTCTTAAGATAAAGAAAATGGTCGTATTTGGTTTGAATAGTCGAACCTGGCCGAACTGGAAACCAAATTAATCGTGAATAATGTATTCGTAAACTTAGAGAGAAAGGAAAATTAAGTCATAACTTAGTCTGTAAAATGATAACATGTATAAATAATTAATTAAGGACTGACCCCATAAAATATATCAAGTGTTGCAGGAATCGATTGGCCTAATAATATCTTGCTTCTTCAATGCCACCGTAGCAAATCATGGCACGACTACGACGGGCCTTCCTAAATTTCCTATGCCTTTATAACACATCATTATCTGTATGTGTTGTTTTCCCAAGAACGTTTGAGATTGCTGTTTCCATAAATTGGTCAACTGGTAGCTATCGCTGTTTCCTTAATCTCCTGTTTAGCATTAATCCTGGGCTACTTGATTAAGATTGGTCCTAATATATTATCTGAGTCTTTTTTTATCTTTTCGGGGGATTCTTAAGTAGACTTTGCTTTGTTGCAGCTAGGGGTGGGCACTTTACCCGATATCCGAAGTGGCACCCGAACCCGATCCGAAAAACCCGAACCGAAATCCGAACCGAAGTAGCTCAATACCCGAACGGGTATTGAATAAGGAGAGATTGGATACCCGAACCCGAACGGATAATATCCGAACCCGAATGGATATCCGAAGATAACCGAACATATATTTAATTAACCTTATATTTCTAGTTTATATCTCTCATTTTATATAAAATATTTATATTGATACTACACATACTTTAAGTTCATATGATATACATACAATTTCAGAAAAAAATGATTTGCTGCTCACTTAAAATGCATGTCAAGTTTTTTATTTCAAAAATTAACAAAAAGTTACATCCAAAATTAAAAAAAAGTAACTAAATTAATGTCTTTTTAGTTTTAAAATGTTATGTCCAAATCTATTAACCATTCAATCTATTAAAAATAAAAAAATTAATTAACTGAAAGTTATATTTTTAAATACAACAAATTTGAGAAATGAAAATTTTAATTTTTTTTTTTCAAAATCTAAATATCCGAACACGATCCGAAATAACCGAATCCGAACTAAAAATACCCGAACCCGATCCGAAGTACAGAAATACCCGAACGGGTTCTAGACCTCTATACCGAAATACCCGAAAATCCGAAATACCCGACCCGAACCCGAACGGGTACCCGAACGCCCACCCCTAATTGCAGCTATAGGACTAAAGTATTCTCTTGTATCTTGTAACCATTTCAACATGAAACGATTTCACATATTTGACAAAAAAAACGTTTGAGATAGTTAAGTGTTTTACTTTCGCACACATATTAATAAAAGATCTACAATAACAAATACACTACAAGAAAACAGCGACATACTGAGGGAAAAAATCGTCGGTATGTCGTCGGAATAACGCTATTCCGACGACATACCGACGAAAAAAGTCCTCGGAAATAACTCCTCGGAAATTCATTTTTCCTCGGAAATCCCTCGGAAATTTCCGACGGAATTCCGAGGAAATGAATTTCCGAGGAAATTCCGAGGACAACAAGTTCGTCGGAAAGTCCTCGGAATATTCCGAGGAAGATGTCGTCGGAATATCCCGAGGGATACACTTCCTCGGAATATTTCCAAAATTAAAAAAAAAAATATAAATTTATTTTTTTAAATTGAAATTCGAAAATATAAAATTAAAATTGAAATAGAAAACATATTTAAAATACAAAAAATAATAAAATAGCTTTTATAAATAAAAAAAATGTTTTATAAATACAAAATTAGTTATAATAAATATAAATATGAAATCATCTTTTTATAAATACAAAATAGTTTTTATAAATACAAAAAATAATAAAATAGTGTTTATAAATCAAAAAAATGTTTTATAAATACAAAATTAGTTTTAATAAATATAAATATTTTTATAAATATGAAATCATCTTTTTATAAATATAAAATAGTTTTTATAAATACAAAAAATAATAAAATAGTATTTATAAATCAACAAAATGTTTTATAAATACAAAATTAGTTTTATAAATATAAATATTTTTATAGATATGAAATCATCTTTTTATAAATACAAAATAGCTTTTATAAATACAAAAAATAATAAAATAGTGTTTATAAATCAAAAAAATGTTTTATAAATACAAAATTAGTTTTAAAATATGAAATCATCTTTTATAAATCCAAAAATCGAATTTATATACAAAAAACGTTTTTTATATTTAAAAATAGTTTTTATAAATACAAAAATAAAAAAATAGTGTTTATAAATCAAAAAAATGTTTTATAAATACAAAATTAGTTTTAATAAATATAAATATTTTTATAAATATGAAATCATCTTTTATAAATCCGAAAATCGAATTTATATACAAAAAACGTTTTGTAAAATCGAATTTATATAGAAAAACGTTTTGTAAATACAAAAATAATAAAAAATTTATAAAAAAATTCTAAATCAATTCAACACAACCAAATCACAATTCTAAACCTATTACACAACAAATCACAATCCTACCCAATCACCCTAACAAAAATCTATCAAAAAACTTCTAAAATCATCAAATCTACTTAAGAACCTAACAAATAGGACATAAGAGAGTGGGATAAGGTCCTTACATGATTTGTAAGGGAATGGAGAGGATTCGCTGGAGATATCGTCGCCAGAGAAGGTGGAGAACGCCGGAAGGAGAGAGAGATCGCCGGAGAGGAAGAAGAGAGAAATGGGGAAGAAGATGTGTTCGAGTTTATAAAACCTAGGGTCCGACGGATATTTTCCGTCGGAATTTCCTCAGTATTTTCAATTTCAATTTTCGCGAAATATTTGGCGGCTTGTTTGCCCGGTTAAATGAAAATATTCCGAGGAAATTCCGACGGAAAAAGAATATCCGTCGGAATTTCCTCGGAATATTTTCATTAATTCGAGGAAAAAGAATATCATGTGCATGTATTTCTATAAATTTATATGGTTCCTCGGAATTTCCTCGGAATATTCCGAGGAAATTCCGAGGAACACATGTTTGGGGTTTCAAAACATCAATTTTTTTTGCCCTATATCATTTCTTATACAAATGCAATGCATACCATTGAGAAATCTTTGTATAGATGATCATAAACCATGAAATAACAAAATTTCAAAATGAATTGTAAGTATTCCCTTTACCGTTCATTAAAGTGTATAAGTGTTTCTCTTATGTTGTGGGGATTTCGTTCATACAATCGGAAAAGTGTTATATAAGTGTTTCACTTAAACAAATTTTGACTTCATAATCAGTCTAAGACACTTAATAGGGGTTATATAAGTGTTATTCAAACCGCAAAACTTTGTTTTCGGTTTAAAAACCCTACTTCCTCGGAAAAGCCTCGGAATATTCCGAGGAAATTCCGAGGAAAAACAAGTGTTCCTCGGAATTTCCTCGGAATATTCCGAGGCTTTTCCGAAGAAACAGAAACCCTAAAAGCAAAACCCTTAATCGTCGGAAAAGCCTCGGAATATTCCGAGGAAATTCCGAGGAACACTTGTTTTTCCTCGGAATTTCCTCGGAATATTCCGAGGCTTTTCCGAGGAAGTAGGGTTTTTAAACCGAAAACAACGTTTTGCGTTTTGAATAACACTTATATAACCCTTATTAAGTGTCTTAGACTGATTATGAAGTCAAAAATTTGTTTAAGTGAAACACTTATATAACACTTTTCCGATTGTATGAACGAAATCCCCACAACATAAGAGAAACACTTATACACTTTAATGAACGGTAAAGGGAATACTTACAATTCGTTTTGAAATTTTGTTATTTAATGGTTTATGATCATCTATACAAAGATTCCTCAATGGTATGCATTGCATTTGTATAAGAAATGATATAGGGCAAAAAAATTTGATGTTTTGAAACCCCAAACATGTGTTCCTCGGAATTTCCTCGGAATATTCCGAGGAAATTCCGAGGAACCATATAAATTTATAGAAATTCCGAAAAAATATGATTTTCTCGGTATTTCATCGGTATATTCCGAAGAAATATGATTTCCTCGGTATTTCCTCGGAATATTCCGAGGAAATATGATTTCCTCGGAATTTCCTCGGTATATTCCGAGGAAATTCCGAGGAACCCCAAATTTTGGGTTTCCTCGGAATTTCCTCGGAAATTCGTCGGAATATTCCGAGGATCTCATTTTCCGTCAGAATGTCCGTCAGAATTACGCTGTTTTCTTGTAGTGATACAACTGTTAAAATCATATAATAGTTGTGAAAACTACAGAAACATAACTAAAAGTAATAATTTTATGTAGGATTTATATTGCTAATCTGCAATTCTTATACTCGTTACTTTACCAAAAAAAAAAAATTTATACTCGTGAAACATCTCGCTATACATACCGCAATCATGTTATACGAAGCGATGAGAATACAAATTTTGGAAAGGAAGAAAAGAAAGAAAATTGTATTGGCTTATAGTCGATGTTTGAAGAAGAAATTTCTAATGATATTCACATATTTATCCCAAAAAAAAAGTTGTATTGGCTTATAAGATGTTTGATAAGAGGGGTACATTGATGGATGTCGATAAGAATGTGGGGTCACATCCACCAGCCGGGTTTTTGATTATTTAGGCATTTTCTTAATTTCATTTCTGCCTGCCTTTTTATAACTCTTGTAAAAAACTAGAAGGAATCGAAAAAAAAGAGGTTCTAGTGCGAAGACCTATGTTGATGGAAGGTTTGAAACGACGGATGCATGCATTTGGGAACCCTGTAAGTTTATATTATATACACAAACTGGTATTCCAAGCTATATGATATACTCAGTGATGAGTACATGTATAATTTCGGGAATATTATTAAAATGTTATTCCAACAGATTTAGTCTATAAATAAATTTATCAATGTTAATTAGTGTGATTTTATTTTAATACAAGTATTTTTTTTTGATCAAATAATACAAGTATTTTCTAAATGGTGAAATTTGGAATGAAAATCTAGATTGTATATATATATATGGCATGATTACATGCCTGATACATTGTTAAAGACATAGAGAGCTAATAATTAATAATGAATGAATTTTTACAACTGAGTTCCCAATAACGAGTATTCAATTCAAATTTTGTTTTGATTTCAGTTTAGATACTTTTCTTATTTTTGTTCAAGATATCCATTTTGATATGCTGGTTCACTGTTTCAATCATGTGATCATTTTTTTTTGTCGACTATCTCTTTTTTATTTCTGGAATACTTATATGTGATTTTTTTTTTCTTTCAAATAAGTTTCTAATGTATATATGACAAAAGATTAAACAGGGTCTGTCATTAACATCCAATTCAAGAATTAGGTGGAGAAGCTCTATATGACAAGAAACCTGATTCCATAAGAAAGGGGCTTTGTGCTGATTCAAAAGAAACGTTGAAATAATATAAGGGTTGTCCAAAATATAGAAGAAAGAAATATATCTTTTTAAATTTTAATTTATAGCATGTATCATTTTTGTGAAAAGCATACCCCTCTTTCTCATTGTCTTTTTTGAAATATTTTCCTTTTATAGATCTTGTGAAGATTTGTCCATAGAATATACACTATATATAATCTTCTTTATAAAAGCATTACTCTTTGTCACTAGTACTTTTTTTATAATTCAAAAACTTTCATATTATACATTATTTGATGATTAATGATAAAAAAGGATTTTGATTGATGTCTGAATTTTACCATTTTGTTGTCACCAGATTTATAGCGGCATTAAATAAACGACAAAGAGATGAATTAAGGAAATTGCAAAAAGAAATATCCTATGCTATATATATTTAAAACTTTATGTGGTTTTATAAGGAAACAAAATCTACTTTTATATTTCAAATAATCTCCGGGGATAGTACAGTTTTACTACAATTTCATATTCTAATCGCTATGCTATCACTATTTGTCGTGTTGCTACGACACTACATCTTAGCATGTTTATTGGTAAAACCCACTTAGGAGACCTTAGTGATTTTTTAAGTATTAAAGTGAAGTGAAGGGTTTTGGTTAAGAGACCTTTAATTTTAATGGTTTATTGGTAGTGTCTTAACTTGGAGTCCCATTCCCTTCTTGGCCTTAGCATGTATCTTTTATTTGTGCAGCTTGAATAAGAATCTTACCTTAATTATGCAGAAAGCGTTGAGGCGTGAAGGGGTTGAGGCGTCAAAGGCGATGTGAAGGGGTTGAGGCGTCAAAGGCGATGTGAAGCGTCCACCTTCCTGAATTCGCCTGGCTTCAAGTCTCTCTGGATCATCTTCTCCGGCGACATGGGGATCACGCTCAAACACGAGCTCATCGTCGGAAGCTACAAAACCATCGACGGGAGAGGCACGAGCGTCGAGATCACCGGCCACTGGTGCCTGACGGAGAGAAAGAGAAACAGACGCGAGAAATGAGACGGAACACGGTCTCCACCTCTCCTCTGCCCAATTTACGCGTGACACGTGCCCCTAAGCGACCGTGTCTTAATGCTCTTAATTAAGGGACGTGTTTTCTCTTTTTCCCTTTTGGTTTAATTATTTTAATCACATTTAATCTAAGAGATGCTGTTAAGATACATCAATAAACATGCTCTTATTAGCTCTACAGTATATCCATTTTGGTTAAGCAGCTTTCATTAAGAAAAGATGAATACACTGTGATCAAAATTAGGTTTAATTGTTCTTTTTTCCTTTTTTTGGTGTAAGACAACCCAGGAACATCACTTTGCCTAAAGTCAAACCTCTCGACTTCTCGAGAAAAATGCTGTAGACTAACAAATGGTCAATTATTTCGTTGTAGAGACCGCATAACATACAAAACCAGCATTGTGTCTCCAATCACTCCGTCTCGAAAATAGTTTAGAAATCATTTTTTTTGCGCCGTTAAAAATTCGAACAGAAATATTTACAAAACGTAGTAATACATGGTTATTGATAACTTATGCCAAACCAATGAATAATTAATAATCCAGAACATTATGACTACATGTAATAATCATGCTTGAATGATTTACCTTCACCCCATTTACGGGGTAATCTCTAATATTAATATCCGCAATGGTTATTCTGCAATCAGCATCACTGTAATTAATATTATATGGTATAGTTACCAGTTTACAATCACATATCAACAGTTGAGAAGTGTATTTTTATGCGTATGCCACATATCAATATTCTATAATATATGCATTTTAACACTATTCTAAGATCGATTGTATTATTTTTTGTCTTCACATAGTCATGCTTGTAATTTGTCACAATTTCGCTACTGAATGTAAAATTAACCTTTGTGTAGTCTGTGAGTGGATAGTTAAGAACTTAAGATATTTAAAGTTTTCACGTTTTAATTAAGATTCAAAAGTGAATTTATGATTTTTGTAGATTGTGAATGCAGTTTTGTTAAGGTTGTAATATGCTCCAGCCTCCGGTAGAGTCATTAATCATGATTTCTAAGTTATAGGTTGGATTATATGTTTAAGGATACGTATATTAGATTTATCCACGTACGATAAAGTATCATACAGAACTAGTGTAGTGTCGGTAACTCAGCCAACCTGCATTTAGCCATCTAAAAGAACTGGTAATGTTCCAAGTTCGAAAACTTGCGTTTTTGAAAATAACTAATTAACTTGATTTAGTTCCTGCAGTGAAGATTATGGATCTTATTAAGACGAAACTTCTATACTTAAAAAGAAATCAAAGTCCTAACATCCACCGCAAATTTCAGTCGCTTACCAAAGTAAAGCTGTTATAATTACTAGATTAAGAAGATTATCATTGCAATACACTTTAATGAAATGACGCTTTTCTAGATGTCGATACTAATTTTTATTCAGAAAAAGGTTAACATTAACAGATGTGTCAAAGAAGAAAGAGGAAAATAATAGTGGAGATGTCTTTTTCAGAAAGATTATGTAGTATTCTAGTGTGTAAATATGAGAAGTGAGAACTATATATATAATTGATTAAAGGTACCCTTTTACTAATTAATTGAGTATATAAATTTTAGATAGGAAGAGTTAAAAAGACGTCTTCTCTCTTATTGACTGGAAGGCAAAAAAAAACTACGGATATTTAATTCCTGAACAATTACATTTGCATTATTTGTTTCTTAAGACGAATTAATGAAATTCTTTAAATTTCTTTAATCCTAATTTTTTTGTTATCGGTTAATCTAGTTAATAATACGGTTGGTTGAAGATCCACCTGCTTGACATTGATGATTCAAAATAAGTTGGAGTTTTGAATTTGACAATAATGGACCACACCAGTTACTTTGGATATCGATCTAAAGTTTTATATTATGTGAAATTGTCATGTGCAGTAATGGTAATATCATTGGATAAGCGTTTTGTTTTCTTGCAAGAAAAAACTTGTGTGTGTGTTTTTTTAATTAAAGAAGACTAGTTTGAGTCTATGTTACTTGGAGGGGTTTTGGGTATCAAGGAAGGAAAATAATATGAAACGTACTATAGACCAATTCATTTTCTTGGTTTTAAGTGTATTTTTATACTTATCGAGTACACTAGCTAACTATTGTGGACTTGCTTTGCATCTGTTTGAAACAATTTCGATGACGTGAGAAATTTTGAGAGCTTAATCGATCCTAAGAAGTTCTAAGAAGTGCTAATAACTGTCCATTAGCATTTCACAAAATTACTGGTTCAATGTAGGAAAATTAAAGCAAGACAAAATGTATAGAGACCATTTTGTTCAATCCCGTGAAGTTCTTATACGTAAACGCCGGTCCGATAGCGATTATTAGTAAACAATATTTGATATTTTGGTACTCAGTTTTATTTTAGAGGCCTAAATTATATATTTTGTGTATATAAGATTCACACGTCGTACTCGCACTAATTTTATTTCCTATTTGAAATTTCATTTGCTTAACAACATTAACTTTTCTTAAAACAAGATCGAAACACTAAAAACAAACAAACAAACAAAAACAATGATCTAAAATCCCCTTTCTCTATTTTTTATTCTTCTACATTTTGCCCGCTTGAAACAACAAGATTGGACTCCTCACAAGATGCCCTCTTGAATCATCCCATTCCACTGAAGCCGACAAAATACCTCTCATGGCCTCTTCCATAACTCCATCAATCACAACCTTAAAGTGCTTCTCCTCTCCAGGCTTAACGAAACTCATAACCCTAGGCTCCACTACAACTCTCACTCCCTTCGGTGCCCAAACCCTAGCCACGTAGGTCGACGGTCCGTATCCCACACTCCTCACCGTCCTATAAAAAGTCTCCGACACATTCGTTCCCTTGGAACCCACTTGCTTATGCATCGACGGATAATTTAACCCGTCAGAACCTAGCCCTTGCTTGTGATCCACGCATCTGTATTCCTTCTTAGTCTCGTTGCTACCACCAAGTAAAAGTCCAATGCTTGTGCTGTTATATCCTTCTTTACATAGAAAACTTAAGTAAGAGGTCTCGGTAATGTCGTAGACTAGACCCGGGTGTATCGCTCTTCTCGGGTTTATTTGACCCGACCCGTAACTTAGCTCTGCTTCGATGTCTTTAGTTCTCATTGGAGTAGCTGTAATGGAGTGTAAACATTTAAATTTTCTACTACTTTTTGAATTTTTGTTTTTTTTTTTGTTTTAGGGTTTGGTTGATGATTTATTTACCTGTTGTCATTAGGGCAGATTTGATTGCGGCTGGAGACCAATCAGGATGGAATGATTTGACATAAGCTGCTGCAGCTGCTGCGTGAGGACAAGCCATTGATGTTCCTGACATTATGGAGAATAGTGTGTCTTCTGCATGAACCGTTACCGTTGCTAGCTTCGAGTATGCAGCGAGAATGTTTAGTCCTGGCGCTGATATGTCAGGCTGTCGGAAAAAAACAAGCTCAAACTAAATCTTTTGTACGTAGACAGACAGATAGATTTAGATAAAAAAAACCTTGAGAATGTTAGGGCTGATTCTTTGAGGTCCTCTTGCTGAAAAAGAAGCAATCGAAGGAGCTACCATTTTGGTTGTTCGAGTCTTCAAGATAACGGCCTGAGGATTTCTGTTAAAGGTGATGCGTGAGGAACAAGCAACACATAAGTAAGAAGAGAGACAAAGAGATAGAGATTTATTTACTTGGTGGAGTTGATGTAGTCAGAGATCTTAGTTCCCACTTCGTATAATACATAAGAACCAGGAATGAGAGTTGAAGTAGCCATATCAGTTGGTTCAAGAAGTTGAACGATCACGCCAGCTCCTTTTAAGGATTTAATAATATGGTCTTGACCTTCACTGCTTCCTCCTGCTTCTTCACGCCCTACTTCACAGTAAACTACCTTCCCCATCACTTTATCTTCCCCCATTGTCCCAGGTTCACAAGCACTGCATTAAATTCACACCCCTCTTACAAAAAAGAATCTGAAACAATTGAGAAAGATCTCTATTTCTGAGAATTACCTTGGTTCTCCATAGTCTCCTGCAGTTACGTTAGACGCAAGGAAACCGCTCGTTAAAGGATACATCTTCTTCTTCGGATTGAATCCGTTTACAGAAATCCCCTGCAAAAAAAAAGATCTTGAACTCTTAGTTTACGTGTCATACAAGCAAGAGAGATGGTTCTTGCAGTTCTTGAAATAAACATACTTACCGTTGCTGTGTCTCCATTGCCGAGTTTGACAACAGTTTCAAACTTACGGTCAACCGAGTTAGCCGCGACGGTCATCACCCACGGCGCTAGGTTTGAAACCGTATAGAGACCAGGACCATTGTTACCTGCGGAACAAGTTGTCAGAATCCCTCTTTTCATCGCGTGAAACGATCCAATAGCAATAGGGTCTTCGAAAAAGGGAAGCGAGGCTCCTCCGATGGAGATCGATATCATATCGACTCCATCAGAGATCGCCTCGTCGAAGGCCGCCAACATGTCCATGTCCGAACATCCTTCCTCCCAGCAAACCTAAACAGAGTTTTAAACTGTGTCAGAGATTGCTTGTGTACCAAGAAAACATAGTAAGCAAAAAAAAAAAAAAACCTTATAAGTGGCTATACGAGCAGAGGGAACACCGCCTCGTGCTGTTCCGTTTGCAATACCGAATAGGTTAGCGTTAGAGACGGCAACACCAGCGATTGTGGAAGTTATGTGTGTTCCATGACCATCGTAATCTGCAGCCGTATCGTTATAATTCGGTCGTTTCAGGTGATAGTACCTTGCCCCTATCACTTTGCTGTTTTGTATTAACATTAATCCAAAACAAAAATTAAGTAAAATAACATTAAAACTAGTAAGAAAACAAAGGAAACAGAGCATTTTGTACTTATTGCAACGAGTCAAGTTGTTTCCAGTTACACATTTTCCTTTCCATTTAGCTGGTGGAGGACCAAAGCCTTTGTCATCAAAGCTTGGTGAATCAATATAGATTCCTATGACAAAAAAAAAGGTGTTATAAATCATGTTTTAACTATATTTTGCAGATTATAAATTTAAGTTTATTGGTGTTCCAAAAAAAAATCTAAGTTTATTTACCTGTATCAAGAACTCCCACAATGATGTTACTTTCGATCGCTTCACTTCTTCTGTATTTAGACTCAACAAATCCAAGAAAATCCCATGATCTTGTCGTGTGAAGCTGCCTTTGAGTGTTCTTAAACACCGATATAACTCCTTCTTCACCTGCACAGAAACAAATCAAAAAGTAATCAGCTAACCACATGGAGGTAAGCTTGAAATTTTTCAATAACATTTTGTGTTACGTACGTGATAGCATCTCTACTTCATTAGGAAGAAGTCTTGCCACAAATCCATCAATGTTCTTCCCATAACTATACATTCTAACTTCTCTTGCTTTGCTCTCACTGCAACAACCCAACAAAACTATAAAAAAATTTTGATAAATCAATAGAGAATAAATGAGTAAAAAAAACTGTGACTCTCACTCTCCGATCACTTTTGATAGAAGATTATGATGGTTTTCGGAGGCTTCAACATTATACTTCTCAGCTGCATCTCCCATGTACACAATGTAAGGCTATAAAGAAAGAGAGAAACAGAACGAGAATGATTGAGTTATTCAGCCATCTGCCAAACATAAAAAATCACTCTTCACATTTAAATAATTACCTCTCTCTTGTCGAATTCATCTTGCGTTTCTGCTTTAAACCCGGTGTTAACAAGATAAAAACAGAGAATAAACAACCATAAACTCATATTCTGAATCATTTTAATGATATCTGAGATAAGTAAAACTGAGATGTGTTTTGGTTTGAGAAGAAAATCTACACTCTAATGTTCATAAAACAAAGATGACACTACTTAATAGCCCACTTATCCTTTTTAAACTGTCTTTGTTGGCTAAGTCTTAGTATAAGACTGAGTTTTTTGGCTTGTTATTAGGATCTTGTTCAACCCTAATTTCCGGTTTATTAGTTTCTTACTTTATTTCTTTTCCCCCTTACATATAGGATGCTAAATAATAATAAAAATGAACAAGTTTAGGGGGGTTTTATTAGTCACACAACCTTTTAACATTGAACACAGACACACAAATGAATGAAGAAAGACTATCAAAACATAGAAAGAACAAACATTGAGCTTTAAAAGAGGAACCCTAAAAATATGTGTTTCTTGCTCCTCACGCTTTAATAAAAGACGCGGTAAGACTTTCACGTAAAACAGAGTAAACCGATCTCCATCCTTCTTCTGTAGGGTGACTTCCATCCCAAAAGAAAGCAGCTTTAGGGTTATCACATATCACATACTTCTTCTCTCCCTTCTCATCCACACTTCCACAGAAATACTCACTGCTCACGCCTACGCAGCACGGCTTCAACGGGCTCTGAAACGTTGTACTCCCTACATTTCCCATGAAACAGATCAATCAGCCTAAGAAATTAAAAAAAAAAAAAAAAAAAATTCTTCAAGTATCAAAAATATTTTTGTTACCTGGGTTAGCTCCTTTGTTCTTGAAGACGGTCAAGAAAGCGTTGTAGAGATCAATGGTGATGAAAGTGGACTGCTTGGTTTCGTTATTGAGCTTTGCCACGGCTTGTTGCAATAAGCTGTTGTGAAGTTTCACTAAAGCGTTTTGTGACTCGTTGCAACGCTGGAACGAGGAGGCAACGGTGATTCCTGGGAGGCAACCGAGAGGCTGAAGCAACGGTACTGCTATTTTCTTCACTCCCAAGGCATGGATCCGCCTCAAGTTCACTTCTGTCTGGTCCACCACTTGTTTTATGAATGCCGGAAACTCCTGTGAAATGCAATGAAGGTAAGAAATGAATAAACTCAGTTATCATTACACATTAATTACGCTGGAACAAATATCATATCAGATTGATATTTAGAGGCCATAAATTTTTATATTAATCTTAATTAAAAATCGATAATTTAGAGAGTATGCTAACTATATATAAGAGCTGTTTTTTTCAGTTGTGTCGGCACTGACAAAGATTAATAATTATAAGAAAAATAGAAATGAGTTGTGTTTTTCTTACAGAGTTAGGGCGGTTTCGGGCGATGAAAGTGGAGTAGTCGTTGCCGGCGACGCTGACTAGAGCAACGGAGGAAGTAAAGTCGGAGGAGGAGTAGATGTCTCCGGGGGTGAGAATGTTCTGGAAGAAATCAATCTGAGTGGTCATGTTGGGCAATGGAACTTGAGTGTTGAAGACTCCTGTCCCTCCGTACGCAAAATTCATTCCGTATTGTAACCGTTTCTTTCCCGCGTAATCTTTCCAGAAGTATGGGATTGGTGATTTTATCCCAACGAATTTTGCTAAAAAATTCAAATAAAAATAAAAATTATTCAGTGAATTTTAGAAAGAATTAGTGCTTGAATATCTCGAGTATGAACTGAAAAAAATCATGATAATATGCATGCTTCAAAAAGTTTAATTTATAACTTATGTTAATGATGACTATGTTGACATCTTCTCTTCAGTTTATATTTCATTGCAATTCCCAAACTCGAAATTTGCAATTTTAGACACTTCAAAACTTGTTTTTAACATAAACCATATTTTTAGTATATAAACATTTTTATATCACCTAGGAGGAATCATAGGGAATTCATCAGTCCTAAGAAATCTATATAGAAAGACTATTGATACAGACTTTTTAATTTTTAGACTGTGACAGCGCATATTTTGGTGTTTAGCTTTATAGTCTTTTTAATATAATAATCATAAAGGGTAAAAGGAAAGGAAGCATGACGTGTATCTTGCTTTGTTGATGCTAAGCACTAGTACTAGTAGCTACGATGTGATTATTAAACAGAAATATTCCATAGAAAATGTTAACCTTAAGAAAAAGATATATAAAGCAAAGATAACAGATAAGCACCGTATACTATGAGTGGAAAAGAAATAACTAAAGTGATAAATTATCAAGAAATAACTAAAGTGATAAATTATTTTTGATATATATTATGTGCTAGCTCCATATACCATACATGCTAATGTGACCATTGTAGCTCATTAAGACTAGGCAGCCACACACACAAAATTTGTAAGGCAAAGAATAAACAAATTGCATAAAATATTTTATCAGTTTTGTTGATAAAAAAGTATTTTATCAGTTTTGGAGGTCATAAATACAAATTTTATCCTTTTATATGTTGTCACCATTCGCAAAGTATTTTCTGGCTATATATGAGTCCTATATGATATATTGAAGTTTCACTCGTCAGGAACAGAACATTGGTCACATACACTAACAGGCATGCAGTACAGTACAATTTTGACGCAACACTGACACTCGCCAATAAATAATTGTCTAATTTCAGTTACCAACCCATCTATAATATTTGGAGAAGAAATTATAAATTAAAATTCCGTTAGATGTATCATCACTAACACAAGAAAAAGAAGTTGATATGATGTATAATTTACTTTTTTTTTTTTTTTTTTTTTGGTAAAATATGTATAATTTACTTTATCAACACAGAACACATATGTAGTAGGAATATATGATTCTGAATATGAAAAATCCCAAAATAAAATAGTACAATAACCAAATATGTTTCTTATATATATATTTTTGTTAGCAGGAAAATGTTCATAGGTTATAACAAGGGAGCCGTTCAAATAAAAAAAAAAGGTTATAGCAAGGGAAATGAAAATATATTTTTTCAGATTATTGAGCCTAATTTCCCTTAAATAAAATAGTTATAAAGATAAATAAAAGAAAAGAAAGTGAAAATCACTTTTTTTT
This sequence comes from Brassica rapa, assembly GCF_000309985.2. Classification (NCBI taxonomy): domain Eukaryota; kingdom Viridiplantae; phylum Streptophyta; class Magnoliopsida; order Brassicales; family Brassicaceae; genus Brassica; species Brassica rapa. The sequence goes on along the minus strand of NC_024796.2, from coordinate 525,652 downwards.
GTTAAAGTGTAAATATCATTTCAGAAAATGAACGTTTAGGTTTTACAAGATGTGATTAACAAAATATAAAACCTATAGACTTGGATCCATGGCAAAAAAAGGTAAAAAACATGGAAACAAAAACAATCGATAACAAAGTGAAAATCACTTTAAAAAAGCAAAGTACAAGAAGAAGATGGCAAAAAGCTAAGTGAGTGGCGCACTGGATTTGACACTAGACCATTCTTCCATCATTGTCTTTTGGACCTTATTTAATACGCGTCATCATTTAAACACACAGATATTTACACATTATAATTACTCCTCTGGTGTTCAGTGTTTTCGTTAGTTTAAAATGGGGGTAAAACATTGATTAGGTAAAGTACCTAACATTAATCAATCACGTAACCAATTTCCACATAATCTGATACAGAATCGGGTATTAGTTGTACCATATTGGATATTAACTTTAAAAACTAAAGCCAGTTACGTGATTCAGGAGACTTGGTTTGGTCAGTAAAATCGATTAGGAATTTAATTTAGAAAAAAAATAGATAATACAAACAAAATATTGCTAGTTTATTGTCTAAGATTGCAAAGAGACGAGTTACCTAGAAAATCGGTGGAGACGCGGCCATCGGAAAAACGCCCGGCGGGTTTACCGGGGAAAGTGATACCGTAAGGGAATTTCCAAGAACTAGAGAGAGACTTCTTAATGTTCCCTGTATCAGCATACGAATCTCCGAACACAAATAGCTTCGTTGGTCTGAATCCGTACATGCGTTGATTTTTATCTGAGCCCTCAACTCCATTTATTTCTCCTGCATAGTAAAAAAACAAATCAAAATTAAAATTGGGCGCATATGGGTTTCAAATAATTTGTTATGTTGAGAGCTATCAGATGAATGAAAATTACCAAGGAGGAGAAATACAGAGAGGCAGAAGAAAACTTTGATCAAAGAATCCATTTTCAAGATTCTCAGAGCAAAGGGTTCTCTTTTAGTGACAAGAGAAAGGAAAGGAGAGGAGAGAGAGAAGATGGGGTTTAAAAGGAGACAAGTTTGAGGATTGAAATTGGATTGTGTTCTAACTAATGTCTTTGTGCCTTATATATAGGTAAAGGCAGCCTTCAAGTCAATCTGGTCAACTTTTGTATCTTTGTTCTTTGTGTTTATTCGTTTTTTTGTTTCGCACCATTTGAGTTTCTTTTGTACAGTATTTGTTAATGTCTAATTGTGATTACTATGCGATTGGTATTAGAGATATTATGGCTTTTTCTTGAAAATACTAATCAGTCATCTAACTATTTCAACATGATCTAATACTTAGTTACAAAAGCATAATCCTAATAATCGGGTACATTATACCATACTTATCAAATATTAACTTCTAATTCTAAAACCAAGTCATTTACGTAATTCCAGGCGGAGACTTTACTTGGTTGGTCAAGATAGATGATTAGGAATTTCATTTGCCAAAATTGACAAGCGTTATTATTATTATTCTTTAATTACACTGTTTTCTGAAAGTGAGGGGATGTTAGTAGGGTATAAGAACATTTTAAAATATATCTTTTTCTCTAATCTCAACGATATTATTTTAACAGTATCGAGGTTTTAGAGGGATAGAGGCATAGAGTTGTATATTTAATATAAGTGTTGATTTTGTATTTTCCATTTCTCTTGGTCGTCGACGTTCATATTTGAAGTCTTTGCTTATCCCATTTACTTTACCAAAATATTAATGTGTGTATTTCTTTGAACTTTATTATTAATGTATTTATTTGAGGAAATAATCCTTATTTACAATTCTCGTAATCTATTTTCTCATCACGCGGTACAATTCGAATTCGTAGGTGGCCCGGAATTATTATTAATCAACTTTTTTTACGTTCACACGGCCTAAAACGTGGCTGCGTACAGAAACAACGACTTTTCAATTCACGCAATGGCATATTGACACATCCCCTTTGATTATTTAACTAGTTACATTTGCCCTTTATATTATTCTCCCAAACGAACGTGATTATTAAATTCTTGTATGCTTTGTACCAGTGGGTTTTATTTTTACAGGTTGTATAGTTTAATAAAAATAATCACAACTACATTAGATGTAGTACTTACCAAATATTTTTGAAAGTTACTTAATACAACCAAGTAAAACACTATTATTAAGAAATAACAAAAGTGCATCTTTGATAAACTAATTAGAGGTTTATGCCTTGGTCTTGGTTTTAGCAAATTCATTTCGGTTCTCTGATCCCAACGTGTGGTTTTAGAGTTTAAGCAAAGACGCTGATAGTGCTTTGCCTAAAACTGAGTAAATAAATTTCCAGCCTTGTTGAGTAGGGTGAAGTCCATCCCAGAAGAAAGCAGACTCAGGATCATCACATAATGTATACTTATTCGCACCCTTCTCATCCACATTGCCACAACTGCCTTCGCAACATGGTTTCAACGGGGTTTCAAACCTCTCACTCCCTGGACTCTCTCCTTTGTTCTTTAAAATGGCCATGAAGGCGTTATAGAAATCAATGATGGCAAAAGTGGATTGCCTGGTCTCGTTGTTGAGCTTGGCCACTACTTGCTCCAACAAGCTGTTATGGTAATTTACCAACGCGTTAAAAGTGTCGTTGCAACCCTGGGGTGAGGTGTAGAGGGGGAGACATCCGAGTGGCGGCAGCGATGGTATTGCTATCTTTTCCAGTCCCAATGCGTGGAGTCGCCTCAAATTTAGCTCGGTTTGATCCACCACTTGCTTGATGAATATTGGGAGGGCCTGCATGTTGTAATAAGAAGTGGAAAAATAGGAACTCAACCCACCAAATTGGTTGTACTTAAAAGTCTTGTTTTGTTTAGGTTGTTGTTTCTTTAAATTTATATATGTAAAAGTTCTATGATAATTCATACTGCAGTCTGCAACCCTCACTAAGCAATTATTGTTCAGTTATAAAAATTATCTGTCAGCACAACTATATATATAGCAAAATCTGAAATTTAAAAAGCCATAAATATTTGAAGTTAATTATAATTTTTTTTTGATAATTTGAGATCATGCGACTTATGTATAGTAAGTCTTTAAAATTTGTGAATTAAAACAGATGTGTCCAACGAGAGGTAATTAAACCGCCCATTTGAATCCAGGTAAAACGAGATTTCAACGATCTATCTGATATTTTGATTATGTTATAAATAATCTTTTTCTCTTTTGTGTAGAGAGGAGTGGTTTCTTACAGCGATGGAGCGGTTTAGGGCGAGGTAATTGGAGTAGTCGTTGCCAGCAACGCTGACGAGAGCGAGGGAAGAAGAAAGGTCAGACTGCTGAGAGTAGATATCGCCGAGGAGCTGCTCGAATAGATTGATCTGAATGGTCATGTTGGGACTCGTACTCTTAGTGTTGAACACTCCAGTTCCTCCGTACGCAAAATTCATTCCGTACCGTAGCTGTTCTTTTCCCACATAATATTTCCAGAGGTAAGCAAATGGTGTTTTAATCCCCAACAATCTGGCTGCACTCATCCACCAACATAGTTTGTATGTTTATTTACAGGTGTTTCAATACAATAATTAAATATTTATGAGCAGACTAGTTAACATATTAATGAATTAAGAAAAGTGATTTCAAACCGATTAGTAAATAAAAATTATGGCATGTATGTATATATTCTAAACAATTACGTATGTTTTTTCAAAGTTCATATGATATATATACCTAAAATTTAGATGCTTATTGACGTAATATATCTCTTTGAAATATGATGACTATACTTGTATTATTTTATATCGAAACTTTGCTTGGCTATTGACATAATAATCGGCTAGTTTAGGTCAGTCTGAATACGTTTCAAATTATTGGTTATCAAAAAAAAAAGAATACGTTTTAAATTATATTATAGATAAACCAAAATTGTTGTGGTCCTATTAATTTGCATAGTTTTCACTTTTCATGTTGCACTATCAAAATTATACGAGCCAGGCGCCACAAACCACTAAACTACATCCCAGTCATCAAAATTTCTAACACTGCACCAATAATATATATTTAATCAGTTCCTAGTAAAGTAATACGAAGTCAAACTATAACGCACGTACTTTGACAATTCACATGTGTGTTCCCTTTCACATTGTCACCGTAAGAGGAATGTAACAGAAAAAAAAACACATGTGAAATTATGAAGCTAACGTTTTAGCGTTAGGGTCGAAAATGCAAAAGCCTACAGGTTTGATAGTTGTTACCCTGTTGACAAAAGAAAGTAAAAAGAAGAAAGAAAAAGATAGGTGGTACCTAAAAAATCGGTGGAGACTCGGCCGTCAGAGAAACGGCCAGAGGGTTTACCGGGGAAAGTAGTGCCGTAAGGGACTCTCCATGATACAGCGTGAGCTTTCTTTATGTTTCCGGTACCAGCGTAAGAATCACCGAACACAAACAACTTCTTTGGACCGGACAAGTGATGATGATGATGGTTTGATGAAGAACTCTCGACTCCATTGATTTCTCCTGCCAAATAGATCCATAAACAACAAATCGTAACATCTAAAATCAGTCAATAATTATAAAATTTTGAGATTCCTTTGTACTAAGTATTATAAGATGTTGTAAATTACCAAAGATGTGAGAAGAGATCAGTAATATTGAGAAGAATAGTTTTATCAAGGAATCCATTTCAAGAATTTTTTTAACCCTTTTAAATTTTTCTTTTGGGAAGTACAAACGAAATGGAGAGAAAGAGAGAGTTCATGTGGAAGAGATGGGCTAAAGGAGTGAAACTTGGAGAACTAAAATTGATGTGTGTTATACCTTCTTATTAATAAACCCGGAGTATGGGAAACAATTAGTTTTACAATGTTTATATATAAGTAACTAACATTTAAAATTGAATTTATTTCAATAAAATCCTAATGTATACTCCTAAAATAATACATATCAAAATATCTATAGGTAGTTCCATGCCCTGTAGGCCTGTACCCTCTATTAACACAACGACCACTAAACTTGAAGAACAAGACAATAGATTCCACAAAATATCTATAATCGGACAAATAAATCCTCCATCGTCGTTGTATGGCGCTTGTACAGCAAACAAATAAAAGAAGTTTTGATTTTATGCATATATAATACTTGTAATAAGGCATTGTCCCGTATGGAGTATTTGTCAATTTCAACAAATAACAGTAAACACATGTCTACCAAACAAGAAAATACCAACGAAATGTGTTTGTTTTGTTGGTCTTGTCAAATATCAATAGGTCATGGCTTAATCACTGCCAAACAATATAAGAAATCTATTATCTACAGGTAGTTATTTTAGAATAAAAAAGTTGTCACGTAAAACCCGTGGGTCGGTGGTGAGTACTGAACTCCTTTCTCTCCGTTACCAATATCGAATACAGTACATTGACATTTGACACTAATAACAAACATCACGAACTCGAAAACCTTTGACTAAGTCTAAATCGTCACACAAAACAAAGTTTAGCGCAATAATGCATTATGCATAAGTCTACTTTTTCAAAAAAAAAAATAATGCATAAGTCTACTATCTGAGCCTACTTCATGCGTCGGCAACTAACGGCGCCATCTGATGTTGATGGGAAAATTTTCCAAAGAACTCATTTCCACCGGGCTACATACATATATACAAGGTACAAGTTGACAACACATAACCATGTCCATAAGCATCCATGCGAAAACACATACACGTGAACCGTTTAGCAAAAAGAAAACATGAATAAATTGTGAGTGAATTAAATATTTGACCAATGTGATAAATTTGATCAAAAAATAGTTTTCCTTTTTTTTGTGCAACAAAATAAAAAATAGTTTTCCTTAAAATTTTAATATTCCTTATATTTTTTGGTCAGTTATTATTGTTTTTAACCAAAAAGAGGATGCAAGAGAACATCAATGTTTAACAAAAAGGCCAATCCTACAATAGATGCTGGTAGAGGCCACGACACTTTAACCAATCTAGTTGAATGAGAAAAGCCTACAGAGCCCATTTATAGAAAAGTAGAAAGGCCCACAAAGCTCTCATGGAATGCAATTTTCAACTTTTAGCAACTTTAATTTCTGAAGGATACTAATGAGGAAAAAGTTGTTTCAAATTTAGTGAAGCCTTAAATGAAAACAAATTTGTTAATATAATATCTGTATAAATAAAATTTTTGGATTAAATAGAGAGAAAACGTATTAATTTTAGCACCATAGTTGGAAAAGAATCTCTATCCACCTCTGACCTCTTAACTGTAAGAACACATGCAAGTCTTATAGGATGGAATTAGAAAGCATATTAATTAAAATCTGGACCTACTACTAACTAAAAAAGATTAAATAGGATTTCTAATTCGGCAAAAGCATCAAATGAGAAAAAATACATTAACATACATGAAAATGTATACAAGACAGTAGTCTCCATCTTCGCTTTTTCCGTCTTTGATTTGATGCTCTTCTTGAGAGAGGTGTGATAATAAAAACAGAGTACAACAAATATAATCAGTACAAATTGTTGGCGGAAAATGACGTCATCGCTGCTTTTATTGATGCTCGTAACGGCGGTGTTTGTATTGACAACTATGCTTAATGATCTTCCGACTTGTCCCCTCCGCCACAGGTTTGTACGGACTGTAATCACTCCTTTTAGGTAGTTCATACATTTAAGCCTATATGAATTCACCACATATATACTTGAGACACATTAAATTTATTACTATGAAGGTATGGAACAGAGCTAAAGATGAGCAACGATGATTGTAACGAATCTTCTTCTTGTCCAAGCCAGTTCAAGAGTTTGTATATAGGAAATCTTGATCCACGAGTCTATGAGGGAATATTGATTCAGATGTTATCGGGTTTCGGAAAGATTACAAGATCGATTCTAGCAAAGGATTACAGAGGAGAGTCGCGAGGATTTGCTTTCGTTGAGTTTGAAAGCACGCATAGCGCTGAACAAGCTGTTGAACATATGAACGGAAGGTTAATAGGTAACCATTCAAGGCTAAATTTGATTATTATTACGTCTTACGGTTTTAATGTAGTATATTTTTGTAATTATTTGACGAATAGGTCAGAAGATTATATACGTCGAGAGGACACCAAAGGTCGACGAAGGTCAAGACAAGACATATAATAATCTTACATAGGTTATTTGCATAATTTATATGTTATATAGGATAGGTTGATTTGTTCTTATAATTACAAAAATGCATTAGCATAAAGGAAAAATTTCCAGTAAAAACCCTTGAAAATAATAAACTTAGTATGTTATATATCATTGTAATTTTCAATCAGGAAAAAAATTAGTATAAATCAGTTGAGAAAGCGTCGTATATTTTTTTTCCAAGAATTTGGCAAGAGCTCACATCAAGAAATGGTACACTACCTTGGCTCGGCATTGTCTTCTGGTTGGCTCAGCTTTGTATTATCTGGAGAGAAATGTACAGAATCATATATATATATAAAGCTCGACCGAGAAGTACTCATCAGCTCCTGTTCTGGTCACTCTCACTTCTTGTTGTCTGGTCTGATCTAAAAGCTGGGGGGTTCGGTCACATGCTTCAGCTCATGGTGATCAGTTGGTTTAGTAAGTGATCAAATCTAAACACAGATGTAATCAAACAGAAGAAAAGGAAAATGAAGGATTATTATATTATTTATTTTTATAATTAACTGCTAACTTAAAACGAAATACAAAAATCAAAAAAAGATATCATTATTCTAATTTGCCCTAGTAACTCCTATGTTTATGCTATTTTGTCCCTCTTCATAAATTATTTATTATTTATTTTCTTTTAATTACAGAAATATGGCTAAGTACTAAAATAGCCTTAATGAATTATCTAAACTACAACTCAACCTAACTTAAACCCTCTAAACTAGTCCAAAGGTTTCCTTCTCCCCTTCCTCCACACACACGTGTTTCTCCCTCTATTTCTTCAACCCATTAATGAATATCAATGGTAGCCTGCGATTTTGAATAAGCCTGGTGAGCTCAATGTCATTTAATGTTCTGTTTCGCGATTCTAAACCATATCAATGGTGAGAATAAAGAAAAAGTTATGTTTGTTTCCGCCAATTTTAAGTTCAAATTGATGAATATGGATAAATTTATATTTTTGATGTGTAAACAACAACTATAACCCATAAATATGGAGATTCTTCAAAGAAATTCCATGGCGGCCGTGAAAAATAATTTGCTGAATCAGGAAAACCCTAATAGGAAGATGAAATAATTACGAAACTGCCATTCCACTCATTAAAAAAATAAATAAAAAAGAACAAATCCGGAGCCGTAAAGTTAAGAAACCAGGAGCATACAACCAGACCGCAAGTTACTATTACGTATCATCACATCAACTAAATTTTGAATATAAATGTCTTTTTAAAAATAAAATAAATCCTAACCAAATAAATTAACGAAGCTGAGTATTGATCTCGGGACTGTCTAGTTAACAATCAAGCAATATAACACCAAACTACGAGTTATCATTGTGTATATTTTTTTCATAAGTTCATTTTGTATATAATTTTGTATTATAAAATAAAATCTTATGTTATTCCCAGTAAAATAAAATTGTTTTCGTTGGTCGTATGATACGGGTCGGTTTTTTCGGGTATCTGGTTTTCCGGTTTAGAAATTAGCGATGTTCGGCATTATAAAATTTTAGATCGGGTTCGATTCGGGTTCGGTCCTGATGGGTTCAATTTTGATGTAAAGAAACCTGAAAATAACCGAATAACAAATATATCTGAAATAAGTTCGGATAATAGTATTTAAAGTAACCATATTACCCGATTTGGTTCGGGTATTTTGTATTCAAAGTACCCAAATGTACTAAAAATAATCAAAAGTACTCATTAGATACGGTCTTGTTTGAATATTTCTACCAAACTATCATATTTTATCGGTTTCGGATAGGTTCTTCGGTTCTGGATATTTTACCCAGCCCTAGTCGTATCAAATCAGATCAGGGATCTCTTTCTAAAAATTATAGACCCAACTCAAACGTACGTGTAATGACTAGAAAATTTTGGAACAAAGCAAAAATTGTTTTTGTTGGTCGTAGCTCGGAAATCTATTTCTTCAAAAATTTGTATATAACATATATTTACAAAATTATTAAATCATACATTTAAAACATGCATACCATCAAATAATATTATATTTACAACTTAGTGAAGTAAGAATAAAAATAAAACACTAAGTGCAAGAAATTTTTTGAACTACTAGTTTTGCTAGGTATTACTAAGCTAAATAAAAAAAATTCAAACATGTCTAAAACGTGTATAACATATTTATCACATGTTATTAAAATATAATTAAAAACGTACTCATTTAAAATGTCTTTATGCCATATATTTAAAAAGCACTAGTATTATATTTACACTCAGTAGTACTCAAGGTAGTAGTAATATTATCTTGTTCATAGTAATACTTTTGTCAATTTCAACATTTATAAGTAATACCACGTGAAAAATAAAATATTGCTAGTAGAACCAATGCATTTAGATAGTTTTAGATTGTATATAACATTTTTGTAGAAACAAAATTTGGAAAATATGTAATTTGTGTGATTTACCTTATTATAACATCACTATGGAGACATTAGATATGGAAGTATAAGGAAGTTTTTTGTGGAAGTGATAATTTTTCTAACGACTTAAGAAATATTAAAGATTTCATGACTAATTTGATACCTTAACACATATGAGGACATATAATTCAAAATATGTAAGTTATATCAGCTGAAAATATATAATAACCCAAAAATATAAAGTTATTAGAAATACGTATAATACATAGTAGTCCAAGGTAATACAAAGTAGTTCTAGTAGTGCTAGTAGTCCACGCACACATTTATATAAATAAAAATATAATATCAAATCTTCAAATTTATATAAAATAATATATATCTTTCTGCTTCAAGAAGAATGTAATTTTGATATTTTTCACAAAGATTAAAAATGTTTTGAATGCATTCTTGCTCTTAATAAATATATCTATTTAATCAAAAGATTTTAAGATGGATAAACTATTTATAAAATCAAAGTATTTTGTAAATAATATTAAAATTAAAATAGCTATAACTGAATTGGAATCTTAAATCATACTCCTTACATAACAAGAAAAAATGTCAAACTTACTTTTTATAAAACAGAGAATATTATTTATTATTTATATAGGTTGTTAATTTAGTTACAAATATAAACAGTAAAAATATGAAATATATTATTTTTCAATTTGAAGGCTATATAAAATATATAAAAGCTTAAATTAAAGAAATTTGGAATTAATTTTTGATTAAAATATTATTGAAATATATTTTTTATTAAATTATAGTTTTGAAACATTTTTAAGTAAAAAAAAATTATATATTTTTTTATTAAATTTAATTTTAAAATTAGTTGTTTATAAAAATATTTTTTAATATTTTTCTAAAATTTTTGTATTTTTGAAATATTATTAAATATTTTTTTTTTTTAAATTAATATTTGATTTAAATATGAAATATCTTATTTTAAATTTGATTGCTTTTATACAAGAGAAATAAAATTTTAGTTAAAGAAAATTAATTTATATAAATATTACCAAATTTATTTTTGAAAAATAATTGTGAATTAAAATATTATTTTAATAATTTATTTTGTTATTTTATTGTTTATGAAAATATTATTTGAAGATAAACAAAAAGTTTTTAGCTATATAATCATTTAACAATTTAGAAAAAATATCTTTAAAAAAAGATCTGGAAAATAAAATCTGGGACCCAGCTAAAAAAGATTAAAAGAAACTAGAAAAAAATCTGGTCGGTAGAGAAAGTTATATGGAACCCACTCGGAAAAAAAATTAAGGAAAAAAGATAGAATAATGGTGGGTCCCGTGATGTTTGAAAAGAAGAACAAAAATAATAAAGAAAGAAAGGGTAAGAAAGGAAAGGGGGAAAGGTGCAAAAAAGGTGGGGTAGTTAGAAAAAATGTGGGGTAGTAAGAATATAAATTTTCTAACTAGGGCAGATAAGAATACTTTCCATTATCTTTGGCAAAAAAGACAAAAATATATTTGCCTAGCTTAAAGTTATCAAGTCCTCTATATATATGAAAACAAAATCTAAAAGATTCATTAGTTAGATTCGAATTTATCTAGAGATTTGGAATTAATTTCCGGTCTTTAGCTGTCTATATAAAGAGAAGGCGATACTAATTGAGCATATTACGAATCAAAACTAATATATATTTCTATAAGATCTCATAACCATGGGTATAGTAATAACAATAATGATGATGAATCTCCATAACGATATGATCAGGAACCAACAAAGACAAAATGATGAGGCATGAGGGACCAACAGCAAAGACAAAATGTCAACGGCTTCGTTGTTGAGTCGTGGCAGGTGAGTTTAGCAAAGTGGATTTTTGAGACATACCCAGAAACTGCACTCAATGTTCAATCTCAGAACCCAAAGCTCAGGACATATTATATGAACGTTCTCTTCGGTATCATCCGGAAACTTTACCACAAGAGATCGCTCTCAGATGCTGAGTTAAAGCAAAATTTCTAATTGGTTGTCTTATCTGACGCAAGCCGGTTCTAAGGTGGAATGGTTGTCGTCAAAGCTAGATTCGGAGAAGAAGGAACGTGATGCTTGTGAAGCTCGGATTGTGGAACTCAAACTAAAGGTCAAGAAACTTGAGGGTGCGATGTCTGGTTTCAAAGCTGAGTTAGGCAAAATTTCTAATGGTTTGTCTTATCTGACACAAGCTGGTTTTAAGGTGGAATGGTTGTGGTCAAAGCTAGATACGGCTTACTTAGGGAGGAAGAAACGTAACGCTTGTGAAGCTCGGATTGTGGAACTCAAACAAGAGCTCGAGAAACTTGAGCGTACGATGTCTGGTGTCAAAGTTAAGTTGAGAAACGAGAAGGCCAAGTTGAATCCTAGTTCGTTTAGGAATTTTCTGAGGATTTTCTTCTGCTAGAGACATAAAAAATCCCAAGGCTGCTTTGTTTTTTTATTGACTAATGCTAAAGTGCTAAGAGCTTTGATAGCTTACACACACGGATTTATTTATTGACTTTTGCTGTTTCTTATACCATGTGTAATTTATAAGACTTAAATATACCGACTGCTTCTTTAAATTAACTGAAGTAGTGAACACAACTTCTTAGTAGTATTTTTGTTTTTCTTCTTCAACAGTTAGTTTGAGTTTTCTTACCTCTTGTGATGGACTAAGAGTCTAAGATACTATATTCGGTTTTAGGCCTAAAATTAATCAAAATCCACTTCTTCTTTTTGAATGATTCATTAGGTTTACTCGGTACGAGAGCTACCCGCCTAACACGGTTTAATAGGCGCTCTCTTTGGCTTTTTCTTCATATATTCTCCTATTATGTCTTTAAATTAAATTTACCGGATTTGAATAGAAGATGAGATGGACTATTACTCGGCTAAGAATGGGATATATTTATGCTAGAGATAAACAGACTGCTAAAATATTCACTAATTAGATTCGAATTTATCTAGAGATGTGGAAGTAATTTCAGGTCTTTCGCTGCCTACATAAAGAGAGGAGATACTATAATTGAGCATATTACGAAAGCAAAAATCTAATAAGTTTATCATAAGCTTTCACCATGGTTGCTGCAGCAATAGCGATGATGAGCCACCAGAATGGTATAATGAGGAACCAACAATTGCGTAGACAAATTGAGTTATCGCAGCTAGAGACCGCTTACTTAGAGAGGAATAAACGTAATGCTTGTGAAGCTGGTCGGATTGTGAAAGTCAAACAAGAAGTCAAGAAACTTGAGCCTGAGGTGTCTGGTCTTGAGCCTGAGGTGTCTGGTCTTAAAGCTGAGTTGAAAAACGAAGAGCCCAAGTTGAAGAAGCATAGTTCATTTAGGAATCTTCTGCGGTGTTTATTCTGCCTAAAGACATAAAATCCCCTTTTTTATATTGACAAACCCAAAAGATGATTTGTTGTTTTATTTTCAAGTGTTTCATGAATGCTAATTAGAGCTTTGATAGCTTGCCACACACGGTTTTAGTTATTACTAATCGGTTTTATTTTGTCAGATCTTTCATATCTATCATATCATAAATATCCCTACGTTTTATTTATTTAGATCGACCTTTTATTTTAAATATGCCACATGAATGATTCATTAGGTTTTCTTAGACAGACACGGTTTAGTCTAAACCGTTTAGTTAGGGCTCTCTTGGGTTTTTGTTCATATATGCTCTTATAATGTTTCAAAATTTACATGATTTAGATAAGCAAAATGAGTTGGACAATTATTGGACTTAACAATGGGCAATGGGCCAACTTAAATGTATTTCTGCTGCAGATAAACAGATTGCTAAAAATATTGTTCGAAGTAGCTAGTTCGAAGACACCATTAAAAACAAAACAAAGAAAAGAGTGGAAAAGTTGATTGTTTTTTTTTTTTGTCACTGTGGTTTAGAGATGTAAGAAACCGAATATTCGTTTATTCCTCACACAGATAGGGAAAACACACTTGAGTGGTGCATCACAGGGGATTACAAGTTTACAACACCACACACACATTCAAGCTGTCAAGCACAAACATAACACAATTCAAGACGCTAACGCAAAAAAAACTGTAAACAAACTAAACGAAGCACATAGACAAAGAGATCAAAGAGAGTAAGTAAGTAGTAACGAAGCTTGCCAAAGGATCGAAGTTGCCCTAACGAGGGAGATAACAAAAGACAAATCAAGCTTGTCTTCATCAACCTTCATGCAATCTTCATCGCTCCATTCACCCACAATCCTCATCATCGACATAATGATAAAGATAATGATGATGATTATCATTCACACAACACCTACACAAACACAATTCATACTTTCATAATCATAAACTCCAAGAGAAATCTTCTGCTTTGTTCTTACCTATTGTGAGTACTCTTGTGTGTTTAGGCCATCCCCTAAAGAGAAATCCGAACCTCCAAAGCCCTTTATGGTGACATCTTCATATCGATCAGAGGGTTCTTCATCTTCACTTTCTTTAGGGGATGGCCATATATGATGTGTTTGGTGTTGTGCCAAAGAGAATTTCAACAATGGATGTTAGGGCTTTAGTGGATTTCTCTCTTTGTGTTTGGTCTTGGAGACACATTTAAAGAGAGATTGAGAACACTTTGTCTTGCACAAGTCATAGTGTTCTTTCTACTTTTTCTTTAACACATTTTTTTGTAATTATTAATCAGTTCAGTGTAACCACGGTATCTCGTGTCTGTTAATAATAAATTATTTTATTATTCTTAGACGGTATCCGAAAGTGAATACAAATATAACACTTGGTGTATCTATTTATACCGACATTAAAACTATTTGTGAATAGTGCATTCGTATGTAGAACTGTATATGAGTTCAGAGTATATATAGAATTTTAAAGTGGGTATAAAACAACAAAAAGTGGGAAAAATTAAAATAAGATGTATATATTATTGGTGTAAAGGGGAATAAAAGTAAGAATTGTCATTGGTGTAAAGATGACATTGAAATAAATGAAATTATTATGTTTATTATAATTTTTGGAAAAGTGGAAGGAGGTGATGGAAATGAGCAAGCCCATGTAAAGATGCTGGGAGAATTTGGATCTTCTAAAAGGAATATGCCATTACCAAACATGTGATTAATCAACAAAACCATCTCATCACGCATTATTTTACTAATTAAAAACGATTTCTTTCTCTCTTTTTTCGCCTTAGGTATGCATGTCGACAGAGCTCTATTGTCTTGTCTGGTTCAAGAACAAGGTTGTGGTCGGTTTCATATTTGTTTAAAAATGATTTGATTTCTTTTGTGCATTAAATTTAGAATTCTTTGTTTTGTTATGACCTTAACAATTCTCTATAAATCCTTACGAGTTACTAATCGACTTAATTAAAACAACTTCATTTCAACTTTATTTTTGATTCAAAATAGTATTATAAAATGCCATTTTAAAAGCTCTAAATTTCTGATGAAATCTTTCATACTGAAGAGATCTCATAAGTCATATACTTGTGCTTTTAGACTTATTAGGCCATATGATTATTTCTAAAACGTGAACGTAAACAAAAGAGAAACAACCTCCCTTTCCGAGTAATTTACACACTTATCAGTCAACTAAAAAGAATACAATCAAACAGGAAAAGTGGACACACACTCCATATATAATGGCAACTAATGAGATCAAAGAAAAAAAGAGTTTCAAAGAATTTTTACCTTACACACAATTAGCTTTGGTTGTTTGTTTTTTACCGGCGTGGTTCATTCATAGACTTTCCTTCAAACAACTCACCCAACAATCTCTCGAGATCTTCAGCTGTATATTTTATGTACTTCTGCGGATTCTTCCCGTTCTAAACTAGAGGCCTACACCGATCATCGGTTTAAATGTTTACATTTTGATTAAAAAAATATATGAACCTTGCAAATAAGAGACAATGATAAGATTTTACCCAAAGCGTTTGAGGAATGATCTGTAAGCAGGCAATAGTACTTCAGCAACAGCAAGTCTTAGTGACTCTCTTAGCTCTGTGTCTGGAACTGTCCATTGAGATTGCCTCTGATGCAACTCATCAAATTGCATAGTGAACATCTTGAATATGTTCCATTTTTTCAATTCATCATTACCAAATATATATACATTACTTTTCTGAAAACTAATATATACACATTTCGTTTTTTTTTGTAGTTGTTGAAGGCTTACCTCTCTTTGAATAATCCTCTTGAAACTCCGCTGCTGTTTCCTCCCTCTAGACTCCCTCCTCCGGATGAGGTCAACCCTTGCGCCGACGAGGTTTGTAATATCTACCAATTAAATATGTATCAGTTTCATTGGCATTTTACTTTTCAGTTTCTTTGTAACCAGATGATGAAGCTTTTCTACAATTGTTTTGTATAAAGTTAGACAAATAGATCGAACCTTTGTCCAAGCAGTTCTTTTGTATAGGTTTGCATGTTGTTGAACGATACGCCTATGCCTTTGAACCCAATCATCGCCTAACAAATCCTTGGCTTCTGACCTGCAAACACTAATGATATCAATAAAACCAACTACATGAAACCGAATAAAGCAACTGAACTCACCTGCGCACAGATCTAACCATGTAATGAATGTTGTTCATCAGGAACAAGTGTGTTGTACTGTTTTGATTTCCCCTCTAAGTTGTTTTGAAGTGCCTGCATTATCCGCATTGTTACGGATGCTAGCTGCGAATTTGAGTCATCCCCATTTCCAAATTCCAAGAAAAGTTGCTTCAACGTCGCTTGGTAGCTGACACCAAAGATCATCAGAAGAAGTTTTAAAGAACAAAACAAAGTAGACATGAGTTACTTACTCGAATAAGAACTTGACGTAGTTGATGACATAGCTTGTGAGTGGGTGGACAGTCCCATCTAGAACATCAGTCTTCGTAGCATCTTTTTCAACAGCTTCTTCGAAATCACCAAATGTTTCCTGAGCAGTCTGCGCCAACCGCTTTGTCAACCCCATAGCAGAATCTCTAATCTCAACGCATGCTTTACCTTTGAATATTGTCTCAATCTGTCCGTAGCGCCATCTAAGGCTATCCATAAGCTTTTACAAATCAAATATGGGTTCAGTGGTGAATCAGGCATGTACCAAAGCTCACAAAACAGAGAGCTAGAATAAAAAATCCACCAGAAGCTGAGACTAGAGAAGAGTTTTTACATTTAATTAAATGAGGAAAATATTACCTCTGTATGAAGCTCCCGCATGATCTGATACATATCTAAGAGTACAAACAACTTTTCAGGAGATCTCTTGCTCCTAGCTATGGCATCCCCAAAGCTAAGTAGCATTGAGACACTGCTCACTGTAACTTGTGCAAAACACTGATCACTAAGAGAATCGAAGCCTTGGAATATCTGGTCACATACTTGCCTTTCTCCAGCAAAGAGTAATTTAACCTGTTTGAAAGTGTCTTGAGAGTTAGGAGGAGCCAAACATAACATGCTATCAATATAGCAAAATCTTAAAATAGCGTTTCTTACAGCAATGCGCATGAAATGGATCCAGTTACAGCTAAGACCTCTGTTTTTAAATATTTTAATAAGATGCTTAGATTTAATCAAATTTGTCTAATGAAAGCCCACGAGTTAAAAAGCTGTGGCCCAATAAGGTAATAGCCCATTAAACACAAGTGCAAGACGTTTGAGTGAAGCAAAGAACCAAAGGAACGGTTACTGTCTCTCAGGCGTGTTCCATCTTCTCCGTAAAGAATAAAATCTCCAATTTATTTTTGATTTAATTCTGTTTGTTTCATTCATAGACAGGGCAATAAAGTTCATATTTTTCTACTTATAAAACAGAGACATAGACGTAATCATCATTAGCACTACAGACAGCTAAATAGATTCATATTTAATATTTTTTATCAAAAGGAATCGCTTTTTTAATTGTTGATTAAGTAGCATTTCATTTGATCTCTCGTGGGTTTCTATCTGAGCGAGAGAGAGAGAGAGATCAAGCAAAGTTGTTGTTTTGTAAGAGAATGGGATCGTCTTCAGGGCAAAGTGGATATGATCTGTCGTTTAAGATATTGTTGATTGGAGATTCTGGTGTTGGCAAAAGCAGTTTGCTTGTCAGCTTCATCTCCAACGCTGTTGAAGATCTTGCTCCTACCATCGGTAATTTTTTTGAAACTTGAGTTACTCTATTTCGTTTTGTGTGTTGTTTGAATCAAACAGTAGTTCACATGTATCTGATTAATGAGCTTGAATTTTATGGACACTGTCTGATTAATGATCACATGTATCTTTGATAGTACTAAGGATGTCCTGTCTGAAGAATCTAGCAGTCTGGGTGGGTGTCTTAGTTAGGTTTGGTTTGTGGAAATCTGTTTTGTCGGATCCGACTTGTATTACTTTGTTGAAAACATTAATCTAATTATTACCTAAATTAGGTGTTGATTTCAAGATCAAACAGTTGACAGTAGGAGACAAAAGACTCAAACTCACAATCTGGGACACAGGTTGGTGATTCTTTACTTCAAGTTTTTTTTGAAACACAAATTGATTAAATAAGAGAGTTAGCTGGGAGCTATGAAAGCATCCTCAACCACCAAAGTACCAGCCACAATCAAAGCAGCCTTTGCTAAAGCATCTGCGATTACATTTCTTTCTCGAGGGATCCAAGAGAAAGATACCGAATCAAAGACTGAAACAAAAGAGTGTATGTCTGCGACCACACTGTAGAGTTCGATTGTCGTTACCCCTCCTGTCACTGCTTTTATCAGTTGCGACGAATCTGACTGGAAGGTCACCGCTTTCACACCTAAGGTCACACATGATTGAACTGCTTCTCTGAGAGCAAGCCCTTCCGCCATCAGTGGTGTAGCAACACGATACACTGGTTTCTTGAAAGAGGAGTTTCCCGCATTTGAGAAGATGACCCATCCCAAACCCGCCTCGTTAGCCTCATAAGACCACGCGGCATCAGATCTTACCACCAGCGATCCCGGGCATGGTGGAGCTAATTCCAAAGGAGTCTGTCTCGAGCCGGGGTTATCGTCTTTCTTAACTTCCACGCCCCATTCTCTTGCAAGTCTTATGGCGGTCGATAAGGTTTCCTCAGGAGAGGCTGAGTGGCCTTCAAACACAAAGTTATTCCGAGCTTTCCAAAGTGACCACAAGATCCACGGAACAAGCGATCCAGTAGTGATACCTGCAGGGGGCAGGCACTTGAGAGCGCAAAGGCTGTCCCAGCTAGACATCAAATCTATAGTTCCGCTGACATCCAGGGTCGTAGCAAGAGGGGCAAGGCGCCAAACTCTTTGAGCAAAACGACAGTGGAACAGGAGATGAACAATAGATTCCGAACAGCTGCAGCGTTTACAGAGAGGGTCTATCGGTACATGTCTCTCTACGAGTCTTTCGCCCACAGGGATTGCTCCTCTAAGTAATTTCCATGAGAAGAGCTTGACCTTTGGCGCGCATGGAAGATTCCAAACGCTATTCTTCCACTTGAATCCACCAGCAATGGCCACGCCCGCCATGTTATCCTCTTTGTTAACTGCAGTATAGTACCCAGATTTTGTTGTATACTCCCCAGATTTTGTGCCTAACCAGACGAGCTTATCCGGAGTCCCGGTAAGGCTTGGTTTGATGCTCATGATAATGTTTTCATAGGCTGGGAGTAGTAGTTGAATTTTCGCTACCTCCCAGTCCTTTGTTGTATGGTTTATAAGGTCAGCGACCGAAAGCTTCACGTGCGCCTCACTCGGAGGTCCCATGGGTCTCTCTTGACTTGTCAAGCTCAGCCAGGGGTCATCCCAGAGGTTTATCGACTCCCCATTTCCAACCAGCCACCCCAGATTCTGAAGTAAAAGGTCCCTGCCCAATAGCACGCTTCTCCACCCATGCGACATTGTAGATGAAGGATTAGCGTTCAGAATATCGCTCCCCGGGCCATACTTCCCAAAGAGAACCTTCCCTAGCAAGCAATCTGGCTTCTGGTATAATCTCCACCCAATCTTGGCCAGCAGAGCAACATTGAACTCTTGGAAGTCTCGGAGGCCTAACCCACCTGCCGCTTTTGGCTTTGCCATACTTTCCCAAGACACCCACTCCATCTTCCTCTCATTTTCATTGTGATCCCACCAGTACCGTGTCACCGCGGATTGAATTCTTTTACATAGGGAAACCGGCATCATGAAGCTGGACATCGGATAAGAAGGGATTACAGAGAGCACACTCTGAAGCATTACCAGCTTTCCCGCCGCTGAGAGGTATCGGTTTTTCCAGCTCCGTGCTTTTTGCTTTATCCTGTCAACGACCGAGGAGAAGAGATCTTTTTTACGACGTCCGAACAGCTCGGGTAGTCCCAAATATTTTCCAGCTCCTCCCTCTTTTTCAATTTGCAGTTGAGCTTTGACCATAATCTTTAGACTCGCCGGGGCTTTCTTGGAGAAGGTGATGGCTGATTTTTCCTTGCTGATGCACTGTCCCGAAGCTTGCTCGTAGTCCCTCAAGATGGTTTTTAAAGATGCACAATTCTCCTTATCAGCTTGGAGGAAGAACATTGTATCGTCCGCGAAGAAGATGTGAGACAGGCGAGGGCTGCCCCGAGCAACTTGCAGACCCTGGAGAGAGCCTTCTTCTTGCGCTCTGTTGCATAATCCCGAGAGGACTTCGCTACACATGATGAATATGTAGGGAGAAAGAGGATCACCTTGGCGGAGACCTCTACTCGGTACTACCTTCCCTCTAGGCAAGCCGTTAATGAGGAAGGAGTATGTAACAGATGTGATACATTGCATTATGCATCTAATCCAATCTCGGTGGAATCCCAGCCGAGCCAATACAAGCGAGATAAACTCCCATTCGAGCCGGTCATATGCCTTGCTCATGTCCGTCTTTACCGCCATCGCACACCGCTGCTCCGCTTTAGAGGTTTTGAGGTAGTGGAGGACCTCATGCGTGATGAGGACGTTGTCTCCTATGGCCCGTCCTGGTACGAAGGCGGATTGGTTCTCCGAGATCAGTTTATCCATCAGTGGTTGAAGCCTCCTAGTTAGGATCTTAGAGAAGATCTTGTAATAAACATTACACAAGGCTATCGGTCGGTAGTCCGAGACTTTAACAGTAGTACGAAGGCGGATTGGTTCTCCGAGATCAGTTCCTGTCAAGTTTATTTATTTATTTTCATAAGGAAAATAATGTAACAGTCTCGGTTTTCTTGTTTGTAGCTGGACAGGAACGGTTTAGAACACTGACGAGCTCTTACTACAGAGGCGCCCAAGGAATCATTCTCGGTAATGTCCCATCATCATATCAATCAATTACAGGAGACTGTTTAGTTAATGTTTTATTGGTAAAATGTAGTTTATGATGTGACGAGAAGAGAGACATTTACAAACTTAGTAGATGTGTGGAGTAAGGAGATTGAGCTTTATTCCACTAACCAAGATTGTGTTACGATGCTTGTTGGTAACAAAGTCGATAGAGTGAGTTTGCAATAGAAATTACACAACCTTGTTCTCGGTTTGGTGGTTGTCTTTGATGAAACACATGTGATGATTATAGGAATCTGAGAGAGGAGTTAGCAGAGAAGAAGGGATTGCGCTAGCGAAAGAACTCAAGTGCATGTTTCTTGAGTGTAGTGCTAGAACTCGACAAAACGTGGAGCAGTGTTTCGAAGAGCTGGCTTTGAAGGTAAACATCATTAATAGGTTTAGATCCAAAAGGAGGAGGGGATTTATATATAATATAACAGAGGCTGTTTTATGAATGAGACAGATAATGGAGGTACCTAGTCTTTTGGAAGAAGGATCAAGTGCTGTGAAGAGAAACATCTTGAAGCAAAACTCATCAGAACACCAGACTACTCCTCAAGCAGGCTGTTGCAGCTCTTGAGGCGAATCTGATTCTTTTCTCTGAGGTTGCCTCGTTTGTGTGTAACATAATGTTAGTTTTTCTGTAAATTTGTGGGATTTCTACTGCTCTTCTTTTGCTTCTGAAATGAGATTTGTAATAACATCATAATAGAGTGAATCATCAACCCTATCCAGTCTTTCTTCAAATCTATGTTTATGGTGTGGCTCAAACTTATAGTATTCAATTAGAGAACACCTTTCAATTCATGTGGGAAGAAGATGATCCTTATTTGAAGAGTTAAGTCAGTTTTGTACACACTATAACAGTCTAATTTACAAAAAATTCAAAGCCTTGACATTGTTTTAAACAAATATAGTCTTCCAACATAGCAAATTAGACATAAAGATCAAGAGCATCAATAAGATTTCCTACTAGTCTAAGTAACAACACAGGAACAATCTGAATTGAGACATAATTAAGAGCAGTATATTGGTTTGATACTCTAATTAGATACAATATTATATTATGTTTTTAGTAAAATTTAACCAAATATAACATTTTGTCAAATTTTAGTTATCTAATTTATTTTTCTAATTGAAACAAAATTAATTATATGACATCTGTAAATATAATTTCACATTTTTGTTAGTATCTTAAATAAAATATTCTTCTCATCATTTTTTATTTTATTTTTATTGAATAAAAATCTTTACAGAAATAACTAACAAAAAATTCTAAATATTTTCAATTGATGGGCCTCATATATTAATACTCAGTTAAGAGTTTAAAGTTTTCAACTCAATGTTTTCGTTTTAAGATCTCACGTCAACATCAATAGCCCTCTTATATGTTTAAGAAAATATAATTTTATTGAAAGATGAATTTAAACCGAAAATCAACTCAGATTATATTTGAATTTTTATAATATATTAAAGTAACTCTACAAACTTAAATTTAGTTCAATCTAAAAGCAGGATAAACACTAACACATTTACCACTATCTAGCCAGTGAAATTTCTAATGACTTTAAAGAAAACACAAATTTGCTAATTTTCTTGTTTATAATGGTTCAGAAAAAGTATAACTAGATAGAATGATAAGAGTTTGATCCCAAAGAAAAAGATAGAATGAATGGTAAGAGCAGAAAATGATGAATGTATAAACATTTGGGGTAATTGTAGGATATTTCGGAAATTCGGGAGCTGAAAGAAAAAAATGAATTGATTGTTGTAATCTGGTGAGGTCGGTGCAGTGTACAACAGCAGAACAATAGAGTTTTCTGGTGGGTTGTCAAGCAGTTAGTGGGTGGAAACGGTTGCTTTGTTGTTTGTACGTCGTATGCCAGCGTATCCAGCAAAGTATCCAATCATGCCAGAGCTCTGTTTACACTAGGCGTGGTTACTGTACTGTATTTATCGGTATATACAAGTATTCTACAAAATATTATTCTTAATCACATGTACATAAACTTATTTAAGAAGGGTCTCCATTTACTAGATCATTTTAATCATCCACTATCAATAGTCTATACAAACATAACCTTACGAATTAAAACATTGGATTTGTCACGCCTCTTTGCCTAAATGATATACGTGTAAATATACAAGGTTTTACTTTCAAGATGATAGGGAACACATTATCTTTTGAGTTTATCCCAAATTAGTAAGTAACGACTGATCTTTGAAACCGTCGTTAATCACTACATGGCATCGATGTTTTCAACACATGTTTTCATCATATCTTTACATTTCACCAAAAAAAAACTTCTTTTAATCCTTTCGAAATGTTTTTTTTTTGGTATAAATGTTAAGTCCTTTCGAAATGTTAGGAATATTCACTTGTCTCCGTTGATAATACCATGTACTTAATTATTCATGTGATTCACGTTCATATTTACCAAAAGAGAAATGTAGATGTGTCATTTTAACAAAAGCAAATATATACGTGAGTCATATATAGACGACACTATAAAGGCATGACATGATCGATACAGAGATGCCATTAGACCAGAAAAGATACGTAACGTAGCGTAGTATCAGCTCCTATTTCTAAAAGACATTGCACTATGTATATCTATAAAATTTTAGAAGGTAACAAACTTGTAAGAAATGATTTTTGAATTATTACTTAAACTTTTTAATGAACTATATATGTCTTTCAAAACTATAAAATATTATTATGTTCAACCTTTTAATACATATGCATAGCGTATTTTTTTTATAACAACAACAAAAATTTAAATTACTCAATGTTTTGACATATGTGATTCGCATGATATTGGGCAATGTATTCTCCATTGGTAAATTAAAAATTTGCCACGTTCAAATGTTTTTATAACACACTCTTGATATTTCTGATGAACTTTAATCATGCTTTTGGTTTAGTGATTGAAGATTTTCTGTTGGGGATGAAGTAGATGCATGGATTTCTACATTAGACATGCACTTCAGATTCCGTCTCTTAAATTTATCTAATGAAACATACACTTCTAATGAAATGATATACTTTAATCCAAAATGAAATAATAAATGTATTAAAAATCTGAAAGAAAAATAAAACGAACAACGCCAAACGGAAGTGAAGTGTATCGAAAGGTGTTAGTGGCGGCTAACAAACGAAGTGACTTTATATGAAAGTCATCGTCACATGCTTCTTCCACTCTCCAAGGAACAACCTCATCAGCATCTTTAATCATTCTCTCAAAGTTAAGTATTAACTATATATATTGTATATATATATTGGTAGTTCTTGGAAATGTGCCAATTATGAATTCTCCTAATATATATATATATATATATATATATACCACATTCAAGAAAATAGTATATGGTAAAACTTAATAAACGAAATAATCTGAAGTTAATTCAATCAATGTCAAATTACAAGAATCAATATTGGATAATAACAATAATAATAAGAGTATAGAAGGGTTAGTGATTAACATGTCAAGGTAAAAACAAGTAATTACAAGAACTACTTAGTTAGTGATGACAATCAATCAAAGAATTGGACGCAGACACGAAGAGAAGCATCTGATCTTTGGACGCAAACACGAATTTTGGTTCATCTTCTGGCGCTGGAAGGTTCAGGTCCAACTCAAGAAAGTTCTTTGGCCGTATTGGTTCTTGGTGATGACTTGATGATAACACGGCTTTTGTTATTGAAGTAGCATTTGCGTTTACGTTTAAACCTCTATGTCTCCTCATATGACCTCCCAAAGCTTGTCCTGAAGAAAACTCGGCCTTGCAGATCGAACATTCATGTGTCTTTTCAGGTTTCTTGCTACCATCACTGCTAGTTACTTGCAGAGAAAGAAAGCTTCCTACAGCTTCTGCAGATTCCACCGTTTCAACCGCGGACGCAGAGTTCTTCTCGTCGCGTTTGGGCTTCTTATGGCTAGCCCTGTGTCCTCCTAGCGCTTGGAACGAGTGGAAGCTTTTATCACACGTTTTGCACTGGTAAACACCGTCTAGCCCTAAACCTAGAGAAGCCACCGGTTTCTTGTCTGTCAAGAAACCAATCTTCAGCGTCGATGAATGATCGCCACTACTCTTTTCTTTATGTCCTTGCGACAATAGCATCAGACAATTCGCCATGTCTTGGTCTTCGTCCGTTGCTCCCTGGAATTCAACTTCACCAGCTCCTTCTTTTGCCTCTAGTGATCGGTCCTCGCTGCAAACGCCGGACACTGCTTCTGCGTTCATATGAGGAGACGAAGATCGAGGACGTTTGGTTCGTTTCCCCTTGGTGAGGAGTACTAGACGCGTCTCCTCATGAAAACTTGTCATGATCCTCCGCTTTTGATTTTGGCTCTATTACAAGAACGCAAAAGAGATATGTATTTATGGAGAAAAGTATCAAAGAATGTTTGGTGGGTTTGGTTTATATGTCTAAGTATCTATCTCTATATATATTTTATGATTGTATTTGCTTATACACACAGTACTCTTGTATATATATATAGAGTATATATGTAATGAAAGGTAAGAGAAGGGATGAGAAAAGAAGCAAACCCCCAAATAACTTTTGGTGAAGGATTCCTTTCTGGAAGTTTTGGTTTGCAAGCCTGGAACCACTTGTTTCTCTCCCCTTGTTTTTTTTTTCTTTCAATTATTTGAATTAACTTTATCTTTATTTGGTTAACGTTGTTTTGCTTGTCTTATGGATCAAATCCAATTTAATTGGTATCTATAAAATTTAATTATACTTATGAAAACTTCTTCATTTCATATTATAATTTCCATATCTTGGTACTACTATCCGATAACAAAAAAATTGGATTATGTGTCAGAACTTATCCTAGTAGAAAAGTTTTAATGACTAAATTTAATCTACTTGAAGAAGTGGCACAAGCATGATTAAGTTACTTAGATACGTGTATGTAGAAGTGTTATTCAGACTTTTTTTGCTACTAAAAGAAGAATGTCATTCTATAATTTGAGTGGACAAATTCCAAAAGCAAACTGCAATTTTGACACTTGGCAAAATGTAAATACTATATCAAGAGATAATTAAATTGCATTTTTTTCCTTCTCTTTGTCAAGCATCCTAGCTAACTATGTTTGTTTTCTAATCTACATTATCATTTACACTCCATCTTTAATCCTTTTATCCACAAATACAACACTTAACAAGCAACATATAGTAATAGTACCAAAACACATGATTAAGTCCACATACCAAAATGAATTACATCTAAGATTTTAATCCAAATATATGATACATACTTAACCCACCAAGTATATATATGACTTGACTTTAAAATACCATTTCACTTCCGAATTTGTATCATAGTACTACTAATCATTGTGGATTATGTACACTGAACTTAACTACCTGATTATTTAATTAAACTAATCATATGTAAAGTAAAAGGCATTCGAATTTTGGGTTCTGAGTAGTTCATGTGCAGTTGAGCCAACCCACAATTACACAACACAACACTATGAATCATGATCATAAGCTATTAAATTATAATGATATTAGTAATAATGTATTAAATATATAATACCACACTCCCTATGTTTGCGCCTCTTTCTAAGATACATTGTTTTTTTATCATCCAATTATTTGATAAAACCATTATTAATCTTATGATTAGCTAATAATATGCATTCAGTGAATTAACTCTCTTATCTTAGTTTCTAAATACTTTTAAAAAATATTTAGTTATATTGTTTTATAGAGTCTTGTAGTATAAGACGAACTCGGTGGTCAGTCATTTGTGGAAAAACTTCAATGTAAATTCCACAAAATTAGTTGTCTTTGGTTCAATGATAATTATTTGATAACGTGTCACTAATATATAATAGATTAGTTATAAGAATATTTTTGAATGTGTTGTGAGGAATTTATTTAAGAGGAGTTTATTTAAGTTTTGGCGTAGAGGATTGTGTGTATGTGAAAGAGAGAGAGAGAATTGCTTGGCCGCCAAAAGAAGCCATTACTTGCCAACTAGCTAGCTTCACTACTCACCCTAAGCAAAGCATATACTACTTTTTTATTTGTTTTAATCATTCATCATCTTAACAAACATTTTTTAGCGAAGACTTTTTAACAAACCGTTTATGTAGTGGTTGCAATCATCATCTAGGGGCTAGTATAGAGGACAACTACAGATCATCTTGGGGCTAAAGTAAACATGAGAAAATGTTATATACAAATATGCTTTATTAGTAAACGAAACATGATTACCTCATCTACAAAATGTTGTATGATTCACTCTCGTTTTTGTTTTAAAAAACATCTTAGACTTGAGTGACAGAAACACAAATAACATCATGCATAGTGAGACGTTATCATTTTCTATACACCTCACCCTCTTATGACAATAACTGTTTGCACTAATTAATTAAAAACCGACATTGACATATACAATTAATTATAAAAGTATATCTCAATTTCATCAATAATATAATCAACTGTTTATGCATATATAATAGTAACAGAATTTCATAATTTTATCAGGCAATAAAATTAGCACTACAAAAATTTACTTACCGTTATAGACAGCCAAAGTTATAATAAGTAAGAAAATATATGAAATAATTGTAATATGATTAGATAGACCAAGAGAAAGTGAAATGTTATTTTTCTAAGAAATGATCATATGATCCTCTTCTCCTACTACTCTTTCACGCTCTTCCACTGCTTCATCTAATCTCCTCCACCTACTCTGGCGCTGCTCTTCCACTTCTTTCGACTTGGACTGTTTTTCTTCATACTCTTGCTGGCATTCTTCAAAGAGCTCAGGGTCCATCTCCATGAACATCCTCTTTATATTCTCGCTTAGACCGTGAACCGCCAGGTTCCAGTGAGACTCTGTGTTCTTCTCCAAGGAAGCGAATATGATGGGAAGTATTACACTTCGGTTCTGAGCTATTAGAACCACAATGTGCTCGCTGTTCCACAAGAACAGAGACCGTTCTGCAACCTGCATCGCAATGGTGAGTTATATATGTGAGCAACCTAAATAAAAATATTTAAAAAATTCCTAGAAACAGACAATCAACACACAACATATGTCTTTAGTACAAGAAGCTGAATAACAAAGGTTCCAGAGTTTAAAGGTTTTGCCAAGATCTTTGCCTCAATATGCAAAATACTAACCTGAAAATGAGAGCTATTAAGACACCGCGCAACCCGCTGAAACAGAGGAACCATACATCTCTGAAACTCAACAGGCTGCGTAGCTTCAAGAACCTCTTCAAGCTCACCAAGAAACAAAACCTCCTTACTACAATTCGTCACCGGCCAATACTTCAACAACCCTCTAATCACCGTATCCGCAAGCCGATAATCCTTCTCAACAAACTGAACAACACAGTAAGCCAACTGCTGATGATACACACCAATAGGTTTAGGCTTATGCAACGGTATCAACGCCCTGATCAAAAACAGCTTATGCTCCTCCTTCATCGGCAAGGCGAATCCGTTTATAATACTCCCCATGATCTCCAGAAGCTCACCAATCCCACTGTGTCTCTCCGTCTCGTAAACAAACCTATAGAAGATATTGTTAATCCCTTTCCTAATAAAAGGTCTGTGAACCATAAACTTCCCGTAGATCCTATGGAGAATTGTTTTCAGGTAATCTCTTTCTCTCGAATCCTCGGTTTCAAACAGCTCAAGGAGGTTAGAAACGAAGGAATGATCAATAAACCGTTTCGCGATCTTTGTGTCAGTATCTGAAGGAACAACGTATCTTATCAGCAGCTCGTAAACGAGCTGCAAGTGAGGCCAGTTGGGGTCTAAGTAAGGCTCGTCCTCCTCAGGATCCGCGGGCCAGGGGCCCGCGGATGCTGGGAGGGAGCGGAAGATGTTAGAGGAGATCATTTTCACCATCTCTTCCTGGCAAAGCTCGCTGATGATCTTGGCCGTTCCGGATTGGATGTAATCGACTAGCTCGAGCAGCGTTTGCCTTTTGATCTCTTTCTCTCTGGCGTTTTTCGAGGGGTCGGTGAAATCGAAGTGGAAGGAGCAGATTTGGAGTTTTCGGAGGAAGAGAGGCTGCCGCTCGGGAGGAGGGAGGTCGCGGAGTAAGGGGAGGGGCTCGATTGAGTGCATCGGAGGAGGTTGTTTGGTGGTTGTTGGAGAAGGAGGAGGGAGAGGAGAGGGGCGTGACGCGTGGTTAACAACCATATTGGTGGAGTTAGGATCGAATCCGGCGTCGTTTCGAGAGGGCTTTCGGCTCCCGCTTTTCATCATCTTCTTAAACATCGCGAAGCCTTAGTTGAACCCTAGGTGGAGAGATTCAGTGGGGGAGAAGTCTCGATTGGATCAAGCATGGATTTGAAACTCGGAGGATCGGGAGCGACGGATTGATCGAAGATAACTTCGGATATTTGTACAGGGGATTTTTCCGGCGATTCAAATCGGAAGATGGCGAAAGAGAAATGATCTTTAATCGAAAAACAGAGATAACAAATATTTTTCTTTTGTTTATTCAAAATCAACCAAGACACGATGATATTAATATTAATATTATTATTTTTCATTTTTGTTTCTAAAATTAAGGTAACGATAAAAGGTGTTATTAACTCTGGAGAATAAAACCTTTGAAGAAAACCAAGGGGTATATTATAGTGAAATTGATTCAATTTATGGGATGTTTCTTTTTTCTTTAACAATTTAAGTACGATTTTCACTATTTAATATCATTTGACATTGTAACTAATTACATAAAATTCTATTTTATTGGTTAATTTTATTTTATTTAATGATATTTTTTGTGAGCCAAGATAAATTTTATAGAAATTAGCATCTTAATATTTGTGTATTAATTTTAAACCTCAATTAAAATGAAACAAAGAGAGTATTGGTGTGCTTAGATAAGGTGTTTCTAAACTTTTAATTAAAAGCTCAGTTCAGCATAGCATATAGTATATAACTATTAAAATACAATTTAGGATAATATATGAGATCCTTGAAGTAATTAGGTAACATAGAGTGATCCCAAAGTTGCAGAGGAATTCAAAGTCTCGCACATGTAAACACTATATAAGAAAAATATCTGTTACAACAATGACCATAAACTTTGAACGTACA
Organism: Brassica rapa; assembly: GCF_000309985.2. Lineage (NCBI taxonomy): Eukaryota > Viridiplantae > Streptophyta > Magnoliopsida > Brassicales > Brassicaceae > Brassica > Brassica rapa. The sequence continues at coordinate 495,781 of NC_024796.2, read as the reverse complement.
TTATTATGACACACACACACAAAGGTTCCTCTCTTATCCAAAACATGTCCACAGAATGTTAAAAGCTTTATTAAAGGAGGGAGGACGACTAAAGGTTCAATCCTGCTTAACCCCACCAGTGGTATCCTCCGGTTTAGCTATCGTTTCTGTACCTTCACTTATTGTTTCTGCAGCTACCTGTAACATCAAGTGTTAAGATTCACAAAAGCAACCAGATGTTCAGATTCAAGATAGTGAATATTCAAGACAGATAGTAAAGCAAACTAATTGGATCATCTGAAATATAACGTAAGAACAATAACTTAAGCGCATTTCATCAGCTAAACTGCTTCAACTAAGAAAAGACTCAACGACGTGAGTAGATAATTTCAGCTTACTTTGGTGACAGTTGGCTTGAAAGGACAAGCTGGAGGAACTCTCGCTGGCTTCCTGTATTCCCATCCGAACCATCCATACACTTTGGCCTAGTTTCCAAACATGAACAGACAAAACTCAAGAAACCAACCAATGATTACAAAAAAACAAGACATCTTATACTTAAACTACTTGCAAGATTCAAAAAAAACATGACCTCTACAGACTATTCTTCTTCTTCGTCTTCCTCATTTAGTTCTACAATTTTATTTCTAAACATGAAACAATCTCCAAAACAATTACGGTTCCTAACTTTTTTAATAATACCCCCATGAATCTGATCATTCTTATCGAAGAAGAAAAATCAAACACGTAAGATCATCAACAAAGCAAGATCCAGTTTTACCATTAACAAATCAAAGATCCGAGGCAGTAAATTGACGAGAGGGATGAGGAACAGCGGCACCAAACACATTATGCAAACCTGTGGAATAGAATATCATCATCTGTTTTAAAACAAAAAACAAATCCGAAATGGAAGCTGCAGAATTGAGATGTTTGATTCAGCAAAGCCACAAAATTGAACAACGAATCTTACCATATTGAAATTAGGGTTCTTGACTCAGGAATTGGGAATTTCGACAAAAATAATCGCAGATAGATCTCTCCAAAATTTCATCTACTTTTCCCCAAGTCGTCGCTTTGCTTTATACTTCAAAAAAAAATTTCGTTTTGCGATATTTTAAATATATATCTTTAAAAAACATCAAGCGGGGATAGCTCAGTTGGGAGAGCGTCAGACTGAAGATCTGAAGGTCGCGTGTTCGATCCACGCTCACCGCAATAATTATTTTTTTGAATTTTTTTATATTTTAATTTGGATATGAGACACTCTAATTCATTCAGCGGGTTTGTTCTGCTATCTAAAATGTGTATATATCTCTTCTTATGTTTATTCCGAATTTTAATTAATTCCTCGAGATCTCGAAGAAAGTACTCAGCGCTAACTGTTGGTCTTCTCCTTCTTCCTTTGGCGCTCAGTTTCGGACGTCGCCCTAATGCCGCCCCGCCGGCGTTACGCCTTCAGAGGTGGCGGAGTGACAATCGAAGAATTCGATGAAGAAGACGGACACGATTACGACGACGAAGAAGAAGCAGACGACACGGAAGAAGAGGAAGAAGAAGAAGAAGACGACGACACCGAAGAAGAGGAAGAAGAAGACGAAGAAAGCCAAATCAGAGTACATACATCTGTGTCACACACGCCCAGGGCTTCTCAGGAGGAGAGTGAGGAGAAAGAGAAGCAGATAAGGTCAGCAGAAGGAGTTTGCTCGACTTCAGGATCGCAGGAGGAAGAGGATGCGGCGTGGAAACCTAGCGAGGGTGAGGGAACGTCTTGTTTGATTTGTATGGAGGTTTGGACTAACGGCGGCGATCATCAAGTCTGGTATATATATACTCGATTCCACTGTTTGTGTGAATAAATTAAACCATCAATTTGATAATCTAGGGCTGTAATTAGATGATTAGGTTTCTTCAATTGATTGCGAAGTGAAACTTATAGTTTCCTTTTGTTTATTTTTTTTCTTGGTGACGATTGAAGCTGTCTTCCTTGTGGGCATTTGTATGGATTTTCTTGCATCAAGAAATGGTTAAAGCAGCCAAGAAGTGCAGGAAAGGTGTGTGTGTGTGTGTGTTTGTGGTTGTTAATGTGCTTCTCCACATCCCTTTGCTGTGTTATTGATGATTGATACATTTATCTTTCTTCTTCTACAGTGTCCCCAATGCAACAGGACGTGTGGTCTTAGAGATGTCCGGAAAATATTTGCATCAAGGATTGCTGCTGTAGATGATGACGCACACAAGGTTAGAATATTCAGTGTTGCTGTAAGATATTTATCAAAATCTGATTTTCGTTTTTTTTTTCTTATGTTCTCACAGAGAATCTTATTCCTGGAGGGTAAATTAAATTCAATCGAACAGAAGGTAAGACACATTACTGTAGTATTCTGAGCTTACTTCTTTAAATTGCTACCTTGCCTCTTGATGTGTTCACTTTATTATGTCATCTATGTTGGTTATGGCTTGTGTCAGACTGTCATTTGATAGTAAATTAGTAACATGTGTGTAGCACTTTGTACTAGTCTCGTAGAGTTTTAACACTCTACTCTTAAATATCTTGTAGAATGCTAGTTGGACTAGCAAAGAAGCTCAATGGAGAAAACGAGAAGCAGAGCTACGATCAGAAGTCAGTAAGCTGAAAAAGGTACAGTCTAAGTGTTCGTTGTAACATGGTCACTATTGGCACTTGTTTCTCTTTTTAGATAGTTCAAGGCTGGAAACTTTGGTTTTGCAGAAGATAGCTTATATGGAAAGCACGACTAATGCTGCACTGAGAGAGTCTAACGTGGCTTCTCAAGAGAAATATACACCTGGTAATTACAATATAACATGCTTCATGGTTGCAACACACACAGTGGTTTATCTTTAAGTGAAATAATTGTCTGTTTTTGGTTTTCTTGAAATGTGATACAAATACCTATCTAAACATTTGTAAGGGCATTATATGTAGGTAATAAGATCTACCAAGAACAGAATGGACATGCGCCTTCTTGCAGCTTCAGGCATCAGGTGTTCTATCTTAGACCCATTGTTTTAGAACTTTTGGCTGTAAAGTATCGTTTTTGTCTATGTGTCTGATGCAATTTCATCCATTTTTTTCGGTAGGGAGAACGGCTAGTTAATGGTGGCCGTATATTTGACATAGATGGCGGTAGACAGATTTTGTTATTGGCTCGCAGGCTCTCAGGCGTTGGTGGAACGTTTGTGCTTTCGCAAGTAAGTTTGTTATTCTTGGCCTCTTGATTTTTTTTCTTACACCAAGTGATGCAACTATATGACTTTTTCCAATAATATGTATCTCAGATGAGCCTACATTCGGGTGAGATTGATGACATTATGCTGCCTCCAACAACTAGAGCAATAAAAGATCTTCACATCTCCCCACACAATAATGGGCTTGCAGTTTTCGGCTCTCTAGGAAAAAAGTTATCAGTTATAAGGTTCGGACATTGCTACCTTTTCAGCAAGCTTCCACTCCTGTGGTGATTTCATTGTTGTCCTAATTACCTATCTTTTCAATTGTTCAGCTTGGAGAGCCACAACACTGTCTTATCTTATGATCTACCGGTAAGCTATACAGTCTTTTGACCATCTCTCATGAAATTTGCTTTGAATATGATTTTAGAGGATTGATTTTATGATCACTTTACCTTTTGCTCTTGTAGGCTGCACCTTGGTCTTGCTCTTGGGATCGCAACAGTTCTCACCATATTTATGCTGGACTGCAGGTTTTAATCATTTTATTAATCTTTGCTCATTCCACTTTACCTGCGTCTCCTAACGTTCTTCTTTCACAGAACGGAATGGTTTTATTGTTTGACATGCGTCAAACCATGGGACCATTGGCATCGTTCGCTGGCTTAACAAGCAATCCAGTTCATACTATCCATCATCTCTCTACCAACTCCACTCCAAGTTCTGATGTGTGTTCTCTCTTGTCCGCTTCTTCCATCGGTCTTTGTCAGTGGAACATCAACGGCAGCGAGGGAAGGTGAGGTTTTGTGCTTCTTTCACATGGATTCGTGCTTAGAGAAGTTTTATCAATTCATTTTTTTTTCTTGTGTTTGTTTAGGCCATCATTGGTTCCTGAAACTGGAAACCCAGGAGTTTGCATTTCATCCTCATATTGTCCCTGGAGCGATCATGTCGTTGCTTCTTATAGACCGAGAGTTGGATCCTCTGATGATACAGTCTCTACTCAGCCTACGTTGACTCAAACCGGAGCTAACACCATCGGTGTAGATGGATTCCATGTTTCTCTCAAGAGACGAGGTTTTTGTTTTCAGAAGCTTTCATCCACACATGCTTCCGTAGATACCATCCGTTTGCCAAGAACATCGATTGTAGACTTTGGCGAGGGAGGAAGGAAGCAGCTTTTTGCGTCTTGCGAGGAGTCCACTCGCCAGCTCATCTTGCAAGATCCTTCGACTTTCGCCGTCTCTCAGAGATTCTCGTTGGCGAGTCATCATCCACTTCAAGACGTGAAATACGCTAACGTGAATGGTTACACTCTGCTCGGTCTCTTGACGGATGATAGATTGCAGCTTCTTAGGAACGAGCAAACATACATGTAAAGAGGCTAACCTGTCCATCGTTTGTATCTCTATCTTTTGGTCTTAGGTGCAGTCTAAGTAGCCAATACTTACATGTAGACATGGATAAATTACTGGCAATGTAGTTGTAAATACGAGTTGCTTAATTTAAAATCTTTTGAATCATTGGTTGATTTCAAGAAATAAATACATGATTTGAAAACCTTACGCAATAAATTGTAAAGAAAATAGCCGCTGAGGTAAAAAATAATCCGACCTGCCGAAATCGAACCAGCGACCTAAAGATTACAGCAACAACTACAGTCTTCCGCTCTACCAACTGAGCTAAGGTCGGTCTTGTTATTTGCTGGGTGAGTATAATTACTTAGTATATTTCATTAGAGAATTTAATGGCCTACTTTCATGTAAATGGCTTAGTTTGAAAAATTTGTTATAAAAGTTGTTATTTTCTTTATAGAACATGATACGTAGTGTGAAAAGTCAGAGATGAACGTGGGATGTGGGTTAAGAAAACGTGTATGACCTTGATACGAGCGACGCTATTGGTTGTTGCGGTGTGCGACTGCGATTAGGTGTTTAAACGCACGCACGCGCACTCACTCAGAGAAAAGTTGTCATAAAAGCAAAATCATTGGACCGTGACTTGCTACATAACTATTCATTCGTTAATCCTATGAAAGCGAAGCTTCTTAATAGAATAGATATAGAACTATTATTTGACTGGAAATGAAAATTCAGCATTAAAGTTAATTACGTAGGAATTTATAAGGATCTAATTTCTGCAAATAAGAAAATTTAAAATGAGCAAAGCTTTTGTCTTTCTCAGTTTTATTTTATTTTTATATATAGATTTTTTTTGTTTTGTTTTTATATCACATTTTAAGATTTTAGGTGGGTTTTTTAGATAAATCAAGGTGTGGGAATAAAAGGATGGAACTTTGGAATGTATTTATATATATTTATAAGAGAATTTAAATATATCCATAAAGTTCCAACCTTTAGTGAAAGAATCTCACATTGTCCGAAACGAATATCTCCTTTCTGTCTCCTTTCTTCTTCTTCTTCATTTCGAGAAGCAATCTAATTGAACTTCCGACGCCATTTTCGAGTTGTCGGAAAAAGGTGAGAACTTTCAGCTTGTCCGAAAGCTCCTGAATCTATGGATACTCTCAATCTGATGAACCATCTCGAATTTCAAAGCATTTGTCTTTTCTCGGTTTACTAGATTCTGAGCTTTGAGAGCATTTTGGATTTGTCTTTTCATTGTTGCCACAGGAGAGAAGAGAGAGATGGAGATCGACAAAGCGATTGGAGAAAGTGATGATAAGAGGTTGAAGACCAAGTACAACAACGCCATCTTCGTCATCAGAAGAGCTCTTTCTCTTTACTCGTCAGCTCTCTCCTCTCTTCTCTTATTGCAAGTCTTCATCTTCAGATTCATTTGTCTTACAAAACTTTGACCAAAGACATGAAGCTAAGCTTTATAACTCTTTTTCTGGTTCTTATGGTCTTTTTTTATTAAATCGATTGGATTGGACAAGACATTAGCAGTTATAAAAGTTTTCTACTTTTTGAAAATTAATGATATGCTTCCTGTCCATTTCTTGTTTGACATGTGTGTGAGTGATCATTGTCAAGATCATTTATTGCAATATCCTTAACTGGTTCTTCAATCTCTATAACTTGTGCAGTATTGAAGAGGTCGCCTTTAGTTTCAATGGAGGAAAAGATTCCACTGTAAGTTCAAAACTGTTTCCTGTTTTTAATCTTTTCTATTCTCCTGAGTAATAGAGTAGTGACTCTCATAATGAACTTTAGGTGTTACTGCACCTTCTTAGAGCCGGCTACTTTTTGCATAAGAAAGAACTCACTTGTTCTAATGGAGGCATATCAAACTTTCCAGTCCGGACCATATACTTCGAGAGCCCTTCTGCCTTCACTGAAATTAATTCATTTACATATGATGCAGCTCAAACGTAAGAGAAAGCTCTGCACTTACCATTTACATTTTTTTTCTGCTGGTTGGTTGGCTAATCATCTTATGCTGTATGGACAGTTATGATCTGCAACTTGATATCATTCGCCAAGATTTCAAATCCGGGTTGGAGGCTTTGTTAAAAGCTAATCCTATTAGAGCTATTTTTCTAGGCGTCAGAATTGGTGATCCTACTGCGGTTAGCTTCACCTTCAAATCTCAACATTCATATTCAAATATTTTGTACAACATGTTAAAAAGTTTGATCATTGTGATTGATTGTTTGTTTCCAGGTTGGTCAAGAGCAGTTCTCTCCTAGTTCCCCTGGATGGCCTCCCTTTATGAGAGTGAATCCTATTTTGGATTGGTCTTATAGGTATCCCTTTTTTCTCATTCATCATATAATAATAATAGTTTATTGATCTATCAACTTGCACCCATAAAAAGGTTCTTTATTCTGATATTTTTTAGTTTTTTCCTATGCAGAGATGTTTGGGCGTTTCTTCTAACTTGCAAAGTCAAGTATTGCAGTCTTTATGACCAAGGGTACACATCAATTGGGAGTATTCATGATACTGTCCCCAACGCGTTACTGTCTGTTAACGACACCACCAGCAGTAGCAAAGAGAAATTATTCAAACCTGCTTATTTGCTTTCTGATGGGAGGTTAGAGAGGGCAGGCAGAGTTAAGAAAAACGCTTCACTCAAGAATGATGCAGATAGTGATTCGCATAAACATGAGGTGCTTTTGGCCTCGGTCATTGCCGTTGGCGATGAGATTCTGTAAGTCATTATTCTAAGGCTCTTTATTTGTGTCAACAGAACAATAATGATATATATATCTGTTCCATAGCTCAGGTCCGGCACTGTTGAAGACCAGTTAGGACTGTGTCTGTGTAAGAAGCTGACGTCTGTTGGTTGGTCTGTGCAACAAACTTCTGTTATTCGAAATGATGTAAGATTTTTTACTCATTGTTCTTTGTTGCATCAATAAACCAGAGAAAGTAAATCAGTCTTCTCTGTGTTTTTTTTAAACAGATTGATTCTGTATCAGAGGAAGTTGACCGCCAAAGGTCTATCTGTGATATGGTAAGTTCGTTAAAACACATGAGCATAAAATGCAAAGAGAGACTGATAGATTTAATGTGGTTGATGCTTTTTGGAGGTGTTTATATATGGAGGAGTTGGTCCTTTGCATTCAGATGTTACTCTGGCTGGTGTTGCTAAGGCATTTGGGGTTCGCCTGGTAAGTTTCTCTTTCATTTTAAGACAGGCTTGTGGTTAAGATAGTTTGATAATTGCCATAATCACCACTCAGTTGTAGTGTAAGAAGCTGATAAAGTTGGTTTATTCAGGCACCTGATGAAGAGTTTGAGGAGTACCTTAGGCATCTTATCAGCGAGCAGTGCACAGGTGACAGGAATGAAGTGAGTTCAGTCTTGAAAACAACCATTTTAATGGATTAGTATATTTTCAGACAAAATAGCTAAAAACTTATAGCATCAGAGTCGTTTTGATATGGTTTGTACATACATTGTTGTTGCGTATATGGTTCCTCACTAAGTTGATTGCTTTTGTCAATTCAGATGGCTCAGTTACCGGAAGGAATCACTGAACTACTGCATCATGAAAAGCTTTCGGTGCCATTGGTAGGTGCTCTCACAACCCACAACGCCACTTGAAGTCAAGTATCCTTATCCTTCCATACCCATTTGATCACTGATCAATATATGTAGATAAAGTGCCGCAATGTGATTGTTCTTGCTGCTACAAACACCGAGGAGCTCGAGAAGGAGTGGGAATGTCTGACCGAGCTAACCAAATTGGGTGGAAGTACATCACTCATGGAGCTGTATGCGTCGTCAAGGCGCTTGATGACATCTTTGACAGATGTATGTTTTACCTTTTCAATTTGTTTGCTATGGCCTTGTTGCTACTTCTTTGCTTTTCATGCAAGAATCTGTGTGTAACCAAGACTCATAGTTCCCAATAGATTCATGGTGATGTGTGTGTAGTGACTTTGAATTGTATTTTCTTGAAATGCAGGTTGAAGTTGCAGAGCCTCTAACCAAACTTGGTCTCGAGTTCCCAGACATATACATTGGTATAAAATCTTTGACCTGTCTCAGAGCATCTTAACTCTCTATGCTTAATCTCAATCTTCTTCACAGGGTGTTACCGGAAATCCAGACAAGGTCCTATCATCATCTGCTTGAAGGGGAAGGTACAAACAAACACACAAGATCTGGCTTTCATTTATTTCCTCATTTTTTTTCAAGTTTCATAAGTTTCGTTACTATTTTTTTCTTCAACAGGATAATGCACGGATTGACTCAGGCGTGCAGGCTCTATGCAAGAGATTCAAGGAAGGTGTATTCGTAGACATGAAATAGATACAGAGCCATACAGGTTTAGTTGCCGGTAGAGCATGAGAGGCTGCTTCAGTGCATGAGAGAAAGAAACCAGAGAGAATAGGATCAGAGTTTAACACTTTTTAAAGAATAATAGTTGCTTTTATATACGTTTATGTTGCATTCTAATAAGAGACTTGATTTCAGAAACTTGACCCTAACTCTGTTTGGTTTTACAAGGCACACACACACATATATATTTATATTATTACTATTCTACCTTAAACTGTAATTTTTATACTGAGTAGTCTACCCCCTAAGCTACCAGAATAGGAGATCATAGGAGAAATCTTGAACTGGATAATGTTACACTGATTGTTAACCGGGATTCGGTTTACCCACTAATTTCAAACGGTTAAAATTGATATAAAACACAGCTGCACCATTATTAACTGAAGAAACATAGTGTGTCATTAATAATAAACAGAGAAGCCAAAAATGGAAACTCTTGGAAATGAAGCAAGTGCAGGGCTTTAGGGTTTAAGATTAGCAGACGTTTAGGGTTTTTCACTTTCTTTCTAACAATGTCTCATCCCCAAAATACAAGTTATTTTTTAATCTAAGCAATAAGAGTAGTTTGTAGTGACAAAATAAAAACTATACACTTTAACTAGAAGATTTTAGATTTAATTAAGTACCAAAGAGAAACTTTTAATTGATTGATAAATTTTGAACATATGGACATAGATAATTGATCAAGAATGACTAAGCTTTGAGCTAAGATAAACTTTTAATTGATTGCCAAAATTGAACATATGGACATAGATAATTGATCAAGAATGATTAAGCTTTGAGTTAGGATGCCAAACAATTCATTTTTCAATTTTCGTAGGCTAAATTACTCAAGTAAATTATTTCACTTCCATGACAACAAGCATATGCTAATCATGCAGCATCAACTTCAATTAACCAAACACAATCAAATATGTATTAATTAAATGTCGAATAAACACTAAACATCAATAGTATCAAGAAATGGATTGTGTATACAAGAATGCAAAAAAAAAAAGAAAGTAAATGTCTTTTTTTTTAAGTGAATGTATATACGATATGATCTTACCAATAAGACAATAGTCTTATTGTTTATGTTTCGTTAACCAAAATCGACACAGTCTCAAAACATTGTTGGGAATATTCAGTGTTGCTATCATAGTTGAAGATTTGGAACGTGATCGTTCTTGTTAACGAAGACACTATATGAGATGAAGAGTTCAAATATTTGGCTATGGCTGCTTAAAGATAATAAGAAAAAAAATGTAGGAGTCGATTCTATTGATGGTTGACAAATATAACTGCATAAAAATATGCAAAAATTTTAAAGTAAAAACTTCACTAAGTTTACTTTTATTTCAATTTGATAATGGAATAAAAATTAAATTATTTGAAAACAGAGATATAAATTTTATTTTTTATTTTAATTTTAAAATATATCAATTTTTAAAAAAAACCCAATTCAAATATGAAAGTGTTTTATTCTGAAAAAAATAAAGCGTTGCTCAAAAAAAATGAAACAAATTAGGGATGATTACATGTTACAGTCAAGGCAAAATAAGTTTGATTCTGACTAATAAAGTCAAATTAAACGGGCCGAAAATAACTCAATGGGCTGAGCATAGCTCCGTCATTTTACATCAATTCAATTCTGGTTATAAAGTAACGCGGTCAAATTGTAAACGCCGTTGTTTAACCTCGTTGAAAGGGCCCACCTAGTGATAAGTCCAACTCGGCGGCAAGAAAATAAACAAACTCGCCTACTAATCCAGACCCTTGTGTTATGCATGTCATTAAATATTAAAATACACATGATCAATATAAAGTATGTATCATCATTACCATCATTGTTAAGCACACACCCTCGGTCTATATATATTCCTCCTCCTCTTCCTACTTTTTCGTGTCTTGAAAACATAATATTCTCTCGATCTTTTCCAGAGTATATTCAGAATCAAAAATACTGATTCTATCTACTACGATGGGTGAGGTCAGTCAGTTACTAATCTCCTTCTTCTTCTTATTCTTCACTCTCGATCTCTCTATGTTTTGTTGCTTAACGTTATGGTTAAATTAGCAGAAAAAGGAAGAAACCGTGACGAAACCTGAAGGAGACAAGAAGCCAGTCGATGGTGGTAATAACACCGTCGTGGTTATGAAGCTTGATATGCATTGTGAAGGTTGTGGCAAGAAAATCAAACGAATCTTGAAAAAACACAAAGGTATACATAGTCATCTCTCTCTCTATATATATGTGAGTTTATGGTGGCATATCTAGTTTAAAACCATAGCAAACATAAATTCTCTGGTTCTTGTTCAGGCGTAGAAGATGTGAAGATTGATTATAAGGATGACAAGTTGACGGTGGTCGGAAACGTAGATCCCACGGCAGTTCGTGATAAAGTAGCCGAGAGAATGAAGAGAAAGGTTGAAATAGTCTCTACCGTGGCGCCTAAGAAAGAGGCTCCTCCTCCTTCAGGCGGTGAAAAGAAGGTGGTGGAGGAGAAACCAGCTGAAAAGAAGCCGGCCGATGAGAAACCCGCCGGTGAGAAAAAAGTTGAGATGAAGAAAGACGAAGGAGAGAAGAAAGCTCCTTCTCCTCCTGCTCCACCAAAAGAGGTAATAATAACATCTCTATCTCTGTAATTATTATTTCTTCCATTAAAAACTCTTTTGTCACATATATTTAAAAGTATATAAATATATTTAAGTCCATTTGCTTGTGGTCTTTAACGTGTGTTGCACTTCTAAACCTTTACGGAAATTACACTCGTTCTTATCCAATTCATTGGTTGAGATGTTTTAAAAATATATATATTATTACGACTTTTATAATTAAATCAAAGATTAATCATTATTTCTGATGTGATGCAGAGTACGGTGGTTCTGAAAACGAAACTACATTGCGAAGGTTGCGAGCACAAAATCAAGAGAATAGTCAACAAAATTAAGGGTGAGTTTATTATCCTAATCAGATCCATTTTTGAAGCGTTCTTAGTATTAATTAAATTGATACGGTTGGTGATGGAAGATAACGGAAGCAACAAGAGATTAAATATCATTATAATTAGGTTGACCTACCTCTAGGTAGCTTCTCAATTTATTATTTTAGTGAAAACATATCAAATGGTTAGCTATGAAGTGGTTAGCCTAATATATGAGATTAATTTATTATTCTATTAATTACAGTTAGTTAATTAATGGTGTGAATGTTTATTTTATACAGGGGTTAAATCAGTGGCCATTGATAGCACCAAGGACTTGGTGATAGTGAAGGGGATCATTGACGTTAAACAACTCACTCCTTATCTCAACGAGAAGCTTAAACGCACCGTCGAAGTTGTTCCGCCCAAAAAAGAGGAGGGAGCCACCGTGGCAGCTGCGGCGGCTCCAGCTGGTGGAGAGAAGAAGGACAAAGGTGTTGGTGAAAAGAAAGAAAATAAAGATGGTGGTGAAAAGAAGGACGGTGGTGGTGAAAAGAAGAAAGAAGTTGCCTCAGCCGGAGGAGGTGACGGTGGTGCTACGTTGGATGTGAAGAAATCGGAGTATAGCGGTTATGGGTATCAACCTCAGCCGATGTATTACAACCCACCAGGACAAGTGTACGGTCAACAACACTACATGATGCAAGGTCAATCATCTCAATCTTATGTTCAAGAACCGTATGTGAACCAAGGATACGTACATGAATCTTATATGAATCAAGGATACGGCCAAGGGTATGGACAACAAGCACCACCACCACCGTATATGAACCACCAAGGGTATGCAGATCCTTATGCTCATATGCGTGCTCCTGAAATGTTTAGCGATGAGAATCCAAACGGGTGTTCTGTTATGTAAGTGAAATGAGAGGGGAGGAAAGTGTAAATAACTAAGAAATATAGGGAGAGAAAAGGTAGATATGACAAAATTTGTAATACTAAGAGCATCATTATCCCTAGAAACCCATAAGGTTTCTTAAGTACACTTTAATGATTATTTAACTAATAAATTTTAGCTAAAAACCTTAGTTAAAAATCACCTAATTTTTAAGCTACAATGGTAGGTTCTTAATTTGGGTTTCTTAAAAAGAAAAAAAAATTACTTGTTTGTGGTTACTTGTGGAAGAGTGTAGATGAATACGTGATCCTTCCACTCCCAAGTCTGTGATTCTTCCACTCCCAACTCCGTGACTCGTGTGCTCACATCTGCCTCGTCTTGTGTCGTGTTACCTGCGTAGAAAACAAGAGTATATATATGAAACATAAACATAAATACGGTAACTTCATAAGAGAACAAGAAACATGCCACACTCGTTTAACAACACCATCACACAAGAAACTTAAACAGAGCAAGAACAGAGATTCTTCTTAAACTTAAACAAGCATTCATCACACGCTAATCACTAACCACAACCTAACTCCGCGCTGCATTTATTAACCACCTCTATCAAGTACTTCAAGCATTCAACACACACATATTCACTTACCATAAACTAAGTCTAACAAGCGACAAAACCCAAGACTTCAAGAAAAGTAGACTTTTTACCACTGCTCCACTCTGTGAAACAACAAGCATGAGATGCTCCCACTGCTCCACTCTGTGATGAATCTCTCAATGCTCCCACTTATCAGTCCGTGACACAGAAAAGCACAAGACATTACAGAAGCATGATTATCAGTCCATGACACATAAACATACATTAACTCCATTACAAGACACTTAATTCCATTACAAGAAGGATCTGAAAAGGATCTCACCGGTCAGAAGAGAGAGGAGATGGGGTCGCAGCGATTGGACGAGCGACGATTGAAGGGAGGAGACGCTTCCTTTACCATCGGAGAAGACCAGAGAAGAGAAAGACGGACATGACGGCGATTGAAGGAAGGAGACGCTTCGCGACGGAGAGGAGAAGACGAGAGAAACGCCGATTGAACGGATGCTCCGGTTCCCTTCCACGGTGAGAAGATGAGAGAAGAGGAGAGGAAGAAAAGAAAAGAAAAAGAAAAAAAAAAAAAAAAAAAAACAAAAACACATGTTGCTGACACGTGTTATAAGAAACTTTTCTATCATCGGTTACAAAAACCATTAACTAAGGATCGGTTATACACTTTTAATTTTGTTTTGATTTAATTAAATCATCAATTTTAGTTAAGGATCCCATTAAAGACTCGCGATAATCATGGTCTAAGGATACTTCCGAGTCCGGTAATCTAAACCGGCTACATTAGCTGGGTAGAACCGGTTTTTGAGAGGCGTGGGTTGGGTTTTATATGTTGGTTGGTTTACTCTATAGACTATATAAATAAATATAGTTTCATTTTATAATAAGATTAGATCCTCCTCTGTTTTACAAGTTCTTTTGTGCTAGTGTATGTAATTGTCAAGTGATCATAAGGAAAAAAACTCTTAGCTATTTTAAACTTTTTCTTCAAGAAAAGCATCTTTTGCAATTATCTAAGTGAATGGTCCACCACATTCTACATAAATAAAGAGTCGTATAGAAGGCGGTTACTGGATTTCAAATCAAACATCACAACGGGAGAGGAATAATTTCATTTCATACTGGTCTTTCTTTCGAATAGGTGGATTTTTTATAACGCAATGTCTATACTATATTATACAAAAATGTCACTACCGTAAATACTATATATTTAATTTGGGTTGATAAGATTTTTAGCCGTTGAAAATGTTTTTTTTTTTAAACTTAGTCGTTGAAAATGTTCGGAAACGAAGGCCGTAAGAACGTGCGAACAGGTATAATGTTTTACTGCGGATCAAAAGTCATAAGAAAATATGCACTAAAGGTTGTTTATTCCCTATGGTGTATTTTATTTTCAAATGACATATACAGAAAGACATTCGCTGGGCAGCATTTGAGTTTTGTAATTTCTTAAACGAATAGTTGACTAGTCTTTCATGTTTCAAAACCCAAACCCTACTGAACATATCCACTTTGATTATTAGTTTTGTATGATCATCTTGATATTGTTTCCAGAAGTTCCTACGTTCAGGGTCATAATTAATAGCTCTTCGGTTAACCATAAAGGGTAAGTAATAACACTATAATGGTAGAACATATAATAATACACATACAACTTGCATTCAAAGATACATATAAGAAAGAAAAACGTATTTATTTTAAAATATATGAGTATATGATTGTAATAATTGGGAACAATATGACTCCTTAGTTCGATAAGGCCAAAAAGAAAAGTCGATGGAGACGTTCTTTATGGATGTTAGGTATGAAAGAAGTTATGATGTTGAATTTTAGTTAATAACACTAATCATAATTAATAGATCAAATTGCTATATGTATTAATATATATAGTCTTATTGTATCAGGAAAATTATGCTAGAGTTAAAACTGTCTTCATCAAATATGATCATCAAAACTTGTCAGTGGCCAGAATTGCCAAGGGACAAATAACTATTAGCATTCTCCAACAGATATATTTATATGCAGAGAGTGATGTGATAACTAAATTATATAATATGCTCATTTTAGTGTTTAAAATAATTTAACTAATTGTTTTTTTTTGAAACTCCATTGTTTCATGAACTAATTGTTTTAACCAGTGTTGCTGTATATTTACTGGAAAGTAAATCTATGTGTGTTCCTAGGTTGCTGAGCCTTACATATCTGCGTGATGTACATGATGGTGAATATATTATACCAGATTTTCTTATGTTCACAAATGTTTAGTTTATCGTATAATCGTCACTGAGCGAGAAAGAAATAAGTGTCTCATACAGAAACTTAAATTCTATATACAGAAAGTATGAATTTCTGGATAGTAGATTCAATATTTTTTTGAAGATTTTAAGGGCTATGAGCCGAATCATCCTTCGACCTAAAGAAAATATTGAACCATCCATCAAAGTTTTGTATGTTGTGTGTACTGCTGATACTTTAATGATCTATCTATTGCAGAACCGGTTTTGGGCAAAGCCGGATGAAACATTCGTCTAGAGTTCTTAATTTTTTTTAAAAAAAAATACATATACATAGACTTTCACATTTTTCTAAAAAAAAATTCTCAAATTTTCTTAATCATTTTTTTTAATGAATATTTTACAAAAATCATCTAAAACTCCCAAAATCTCAGAGCCAGTCCCGGCTTGTCAATTACAATTGTGTCCTATAATCTTCCGGTGAATATGATTAAGCTGTTAATGTAGCAACAAAAACTATTTCATTGTTTTCTGGAAAATATAGAATATGAATTCTTAATTATTTCATAGTTTTCTATGATATACACTTGTATTATTTATCAATTGCTAAAAAAACACTCGTTGGATATACGAAAATGACAAGAAAATGATTACAATTAAACACGAACCAATGAAATGTTATCGGGGCCTGAGTAAATAAAACTGTTGGTTCCTTTCAAACTCTCATCCAAAGTTAGTGGGTGCAGATGAAGCTAATCTTAGCCATGTCTTCTACTGAAAATTCCCTAAAAATTTAATATTAATTATTTCAGTTTGGGAGTATTCTGGATCAGAATTTCCATTTAACTACACCTATGATATGATTATATTTATATAAACAACTTAATTAACCATACAGTTAACAATATACGTTTGATAACAGCCACATAATTAAAAAAAAAAGGGGTATATTTTAAAATTATGTGAGGAAGTAGTTATTTGGAAGGACCGACGTATGATCACGTTTACGTGTGTGGTTTCTCAACAAATTTTATTATTTTATAGTCGCCAAAACGCGGATAATGCTTTTAAGATGAGAAGGTTCATGGTGTTTCGTATGTCAGCAGACTTTTTTTTTTGTACATTACTACAAACTTTAATTATTTATTATCATATTTCTTTTTAGTAGTAGGTTTTTTTATTAAACTAAGAAAATGATTTTTAGATAACATAAACTTCTGTTTAAATATATTAAAATGTCTTTTTCTTGTCGCTATCATACGGAACGAATCGCAAAAGACAAATACATAAAACGAGAAACGCATATTCGAATATGTATAGTGTTTGTTTTACTGTTTACTAAAAATAATCTATACTAATAAAAGAGATCTTTTGAGGCTCCATAGAGCGTCCACATCAGCAAAAAAAAACTACTTCCGAAAGATGACACGTGGCATAAAATATAGTTTTACTAATTTTCAAAAATTATAAATAATATCTAAACATACAACATAAAAATGGAAAAACTACATTAAACATATGTAAGATTACCATTTTTCACTTAAAAAACGGCTTATCTCCATAATGTAACATTACCGTTAATAAAAGGGACCTTTTGAGGCTCCATAGAGCGTCCACAGCAGCAAAAAAAACTACTTCCGAAAGATGACACGTGGCATAAAATATAGTTTTACTAATTTTCAAAAATTATAAATAATATCTAAACATACAACATAAAAATGGAAAAACTACATTAAACATATGTAAGATTACCATTTTTCACTTAAAAAAACGGCTTATCTCCATAATGTAACATTACCGTTTTATAAAAAAAACAAAAAACATTATATATAATTTCGAAAATAATAAATATATGTAAACATACAACATAAAAAATAGAAATACTACATTAAACATATGTAAGATTACCATTTTACATTTTTATTTTTAAAAAATAATATGTAAACATACAACATAAAAAATGGAAAAACTACATTAAACATATGTAAGATTACAATTTTTCACTAAAAAAAAGACGGCTTATCTCCATAATGTAACATTACTATTTTGTAAAAAAACACTATATATAATTTTGAAAATAATAAATAATATGTAAACATACAACATAAAAAATAGAAATACTACATTAAACATATGTAAGATTACCATTTTACATTTAAAAATAACAATAATATGTAAACATACAACATAAAAAAATGGAAATCTACATTAAACATATGTAAGATTACCATTTTTCACTAAAAAAATGGCTTATCTCCATAATGTAACATTACCATTTTATAAAAAAAGAAAAAAAAACATAAATATAACTATTTGACTATTTTTCCAAATTCTTCTATTAAACATTGTCGTTTTACATTAAAAATGGAAAAATACATTAAAACTTAAACATATATCTTAAAATA
This sequence comes from Brassica rapa, assembly GCF_000309985.2. Taxonomy (NCBI): domain Eukaryota; kingdom Viridiplantae; phylum Streptophyta; class Magnoliopsida; order Brassicales; family Brassicaceae; genus Brassica; species Brassica rapa. The sequence continues at coordinate 477,810 of NC_024796.2, read as the reverse complement.
TAGATATTAACTAAATATAAAGTATAAGAAAGAGAAATACTCAATATATAGAAAAATAAATAATAAGTATATATTATAAATATATAAATATACGAATTATATATACAATAATAAGTAAATGCACAATTTTAAAAAATGGAAAAATACATTAAAACTTAAACATATATCTTAAAATATAGATATTAACTAAATATAAAGTATAAGAAAGAGAAATACTCAATATATAGAAAAATAAATAATAAGTATATATTATAAATATATAAATATACGAATTATATATACAATAATAAGTAAATGTACAATTTTAAAAAATGGAAAGAATACATTAAATATTAAACATCTATCTTAAAATGTAAAATATAGATATTAAGTAAATAGAAAGTATAAGAAAAAGAAATACACAACTTAAAAACAATGGAAAAAATATATTAAGATTTAAACATCTATCTTAAAATGTAAAATATAGATATTACGCAAATAGAAAGTATAAGAAAAGGAAATACACAATTTAAAAAAATGGAAAAAGTACATTAGTATTTAAACATCTATCTTAAAATGTAAATCTATCTTAAAATATAAAATTATTAGTAAATAGAAAGTATAAGAAATAGAAATACACAATATAAATAAAAATAATAATAAGTAAATATATAATATAGGCAAATACCCAATTTAAAAAATGGAAAATTACATTAAGATTTAAAAATATATCTTAAAATTTAAAATATAATATTACGTAAATAGAAAGTATAACAAATAGAAATATACAATTTAAAAAAATGGAAAATGTAAATTAACATTTAAACATCTATCTTAAAATGTAAAATAGAGATATTAAGTAAATAAAAAGTACAGGAAATAGAAATACATATACAGGAAAATAAATAATAAGTAAATAATGTAAATATATAATATATGAATTATATATATAATAATAAGTAAATACACAATTTTTTAAGAAAATGGACAAAGTTCATTAAACATTAAACATCTATCTTAAAATGTAAAATATATAATATAAGTAAATACACAATTAAAAAAAATGGAAAAAGTACATTAAGATTTAAATATCTATTTTAAAATATAAAATATAGATATTACGTAAGTAAAAATATAAGAAATGGAGATAAACATTTAAAAATGAAAAAATTACATTGAGATTTAAACATCTATCTTAAAATGTACATCTATCTTAAAATGGTAGTATATTATATAAAAATGGAAATACCACATTAAACAAAAAAAATATATAGTTTTACATCAAGAAAGCTCCTATAAAACTGATTATCCCATCAACATCAACCTCACACAATCAAAGAAAACTTCAAAGCACTCGAGCAAAAAAAAGTTCCACCATCAATTCTTGCCGTCTCAAAAACCTTTAATGACCTTGAAGGAGATTTTTTATAACAATGAACTTTTTGTTAGGTGGATTCATTGTTGGAAAACCCGCAACTTCCAAAAGTCAAACTTATTAATGAGAATTGAATTGCTTTTCATAGACACAAAAGTATTTTTACAAATTTAAATTAATCTAATCCATAATTTTATTGTTAATATTCATACTAACTCTTTCATGATCAAACCATTACAGTTAATAACCATTCAAGCGTTTATCCCGAAACACTTCCTTCCTCGCCGAATCAGGTATTGGTTTATGTTGGTTTAGTATTATTTTTGGTTTATTAACCGGTTTAGGATGGTCCTATTGTAAATATAATTTAAGTTGGTTTAGCATATATTATGCTTAAAATAACTTAAATTAAATAATATTAATATTATGCTTAAAATATAATTTTAGAGAGTTTTCAAATATAGTTTACAGAACATTATAGGTGATGAATTTAATTTATTAAATTCGTTTATTACTTAAAACTAAGTTTTTTTTAAAACATACTGAGTTATAAATATCAATGATGGATTGGTAAGTATAACATGAAGACAAAAATATAAATATTTGATTTTCAAGATAAGAAATTCAGCTTTTATCCAGTTACTCTATATATAATATCTTAATTTTTTTTTAAAAAATATACATAATTTATATATATAGATTAATCTTCCAAACTTAAACTATTATATTATATATGAATAATGTTTTTAAATAAAATAATTTCTGATTAAAATAAATAAATAAAAACAACAAAGGGTTATTTTCAAATAATGGATGTAATTTACATTATACTATCATTTAACAAGTATTAGATACGTTTTGATATATCATTATTTTCTATTTCCAGAAAACAATAATGTTAAACATCAATATCATCTAGGTTAAGTATACGAACATCACAATTCAAACATCACAAAATTTTTATATAAACATTATAATACAATATTTTAATCAAAAAATACAATTCAAAAAAAAATATTCAAAGAATAGTTATATACTTAATATTTGAAAATCAAAGATATTTTTGCTAAAATTATACTTACCTGGCCAAGGAGATCAACCATCTTTTTACGGATCGATCGATTGTTGAGCATGTGGTGGATCCGAAAATACTCTGGAGTTTAATTAAATATCTAAAACATTTATTCCAACACTCAACAGATAGTTTTGCTAAATATGATAACTAGATAGCCAACAAAATTACAAAAAAATATTTAAATAGTAAAAAATATGTTAATTTAACGTGTTAAAATTTAAAAATAAATTTAAAGTATGGCATGCATTCTTAACATTTATATAAATATATTTCATAGCCTAAATATAAATAATTTAACAACTTAAATTAGAAAAAAAGTAAAAATTCCGGGCGTAGCCCGGGTTAATCCCTAGTAAATTATAAATGTACAATTAGCTGCGTAATCTGATTTGTTCTATTAATAAACAGAAAATTTCAGAATATCATATAATACAGAGAAGCACCATATAATCCTTTATTTTCTAATATACCTAAAAATTGAATGTACAAATCAAGGTTTGCATGATTGTTCGAAATCTTAATCTGAGAAAATAATAAAATGAAACTCCAATATTTTTATCTATAAGGTCCTTTGTGAGCTCCACAAAAGATAATATAAACGGGGTATATCAATCTTCCTCCAAATCATTTGCTGATGCGAAAACCTAACCCAACACTTATAGATATAGTAGTGACATATAAAATTATTATTGCCATTTCAAAAGGAGGAACTGTCAGCGACATTATAAAAATGTTGTATAGTGGCATTATGATGAGTTGATGACGATAAGAAGTAAGGTGAAAGTAAAACCATGAACTAAAAATGCCACGTGTTTCTGACTCAGTTTTGAATGCGACATACAATTACCACAGTGCTTACTGTTTTTTTACCAATAATTTCTTATTAATTCTTAACAAACATAATTTAATTTGCAAATGAAAATCTTAATATCATTATGGCAATTAAAATATATGCCGTTGGAGGACTTCTACACTGATTATGTATACATGTAGTCATGGTCCACCTGAAATTTTGGAGATCATTGACAATCTAGTGAAAAAAAATTAATAATTTAGATAACATATATTTTATAATATTAAAAAAGTTAGACGTTCGAAGCTAATGTTTATTATGATGATCATATTAATATTGTATGAATGATGATGAGCCATGATGATAAAACTATGTATGATTAATGATGTGGGGTTTAGTGGGATCGTCCACGTCAGTCCCACCTGGCAACTTTTGTCTCTGTTTGAATTACACGGCACGAACCTCCCCACCGGTAAGGTCCATTTGTATAGCTGGACCATTTTTATTGCCAAAATAGAAAGGTCTTCTTATTTATGTGTAGTAGTTGTGTTCCATGAAACTCAAATAAGAACTTTTTTTTTGAGAAACTCAAATAAGAACTTGCTACATGTGAGGTCTTTCTTATTTATGTGTAGTAGTTGTGTTCCATGAAACTCAAATAAGAACTTGCTACATGTGAGGTCTAAGACTGGACGCACATGTACACATTCACTTTCACATTTTTTGCTCTGATTTTGTTTACACCCTCATTATTGAAGGTTATAATATGTAGGTTGTAATATTTTCTTATTTTTAACTTTTGGTAAGATTTAATCTTACCTAATATATTTATATATTTAAAGATCATTTGTACTTATTTGTTTTCTTAATTTATTATTTATATTTTATTAAATTTTTACAAACAATTATTTATTAAATGGATCTATTTGTTTTATGTACAAACAGTCAAATACCACCTAACGAATATCCCAAATTTTATATGAATACATAATCTTTTAGATTTAAAATCGTCCGATCTTAGCATCTCATATCTACAAATATGTATATATTGATTTTATAGTGTTAATGTGCTATCTCCACATGATAACATGCTATAACTGATTAAATGGAAATAATACCAATACATGTATTATCTAGCTCCCAAGTCTATAAGACTATAACTATATACATTGAAAGAACTAGAGCTATGTATTTAATCGACGTAAACAACATACTGTATATATCTTTCAAGTTTGATCATGTTGAAGGACGAAAATGTATAAGGGAAACTCAAATCCAAGCTGATATTCTTAGCAGAAAAAAATAAATCCAATCTGATATGACCACTTCAGGAAAATATAAACAATTTGTATGTATTTTAATAAAAGGCAAGTTGAAGATTATAAGGAAAATCTGACTTTTTCAATAATTACTTGGTCGCGCAGCCACACGTGCAACCATGTTTCCACCTTGTTTCATTGTCTGGTTTTAGATGTACGTATTAACTAATCAATTTATTTATTTTTGTTTTTGATGGAGTAATTGGTTATAAATTTCAACCTATATATTATCCAGTACTGTCTCTTACTAGTTGTCGATAGAAAAGAAAATCACACTGATAAAAGTCGCTTGGGATCAACACGTTACTGGAGTCGTTCTATCTTCGCAGGGGATCGATAGTCGAGTCCTCTCTGTCACACGAGGGAAGCCATTATAATCCAAGCAACGTTTATTTGAATTTTGACTATTTCTCAAGCAAAATTAAAACTAATTTGACCATTCTATTAGTTTTTGTGACTTGTCAAACACTTTGAAACTTAACATTATTATTCAATGTTAGGCTGACTTTGATCTTTATGTGATCAAATAAGATCATCCCATTAAGACTTTCCACTTTTATTTACACTGGTTCATTCTTTTACGTGTTGAATAGCCGTGTCTGCAATTACATAATATATTTTCATATTTTTTTTATCAAACCAAATTTGTATTAAACTTAGAACTTAGTAAGAGTTTAAGCTCCATCATAAAAGAATACAACAAAGCTACAAAGAACCAAGTGGAATATGAAACAGATAAAACCTAAAATAGAATGGCAATACAAATCACAAGAAGTAAGGAGGGGTTAGTGGGAGTAGAATTTTTATAGAGTTGGTTGATTCTAAAAGTCAAGAGATTTGTTAAATTTGTAAAGAGTTATAAAGAGTATTTCATATTTTAAAAGTTTATGAAAATGTTCTAATTCAAGGATTTTAAGAATCTAGAGGAAATATGCAAGATTTTTGAAGTTTTGTCTTATGAGTAAAATTATCTAGAATTCAATTCCCAATAACTCTAGATTTGATGGAAACTTAGAATCATTAAAAACCAAACTTTTTGAATAACAAGAGATTTTGTAAGTCATTAAACAATCATCAAACCAATAACACTAGATTTTAGTAAGAATCTTAGAATCCACCAACCAATAACAATAGAATTTGAGAATTTTAACAATCACTACAAATTCATATCCCACTAACACCTCCTAAGCATTAAAAACATGGCATCACATCTAGTGTAGCCCGAAGAGTTACATGTGGGCCGCTATAAATAAAACTAGAGAACATGGGCCGGGATTTCATAATGGGTTTGAAATGAGATTCATTCATGTGGGCCACTATGAATAAAACAAGAGTGAGAAAAAGATTTGGGACATTTCTTTAACACTCCACATTCTTCTACAAATGATCCCTAAAGTTGATGCTTTGAACAATCTCGACCAACACACAGTAAAAAAAGCAACATAAGGTCGATGTCAGATTCATCATGTATACTCTTATTATCACATATAGTATCAATGTTTATACAGTGTTACAAATTACAACATACATTTTCTCTGGGACATACATTCAGTAAACCTCTGCACAGTTATTTGCACCAACTGGTTCCCTTAAGCAACTTGATATAGCCATCACTGCAGCTTCAATGGATGCATCTTCACCCTAATTTCAAAACAATAACACATGCTAACAGTTTTAGAGACATGATCACACATACATAAGAAAAAAAAAGAGTGTTGAGCTTCTTTCTTACCTTCTCTTTCCAGTAAAACATGTTGCCGTATTTCCCAGCTAAACGACTCCAGAAGCTACGAGGTATGTCCAAATCAACAGTAGCCCCAACATTAAAATTCAATATGTTCCCTATTTCAAAATATCCATTCATCACAAGCGGTTCACTCATCGGATAATAAACAAGAATTAAACAATGAATGTGTGTGTTGTGTGTTATACCAAAAGTGGGATCAGCGACAAACACGATAGTGCTATCATCAACTTGCCAGTAATCTTTCATAGCTAGTCCTGTAACAGAGTAACACGTCATCATAAGTACAAACCTATTGAAATTAAAAGCATAGAGAATATATCATTTTACCAGGTGTAACAGGATAGTTTTGAGCCAAGACTCTTAGCTTAAACCCTGTGTCTTTCTCAAGATCAGAGATTTCTTCAGCAATCCTCTTCTCCTGTAAACAATTCTCAAAACATCAATTATAATCAAAACCAAAAGGCCAGAGCACCAAGACAGAGGATTAACCTGGCCATCAGAGAGGAAACCAGCAACGTCTATTACCGAAGTGAACTCTTTTGGGAGCAGTTCTGGTTTGTTTACTCCCACTTTGGCTGCTTCTGCAATTCCAACGCCTGCAAACAAAAAGAAAGATTCAAACTTTGTTTTTTTTTTTTTGAGAAGGAAGGGATCGTGTGGAGCGAACCGGATAGAGATAAACCGAGAGCTAGAGCTCCGGAGAAGACCAAGCTGAGAGATTTTGATCGGAAACGGGAACACCAGTTCTCGGCGGAGGAAGTTTTCAGCTTTAAGGAGTGAGGAGAGGGAATGGTTTCTCCGGCGACGTGGTTGTTGAATACAGGAGAAGAGAAGGTTCTACTGCATTGTGGAGGTGTAAAGAGAATAGCCATGAGTTTCTTCCTTCTCCATTGTTTCTTTTGGATAACGTTAATAAATCGCTCATGACTCGGGAACTTTTCGGTACTGTACCTAACCGAACCGACAAAACCAGTCTGGTGCTGTAATTAGGCCTTGAGATTTTGAACTGAACCAAAATATTGGTTAATTCGGTTCTTTTCGGTAGGTCAGGCAATCGGTTACTTCAGTTTTCTTTATAAAAAATTACTCAAACCTTACTAAAAATCTGAGCGGAAATAACCAAATTTCAAATCAAACTAACTAAAAAAATAACTTAGTTAATCGATTTAACCAAAAATATCTGAAATTTTAATAAAACTAAACCAAAATCTAATCGAAATCAAATACTATTTTTAAAAACCAAACTAACTGATACCGAAAACTCTTTAGTTAATCGTGCTTAAGCTAGAACAATTAAAAGATGGGTGCCAATACAGAGGTCGTTTCTTCTCTAGGTGATTTTTTGGCATATGGGTTTGTGCATGCATGGCTAGTTGGCTACGCACAAGTCTACAGTTTTATTAAGCGTCACGACATTTGGAGCTGGACGTTCCAGAATACTGGCAAGAACACCAAAACGGTTTCACTTAATTATATGGCGTAACTGTGATTCACTGACATGACGTAACTTTCTATACGATGTCGGTCTTGTTTGTATGGTGGATAATAAATAACAGACATAGACAAGAGTGTATTTCATTCATCCACGTGATGAAATCGTATAAACACTACAGTATGTTTTGTAACTGTACTTGTATTCTACTTATCGATACGATAAGTAGAAAATTTTGAGGGGACGTGTTTTCATTGGCCTCTTGTCGGTCTACTTGACGTTTGCTGTATTGTGATGTAACGGATTCAATGATTAATTTTAGTTTTTCGTTTCACATTTTTGAAATCAAACTCGATCATGGCTTGTGTTTACAGTTTACTAGTCTTATAAATCACACCACGTTATCGTCCTCAGAGTTTCTTACACTCATTTCAACAAAAACAAAGACAATAATGCAGGTTCAAAAACTCTATTTTCTTGCTCTCTTCTTGGCTCACACCACTCTCGCAGTCAACCTCAGCCTCGAAACCTCAAACATAGCCTTCCTTGGAGACGCAGAGCTCGGTCCTGCTTCAGATGGCGTGAGTCGCTCGGGAGCTCTCTCCATGACCCGAGACGAAAACCCTCTCTCCCACGGCCAAGGCCTTTGGGCCACTCCAGTCCCTTTCAAGCCTTCTTCAAACACATCTTCTTCTCTTCCTTACCCATTCGAGACTTCTTTCGTTTTCTCCATCACTCCTCGCACCGAACCAGCTCCAGGCCATGGCCTCGCCTTCATCGTGGTCCCAGCTCTCGACAACAGCGGCGCAGGACCCGCGGGCTACCTCGGAATCCTCAACAAAACAAACAACGGCGACCCTGAAAACCACGTTTTCGCCGTCGAGTTCGATGTTTATAAGGACAAGCAACTTGGAGACATGAATGATAACCATGTCGGTGTAGATGTGAACTCACTTACTTCTGTTGTGGCCGAGAGAGCTGGTTATTGGGTTCAGATAGTGATAGGGCGAACGAAAATGTGGAGGTTCAAGGAGGTGGAGCTGAGCAATGGAGAGAGGTACAAGGCTTGGATTGAGTATAGAGACTCTAATGTTTCAGTTACTCTCGCGCCAGAAGCTGTCACGAAACCCAAGAAGCCTTTGATCGTTGCGCAGTTAGATCTCTCTGAGGTTTTTCTCGAAAACATGTACGCTGGTTTTGCCGGTGCCATGGGCCGTGAGGCTGAGCGTCACGATATTTGGAGCTGGAACTTCCAGAACAGCGCCTAGAACACTTAAACTAGTGTTCTGTTCGCTTTTGAGTTTGTTTGTACTTCTTTTACTCATAACGTGAGTTAATAATTAAAAAAAAAAATTGTCGCTTGATGCATTGAATTTACATACTAGTGGCCAAATCTACTCTGCAGGCACTTTGTCGTTATGTTGACTTTCTATTTCTAAACAATATTTCACTAAAAATCACAAATCGATGGAAATCACTTAGAATATCAATGGAAACAACATCTCATTACAGTGGACAGATGAGTGTTTGACTAAGAAGTCCGATATAAAAAAAAAAAAGGAGGAAAAATCAAAACTTCATGGTGATCTCTGGTGGGAAGAGGCGGCCACGGTGATTGAATATCATGAAATCAGAGTTATCTGGTAAAGAAACCGCCCTGCAAAAAGTTTTGAAAGAACAAGTTACTTAGCAGAAGTGCATATTCACTTCATCTTAACATAAGACAAACTCAAAACCAATCAAAGAACCATGATGTATATAAGAAGATAGGTGAGAGAGGTCGTGACATAAAAAGGAACAATTCATTTTATTCACCAAAGGGAGTCTAAAACACCTATAGAGTAAATGAAGAATGTATGCTCAGGGTCAAGACTCAAGATAGAGAGTGGGACAAGCATGAACATTCTCAGTCAATAGCCACAATACTAACTAGAAAACGAATCGATCCATCAACATGAATCTAAGAGCATTCTCAGTCAAACAGAGTGATGCACAACAAACCTGTTTTCATCAGAGTCAGGGTGAATGGAGAGGAACTTCCCAGGGAAAGTCAAAGCAGCCCACATACAAAGAGCTAGTCCCACGATCAACTCCAGAACAACCTTAACGAATCCAAACAAGTATCAAAGTATAATCCTTTCCAACAAAAATTGAATAAAGGTGAAGCCTTTATGGTATATACTTACATTCAAGGGAGGTCCGGTGAACTCTTCCTCCGTGATCTTCAACAATCCTCTATCTAAAATCAAATAAGTCAAAACCCACATCAAGAAACTATCTCCAAACCCACAGAAAACAAAATCAGATCTGAATCTATTTGTAATTTGGATCCGGAGGCTTACATTGGATTGTTGAATAAGCGGCGTGGGAGAGAATCAGGACGCCGATTACTCCAATTACGAAGCCTAGATTCATGTCTTGCGTTGGGTATAAGAGAGAGAATCCCGATCTGGTTTTGTCTCGCCGATGAAATAGAAGACGATCCCACTCGAGTTTGGAACCGGCAGGTAGTTATAACATGGAAAAGCTCATAGTAGCAAACGACGGAACGTCTAATACAGAGGAGAATAAGACGGCACGTAGTTCTTGTTTAGGAAAGATATTTAAAACATACATCCTCTGGTTCAAGTTACTCGAGATAGTGACTAGATTCCACCGTAAGCAGTGTCCCAAACCCAAGAAAAACTTTTAGGATTAGAGAGTCATAGTACCACTGCGCCGACAAACAATCGAACCTGCGACATTTGGCAGTTATCTGTGAAAAAGGGGACGGAATGGGTTTCAAAAGTGAGATTGTCCACTCATGTATGTACACATTAATACTTTGGGTTTACTCCAATTTTCACGCTGGGTATATAAATTAGTTCAATACAAGCCCTTCTCAAGTATTACATTATGTTAAGTATTTCGTTTTTTGATACTTCAATTTGAATGTGAGATTAGTATCAAAAATCTGTTTAGTGGTGATTCTTGAAAATACTAAAAAAAAGTGCTTCGCCCTACGTTGCACGGAAGCTTCGTCGGACGTCCGCTTCCCGCTTCGGAACTGGAATTGAAATCAGAATCTTGTGGAAGCTTACGGAATCTCGCTTTCAAAACGCTTCCAAAAAATTCTGTTTAAAAACATGTTGGAAGCTTATGATTCCATTTTGGAATCACGCTTCCTACCGTCAGCCAAGGTACTTCATTGACGAGAAAAGGGATGTTAAAAGGCTCGTTTTGTGTTGTTGCGATGTAGATGGCCGGGCTTGGATCTATGTTGTTGGGGAAAGCAAGTTAATCAGTAAAACGCGATTATGTGGTGGATCCTTGGCATTTGCATTGTACATGTATTCCCAGTTTGGTCATGGTTCCGGAATGTCGAAGAGAAGATGAATAATTAAGCAGAATTACAAGTTTATTTTTCTTTTGTTTTGGTTGTTGTTTTTTTTTCTTGGGAATGTTTTTTTGAAACTCTTAGGAAGCCAAAGTTCCTTTTTAGGAAATAAAGTTGTTTTAGTTGTTGAGAACAGTCTTAGAGATTGCATGTTTAATGGTCTCTCTCAGTTTAAGTCTACTGTTTTTATTTTAGAATTTGCTGGCTTTCACTTATTGTTGGACTCTTAAGCTTTTTGAGATAGTTTTAAAAATGGTTTTGCTTAGATTTTTGCAACAAATTGAGTTTTATACATGATCTATTGTGTACGTTATGACCACGTGTCCTTCTATTATTGCAAGACTTATGAAGTTGTGAGATTTGTTCATCCTCTCTACAAAGGAACTATTTCAAAGAACAACTCTTTCTCAAGTTAAATAAATAATAATATAGGTTCATCCATGCTCTGTTTAGTTTCCAAAACGCCACCATTTTCTCTTCCTCTGTAACTCGGTTGCATATGTATCTGAATACAAAAACAAATAATCAAGAAAAATATATCTTTTAATGAACCAAGATGAAAAAAAGTAGTCTGTAAAATGGGTTTGAGGTTAGTTACAATTTACCTTTGTTTAAGTAGATGGAGTTGTAGTGAACCTCTGCCCAGAAGCTCAAGAAGATTACTGCAGACAACAAGCAAAATAACATATCATCACTGTAATAACAACATTTAAAAAAAGGACAAGCAGAAAGTATAGTGGACTATTACCCCCTTTGGATTCTTGAGAGGTGGGAATAATTTCAATATAACATGTATTCTTGAATGACGTTAGCACAACTATTTTCACCCGATACTGCACAATTAATACACTCTTTAATTATGGAATGGTGAAGAAGTATACGAATGAAAATACATGTGTTTTCATAAGTTTGAGAATCTATACTGCATCTGCAGCTGCTTGTAATGTAACATGATCACCCCACTCGCCGCTCCTGTGTTCATAGTTGAATACTCTTAAGGCTTCTAACAAAAGACAATGGTTCAAGAAATGCGGTTAAGTAGTTTCAAATGAGAGAAGATATTTACCGAGACATTTTCTTGAGATAGTCAGAGAACTCCATAGGCACGTATCCTTCATAAGAATCTGGACTAGCTTTAAGCTAAACAAAAGAGTTTGAAAAGTTCCAAAAAACATGAGCTCGTATGAATTAGTGAAAGCTACTAAAGACTCATGAGTAGCAGAAAGTTCATCAAACCTGCTTTACAATTTGTTTTCTAACGTGTTTATGACGATCTGCTGTTTTGTAAAGTTGATCAGCTAAAGCACGGAACTATAATCAAAAAGGCAAAAAAATAAATGATCAGTTAGTCTAGTTCTCCCAAAATGATTCTGCTTATGGAGATGAAGTAGAAGTTTACCTGGCAGTTACCATCTCCTGGAACTCTGACCTCTGCGAAGTCGAACATCTCTAACCTGAAACAAACAATAATGGTTTGTATATACATAACAGAACACATACATGGATGTAACATGTAATAGCACATACCTATTCCGAAGTCTATCATGATCTGAAACCGCTTCTTCTTCAGGTGGTATCTCTCCATTTGTTTTCGGTACATACTGCATATGATCGACTTGTGTCAAATTAATAGAACATATTGACAAGAGTTTAAACAATAGTCTCATGAATACTTACAGGAATAGGGACCATCTGATTCAATCTCCTCCCAAATTCACCATCAGTATCACACTGATCTGATTCCCACGAGTACACATACTCCTCCGTGTCACTCGGACTTGAACATGAATATATATTAGGCGAACCATCTTGATCATTATCATTCCCTAACCACTCTACAACACCAAAAACTCATTTTCTTTTGTAATCCAATCACCAAAACATAACGTAAACACACACATGAAAAAAAAAGATGTTCAAAAATAACCTGAAGAGTAATCCCTAGTAGTAGGTTGATCGTTCCAACCATACTCGTTATTATTACTGCTATAATTGTGAGTATAATCTTCTTCTTGTTGGTGCTGATGATGATTTGAATAATTGCCATTATTTTCTGCAATTTGAAGCTGCAAAAAATCGTCTTGGAGTGTTCTTGCAATGATCTCATCGTTATCTACATCACTGCTACTATGATGATCTTCATACTCTCTGTAATACTCACCGCTCTGATGATGATGATGAAGAGATTGGTCTTCCTCGTGAATCAACTCAACGCCATAAGGAGGATACGTGTATGAAGGCGGACCAAGAAACCATTCCACAATACTTACGTTCTCTTCATGTGACACCATCTCTGGATTAAAAATATAAAAACAAAACTTAGTAAAAAAAGTATAAACTTTTCATAAGGAATCAGAAATATTATAACCATAAAACAAATCAAATATTACTTAATTAACACTCCAAAAATCATTTGAGTAGTTTTGACGGAAAATTAAACAGAGAGAGACTTTTCAACAAAGAGGGAATGTGACTCTAATCAACTTTGGTTTTTCCCTAAACTATTTACTTTAAATTAGAAACAGTACTAAAAGTCATTATCACGATGATGAATTAGCCAAACACAGAGAACAACAAATAACTATTTTTGAAGAGAAAACAATAGATGTGTTACAAAAAAAAAAAGAAGAGAAAACAATAAATTATAGATCTGAGAGAAGATGTATGGAGAAGAAGAAGTAAGATCAAAAGCTCTCACCTTTTACTTAATATATCTCTGCAACTTGAAGACGAAACTGTTTTTACCAAAAAATAGACAAAACTTTTTTTCAGAATTTGGGGATGAAAGGTTGAGAATTTTAATTGGAATTAAGCATAATTCAAATGGGTTTTACTCGCATTCTTTAAAATATTAAATTTTTAGAAAGAACAAAAGGAATCGAGAATGATTCGAATGAAAAGAAAGTGGTTAGCCTTATGATTCTGAAGAACTCAGAAAAATAAATAGAAAGTGAGAAAACGCGCTAAATGCCCACTCAATATTTATATGAGTTTCTGGCATTTTAAAGTTCTTTAGTCATGAGAACTTGTAGCCGTTGGATCATTCAGATGAACGGCCGCGGTGTTATCAAATCATATTTAATTTTTTCTCTTCATTCTTTAATATCCTTTTTATTTATTTTATTGTACTATTTTGTTATTTGTGAGACCGTAATAACATTTTCCAAAGAGGTCTGCCTAATAAAATAAATACTAACCAACTTGATAATCAATCCTCTATTCATTTTGTTTTTGTCAATTAAATGTCTATTCATTCTTCCGATACTGTCATAAGTGATGATGAGTCATGGTTTTCTGTTCATTGTTAGTAACATTTTCGGCTCTTTATAAAATCCCAAGAAGATCAATTTAGTAGTTAAGTACTCCCTCCGTTTCATATTGTAACTAGTTTTAGGGAAATTTTTTTGTTTCAAAATGTAAGTAGTTTTCATATTTCTAGGTAACTTTTACATTTATTGAGTATAGTGTGACCAATCAAATTAAATAAATTTATTTTTGATTGGTTAAGTTATATCTAACCTATTTAATATACAATACTTTTTAAAACATAATAATTTTCTTAATCTTTGTGCTTTTAGCCAAAACTACTTACATTATAAAATGGAGGGAGTAGCATTTAAGAAAAGGATTAGCATGCAGATGCAATTGTTATCTTTAAATCTGTTTAGTGTAAGGCTTCTTAAATGTTGAAAAATTCTTATGGGTCCAATCACACATGGCTGGCTGCATTGTTTAAAGTTTCCCAATTATAACCGGCGCGAATATGTAGCTTTTCTTTAAACAGGCTAAGAATTCCACGTTGCACCCACTCATTTTATTGAATTCCTTTTTTTTTTTTTTTTTTTTCAACAAACTTATATTGATAATGCCCTAATGGGCTTTTGTACAAGTGAAGATACAATAAGGTTCATTACCCATAAGTTACAATCTCGAAATTTAAATAAACCTACATGGTAAAGTCTAATTTATTGACTTTGCCAGCATCTTCGAGAAAGACACGTCCGCAGGACGCGCGTCCATCATGCAGAAATTCTTCAACTCACGCGTCATCACACGCTTTCATATCAAGTTTGGATACGCGCCATCGCACGCGCCGCTGCTACAGTCGGGTAATTGGCACGCCACTCCTCCAGCAAAATTCACACAGCTTGCTCAAGCTTCGTGGCTGGATTGAAAGATCTTCACTTGTTGGATACTTCTCTCTGTGACGCCTCTGTCTTCACCGGATCTTCATTCTTATCGCCGGATGTGATACTTACCAAGCAGCTTGAACTGATTTACCCACAGTTCTTGTTGAAACACTTGCTAATAACAAGTTTCAACTCATCTAAAACTGAAGCAAATCACGAGACAACTTGCAAAACTCAATCTTTATCTCCTCTGGAAAACTTTGCTTGATGATATAAAGCAAAGATTGATTTCCTTATAGATGAAGATAGAGGATAACCGACGGGAAGAGGAGAACCAAATGAAAAACAGTCGGGATGTTAGGTTTCCATTGAGAGAAGACCCCTAAACGACTACCGATCAAAAGATCGGAACTTTATTAAGGATCAACTAAGTAAGACCAGAGAAAGGAATTGAATGAAAATTGGCTCTGGCTGTTGATGATCATAAGCACTTCAAAATCGCCTAGCGAAAAGAACATCCGCAACCGGAATAAAAGATCGATCAAACAGATCGAATATATACATATAAAACAAAAAAAGATGGTAACCGGCGGCGAAGGCCACCGGCCACCAACAAACACCAGTTTTTATTGAATTCCAAAACCATTAAATTCAATTATTCCAGGCAGCCCCCCTTTCTTGAATTAATTAAAATTCACGCAATTCTCATCATGGAGTATAATTTAATATTCTTGGGAACACATTAAAAAAATGGATATTCACTTTTTGTTGTTAACGTTTCCTAAGTTTTAATAAATGTACTAGGTTCTGTTCTGGCGTTGATTCATATGGATGCTTTTGTGAAACTTTCAAGTTATTTAGAAAATTTAATTGTATATATTATAAAGTATAAGCTTAATTTCAGGAAGCCTAGACTGACAAATTCATGAATCACGTAGTATGAGATCTAATGAGCTTATTGAGTACTCGTTATGAAACAAGGAAAAAAAAATGTTAAAATGACACTTATTATGAAACAAATAGATTAATATAAAAGGGTTAGTCAAAATAAAATAAAGTCATGCTGCATGCTTGCATATAAACAAACAAATAGGAAAATAGTGAATTTGTTTTGAATCAGCATGTAATAAAGTATAGTTTAATTTTATGGCATGGGTCATGAATGATTTGACAAACCAAAAGAGTCACCTCTGCTGTAATTTTAAAAGAAAATTTTAATTTGGTTAGATAAGCAAAAAATAATTAATAGCATACGTAAATATAGGGGTGTCAAAATGGGTTGAAATTAATGGGTTGACCCAAACCAAACCAATCCATGGTTCTAATGGGTTAACAATTTGGATGTTAATGGATAAATGGTTTTTATGGGTTAATGAGTTTAGTGAGCTGGATTAATATTGGTTTGGATCAAAATGGTTTATGGATTATCCAATCCAACCCACTTTTTCTCACATAATTTTTTAGTCTCTCTCTCTCTTTCTTCTCTCACGAGACGCTCTCTCTTTCTCGATCTCACGAGACCTTCATCATCGATCACGACATCGATCAACCCTTTTGGGTCATTGCTTTTGGGTTATCGATCGCAACACATCAACTCATCTTCCTTGTGAGTCAAACTCTATTTTTTTTTCAATTTGGCTTTATGGGTCACTGATTTTGCTGATTTGAGATCAATTTTGAAGTAAATTTTTCTGGGTTTGAAAGTGACTTTCATGGAAGGATTGTCTCATTGTTTGGTTTATTTATTTGTATTGATGTACCTTTGTTCTTCTTGAGTGATGATTGAAGCTATTCATGTTTAGTATCCGAGTCTCTTTGTGATGTTTTGATTGTAGAATGAGTTTTGAATGTTGCTCTTTTTCAGATCTTCACTACCAAGGAGACCAAACACTGAGTATCACCACTACTCTTCCACCAGCGTTGTAAGTTGGATTGTATTTGAGTTTTGAGTTGTGATGTCTTTGTATACTCGATTTGATCATGCGTATGATATTTTGGGTTATACTAGTCACTTTTTATTGGAAAATGACTATACTTCAAAATATAGTTTCTGGTTTGATATTTTTTTATTGGAAAATGATTTTTGCGTTTTCAATGTTTTCAAGTTGACAAAGATGATGAATAATGAAGATCTTCTAAACAGTGGTGGCCAATCATCCACAAGTGCATCACAAACGGCTCTAGTAAGTTCTAATCATTCAAAAAGAACTAAGAGATCAACTGCTTGGGATTATTTTACAATAGAAAAAGATGAGAATGGCCAAGAGAGAGCATATTGTAAAAAGTGTCCAAAGAACTATGTGTGGTTGCCAACTATGTGTGTCATTCTCGTTGGTTTTATTGCGATACTATGATTCTTTCTTTGGTAGTGGCTGTTGTGTCCTCAATATAATTCAACAAGAAAAGCACTTGTGAAAATCCCTTTTTGAAACGAGTTTCTTTTTGGATTCTTGTTATGTAAAGTGTTTTACACCTTGGATGGTAGATGAATAGTGTAGCTAATGATTGTTACAGTGAGTGTTTCATCAAGCAGAATATTCTCTATCTCTAAATTGGTTCTTTGAATGTTGTATTTCTTCTAAGAGATTTTAAGATATGAGTTTGCACTCAAATGGTTGATTTTGTGTTTTAGGTGAAACAATGGGCAAACATAACAAGAGAAGTGAACGAAATGATGAAGTGGCTCGATTGGAATTAGAGACTTTTGTTTGTGTTCTATTACCAAACGACCATAGTTCTTGTTAATGTGTAATGGTGGAGACTAGAGAGGCAATCTTGTTTTTCTTGCTAGACATTTGATTTTCTATTAATTCAAATATTTTGATGAGTTATATTATATAACTTGAGAAAAGAAAATTATATAATTTGCTAATTTTTTATTAGCATTTTTAATTATTAAATGTTAGTAAGTTGATGGTAATATTATTATGATATAGTAAATATTTGTAAATTATGTTTATTAATACTATTGTTAATGAGTCAACCCAATAAAACCACTAACTCATTAATTTAAATAGGTTATGGTTTAACCCAATCCATTTAGTTAATGGGTTGGATTAACTCATGATCCATAAACTGCTCAATCCATTTGGGTTTGGATTGGATTGGGTTGGTTTACCCATATTGACACCCCTACGTAAATATGGTGTGTTTTTTACAAAGGTTAGTTCACTTTTTTTGCTGTTAACTAATCACTCCGTTTCTAAAAAATGTATGTTCTGGAAAAAAATTGTTTCAAAAAGAAATATTTTTTACTTTTTCAAGGTATGATTTTATGAAAAATTGTAAGTTTCAAAAAAATTAAATGGTGTTTATTGAATTTCTATTAGCTAAAAATTATGAAAAATTGTTATTCACAAAAAAATACATATTTAATGAGTTTTCTTAATATATGTGAAAAGTCTAGAATATGCATTTTTTTTAAAACAGAGGGAGTATCATTTATGCATCATATATTCTATGTCAAAAATAGTCCATCTCAAAGAGATGTTGTTACCATAGCGGTAATTCATTGAGAAAAATTTAGCAAATATCATGCCTTCTTTGAATTATCATTATTGAGACCCAAATATATTAGTGTATAGTTCTTATCTACACTAGTGTTTTTTTTTTTGTTTTTGATAAAAGTTTGCTATTAAATTGGCAAATGGAAGAGTTGTAAGATGGTAAAACTATAAACATAAAACAGCAATAAGAGTAAAAGGAGCACACAACAAGCATAAAAATAGACAAACGATATAAGCAAAAGAGGAGACTAAATCTAAGAACAGAACATCAAACACCATGAAACTATAAGTATATAATTGTATTGGCAGAGCCAACCACCCATTGTTTATATTCAAACCAAACATACCCGCTCTTAAATTAATAAGTATAAAATCTGTACATTAGTTATTTAAAATTTGAAAGCGAAAACAAGTGTTTACCAGCCATGGATATAAATATATATAAAAAAACATTAATACTCGATTCGATTTATATGTAGATGTAGCAAACCGAAATATGCTTTTAGATGCAGCAAGGTTTTTTCAGAGTTTGATATGAAAATTTTCTTAAGTTCCTATTAGTTGACACACTGATATTATTAGCTCTCAAGTAAGTTTTTTCTCTATTCTTTTACACAAGCAAACATTTTTATTTGTTTTTACACAGAAAAGCCATTTGTAGTTTTAATTGCCTACTAATTTTTCTTAAGAGGCTATGGCAATTTACTTAAAACTCAAAATTTAATGGCTACCCCTGTTTCCAGCCAACATCAATGCGTCAAAAGTCAATTGTTTGCCATTGTAAGTACATATGAGTTGAATGCAATCTTATCTAAGATTTGATTGATGCCTTTTTTGGCTTCTGTTATATTATACGAATCATTTAAAACTACATGATGATAGATAGTAGGCATAATGCATGCTCGACCCTATCCTGATCCAGAAATGGAAGATTTAAGCCGTTTGCTAGTGGATTGGACGTTTTAGCACGTTTTATAGTTGCAACTATATTTCTCTAGTGTTTTCTTTGTTTTTTTTTCTAGAAGAAGATGAATTAAACACATTGAAATGCTTATCAAATATAAGAACTTAGCTTAGTCAACTAACAACGGTGAAGATTATGCAATTGAGGACAACTTGGAATGTCTAGAACCTTGTGTTATGCAAATTATTTGTTAAAATAATTGATGGTAACAAATAATTGTTGGTTATCAATCGTGTAATTGTTATAAAATTTGGAGAACACAAAAATATTTTTTTAGAGAAATTCTCTCGAATAGTCTTTTTAAATTTTTTTGTCTCAAAATAGTTTACAAGAAAAAAATGACTAAAATAGCCTCTATTTATTTTGAAAATTTTAATTTTTTAGTTTTTAAAATTTGAAACCTTATTCTCAAAATCCCACCCCTTAAACTTTAAGTCTACATTAGTTAACACTAGGATAAAATAAAACTTATTTTGATCATTTTCTTCATTGAATGCTATTTTAGTAACAAAAACTTAAAAATGACTATACTATGGAATTTCTCTATTATTAAAATATAGATGTTTTTAAAAAAATCTAAGAGAAAATAGCAGAGTATAGTCATTTTTAAGTTTTAAATGATTCGTATAATATAGTGTTGTTTTAGTCACTAAAATAGCCTATGATTTTTAGTGTTGTTTTAAAATTTCTAAACACATTCTATATTTATATTAATGTATATTAAACTCTTTTTCATGGTATATGGGCATCGTTTTAATTTTTTGTCAATTAAATAAATAAAACTTCAAAATACTCTATAAATTGGTGGACTAACCACTAAAAAATCGTTATTTTCTAGAGAAACAGAGACAACAAAAGTTCCAAACATCTTTAACCTTCATCATATGTTAGTTAAAAACGCAACTATGCATTAAAAGAGTATTTTTATATTTTTGAATTTTTCTCAAAATCTATGTGTGCTACAAAAATATTGAGTTTTTCGGTAAATATTTTATATACTGAAGCCTATGATCTTTAGTGTTGTTTTAAAATTTCTACACACATTCTACATTTGTATTAATGTATATTAAACTCTCTTTCATGGTTTATGGGCATCGTTTTAATTCTTTTTCAATTAGTTTTGTAAAACATCATAATATTCTCTAAATTGGTAGACTTAACCACTATAAAATCGCTATTTTCTAGAGAAACAAAGACAACAAAAGTTCCAAACCTCTTTGACCTTCATTATATATTAGTGAAGGATGTAACTTTGCATTAAAACAATATTTTCATATTTTTGAATTTTTCTCAAAATCTATGTGTTCCTACGAAAATATTGTTTTTTCGGTAATTCTCTATATACTGAAGCTTATGACCTTTAATGTTATTTTAAAATTTCTAACATTCTACATTTTTATTTATGTATACTAAACTCTTTTTCAAGGTACATGGGCATCGTTTTATTTTTTTGTCAAATTTAGTACCCCTTAAATTAGTGGACTAACAACTATAAAATCGCTATTTTCTAGAAAAACAGAGACAACAAAGGTTCCAAACTTCTTTGACATTCATCATATGTTAGTGAATGATGCAGCTATGCATTAAAACATAATATTCATATTTTTGAATTTTTCTCAAAATCTATGTGTTAACCCCTACGAAAATATTGATTTTTCGGTAAATGTTCTTTATACTGAATCCTATGATCTTTAGTGTTGTTTTAAAATTTCTAAATACATTATACATTTTTAATAATGTATATTAAACTCTATTACATGTTACATGTGCATCGTTTTAATTTTTTGTCAATTAATTTAGTAAAACTTCATAATACTCCTAAATTAGTGGACTAACCACTATAAAATCACTATTCTCTAGAAAAACGGAGACAACAAATGTTCTAAATCTCTTTACCTTCATCATATGTTAGTGAAGGATGAAACTATGCATTAAAATAATAATTTCATATTTTTGATTTTTTTCCTCAAAATCTATGTGTTAACCCCTACGAAAATATTGAATTTTTCGGTAAATGTTCGATATACTGAAGCCTATGATCTTTAGTGTTGTTTTAAAAATTTTAAACACATTATAAATTAGTATTAATGCATATTACACTCTCATTCATTGTATATGGACGTCGTTTTAATTTTTTGTCAATTAATTTAGTAAAAATTCATAATACTTACTAAATTGGTGGACTAACCATTATATAATCGCTATTCTCTAGAAAAACAAGGACAACAAAGGTTTCAAACTTCTTTAACCTTTATCATATGTTAGTGAAATATGCAAATATGCATTAAAACAGTATTTTCATATTTTTGATTTTTTTTCAAAATCTATGTGTAAACCCCTACGAAATTATTGAATTTTTCGGTAAATGATTTATATACTAAAGCTTACGATCTTTAGTGTTGTTTTAAAATTACTAGAAACATTCTACATTTGTATTTATGTAAATTAAACTCTTTTTAATGGTACATGGGCATCGTTTAAATTTTTTGTCAAATTTAGTAAAACATCATAATACTCCTTAAATTAGTGGACTAACAACTATAAAATCGCTATTTTCTAGAAAAACGGAGACAACAAAGGTTCCAAACCTCTTTGACATTCATCATATGTTAGTGAATGATGCATCTATGCATTAAAACAGAATATTCATATTTTGAATTTTTCTCAAAATCTATGTGTTAACCCCTACTAAAATATTGAGTTTATCGGTAAATGTTTTATATACTGAATCCTATGATCTTTAGTGTTGTTTTAAAATTTCTAAACACATTATACATTTGTATTAATGTATATAAAACTCTCTTTCATGGATTATGGACATTGTTTTAATTTTTTTCAATTAATTTAGTAAAATTTCATAATACTCCATAAATTGGTGGACTAACCACTATAAAATCGCTATTTTCTAGAGAAACGGAGACAACAAAAGTTCCATACCTCTTTGACCTTCATCATATGTTAGTGAAAGATGCAACTATGCATTAAAACAATATTTTCATATTTTTGATTTTTTCTCAAAATCTATGTGTTAACCCCTACGAAAATATTGATTTTTTTCGGTAAATTTTCTATATACTAAAGCTTATGATCTTTAGTTTAGTTTTAAAATTTCTAAAAACATTATATATTTATATTTATGTATATTAAACTCTTTTTCAT
Organism: Brassica rapa; assembly: GCF_000309985.2. Taxonomy (NCBI): domain Eukaryota; kingdom Viridiplantae; phylum Streptophyta; class Magnoliopsida; order Brassicales; family Brassicaceae; genus Brassica; species Brassica rapa. The sequence continues at coordinate 454,955 of NC_024796.2, read as the reverse complement.
GGTACATGTGCATCATTTTATTTTTTGTCAAATTTAATAAAACATCATAATACTCATTAAATTAGTGGACTAATAACTATAAAATCGCTATTTTCTAGAAAACGGAGACAATAAAGGTTCCAAACCTCTTTGACATTCATCATATGTTAGTGAATGATGTATCTATGCATTAAAACAGATTATTCGTAATTTTAATTTTTTCTCAAAATCTATGTGTTAACCCCTACGAAATTATTGATTTTTCGATAAATTTTCTATATACTGAAGCTTATGATCTCTAGTGTCGTTTTAAAATATATAGAAACATTCAACATTTGTATTTATGTATATTAAACTCTTTTTCATGGTACATGTGCATCATTTTATTTTTTTTGTCAAATTTAGTAAAACATCATAATACTCCTTAAATTAGTGGAGTAACAACTATAAAATTGCTATTTTCTAGAAAAACGGAAACAACAAAGGTTCCAAACTTCTTTGACATTCATCATATGTTGGTGAATGATGCATCTATGCATTAAAATAGAATATTCATATTTTTTTAATTTTTCTCAAAATCTATGTGTTAACCCCTACGACAATATTGAGTTTTCGATAAATGTTCTATATACTGAATCCTATGATCATTAGTGTTGTTTTAAAATTTCTAAACATATTCTACATTTGTATTAATGTATATTAAACTCTCTTTCATGGTACATGAGCGTCGTTTTAATTTTTTTGTCAATTAATTTAGCAATACTTCATAATACTCCATAAATTGGTGGACTAACCACTATAAAATCGTTATTCTCTAGAAAAATAGAGACAATAAAGGTTCCAAACCTATTTGACTTTCATCATATGTTAGTGAAGGATGCAACAATGTATTAAAACAGTATTTTTATATTTTTGAAATTTTCTTAAAATCTATGTGTTAACCTCTTCAAAATATTAAATTTTTGGTAATTTTCTATATACTGATGCGCATGATTTTTAGTGTTGTTTTAAAATTTCTAAAGACATTCTACATTTATATTAATATATATTAAACTCCATTTCATGGTACATGGTCATCGTTTTAATTCTTTTGTCAATTAATTAAGCAAAACTTCATACTCCATAAATTGGTGGACTAACCACTATAAAATCGTTATTTTCTAGAGAAACGGAGACAACAAAAGTTCCAAACCTATTTGACATTCATCATATGTTAGTGAATGATGAAACTATGCTTTAAAACAGTATTTTTATATTTTTAAATTTTTCTCAAAATCTATGTGTTAACCCCTACGAAATTATTGATTTTTCGATAAATTTTCTATATACTGAAGCTTATGATCTTTAGTGTCGTTTTAAAATATATAGAAACATTCGACATTTGTATTTATGTATAATAAACTCTTTTTCATGGTACATGTGCATCATTTTATTTTTTTTGTCAAATTTAGTAAAACATTATAATACTCCTTAAATTAGTGGAGTAACAACTATAAAATCGATATTTTCTAAAAAAACGGAAACAACAAAGGTTTCAAACCTTTTTGACATTCATCATATGTTGGTGAATGATGCATCTATGCATTAAAATAGAATATTCATATTTTTTAATTTTTCTCAAAATCTATGTGTTAACCCCTGCGAAAAATATTGAGTTATATATACTGAATCCTATGATCTTTAGTGTTGTTTTAAAATTTCTTAATACATTCTACATTTGTATTAATGTATATAAAACTAAAACTCTCTTTCATAGATTATGGACATTGTTTTAATTTGTTTCAATTAATTTAGTAAAATTTCATAATATTCCCTAAATTGGTGGACTAACCACTATAAAATCGCTATTTTCTAGAGAAACGGAGACAACAAAAGTTTCATACCTCTTTGACCTTCATCATATGTTAGTGAAGGATGCAACTATGCATTAAAACAATATTTTCATATTTTTGAATTTTTCTCAAAATCTTTGTGTTAACCCCTACGAAAATATTGATTTTTTCGGTAAATTCTCTTTATAGTTGTTAGTCCACTAATTTAGGGGGTATTATGATGTTTTACTAAATTTGAAAAAAAAAAATTAAAACGATGCCCATGTACCATGAAAAAAAGTTTAATATACATAAATACAAATGTACAATGTGTTTAGAAATTTTTAAAAAGCATTAAATGTGTTAAGCATATGATCTTTAGTATTGTTTTAAATTTTCTAAATACATTCTACATTTGTATTAATGTTTATTAAACTATATTTTATGGTACATTGACATAGTTTTAATTTTTTATCAATTAATTTATTAAAACTTCTTAATACATGGATATAAATATATAAATAAAACATTAATACTCGATTTATATGTAGATGTAGCAAACCGAAATATGCTTTTAGATGCAGCAAGGTTTTTTTCAGAGTTTGATTGGTGCCTCCTTTTGCTTCTGTTATTTTATACGAATCATTTAAAACTACATGATGATAGATAGTAGGCATAATGCATGCTCGACCCTATCCTGATCCAGAAATGGAAGATTTAAGCCGTTTGCTGGTGGATTGGAATGTCTAGTCTCAACTATTGATTTAGCACGTTTTATAGTTGCAACTATATTTCTCTAGTGTTTTTTTTTCCTAGAAGAAGATGAACTAAACACATTGAAAGCTTATCAAATATAAGAACTTAGCTTAGTCAACTAACAATGGTGAAGATTATGCAAAAGCGGACACTTGGAATGTCTAGAACCTTGTGTTATGCAAATTATTTGTTAAAATAATTGCTGGTAACAAATAAATGTTGGTTATCAATCGTGTAATTGTTATAAAATTTGGAGAACACAAGACACCACTGCAAAGAAATGTTATAAAACTTCATATCTTATGTATTTTGATGATAATTAGTCGCGGCTATAAATGAAATATCTCTAATGAAATTGTTATAAATTTTACTAATAACAATCATTAATTTAAATCAGACAAAACATAGTTATATGTCTTTTTTTTAATATTAATCAGTTATATGCTCAATATGAAAACCCCACACCAACATTTAAGCTACAAATATTAAATTAGCAAAACAGAAAACATTTGAATTTGTTGAATTACAAAAATAAGCAAAGGCTACAATGTACTAAAGTTGTATTAAACTTTACCCCAATCAACAAGCTCTCACATTCTTTGGGTTCCATAATTTATCTAACCAACCTCCTTCGCCACCATCAAGAACCACCTTCTTCTGCTTCTCTTCCTCAGCTCTAGAAGCTCCTAGACTCCTCAACGGAACCATCTGCCTCTTCTTACCACCATTCCTAGACGAAGAATCTTCAACAATCTTTGTCACCATCTCCAACACCTCACTCATCTTTGGACGTGCCTTTGAGTTCCTAGTAAGGCAAAGGTTGGCTACAACCGCTAGTTTCTGGACGTATTTAATCGAGTATTTGCCTTCAAGCCTCGGGTCTATAATGAGCCTAAACCTCTTAGTGTCGGTTAAGTAAGGTCTCACCCATTCTAAAAGCTTTTGCTCTCCTTTAGGCATGTTCTTGTCTAGAGGTCTCCTTCCTGTAATGAGCTCATACATGAAAACTCCATAACCCCATACGTCACTTTTTGATGTGAGACGACCGGTTTGGATATATTCTGGAGCTGCGTAGCCCAATGTTCCTACTACCTGTCAAACCAAGAAACCAAAACAACTTGCTAAGATATCAGTGATGTCTCAAACTATTTCTAAGTATTGTTCAAAATATGTTAACTGTATATTTAACAATGTAACAAAGTATATTTACAAAACTAATAGCTCAATCTATATATGTTTGACGTTTCCTTTGAAATTATAAGCTCAAAATTTAGTAGTACATCTAAAATATTAATGTTTTAGACCATAATTTCCATATTTATTTTAAATTTAAATTTGGATTCTGTTCAACCGTTCCATTTGCACATGCTATTAGACGGTTATGCTCGATATGTCGGTGATGATTTCTATAACCAAATGAAGTGAAATGCACATAAACTTACACCAGTAGAAACATGAGTTGATCCTGGTGCAGGACCTAACCGAGCCAAACCGAAATCTGAAAGCTTTGCTCTCCAATCCTCGTCTAGTAAAATGTTGGATGACTTGAAATCTCTAAATATTATCTACAAAATCGAAACAGGTTTATAGTTTAACTGATGAAAAGAAAACAAAACAGAGGAGTTTCATGTTCCTTACTTGAAAGTCCATTTCTTCATGGAGGTATGTTAAACCCCGAGCTGCGTCTTGAGCTATTCTCAACCTGAGGTCCCAAGTAAGCACAGTGGGTGAACTTGGAGCTAAATGGAACTCAACGCTTTGGTTTGGCATATACTCATAAACCAAAAGCCTTTGAATCCCACGTTCATTGTCTTCTGCGCAATGACCCAACAGTTTCACCAAGTTTTGATGCTCCACTACCCCGAGAAAGTTCACTTCCGTCACCCATTCTTTATGACCCTGCAAGCCTCTCTTGCCAAGCTGCTTAACAGCGACTTCGATTTTCTTTGAAGGGTCTTGTAGGCTCTTGATGGTGCCCCAGTAGACACAACCGAAACCGCCTTCGCCTATCATAACAGAGCGGCTGAAGTTCCTTGTAACGAATTTGAGATCAGCAACTGTGAACTCTCTGAGGCTATTTTCTCTAGTGGGCAAGGTCGGGTTGGATGATGATACCGTGCTGGTTCCAGAGCTATCTGAACCGGTTTTGGTTAATCCAGCACGGTCAGAGAGGGGTGAAACCGGTTTAGGACTCCTCTGTTCATCTTTCTTGTCAGCATGAGGGAATAAGAAACACTTCATTCTCTCAAAGAGATTAAAACATCCACGTGGCTTCTCCACTGAAACCAACCAAACAAAACAGAATCAAAAACAGAGTTTGTCGCCATGGAAACCAAACTACTTCACAATATTACAAAACACAGAACATCCATTCAAAGTTTGCAACGAATCCTAAATTTAAAAAAACAGGGGAAGCTATTGCCTGCTTGCAAGCAATCACAAAGTTGGTTCATTTATATACTAAACCCCAATAAAGGATAAACCTTTACATTTCTTCTTCCCTAAACAACAATTGAAAAGAATTATGAATCTCGTCAAGAAAATTATAACTCACCTTTGAGATCTTTGTGTAGGATCACAAACAAAATCTTTGTTCAGAAGTTGAACAAATTGAATAGAGAAACGAAGAAGCGAAGTAGCAAAACTGGATCGGGGAGCTGAAAAAAATAAATAAATTTAGGACTAAAAGCTAGAAGAAGAAGACGACTACGAGTCTACGACGACGACGACTCAGAGTAAAGAAAGTCAAAGTTATTGACTGCTTAGCAAACAAAGACGACTTCATAGTCCACTCCATAGTTTCTCTTAATTCATCATTGCGAGCAAAAACTTAAAAAAAATAAACATAAAAAAGATTATTTGGCGGCAGTGTAAATCTCAAATTATTAGTATTCTAAATTAATTTTCTTTTTAATGAAATTGAAAGAAAAAAATTAGATTTTTGATTTTTCTAATATAAGATTTACTATTTATTTTCTAATCATTTATAAAATTATATTTAATAATTAAAAGGTGATTCCAAAATAAACATATTTATACATAAAATTCTATTACAAACTTCTTTTTTGTGCACCAATCTATTACAAAACATAGATCTCTATTTTAAAACATAAAAATTATCCAAACAACACATATAAATATATATATATATATAAATATATATATATATAATTTACTTAGTTATGCTTTCAGACAGATATACACATATATATATATATATATAGATATTTATTTATTTATATAATCTATATAAAAAAAATTTGCAATCCAATTATATGTCTTACATAAATATATGTATAAATAAAATAATAATTAATGAAAGTAAATTTTGTTTTGTAAGAACAGCTTCACTTTTTTGTCACAAGAAATATTTTTTTAACTATAGATATTTAAAAAAAAAAAAAATCAAAGAGATAACCTAGCTCATGCAAAGTTTGATGGACTATTTTGGCAATGAACAAACTGTAACTTCACTTTTTTCTTCATTATAGCCCATTACATTGCATGCAATCCAAAATGGACTAGGGTGATACCCTACACGATACTGCCACCAGCTAGACAGCTCAGTAGTGAATAATAATATATTCTTTCCCATAATATACGATACGAGATGTAAAATAAGAAAAAGTATTTAACCCTTCACTCTTTACCTACACATTTTGCTACACTCTTCTCGTTATGATTTTGATATTTATGTCCCCAGGACGGTGAGTTAACCACAATGAACCTTCGTCAAGAGAAATTTTGTAGGTTTCTGGTTACAATTAAATTGCACGTGGAGTAGCAGTGTCGAACAGCGAGGAATGAATCTATATTTCCGAACGTTGGGCTGATTATGAATTTATAATAATCTCTCGTTTCCTTAAAGAGAGACGCAGAAGCTTTGTCCAAAAAAGAAAAAAAAAGACGCAGAAGCTATGGGATGAAGCACCTGCCTGTCCCTTAGGGGGGATGAAACTGGCCGTCTCGGAATCTCCAACACACAAAAAATGAATACTGCCAGCTTTAAAATATTCCAGTAGCATTTTAGAATAATATAGATGTGATTCATGTGTTATAACTCGACGAAATTGAAAATGTAACTAAAAGTTTTTTGTTTTGTTTTTGTTTTTGTTTTTTCCTGATATTATAACAGAGAACGTCTGTGAAATGAACTTTTTGTGTGAGTGCACATGAATTTTCAAACCAAATGTAGTTATTAATCAGTATAATGATTTTATGCCAATTATATAACATAAGTATTAGATATTTCAAAGATTCATATCATTTTCTTTTTTATTATTTTTACTCAATTCGTTTTTAATAGATGATGTTTTTGAATTGTGCATATAAATTAAAATTACATAAATTATTAATGTATTAATTTCTTACATATTCTAAACAAAATCATAATTAATTATTCTTCTAACCATAATATCATTGATCATATATCATAAATTTTTAACATATTTTACATAGAAAATTAATAACTTATGTAATTTGGATTGGAACAAAAGAAAATTCTTCTAAAAGGTTAAGTATTAAAATGGGAGGGAGTAATATTTTGTACCGCTGACTTTCATGGAAGTTAATATTTACACTAAGAGATTTGGTGACATGAGAATAACACTAGACCAATCAACTGACTAGTACTGAAATCAAGAAAGTACGGATCGATCAAATTATTGTATCGTGGTATCATGCAGTAAGGACGCTTTCTGCACCGGAGATTTTAACTTAATTTTAACTTTAAAAGAACAGACAAATCGCCTTTTTGAACATATATTTTTCGGTAAAATTTTTGAAAATATATTCTTATTTCTGTTTGAAGAAAAATTTAATTAAGGGTATTTGTTCACGGAAAACTCCATGTCCGGATCCTGCATGCATGAAAATGACACTTTGTTTTTGTTTGTTTGTTACAGTTTCGTAAGGCCACTTGGGTTATGCGTAATATTGTAGTACTACGTAACAAAACATATGCATACTACATGTATACAATCCTAGATATAAAAAATTGTAAAAAAAATATAACATTTTTTCTTCGTAAAATATCAAACGGTTATGCGTAAATATTAGATATCCACCATATTCATCTTTTTAAATAAATATTAGATATCCACAGTATTCTTTTTAAAAAAATATCCACCATATTCATTTTATAAAAAGAAATCTCAAAAAGTAATAATATATCGACCGTCAAAAATATATAAAAATGTAGATAATGGTAGACAGCCTTTTGCCACTATTAACCATGCTTGCGCCATGGTGCCATGATGTATACAATACTATAGGTGTATCATGTATGTTAAAAATTTGGTAATCACCAGTGACACATTACGATGGTGAAATCCAGCACTACAAATCGGTTCGGATTAAATTCATTAAGCAGTTTGATAATTGTGATATTTTAGCACTAAGTTGATTTTTGGTAACTGCAAGTGACACACCACAATGGTAAAATACTAAAATCCAACTAAACAAATTGGCCGTTCGAATTAAATAACAGTGTCAGTTTAACTTCAATTTATAAATATTTTCTTTTTAATTTGTGGAGTATATATTATATGAATACATCATAATCTTACAAATTTAGAATTTAATATGCTTTTAAACTCCACATTTCCGATGATTACACAAATCGAATTGCACTTTGTCCAAGAATCTTATCTCGTCTGTCATCTCTTTTAGATCTTATCTTTCTCCTACATTTAATCAAGCCATGGGACCCACTCTATTTTCAGTTTTTCACAGCTTCAAGAAAAATGCATCTCCTCTTTTATCAAAAACCAAAGTATTTATGTCTATGCGTTTAGTTATTTGTTTAATATTTAGATAATAAAAATTAACAAAACTATATGAATCACCCGATTTGTGGGTATGAACTTTCAACTCAAAATCAGTTAGTTGACAATGCATAGAATAGTCCTATATCATTAATATATTAGATTATGTTATTTCTTACTTTGGAAATAAGTAGGACCAATTGAAGATATTTGCATATATATATATATGTTTTGTTCGCATCTGACTTGTATTAATAACATTATTTGTTTGACTTTTAATGAAAATGGTACCAAAATGTTTATAAATTGGATTTGAAAATAAGATTAAAAATGAACAATAACCTAATTAAAGTGAGTCTACCACTAATTAAGCATACCTGTCTATAAACGGAGATGCGTGTACAGCATTTACGGTCTCCTGTGTGTATTATGGGCAAACTCACACACATATAGATTAATATTATCTTTAGTTGCGCAATAGCTGAGTGCCAATGTGCCATGCCGATAAAAATTAAAAAGACAAAATAATAAACCAAGTGAAGCAATTATTAAAGGGTGAGTCCATTGGGAAAGGGCAAGATGCATGTTCGTACGATTTCGTATGTCAAAGTACAGCATGGCCGTAGTTGACTTGATAAAAAACGACACAAATTTTTGTATTAGTTTCTGATTTTAAGTAGGTGTCATATGATATGATAATGTTTTATGTACGATTTAAATTGTCTCTCACCAGGCAAAAATAGTTAAGTACTTTGTATATAGTTACTAACAGTCGTCCTGGTAACGTCCTGGTAAACCAATCCCTCAAATTACGATAATTGATCATATATATCATCGATCATCACAAAGTAAAAAACTTATTATAATCAGGTTAACATATATTTAATGTACAAGATATATATCTTAACGTACGTTCGACATATTAATCTGATATATTTCTTGGTAGTATAAGTACATAATGGAACAATGTTCAGGATAAGTAACTAATGTAGATCTTTATCAAAAGAAAAATGTAGATAATGTATTATTGAAAAAGACGACGACATGGTCCAAACATATCATTAACCGTACTTATTCATCCATGTAATATATACACAAAAATATATAGTGGACCTATGTTTGTGACTTTGTGTATATATATACACGTACGACACTAGTACCTCTTTACATTTCATCTCACACTAACCCCGCAGCTAAAACGTCTCTCTCTCTCTCTCATCTCACTCTCTAACAACATGATGAAGAAGAGCAAGCTGATCACAAAGGCATGGAAGCACATGTCTACCAGAGTAGCCAAGCACAAGGCCGCTGGGGAGGAACCTCATATACCCCATGATGTACCAAAAGGACACCTAGTGGTGTACGTAGGCAAAGAAGAGGAGAGTTACAAGAGATTCGTGATCAAGATCACGCTGCTTCACGATCCCATCATCAGAGCTTTGCTTGATCAATCAAAAGACGAAGTGTACGATGATTTCACTTCGGGAGATTCCAAGCTTTGTATCTCTTGCGATGAAACTCTCTTCCTTGAGGTCCTCCAAAACGCTTCTCCCCGTAATTCATGGTCTTGATGATGAGTCTCTCATTCAATGTTCTACGGTTTAGTCTCTCTTTTTTTTGCTGATGTGAGATGGTCCTTCGAGATATTATATAGAATTAATGAACACTCTTGTAATATGAGCCATTTTCAGTTAGTAGCTGATATATTGATATATTTTTCATTTTTTCTCGACATATATTTTATTAATGATATTAATTATAAATGATTATGGTAATACAAGGGTGGTTAAAAAATCCAAAAAGAACACTCGTCGTGAGAGTTTGTTGAATAAAAAATACTTATTTTTATTTAGAAGATATCACAAAACTGAGGATGGCCTACTATCAATTTAGTTGAAGTCAGGCTTGTCAGATTAAGTGCAGCCAAATCTTTGGAGTACCACGTTGGACGCATAGCATCCAGCCTCCTTCACACACTCCTCAATCGATATCTCTTTCACCAACTGTGACGTGAATCCTCCCATAAAAGCGTCACCTATGAGTGATGTCAACAAAAATGGCAGTTAGTATTCATATTATTATGCGACACTGAGAAGCTAATGTTTTGTTTTGGAGTAAATTTGATGCAAAGAGAAGCTAATGTTTGAGATCACTACTGAGAAAGAAAGAAAAATTGCTTGAGGATGATAAGAATCAGCTTATAATATCCTCATGTTACTTTCTCTCTAGTAATGTAAGAGGTTTGGTTAGGTTATCAAATGAGTACCTGCACCGTTGGTGTCAACCAGCTTCTCTCCTTTGGTGAGAAACTCTTCATCGACGAGACGACGGCAGAAATATCGAGGAGTGGGTTACTCATTCCGAGGAGGACTCCGTCGTAGTTAGAGGAAGCCATGATGACGAATATGACAAGAGAGAGAGAGGCTTAGATTCAGATCTTGTGTTGGTGCCGCAAGTGGTTTAGTGGTGAGTGCAGAGTTTGAGTGTTTATAATCATAGAGCTGAGAGTTGGGTACACCAACGACAATATTATCTTTCCTTTTTATGTATTGTTATATCTTTTTAGTGTTGGACTACAAAGTCATTCTCTCGGCAGGCTCTGCTCTTTTGCAGTCCGAGCAATTATGCCATTTCATTCAGTTTTGATTTATTTTCCTCAGTCAAAAAAATAATACTAACAAGTTTGATGTGAAGAACATAGACAAGTTTGTAATATTAAAGCAAGAAAAACAAAACTCTTCTGATTGATTACAGAACAACACAGCTGTTTCTGTGCTATGAATCTAAGTTTTTTAAAAGACGTTTTAGAGGCAGAAGAAACAATGTAACTTCAAAAGCAATTGCCTGTTTTATTCTTATCGTAAAACGAGGAAAACAAGAAGAATCTCAGAGGCTAATAAACGCTCAAGCCTCGAAGGAAGATTCGTTAAAGAATTGAGATTTTTTTACGATTGTTCAGAGATGATCACAGATTGCTTTTGTGAAGTCCGTGGTGGTCGAACTACCTCCAAGATCTGCCGTTCTGTATTTGCCCTCTGCTATGGTGTTGATGATTGCGCTGTGGATTTGTTCTGCTTGTTCGTTCAGCTTCAGGTGACGCAACATCATCACTCCACTCAGTAGCAACGCTGTTGGGTTCGCCAAGTTCTGTACATCATTTACCCCCCAACACAATAAGAACAGCATATCCAAAAACAAGGTAATTTGAAAATCATTTTATAATCTTTCAACATTGGATCCATAGATTAACCCATGTAACCATCTGACTATGCTACCAATAAAATAACTGATAGAATGTTTATATAATATTTTATCCGTGGCAGCTTTTTTATCCTACTTTCTCATATGGTCAGAGTTGGGACAATTGTCACTTTGTAGCAATGAAAAAGTCTGAGAGTATCTATAAAATTTGAATGATCAAGTGTTTTGAGGACTAACCTTCCCAGCGATATCAGGTGCAGAACCATGAACTGCTTCAGCTAGGGCTACACCATCTTCCCCTATATTACAACTGCGTCAAAGATAAGATAATCAGTTCATACTCATATTAAACAATAAAGATGAAGGAACCTATGTTTTACCTTGGAGTCAATCCTAATCCTCCCACCAATCCAGCACACAAGTCACTGATAATGTCACCGTACAGGTTTGGCATCACCAATACATCAAACAGTGCTGGGTTTTTCACAAGCTGCAGGGCATCTCAAGACTCTTAGTCACATATTCAATAACATATATAAGTAAGAATAGACTTGTTCCACAAATAAAATTAGTGGCTAAAACCAAAGTCAAAGTACAAGTGATTGTGAAAACTAGCTTCCAAAATCATCAAGGCAAGCTAGATCACTAACCAATTGAAAATGGTAAATTTGGAGTCGTAGCTTACCATCATACAGCAGTTGTCAATAACAACCTCTTCGTAAGTTATCTCAGGATACTTCTCAGCAACCTCACGACAACACTGCAAAAGAAAATAAACCATTAGTAAAAAAGACTAAGCAGACGCTAATAATCATCAAAGCTTTGATCTCCTTATAAGAAAATGGGCAGACCTTGAGGAAAAGACCGTCAGTCTTCTGCATAATATTAGCTTTGTGAATAGCAGAAACTCTCTCTCTCCCATGAGTCTTAGCATAGTGAAAAGCATACTCAGCAACTCTCAAACTCGCCTGACGCGTAATGATCTTAAGACTCTCCACCACACCTCTAACAACCTATTATAACAACACAACTCCATAAAATTAAAAAAAAAAAACAATTCTAACAAAAAACAATTCCTCAAAAATTTCAAAAAACCTGATGTTCAAGCCCACTGTACTCTCCCTCAGTATTCTCCCTAATAGTAATTAGATTCACATCATCGTAACGAGTCTTGTAGCCAGGAAGACTATAGCAAGGCCTAACGTTAGCGTACAGATTCAGCTCTTTCCTAAGAGTCAGATTCAAAGAACGGTGGCCTTTCCCGATCGGAGTCGCCATCGGACCTTTCAAACCGACTTTGTTCCTACGCACGGATTCGAGACTCTCCCAGGTCAAGAAGCTCTGCGTTCTCGGATCGATCTCGGCGCTGACGTAGTGCTCTTCCCAGTTAATCGGCACTCCAGCCGTCGTAAACACCTTCGATCATCATCATCACCAAACAAATTTATATCAAACTGCAATTGACTAATCGTATATGTAATCCAAACCTGTTTGACGGATTCGGCGATCTCGGGACCGATCCCGTCTCCGGGGAACATGGTTGCGGTGATTGGAGTGGTGGACGAGCAGAAAGCTCTGGCGAAGGAAGTGGCTGCGGTTGAGCTAGATCGGCTTCCGATCAGGCGTTTCGCGAAGGTTGCTGCCGCCATGGTCATCTCTTCAAGGCACCAACGGGACGCAGCGACGAAACTATTCGAGTCGGAGATATTTTGCAAGACGGTGAATGTTTCTTCTTCCGTTAAAACGCTGCGTAGTGTCTATACTTAAGGACTGATGTAAAACGGCAGGGAGTGGATACGTTTTCATAGAAAACGGAACGAACTTGGAAACTAAGGCCCAGTAAAGATTTATATTTGTTTCTATGTCAGCCCAATAACGAGGGTAGTAGACATGAAACGCGTTCGTATTGACCTTGTTGTGCATGCGATAACATGTGACACCTTATTGAACATCATACAACAAGTTTATCCGATATTTTGTTTGGATGAATGTACAAGTTATGTTGCATCGTCCTAATACAACACAACCTTAGCATCAGTGAGACCTTGTTCAGAAGATTTTAAACATTTGCGTATTGAATTACATGACTTAGGTTACAAAAAAAAAAAAAAAAATTACATGACTTATATAAACTCACTATAGTTTAAAACATAATGCACTTATACGTACTTTATAGTATGTTTTCTTTACTTTATAGTATATTACAAAATTTCAGATATTGCGTGAACAAAATTCAGAAAACATATTTACAATGTATGCTCTTTATTTCAATCCGAACTTTGATTTTTATAATAAATAATCAATCGTAAATCATCGGAAAAATATCAAATTTTCAACACTTTCATTATGACTCGTCTCGAAACTCAAATTTGATGTGTCTACTTGTTGTGATGAGGCACGTATTCCTGCAATAAACCAATCAACATGATCAGTATTGTTAAACCGAACTTGGACTTACATTAGCGTTTTCAATTAGAAAAACTTGTTTACATATTCTATTCAGTGGCTTGACTACCAAATATCAAACCAAAATTAGTCCTACGCCAGAAGGAGATTTGAATATGTTTAGGGTTAAATGTAACTTCTATCGGTTTTACCTCTAATTTCTCAAACAACTCTTTTGCGGTTGGCGCGGATACGATGATATGTCGAGCGGCTGGAAGAATAAATCCTTCTTCGACCGCTTTGTCGATGAAGGATAGCAAAGCATTGTAATATCCATCAACGTTTAATAAACCGACCTGCGAGAAAAAAAAACTTATATTATATCAATCAATCCATCGGTTAATGCTAGTATGTGTCTTGTAAACAAACTAACCCGATTTACATACCGGTTTATCATGGATTCCAAGTTGTGCCCAAGTTATCACTTCAAGTAGCTCCTCTAGTGTACCATAGCCACCTGATGACAGTGAGGACTTGTTTCAATTGCTAAAGTGGCATGAATGGTAAATTTTTGGTAGATAGTTCATCCCTTTTTTTTTCATTTTTGACCTCTAATATGTCTTTGGTACTTTTAAAGTCAAAGGTCAAAGGTTAGTGCACTAGTGATGATCATTACAAATTGCTACATAATCTCAATCTGTCCCTCTCCAAATATTCGCTCTCGTAAACTTTATATAACAGTATACTAACTTTATCTGGTAATACTAATTTTATAAAGTGTTTTGGAATCTACTATTATTGAACAAAATTTAAATTGTAGATTTTAGAATACTTCAAGTGTTTTAGTGTGTTTGAAAAGAGTTTCTTAATTATAAAAATAAAAATCTAATTCTCCTAATTTAAAATAAAATTCTAAAATAGTTAACAAAAATCATACCAAATTTTCAAATTTAACTAAAATTACTTAAAGTTTATTAAAATCAAATCACTTGTGCGTCCTTTAAAATATTTCCGATTGGATAAGAAATAGGTGTCCTTGTCGTCGACATATAAATTCCACTGCTTTTGGATGTTGATGGATCAAAAGGAAAATTCAATTTATTTTAAAGCTATTTATCGTGATTTTTTTTAATTATTTGAGGCCTGGGATCTTCCATATATCATATCAACCACATGTTACATATCATTAAACGCACTTCTTAAAGAAAAGTGTTTAAGAAAAGTGTTATGTATAATGAAAAAAACAATATTAGAGCACTAAATACATAAATGTAGGTAGGAAAAAAACAAAACACCACACATCTAACTAATTAACTTTCAAGAAATTCAGTGAACACCAACAATCACGTATGTTTATTTAATCTATAATTGAGAAATTCTGAACCTAAATTCAAACTAACTTTTGAAACATACTTATAGAGATCATCACCAAAATTATCAATAATAACAATGCTAAAATTACTTCATCATATTGTATTTTAGTTAGTACATGTGTAAACATGTGAGTCCGAATCCATATATATTCGTAAGGAAAATGGATGTCTTGTTATGAACATTTCATTGTAACTCAATTTTTTGTTTGTAACTCAAAATTTAGTGGCAAGGTTTTCACAAATGAATTATCAAAAATGTTTTGAATTTTTCAAAATGATATTAATTGCAATAGAAAAAAGAGAAAGAGGTTAAACAAATAATATTTACCAGGTAAAGCAATGAAAGCATCAGAATTCTTAGCCATCTCAGCTTTTCTCTGATGCATATCTGCAACTTCCCGCACTTCTCCTATTGTCTCTCCAGTAATCTTTTTTTTTTTTGTGAGAAATAAGTTAACAAAATGCATAAGTTATATCACCACCATTATCATTACTCCTCCCATTTTCTCATAAATAAGTCAACAAATACGTACCTCTTGCAACATGAGGAGCTTTGGGATTACTCTGCATCATAGGATTAAAAACATACATTTATTTCATCATCGGTAAAAAAAAAATCAATGATGTAAATTATGTGCCATTTATTACCCAATAACATGACGACCACCATCATGAACAGCTTGAGAGATCAAACCCATCAAACCTATGCTCCCTCCACCATAAACAAGATCAACGTTCTTCGCCACCTGACAATCAAAGTTTCGAAACCTAAACTTTGTCTTTTCCCTATTTAAAAAAAAACAATAATTGACGTATAAACTCTTCACTAATTTTATAGAACTCAATCTTCTTTTTTAAACCCTCATGATGTTCTTGTAGATAAATGCAATTGTTTTACACACTACCAGATGAATGTGACGAATAATTTACAAATATAAATACCAGCGTTATAAAAATGACCGGATCAGCTGATAGCATATATAAAAAATAAATAATTTCTTCAAAAATATAAAGAGATCTTTTTACCAGAAAAAAATATAAAGAGATCTCAACAGGTGAAAATGAAAGAAAAAGAAACATGAAGAAAAAAGATCGTATGCAATATATTTTTACCAATTCTTTGCCTAAATCAATGGCTGCATCTTGATAACTAACTTTCTTGCCATTGCTACTCCCACAAAAGACGCAAATGCTCTTAAACCTTGAACTGTGTTCCTTTGTCATCTCTCTAATTTTCTCCCCTGCATCCTCCATTGTCAAAGTCTAAACCTTTTCTCTAAGTTTGTTACTGATTCTTATGATGTCAAAGGAAAAATTGTTTTTATAGACAAATACTACAATTGGTTACCTCTCTCTTCTTCTATTACAATCCTTTCTTACGTTCTGCTTTTTTTGTTATAACGTGGATCTCTTTCTTTCAGAGATATTTTTAGTGAGAAAGTTTAATCAGGCACGTGAGAAACGTGGCCATTCGTGTGTACCACTTTTTGGCCTTTGCTTATTTTTGCATTCAGCTAAATTCTAACTGATAGCACAATCCCAAAATGGCCCTCACACGAGTGGAGCACTATTTCTCTATTATTTGGTCTATAAGTTGGCACTAATAAAACAGCAATTCATACGTTGTTTTGAATTTCTTTCTGTTTCCCATCAATAATACAAATACTGCGATTAGTCGGTTGTTTAAATTATTAATCAGTATTTTCTATAACAAAATGAGAGATAAGTGAAAAATGTATAGATCAAAGATTCACTATATAACCCTCATAACACATATATCCCGTAAATATATATATTTTCTTCAAAGTTGCATATTTGTCCATATCCCCAAGAACTAAAATAGTTATTTGCATGGCCCTGACAAATAAAGTATCGATTATCTCCTGAAAAACTTGTCATCCTATCATGTTTCTTTTCATAGAAGTCGCTATTGTAGTCACTTTTGCAATTCACGTAACCCTAGTATTTCAAATATCGTTTGGATAAAAGAGGATAAAAGATAAAGCAAAAATAGCAGAGGTTAAACAAAGTGGATTATATAAATTATATAGTACGTGGCAAAATGAGAACCTGGTAGAATTGCTAATTTATTATAACACGAATCTGTCACTATGCCATTGATGGGCCTTTGCTATACATTACTAGTGTCACGTTAATACGACATAATTCGCTTTTGCAAAAGAAATGTGCTGTCTCTCCTAATCCATAATCCAAATTTGTCAAAAACATTAAATAGTAAGCAAAAGTTCTAAAAATTGTGATGTTTGAAAATATTTTGATTTGACATATATTTTTTCTTAGATTCATGACCACTCATGCATAAATTTATTTGATCTAGGATAAGCAACCCGATTGGTAAACAAACCAATTTCGCATTTATAGCTAAAGTCTTTATCAGTTGTATGCTTTCTTGAAACGAAAACGAACTTACTAATCGGTAAATTTAACCTACTTTAAATAGTAACTCACTTAATTTGTCCGTCTAAATCTGTTTATCTATTTATAGAGCAAATAAACCAATACTCAGATCGGTTTTCCGCCAACAAGTTATATATAAAACCATCCCATAATGGACCATCTAGCCGACTTCCAAAAAGTAGTTGGACATAAAGTGACGAATAAATTGTGGAAATGGAAAGTTCGTAAAGCTCCAAAGACAAGTTAAAAAATTTAATGGGAAGATCCTTATCCTCATCTTTGAGGCATTTTATAAAATCTATCTTCAGCTTGGTTATTTAACTAAGAATTATTTCCCCTAGATAACCATATTTTATGACTCATTTATAAAATCTATCCTCAGCTTGGTTATTTAACTAAGAATTATTTCCCCAATATAACCATATTTTATGACTGTGTTGACGCCGTAGAATGATGATGATCACCAATAAGTGTAAAAAAACAAAGCGAATGCTTTATTCTTAATCCATATATAAATAACTTCTAAAAAATATCGCTTATTCGCTAATGTCAACCTCTATCGTCAAGCCTAATACTTCTTCTTCTGGTTTCATTTTAAAAACTTGTGGTTTCACTAATCGACCTCCCAATGTATTCAGAAACTAAGAAACTTAGAAGCAAAGGAGCTCTGCAGTACCTTTTATTTTTAATGAGTGATAAATCATATATATCAAGAATTAAAACTAATTAAATGTGTGTGTATGATGAGTATATAAAACTAGATGGAGATTGTATGTCATACTAGCAGTACATCCCATTTCGGCCTGTGGAGATTACCTCAATTGGGTTTACTTAGTATGAAAATGAGATCTTATTGTTTTACATATGGGCTTTTGGACAATTCAACAAATTTGTATAAAATGACCAGTCAATAGCGTAATTTCCTGATAAATTGGCCAACTTCCGTACGTGTATATTAAAATACGTTGGTTGAGATTTAATTTTTGAAACTTATACATATGATCTCGTTGGAAAATTGATATACAAAAAAATAACATGATTCAAAGACCAGTCATTTTCCCTTACCCAAACACATCACTATTTGCAAACAAATGTTTACGCCAATAAAATTTAAATATACAAGACTTAACGACTGGCTAAGCAACATGTTACTGCAAAGAGAGTTTTCAAAAATCAAATATTAGCCTTGTAATCCCTAGTAATATTTTAAGGGGTTATGTGTTAATATTGAAGTATACTGGGACAATCTTCAAAATCTATAAACAATCGACCTATTTCTAAAAAAAATAATTAAGTTCTCAAAAGGTTAAAACTAGGCTTACGAAAAATAATTTAATTAAATTTCTCAAAAGAAGTTAATGCCTTTGAGCTGAGGATGTTTTGTTAAGAAAGCTTCATTTTGAGTTATAGGGTTTTTGGGACAACGAAACAAGTGTTGGAATGCATCTAGAAACTTTCTTGAATTGGAGAGACTTGAACCGAAATATTTGTATTTTATAATTTTTCATGGTAAACAAAAAAGTCAAAAATATAAATTTAAAGCTCAGATATCAACTTCGAAGGTACTCCATATTATTAACAAACGTAACGCTGATTCGCCAACGTCTTTCAGAAAGTTGCTTAAAAGCCTTCTTCTTCGATTATATATTTTCAAAATTTTCTTAATAATATAGTTTAATCCGTTTTCCATATTCAATTCTCTTTTATAGATCTAAGAAATTTTATTTTTATATATTCTGAGAGATTCACCAACCACCTTTTGTTTGCACTATGACATTATATAAGCATTTGTAACCAGCCACGATATCTACAATACAATTTGTATAACCAAGAGCAATAAAAGTTTAAATACAAATAAAACCTGATCATTGCATATACCGGAAGATTGAACCGGAAATGAAGATCCTAAACCCGGGTTTTCTCTTTCTTTTCTTTTATCTTCTTGGGTTTCTTGGCGATTCTCCGGTGGATGCGGCGGTGAAGAAGTACCAATTCGATGTACGTATTTGATTTCCCGGTGAATATAAACCGTAACCTAAACTATATACTGGTTTGACTACCTGGTTTATATTGTTGAGTTATACTATTACTATATATGTAGGGTTTTGTTGTATATCAACGTTTGAAATTTTGAACAGGTTCAAATGAAGAACGTAAGCCGGTTATGCAATGCTAAACCGATTGTCACAGTTAATGGAATGTTCCCTGGACCAACGGTTTACGCAAGAGAAGGTGATCGAGTCATTATCAACGTCACCAACCACGTAAAATACAACTTGTCCATCCATTGGTAAAATCTCTCTTTCCTACGTCTCAAACCCGTTTAGTCTATGTTTTTTTGTGAGCCAATTTTTTAACGTTTTGTTTTTATAGGCATGGACTTAAACAGTACCGAAATGGTTGGGCAGATGGTCCAGCGTACATAACTCAATGTCCGATGCAGACCGGACAAAGTTATGTTTATGATTTCAACGTGACTGGACAACGTGGGACTCTCTGGTGGCATGCACACATCCTCTGGCTAAGAGCCACCGTGTATGGAGCTATTGTCATCTTGCCTCAACCAGGAAAACCATATCCTTTCCCACAACCATACCAAGAAACCAACATAGTCCTCGGTTAGTGAATATAATTAAAACCGGTTTGGTCTAGCCTGCTCAAATTTACCGGGCTTTTTCTCATATTTTTTAAAAAACTTTGTTTATAGGAGAATGGTGGAACGGAGACGTTGAGACAGCGGTTAACCAAGCCAACCAGTTGGGTGCACCGCCTCCGATGTCAGATGCTCATACCATAAACGGAAAACCAGGACCGCTCTTTCCATGTTCCGAGAAACGTATAACTTCTTAACCTTATAAAACCGGTTTTAACCGGATCATATCTTTTTTTTTGAATAGAAACAAATAATAATATAAATTGCATATTTTAAAACAAGATTATTATAACATCTAGTTAACTTTTAATTAAACTAAACCAGATCATATCATTTTAGTTAAAATATTTGTTTCTGTATAGACACATTCGTGGTGGAGGTGGAAGCCGGTAAAACATACCTTCTGAGGATCATCAACGCTGCACTAAATGACGAGCTATTCTTCGGGATTTCCGGTCACGACATGACCGTGGTGGAGATCGATGCAGTCTACACCAAACCATTCACAACCAAGTTTATTCTAATCGGACCAGGTCAGACCACAAACGTTTTAGTCAAAACTGACAGTTCTCCAAACCGTTACTTCATGGCAGCTGGTCCGTTCATGGACGCTCCGGTATCCGTAGACAACAAAACCGCAACCGCGATCCTTCAATACAAAGGCGTACCAAACACGGTCATACCAATCTTACCAAAGCTTCCATCACCTAACGACACATCATTTGCTTTGGACTATAACGGAAAGCTTAGGAGTCTCAACACACCAAACTTTCCAGCTCTTGTTCCTTTAAAAGTCGACCGTAGATTGTTCTACACGATCGGGCTAGGCATTAACGCTTGCCCGACCTGTGTGAACGGAACCAATCTCGCTGCTTCCATAAACAACATCACTTTCGTTATGCCGAAAATCGCGCTTTTGAAAGCTCATTACTTCAACCTCCCAGGAGTTTTCAGGACAGACTTTCCTGATAGACCGCCTAAAGCGTTTAACTACACCGGGGTGCCACTCACGGCTAACCTCGGGACATCTACGGGGACAAGACTGAGCCGAGTTAAGTTCAACACGACAATTGAGCTAGTTTTGCAAGACACCAATCTCCTAACCGTTGAGTCACACCCTTTCCATCTTCACGGGTACAACTTCTTTGTGGTTGGAACTGGTGTTGGAAACTTTGACCCCAAGACAGATCCGGCTAAGTTTAATCTCATTGACCCACCCGAGAGAAACACGGTTGGAGTACCTACTGGTGGTTGGGCCGCCATCAGATTCAGGGCTGATAATCCAGGTACGATTTAT
Source organism: Brassica rapa (assembly GCF_000309985.2). NCBI lineage: Eukaryota > Viridiplantae > Streptophyta > Magnoliopsida > Brassicales > Brassicaceae > Brassica > Brassica rapa. The sequence goes on along the minus strand of NC_024796.2, from coordinate 433,317 downwards.
CATTGCACATATATGATGAGAATGATAACATATATATGATAAGTAGCTTTACTGATCGAAACAAATGTTAATGTTGTAGGTGTTTGGTTTATGCACTGTCACTTGGAAGTCCACACAATGTGGGGTCTGAAGATGGCTTTCGTCGTCGAGAACGGGAATACACCTGAGCTTTCAGTTCTACCACCGCCCAAGGACTATCCATCATGTTAAGAATCTGAAACCGGAACACATTCACTCGATTCTTCTTCCTATATATTTGTTTAAGTCGCTGATGACATTCTTTGTTGATTGTATTTTTCTTTCTGTCGCTTTGTGTGCTTGAGATTGTTTCATGTGGGGCTGAACAACAACAACAAGACCCCATAATTTGCATAAGAAATGTATCTAAATATTTTCCAACAAGATCTCTTGTTTACTGTTTCCGAGTTTCTACAATAAGCCAACCTAAAACCATAAAATCTCAATGATGATAATATATGAGCGAGTATTCAGTTGGAAATTGCATCAAAATATAAAACATCATTTGAAATTAGTGTAGTTGAACTTTTTATTTTATAAAATAGTTTGAAACTTAATGTTATCAAACAATTTAAAGTTGTGAATTGTACTAGTTTTTAATCATTTAAAAATGTTTAGCTGAAACTTTTAGTTACAAATAATAACATAAATAACATATTTTTAAATTAAATTAATTAACGAAAATCTGAAGCTCTAAAAATTTACGTAAAATAAAATGACTTCAAATTCTAGTTAACTGTTAATCAAACTGAACTAAACCGACTCTACTCTACCCGTCTGATTAAACCGGTAACCCACAAAGGCTAACCACAGAACCACATTTTTGGCAATCTGATTTAACCGTCCTTCTTCCTCGCTCCTTGCCGTCGTCGCATCATCTCCGAAGCTCAAATCAAGCTCCTTCCACCTTCGATCTTCCTCGTTTCCCCCAAAAAGGTTTGTCCTTTCGATGTAAACCATAGTGTTCCTCCATTTCAATCTCTACAAAAATCGCCAAGTCTTTAGAATATAGATCGAGATTTGCATTGTAACGTCGTTCATCGAATCGATTAGAAACCCCTAATCTTTGTAATTAGTGACGATTATATACGATCTGATTGTAGGAGAATGGCTACAGCTACGTACCCGCCGCCTCCTCCGTACTACAGACTCTACAAGGATTACTCCGAAAACCCTAGCTCCGCTCCTGAACCTCCGCCTCCGATCGAAGGAACCTACGTTTGTTTCGGTGGCAATTACACTGTGAGATTCTTCCTCTTTATCAAAGTTTCAAACTTTATGAGTTTCACTTTTGAATTTTTGGTTGCTAGACTGAGGATGTTCTTCCAAGCTTAGAAGAGCAAGGAGTGCCTCAGCTTTATCCCAAAGACTCTAATGTTGGTAATGTCTTTCTTCTAGAAGCTTCTAGAGTTGATGAGCATGGTTTTGATGATGTCCTCGTTGTGTAGATTACAAGAAGGAACTTAGGTCTTTGAATAGGGAGCTTCAGTTGCATATACTGGAGCTTGCTGATGTTCTCGTTGAGAGGCCTTCTCAGTATGCTAAGAGGATTGGTGATATATCGTCCATCTTTAAGAATTTGCATCACCTTCTCAATTCATTGAGGCCTCACCAGGTAAGAAGATCCCGTTTTACAACATGTTTTCGTCGGTTTTAATTGTTTTTAATCTTCTATTGATGTTCAGGCGAGAGCAACGCTTATTCACATTATGGAGCTTCAGATTCAACAGCGGAAGCAAGCTGTGGAGGACATTAAGAGGTTTGTAATGCTCTTTGAACTTTTTTTTGGCTTAATGGTATCGAGATCAATCTATAAACTATGATGAATCTGTAAAAAATTGTTGGTAGTTATTTCAATGTGTTGGAGATGGGAAATAAGCAGACAATTAATTAGTAATAGTGTTGTTTTGGTTTGTGTGTAGGAGGAGAGAAGAAGCACAGCGACTTCTTAAGGATGCTTTTGTCACTTTAGATGGACAATAGAGTTTCTTACTCGTTTTATGTAAAAACTATTTCTCTGTTTGACCCTCTTAAGCTTTTTCTTTTTTTTTTGTTAATGGTTAGACTTGGTAGATTCATACAGTGTATCAGGATTGTAGTAGACCAGAATTAACCGGGATTTGATCTCATGGCTTGCTCATATCGTCAACCCATAAGTATGAAAGAGCTCATGATACTCTAATGTGGGCCTATATGATTGTCTATGCTACTTGAAACGTTTAGACTTAAAATCAAACCCATTGTACCATCGAAATCATTGTATTAAACGTCCAAAAGAATGTATAAATTTCTGAAAGCTTTTACCACTTTGATTATCAAGGAATGTGTATCGTTTCAGTCTTCAATTACTTAAAAAGGATTGTCTTAGTTGAGCACATAAAAGTCGAATGTGTAAAACTCAGTTTAAACTGTGTTATAGTGCAGCCTATTTGCCGAGATACTAGTTAACTATCTTAGCGTTTGATTGACCGCAAAAAATCTGGCCATTAATTATTTTGCTTGGGTGATGTAGCTGAACAAATGCGACATACGACGCATAAATAAAATATCTTAGCATTTGAAAGGAACGTGTAGGAGCATAAAGATACACGCGTGTTGCTCTCATGTAGTTTTAAAAAAATTGAGGTTCTAGAATATTCTTGTAGGTTTCATCGTTTTATATGGTTTATAGCAAACACGAGGAAGTCGACAAGAACCAACATTGTTCACTATGGATCGTCCACCATTCAAATCAACCAATCATTCTCTCTTTCTCTATATATGTCCTTCAACTATAACACTTTCTTCAACACAAAACGTAGTATATTTAGTTACAAAAAAAAAAACGTAGTATCTTTAATTGTTTCTACAGTTTTCAAATCTCTGGATCATGTGTTTCTTTTATAGCAGGGGCGACCGAAACTTGACTAAAGTAAAAAGAGATGTGGCATGGTGGATGGAAGCGGCTCCTCCACGGATAATTTATCCGGAGAAGCCATCTACTACTCCGGTTCTTGAGACTATTTTAGAAGAACGAGAGACCGAAGAAGATGATCAAGAACATGATGAGGAAGACCTTTGATGATCATTTTAACTTTCGTATTAGTAATCTTTTGTTTTGTATTTTGTTATAAATGTATAAGATGAGATTTTGTATATTTATAATGACATCTCATCATGATAATTAGTTAATATATAGTCTATCTGTTTCTCAACTAAATTATGATAATATTTCTCTGGGATTTTTGTTTGGAACTTTCACGTTTTGTTGTTCGATATGACCACTTCCTAATATCACACATACAATATCTTCGAATTTGAGCTGATGACTGTGTATTTTCTATACAAACCTATACGATACAAGGAACCAGGCTCAAATAGATATTTCATACAAACGAATTAAGGAAAGAAAAATACTGAAGAAAACTGAAGTGTATCCATCAAACCATAGATAAATTTTCAGAACAACCGGACAACAACAAACCAAAAATAAACCGGAAACTAGAATTACAGTATTTGTGTTTGGTGAGATGATTTTATAGTAGTCTTTCTCATGTAGGGCATGCAGATGTGTCCGCGACGTAAGCAGTATACGCGTCACTCCTCATTATTTTTACTTGAAGCGCGTCAATCTCTATATGGAACATAAATATCACGTGCGACAAATAAGACCGCGTCTTTCATTACATATTTGTTTACACGATGATTACGACTCATCTCTCTATAAGTATCACTAGCTAGTATTCGATAAACTCCACACTCAACTACAGAGCAAAGCCGAAAATACTTATCAACTCTAATTCAAAGAGATCTTTTTTTTTTTTTTTTGCTAAATTGTAAATATCATAGATGAAAGAAAGATTTTACAAAGTAAAGACCTTAGTTCTGCACCGTCTTGGCAAAAAAGAATAAAAACAAGATGGGACAAAGGGAATAACATCAACAAAAGATAGCTAAGCTAATCTAGTTTTATCTCAACCAAAGGGTCATGAGAGGCCTGAAGCGCTTGTTGTGTCTCCTGGAGGAAATGATGTTTCTGATCTCCCTGTCTATACCCTGAAACACAATAGACGGTGTAACTGATTTCTGGTTGTGGACCATATTGTTTCTCTGCTTCCAAACATGGTAAATAACTGACTGCACAGCTATCTTCCTTAACAGAGAAAGGCGAGAATGATGGGACCTTTGGAAGTTGTACCGGCGATTCATGCTTTCCCGGTGAGGGCCTCAGCTTCGCCTTCTTTGGGGACTATATACGAGGAAAAAGATGAGATCGAGACTCGAGAGTTGTAGATTTTGTAATTTTGTTGTCTATTCCATTTTTGTGAAATTCACACTCACCAATGTATCTTGATAATATGTTTGGATGTTTTCAGAGTTCAAACTCCTTTTTGACTGACATTACATAGTCATAAAATAAAGATTTAAGATCATCTAAAAATTGTCAAGATGATATAAAGATCACCTTTTACGTTATATGAACTTTGTATATAGTCTCATCACCTGGGGTTTAATTAAGAGATCATCATACCTAAATTTCATAATTAAATATTTGCTGTATTATTAGTGTACGTTCTACAATCGAGACATTTTACCAAAAAAAAATGTTAGGAATATTTTGAAAGAAAAAAAGAGAAGCAAATATTGACTAATAATGAACCGATGATGTAATCCACACACAAGTTAGCTTTTTTTAAAGCCTTTAACCGATGTTTTCCACTAAACCACACAAATTAATATAAGCCTAACATATATTAGTAGGTCGAGAATAACTTTTCCGACTATCATAGACTTTAGGACCTTTTACACTAGTGTCCTGTCCTAGCGAACAATTATTTTATTTTATTAATTAATAAGACAAAGACGTTAACTTGATTAGCTTAAATAATGAGGCCACAGCATTGACCTGTCCCTCGTTTGACCTTATAACACCCAAACTCGGATTCATCTCAAAATCCTCCAATCAATCGATCAAAGAAAAATCATCAACCATTGTTGAATCTCTGAGCTCACTCAGCCATGGGGAACATCTTCTGCTGCTGCTGCCGCATCAGAGACGGTGGAAAAAAGCACAAAGTCCCCGCGACGACGCGGACTCCTTACATCGAGTACCAGAAGCCCGCCACGATCCGCAACGAAGTTAATCTGAGGAAGGAGACTCTGAGGCTCCGACCCGACCCGGAGAACCCGGGTCAACTCCTCGTCTCCTTCTCGTTCGATGCAACCGTCCCCGCAAGGTTTTTTTTAGTTTTCCTCTTTCATCCACGTGGCTTGTTTTGATTGGTTTCTTATCATAGTTTACTTTTTGTTGTTTTATTGGTGGGGAGGAACAGGATCACACTCGTGTTCTTTGCGGAAGAAGACTCAGAGTTCAATCTCACAGCAACGAAGGGAGACACTTTACCATTAATCACTTTTGATTTCGAGAAGGAAGGACTTGGCCACAAGTACGTACAGCCGTCTGGAACTGGTGTGGACTTGTCGTTATTAGAAGACTCCGAGCTGTTCAAGGAGGATGTTGGAACTTGCATCTATCCGCTGGCGGTTAAGATGGAGGCAGCAGCAGCTCCAGAAGAAGGAAAGTCTACGAATGCTCAGATTACTCAAGTGACGTTTGTGAAGGAGAAAGGTGAGGTTAAGATAAGAGTGGTGAAGCAGTTGCTATGGGTGAATGGGGCCAGATATGAGCTGCAGGATATCTATGGAACTGACCAGGGAAAAGAATGCGTTGTGTGCTTGTCTGAACTGCGCGATACGATTGTTCTTCCTTGCAGACACATGGTATGTAAAAGTTCCATGTATTTTTCTTAATGAAGTTGTGAGTTTTGAATTGGTTTATGTGTGTGTTGTTGTGTGCAGTGTATGTGTAGCGGATGTGCTAAGGCGTTAAGGTTTCAGAAAAATGAGTGTCCAGTTTGCAGACAACCTGCAGAGAGGCTTATGGAGCTCGAGGGAAACGGTTACTGCGATGGAGATAAACATATTTAGTTAAGCAACCAACTTTGTTTAATATAATAGCTGTATTTGATTTGTAATAATATTGAATGTTATAATCGTAATATTATGTTTACCCAATCCTTAAATGTGTATTCATTCCTCTACATTTAAGTTCTTAAAGTCTAGTGACACAATGGTGTTCTTCCCACCATTGATGTAGGTTGGTGCAGTCTTGCTTAAGCAGAGGTTCCATGAGCTTTTCTATGTAAGGTCTGTGCGTCTCAACACAATCCTAGTAGTTCTTACAGAGACTACTTAACCAAGAATGAAACCCAAGGCAGGACCGTTGCCATTATTAGTACTCGCACGTTCCATCTTAAGCCGGGGAGCAACTTGCCAACTTGTTCAACATCCCCCCCCCACAAGTATAGGTGGTACTTGACGAGCGATTTTACATTTTTGAATAAATGTATAAATGAGAATTGTTTGGAAACATAGATAACATTATAGAAAAATGTATAAATGAGAATTGTTTGGAAACATAGATAACATTATAGAAAAATGTATTTATTTCTATTTACACTTTTAGCCATTACATTTACAATAAATCAAATACATCATTTTTGTATTTCTTTTTATTTATAGATTCTGCCACAACATTTAAAATAAATTTAAATAAACTAATTACAATTCTAAAGCTTATCTAACCAAATCAATATTTATATATTGACCATTATTAATATTGTATGAATATTAACTAACTCGTTTGTATCAAAGGGAGATAACACAAACTGAAATATATAGTATATATTATATAAAACAAGTTTTAATATAATAACTTTATATAGTTTAGTCAAATATAAAAATTTTGAGAGTTCAATTTTCAAAAAAACAATATATCATAAAATAAATAATAATTCACAGAAAACTAATGCAAAAAATTAAAAAAATTTAATATAGTGTTTCATTTCAAAATAAATTAACAATAAAAACTACATGTTAATATTATATTAAAAAAAATATTATCATAAATCTGTATATTCTACTCCATATGTCAAATACATAAAAAATATACATGTAGGGTTTAGGGTTAGGTAGGGTTTTAGGGTTAGGTTTAGGCAGGGTTTAGGGTTAGTAGGGTTTAGGGTTAGAAAGGGTTTAGGGTTAAGTAGGGTTTAGGGTTAAGTAGGGTTTAGGGTTAGGTAAGGTTTTAGGGTTAGGTTTATGCAGGGTTTAGGGTTAGTAGGGTTTAGGGTTAGAAAGTGTTTAGGGTTAGGTAAGGTTTAGGGTTAGGTAGGGTTTTAGGGTTAGGTTTAGACAGGATTTACGGTTAGTAGGGTTTAGGGTTAGTAGGGTTTAAGGTTAGGTAGGGTTTAGGGTTAGGTAGGGTTTAGGGTTAGTAGGGTTTAGGGTTAGTAGGGTTTAGGGTTAGAAAAAGTTAGGGTTAGATAGGGTTTAGGGTTAGTAGGGTTTAGGGTTAGAAAGGGTTTATGGTTAGTAGGGTTAGTAGGGTTTAGGGTTAGTAGGGTTTAGGGTTAGAAAATGTTAGGGTTAGATAGGGTTTAGGGTTAGTAGGGTTAGTAGGGTTTAGGGTTAGAATGGGTTTAGGGTTAGATAGGGTTTAGTGTTAGGTAGGGTTTAGGGTTAGGTAGGGTTTAGGGTTAGTAGGGTTTAGGGTTAGTAGGGTTTAGGGTTAGAAAAAGTTAGGGTTAGAAAAAGTTAGGGTTAGATAGGATTTAGGGTTAGTAGGGTTTAGGGTTAGAAAGGGTTTATGGTTAGTAGGGTTAGTAGGGTTTAGGGTTAGTAGGGTTTAGGGTTAGAAAAGGTTAGGGTTAGATAGGGTTTAGGGTTAGTAGGGTTAGTAGGGTTTAGGGTTAGAATGGGTTTAGGGTTAGATAGGGTTTAGTGTTAGGTAGGGTTTAGGGTTAGGTAGGGTTTAGGGTTAGTAGGGTTTAGGGTTAGAAAGGATTTAGGGTTAGGTAGGGTTTAGGGTTAGTAGGGTTTAGGGTTAGGTAGGGTTTAGGGTTAGAAAGGGTTTAGTGTTAGGTAGGGTTTAGGGTTAGGTAGGGTTTAGGGTTAGATAGGATTGAGGGTTAGGTAGGGTTTAGGGTTAGTAGGGTTTAGGGTTAGGTAGGGTTTAGGGTTACAAAGGGTTTAGGGTTAGGTAGGGTTTAGGGTTAGAAAGGGTTTAGGGTTAGGTAGGGTTTAGGGTTTGGTAGGATTTAGGGTTTGGTAGGGTTTAGGGTTTGGTAGGGTTTAAGGTTAGAAAGGGTTTTGTGTTAGGTAGGGTTTAGGGTTAGAAATGGTTTAGGGTTAGGTAGGGTTTAGGGTTAGAAAGGGTTTATGGATAGAAAGGGTTTAGGGTTGGAAAGGGTTTAGGGTTAGGTAGGGTTCAGGGTTTGGTAGTGTTTAGGGTTAGAAAGGGTTTAGGGTTAGGTAGGGTTTAGGGTTTAGGGTTAGAAAGGGTTTTGGGTTAGTAGGGTTTAGGGTTAGATAGGGTTTAGAGTTAGGTAGGGTTTAGGGTTAGGTTTAGGTTTTAGGTAGGGTTTTAGGGTTAGGAAGGGTTTAGGGTTAGATAGGTTTAGAGTTTAGGTAGTAGAAGGGTTTAGGGATTAGGGTTAGGTTTATGTAGGGTTTAAGTTTAGAAAGGGTTAAGGGTTAGGTTTAGGTAGTGTTTCGGCTTAGGTAGGATTTAGGGTTTAGGTAGTAGGAGAGGTTTAGCGTTTAGGATTATAGTTTAGGTTGGATTTAGGGTTTAGTTTAGAATAATGCTTAGGATTATAGGGTTTAGGGTTTGTTTGTTTTTTGTTTATGCATTTTGTGGAAAGTTTTCCGGATAAAATTTTATATTTTTATATTATTGATTCATAAATTTTCTTAAATGTTAAAGTTTTTAACGTATAAAAATATAATATTTTAATGTATACATTATATATAGGTGAAAAAAAATTTATCAAAATATTACTTGTCCTAATAAAATTTGATGAAAAGTTTTTCTTTGAAAACTAACTAGCGTAAGAATCAAAACAAATATGTTTATCTCTAACTATCAATAAAAATTAATTAACAGCTATCATGTTTGTTTAGTATTCACACATTATATAATTACACTTAAGTTATATAAGCAATCATCATTTACATAGTTTCTTCAAAAGAGTGAAATATTTTTTTTCTCAAATACTTTTCATCAAAAACTTTTAAAAAGAAAAAAAAAATAAAAAATAAAAGAAATGAGAAATTAGAAATTAGTAGATCAATTAGAAAACCAAGTGAAGATAATTGGTTGGCTCTACATTTCCGGTGCATTTGTGTGGGTAAACCACAAACAATCGTAAAAATAATTGGGCCGATAAGGCCCAGGTTTCAACAAATGCGAATAACAATCCACATAGTAAATTAACACAACAACAACAACAAAAAAGCTGCAAAATAAATTATATGACAAAGATAGAGTCGTGGAAGCACGTTAGCCTAATAGTTTAGGTTTAAATGATTCTACTCCAGATTTCGTAGGATGGTTCAAATGATGCAATTAAGCGTAGATCTTCATAAGACATGTAGTATTGTAGGTTGTTAAATCATCTATGCAATTTTTTTCATAAATGTAATATTATAATAAATGAGCGTTAAAAGAAAAACTAACGATAAAAAAATAACTAAGAGAAACGAATAAAAAACAAGCAGGAAAATATCACAAATTTCCTCTCTTTTTATTGTCATTTGGGCTTGGCCCGGTATCTTTAATCTATATAAAAATCTTGACGGAAAAAAAAAAAAAAAACTAATTTGACAAGTTACTACTCAAGTTAGTACCAAAAGGAGTATGCTATGTGGTCGAAGATTGCAAGTGCAAGTAAATAAGGACAAAATAAAACCGCCGAACCCCAAAATTAAGCAAACTTTATTAGAAGAAGCTAAGCTTAGAGTTAGAGAGAAACGGGAGGCAATCACTCACTGGACCGATTGGTTAAAAAGATCAAAACAAAACTGGAAGAGTTTATTATCCTCATTTAACTACTTAAAAAAGGAAAGACTTCTCCTTTTTCAAGTTATTAAATTTGAAGGGGATCGATAGATTCTTCTTTTCTTAGTTTCTGGGTTTTGTCTGAATCAGATGATGATGGATGTTGATAAACCTCCCCAAGATATTTCTCCAGCTATAATGGTATTTTTTTCTCATTCTTTTAACTCAAATTCCAAAATGAAAAATTGAGTCTTTTTCTTCTTTTCCCTGATTTTAGTTAAGAGGGTTTAGGTGATCTTCTACAAATAGTTGAAATTGTAAGTCATAGAAATGGTTTGGATTCTGTTTTCTTGGGTTTCCCCAAATAGATTGCTTCTATTGGTTGTAAAGTGCACACACTCTGTGTGAAGTGTAGGGCTTCTAGCTAATGATCAAAAGAACATTGAAAGACTCATCCTTTTAATGATTTAACCAAAGTTGTCTTCAGTTTCAAGTGAACAAACCAGTGTGAAGAGCCCTAGCTTATGATCAATCCTCAGTGAACATTGAAAGACTCATCCTTGTTAATGATTGCAGGATGCTGAGATCACAAGAGAGGAGATATCACCGAGCCAACACGAAAGATGGAGATGCCTTGTGTTAGATATAGAGTTGAGAGCACAAGAAGACTCTCATGGCTCCAAAAGATTCAACTTCTCTCCCATGGCAAGTCCTAGAATCGGTCCTTCCTCTTCTTCAAGAAGAAGAACCAATCTCAAGAACGTCTTTACCTTCAGAAACCGAAACAACAATGCAGCAGATATTGAGGAAGGTTCGGCTCTGGTGTCTAACATCCCAAGAACATGGTCTCTCACCAATCTCTTAACCCTCCGAAAATCCAACAAGACAGAGTCTTTACCTGTAACCCCTTTGGTTCACTCCAATCCTGAGTCAATGCACGGAAGCTACACCGTTGATGATGATCAAGTCAGAGAGCATACACTGCCTATTCGCCGTTCACGTTCTGTCCCAACACTCATTGATAAAGATGGAAATGCAAAGCCCTTAGGGCTTCTCCGTGTGATTCCTACTCCATCTCGGCTAGATACTAAGACGAGTAATGATCATGATGGGGGAGAAAATGTTCCGGAAGAGGAAGCTGTGTGCAGGATCTGTATGGTTGAGCTGGGAGAAGATTCAGAAGCTTTCAAGATGGAATGCATGTGCAAAGGGGAGCTAGCTCTTTCCCACAAAGCCTGCACCATCAAATGGTTCACTATCAAAGGGAACATAACCTGTGACGTCTGCAAACAAGTTGTTAAGAATCTCCCTGTGACGCTTCTCCGTGTGGAGGATTCTTCTTCTCAGGACCGGTCTAGGCGTACGTTAAACCAATGGCAAGATGTGCCGGTTCTTGTGATTGTAAGTATGCTTGCTTACTTCTGTTTCCTCGAGCAGCTTTTGGTGATGGAAATGAAATCTAGCGCCGTTGCAGTAGCTTTGCCATTCTCTTGCATTATTGGTCTTCTTGCATCGGTTATATCAACAACAATGGGTAATAATATATATACTCTCTTTCTATTCTTTCTTATTCTCTAAGTTAAAACATGATGATTTTGTGGTGCAGTGAAAAGGAGCTATGTGTGGATCTTTGCAACCGTTCAGTTTGGTTTAGTTGTCCTGTTCGGACATGTTTTCTACTCAGTTGTAAGATTTGAAACTGACTTTGTTAAAAGCTCTGGTTCTTGATTCTCTTAAACCCTCTCGTTTAACTTGTGTGCAGCTTAAGCAGCCGGTTGTGTGCATTGTCTTAGCCACTATGATCGGATTTGGACTCACCATGTCCGGCACAACGGCTATTAACGAGCTTTTTAAATGGAGGAGAAGCCATAGTCATCACCAGGAACCAGTAAGCACTCAGGTGGCTCCACCACAGTCTCAGACAGCAGAGTAGCTGTTTGCTGAAAGCTAGTGATGTCTTGTTGTTTTGGTTAGTAGAATTAGTTTTAGTTTTAGCTGAATCCATTTGTCAATGTTGTTGTGATGTAAGAGCAGTTTGATGCTATTTTGTGACATCATTTATAGAATATTTTAATTTTAAATATGTTTAATTATTAATATTTAGTATTAGTTCCGATAATGCTTGTTATTGTAAGAACTTACAAATTTTACCCAAAAATAATTTTATTTAAACTATATATTTATTGTATAAATAAATTTAATTTCTAAAAAAATGATTTCTATAAACTTATAATTGTATTATGAAAGTTTTAATATTTTTTATTAAACACAAGTATTGAATATTTTTAGATACAAAACAAAATTATATAAAAGTTTAAAGATCAATTTATAAATTAAAAAAGTGTAATACCAAATTGAGGTTGTGAATAATATTACTTAAAATTTGAGAGAGTACTATTCACAAACTCATTTTTTCTCTTAAAATAATACACCATTAAAAAAAATCACATATTTTTGAAGTTTTCCTTCAAAATAAGGTATAATTAGTAATAGTCTTACATCACAGTGATGAAATGCACACATGACTACATAAATCATGACGAGTAGTATGATTAGAAATGTAACATTGCTTGAAGAACACATCTTCACAGCTTTTGACAGATCACAATAACCCTTTTCAGTTTCATTCTTCAGTTCTAATTCTCACCCACCCAACCTCTCCCTTCAAAGTAATCTCTCTCTACTTCTCTATCACTCTCAGTTTAAACCAATTTTTTGTAAGTTTAACCTAATAACATTTCCAGTCTCTTAATTGAAACTAGATTTTGACCCGCGCAGGCGCGCGGGTGTATATTTTGAAAAATATGTTGATATTTGTTTTTCATGTAATTATTAGGATTTGGAAAAATGAATCCGAGGAACATAACCGATACCGATCCAAAGATATAGTACCAAACCCAAACATAAATTGATTAAATATTCTAGTTATTCAAAATTTTGTTATTTAGAGAACCGAATCTGATCCGAACCGAAGTATTTGGGTATCCGAATTTATCTAAAAATAGATTTATATACTTATATATATTAATTATTTTTAGATTTAACGTATATAAAACATTAAAAATGATACTTTTAAATTGGTTTAAATACTTGAAAATATATATAGATAGTCAAAAGTAAATATCTGAAATAGTTAAAGTATACTCAAATCACCAAAAATACTTAAAATAATTATTGATTTCGTATCCAAAATTTTAAATCAAGCCAATTGGTATGTTAAGCTTAAGTATTATGACATATGTTATTCAAATTTATACGTAATATATTATTTTATTTATATATTTTGAGAAATTTAAAATATATAATGATTTAAGACTTTAAAAATAATTTAAATTAGTTATCCAAACCCAAACCAAACCCGCAAAGATCCAAATCGAACTCAAACCAAAATTTAGAAACATTCTAATAAGGTTGAAATCTTTGACCCCGAAAACCCAAAATACAAACCGATCAGAACTAAACCCGTATGGGTATCCAAAAGCCCATCCCTAGTAATTATTATATATCGTATTTTATCATCATATAATTAATCGTATTTTATATGTACCATCATATAAGTAATCATATAATTAATAGTATTTTATACATACCATCATATAAATAATTACATATATTATATTTTTAAAACTTAATATGAAATATGAAAACCATAATTTGAGTTGGTATTTCAAATTGGGCTTTGTATTATATTTTTCTTATATATATTGACAATATTTTTTTATAATGGTTATTGAAAAATAGTTTAGTAAAAATCCATTTTTGAATATATGTATATTTTTGAATCCATTTTTGATATAAATCAAATTTGAATTATTATTTTGATTTGAAATATGTATATAAAGTTTAAATTTTGTTTTATGGTTAGTTTAGAAAAAAAAAATTTAGGGAATTAGATTGACTCATTTTGGTATATTTTAAAAGTGGCCTAGATAACTTTCAATTTTTAAAAAAAACATAAGCCCATTACTTTTTTTCTTAATACTACTATCCTTGTTTTCAAACAAAAATATTTTTTTTTAAAAGACTGCAATCCATGTTTCCAAACACTCCAAATTTTTTAAAGTCCTATTCAAGTCTCCAAACACTCCAATTTTGTACTTGAGTTTTAATAAGATAGATTTTTGAATCCATTTTTGATATAAATCAAATTTGAATTATTATTTTGATTTGAAATATGTATATAAAGTTTAAATTTTGTTTTATGGTTAGTTTAGAAAAAAAAAATTTAGGGAATTAGATTGACTCATTTTGGTATATTTTAAAAGTGGCCTAGATAACTTTCAATTTTTAAAAAAAACATAAGCCCATTACTTTTTTTCTTAATACTACTATCCTTGTTTTCAAACAAAAATATTTTTTTTTTAAAGACTGCAATCCATGTTTCCAAACACTCCAAATTTTTAAAAGTCCTATTCAAGTCTCCAAACACTCCAATTTTGTACTTGAGTTTTAATAAGATAGATAATCTGTTTTAGTTAACAAGTAATAATCTTCACACTAACAAGAGAATCCTACTCTTCACCTACCTACCTACATCTCTCTATTTAACAACCCCCAAAACCTCTCAACATACACAACAACAACAATAACAACAATGGCTACTTCAAGAATATTCATGTCCTCTAATCTATTCATTTTCTTCCTTGTCATGGCTACAACCAATGGTCAGGCTCCAGCACCAACTCCTTCAGGTCCAACCAACATAACCGCAGTCCTAGAAAAGGCTGGTCAATACACAATGTTCATAAGACTCCTCAAGAGCACACAAGCCGCAGACCAAATCAACACTCAGCTCAATTCTTCCTCGAGCCAAGGCTTAACCGTGTTTGCCCCAACCGATAACGCATTTAGCAGCCTCAAATCCGGAACCTTAAACTCGTTATCTGACCAGCAAAAGGTTCAGCTTGTTCAGTTCCATGTCCTTCCTACACTCTTGACCATGCCTCAGTTCCAAACCGTTAGTAACCCCTTACGCACGCAAGCTGGTGATGGACAAAACGGTAAATTCCCTCTTAACATTACTAGCTCCGGTAACCAAGTCAACATCACCACGGGAGTTGTCAGCGCAACGGTGGCTAACTCTGTCTACAGCGATAAGCAGCTTGCAGTTTATCAAGTGGATCAAGTTTTGCTTCCATTAGCAATGTTTGGTTCAAGCTCGGCTCCTGCTCCTGCGCCTGAGAAAGGTGGCTTGGTTTCGAAAGGCTCAGCTCCAAGTGGGGACGATGGAGGAGATTCTACTGATTCATCTGACACAGAGAGGATCAGATACGGTTTAATCTCCACCACCATGGCAGCCATTGCTGCTTATTTTCTGTGGATATAACATCAAGTCAGTCCATATTGATTATTGGATTTTAAAGAGCTTTAAATTTTGTTGTAATTGAGACTTGTGTTATCGTGTTATTGTTTTGATTCAAAATGAGACAAATTACGATTGAGGTTGCGCAAAACTTTCTTGATGAAAAATGAGTATAATTTTATAAAACAACTAAAAAAACTTTATCAGTTGATAAAAACCGTTTGGTTATTAAGTTCAGTGTATATGAACATAATTTGTTTAAAGAAAAAAGTTTCATTAGCTTGTTATTTCTGGACGATTTAGAAGTTGAATGAGTGAAAAAATTTCTAATGGAAACAACGTACCATTATCAGCCTTTCATTATTTTATAGCAGAATAGTCGCATCGCATTGGAACATTTCTCAGAGTGAAGCCATTTTTTTGGAGTATATGATATTTTTTAGGTGTGAAACAATTGAGTTTATCAAATCTAATAACTCCAGCTAGGTCTTATCAATTTTAGGATATTAGACCTATCAAAACTACTTACGAAAGTTGCTGTCGAAATTCCAGTTATATTAACATTTGGAGTGCTTCCGTCTGTTAACTGAGACAGAAAAAATGATGATTGCATAAATTATAATTCAGTAAGTGTTTCAGGCACATGTTTATACACAACACAAGCTTCACAAAGGAATATATATGAACAGAAAAGCAAGGAAACCTGTGCAGCACTTCCGAGATCTTTCCTGTAGGGAATTAAAGGAGTTGTTCAGTATAACAAATAGACACTGCTTACAAATCCAGTTTGACATGAGTCAGTTCCTATCAACAAAGGAAATGAACTAAGAGTGGGATACAGTTAATGTGGAAGTCTAAAGATTAACCTCGTAAGCGATTGACAAAGAAGTCCAAAGAACCTAGCGCATCACCTCCACGGCCTTGAGCCAAAAAGAGTAGAGTCAGCTTAAACAATTCATAATTCAGTGGCAAAAAACTAAAAAGGCATACCAAGAGCAACAAGACCAAGTGAGAATCCGCATAACCCTCCCGTACAAGGACATTGTCCCCTGCATCCGGTAAAGAGCTAAATTTCAAATTAAAGATATGCATCAACTTAATTGATGTTCTTAACTCACTCAAAGATTGTACATGTAGGAATCGATCCACAACCTAACAGACTACAAGATAGATTCTAACTATAAGTGTGTTTAAAACACGATTCTAATTAAAATACCTCTCTTTGTTTGGCTGAATAGTTGGAACTACTTTGTTGATCATTGTTAGATCGAATGTCAATTCCTTTCATCTCAACTATATATCTTGACGTGGAAATAACCTCATAACGACTTCTAAATTTACATTGTCAGAAAACCAAACAATATATTCCAGCTTACACAAGGCCAACACTAGGGGTGTCAATTCGGGCTGGCCCGGTCCGGTCCTTGTAGGGCTATAGGGCTTTTCGGACTTTTCGGGCTTTTCGAAAATAATTTGTCATTGTCACTTCCATCGTTTTACTATATGTGAATTTTCATTAAAAAAACAGTTTCATTTTTTAGTTTTAAAATATAAGGTAAGTTTAAACTTTTTTTCTTTATCAAATATATTTTACTTTTTCGTATGCTTGAATATAATTTTATTGCAAATAAATCTTCATTAAATATATATATATATATTTAGTTTCTAAAAAATATATACTGAATTTTTAGATATAAATTATATAAAATTTTAAAGACTATTTTATAAGAAAAATTAACACTAAAATTATGTACTATTCATTTGGTTCATGGACTCTGATACAGTAAAAACATCTATATATAAGAAATTATTAAGAAAGCTGAAACTGCAGAATATTCACGACATCGATCTTTTACTCCAAATATATAGAAAAGAAAAAGAAAGAAACATCAATTAATCAGCCTGCATATCAAACTCTTGATGATGAACGTCTTCCTTTTTTTTTCGTCCATCTTTGTCTTCTAGAACATTTATTTTGTGCCTTTAAAAAATCGTGTTACAAAACTATTCCAACATGATTAAAGGGAATGGTAGAGTCTCTCTCTTCTCTCTCTTACAAACGTTGAGAGAGAAAAAGAACTCGTGGTGGTTCCCTCATATCTTCTTCCTTCCTGACCTGTAACATAGCTTCTGGTACATGGTAGTCTCTTCGATGCGGTGTAGCCAGCATTGACTTCGGTGGTTTGCGACCTTCTTGGTTGGATCATCCGACTTTGGTGTCGTGTTTGTCTTCTGTTCTTTCGTCGTTTGTTATCCTTTCCGGAAGGATAGTAAGAGTTTGATTGGTGGATCGATCGAGATTGAAGTTGATTGCTATGATGAAACGTTAACGGGTTTGGATGAGATCTCGATTTTAATCGATGGATGCTCTTTAAAACTCGGTGGCGTAGCCGATGAAGCCCAATACGTCCAATACAGTCGTTGGAGGTGGGTTTGTTTCGGTGGTTGAGGTTGACATCCCGGTGGTTTCCGGTGAAAAAATGCTCTGTTTGGTTTGATGGAGAAGTCTGAAGTCGGAATAGATGAGGGAAGTTCATGTTCCCGAGATGATTCCGGTGGGAGACGGTGGCTACGGTGAATGGCCGGTGAACTCACCAGCGTAGATTTCGCATGGCGGTGAATGCGGTGGAAGATGGCGACGCGTGGATGGTTCGGTGAAGATCGTGGAGATGTGGCTTGCACGTGTCTTCTCCGTGTCTTGCCGTTACACGTATTAAGATCGTGGAATCTGATGTTGTTTGGGCCAATATTGGGCTCAGTGTTTTTTTGTTAAAGCTTTGCACTACTTTTCTTTTGGGTCTTGTATGTTTATATTTATTATTAATATATCAGTTATCAGAGAAAAAAAAAAAAATTCCAACATGATTAACCTAATAAATCCAATCAAATGACATAATCACACATTAAATAATAATCATAGACCTAAACTTTCTCTGATATGAGAGACTCGGTTTGGTTATGACCATCTGATAGTACACATGATCCAATTTTTGAAACGAAATGATTGAGGTCGTGATTAAGCGCAGTGGGCTCACTTCTGATAAAGTGGATCCCACGGATCCAATGTCTTATATTACTCGATATGATCACATGTATTGAATTCTAATGTTAATATCATATACTACTCTTTTACAAACAATGCTGTGGATTTTAACTTTCATATTATTTACAACTGTAATGAAATAATAGAGAGACAACAAATTAAAGACGTCGTCAATTAAAAGTGTTTTCTGTACATCCTGCACCAATGAATGAATGCTTGGAGGAACCATGCCATTTGATCAAGATATATACATAAATATAATGTATTGTAATACATATTTTGATGACGTCTATTGTAAGATTATTATTTGTAATCTGGCATGTAAGACATTTAATATATATAAAAACTAAAATATTTATATATATTACATATCGTTTTCTCATATTTATCCATAATTTTTAGCCCAAGATAAGCCCCAACCGAACAGACAATGATTCAAAGATCTGAGAATGACACTGATATTCATATGGCGACACATTACCCGGAATTAATTTTGAACTTTCTTCCAAGAGATTCAGACCCAAAAAAAAAAAAATAATAATAAAGATATATAGAACGGTACATGAATAAAATACCGGACATGATAACATTGATGATCATATGTATTGTATAAATAATTATGTACCCGCATCATTAACCTTATCGCACACTCATATACTTCCACTTTCACTTACAGCTTCCGAGTCCCTCTCCTCTTCTTTAGAAAAATCTCTCTCTAGTCTGATAAATGGAGAAGGGATTTAAATTAGTAGACAGGATGTGCATACAAGGTTTACACACGAAAAGATACAAGCAAAAATAAATTATTTGATAATGTTATATCGTATGTTTAGGTCATCATAGGATCATCAACCTTGTCATTAATTAATAGGATTATCAAACTGCATATGTTTTAGTCACTATTCCTCGGATCATAAGTATACTTATGTTCTCCAACTAAATGCCATAAATATATTAATGAGTAATCAAGTAAGGTAGAGAGCATCTTACTCTGTCCTCCAACATGAGCGCCGGCGGATCCAGCGGCGGAGGTTTTATGGTGGATGAACGGTCGCTTGCCATGTAAAGTCTCTGGTGGAGGTCTAGAGTTATGTGTCTCCGGACCCCTGTAATCGATCTCGTACACATCCGAATTCGTGTTCTCCGATCCTTAAGTATATTTGAAGGTACAACGAAGTAAGAAATTTAGTAATAAGCCATAGTAATGAACTAATGTTGTTTAAAAAAAAACAAACGTACCGATAGCGAAGCAAGGCGCAACAAGGAGAAGGTACGTAAGGAGGATCACGACGATCGACTTCATTTTTAACTGTTTATAAATAGTTATGAACTTTTGAGTGTTTTTTC
This sequence comes from Brassica rapa, assembly GCF_000309985.2. Classification (NCBI taxonomy): domain Eukaryota; kingdom Viridiplantae; phylum Streptophyta; class Magnoliopsida; order Brassicales; family Brassicaceae; genus Brassica; species Brassica rapa. Next base: position 413,727 of record NC_024796.2, on the reverse strand, counting down.
TTTCTTTCTTTCTTTCTTTCTCAGATCTTATGCTCTTTTCAAATGAATCCAATCAATGGTTTTGTTTTGAATGGTAGTATTTCGGATACATGATGGCCTGATTTATAATAGAATGGACTTGAAAACCCACGTGTCATGTTTTCATTTTATATTTTATTGGAAAAATGTCATAACTTGTATTTTTTTCTTTCTTATTTTCCAATTATTCTGTTTTCCCCGTAAACTTCATTAGATTTGTTTGCTAAAAAATAACTTAAGTAGTTGTATATATATATGTGTGTGTGAATTAAATTTACATAAAAGATTTGTATCAACTACTTCAAATGCTTGTTCAGTGTCATCCTGCCCTGACTTCTGACTGTGTCCGTATACATAGGCAGTGAATTATGGACGGTGAAAAAAAGAAGCTGACGTTATAAATTAATTTTCACGTCCATATATATTAATATGGAGAATAGCATAAAAATAGAAACAAAAAAAGACAAGTTCATGTGGGCAAGACAATGTTAGCTTTCAATCTCATGGCTTCCAAGCTGAACTCGTGTTCCAATCTATTCATTCTATTTCTGTTGCATTTAGTGAACTATACCTTAGCAATATTCGATGATGGCCTCTAATAGTTTTTTTTTTACTATATACTGTATTATAAGACCATTGCATATTGAAAAAAACACCTTTTCCAGTATCAACAGTAATTAACGTTGAACGTATAAACTAACCAAACCATTGATTTCATCGTTGGAAAATTGATATGTTCATTTCATGCACAATTAACTTATATGCAGAAATACATATTTAAGAATACGTACATATAAACATTATTAATTGATTGGAGATATGGCTGGTATGAAGTTGATATAAATTATTGAGATTATTTGCTCAAAATTTTTTTATTGAGATTAATGAAAAAAATAAATAAATGAGAAGATGTTAATGTTAATGCTTCATATATCCCCACTTCTTACAACTGTACATCTCTGTACTCTCTACCTTTCCATTTATTTCAAGTCGGCCAATGGATCGATCGTGCACCCCCTCCCCCCCCCCCCCCCCCCCAAGTATATTAAGACTACCAATATTGTTAATCTCCTCATTAACATATGTGTTCAGAATGAAATATATATCAATGCCATGTATTTATTTACAATATATGCAAGCAGAGAGTGAGTAGCTTCATGAATTCGAGTAACTGAATAAAATAGCAGACCTGAACTTTTCTCCCGTTTTTCTTTGGTTTCACGTTTATGCATGTATATATGATAAAGTGACGCTTACATTTTGTAAAAGCAGGATAATATAGTGTTACTAAATATTTTGCTAGTCGGTTATACATTATTCAAAGAAGCTATGTATAAACATATACACACAAGAAAAATAAAGTAATATTTGTGTTACAATACTATCTGATTTTGTAGAAAGTAGATGCGTAGAAAATTGACCAAAAAGAAAACACTATACCCTTGTGTACGAAAGTTGACTCCAAAAACCATCAAACATCCATATACATATAGCTTTTAAGTTTTTATTATATCGTCAAATTGAAATATATTTTATATAACTCAAGTACATCCGTACGTTACAATGTATATGTTTGACGATTGGAGATTTATAATTCAAAGGGAGTTCTAAGGAAATCACAAATCAAAAAAGTTGAATAAAAAAAATTAGGTGAGAGGGTGTCTCTGTATTGGGGGATGTCCAATTGAAATATTTTTTTTATTATATACATTTAAAGATGTGTATGTGTTAGAGAACTCCATAAATGATTCTGTCTAAAATCTTCGTGGTTCGTCTTCATAAAACCATAAATTGTAATGGGTCCATATTTATCTCTACAGCTATATCATGGCTGTGTTTGCTTAGGCGTCTCCTTTCATTTTCACACCCACCCAATCCTTTTCCTCGATAACTCTTTTATGTTTTCTTGTATTTTCTGTCACGTAGTGGTAGTCTGAAGTTACAGGTTGGGTCTTCGATATTGGTCCCAAGAAGTTAACTAAAGGCCTTACAATATGTAAGTCCATCTATAAGTTGGGCCTGAAGATGCTTTGTTGTTAAAGCTAGAAGAAGCTTTACTTGGACTTTTTTGAATATAGGAAAAATGCTATATTTTGTTTCTTTTTAAAAAACACATTAGAGACTTCCTATTTTAAAATTTTGTTTTATTTTGCAAGAAAAAAATGAGTTTGTAATTGTAAAATGTTTTGATTGATATGTAGAAACTCTAAAAAGTTATGTTTTGTTTGAGTGCTGGAATCAAGTGGGATATGAATAAAGTGAAAATAAACATAGGTAACATTTTTTGGGTCAAAAAACACACACACAGAATATAAAATTAGAAATTTGATAGGATATTTGTAAATGCATTGTTAACATTTTGTTGTAGCAGATGTAGCTAAGCCTTACGCTATATGTATGGATACAAATCAACTTTACAATTGGTTTCATATACAAATAAATCACAAGTGCATAAACAACTTTATACTAACACAGTCACATTTATCCTAATCAGTGAAAGCTAACAATTAATTAAAGAATTAGTCAAGTGGAGTGACTAATCACGTGACAGACCTAAACCCTGCCTAACCTTCTTCTTCATCCAGAAGCACACCATCTTCTCCCCGATCCTCGCCGGGGCCGATTTGCTCCTTGTCAGCTCCCGCCGCCGCACAATCCCTAACTCATCCCCGCCAATGTTCGCTTCCGGCTCGTTAACCCCGTTCATTTTCCCGGTGGCTCCGACGGCAACTTCCGATCTAACATTTCGCTCTCTCTCGATTCGCGATTCTGCTTCTCGCTCGTTGTTTTCTTCCCAGAATCTGAAAGCCAGCGAAGACGAACTGTACGGCGCGGATCTGCTTCTGGTCAGCAAAAGAGCGTTTATCGGCGGCGTGGCGGAGGAAGCCGGCGACGTGATTAATTTAGGGATTTTGAAATTTTCTTCCTCCTCGTCTTCGTTTAGCTCTGCAACTTCTACAGATGATTCCGTCACCGGACGATTAAATTGATTTACCGGAGAATCTTTCTCTTTCCGGCGAGAACACGGAAACGTGAACAGTTTCCATTTCGGCCAAAACGACGACGTTTTGATTTTCCCAGCGAGACCGTTGCGGATCCACTCGCATCGTTTTCGGGTCGGGTTTTCGCGAGACTCGGGTTGAATTTTGGGCTTCGATCGCTTGACTCGGACCTGACCCATGCAAGTGACTTTCGGAGACGATGGCTCTTGACTCACCGCGGCTGCCGCGGATTTGTTCCGGCGAACGAAGAGAGGGCTCGCGCGGGACCTTCCTTTGCTTCGGCTTCTGCTTCTGCTCCCGCCGTTGCTGTTGCTCTTCAAGAACCCCATGAAAGGCGGCGGATACTTCTCGACTTGACCCGGACTCGAAACGGGTCTCCGGGAAATCATCATCGTCCTCTTCTTCCCTTAGCTTTCTATCTCTTCTCCCACTGAGTTCAGCTTCGTTTTGTCTGCACTCGGGGACTTTTTTCCGTTTTTATTTTTACTTTTCAGGCTTTCAGCACTTAATGTTTTGTTTTACGAAATAAAACATTTCTTTTTAGTTTCGTTTTTAGGTTCTTTATGACTCATGAGCTCACTTTAATGTATGTTGTTTAATACTTATGATTTACGTCTTAATCTGTTGTAGCACTTACTTATTCAGACAAACAATTTCGATTAACTTCTTAATTCACTTTTCTTCTCTTTTAAAGATTTTGTGGTTAGAGATAAGTAAGTACATTGAACCACACAACCTAATATTACTATATTCTTTTAATCTTCTTCTGCATCTTTGACTACTTTGGAAGGAATCTTTAGAATTTTTTTAAATCTAAATTTGGTTGTGTTGTTTTGTTGAGTATTAAATTTTTTTACCTTTTTGTTCTTAAAATCTGATAATGTACGTTCAACCAGAAAAAAAAAACAACTTATTACGTCATTATATAGAATCACAAATAATTTATCAAATGAATGGTGACGTAACATTTTTCATCTTTCAGTACGACGTTATTGAAACATTTGTGAATTTTATCATTCACACCAAGAGATTTTTTAGGGAGAGTTCAAAGCAAATTATTAAAATTACATTTCAATTTTATGATATTTCACAAATTCGGAATTTGAACTTTTTGTTATTGCTTTTTTAAAAACAAGAACTAAACACAGACAAACAAATATGGATGAGAACAGAAAACTGGACCCAATTTCGGGAAAATAGCAATTTATTGGCCAAGAGATCACTAGAGGTTGATGGTCTAAAAGCAGAATCGATGATTAAATGTATTTAGGACACACGAAGTAAGAATTTGACGTAGCTTTTGATGTTATGATTTGGAGATGACTAAAAACATAAAGTGAAAATCTTTTTGGACTATAAAAGCATCACATAGATTTTGAAAAAAAATTCAAAAAATATGACAATATTGTTTTAATATATAATTGCATTATGAACTGACATTTAATAATGTTCAAAGAGGTTTGGAATCTTTGATGTTTCCGTTTTTCAAGAAAATAACGATTTTATAGTGGTTATTCCATCAATTTTAGGAGTATTATGAAGTTTTACTAAATTAATTGATAAAAAAATTATAACGATTCTCATATGCCATGAAAGATAGTTTAACACACATTAATAGAAATGTAGAATGTAGTTAGAAATTTTAAAACAACACTAAATATTTTAGATTTCAATATATAAACATTTACCAAAAACTCAACATTTCGTAGGGTTAACACATAGATTTTGAAAAAATTTCGAAAAATATGAAAATATTGTTTTAATGCATATTTGCATCATTCACTAACATATAATAATGTTCAAAGAGGTTTGAAGCATTTGTTGTCTCTGTTTTTCAAGAAAATAGCGATTTTATAGTGGTTATTCCACCGATTTTGGAAGTATTATGAAGTTTTACTAAATTAATTGATTAAAAAATTATAACGATTCTCATATAGCATAAAAGAGAGATTAACATACATTAATATAAATGTAGAATGTGGTTGGAAATTTTAAAACAACACTAAAGATTATAGGTTTCAATGTATAAAACATTTTTGTAGGAGCTACACATAGATTTTGAGAAAATTTTAAAAATACGACAATATTTTTTTAATGCATAGTTGCATCCTGCACTAATATATAATGATGTCCAAAGTGATTTGGAGCCTTTGTTGTCTCCGTTTTTTAAGAAAATAACGATTTTATAGTGGCTATTCCACCGATTTTGGGAGTATAATGACGTTTTACAAAATTAATTGATAAACAAATTATAACGATTCTCATATACCATGAAAGAGAGTTTAACATACATTAATAAAAATGTAGAATGTGGTTAGAAATTTTATAACAACACTAAAGATATAGGTTTCAATATATAAAGCATTTACCAAAAACTCAATATTTTTGTAAGGGGGTTAAAACATAGATTTTGAAATTTGAAAAATCTGACAATATTATTTTAATGCATACTTGCATCCTGCACTAACATATAATGAGGTTCTACGAGTTTTGGAGCCTTTGTTGTCTCCGTTTTTCAAGAAATAGCGATTTTATAGTTAATTATTCCACTGATTTTGAGAGTATTATGAAGTTTTACTAAATTAATCGATAAAAAAATTATAACGATTATTATATACCATGAAAGAAAGTTTAACATACATTAATACAAATGTAAAATGTGGTTAGAAATTTTAAAACAACACTAAAAATTTTAGGCTTCAATATATAAAGCATTTACTAAAAACTCAACATTTTCGTAGGGGTTAACACATAGAATTTGAAGAAATTTTAAAAATATGACAATATTGTTTTAATGCATATTTTCATCTTTTACTAACATATAATAATGTTCAAAGAGGTTTGGAGCCTTTGTTGTCTCCGTTTTTCAAGAAAAAAGCGATCTTATAGTTAATTATTTCACCGATTTCGAGAGTATTATGAAGTTTTACTAAATTAATCGATACAAAATTATAACGATTCTCATATACTATGAAAGAGAGTTTAACATACATTAATACAAATGTAGAATGTGGGTATAAATTTTAAAACAACACTACAAATTTTAGGCTTCAATATATAATGCATTTACCAAAAACTCAATATTTTCGTAGGGGTTAACACATAGATTTTGAGAAAATTTCAAAAATATAACAATATTGTTTTAATGCATATTTGCATCCTTTACTAACATATAATGATGTTCAAAGAGGTTTGGAGCATTTCTTGTCTCCGTTTTTCAAGAAAATAACGATCTTATAGTTAATTATTCCACTCACTTCGAGAGTATTATGAAGTTTTACTAAATTAATCGATAGAAAAATTATAACGATTCTCATATACCATGAAAGAGAGTTTAACATACATTAATACAAATGTAGAATGTGGTTATAAATTTTAAAACAACACTAAAGATATAGGTTTCAATATATAAAGTATTTACCAAAAACTCAATATTTTTATAGGGGGTTAACACAAAGATTTTGAGAGAATTTCAAAAAATATGACAATATTTTTTTAATGCATAGTTGCATTCTTCACTAACATATAATGATGTTAAAAGATGTTTGGAGTCTTTGTTGTCTTCGTTTTTCAAGAAAATAGCGATTTTCTAGTGTTTATTCCACCGATCTTGAGAGTATTATGAAGTTTTGCTAAATTAATGATAAAAAAATTATAATGATTTTCATATACCATGAAAGAGAGTTTAACATACATTAATACAAATGTAGAATGTGGTTATAAATTTCAAAACAACACTAAAAATTTTAGGCTTCAATATATAAAGAATTTAACAATATGACAATATTGTTTTACTGCATAGTTGCATCCTGCACTAACATATAATGATGCTCAAAGTGAATTGGAGCCTTTTTTGTCTCCATTTTTAAAGAAAATAGCGATTTTATAGTGGTTATTCCACCGATTTTTGGAGTATTATGAAGTTTTACTAAATTAATTGATAAAAAATTATAAAGATTCTCATATATCATGAAAGAGAGTTTAACATACATTAATACAAATTTAAAATATGATTAGAAATTTTAAAACAACACTAAATATTATAGGTTTCAATATATAAAACATTTACCAATTACACATAGATTCTGAGAAAATTTTAAAAATATGAAAATATTGTTTTAATGCATAGTTTCATCCTGCACTAACATATTATGATTTTCAAAGAGGTTTGAAGCTTTTATTGTCTCTGTTTTTCAAGAAAATAACAATTTTATAGTTATTTTTTCCACCGATTACGAGAGTATTATGAAGTTTTACTAAATTAATCGATAAAACATTATAACTATTCTCATATACCTTGAAAGAGAGTTTAACATACATGAATACAAATGTAGTTTGTGGTTAGAAATTTTAAACCAACACTAAAATTTTTAGGCTTCAATATATAAACTATAAAGCATTTACCAAAAACTCAATATTTTCATAGGGGTTAATCCATAGATTTTGAGAAAATTTCAAAAAATATGACAATATTGTTTAATGCATAGTTGCATCCTGCAGTAACATATAATGATGTTCAACGTGGTTTGGAGCCTTTTTGTCTATGTTTTTCATGAAAATAGCGATTTTATAGTGGTTATTCCACCGATTTTGGAAGTATTATGAAGTTTTACTAAATTAAATAATAAAAAATTATAATAATTCTCATATACCATGAAATAGAGTTTAACATACATTAATACAAATGTAGAATGTGGTTAGAAATTTTAAAACAACTCTAAAGATTATATGTTTCAATATATAAAGCATTTACCAAGAACTAAATATTTTCGTAGGGGTTAACACATAGATTTTGAGAAAATTTCGAAAAATATGACAATATTTTTTTTAATGTATAGTTGCATCCTGCACTAACATATAATGATGTTCAAAGAGGTTTGGAGCATTTGTTGTTTCTGTTTTACAAGAAAATAGCGATTTTATAGTGGTTATTCCACCGATTTTATATTATGAAGTTTTACTAAATTAATTGATAAAAAAATTATAACCATTCTCGTATACCATGAAAGAGAGTTTAACATACATTAATACAAATGTAGAATGTGGTTAGAAAATTTAAAACAACACTAAAAAATTTAGGCTTCAGTATATAGTGCGTTTAACGTAAATCTCAATATTTCGTATGGGTTTATATATTTTTGGAAAAATTATTTGTGATAAATTATGAAAAAATATTTTTGAAATTTTTTGAAGTTTTTCAAGAAAATAGCGATTTTGTAGTGCTTATTCCACCGATATTGAGAGTATTATAAAATTTTACTAAATTAATTGATAAAAAATATAATGATTTCTATATACCATGAAAGATGGCTTAAAATACATTAATACAAATGTAGAATATGGTTAGAAATTTTAAAACGATACTAAAAATTTTAAACTTCAGAGCGTTTAACGTAAAACTCAATATTTTGTATGGGTTTATACATATATTTTGAAAAAAACAAAAATCACTAAAAACATAAAGTGAAAATCTTTTTGGACTGTAAAAGCATCACTCAACTCTCCATATCAAGTTATCAACTCTTGTCTCCCACTATCCACTCCCTCACTAACCCATGGATATATCCACCCAAAAACAGTTGTTGATTGTTTTCAAAGACAAAAAAAAAAAACATATGGAAAACAAATATATCATTTAGAAACTTTAGATGAAACTTTGTGTTTGTTCAATTTCTCTAGACACTTAGGTAATCATATTCAAACAATAGCTTCGAATATCACTTTTTCACCACATGCGTGTGAGACATTAGTGTCTGCAGAAACGTAATATATAGGGATCCGCTTTAGACGGAATAAAGTTTTCTTTGACTCTTGCGTGTAGTGACAAAGTGAAGAAGACAGAGCAAAGACGCCAATCACATGGAAAGACACCAACCTAGAAAATTTTCCTTTTCTAATGTGAACTCAAGTAATGCATCATAAGTCTTATTAACTCTTTCCATGATTTCTCTCTTGACTATTGAAGACGTGCTTGTGAATCCTTAAAACCACAGACCAATAATTTTTCTATTTAATCTATGAAGCATTGTATCTTTCAATATAGATACTAGGTTAAGATCCGCGCCTTGCGCGGGATGAATATTATATATAAATTATTTTTAAGTATTATATATTTTTTACATATTATGAAATAATAAATATATATTGAATAATTAAAAATTTAGTAACTATTACATATAATTAAATTGGTACAAATACTTAAATAAATTTTATTAATCCAGACAAACACTTTTTTCTACTTATGTAATTTCTTAATAATTTGTATCTTGTTATAACATAAATTTTATGTAATTTCGTAATCATTTGTATCTTGTTATAACATAAATTTTAAACTATGGATCACAAAATTTCAATGTGAGGTATTTAACAACTTTAGTCATTTATATTCGTTTTTAAAAATTCAAAATACAACATACAGGAAAAAAATCTAATTTTTTATTATATAGTTAATGTGGTTGTTTAATTTATTTTAATAAGTTATTTTTTTTAAATGATAGAGAATAGACTAAGTTTTATCAAATCTTTATTATTCAAATCATTAATTGTCATATATACTTTAGCCACATTAGGTAATTCCGTGATTTTTATTTAAGGAAACAATGAAGAACATTTATGATTAATTTATGGTTAGTTTAATAAAAAGCTTATTATATATTTATATGGACCAACATATTTTTCTAAGGATTCTAAGAATGATTGTGGTGATGACATGTGGCTACAAAAATATGTTCTAATGCTTCTCTTTTAATATATAGGGGATGTCAATATGAAAAAGGAATGTAAAAAAATAAAAAGTGTGAAGAAGCTCTTGTGAGTTTCATGTTCATTTGAGCCTTATAACAGTGCTTTTCCGACCTGAAATAAGATGAAGCAATGCACAAATAGATTTAATATTATGAAGGATGATCAAATTCGCTAATAAACTACAAGAAGAATGGCTTCAACTGGTTTTAGCCGTTTTTATTAAGCTTACTGAGAAATAGACTAAAATAAGATAAAAATTTGCAAACCTGAGATGTGAAAATACGATACAGTAGAAAAAAACCAGCCGATTTCACAAATACCAGTTCTAATATTATCGAATAACAGAGATGGAGGGAAACCATTGTTTTTCATGTGTCCATTAGTGTTTCAATGAATGAATCAGTCTGCTTGAATTCTCAAAAATCTTAAATCAGCATACAGCAAACACTCACTGTTGAGGAATGCGTAAATGCAAATACTACAGTCAATTCGATGAATAAATGTCAAAAGCGTCACAATCAAGAAGATGGAACTAGAACTAGAAGGACTAGAGTACTCCTTAGTAAAAAAATCTAGAAGACAAAAAAAAAGCAAGCTGGGTTCTGAAAACATGTGGTAAAATGGATTCATATGCATTCACATTGTTCCTCATGTGTGTTTCTAATACACCTACAAAGTTATGAAGATAACAAGTACATTTCGTCGGTATTAAATCTAAACAACCGAACAAAATAGGATCTGATTCAAAGAAACATGAAGAAGTTTCAGACTTACCAAATCAATCAGACTTAGAGTTGTTCCTAGCAGCTCTAGCATTGTCATACTCAAACTTCAACACATCAGGAATATGAGAAGTATCCTTAACACACAGCATCCTCCCCAACTTACTCTCCTCAATCACCGCAAAATAACGATACAACACACTATTCACCACCCAGAACCAACTCCCCCCAACAACCGCCCCCAACGCCGCCCCCGCGAAAACCTGCGCCACCGTGTGGTACCCCAAGTACACCCTAGAATACATAGTCACAACAGCAAGACACCAATGCAACAGATTCAGAACCCACCTGCTCCTCAACCCGAACCAGAACCCGATCCCTTTGCACCCCATCAAAGAAAAGTACGTCGCGAAGAAGAACACGAACTGCGAGTGGCTCGACGGCCACCCGTGCGAGTCGCAGGCCTCGAGCAGGGTGCACGTCTCGGGGCGAGCCTGCTCCACGGTGGTTTTGATGAATTCGTTGATGAGCTGGGAGATCACGAGGCCGAGGCCGAAAAAGATCCCTTGGAGCTCGCGGCGGAAGAGGAAATGGGAGACGAATCCGCCGAGGCTGATGAAGACCGGGACGAGGGAGATCCACGCGAGGAAGTGCCCGAGCTGATCGCCGCGACGGTAGCGGACGTGTGTGAGGGTAACGGCCTTGAGCTGTTGTGGTAGGTCCATAGCGAAGTGGGATAGATCCAAAGGAATCGTGTTAGGACAAACAAAGTAATATTTTGAAATATTTGTCTGAAACAAAGTCGTTGGACTCAATAGTACTTTCTTAAAATTATAGTTACATTTCGTAATTATTAAAACTACTAGGGACTTAAAGAAAAATACAAGTCGGCGAAAGCTCCGTGTTTCTTTTTCGGGTTTCATGGGCGGGCGGGCGCGAGGGAATGGATCCAAATTATCCAACTCGTCGTTATTTTTTATTTGCCGGAAAAAAAAATCGTAAAAACCTTTCTGGTGCTTCGGAATCAAATATCTCCGATGCGATTCTGAATCAAACCTACTTGAAAAAACGAACTAAGCTCCGGCGTCTCCAAATGGCAGATGATGGCTCCGCGTCTAATCGAAGAGACCCGATTAAGTCCTCAGGTGATTATTTTCATTCTCTCCGTCTTCTGTTCCACCGTGAGTTTGATTTGGCAGATGATAGCTTTTCTAAGGGTGTTAGATAGGGGAAAGAGTGTTCTTGCTTGCTTCCCGAGAATTATTAATATATGACGTGGATTTTGATTGTATTATATGACGGGTGTGTAGTTGGGAATGTTGCGGGACAAAGAAGGCGGCAACAAGCTGTTACGGTGGCCAAGGAAAGAAGAGAGTTACTGGTTCGGGCTAAGCGGCTTTGTAGGGTGGGTACTAACGGCGGTGATGATGAGGATGCTCGTGTTGAGAATGAAATGATGATTGATGAAGAGCAGCCAGTTCTGGAGGCTCAAACAGTTAAAGCCGTTGAAGAGCTCAAGTCTGCTGTTCAATCTCAGTAAGTGATTCCTGTCAACTTAGTAGAACCATAACGCCTAGGGATTGATCAAGTTTATCGTTCTTTTCAGGGGAAAAGGTGCAATGCAGAAGAGGGTGACTGCTCTTAGAGAACTCAGGCGTTTACTGTCGAAATCAGAGTTCCCTCCTATTGATGCTGCGCTCACCGCTGGTGCAGTACCTTTGCTTGTGCAGTGTCTTTCATTCGGCTCTCCTGATGAACAGGTTTCTAACATTCAGTTTGAGATTGTTCCAAGTAGGTTTGTGATCTTTGATCTCACTTATTCCTAATTACAGTTACTTGAGTCAGCTTGGTGTCTAACTAACATCGCTGCTGGAAAACCTGAAGAAACAAAAGCTCTACTGCCTGCACTGCCTTTGCTCATTGCTCACCTTGGAGGTTTGTATTGACCAACTAAGTCTGTTTTCATTGCTCTTCTCTTTTTGTTGGATCAAATTTCTTATGCTTTTTAATATTCAGAAAAGAGCTCTGCGCCGGTGGCTGAGCAGTGTGCTTGGGCAATTGGTAACGTTGCGGGTGAAGGAGAAGAGTTGAGAAATGTACTTTTGTCTCAAGGCGCTTTGCCACCTCTAGCACGTATGATTTTTCCTGACAAGGGCTCAACTGTAAGAACAGCTGCATGGGCATTGTCAAATCTCATTAAGGTGTGAAAAAGTCTGGGACTATTTTTTTATCACATTGGGTTATGATTACAAATCCATGGGTACACAGTGATGTCACTAACTATGCATTAATATAGGGACCTGAATCAAAAGCAGCAGCGCAGCTTGTCAGAGTCGATGGGATAGTTGACGCAATTCTCCGACACTTGAAAAAAACGTGAGCAAAGTTTCATCTCTCTTATTGCAGCAAGTGCTTAGCTTGTTTGATTTCTGGTTCTCATTAATTACTGAGCTGTATACTTCTAAGTGTTCATCATTGGTGGATAATTTTATCAAAATGTTATTCGATTGTTTGATTCAGGGATGAAGAGATTGCCACGGAAATTGCTTGGATCGTTGTTTATCTTTCTGCCCTCTCAGATATCGCTACAAGTATGCTTTTGAAGGGAGGCATTCTTCAGCTACTTGTCGAAAGATTAGCAACTTCAAACAGTCTACAACTTCTCATCCCGGTAACTTTCCGACAGACCTAATTGTTCCAAAAGAAATAGGATTCTAGTTAGTATTTAGTTCACGTATTAGCATATGATTGATTAAAAACAGGATACTAATGCTTTTTTTATTCAAATGCTGCATTTTGGATTCTTTATAAACTTGAGTTTGAATTCAGGTTCTACGAAGTTTAGGCAACTTTGTCTCTGTTGATCCCAAAGCAATGTTAACCATCCTTGTCGGTGGACAGAACACTGAAGGTTAGTATCGGTGGATACAATCATTTATCTTGTTCAGTATACTGACATTCCGGATCAAATTTCAGAAAACGTCATTAATGTGCTTGCGAAGTGCTTAAGAAGCGAACACCGCGTCTTGAAGAAGGTCAGTATCTCATGCCCACCTCGTATTCCTCTGTTATCTGAAGATTTCCGTTTCTTCATCACTGAACTCAGTTTTTGTAGGAAGCTGCGTGGGTGTTATCTAATATAGCTGCGGGATCTATTGAACACAAGAGAATGATACACTCATCTGAAGCAATGCCGTTGCTGCTACGGCTTCTCTCGACATCACCCTTTGATATAAAGAAAGAAGTTGCCTATGTCTTGGGAAATCTATGTGTAGAATCTGCAGAAGGAGGAGACGCAAGACCAAGGATAATTCAAGAGCACTTAGTCTCCATTGTCAGTGGCGGTTGCCTCCGGGGTTTTATTGACCTGGTCAGATCTCCTGATATAGAAGCTGCTAGGCTTGGTCTTCAATTCATTGAACTGGTAAGCAGCTAACTAAATGGGTCTTAAAAGCTCAGTCATTTTGGATCCTGAACTATGGGTTTTGATTGGTTAGGTTTTACGAGGAATGCCAAACGGAGAAGGTCCGAAGCTTGTGGAAGGAGAAGACGGGATAGATGCAATGGAGAGGTTCCAGTTCCATGAAAACGAAGAGCTGAGAGTCATGGCAAACAGTCTTGTGGATAAGTACTTTGGTGAAGATTATGGAATCGATGAATGAAGTCGTCTCAGAGTTTAAATCATGTGGGATGATGGAATCAAAGGAAACCAGTCATCGTAGCTTTTGCTTGTAACGAAAGAAAGTGTGAAAGAGAGTTTTGACATTTATTTAGGGGTTGGTTGTTGTTGTAACTTGTAATACAGTTGTCTCACAAGTGATTTTTGCATTAGTCAGTGTTACAAGGAGGAGGCCAGAGTAAATGCTTCCTCGTAATCATCCATCCACTAATGACGTTTACTTAATCTGGAAGAGGTCGTTTAAAATATTAATCGAAATATATTAAAAAACTCTTTATTTAAATGCGTTCCTTGGCCGTCACTCAGCTACTTCCCCAGTCTCCACACTCGCTCGCTCTTTCATCTTCTCTCAAGTTCCTTCCGAGCAATCCTTCCTTCATCGTCGCGTAAGTTTTCCTCTGTATTAATCCTTTCCGAAGATCTAGATCTAGCTGCTTCCTTTGTACTGTAGAAGAATCTAGCTGATCGGGATGTAATCAATCGTGTACGGTTTCGTATTGCGAATCCAAAATCACTTGCGATGCTTTACTTAACGAACGTCGCTTAGAATCACTAATCGAAATCTGATCGGGAAGTGTAACAGTGCGTTTTTGCATCGGAAATTCGAAATTTGTGAGAATCGTCGTTCCCAACTTTTAATGCAGGTTTAGATAATCGCTGAAAATGGAAGAGGAAGCAGGAAACGGAGGATCTCGGAAACGCATGAAGCCTTCTGTATGTTTCCTATCTTCCATTGATCTTGCGATGATGATGATGATGATCTGTAGTAGTGGATTAGATTTTTTTTAAGTTTTGGCCTGGACTTTGATAGGATGAAGAGGAAAAAGGAGATTCGATTAATAGAATGGGGCTGGATGCAGTTGAGAATGAAGAAACTGAGACGAAACTTGTTGCTTCTGATGAGATGGAGCTTAACATTGCTCAGATTCTCGATAAGATTGAGAGCTTCACTCAGACTGTAAGCTCTGATGAATAACAAACGCATTTTGATTTTAAGTTCAACAAGTAATTGAAATGTTCGTCACTGATGATTCTTCTCGTTTCGTGTTGTTGTAGGTTTCTAATCTGCTAGACACAGGGAAGACAATGTTCAAGGAGCTCAGTAACGAATTCGAGGAACGCATGATCATGTGAGATAACAGAAGACTCTATAATGTTTTATATGTGTAACATGATTGAGATGTTTACACACTCACATGACATATATGAACAGGATACACAAGGAGTATGTTGAGAAATGGCAGGAGGAGATCAAGGAATTGCGTTTGCTTGATGCATCGAACGAGGAGACTACTTCCCTCTTACACAACGCTCGCTTCCTGATTCAGAATCCTAACATTGAGCCTTGAGGTAAGGTAACCATCTAAACCCACAAAGGAAGTAGTACTATCAGTCATTACTAAGAACATATTACCTATCGCCTTGGAAATTTAGATTTGCAACGATTTAAAAGCTATATCATTTACTGAAGGAACACATAGAACAATCTTGCATGAACCTTCTCAAATAAAGCCAGAATCGTGTTTGTTTTTTTTGTTTTTTATGTAAGATTTTGAGATTAATATATAAGATGACGACTCTCCCAAACGGATAACTTCACCAAGGTTGTGGAGCCACCTATTCATATGAACTACCTACTCATGTGAATAAAATAAAATGTTCAGACGTTGAGTTATGACGACAAGACGTATTGTCGGGTCGTTACCAACTCTCTGGCTTATCTATTTACACGCTTAACGGCCCTGGTTATGCTTGCATGACCCACTGACTTAGATATAATGCCAAATCGATTTTCGGTTCGATGTAAAAATAGTCAGGGCCGTTACCCTCTTAATTCATTCGATTCATTAGCTACCAAACTTTTTTTTTGTCTAGCTGTTTAAAAGTAATAAGGTTTAAACATATAGTTTGTTGATATATAACACACTTGCTAAAATGCAAAGACCAAAAAAAAAAAATGGACCGACGGGGAAAGAGAGTTTCTAAGATCAAAGAAATAAGTTTCGTAAGAGAATTATTTCCTCTTTTCCCCGTAACAAAGATATTAGAAACTATAATTATCATTAGGTGAAATGTCATATCCCAACTTAACTACCAATTTTGGCGACACCTATTAATATTATAAATTACCAGAAGCATATCTTATGCATATATACACCCACTACCATATGATGGACGACAATAAATCATTTGATTAGTTGAAATTATTAAACTCCAACGTCTAATTCTCACTTATTTATATATGAAAACAGCTTTATTTTATTATATACTAAAAATTATGTTAACGGTAGACGCCACTTGGAGTGATGAGATATTATAAAATGCATTTTCGGTTTTGTTAATAACGAACTTAATAAGAAGACTTAATAAAAAAAAACTTAATAAAGAAGACTCATACAAGCTGGCCACTGATAAAGAAACCTGTTCGGGTTATTATCTCTAAAAAGTCAATGATTTAGGCAGGTAATACTTAATTCATTAGACAAATTTAAATAATATTTCAATCATCCTAGTTCATCGTATGTCAATATATATGGTATATCCGAGATATAATGAAAATATATAGTTGACCAAAAAATGAAAAGAATATAATAAAATTTGCTAAATGGCTTTTGATGTGTATATGTTGGTAAATATGTATTGTTGCATGAATGTAGGTATTATGTGACAAATATTTCACTGAAAAATTTACTTAGAAGTGTGGAGGATCTGACCATAAAACAGGATATGGTGAACAAATGAACAATGTTCGAATTATTATCATGATTTATCAAATCCCGAATCAAATATACGTTATATAATGGTTTATTAGAGCATATTTAAAATGATTAAAGGCTGTATCATTGGTGGATATTTTTGTTCACATGTTTTGTCGGTTCTACTTTACTTGTTTAAGATAAACGATGATATAACAAGAAAACGGTGGTTGTTCGACAAAAAAAAATTTATATTCCGACGAAAAGATAGGAAGGTGTTAATACTTTAACTTTTACCCCACACAAAAGACGAATAAAAACTTTCAACCATTTCGCTTATTAGCCTTTTTAGCTCAAGTAGAGGAGGACCAATCGTACTGGGGTGAAGCTATTAATAATTTAAATCTCAGATGGCCACAAATGACCCATATCTAGATAAACTTTAATTTATTACAAGTCGTTTCTCTCTGTTAAATTTCATTAAATATCGTTTCAGTTTAAGGTAAATAAAAAGTGATCACAGGAAATGTTAACAAAATCGAGAAGTTAATGAAACGTAAAGAATCAAACTTATCATTAGCTTTTTGATTCCATAAACTAATCAAATTACCACAACAAGTTTTCTATATATAAAAAAAAAGTAAAAAGAGTAATGAATGACCAAGAAGGTAAAAGAAAAGGCAAGTGGGGCCCAAAAGAGCGGCCCAATAAGTGGGTTCACGCAGAAACACACACACCGTCACAAATACTCTACTCACAGCTTTGAATCCATCTGTCTCCTCTTCTCTCTCTCTTGGCAATAATGAGAATGTGAAGAAGAGAAGAGAAGATATCTTGGCACCTCAGCAAAGATCCAAACTCACCCGATTCTCTATACTACGCCTTTTCGTCTTCTTCTTCTCCTCCGATAAGCGGTGGGTGGACTCTAGTGTTGTTCTACCTTGAAGACTTTTTTGTAGCTCTTCTTCTATCAGATCTGGTGCCACTGTCTACAGCAGGTACGATTCCTCCTTGTTCTTCATTCCTGAGCTGAATTGTTTAAGTTTCTTTGAAAATTTTAGCTCGTAGATCTGGCAATAATCACGATTCCTAGTGGCGTTTGGGTGAATATTGAATTTGTTGACTTAAAAGCTTATTTTAGAGATTTAGAGATGACTACTAGGTTCGGTTAAGTTTTTATTTGAAAATAATTTAAGTTTTATTTAATCTCTGTGAAGGATTTCACAGTGAAGAGATGGGGAAAAAAGCAAAGTGGTTTTCTAGTGTTAAGAAAGCTTTCAGCCCTGATTCTAAGGTATGAAACGTTTTGGACTTTATAAACTGTTGCGAGATTCATATATTCTCTCGTGTCTGTTGACATATTTGACGTTTGATGTTTTTCAGAAGTCAAAACGCAAGTCTCCGGAGAGTCCAAATGGTGTGATCTCTAACCCTCCTGACCAAGCCAGGCAATCTTCTCCTCCTGCTCCTCCTCCTCTTGAGGTGAGAGTAGCTGAAGTGATTGTTGAACGGAACATCAACCTTTCCCCTCCTTCGACAGATGCTGTGAATGCTACAACGTCTGATATTCATGTAGCTCCATCTTCATCTGCTCCTCCTGAGGTGGTGGTTCGTCCTCGTGCTGCTGCACCTACTCGGTTTGCTGGAAAGTCTAACGAAGAAGCTGCTGCTATCTTGATTCAGACTGTATTCAGAGGCTATTTGGTATGTTTTTGCTTATACAATTCCACTCTTGAACCGCCTGGATTCGTCGGGATGTTTTACTGTTCCATTGATTGAGTTTTATTTTTGAGGAGTATATAACGTTGTCTTGTGTAATAATACAGGCAAAAAGAGCACTCCGGGCAATGAGGGGTTTGGTCAGGCTCAGGTTACTGATGGAAGGATCTGTTGTTAAACGCCAAGCTGCAAACACTTTAAAATGTATGCAGACTCTCTCGCGTGTGCAGTCACAGATCCGAGCTAGGAGAATCAGAATGTCTGAAGAGAATCAGGCTCGCCAGAAACAACTCCTTCAGAAGCATGCCAAAGAGCTTGCTGGCTTGAAGGTCTCTCTACTTACTCGTCTCTTCTTTTCTATCTGAAAATGGGAAACTTTATGCTAATAGATTTTGTTTTTTTTTCATTTGCTGCTCTCAGAACGGGGACAACTGGGATGATAGCATTCAATCAAAGGAAAAAGTTGAAGCCAAGTTGCTGAGCAAGTACGAGGCGACGATGAGAAGGGAAAGGGCATTGGCTTATGCATACACTCATCAGGTAATCTCATCAATATAGCAATTAAAAAGTGAACACATAACATTAGAGTTTGAAACTGTCTTCGTTTAAATGATGTGCTGTTGATCATATGTTGCAGCAAAACTGGAAGAACAATTCTAAATCAGGAAACCCAATGTTCATGGATCCGAGCAATCCGACATGGGGTTGGAGCTGGTTAGAGAGATGGATGGCTGGTCGGCCCTTAGACAACAGTTCCGAACAAAACAACGACAACGCTGCCTCAAAACCTATAACCCGCAACAACTCAACTCAACCAAACACACCATCATCCGCAAGAGCTGGCGGCGGCACTCCAAGAAACAAAAACAGTTTCTTCTCTCCTCCAACTCCCTCGAGGCTAAACCAATCCTCCCGAAAATCCAACGACGACGACGCCAAGAGCACGATCTCGGTCCTATCCGAGAGGAACCGTAGACACAGCATCGCTGGCTCATCGGTGAGAGACGACGAGAGCCTCGCCGGCTCGCAGACTCTCCCGAGCTATATGGTTCCGACTAAATCAGCTAGAGCCAGGGTCAACAAGCCGCAGAGCCCATCGAGCGGTGGTACCACGCAGGAGAACGATGGCTTTACGGCTAAGAAACGCCTCTCTTATCCGGCTTCGCCTGCGTTGCCTAAACCACGGCGGTTCTCAGCTCCGCCTAAGGTGGAGGGTGGCGGTGTCACTGTCACGAACGGAGGAGGAAGCTGAGGTAATTTATTATTGTCTTTTTAAAAGAAAATATTTATGATTCCACTCTTTATGTATCTGTCGGAAATGGTTGTATGTTTGTTATACGTTCACTTTCAGTTTGGTAATTCATTTGTGCAGAGTGTAAACGCGTGTCATTTATTTTCTTATACTACAATAAATTTCATTATTCGACTTATATAACTATAAGGTTACCTTTTCAATTCATGTTGTTTGTTTGTTTTGTTGAATTTTTGAGATTTATTTATATTGTATAAGCGTAATCTTAATTAATAGTAGTATACTTTTATATTAGTGTTAGTCGTAAATAATCAAATCCAAAATTTCATAAAAACATTTGTAGTTAAGGTTATTTGACTGACGACATAGGAAAAAATGACATCAATTGACGAATCCTCTGATAGAGGAAGAAGGTATTTGACTTTGATTCACACCTAACCGACCTGATTAAAAAAATTGGAAATATTCACATAACCGACTTCTTCCCCACGCAAACAAGTACTAAAATTAAGACAAAAGAGGCAAAGACCTTTTTGTTCTGTTTTTTTTTTCTTTTCATCGTGTTTCTATTGAAGAACCCTAAACCCATCGGCTTTCCAAATTTTGATAGAGATAATCTTCAATTGAAGAAAAGTATCGTTCGTTTAATCCGATTTTGTATCTGCTTAACAACTTGAAAAAAATGGTAAGTCCTTGCTATACTTGTTCTCTTTTATTCCAAAGCGACGTGGGTTCCTTTGTTGGGTATCTGACGTTTTGCATATGTACTTGTGGTTACAACAACAGGCTACGCCAATGGTTGCAGGTGCTGCTGTAGCTGCAGCTGCTCTAGCTGGTAGATATGGTATAATTGCTTGGCACGCCTTCAAGGCCAGGCCATCCATCCCTAGAATTCGCAGGTTTTATGAAGGTGGTTTCCAAGCTTCCATGACACGTCGAGAAGCTGCTCTCATTCTTGGAGTTAGGTCTGTCCTTAATCCTCCTCCTTCATCTTCTTTATTTTTTTTTGCTCCTTAAACTGATATGGTCTTGTGATTTCATCAAGGCTAATACTAGCTAGAGTTAGGTGTGAATAACCCTTTTCTGCTCTTTGAGTTTATGCTTTGTAGTTTAAAACATTCGATTTAGTAGACTTTGATAAGTCATTCAAGGCCCTTGAGATTAAACCAACCTTGTATTTGCTCTCCTAATAGTGTGTGGTGTTTTTTACAATAATAACAGGGAGAGAGTTGTGGCGGAGAAGGTGAAAGAAGCTCACAGGAGAGTGATGGTAGCAAACCACCCTGACGCTGGAGGTAGTCATTATCTCGCTTCCAAGATCAATGAAGCCAAAGATATGATGCTTGGCAAATCCAATAACTCTGGCTCTGCTTTTTGATTCTCATATGAGAGAGTTTATTACAAACAAAACCTAATGAAACTACTCTCTTTTCATCTGGTTTTGTGCTCTACCATTTCTTGTTTGTATATCATTATTATGTACCAAAGAAACATGTGATTATGTGTTTTTTCACACATCGAGAAATTGATAACAGACCCAAAGAATGTTAAATTTCATCTAAAATAAAATTTATGTCTGGGAAGGATGATTCTCAATCAAATATCTTTTCTTGCGACCATATATATATGTACCGTGTCCGTTTCAGACAACCAGCATCTTAAAGTCCAAGATGTAATGGGCCGAGTATGTATCAATGGGCTGAGGTATCGCGCATATCCCTTACATATATATTAAGAGTCACTTAGCTTCACTAGGCTTAGGGTTTTCGCAGCCGCTTTAAAAGTACCTCCTCTTCCTTGCAGAGCTCTTTGCTGTTGATCCTCTCTCTCTCTCTCTCCTTCCATCGACAAACATGGGGTACGTTTCACCTCTCTTAGCTTCTTCCTCTTCTGTTTCTATTCAGCTTGATTTTCTTGTTTTTTTACGCTCTTATGAGTATATTAGAGTCCATTTTTATAGATGTTATCTCTGTGATGAACTTAATTATTGTCTTATGATCTCTAAGTTGAATTAGTTACACATTTGAGATCAAATGCTCATTAATTGTGGGACCTTATCAAATGAAAGCTTGGTAAATATTTGTGATGATGTGTTGGCAGTAAGACAAGAGGTATGGGAGCTGGGCGCAAGCTCAAAAGGCTTAGGATTAATCAGAGGTGGGCTGACAAGCAGTACAAGAAGTCCCATCAGGGCAACGAGTGGAAGAAGCCTTTTGCTGGTTCTTCCCACGCCAAAGGAATCGTTCTTGAGAAAATGTAAGTCCATTATAAAACATTAATTTGAGTTTATAGTATATATAGCTGATGATTAAAATGTGTTTGATTGTGCAGTGGTATTGAAGCTAAGCAGCCTAACTCTGCTATCCGTAAGTGTGCTAGAGTTCAGCTCATCAAGAACGGGAAGAAGATTGCAGCTTTTGTCCCCAACGATGGTTGCTTGAACTACATTGAGGAAAATGTAATGTCTCTTCTAATCTTGTAACCAAATCATTTTAACATTTTGATTAGCTTCTGTCGGAATATTGAATCTTTTATTCTGTTACTGTTGTGAGCAGGACGAGGTGTTGATCGCTGGGTTTGGTCGTAAGGGTCATGCTGTGGGAGATATTCCCGGAGTCAGGTTCAAGGTCGTCAAGGTTTCTGGTGTCTCACTTTTGGCCCTATTCAAGGAGAAGAAGGAGAAGCCAAGATCTTAATCAATGCCGCAAAGCTTTTGAGTTTGATGTTATAATCACTTTTTGCTAGTTCAGTTTTTTTTTAAAATACTCTCTTCTGTTCTAATGGTGTGTTAAAACATTTTCTTAATGAATCTTTGAGTTCAGCTTCCGTTCTTATATATTATATTTGGTTTTTGAATCACTTATTCTATGTCTTACCGCTTAGTCCATCTGCTTAATTTGCTTTGAAGCCTTAAGATTGACCGTTTAGTTTATCAAGTTTCTCGTTTCATTACAAAAAAGTTAGCTTTGTCCTAAACTTAATAAACCACTAAACTTTGACGCTAAACAGTTGTTGCCTACAATGTGTTTCACTGGGTTATTATATCATATTGCTCTCTTTAGCTTTGGGGCCAACGTACTTGAGGCTGTAACTCAGAAGAGAAGGTCCAAAGATGCTGTACTTCCCTGAGCTGCTGAAGGCAGTCTCTGCGTCTTCGCCTCTTCTGAACACCACTCGAGCTTTCTTTCCTTTCTTCATGACTCGAGTCTCTGATTCTCTGAGGGGACCGTAACGGTTGAATATGCTGTTCAGCTTCTCTTCGGATGGAACGGAACCTGAACTAGCAAACTTGAGGATCAATGCATTGGGTGCTGCTGATGAATCTCCTGAACAGTCTTTGACACCGGTTTGCTCTTTGGAGCCTGACTCAGGCTGCTCTGAAGATTCTTTCACATCACTAGGAATACTCGCCTTCTCCGAGTCTTGGTTGAGGTTACTGCAACACGTTTCCTCTATAAACTTCTCAAAATCTTCATAATTTGAGTGCTCCAAGTTGAGTGGTTGAGGTGTTCTCTTTAGGCTTAGTGTATGAGTCATCATCTCGCTTTCCATTCTCAAAGGGATAGCTCCCATTAAAAAACATGGTTCAGTCACCTTCTTGATCTTTTTCTCAGGCTTACCTGATTCCAAAGACTCAACCTTACGCTTCTTCCCAACGCGTTTGTCTGCAATACAATCTGACAAAGTCTTCTCTTCTCTCTTTGCATCAGACACATCCTTAAGAAACGTTTCATACATAGGAAAGTTAATACAGCTTCTCCACTGCTGAAACGCAAATAACCGAGCTCGGTTACTCACAAACACCAGCTCATCACTCTCATCATACCTCGGAAAGCAAGCTAAACGCTTCATATACTCAACAACCTTCGCAGGTTCGAAAAGGCCAGCGCTCGACACCTCATCTCCACCGTATCTCACCCTTGACTCCTCTCTAATCCCAGCGTTCATCACCCTCTGAGTCTCGACTCTCTCATAAGCTTCCTCAGTGACACAACCGCAAGACAAACCGCACTCCACTCTCCTCGAAACCTCTTCCAAAGCGCAACCAACAGCGTTACGAAACTCAGGAGAGTCGCTCTGCTCCGCCATCTGCGAGAAATGGCGATGGAAAGGCTTGATTTTGGATGCGTCGTTCCAAGCGAAACTGCAGTCTCCGAAGTAGGCGACCAAGAAAGCTCCTTTCTTGAAGTGCTTCTTGGCCTTTTTGGACGCAACGGATGAGTCGAGAAAGACCTGGCCAGGCCACCATGGAAAGCTGCTCACTTTGCCCCAAACCAAATCTGAATCAGTAGATACCTTCTTCAGACTCTCAAGTTTCGATCTTTGCGAGTCTGCATCTATACCTGTGCTCTCACTTTCGGAATCAGACTCTCCGCTCTCGAAAGTCGACGCATTGACGTCAGCTTCTGAGTCCGTTGACATTACGATTAACCTTAGGAAACAGAGAGGAAGTCAGCACAAATTTGAAATAAACAGAAGAAGAGTGGAAAGAGAGTGAAAAAATTAAAAGCGAGCAGACCTCCGGTGACGGTGACGGCGAGAGTTCTCCGGCGATGAGAGTGAAGACGTCTCCTGAAATGAAATGAGAGTTCAGCTTTTTTTTATTAGCGAAAGGCCACGTGGCACAGTTCAGTTAATGGGCCTGAATTCTTAACACTTAATTACTGGGCCGAGTTAAGTCTCATAAAATATGTGTTTTTGTTTTGTAGATAAAAGGTTCTTGTGGGCTATTGACTACAAATAACTCTAAAATCAAAGCAATATGTATGTTCCAAAATAAATTTTTGACTTATTTTGTGTGAATAATTAGTTTAAATTATCTAATATAAATTGACGATAAGTATTAACATATTTACCAAAAATTTATATTTTACCGCCATATTTTCGTGAATTTTTAGGGGTTTTGTGGGAGTATTATTGACTTCGAATAACTCTAAAAATATAATATTGGACTTTTTTTTTTAATGTTATAATATTGGACTTATTATTATTTTTTTGTGAAAATTGGTTGTAATCATCAGTTATATATTTGATTGGCATATTGTCGTGAAATATAAAATTAGGTACTTACAAGGTAAAATTCCATCACACAGATTCTTTTGTTAATTAGCAGCTTGAAGTTAGCAAATTTGGTTTGACTTCAAAAAAACATTAAGAAGAGTACACTAGTCTAAGTATGTGAGTAAAATCTACAACATGCAACCAGCTGCTGCGGCAACAACTAATCCGGGACTCACTGTTGCAGAACGGTGAAAGATTACATAACAAGTGAGAATCAATGCTATGGTTCTTAGAGACATAGTGAGTATTCTTGTTTGGAACCAGAGTTGCTAGAAATAATTTTGCTCACAGCTGAGACCTTGTTGCTGTTGTGAGAAAGTGTTTAAACCACCTCTAGCAGATCGTGCCAAGAGTAATATGCAATGGCTAACAATGTCGCGATTGCATGTGCTGAAGGACAATGTGAGGATTTATTGCATGTACAAAATTACTCTGCGTACACGGAAACCATGTGTTTAATTTATGAGGTTCAAATTCAAGCGGGGCAGTCTCACAATAACACAAATTGTTAGGTGGACGTTGAGCACTATTTTTCTTATGGAAGTGTCTACATTGTGAACAATTATGATACGATAATGACTGCTTGCATGATTGGTTCTTAGACCTTAGTTAACTATATAAACCTACTTAATTACTATACATTAACGATATCTAAAAACTTAATTGTTAAGTACAAATTAGTCATTTTCTATCTTATCATTATGTTTTTGTGTGGATCGAACATCTTTTTGAAGCACATGAAGTCCGAGGCGTGCGTGAAAAGTTAAGAAATTATAATTAAAAAAAAATGTGTGTCGGCTAAACTATGCAGAGCAAATAAGTATACTGTTAACGTATTAATAGTGTTACGTAATTATGTGCTGGTTTTTTTTTTTTTGCTAACATTTATGTGCTATAGTCGTATTGAATACCAGAGGTCCATTAATTAGTTGCATGTTTACAACCATATTTATGGTTTGATAAATTAAATGTTACTACTAGTAGTTTACTTTACTGCCCCAACAGTGCATCTTGACTAAGGTCAATGATACACATTGAAACCCAGAAGAAGAAAGTGAATAAAGTAAAACATGTAGACAGTTTCAATTAATGCAAGTCGTCTCAAATTAAATAAGTATGTATTTCTCTTTACAATATTCATCTTACCGTTGGTTTTCAACTTCCTTGATGAAATGTAATTAAAACACATCTCTTATAGTTTCTTTTTTAATTTGTTTTATAATCGTTAGCAACTTTATGTTCCTATAAGTGGGTAGAAACGATCTAAAGCAACCTTCACAAACTAGAGGCAAACATGGAAACCACAGTCTCCAAATCAATGATCGCCGGAGTACAGAGCGTCATGCCGGTGGAAGTCACACAACACCGTGAAGTCCGCCCCATATCCGTCGGAGATCCCGTCGGAGCTGGAATTTTCCGGCGAACACTAAACATAGTTACGTATTACAAGGACGCGGGTGCTAGTGGTGAGAGAGGGTGGTTAGTCGCCGGGTGGATAAAGGAGTCGTTAGGGAGAGCCTTGACGGAGCAGCCGATGCTTTGTGGCAGACTGCGGCGGAGGAGGACGACGAAGGGAGAGGAAGATGGTTTGGAGGTGGTGGCCAACGACAGTGGCGTTAGGATGGTTGAGGCGATATTTCCGGCGAGTTTGCCGGAATTTTTTGAAATGGTGAAAAGAGACAAGAGCAGAGCTGAAGCAGAGACTGTCTTCTGGAGAGACATTGATGAAGTTGATCCTCAGTTCTGCCCACTGTTCTATGTTCAGGTAACCAATCTTTAAATCTTCTCTTTCTTTTTGTAGATATAGAAAGAAATAAATATATTTGTCTATTTATTTTAATTAACTGAAAACAATTTACAATCAATATTGTAGTTTTTGGCAACAAAATCAATTAGAATTTGTTTGTATATATTAAAACTAAGATTCTTGGACTTGCAAAGTTTTTGCATAATTAGATATTGTTTTAATATAACTTTTTTTTTGGGTCAAAATTGTTTTTATATAACTATGGTCATGAGTTCTTATATAAATATGGCCATGAGCGCTGACAAAAGAAAGAGAGTGTTTATATAATATTTGAGTTTTTCTTTTATATTTGTAAATATGGTTGATAGGTGACTAATTTTGAGAGTGGTGGATACTCAATTGGGATAAGCTGCAGCATCCTAATAGCTGATCTCCTCCTTGAGACGAATTTTTTAACCAAATGGGCTAAAATCCAAAGCTCTTTAGCTCATTCAAAGACCACACTCAAACCAATCTTCTACCTCCCACCAGCCAAAAGAAACAACTTCCTCAATGAACTTCCTAGGTCAGCCTCGGTTCTCGACCGCAGTGAACCCCTTCTTTTCCAGGCCAAAACATGCTCGAAAATATCACCAGCATGTATGAAAAAAACCGTTCCAAACGGCCAAACAGCTAGTGCTGATGTATTCTTGTTCCACAAGGAAAAAGGCGGTGACGAAAACGGTAATAACACTACTGAACGTGAAGGTATGAAGGTAGAGATTCACACGGGACACCAAGTGATTAGCGATTGCGTTTGTGGTGGCGATTTGGAGGAGATAGATATTGGAGTACTTGATGTGAGTTTAGCGTTTGAAGACAAACTTGAAGGCAATTCATGTTGGGTTGGGTCTATCTCAAAAGGGGTTGTGTTTGTCGTCCCATCTACTTCCGGAGATACCAAATCTATTGTTGCATTGCCAAAAAAAGTTACTCATTAACATCAGAGGCATGACTCTTT
This sequence comes from Brassica rapa, assembly GCF_000309985.2. NCBI lineage: Eukaryota > Viridiplantae > Streptophyta > Magnoliopsida > Brassicales > Brassicaceae > Brassica > Brassica rapa. The sequence continues at coordinate 386,087 of NC_024796.2, read as the reverse complement.
ATTTTTTATTGTATGGTTTCGAAATATTTGAATAATTGTTGTTTATTTTTAAGTAAGTCGAAGATACCACTAGCTATTATAATAAGGCTTTGAGTATTTGATTTGTGGTATCTTGTGAATGATATTTGAATTTCTGAATGTGTATCTTATCTTGCAAAACACTGATTGTTATTATTATTATTATTTTGACAACTTAACTTTATTAAATTAAATATAAGGGAAATACAAATTAAGGAATCAACCATGCATACATACATTGAAATATTGATAACATGGGTGTTGCCTTGCTCTTTTGGCTAGACAATCAGGAGCTTGATTCTTCTCTCTATACTCAAATGCCAACGAACATTCAGGTACCTTCGCCATCCAGTATCGGATATCATCAAGCATGTTACCTAACTCTATATATGGAAGGAGTCTGCATATTAATGATATTCACCAAGCTTTTACAATCAGTCTCGAACCAAACTCTTCGCAAACCTTTAGATCATACCAACTGTAATGCTGTCAACACTTGTTTATTTATATAAAAGTAACATAATCTTTAATATTTTATTATATTTGATGTAACCTGTTTGGCTAGAAGAAGAAAAGAAAAGGTCGCATTCATATGGAAAGTAGATAGACGAAACGACAAAGAACAAGTGGAAAAGGGGAAAGATGGAATGATTTAATGATTACGTAACTAAACGGAAATGACGTTGCAACCATTCTAATGAATACTGCTATAATGAGATAGGAACAACTCTAACGATATTTATCGCATGAACTTGTGGAGTATGCATGAAATGTACAAATCTATGGTTGGAGAAAACAGCCATGTGAAGTTGTGACTATCTATCACTTTCCTCATTACTTTTGGAAATTATTTATTTATATAAATATTATTTAAAAAAATAATGTACCCATCACGTCCAAAAGAAAAAAGTTTTTCTTTTTGTACTTCTACTGATTAAAGCCATGTGAAAGAAGAGCCTCCTCTTGTTGTCTTTTAAACAATCCACTCTTCTCTTCCCTCCTACCGCTTCTTAAGAGAGATGGAAAGAACCTTGTCCTTCAGTTATGGCATAAATCAGTTTCTCCTTCATATTTTCCTGCAATACACAGACAATTAAAAAAAGCAGAAACACAAGGAGAAACACGAGTAGGAATAACCTGAAAGCGTGTAATAACAAAAGGAATGATTTAAGAAAACCTAAAAATCTATAATGGAAAAAAGTAGCTAAAGAGAAAGCTACGTACTTTGTGAAATCCAGACCGAAACGCTTCCACTTGTTTTTGGATCCCTGTACACACTGTGGCATTGACAGTAACCTTTACATACTCCTCGAGGTAATTATCCAAATTTACCTATCCACAACAATGTGCAGGAACCAGGAAACTTAATTATAAGAAAGTGCCTTGTTCACAAAGCTGAAACTATTTACGTACCATATCATTAGCAAACTTGGGAGCGAGAACATAGTCCGTGTACGTGACCAAAAGCTACTACTAGAGTGGATTTTGAGATCCATCACTCTTAGACTTAGTACGTGATCAAAAGCTACTATTTGCATTTTACAAGCAAGCTGTTTTAGAATGGTGAAAGATTCCATGACTAGTGAGAATCAAAACAATGGTTTTGAGAGGCAGATTGTATATTCTTGGCCCGAAAAAAAATTGTTGGACATCCATTTATCTTGAGCACAGTTGAGACCTTGTTGTAGTTGCGAGAAAGTGTTGGAACCACCTAAAGCATCTCGCGCAAAGAGTAGTAAATTAATATGCAATTAATGACTAACAATGTCGCGATTGCTATGTGCTGGATGACATAATTAAGCGGTTATTGCTAATGTACTGAGGATTTATTGTGAGTATAAGTCAAAGCTTCGAATTTAGATTATAAGATAGCTACTGTGCGTACACACGTAAATGATAAATCATGTGTTTAATTTATGAGGTTCAAATTTAGCGGGGCAGTCTCACAATAACACAAATTGTGGGTGGACGCTGAACACTCTTTTTCTTATGGAAGTGTCTACATTGTGAACCATTATGATACGATACTGACTGCATGCATGTATTTTTTTTTAAACTGAACCTACTTAACGTACTACTAGACATTAACGTTATCTAAAAACTTATAGTAATGTTGTTAAGAACAAATTAGGCATTTTCTATCTTTTCATTATGTTTTTGCATGGATCGAACATCTTTCCGAAGCACGTGAAACCCGTGCGTACGTGAAATGTTAAGAATATGCAGTAAAGAATGTGTGCCGGCTATACTGATAAAATGCAGAATGCAGTGAGAACGTCACATTACCTAATCTTTAACACATGCACGACACATGGTCGAAAATTAAAGAACTAATGTGAAACTGGATGATAAAATAAGTATATGGTTAACATATTAATAGTGTTACATAATTACTCCCTCGACCATAATATAAGATGTTTTAGCTAAAACATTCCATCCTTATATTGAATACAATAGGTTTATTGCATGTTTACAACCATATATCGGTTTGATTAATTAAATGTTACTACTAGTCTAGTACTACTACTTTACTTTACTGCACTCAGCTGCTAATCTTGACTAAGTTCAATGACCATGTTTACTTTTTTAATCAAACTCAGAAGAAGAGAGGGATAGAGGAAACATTAGACAGTTTCAACTAATGAAAAAGTTGTCTCAAATTAAATGTCTTTTGCGATGTTCATCTTACCGTTGGTCCCGTTTTCAATAACGATGATGAAATATAATTAAAGCACGTTTCTTATAGCCTCTTCTTCATTTGTTTTTAATTTGTTTTTTAATCGTTAGTAACTTTATGTTCCTATAAGTAGCAGAGAACTCTAAAGCCAACTTCACAAACTATAGCCAAACATGGAAACCGTTGTCTCCAAATCAATGGTCGTCGCAGTACAGAGCGTCGTTCCGGTGGAAGTCACGCAACACCGTGAAGTTCGCTCCATATCCGTTGGAGATCCCGTTGGAGCTGGAATATTCCGGCGAACACTAAACATACTTACGTATTACAAGGATGCATGTGATAGTGGCGAGAGAGGGTGGTTAGTCGCCGGGTGGATAAAGGAGTCGTTAGGGAGAGCCTTGACTGAGCAGCCGATGATTTGTGGTAGACTGCGGCGGAGGAGGAGGACGACAGGAGAGGAAGATGGTCTGGAGGTGGTGGCCAACGACAGTGGCGTTAGGATGGTTGAGGCTAGGTTTCCAGCGAGTTTGCCGGAGTTTTTTGAAATGGTGAAGAAAGACAAACGCAGAGCTGAAGCAGAGACTATCTTCTGGAGAGACATTGATGAAGTTAATCCTCAGTTCTCTCCATTGTTCTATGTTCAGGTAACTAGTCTTTAACTATATTTTTTTAATTTTGTTGGGAATACAAACAAAATTCACATTGGAAGTTTAGACAAATAATATCTAGTATATGCAAACAAAGAACTCCAACTAATAAGAAGTCTTTTAAGAAAGAGCCCAAAAACCAAATCCATGCGGACTTTGCTTTCGGAAATTAGACAATACTAATCGAACATTGAAGAGTTGGGCATAGACTCTAAAACGTCCATCAAATTTAAAAACAAAGAAGAACTATCTTGTTTCTTTCTTTTTGGTATAGAGAACCTGTTACTTAAATTTATGTCAACTGAAATTAATTGAAATCAATATTGTAGGTTTTTCCAACAAAATTTATAGTGTAGTGAAAGTTGTTATTAAAACTAAGATTCAGGACGTGCAATATTTATGTTGTTTTTATTTTATATTTGTAAAATTTGTTGTTAGGTGACTAATTTTGAGAGTGGTGGATACTCAGTTGGGATAAGCTGCAGCATCCTAATAGCTGATCTCCTCCTTGAGACAGATTTCTTGACCAAATGGGCTCAAATCCAAATATCTTTGGCTCATTCAAAGACCACACTCACACCAATCTTCTGTCTCCCACCAGACATAAGAAACAATATCATCATTGAACTTCCTAGGTCAGCCTCGGTTCTTGACCGCAGTGAACCCTTTGTTTCCCGAGCCAAAACATGCTCAAAAATATTACCAGTCTGCATGAGAAAAGCAGTTAAAAACCGCGAAACCGCGAGTGTGGATGTATTCTTGTTCAACAAGGAACAAGTTGGTGACAAAAACAGTACTACTGAACGTGAAGGTGTTAAGGTAGAGATTCACACGAGACACCAAATGATTAGCGATTGCGACTGTGGTGGAAATTTGGAGGAAACAGATGTTGGAGTAGTACTTGATGTGAGTTTAGGGTTTGAGGACAAACTTGAAGGTAATTCATGTTGGGTTGGGTCTATCTCAAAAGGGGTTGTGATTGTCGTCCCATCTACTTTCGGAGATACCAAGTCTATTGTTGCATTGCCAAAAAATGTTACTCATTAATATCAGTGGCATTACACTTTGTTTTGAATGTATAGTTTTAAAAATGAAATAATTGTTGTTTATTTTAAAGCAAGTCGAAGATGCCACTATTATAATAAGGTTTTGAGTATTGATTTTGTGGTATCTTGTAAATGATATATTAATTTCTGAATATGTATTTTATCTTGAAAAACACTTGTTATTCATATATAAAAAGATTGATCAAAATAAATTCATATATAAAAAGAAACCATATTCTTTAATAGTTTTATTATATTTGATGTAACCTGTGTGGCTAGAAGAAGAAAAGAAAATGTCTTTTCCAAAAAAGAAAAGAAAAGGTCGCATTAATATGGAATAGATAGAGGAGACGACAAAGAACAAGTAGACAAGGTAAAGATGGAATGATTTAAAAATACCTAAAATGTCGTTGCAACGAGGGCATTTTATCATATTAAATTTAATTTCATTGGTTATTCCTTTTGATTCAAAAATTAGTAGACTAAATATTAAAAATTTATATCCGTTAAAACAGAATAAATCATAAATATTAAAAATTTTAGAATTGGATATCTCCACTCCATTCAAACGTTTGTACATATAGATCTATATCTACATTAAATATAAAATAATAATTATATAATTATTTTTTTAACATATAATTTTATTAATTTTATTTACAAACTTATAAAAGTTTTGAATTAAGGAAAGAATATAAAATATTAATAGAAACAAAAAAAATCTTATGTTTTAGGAAAAATAATAATTAAATTAAAAAAATACAAAACATATAGTTTTAGTGATTGATACTTTTTCTTTTATATTATGTAAAAAATACTTCTGAAAACAAATTGGTATAAACTGTTTTTAAAATTTACTTTTATTAAATAAAATAAATGAGATATTCATAAATATTAAAAAAAATTGAATGTCTGAAAGACTTAAATATTTATATTTTCTGAATCAAATCGAATCAGAATATCATATATAAAATACAAAGCAAATCACAAATATTAAAAATGATAGTAATATTTGTTCGGTGCCCACCCTATCAACCAACCATTCTAATGAATATTGCTATAATAATTAATAAAATATGATAAACATGCAAATCTCATAATGAGATAGGAACAAGTCTAATGATATTTATCGCATGAATTTGTGGACTATAATGCATGAAATATACAAATCTATACTTCCTTCGAAATTATTTATTTATATACTATTCCAAAATGGGAGTTAGATTTTTCTATGCACACATATTGTCCAAAAGAAAGAAAAAAAGTTTTAATGTCTTTCTTTTTCTTTTTCTACTGATTACTATTCTTTTGTACAAAATCCTAAGAAAAGAAAACATTAAAGCCAATGTGAAGGAAGAGCATCGTCTTGTTTTCTTCTAACAGTTCACTCTTCTCTTCTCCTACCGCTTCTGCTAATTTTTACAAGATGCTAACTTAAGAGAGATGGAAGGAACCTTGCCCTTCAGTTATGGCATAGATCAGCTTCTCCTTCATCTTTTCCTGCGATACATACACAAGAAAACAAAAAGCAGAAACACAACACAGTGAGATCGATCCTGAGACTGGCTATTGTCCAGAGAAAGAGTGGTTAAACAAAGATGAAGAGAGATGTCACTTTGGAAGAGTAAGGTGGAAGTTTCAGATAATTGGCGCAGGTCATCACACTAGGCAGGTCTGTTTCTGATGAATCACTACCGTGCTGTTTAAACAACAAATGAAAAAAGGGCAAGGCAGATGAGAAAAGAAAGAGATTATATAACATGTAATGAAAGAAAACATAGAGAAGCTTTCAGTCACAGTGGACCTTGCGGACAATGGTAAGTTTGGGACTGAGAGACGCCAAACCGCCAGGGGGTAGCCGAGGACATCCTGTTACAAATTGCAGAAAAGCTCGCTGTTGCTCCTTGTGAAACTCATGCAGAATCTCCAACAACTAAGAATACAAAAAAAAAACATTTGAACCATTTAGTTAGATACACAAAATCAAAAACAAGAAGAAAGAAAAGCAGTTGGTTTGAGTTTGATCCACCAACATTTTGAACTGGTGGGCTGCTAGAAGTATAACCATGATCAAACTTGATGTGGTCCAAGACTTCATTCATCTGCAAAAGGAAGGACTTAATAAGCTTCTCAGTTGATGAAAAACGGTACACAAACCCATAGAACCTGAAGGTTTACTTACATTAAAGAGATCTCGTTCTCCACACAACAAAGTTTCCAGTTCTTCTTCATTAAATATCTTAAGATGTTCAATAGGGAAAACCTGAAAGCGTGTAATAACAAAAGGAATGATTCAAGCAACCTTAAAACCTACAGAGAAAAAAAGTAAGCTAAAGAGACGGCCACGTACTTTGTTAAATCCAGACCGAAACGCTTCCACTTGTTTTTTGATCCCATTACATACTGTGGCATTGACAATAGCCTTTACATACTCCTCGAGGTTACCCAAATTTACCTAGAATCAAAAGGAGAGTAGATATTAATCCACAATGTGCAGGAAAAATAAGAAAGAGGCTTGTTCACAAAACGTACCATATCATTAGCAAACCGAGGAGAGAGAACATAGTCCGTGTAGCCAGGCAGGGAAAAATCAAGACAAAGGTCCTCAATCTTTGTTCCACGGAAACTCAAGTCACACTTAGCTGCTCGGACATCACTTTGTGATTCTGAGATAACCTTTCTCCTACGTGCCAGAGCTTGCAATTCCACCAGTGTTTTACAAAGTTCAGGGTCAACGAAATGGATGTCAAATGAACTCAACTCCTACAAGACAAAAACACTTGCTCCATAAGATTGTTACAAGAGATTCATATGTAAGATGAGATATGCTTGAAGAACCCAATTTACCTGTCCGAGAATTAGTTTATAGAAGGTTTTAGAGAAAGGAATGTCCAAGACTCGTCCATCTTGTAGAGCCTTGGCTACCACTGTCCCCAAGAGAACAAACTTCTGCAGCACACCTGGAAAAGCAGCTGATGTAGCCGACCAAGGGCGTGGAAAGAGTCCTGAAGGAGGTACCATTGGCTTTCCAGCCAAGGAGCTAGGATCACTCCTCCACATACCAAGATCCGGATTTTGAAATGCTCTACTGACAAGTGTGTAGAACTCCAGCGTTGGCCCAAGGCCAGTTCCGACTTCTTCACTGTACGCAACCTCAACGGCCACCTTCTGGGTGCCGTGTAACTCCATCATTTTCGCAGCAGACTCTAGAATCTTTTCACGGCAAGCTAAAAACTTTTTACGAGGTAAACTACCATGAACATTTGAACTACCAAGGTGCTGTGGCTGATTATGGACTTGCTGTGGACCGAACGCTGCAAGTCGGAAGTATTTAGATTTGACTTCAAAACTAAACAGAAACGGGCATGAAGCCATTAGATCATTAAACCACGGTGGTAGACCGCACGGTGACACAGCAAAAGAATCACGCAGCTGCTGCTCTAACTTCTCTGTAAGCTTAGAGCTAACAAATTCAGCATATGGCACCGGACGCACCTGCACAGTTAGATCATCCAAACTCTCCAGCCTACCTTCCCCAAAAGCATTAATCCTTTCATGACAAATCAGCTGAAAGAGAAATCTGTTCATGCCCTCCAGACTCTTGAGCAGAAACAATATGGCATACTCAGGAGGACTTGTCCCTTTGTGGCGCAAACCAAGTCTATGAGCAAACAAGTAGGATAAAAACGGGTGATGCTCGTCGTTGTCCATAGATCTGAGGGGAAACAGATTTTCATGAGACACTGCAAGCTGTGGAGCTCTTTCGTAAGTGATGGTGTGGTGTCCACTAAGCTTTGAATCGTTGGTAGTCTCATTTTCTGATTTTAGTTTGTGCGAGAGAATTGCCTGGTAAACAGTCAAAGAGGGGTCTAGCTCAAGCCCTTCCAGACGAAACAAAAGTCGAGGTCGCACATCCTCTTCTTTAGATGAGGAAGAATTCTCTTCTCCTGAATCTATAAGGTGATATTGGTCTTCCTCCTCTTGAGATCCCTGGACGCATATAAATTTTCCAAACACAAAAGATAAAGTTACTACAATAACCAACAAAAGAAGCTTGGAGAGAAGTAAAGATAACCAAAACTCAAAACATTACCTAATGCTCATCTTAATTCAGAATACTGCTAATGGTGGAAACCATGAAGGCGTAAATAATCGTTTATGATGCAAAAGTAAGAGTAATAATCAAAGAGTTCTGTTCTAATACATTGTTTCACCTAAATTTATATTGAACAACCTGCAACTGAGATGCATTAGGACTGTTTAAATCCCTCCTAATTAAAGCAAAACCTCAAGATAGAAGAAAACTTGCCATAAGGCTAAAGATTAGAAACTACCTGCAGCTGAGATGCATTAGGACAGTCAATTTCCATATGGCTTGAGCTTTCACCTTGACAAGATATCGAAGTTGACTGCAGCTGTGAAGATTGACATTCTATAGCCTGATCTTTCGCTTCGACAGAATTTAAAGGTTCCAAATTCACTTGGGGCCACAGGCACTGACTAACAGCGTCCAAGTAGCAAAGTGGGTCAACGGTGACAAAGTTTGGAGAGTAATCACGCAGACAAGTCTCCCCCTCTGCTTTAGCAAAACGAACTCTTAGGACTGGATAACTTATGCAACGTCCATTTGGAATAGCAGCGAAACAGTTCCTTTGCTTCAAAAACTGGCTCAGGACAATTGGGTAGTTTTCTAAAGAAGATAAGGAATTTTGGAGCTTCTGTATTAAAGCGGACGGAGTTGCCTCGCCATCAGACCAAAGTAGTCTTGTGAACACTTCAAATCTGTTACCAACAAGTGGTAAACTATCACATTCAGGATCGCCTTTGTTAAGTTTCCTTTCGTAGAGTCCATTAGACAGATAATTTGCCAGAGCCTTCACAACTCCACTCTCAGTAAATTCAAAAGTGGACACAGATTCCCTCTCTTTCAGCCTTGCCATGATTTGATTCCATATTGAGAAGAACCTCTCACCATGCAGGACATGCGCATCGACAGGTACAGTCACCAAATCGTTGAGTTCTGCCGACAGATTCTTGAGGTTCTGGAGGACATCCGTCAAGCCTTTCTGAGAGTCGAATACCTCAGGTCCAAAGAAACTCTCCTTGATACGTGTTGCGAGGATGTAGACAGAATCATTTCCAACCTTGCAAGTTTGTGAAGAAGAGGAAACTGATCCTTCAAAAGACTGGCACAAGCATTTCACAATCTCTTTCGGAACAGATCCTTGAATGAAACCGGATACTGGATTGATCTGTTGTCCCCTATCAGAAGTTAGGAGTGCTGCGATTGCGAAAAAAACACCCTCTTTTATAAAGGAATTCAAAAAAGCATCTCTGTATTTCTCAAGAAGCACTTCAGCAATCTGTAGTGCAACAACGACCACATGATGATCTTTCCTTGAAAAAATGCCCGCCAAAACACTGCACCACCATGAAACGCACTATCATTAGCTAGATAACAATCGGATTAATGAGTTCTCAACAGATTACAAAACAATGTACCTTGAAATGTTAGCATTGTTCAGTAACTCGACAAGATCGTCTGACTTACTTAAGCAAGTCAGCTTGTGAATTGCTGATAGGCAACCATAAGAAACATAAACGCTAGCTCCAGACTTTAGCACCTACAGAGAACTCACAGGATACATCATACTCTTCAAAGAGAAAACCATAAAATTCATATGTACATGCATTTAAATTGACAAGTCAGGAAATAACCTGAGTCATAACAGGAAGCATGTCTGCTCCAAATTGTTGCAAGAGATTAGGCTGATCGACAAGAAAACTTTCCTTTTCTAATGCCAGCTGATTATCCCCAACAGGTGAAGCTGGAAGAAGCTCAATCACCAACTTCAAGACTTCATGCACCTGAGTAGTAAGTTGATTCCACAACCAACATTAAGATCATTATCATTGCATTCCTTCTACCAAAGCTACATGGATAAATGGCCATTTTGAAAAGAAAAAAAATCGCTATTTGAGTACAAAAGAACTCAAACCTGGTTGGAGCATGGATGGATGGGCTGTGTAGAAGAAACTGAATGAGAAATGTCATAGGTGGATATGATTTCTTTTAGTCTGTAGCCAATGTTAAGCTCATACAATGTTCTGAAAGCTAAAGTTGAACCAGAAGATAGTTTTCTTAGCAATCCAATCACGCCCTGCCACAAAGCCAAAGTACAATGATGTTATATTTATAATAGATACTAAGGAAGATGATCCAAAAGAAGAAGAGATCTCACGTACGTTGTAAACAGGTTGAGATAGGGTTGTGCGGCTGTTCAAGTTTAAAAGATGTGTTGATTGATGGATAAGTCCATGGCTACATAGTTGATCCAACATAGCAGGCGACTGGCTAACTTGATCTGCTATTTTTGTCAAGCAAATAGCGACACTCTCCACCAACTGCAAGCAGAACATAATGCCATCAATATTTCGCAGAAGAGGATTTATTTCAGTTAAGAAAAGATAAGAGGACAATAACTGATCATCACTCTGACCTGTCGGTCTTCATATTGAAGAAGATTGCATAATACTGGAACAGCATCCATGACAGGCGAGGGAGGCTCAGGTGGAAGCTTCCTACATATATTCACCACAGTAGAAACTGCGACTCTCTGAAGCAAATGCAATGTTCAAATCGATAAGTCTTATAAAGTCACCCATTCCAGCTAAACCAAGTCGTTGTTGAGATGGCAAACCTGTATGCTTGTTGAAAAGAAATCGATATACGAAAGCACTGCCATAATTGCTCCAGCGTTCAAGCATGCTACCGGCTGATCTCTGGATATCTTCTCAAGTGCTTGCAAACACTGGCCAAGTCAATAGTTAGTATGAAACATTAATAAAAACAATCTCTCTTGAAGTATATAGTACCTGCTCAGCAACATCCAAGTACTCAATCGTCAGTAGTCTTTGGCAGAGAGCAGGAATGGTCTCATGTTTAACAAGGAACGCTACCGACCGCGGATAAACATCAGACAAGTAAGTAACCGCTCTGATTGCGAGCAGCATGATATCTGCATTGCTCTCATGCTTAGCCAACTTAACAAGCACACGCGAGAGCAAGTCAGCCATCACAATGGACAGAGAGTCCTCAGTACAGAAAGACAACACTTCACAGAGCTCCGTAAGACCAGTCAACTGCAGAGAAGGATCGTTTTCTTCACTCAACCTCGACGCGAGAGACTTCAGTTTCAGCTGATCTCCTGTTGATCTCCCCCTCTGATACCGCTGAAGCACCCTCCTCCTCGGATCCTCATCATCGGAATCGCATGATCCGTAGTCGGATTCCTCCTCCTCCTCCTCCTCCCTGTCTTGTTCTCCATCTGAACGACTCGAAGGAGAGGCAGAGGAAGAAGTGTCCATGTCAGCATCAGTGTTACCATTGGCTTGTTGAGCCTGAGCAGAGGAGGCGCCAGATGTGAAGTCTTGTGAGTTGCAAGCTCTCTTATCAGCAGGTGGCTCCCCCACAACCTCCATTCGTTTCTGTCCTCTGTTCTCCATCTCTTCAATTATATAACTTCAACCTATACAAAACCAAAAGGATCAAAATTTAAGTCTTATATGCTTTCCCAATTAAGCTAAGAGGTTTCAACAACTAAGAGCCAATCAATATTCTAATTAAAAAAAAAATTCTAATTAACACAATTAATCAATAACAGACAAAGACGATCGTTATCACAGTGAATCAACGCTTCACTGAAGAGAGCAAAAACATAAAGATCATGATCGGACTAGCAAACACAAACGGAAGAAATGAAGATGATGATCGTACTGAAAAATGAAAAATTTAATTTAAAAAAAAAAACTCACTGTGGAAAATAAAAAGCCAACGCCTTTGTGATTGGTATCGAGAAACTTAAATACCCTCTGAGGGAGAATCGTAGGGTTTTATCCAGGAATCACACGATCATATCTCTCTGTGTATATTGTTTGTATCTTCCTTGCTTATCTTCTTAAGATGATGATGGTTGTTAATTAAAAATATTTGTAATGTTTTTAAGAATTATCCGCTGCGGATGTGCACACGGTACGCCGAATGTGGGGAAAGAATGGATTAGATCTGACGGTTTAGTATTGGTTGAAATAATATCTGACGGATGTAAAATTTTGTAAGTCGTTTCTTTTCCGATTTTGGAGTTATTATTAAAGTATTTAGCACCGCTTCATGTTGGTTGCTGGTGCCACGTGTCGTCATTAACTGTGTAAAGCCGTGCAATTAATCAAATGCTTGTTTTCCTTTTTGACAAATTAATCACATGTGTTATGGTGTATTTTGATTATTTATAATATAGTATTAGTTTGATAAATAGTTAATGCAACTATTAGTAGTTCGTTTACCTTTGGGTTGCGTATAGAGAAATGTATTAAAGATAGGTCAGCTCATGAGATGGAATTATTAACAAACAATCGATTCTTCCGCCTACTATATCTGAGTGAATATATTAAGCAGCTATAATTAAATAACAATTTCTTTGTTTTTATGATAATTAATTTAAAATCTGCTTAACATTATGGATGATTTAGAAAAAATGAAGAAGATTTTTAATATATCAAAATCTGTTGTTACCTCCTACGTGAGCCGTCAGATAGTTCAGCTCAATCTATCTATTGGAAACAATGGGAAGTGGGCAAAGTGGCTCAAAAAGTATGGGTCAAAACAACGAACTTGGTTCTGAACACAAGTATAACATAAACCTCTTTTTTTTTTGAAGTGCTTTTTATTGGACGTATGACATACTAAAAGCCTAATTACGGCCCATATATTAAAACCCAGAATCTATAGAATCTTTAAAACGCCAGTCTCTTCACCCAAAATCTAATCGACGGTCCGGATTAAATTTCTAACTACACTTAGATCTGCCAATACGTGATGGGAAAATATCCCATCTGACGTGGCTCTTATCGGACGTTCACGACCCTTACTTTCTCCACGTCAGATATTTCAATCGCTTAATTATTTTTCCGCTACAAAAAAAAAAACCTTAATAATATCTATCTATCTATCTACCTCCGGGAAATTAAAAAAAAAAAAAATCGGTGGCTTACGGTCGTCTCCGATTTCAACTCTCAGAGAGACTTAAAAAAACCTCTGAATCAAAATCCTTCATCACTCTCTTTTTTACTTTGCTCTTTCTCAGCTCAGATTCTTCGTTGCGGGATTAGTTTATTGTAAGATCAGCTCCTGCTTATTCCTCTGTTTGTGATTAGTTTCGATTTGGAATTTTTCGATTTGATGATTCTGTAGAAACTTACTTGATTGCTGAGTGAGTTTCTGTGTGTCAATTATAGTTTAGGAGAAGGAAGTGTTTTAATTATTGGTGTGATGAATGGTGATGAGAACGGTGAGGGTGAGGGGCATAGTGGAGGAGAAGATAAAGCCAATGGAGTCCCTATGGATGTGAGAAATGGGGCTGCTGGCCAAGGCTCTTCGCCTGGACTGCAAGTTCCACTGTCGCAGCAAACGCAGGCCACTGTTTGTTGGGAAAGGTTTCTTCATGTCAGAACCATCAGAGTGCTTCTCGTGGAAAATGATGACTGTACTCGTTATATCGTTACTGCCCTTCTTCGTAATTGTAGCTATGAAGGTCGGTCAGTTCTCAAGACTATGACTTTACTTGTTGCATACCACTAATAGATAATGAGAAAGCAACTTTCATTTATGTCAGTTGTGGAGGTAGCGAATGGTGTACAAGCTTGGAAGGTGTTGGAAGATCTAAACAATCATATTGATATTGTGTTGACCGAGGTGGTCATGCCTTACTTATCTGGTGTCGGTCTCTTATGCAAGATTTTGAATCACAAATCTCGCCGCAACATCCCTGTCATCAGTGAGTGTTTTCTCTCTTCTAGTTGATTCTTCTCAAGCTTCCGGATCTGTTGGTGAAGTAGATGCTTTTAACTACATTCCCCTGTGAGTGTTTTTCTTTTGTTGTTGCAGTGATGTCGTCTCATGACTCAATGGGGCTGATCTTTAAATGCTTATCAAAAGGAGCGGTTGACTTTCTCGTTAAGCCTATAAGAAAAAATGAGCTTAAAATCCTTTGGCAACATGTTTGGAGAAGATGTCAAAGTGTAAGTCCCCGTTTGCTTGTATCTGAAAAAATTGTTGGTATTTATTTTATCTAATTGTGAATTGGTATCTATCTTTTGGTTTTCCTTGTTTCATGTTCACAGTCAAGTGGCAGTGGAAGTGAAAGTGGAACTCATCAAACTCAAAAGTCCGTGAAATCCAAGAATATTATAAAATCTGACAACGATTCAGGACACAGTGGTGAGAATGAGAATGGGAGCATTGGCCTGAACGCTAGTGATGGAAGTAGTGATGGGAGTGGTGCTCAGGTGAGAAAAAATGCGCAAAGATTTCTAGTTTATTCCGAAGTTTTACTTTGCAAACGATCAGGATTTGATTTTGATATATCTTTTCTTCAGAGCTCTTGGACAAAAAAAGCTGTGGAAGTTGATGACAGTCCACGAGCGGTGTCTCTATGGGATAGAGCTGATAGCACATGCGCACAAGTGGTACATTCAAACCCCGAGTTTCCCAATAATCACTTGGTTGCAGCACCTGCTGAGAAGGAGACTCAAGAACAGGATGAAAAAATTGGTAAAGAAAGGAAGCTGTGATCTCTCAGTTTCTTCCGTACTCTTCTTTATATTCAAACTTAAAAACATGATAGTGAACATTTTTTTTCCATAATTTCTGCAGAAGATGTCACAATGGGTAGAGACTTGGAGATTAGTATTCGTAGAAATGATGATCCCAAAGATGAACCCCTAACTAAAACCACTGGCATCGTGAGACAGGAGAATTCATTTGAGAAGAGCTCTAGTAAATGGAAACTGAAAGTTGGAAAAGGACCGTTGGATCTCAACAGTGAAAGTCCTTCAAGTAAACAAATGCATGAAGATGGAGGATCGGGTTTCAAAGCGTTGTCTAGCCACCTTCAAGATAACAGAGAACCGGAGGCGCCTAACCCACACTGCAAAACTTTAGATACAAGTGAAGCTGCCGTCAAAAACTCTGAAGAGCTGATGGACGTTGAACATAGTTCAAAGAGGCATCGTGGAACCAAAGATGATGGGGCAATAGTTAGAGAAGACCGCAATGTGCTGAGGCGTTCAGAGGGTTCAGCTTTCTCAAGGTACTTTTGTTTTTAATATATAACGTTAGAAGGTTGTATTGAAGGCTTATGAGATCGATTGTTGGACTTGTACAGGTATAATCCAGCCGCGAATAACAATAAGCTTCATGATAATAATTGCCAAGATATTACAAAAAAGACTGAAGCGGCATGTGATTGTCACCTGAACATGAACGAGGGTCTCCGCAATAATCATCACTCACGCGTCGGGAGCAATAACTTGGAAATGAGCTCTACGACTGGAGCTCCAAAAGTGAGCTCGGCAGGATCTTCATCAGTAAAGCACTCATCGATTCAGCCTCTTCTACCTTGTGATCATCGTAATCATCATCATCACTCGTCCTATAATCCTGCTCACATCCCTGAGCAGAAGTTACCGCCCCAACGTGGATCCTCAAATGTGTACAATGAGGTGATTGAAGGTAACAACAACAATAAAGTGAATTACAGTGTGAATGGAAGTGGATCAGGAAGTGGTCACGGGAGCAATGATCCATATGGAAGCAGCAATGGGATGAATGCTGGAGGAGGGATGAATACGGGTAGTGCTAATGGTGATGGTGGTGGAAGTGGCGATGGTAGTGGAAGTGGAAGTGGAAGTGGAAGCGGGAATGTGGCAGATGAAAACAAGATGTCTCAAAGAGAAGCTGCTTTGACCAAGTTCCGTCAGAAGAGAAAAGAGAGGTGCTTCAGAAAGAAGGTAATAAGTTAAAAGGCTTTTGATTGTCATTTCAAAACATTTGCATGTGTTAACTTAAACATGTAGTCATATGATTCATAAAAATGTGTTTTTCTTTTTCTCAGGTACGATACCAAAGCCGGAAAAAACTAGCGGAACAACGCCCTCGTGTCCGTGGCCAGTTCGTGCGTAAAACAGCTGATGCAACGAATGATAACGACACAAAAAACGTTGAGGATAGCTGACAGGAAGTTCTCTACAAAACCAATACTTATCAGCTTAAAAAAAAATGGTAACCTTCTCATCATCTTTGTTGGGACCTATCAGTAAATCTATCTATCGATCACCTGTTTTTAACAAAACTTTCATTACCCTCAAAAGTCTGATTCTTTGATACTACTACTACTAGAACTATTCCACGAAACAAGGACACGACTTGTTATGGTCTGGTTTGTGGATTCAGGAGAAAAGGATTTGGTTCATGAGTTGTGTAGATGATGTAAACTTGTAAAACAATAACCACTGGTTTTTGTATATATATTTTTTTGTATAAGCTTTGTTGTTGGAGCCGAGTAGGATACAGTCTCGTATTTTGTATCAGCATCATCTCATAGCATGTGTATTGCAAAATTACTAAAACAAAACTATTAGTTTCAGCATTTTTATTACAAATGTATTCTTTCTTTTTCACACATTTATAGAAAGAATTAATCTCTTATCTGGAAACCATTTGATTGCTTTAAGAAAATTATTAAAGGTATAATTTTCATGGGTAGTTGATAGATGATATTCGAAATTAATTTTCATAAAAGTCAAAGTCAAATACGTTATACATTAATTTGTATCACAAAACATTTAAATTTAGAAAGAAAATAATAAAAAAAAAAAACCGAAAAATCCAGCGATTGGCGTACTCTTTTGCATTTTCAAAGTTGTGAGCTTTTCTCTCTCTACCTCTCTTGCTTTCGAGATCAATCGAAAGGAAGAAAGAATCATCGGAAGAAGAAGAAGATAGAGAAGCTAATGGGTTGGATCCCGTGCTCTGGGAAATCGAGTGGGAAGACTAAGAAGAGGAGCGACAGTGACGAAAACCTCAGCAGAAATTGTTCTGTCTCTGCTTCAGGTACTCTTGTCAAGACAAGAGCGATGCTCAATCACATATTTTTTATTTATTCTGGTTTTAACCCTTTCTAGGACACAATTATAGAAAGTCGTAAGCTTTAGTCATTACCTCGCTGTCTGATTTCGATGAGCTACTGTTTGGTAATGCTGATTAGGGTTTTTGACTTTTTTTAGAAAGATTTTGATTCCTTCGATTAGTAGCTTTAAGACTCTTTTCACTCTTGTTTTGATCCACTTGTGTTGCTATTACAAGTATCTTGCTCGTGTTGGTATTGTCTTTCACTAGTTTATGTGTAAATGGGTCTGTTACTGTTACTGGCCTTTTGCCGTTAAAGATGGCGATAACTTTTAATTATTGGCTCATGAAGATTGTTATTTCTATATAAAATTTGATTTTGTTGATCCTGCGGTGTAAAGCATTGATCTTGAGACACACTTGTGCTCAGCTTGTACCGAGTAATCTTATTTCTTCTGGCTTTCTTTCTTTTTGTTGTTGGTAGAGAGATCTAAGGCCAAATCGTCGGTGAGTGAATCCAGAAGCAGAGGGTCTGATAACATTGTGGCACAAACGTTTACATTCTCTGAGCTAGCTACTGCCACTAGAAACTTCAGGAAAGAATGTCTTATAGGAGAAGGAGGATTTGGTAGAGTTTACAAAGGCTACTTAGCAAGCACTGGCCAGGTTCTCGGTTTTCTAATTTTCACTTTTTGAAAGTCATTACTAGTTAGTGAAAAGCTCACTGAACTGACATTATGTTCTTCATTTGTAGACAGCGGCTATCAAGCAGCTTGATCATAATGGTTTACAAGGAAACAGAGAGTTCCTCGTTGAGGTGCTCATGTTGAGTCTTCTTCATCACCCAAATCTTGTGAACCTAATCGGTTATTGTGCTGATGGAGATCAAAGGCTTCTCGTCTATGAATACATGCCTCTTGGGTCACTTGAAGATCATTTGCACGGTATGCACTTCTTAATATCACATGCCTATCAATATTACATTTCGCTCATCAAAAAGTCTATAAATTTGCTTTTTTTTTTCTCTCCAGACATTTCACCTGGTAAGCAGCCACTTGACTGGAACACCAGAATGAAAATAGCTGCAGGTGCTGCAAAAGGTCTGGAGTATCTGCACGACAAAACCATGCCTCCAGTGATCTACCGGGACTTGAAATGCTCCAACATTTTGCTCGGAGATGACTACTTCCCGAAGCTATCTGACTTCGGTTTGGCCAAACTTGGCCCAGTGGGTGACAAGTCTCATGTCTCCACTCGGGTTATGGGAACTTACGGATACTGTGCTCCCGAGTATGCAATGACAGGGCAGCTAACGCTCAAATCAGACGTTTATAGCTTCGGTGTGGTTCTTTTGGAGATTATAACCGGTAGGAAAGCTATAGACAATTCAAGATGTACTGGAGAACAGAATCTGGTTGCGTGGGTAAGAAAAAAGAATGGAACCAACTCTGTAGATTCTTCGTTCTAGTTGTTGTTGTCTTATGTGAAATGCTTTGTTTTCAGGCAAGGCCTCTGTTTAAAGACAGGAGGAAATTCTCTCAAATGGCTGATCCAATGATTCAAGGTCAATACCCTCCGAGAGGATTGTACCAAGCACTCGCTGTGGCGGCAATGTGCGTGCAAGAGCAGCCAAATCTAAGGCCTGTTATCGCTGATGTTGTCACTGCACTCACTTACCTAGCTTCCCAAAGGTTTGATCCTATGTCTCAGCCAGTCCAAGGCTCTCTTTTCGGTCCTGGGACTCCACCTAGATCAAAGAGGGTGGTCTGAAAAACAAATCCTGAGAACCGCAACGCCGTGTGAGTTAATTACACTTAGACCTTCCCGAGCTGTCTTTTTTTTATTGGGATGGTTGTCAGACTAAGCATGAAAGTGTTTCTTAAGAGTTGTTTGTAGATATGTGTAAGAAGAGGGAGTTTCCACATAGAGGCCAGTTTGTAATGTTGTTATAGTTGATGGATCTACAAATGTAATGTTATGTAGCAGCTGCTTTGTAATGTGACAATATTTCATTATATGGTATTCAGTAATGTACCTGTTTCATTCTAGAATTATTGTACTATATACTATAGATTCAATACTTAAACGTTTGAAGATTTTGATTGTATTTACCATCATCTGTGCTTATAGGAGAAAAGGTAA
Source organism: Brassica rapa (assembly GCF_000309985.2). Taxonomy (NCBI): domain Eukaryota; kingdom Viridiplantae; phylum Streptophyta; class Magnoliopsida; order Brassicales; family Brassicaceae; genus Brassica; species Brassica rapa. Next base: position 366,593 of record NC_024796.2, on the reverse strand, counting down.
AAGTCCAATGCTATACACTGTGATGCAAATGTATAGTTTCTTGGTCTGGCAATATAATCATTAGAGTAACAGTGTAAAGCAGAATCAGAGTTTTTTATTCTCAAATTATTGTACTAATCATCGCTTGAGTCTCTGATTAACAGTAAAATACAGATTATGTTACTGCATATGACTTAAATTATACATCTTATTGCATCAAATGGTTCTTGCTTTATATCCAAAGACCATCTAACTGTTCGTACACTTCACTGCTGAGTGCTTGCTTCCTTACTGCAAGAATAAAAACCCGAGTGAGATTTAGATCTAGTAAAGACCCAAAGCAATACTCATAGCTTCTAACCTCCAAAGAAAAGATGAAGCAACTCATTATCATGTGGTTATTCATTAGTTATAAAGACTTACCATGAGTTTTCTCTTGAAAATCTCCACAATCTCCTTTGAGTCGGTCTTCGTTTGTACATAGGCATCAATCTTGTTCATTTCCTGCAAACATAATATCAAATCACTTTTAGTATCATCTTTTTAGACTTGCATGGAAGATTTGCTTATATATATTGTATATACCTCGATCCAAGCTGATAGTTTGGGACGTTCTACAGTAATGTCACACTTGAATAGTTCATTGAGTGCGATTTGAAACCTTTCGATGAACGGTATATAGGCGATATCAACCTGACAAAAAGAAACAATCCATTAAGTTAACAAAAGGAGAAGCAAAGGATGTCAAGAAAATATCAAAGAGAGAGCCTTTACCAAGCTAAACTGGCCGAGGAAGAATGGCCCATCATCAAACTTATACAGAGCGTTTTCCAGATAGTCCAACACAGGTGCTGCAGCAACAAGAAGATGAAAATTTTCAGTCATATGTTGCTTTCAATGCCGAACCTTTGAAGAGTTTTAAGAGTCTCACCGGTTTCTGTAAAAGGATCTCCTTTGAGGGACGCCCACATAGTCTTGGTGAATGTATCAGTGTACTTCAACAACTCTTCTCCAAACTCTCTTTTTGCTTGATCCTCAGGGAAGAGGGAAGGGCCTTCAAAAGTGTTATCGAGATACTTGATCAAATCAAGACTCTCCCCTATGATTTTGCCATTGTGCTCAAGTGCTGGCACCTGCAATGAGAATTAGTAATTAACTTGGAACCATTTTAAGAAGCAATGTAAGATGTGAATGTGTAACCTTGTTTTCAGGATAGACTTTGTCCTTGTACCAAGCAGGCCTATTCCCAAGATTCAAAGGAACAAGCTTAATCTTTTCTTGCAGACCCTTCAACAATCCAAAACAAAACAAAAAACCCAAAATCTTACAATACAATTTTTTGGCATGCAAGACATGATGGAAAGTTAAAAACTTTATCAATCCAATGAAAAAAAGAGTTTGCCTTGTTATAACACCTTGAAGTTTCTGGTGATCCAAACACGTTGAGCATATGGGCAACCGTAGCTTGTGTACAATCTTTTAACAAAACAAAATCACAAAAAAAAAGAGCCTCAAGCAACTATTAAAAGACATAAAAGAAGAGAGGAAATGAAGAACCTTGTGGTTCCATCGAACAGAGCGGGTGGATCTGCTGTAGCATCGAGTGAAGCTGGACGATGCTCTAGAACACTGTGGATCAATGAAACCAAAAACATCAAGCTATCATCGAGAAAAACAAGAGAAGAAGAAGAAGAAAAGCTTACGAAGGAGAAGCCATGGATGAAATGTATTACGGAGCTCTCTGATTCTACAACAACTTAAAAGAATCTGATCATATGCACCCAAAAAAAAATGTAACGCAAAGGAGAGTGTGTGGAAGCGTTTCATCACACTTGTCGTCGTCGAATATGACACGTGGCATTTTTAGGATACTTGTCGCCTTGTCGGTAACTCAATTATCCAACTTAGTGGTCCATAATGGATACGGCTAAGTAAGGATTAAAGCCCATTTGTTGAGCATAACCCAAGCCCACTTTCGTTGTTTACATTTCACATTAGTTTTCTTCTTTTTTTACGTCTGGTCATTTCACATTAGTTTAGTAACAAAATGTCATTTGGTTTAAAAACCAAATTGACAATAATTTGGTTTAATACAAAAGTTCCACATAACCGTTATCAAGAACGATGCCAAATCTCTTGTGACTAAAGTGAAACAATACGCAAATCTTGTTTATTAAGAAAGATGCCAAATGGCCCAAATCCAGAAACTTATAATCTTCTCACACGATCTTCATATAAACCAACATGGACGATGACGCGGTATACAAATTTACTGCAAAAGAAAAACCGGAATCGATTAACTTAATTTGCTTATCCAATGTTAACCGGACTAAGTACGACCATGACTAACCAGAATAGGAGTTTTTCCCTTTTGTATATTGTGGAAACTCAATTAAAACCCGTTCCGGTTTAAATTCACATTTTGATCAAAACAGTTTTTTAACTTGAATAACTTTCAAAAGAAGTTGTAACAAACAAAAACAAAAATCAAGAGAAAGTTAAGTTAAAATAAGTTTTGTTCGGTTTTGGCTAGTACATTGGCTACTTCATTTTAGGAAAAGAAAATGAAACCGAGTCGTTTCAGGTAACGATTTGGTTCATTTTAAGTTAGAAACTTTTACCATGAACTTTTTGAAAAAGTTGATGACATATTCCGAGTCGGTTATGGTCTGCGTATATGCGACCATCTTATTCATTTCCTGCGCATGATACTTTGAAGTTAACCACGCAGATTAATTAATTAATCATATAATAAAAGCCTTAATGCGTATTGAGTTTACCTCAATCCAAGCAGCTAGTTTTGGACGTCCAGCAGTAATATCGTACTTGAAAACTTCGCCAAGGAAGACTTGAAATCGTTGAACGAACGGGATATATGCGACATCAACCTTTAAAAATCGAGAAAAGTTTTATGATTTTTATCCATTTTGAAATTAAAGGTTCACATTTTGCATTTATTAAGAAAAAATGCAAAATGTACCAAGCTAAGGTCGCCGAGGAAGAATGGGCCATCATCAAACTTTTGTAAAGCATTTTCCAAGTGATCGAAGACCGGTGCTGCATATAATAAAACACACCGTTTTCAGCATCTAATTAAGATATTTTATTGTTTTTTTGGACTAATGATATTTTTATGGTTTCAAACGAAATAGATATGTTTGTGTTTACCTATAACAACACAAAAAATAATCGTATATTCGAACTAAAAACATTTTTTAATTCATCATAAAGTACTTTTGGAAATGGCAAATTAACACTCTGCTTGCATTTGGTTCACAATTAACTTCCAAATAAAACAAATGTTGATTAAGGAGCTGAAAGTTTCTTCGAGAACTTATTACGTAAATGTAAACATACAATGGACGCCTAAAAAACTAACAATTCATAAGAAAATCAATCTTACCCGTATCTTTAGCCGGGTCACCTTTGAAAGAGCCAAACACAACTTTAGTGAATGTTGTATCAACATATTTCAACATGTCTTCACCAAAGTCTCTCTTTTCAGGATCCTAGAAAAAAAAATGATCACATTGAAGGGTTAATTATTACATAACATGACAAGAACCAGCTTTATATCATCAAATATGTACGTGAAGGAAATCGAAAGACGGTCTTACCAGGGGGTAAAGTGAAGGACCCTCGAAATTGCTATCCACATATTTGATTAAATCTAGACTCTCCCCCATGATTTTGCCATTGTGTTCAAGAGCAGGTACCTACATATCATTGTTACAATTCTACTCTTAAATCTTCACTTACGAAGGAGCCCTACAACATAAGGACTTCTTTTTTTTTCTTTTTTTTTTCTTCTTTGTAACACATAAGGACTTCAAATACCGGTTGATTAGGATGAATACATGATGGGTGAAATTTTCTTATGTGGTTGCTAAGAGAGAAAATAGAGGTTATTATACCTTGTTTGCAGGATTCACTTTCTCCTTGAACCAAGCTGGTCTATTAGGAAGGTCTATAGGAACCAATTTGATATTCTCTTGCAGACCCTATAACCCCAGTATCAAAAAAAAAATTAGACAGTCATGCTTTAAAAAATTTCATATCAATCATATACAACAAAAAGAACAGATTAAAAAGAAGAAGAAGAAGAAGAAGAATAAGAAGAAACAAGCACCTTGAGGTTTCTTGTAATCCAAACACGTTGTGCAAATGGGCAAGTATAGCTTATGTACAACCTTTATTGTTTCCATTTTTTTAGTATTTAATAAACGGAAAGTTAGTCCAATCCATAAAGATCTCATGAAACATATTTTTTCGAAGCTTAAACAAATTAGTAAAAAAATAAACCGTGTGGTTCCGTCGAATAAAGTAGGTAGATCGGAGGTAGCATCAAGAGGAACTTGACGATCTTCTACCAAACTTCTCTCAATAAACAACAATGAAAAGAACATAAATTAAAGTTAGATGTTAACACAAGAACGACTTTATGCAATCAAGAAAACTAACAAAGTAAGAAAAAAACTTGATAAAGAAGTCTCATGAAAAAAAGACGAAATCAGAATCCAAGATTCAACGAAATCACGAGGAAACAAAGAATCTTATTCTTACATATGAGATAAAGCCATGGAGATGATTTAATTTGCTTCAGAGAGTTAATACAGAGATGATGTTTTTCTTGCAGGAATGATCGATCAAACATATAAAGCCACGTATATATAATACCACATACTCGATGAAGAGCATGGTTCATGCTTAATGGACAAGCTAATAGTGACAGGTGAATCGTCAGTGTTTGGCGTTGAAATTTCCAAATGTTCTTGTCAACTTCAGTGTTCGGTCGGAGAATTAATTATATAAGAGGTATTTGTGCGCGTTATTTAATTTACTTTGAACAAATTACTTATAATTGTTACTACAAACCTTTTTTTTTTGAGTTGTTAATTTGATGCGATGTTCCTTTTCTAGTAGTGTATATAATAAAAATGATAAATAACTTAATACAAAATTTGTCTTATCAGTTGTTTCTTTGTTGAAAAATAATTATGTCAACTGAACTTGAAAAATAAATAAAGAAGGGTACTTCATTTTATGGACCAACGAACCCATTTTTGGGCTTTAGTTTCCTTTCACGTGAAGTCGACAACGAGTGCTATACTGCTATCTTATGGTTGGTAAAAGACAAAGTCAATGACGGAATCACCTTAACGGTCAATATTATATGATACCAAAGGTAAATTACCAACTACCAAGTGATATTTAATTTGCATGCCTAGAGACGTGCATGACTAATGCTTCGGAGTATAATAATAGTAGAGTACGTAGACGATGTAAACCCCTTAGTGTTGGTGATCAAATCCAGCCCGGCCCGGCCCGTTTCGGCCCATAAGAATAAAGTTTTTGATATGACGATATTACCCCTTCGTTTAAGAGAGCTTTAAAAGCCTCGAGACCCGGTCGGTCTCTTCAACGTAACCCTGCAGAGAGGCGAAATCGATCTAACGAATCTTTCTCTATCTATCTCCTGCGATTCACCATGGCGAGCAACGGAGTTACGGTGGAGAATGTCTCTGGTGAAATCCCCAAGAAAATCGTTGACCTCAACATTGCGGAGCCAGATGAGATTCTCGACGGAGAAGTGAAGGAATCCACTGATGTTTCTGGTGAGAAGAAGGACGAATCGGACTCCAAGTCGGCTGGTGATGCATCTCCGGTGGATGATGTTCAGAAGAAGATTCGACGTGCGGAGAGGTTTGGAGTCTCTGTGAAGCTAACCGAAGAGGAGAAGCGCAATTCTCGCGCTGAGAGGTAAAATTAGGGTTACGAAGAAGCGATTCTCCTTTCAATCTGTTTCGAAATCAATCAATTTTACTGAAAGGGAGGATTGTTATTTGCTCTATGTTCACTCATTGTATGTAAATTAACTCTCTTTACAGGTTTGGGACTGTAGCAGCTGTGAAGGACTCACAGGGAACGAAGAAAGCTGAGGACTTGAAGCGAAAAGCCAGAGCTGACAGGTTCTTCCTTGTTTATTTACTTTAATTTTGTATTTAAAACAAGGGTGAAGTTTCTTACTGGCTCTATATTTCACTCAGGTTTGGGGCTCCTGCTAAAGTTGATAACACTGAGGAAGAGGCTAAGAAGAAAGCTAGGCTTGCTCGCTTTGGGAAAGATACTAAAGTTGATTCTGCTGAAGATGATAAACGCAAAGCTAGGGCGCTCAGGTACTTTTCTCCATGCATCCTGGATTATCTTAGTACTTTAGGTTTTTGAAGTAGTGTGTCAATCAATAATGTGGTTTTGTGATTTTGCCAATCATTAGGTTTTCCAAACCTGCTTCTGAGGCATCTTCAGATTTACCTGGGAAGCTAGATATTAGCAAGGTAAACCCTCCTTTAACTTTATGTTTTCTTCTTCTCCCATGTATTAGATTGAGAGAATAAGTAGAAGAGCTAACATTGTTTACATGTTTTTTAACCTCTTTGTTTTCACAACAGGAGGCAGCTGTTTCTGGAAACGCTGCCTAACGTTCATGAATAAAGTTTCTTCTGTAGTTAGGTGAGTTTCACTATATTCTTATGATTGCATTGCTAATTTTAGTGGTGTGCCTGGTTTTGTTTCTTGTATCTAACTTGTCAATCTTTTGTTTTGGCAGGTAGTTATGTAATTCCCTCTCTGGCTGCTTGATTGATTCTCCCTTTGTTTCTGCACTTAGAAGTCCCCGTGTCTAGTATCTTAATTAAAGTCTCGAAGTTTGGTCGTGTTGGAGCAATGATTCTCTCAGATGGTTGGAAGCTAAGTTGTCACCACCAGATGAGACCATGAGAAACCAATAAGTAACCTATAGTTCTGATTGTCTGAACAAGGCAATTATCAATGTGTTAGGAATTCTGAAGTGGCTGGTCGTTACTTTTTCCGTGTTGCAGGTGATTGAAGTAGTGGTAAGTCCTTTTGACACCGCATGTTCGTACCAAGCTAGTTAGATATTACTAGTGTTGGTTGTTGTGCTAATGCGTTTATCCTGAAAACCAGCCTAAGTTGCTAGCTTATCTATCAAATTAAGTGTGTTTTGTCATACTGCTGTTGTGTGCTTGATTGCGGCGTGCAAAATAGATCCCATTACCTTATGTTCGTTGTTGGTTTTTGCTTATTAATATATAATATGACCTGTCTAGCCACCTACTTCAGAGTTCCTTTGCATCTAAGACACATCATTAGAACTATAGAGGGTACTTGTTGGTTTCCATATCTCTGGTCTCTATGGCAGTTGAAGTGAAGAGAGCCTCCTCAGTACGCTGAAGAATCTCTGTTCGTGAGACTTGGAGTTTGCTGCCTTTCTGATACTCTACACTATTTCTTATGCGTCTGTAATAGATTTTAGATAAAAACTTTGTTCATACATTTTGAATCAAGCAGCCAGAAATACTTTTATAAAAGGGAATGTAATGCTTCTTATTTTCAATTATTGTGCTTGTGCCTAAACGCTAACATGCTGCAAAGTAATCTGAAAATTAAAATTTACTAGCATTGACATAGATGTTGCCCTCTTGTATAATTTTGCATACAGGGGTAACATTTGAATTTATGTTTTCTTAAAACAGAACATAATCTCGCAATTTAAAAATATCCTTCTAGCTATACTACTAGTGCTTTTCTGCTTCAATGCATTGGGTAGCCACCTCTTACTGACAGTGGAGAAGCCCAGCCATTGGCTTGGACCATTTGGGGATCGAGATAGACCACAACAACGGTTATATCGTCATGGAAATGCCTTCTAACACCCGGATTGATCTCTTGCAAGTCTGAGTATCTCATCTCTCTTTTCTTTGCTGCTTCCTTCAATGCAGCTTTGACTAGTCTCCGTGCTACTCCCTGGGAGATTGTCAACGTTTAAGCAAATATATACAAAGAGGTATCCCATTGGATCATATGAGTGAGACTTACTTGGCGAGGGGAACTATGTACAATATCAACAGCTTCCTGGTTGCTAAGATGCTCCCAAAGCCCATCTGAAGCAAGAATCATAAACTCGTCTTCTGCTTTAAGCCTAGTAACCGTGACTGATGGATCCGCACTAAGTATTGGCTCGGTGAAATGTTCTGCTACTCTGTATTTGGGCAGCAACGGCTCTCTATTGAACTCTGCTCTTTTTAAGTATGCATCACCTAACGATTTTGTGACCTGATTAAAGTTGAATAAAACATTTTCATGTGAGTTTTTTTTTTTACATCCTGATGTGCACATGTTTTGATCATAAAGTAATAGTCTACCTGGATGATGCCTTTCACACGCCACATTCGGTGTTTCATCACAAGAATGTTGGGGTCATTAGGATGCATTGACCATAGCTCTTGTCTCGCAGACTCTACATTGGCATTGTGCTCTACTGATAACTGAACAGCTCTCACTCCACCTCTCTCGGATCTTCCCAACACTGCCCTTGAGTCTCCTGCGTTTGCAATATACACCAGTCCGTTGCATATCACTCCCGCCAAGCAACATGAACCCACTGATGCCATCTGTGGGTTCTTCCGCCATTGCTTCTTCACCGCCTTGATAAAATCTTCGTCCGTCTCTGCAAATGCGTTCCTCATCACCTCCTCGGAAACCTCTCCACCCTCAGAGGCAAACTCTGTTGATGTGTGAAACCTGAGTGTTAGTGTGTATGACAAGTTTCAAGAATGAGAAAGGCGGTTTGTGTGTGTGTGTGTCTTACTCTTTAAATTGGGGAAGAGGTTGTCTGCAATGAATCTGGAAGCCTCTGGACCTCCATGTCCATCGTAAACTCCAACAAAAGTGCCTTGAACTGCAAGGTTGTTGAATGTCAATGGCCCTGATTCGATCTGGCACTGATCCTCCATCACACTGTTGGCTTGGATCATTGCCATTGAAATCTCTCCAAAGGTGTGAAGGCCAAGATCTTTATACCATGTCAATCCATCATTCTTTGTAGGACTGATCTTACTTCTCCAACAGGATTTATTCATCTTTGGGAGGAGTGATAACTACGTAGTAGTAGCAGTGCTGGTTGTTTAGTTATGAGTTTCAAGTTCAAGGAAGGGACCATATATATAGCTGGTGAAAGAAGTAGAGTAAAAGAAGGTGTTGGAGCCCATGAGAAGTGGCCAAAAAAAAAAGTATGGGTCAAAACAACTGAAAGAAAAAAATTAAATGACTCTGAGAGAGTTAGGACAAGAGGGAACTAGTTTAAAGTGGATATTCAGAGATTCTCCTCTTTTTACTGTTCTGTGTTTGATTCTCTGCCTTGGTAGGGTTAAGTAAGAGCTGTCATATTTTACTTTCTGCTATATTTTTAGTTCATGAGATTATCTTTCCCTTTTGTTGAAGAGGTTAATCTTGTATAGCTTAGGAACCAAGAATGTTGACAGCCAAAATAATCATATGGTTATGTTGTTTTTAAACTCGGGTTGAACCAGTGGATTAGAGTGATGCTAAGGCCTTCAGTATTAAAAAGCCACATTATAATATGGGAGAATAAATTGATTGAAACATATAAGATTATGTGATTATGAGTAGATGCGATGGAAATGTCTGTTTTCACAGTAATGGTGTGTCCAGTGTATCTTTATTTTCTCATCTTTTGTAATTTTATGTTGTCTGCTGTTGGTTTTGCAGTTTGGTACTAATATGTAGGAAGAAAATGGATAAGAAAGGAAAGGTCAAAGAATGCATGTGTGTGTGAGGGTGAAGAGGGCGTGGGTTTTTGGGAGCATTGAACTTAAACAAGAGCTGAGAAAGACTGATGAGTGAAGACATTTTGTGGGGCGAACGAGGAACACTCTTAGCTGTCTTAGCCCCTACAGCTTTTGCCCTTTTCGCTCAATCTCTTTTGTCTTCTTTTTCACTTTTATATGTTATTAAATAATGCTATCCTTTTGTTAGTCAGATTTAGATCGAAATTCATTTGATGGATTATGGGGTTGTGATGAATTTTCCAAAGAAGATGAATCTATTTGGTCTTCCATGATCTTTCTCCACATTGGCATTCTCTGTCTCTTCTCTTCTCGTTTTCTGTTTATAAGAATCCACAGATTCATGTCACGGTAATGAGAAACACTGTCATGTGTTGATCGATACATAACATTGATGAGTAGTTTATATCATCTGATAACATACTATGACAAAGCTAGCTTGAGTTTTCGTTCTTTGGTCCTCTACACCTTTTGTTGTGCACAATATTTGTTAAGTGGGGCTCATATTTCATTCGTTAGTGATATTTGATTTTGCATATGTCGGTTCCACTAGTTGGATAAGACCAATCGCATCAATAGGTATAGTCTAGATCAAGTGACATTGGCTCATAATTTGGTTAAGATATTGTTGATATAGATCTAAGATAAAATCAAGGAGTAAAGAAAATCAAGTGTAGATTAGTATAATAGAGAAATAGAAAGAATGGTCCTGGTACATTTTCTCTTTATCATATCATATAACTTTCATATATGGACCGATTAAATATTGAACATGTGGCCTTGAAACGTATTGAAGAGTCCTTCTGTCCTTGAAAACACTATTACAGTACATTGTATTTATCATGCATCCTTCATCCTCGATATGATTCCCATCTTTTTTTTGTAAACTATATGATTCCCATCTTATTACAAAGTAAAACTAGCTCTGTCTCGTTTTAATTAAACAATATAAGAATATAAATGATCAAATATAAAATAAAACAAGTTCATACATTTTTTTTTCCGTCTGAAAAATATTCATTCATGGTGAAATACTTCAAGTTTGTTACAAAGCTGGTCATACATATACATTTTTTTTTAAAGGAGTTATGGTAACAGCTGGTCCATTTATGCTGCAGTACTGTGTTTTTTGTCTTTTGGTTGAGGGAGCATGGATGTCAGTTTATCTCTTTAGCTTCTTACTTTTTGTTTTTTGTTTTTTTTTTTGGATTTAACATTGAGCTTACGTTAACGTATCCCTTGTTTTGGTAATACGAAAAGAACTACCTATATCAAGAAGTGCAGCTACAATTCAGAAACCTGTCAAAGAAATTGATTTAGACTCTATATTAGTGTAGTATGAAATGAACTATCTACAAACCTAGTTTCAAGGACCAGCGTTTTACTTAATACTCCGTTTATCCCTAAATTAGTCTCTAAATTTCTTTCTTTTTAACTTCACATAGTAATATGTACTATTTTACATGCAAAAGTTGATTATATGTACTATTTGATGTTTGTTTCAAAAAAAAAATTATTTACATGTAAAGTGACTATAGCTTTTAGCAAAAACAAAGTGCCTAGCTGATCAGCTGCACTTCTTGAAACACTTTTCTTGAAGAAGCTACTAAGAATAATCTAGTATGTTTTGCTATATATAGCTCAACTGGTTGATGAAGAAGTACGTAAATTTCTGAGATAATTCATGGGCCGAATTATTTATACAAAACATATCGCAAACATCGATTCAAACTAAGACATTATCGTCGGAAAAATGTCTTGGAAGTATTTATGATGTTATCTATTTAGTTTGGAGTATAGTTTAAACAAGCACTTAAGTGCATCTCATCTTTCGAGAGTAATCTAGCTTACCATATGGTATAGGTAACTGAACAACATAACGTTAAAAGAAAGAATCTTAAACACTAATTACGTGTGAAGAAATTAAAGAGATCCAGTTTACATATATTCTAACCTTGATTATCTACAAGTTCGAGTGTTCACAACAAAGAAAATGAATAAAAGTGGAGACGTGGGCACGTAGAGGAAGAAAGAGTAAATATAATGCATGGCATGCAGGAAACACGAGAGAGACATCGTGAAGGTCCCATATTGTCTGGTCCAACCAAACCTTGACATTTTATCACAACACTATCTCTCTAGTAACTAGTGTTCTTCGTATTGACGTAGTACTTTATTTTATATATTGCTCTACTTTATTACATTTTCATATTACAATCAAACTAGAATTATATAATATTGACTTTAAGTTTGTTATATATACAGCTCATTTCTTTGCAATTGTATCTGGATGTACTACTATAATTTTGTTTTTGTACTTTTATAAGATTAGATTTCTCATCTCATCTAGCAATATCCATCTTCATCGTTTTCTACAATTTTGTATATAATATATTTTTGTACATTTAGTTATTGCATATTATAATAATCTTTGTCGGTTCAGCCCTAAACTCGGATATATGCATATACAAGCATACATATAGTGCATCTTTTTGGTTTAGGAAGTATATATATTACTGTGGTTTTTGGTAAAACTGTGTGTGTGGTTTTTTTTTTTTTGGTAAAACTGTGTGTGTGGTTAATTAAACTTTACATTTTATATGATTGACATGCGATTTTCATTAGGCCATGTTAAATTAAGATGTTGAATTAAAATCCTGTTCAAATTTTACTTAGGTTCAGTCATTGTGGTTCAATAATTTTTTTACTCTCGTTTTCAGAATTTTGTGTGATAAAAGAACTCTAGGATTAATAATCTGAATAAAAAAATATTTTTACACCAAAAAAATAATAAGAAATATTTATGCCCTTTCTCAGAAAAAAAGAGCATAAGAAATATTTAAAAGTTTTATTCTAATAAAATAATAGGCATTTGTACATGTCTATCAAAGCCCAGCGATAGAAATACAGCAAAAATCATTCACGATTTAACAAGTCATCTGATTCGCAAGACCCAATTCTTGAGAACCATTAAGCAATTAAAATTATAAATTAAGCCCATTTTGAGCTTCCATAGTCTCGTCAACTAAATAAAATTACTTATAACATCTTTGTCTTTTTTTAACAACTAAAGCCCATTTGCCTTAGTTCTGAAAAATAACTATTTCATGTGATAACTAGAAATGTCGTCATGAGTCTAAACCACATGTGTCCTTATCAAAATAGGGAAAAAACGAACATAAATTCTGTAGAACAAAACGGTCCAAACATTCCTATCTGTTATAATGCTTGACACATCTGTTATGGACAACGATATACAAGCTTTCACACACATGCATTCATCACCGCGAGCTGACATCACGCCACGTCTAACTCGGTGGTCTTGACGAGGATCTCCCATAGCCGTTGGATCTCCGAGAAGACGTCGTCGGTGGGAAGTTGAAACCTACAGAACGGACATGTGTTTCTCTTGCTTAGCCATGGCAAGATACACTTCCAATGGAACAAATGCTGACATGGCATTTCACAAACATCTCTTCCTTCACCCATCTCTTCCTTGCATATCACGCATTCTACTTCTCCGGCGGCGTTTGACACCTCAACCGCACGTAGCGCCACCACAGCTGCTCTAGCCGCCGGGATTTCATATCCTTCTTTCCCTACTCCAAGGCCAAGGTGGTTGTGGTTTCTCATTATGTCGACGAATCTTTTGCATCTAACTAGGGTTTCTATGTAAGGCATCAAGATTCCGGCGTCGCAAGTCCACAGACCGGAGATACTATTTAGCATATTGTCAGAGCACATGTTACCGAGTATTTCCCGCCAATTATCAGCTGAAGCTTCTAGAACATCTGGATCAAGCTGGTGTGTTTCACAGAGAAAGAGGAGGAGTACCACTGCGTCGAGGTCCCGGAGCTTCATCTTGGCGGCAGATAAGGGGGGATTGTGGTGGTCGCGGTGGAGTAGAAGAGGGTGGAGAAGAGAAAGGAGGTGAGTGGCGATGAGGAGGATTTTTTGGGGAAGGGATAGAGAAAGGAGGTGGTGGAGAGTGAGGGAGAAAAGCGTCGGAGAGGAGAGGACGGCGGCGAGACGACGGCGATGGTGGTGGGAGATAGAGAGAATGGTGTGAGTAAGATTCGTGAGGTGTGAAGGAGAGAGTATAGAGAGTGAGGTCATGATGATTGTGGTTCTTTCTTCTTCCATATTGGATCTTGTGTGCTTCGTTTTCTCACTTAACACTTTTAACTTTTGATGAATCTTTGCTTATATACATGTATTGTGATTAATTTATTAGGGAATAAAAGAAACAAATGGGTGAGGCACAAAAGAGATTATTGTCGGCTTTGCTTGTTTGGGTTTTTGATTTTTAAAGAATAAAGGTTAAGAAGCAATAAATAGTTGGCAAAAGTTTTAACACTTTAGCAACTGTTTGTGGCAGTCATAATTAGCTTGCAGACTTTATGCTCTAATTAAGTAATTAGGTTTCTTTCAGGAAAAAATAGGAACTAGAGGAGCTATATGTCACTTGATGATATTATGCAATTATTTACGTGTACTATGAATGATCCATGAAAAAACTGATCATGTGGAACAAGTGGGACTAGACAAGAGTGTGTGGAGTAGAGTATGAATTTGGATATGCTTGTTCATATACATCTACTTGTCGTTATGGAGTTTTGTCTACTTTCACCACACAAAACACAAACCTAATAGCCTATCATTCATACCAAATGATCCGATAAGACTATATACCAAAATCATTTTGCAGTTAAGGATAAAGAGATATCTTCCTGTTAGTGTATATGACAAAACAAAAGCAACACAACAAGAAGAAGATTGTCAAAAGTCAAAGCAAAATAAGATATCAAGAACAGAAGGTTTGGCTAAATCCATGGTATCTTACTTTTAATTGTTGTATTCAAGAAACAGTGTTGAAAGATCAATAATTCACATGTCGACCACACCATTCTATAACTCTAGTCTCTATGCATTTGTCCCGGTGTGTTGTCTATTCTTTCACAAACTCTCATCATGTCTCTCAAATCCCCAAAAACAAATATTTAGGTGGACATCAAATAGTCTTTTAAGACTTTTTGATACTTTTATTTACCCATCAATACAAATACAATTTACCAATGCAACAAGAAACTAACTTCACTATCAATAATGATCCTACTAAGTTCACCAGTTTGATCAAAAGTTGCAATAGCGATTATGGTAGGCGTTTTATATGCAATTCTTGTTGTGGTTGGAGGCGTTGTTTAAGCACTCTACGAGCATAAAATGAAGCTGCAGCAAGATCAGGCTCATTTTTATGAAGTTGTTTGAGGAAAGTGATGAACGTGGACTTGAACATGTGATATGACTCGCCTAGAGCCGGTCTTTCCAGTGTCCACATATTGTTGGACATAGATTTTTGGTGTTTTATAAAGTTTTTGATCTTTAAAAGTCTTGTTAACCTTCACACAACAAGACCGCATAGCGCAGTGGATTAGCGCGTTTGACTTCGGATCAAAAGGTCGTGGGTTCGACTCCCACTGTGGTCGTTGTATTTTAGTTTTAACTCTTTACTTTTTGATGATTTAACTATGAACTTCTGAACCCAAATTTAACATGTCCTGGTATTTCAGTTTTGTAAAATTAAATTCTAAACATTCTCGGGTGATAAATTCGATAGATATTATTACATATACTTACTACCAACGATGCGTTCCTAAAATCTCATTTTCAAATGTGTGGTTTTTGTGTTTATGAGATACATAACTCTCGAGTAAGAGAGATATTTGGCTGTTCCATAAAAAAACTTTGAGTTAAACCAATAGCAAAAAGGGAGAATACATAAGCGAATAATCAAAACTGAATCATTTCTAGTTAGCCAAGATGGAGAGTGAAACTAGACTTTGATAGCATACTTCCTCAGAGGGAAATACATTTCTTTCTTCTTCTCACGCTCTGTCTTCAAAGAGACCTGCATCACAAATAAACCCATTCCATTAAACCAAAAGTGAGCGTATTTTCTAAGGTTATGTTACAAAGTCATGTGTACATTGTAAATGATAATGTTAATGAGGATAAAGACCTGATGCTTGGTAAGACGTCTACGGATAGCACGTGTCTTCTTGGGACGGAGATCAAGAGGCAACAACTTCTTGCTCTTGTATGCTTCCCTTAGTGCTAGTTTCTGTTTCTGTGAGATCACTGTCAGAACCTGAGCAATGGATTTCCTCACCACCTTGCTGATGACCAAGACACATATTACAATCAATTAAATTTTGTCAAATACACAATGTACAGTAGTGACTACACATTATACATAGACCCTAAAGATATAGAAATGAATGTGATGTATAAGGCAAATGCTTACATTTTGGAGAGCTTGCTAGGTGCACCTCCGGTAACTTTAGCGACACGGAGGAGGGCGAGCTCAGCCTTGAACTCCTGAAGCTGGTTCTGAAGATCCGTCTTCGATCTCTCTCTGAGCTCGTGAACCTTAATTCTCGCTAAACAACAGTGAAACTAATCAGAATAACGTAAATGACAACTAATGATTCTCAAGGGATCAGTTCTTCTTCATACCCATCGTGAGCTTGCTTGCTGGTGTTGAACTGATGCGCCGCTGCTTCCTCCTTGCTATAGCTCACAAACCCTAGTTCGGTGGAGCAAGGCAATTTTATTGTTGGATGAGTGAGTTGAAAACCCTTAGAACTCGAATGTAGTGGGCCGTAAAAGCCCAATAGTTATATTTATTAGTCATGGGCTTTTTATTAGAGGACACACTTAATGGGTTGTAAGGCAAAAAAAAAATAAGATAAAGGGTGGGAATAGTGAAAGCAATGAGGAATAAAAGTTCGTCAATAAAAATTCCAAAGCATCAGATTCTGAATTTTTTTTGGACTAAAATCTGAAATGGACCAAAAGGCTAAAAAAGAGTCTCACACATCCAAAAAAAATCTGTATGGACCAAGTGATTGTGAATTACCATTTTATCCTTAATGAATGAATAATATGAACCATTGGATTCTATAATATTTCTATAAATCAGAACCGTCGGATTAAGAGAAGAAAGGAGGAATATTATATTTACAAAAGTACCATTAATGAAACTCCAACCAGAGCCATTGATCATCTTTTCTATGTTTTAATCTTGGCCACACGCTTTCACAGATCTCCCATTCTCTATCATCTCCCCCTCTTTTATCTGACGCATAAATAACTCAGAGCCACACGATTTTCATTATTTTATTCTCTCATTCGACTAGATACAACTAGTATAAGTCATACAACTATACATGTTAAAAAATAATATAACTGGTACAACTGGTATATAAATGTTATAATTCATGTACAATTTGCAGCTACTATAATTAACTCAACTATTAAATCATTTTTTACATATGATGATAAAATTTCATCTATTTTTTCTGAGGCTCTTCCATTATTGTTAAATTATTAAATTACACTATCAATTTTATTTAAGATACCTTATACTTTTAAGGTTTGTTAATTAGATTGACCATATTATTATGAAAAATAAACATCGAAAATATATTTACAAAGTTATAATGTGAAAATATTGGTACAACTCCTAAAACTAAACATATAAAAAATTTGGTATATTTTTTTATTATATATTAAACAGGAATTACTGGTATAACTGGTACAACTTTGACATTTCAAAAATTGACAAGATCAATTTGGTATTTCCATATGAAAAAACAATCAAATGACCAAACTGGTAACTATTTAGAAAGATTCCTTATTTTTAATGATTTTTTTGTTTTTTGTTTTGTTTTTAGCAATTCTTACACCATCAAATAAGTTTACATGATCTATCTTATACTTTTAAGGTTTATTAACTTGTTTGTCTACATAATTTATGGAAAACATACATAAAATGTATTTAAACAGTTATGAAATGTATTTACCAGACTAGTAATACTGATATAACTAGTACAACTACTCAGGTTCTGAAATTTAAATATTCCTTCGAGTATGTCATATGAAAAAAATCAATAAAGTGGCTAAATTGTAAAGTATTTATAAAGGTTCCTTATGATATTTCATGGGGGTTTTTTTTTTTTTGCAAATCTAACACAATCACATAAGTTTGCATGATCTACCTTATACTTTTAAGGTTTGTTAACTTCTTTGTCCACATAATTTTTGGAAAACATACATGAAATGTATTTTAACAAAATTTATGATTTCATTTTATTGGGGCACAGACATGTACACATAATGAAGTGGTACAACTGAGGTAAGTTTTAATTTTATGTCGTACAACTAGCTTTTTCGATTTTACTGTCAAAATATAACTATGTACAAACTGGTATAACTCAAAAACTAGTACAACTATGTACAAACCGGTACAACTCGAATACTGGTCCAACTATGTTATTTCATTTTATATTGTGCATTATATTTTAAACGTGTATCATGTTTTAAACATTATGGTTGAATATTAAATCAAGTTGTTGTACTAATTGTACTATTCCTAAATATTTTTGTGTAGTTTAACATGTTATCTATTTCTTTTGGTTGAAATACATTAAATCAAAGTCGATAAAATTAAGAGAAAATTTTCTTAGGTACGTAAATACAACACGTAAAACTAAATAATATTTATTAAAAATAGATATTAAAAAAACTGATGGTATTGGGATTATAAATTTTATAATTTTTTAAAAACTTCATAAATTTTTGAAGATTTATTTTTTGTAGGAAAAAATTTAAATTATAAAATATAATTAAATAATAAACTGAGTGAAATGTACGAATTTGCAAACATAAGAATCAAAAACAATTTGAAATCAAATTTGTAGATACAACAAACATATGTATATCATATTTTATATCAAAATATGCAAGTTTCACCATGTTCTTCTTGTGTATGTGATTACAATTGCTCTATTTCTTGTAATATTTTCATTTCCATATCAAGAAAATGAACTTTGAGGCGAGAAACCTACTAACCAGCACTAGAAAAACACAAATCAAGTGTTGCCACAATTAAACTAGTAATAGTACTACTGTAGTTAAACCGGTTAAACTATTATTGTTATAGTCCAAATACCAAATATTAATGTTTATGTATTTTTTTCAAACTCGTGATGGCTTATGCACTATCTTTTGGCAGATGCAAGCGGGAAAGATTAAACTAGTATAACTATGTACAGACGGTACAACTCAAATACTAGTACAACTATGTTATTTCATCGCGATTAAAACAATTATTTGCAAAAAAAACACAAAAATCATACATCAAACCCAATCTTTTTCTTCTTTCCGGTGACTCGCGTTTTTAGAACAATGTTTGAAGAATTTTCTGGCTCTGCATCTAGCTTTTTGGCCTCAAGACCAAAAAGATGAAGATGATCTTTTTCCGAAAATCGTACAACTAGTATAACTAGTACAACTTGTAAACGTATCAATTTCAAATCAAATATTATTAAAAATATACTATTCATATATTTGACACATGCATGCGGGGTAGATTAGATCAATATGTCTTATTGGTTCTACATCATTCTCTTTTCTAGCATCTTCGTATGCCGAAAACAATAAATATATGAAATTATTATACATCTCATAATTAAGTGATGTCATTTCATAATTTCTCAAAGCCATGTCATCTTTTTTTGTGAGAATGAACATGGTGATGATACATAAGAAAATGATTTTTCAAATAATAAATATGACATACTCAATATGTACTAGTTGTACTAATTCGAGTTGTAGAAGTTGTACTAGTTTGAGTTGTACTAGTTGTCCTAGTTTGAGTTGTACTAGTTGTACTAGTAATACTTTTCGTTCTTCATTATTTTGGATATCGGATGGAAAAGATAAAATTTGACTCTGGATATGATATAATTGATTAAACATGATTATGGGTTGATCGATTTGAGATAAGAAAGAGAAAATTAGTGGATGGGGGATAAGAAAATTTTTGATTTTGTATTATGGTGGAAGAATTATGAGTGGGGAAGAAATGGGGGAAGAAGAAGGAGATTGGGTCGGATTTTGGGTCTGGATCTGGGTCGGATATTGGGTTGGATAGTAATGGCATAGGTTAGTAAATATGTTTAACTCTTTAGGTTTTTCAGTTATTTAACATAGATTTCTATTTAAATTTAAATGCAAAATAAATAAATAAAGTGATGGGTCTAATTGAGATTTTTTGGAGACCAAGTGGTCCATCTCAGCATTTGATCCATTTTTTTTGAGTTTGGTGTTCAAGAGAATTAGATTCGGAACTATCAATAAGGCATGGCCAAAAATATTTTGATTTTATTATTTTACTTACTTTGTTTTTTCTCTAAATTTGTTGTCACTCTACTTTTGTATTTTTATGTTCAAACAAAACCATCAAATGATTCTGAACAAAATAATTTCACACGGTTTCTAAGTCTACCTAACAATCTCATGCAATGGTTTTTGATAAGAATCCGAATAAAACACACAACTTTTCCAAAAGTTGATTGATTCCATCAAATATGAAAAATATCTTTTAACAGGAACCTAGAATAATACATTTTATCTTTTAACTTTTACCTAATAATGTCACTTTTGTATTTATACAACAACTATAGACATTCTCTTAAAACTCTTTGGCATCATAAGTAAGTACCACACAAAAAAAAAAGGATTGAAAATGTTATGTGCCTCTCAAGCATCAAGAAGAGATATTTGCTCAACCATGGAACCTTCTTCAGCCACGATCCGGCTAGGTGGTCGAGCCATCGACCGTCATAACCCAATCATACGTGACGGTCGGAGGTTCACTCCTCCACCTTCTCCAAATCATAATTCCTCCACCTCTTCTGCCTCTTCTTCTACTTATCATACTCCTCTTAAGACTAGACTAGGTCTAGAGAGTAGCGAGCAACCACGCGTTGCGAAGAGGAAGAGCAAGAAAGGTCAATGTAACGGTGGTAAGACACCTATTGGTTGTCCTAACAGTGACACTCCTCATGGCCCTTCAAGGTACTTATTGAGCAACCCGGTTTTCTTCGACGGGTTTGTGGATTCTGATCCGATTCCGTTACCTATCGAACCTGAGATAACCATGTGTGATGAGTTGGATAAGATTCATGAAGATAGATTGGTAATAAACGCCTCTAAGCATCTCTCTTCTTCTTCTTTCTTGGAGAAGAAGCAACCTGATTTCTTTGATGGGTTCTTGGATTATGACCCTGTTATGTCTTCGGATAATCCTTTCTCTGAACCTACAAAAGCTTCTCCGACAGCATCTCAAAGCTCTCTTGCAGATCAAGATGTTTCATCTCCTGATCTCAAATTCTCTCCTCCTCCTCCACCCTCTCCACCACCACCGGAGAAGAGCTCATCATCCGATCAAGTAAATCATCGAACATTCAGTTCATTTTATAAGCATGAATTTGTGTCTGAAATAATACTTAACAATCATTCTTTTAAGGTGGTAATACTGAGAGTGTCACTTCACTGCAAAGGCTGTGCAGGGAAGGTCAAGAAACATCTTTCAAAATTGAAAGGTAATTAACAATGAACGTATTTATTTTCAAGATATTTAAGTTTTGATTGATATTATTTAGGGAGCAATTTTTTGGGTTTGTAAAATTACTTAGTTTTTTGGGAGATTTTGATCGTTGTTTGTAGGAGTGACGTCGTTTAAGATAGACTTCGCTGCAAAGAAGGTTACCGTGACGGGAGACGTAACACCATTAACTGTGTTGTCGACTATTTCCAAAGTTAAAAATGCACAGTTCTGGCCTGAGATTATTAAGAAGTGATCTATTTTCTCTCTCTCTATGTATTCTAAATTTCTAATATGTTGTTCTCTTCTTTCTTTCTTTTTTGCAAAAGGGTTATACATTGTTATCTTTATGTCTGAAAACATCTGTGAAAATGTTGATCTCTTTTGTGCATTTATATGTGTTGGTAATGGCATGAGAATTTCACAAATTTAATTAGAGATTACTATTGTAGGAATTCAACAAAATATAGGTTACGTTTATGGGACAATGTTGATTGTTTCGTGAGATAATGTTCAAAGAAAATAGTATGTTTGGTGTAGTCAACCTACATGATTGCATAACAAAATAAATCAGATATATTTTTGGAAATGTATTAAAACAAACGAAGGATCATATCCATGTATCGTGACTGAATGGAGTTGAATTGAATAGTTTTAGGCAGTAATTGAAATGCTTTTTTTTTTTTTGCATCGAATTTTGTGGAATTAGTTATTCATGAGTATTCTAATAAAAATTATCAGTTAACCGGAAAAACTAAAAAAAACATATCCCACACATTTCTGTGAGATAAACGAAAAAAAATTTGAATCACCTATAGTCCATTTTATTTTATTCCATCGATTTCAATTCTATTTATTCCATGAGTTATCAATTACAGTCTTAGTCAACGTAGCATTTAGGGAAAGTTGGAATTCAATAAATATCCATGTGTTATATAAATGCTTCTTTATGCAAACTCTCCCAATTTATTAATTATATCAACTGATATTATCATTTAATCGATGGAAAAATCAACTTTTCTTCTTGTGGTGATTTCATTTGGTCTCCTCTTTGCTTGTGTCATTCACGCTACTGAGAAGAACTTTCAAGATGAGACCAGTCATTTACTATGGCATAGAAAACTGCTTAGAAGACAGACTGTTCCACCACCACGAGATCCACATAAGACAGCCATAGTCAGCATAAAACCATGGTCACCATCACAACGCCTGGTTTTTGGAATGTTACCAAAAAAAATTCCAATTCCACCTTCGGGACCTAGCAGAGGAGAAACTCCTCCATCGCTTCGCCATCCATAACCGTGTAATGATCATTTTATCATGTGAATTATATTGTTCTACTACAAAATAAACCTTTTAATTCAAAATAATTCAGATTATATATATGAAAGTTCAAAGAATAAATAAAATTATGTATTATTTAAGATTATTTATGAATCAGTAATAGCCTGTTGATACAGTGTGTTTCTTTGCGCCAAGTGGTGGTGTGGGTCTTGGGAAGTAATATTTCAACTGTTCATCTGCGAGCTAGCAGAGGAGAAACTCCTCCATCCCCTCGCCACCCATAACCGTGTAATGATCATTTCATCATGTGAATTATATTGTTCTACTACAAAATAAATCTTTTAATTCGAAATAGTTCAGACTATATATATGAAAGTTCAAAGAATAAATAAAATTATGTATTATTTAAGATTATGTATGAATCAGTAATAGCCTGTTGATACAGTGTGTTTCCCTGCGCAAGAATTTAATTGTTATATTTTTAACCTTCTCGTCTAATTCATGAGCTGTCAAACAAATAAAGGGAAAAGCTGTACTAACAAATTGATATTAAACTTATGTAACTAAATAATCAAAATTTAAATTATATTATAGAGATTGTTTAAAATAATGACTTAATTAAAAATATGACAAATAGGCAAAACTATATAGTAACTAAAATTATGGAGAATATGATAAATAAACAAAATTACCTAAAATCATGGAGAAATTGACAAATCAGTAAAATCAATTTATAAAATAATAAATTAATTAAAAATATAACAAATAAGCAAAACTATATACTAACTAAAACTATGGATTATTCAAAATAATGATTTAATAAAAAATATGACAAATAAGCAAAACTATATATACTAACTAAAATTATGGAGCTATAACATGATAAATAAGCTATATTACTTAAAATCATGAAGAATATTACAAATCAACAAAATCAAATCACTTCGTAAAATAATGACTTACTTATAAATATGACAAATAAGCAAAACTATATACTAACTAAAATTATGGAAACATGAAAATAAACAAAATTACTCAAAATCATGGAGAACATGACAAATAAGCAAAATCACTTCATAAATAATATTATAGATAGATATATTAGAATGGATGATTTATTTGAATATATAGATATTTATTTTAATATATATGGATTGAGTGTATCCTTACTAAACTAAATAAATCTAAGATATTTTTGAAGTAAAAAAAAAGTCTTTGTATTAAATGGAAATGAAATGAACTGGATTTTAGTCAGCATAACAGTTATTGAAAGTTGAAAAACAATCAATATCCATGCATTATATAAGTGCCTCTTTATGCAAACTCTCTCAATCAATTAATTATATCAACTGATATTGTCATCTGCAAAGTAAAATTTTAATCGATGGCGAAATCAACTTTTTTTCTTGTGGTGATTTCATTTGGTCTTCTCTTTGCTTGTGTCATTGACGCTACTGAGAAGAACTTTCAGGATGAGACCAGCCATTTACTATGGCCTAGAAAACTGCTTATAGGACCGGCTGATCCACCAACACGAGGTCCACATAAGGCAGCCATAGTCGGCATAAAGCCATGGTCACCATCACAACGCCTGGTTTTTGGAATGTTACCAAAAAATGTTCCTATTCCGCCTTCGGGACCTAGCAGAGGAGAAACTCCTCCAACGCCTCACCACCATTAACCGTATAAGGATCATTTCATCATGTGAATTATTGTTCTACTACAAAATATACCTTTTAATTCGAAATAATTCAAATTATCTATATGAAAGTTCAAAGAATAAATAAATTTATGTACTATTTAAGATTATATATGAATCAGTAGTAGCCAGTGTGTTTCCCTGTGCCAAGTGGTGGTGCGGGTCTTGGGAAGTAATATTTCAACTGTTCATCTGCGAGTTTAGGTTCCTCCATGTAGGGGCGCTTATGTTCCTAACGGTTGCCAAACGAAGTAAATAGATTGAGTCCTACCAAACACAGAAGCATAAATATTGTGCAAGTCAAGCATTATCCTCCATTATTAAAGATGGAGAGAGATGAAATTCTAAGTGAAAAGTTTATGTGAAAAGATACATGAGTACCGTAGGTAGAGAGAAACGCTTCATTGGATTTTGGTGATGTCGAGGCATCATCATCGTAGTCCCTTCCATTCTCGTCATTCTTTTGAGGCTCAATTCTTGCAAAAGGATCACTCTCACTAGCTGTTTTCGCTCTCTCTATGACAACAGAAGTTTTTTTATTCATAAAAACAACATACATATAAGTTTAAACCCTTTAATCTGTCTTTATAGACTATTAAGAATGAACGAGACCACATTTAAACCTTGAAGATCTTCCCCAGATCAATGTCTGAAGAAATAAGTGAAACAGTATCACGCAACTTGCTATGTCATCGTTTAACATAGACTTCAGTTTAACATAGACTTCGCTGCAAAGAAGGTAACCGTGAGGGGAGACGTAACACCATTAATTGTGTTGGCGACTATTTCCAAAGTTAAAATGCACTGTTCTGGCTTGAGATTATTGAAAAGTAACATCTCTTTTTTCTCTATGTTTTCTAATATGTTGTTCCTCTTCTTTCTTTCTTTTCATGCACTAGGGTTTATACGTTGTTATCGTGGTTAAATTACAACGATAACCAGACTTGTCTGAACGAGTGAACATTACACATTGTTTACAACTGAGTTTACATGGTAATGAGAACTATGCCTTCTTAGGGGATTTGGTAGCCTTTGATGGTGACTTGGTCACTTTTGTAGTTGAAGCTGCTTTCTCAGACTTTTTTGGGAGGAGAACTGGGTTTATGTTAGGTAAAACTCCACCGTGAGCGATTGTTACGCCTTTGAGTAGCTTTCCTAGCTCGTCGTCGTTCCTCACAGCTAACAGAACATGGCGTGGTATGATACGATTCTTCTTGTTATCTCTGGCAGCGTTACCAGCAAGCTCAAGAACCTGGTTGATGAGACATGCACATCAATCTAAGTTATTTGGATACATGCAATGTAACACACCGATTCTCAGAACCGTGTTATATGTTTCCCAAAGTATCAATGTAGTTTACATGCATATGATTGGTTTAGGTCCTTGCTATGTAAGATGTCAATGAAATAAACTATATGATTTAAGACCTCCTAAATTAACTTGGTCAACGATGATCCGTTACTACCTAATAACAGAACCAAACAAAAAACGATATATTCCACAAAATCTCGAGTCAAAGTTAAAAAATCTCGATGATATCGACGAGATAGATAGAGGGTTGATACCTCAGCAGCAAGGTACTCTAGAACGGCGGCGAGATACACCGGAGCTCCGGTTCCAACACGCTTCGAGTAGCGACCTTTCTTTAGATACCGACCGATCCTACCGACGGGGAACTGTAAACCGGCTTTAACAGACCGGGAAACAGGTTTCTTCTTCGGACCACCACCTCTTCTTCCACCCGCTCCTTTCTTTACTTTGGTTCCTGAATCCATGCCTGCTTACGTCGACACGATGAGTTTGATCTGATCTGCAACAGAGGAGAGGAGATAAGCTTTGGCGTTAGATTGTTCTTTCACTTTTTCGAAGGAGAGGTTGGTTGGTTTTTTCAGTTGATGAATGTTAGCCTTCGGATCAAAGATGAATCAACGGCTTTCGATTGCTGATTTGGCAAAAACGTTTATTTTTCTTGTTCAGTTTATTCCTCATATCTGAAATTTCAGAAAATGAACATGTTAGACGAGTAAAATATTATAGAACTTGCCATAATCATGTCATTTTATGATTTCTTTAATTAATATGGATGTACAAATTGGTTGTCACTGTTTTATAACGACCACCAAATCAAAACATTTTTTTCGATTAAAAAATTATTAATAATAAATTAGGATGATAAAGTTAATATATTTCACAATAAACTATTATACAAGCAGGTAATAATGGCACATGAAACAAAAATTTTGAAACGTTAATTTGGTGATATTGTTTTTTTTGCAACATCCACTTGATAATGGTATATAATAATTTTTCCCCGACATTTTAATATTTACAATTATTTACTTTCTATACAATAAAATAGTAATGATTTCTTTTTTTTAAGAGAGAAAATACTATAAGTCTATAAGCATCAAAATTAGTTTATCTATAAAAGAGTAAATAGATTTATACATGGAACTATTGCAAACAAATTTTTATATAACATTAAAATGAAAAAGAATGTTATAAAAGAAAAATAGTGCATTTTGCAGACATTGATCTATAGACATTAAAAGTAACCTTCTATATACTTACCTTGGATGCTTTGGACAAGAATGTTCGCAACATGCTCTCATCCATCCGTGACAAAACGCATACGGGAGGTTTAGCTAAATCGTTTGCCACTCGATAACTATTTAGAATTTAGTTTATGATTTTTTTCGTAATAAGACGCACACAGGAGGCTATAGTTAAATGGTTTGCCACTCGATATCTACTTATAGTTTAGCTTATGATTTAAAAAAAAATTATATATCGATACAACAGAAAGTGTAAAACAGATTTTTTATTTGAATTAATTTAACATTTAAAAAGAAAAAGCACTACACAACAATAGAAGTTCCTAGAGATCCAACGAATTGTGAAATCAATGTCCATGACTATATATGTAATGTCTCTCTTTACCTCTATGTTTGTGGGTATCACATTTGTGTTCAAGTCATCTAAATATTATTTTGTCTGTTTTGTTTTCCAAAACTACATAGAAATCTTACTATACTTCAATTGTTCTTTTTTTTTTCTTTCATTTTATTTATCTCTTTACGTTTTTATATACACTTACTGGATGTTTATAGAAATATTCAAATTTGAATCACCATTTGTATTTGTGAAATCACCATTTTTGTGTCTCATTTAAATCAATCTTATCAACTAGAAAATTCAGACACAAAATTAAATACATGTTTGCATACGTGTATGG
Organism: Brassica rapa; assembly: GCF_000309985.2. Lineage (NCBI taxonomy): Eukaryota > Viridiplantae > Streptophyta > Magnoliopsida > Brassicales > Brassicaceae > Brassica > Brassica rapa. The sequence continues at coordinate 339,278 of NC_024796.2, read as the reverse complement.
ATGGCTCTGTGGGGCTTGTAACAATATTTACTTCCAATGAGACTGACATCTCCTCACATGGGGGAAGAAATGTTTGTCCTCTAGACAGGAGAAAGGAAAGTTATTACAATGATAAAATAAATGTGGATTCTTAATTTAGTATTCATAAAAGCTTATCGGGAGTTTTAGTATCTGTCAGACCTATCATACATGTTCTTAGTTATCAAATGCAATGAATTTCTGTGTTACCACTAAATGCAATGAACTTTGATGATTATTGGAGAAGTTAACGATTATTAATAACCCTTTTACCATTAAGAGACTGCAGAAATTTATAAAACTATTCAGATAAAACTAATTATGCTTATTAAATAATGTATCTCCCACTTCCCACATCAAGTGGACTTGATCTTGTATCTAATAGACATCATAATTCATACAGTACATTACAAATTATTTACCTAAAACAAATAATACGGAGTACAATTTTGTATGGTCAGTCTTAGTTATAGAGTTGCCTAACTAATGATAGACTTTTAGGTAATTGGAATAAATATATTTTTGACTTGTTGTAGATGTTGACATTTCATAACTTTGGATCTGAATCATCTGACCAATGACCATGCACGGATAGAAGATATGAAAACATTGGAGATAATTACTAAAAAATACACCCAATGATGCTACTATGGAATGCATTTCAAATTTTAAATATATTTACAGAACTGGCTTTGAGAAGTTGATGAGAGGATTTATTATGTTTATATATTATACTAAAAACGATTTTATCAAAGAGAAAAATATAATTTGAATCCTATCATTTTTTTTTTTGATCAACTGAATCTCATCATTTTCATGTTGTATTTTATATTACTTATGAAATAATGAAATATACCAGAAGTACCAATACATGCTCGCAATTCGGATTACCTAAACCCATTTGTTTTCACCCTCTCTATATAAACTCTCTATCTCTCTCTCCCGATCTCATCACTCAAGAAACAAACTCTCTCCCTCTCTCTACACATAATCTCCCTGCTCCTAATCCTTCTTGTCTCAATCTGCAACTAACAATGTCGGAGAGACCAAACCGTCACCAGAGAAGACTTTCTCAGAGCGTTTTGCCCATCTCCCTCGACGATCTCTCCGACATATCCCTCACAGCAAATCCTCCATCATCCATCCCTTCTCAGCCGCCACGCCATCAGATCCCTCCGCCGTCTCCGGCTGCTCCTCCGACAAACCGTGGTAACAATGATGATAATGCTAGCAAGGAAGGGAACGCATCTTCTAGTTGATTTCATATTTTCATTTGCTTCTTATTATTGTTTTAGATCATCGCATAAGCCTTTTCTCCGTCTTCTTTTTAAACTTGCTTAATATTCAGATTTTGTATTTTGTAAAATTACTTATATGATAATGAATCAATCGTAATTTCTTATCTCAATATGTTAAACAGATTTCGGGCTTCTTGTGATGTATAATAAGTGAAGATTTGAATATAGTTTTGAATTTCTTTTTCCTTGTAAATGTTAACAATATTGAAAATCGTTGGAATCTTATATGTAATGGTTGGGGTTGACCGAGAGATTCGTGGGTCTTCTACATTGAAATATGAGAAGGCTTTCATGTTCAAAAAGATGAAAGGCTTCGAAGTACGAAAGCAGTTATATTAAAATATATCAATAGACGCAAAACTCAATGATAATATTGAACTCAGTATTAATATTACCATTAGGATATATACATAATTTTCTTACATGTACTATAAGGTTGATACATGTTGACTGAAGTCGCATCTTTGCGGAACCTTAATATCATCCATTTAAATGCCAAACGAGGATAGTACAGAAATTAGTTAAATAGTTGAGGTTAAACGAGGCATGTAATGTAACTATGTAAGGGACCAAGAGCAAAGGGCAACCCATCATTTACTGATAAACATATGCGCAGTGAATATCTTTTCTATTTTTCATTATATCTAGTTGACTATAAAAATAGTTTTTTTTTTTTTTTTTGAACAAAGACTATAAAAATAGTTATTAAACGTAATGATGTCGATCTATATAGTCTAATAATACCGGTAAGATCGATATGTTATCAACCATATTATTGTCAATAATATTTTCAGAAACAAATAACATGTGGCCAGAGGTTTTGGTCGCTATGAAGATTGATCATGTTGCTGACAAACATAAGCGTTCATGTTTCTATACAATAAATCCAATAGTCGCTATAACTTTTATACTTGTGTATTCGAAATTTATTAGTTTAATATAAAAGTTATAGTACTATTAAGTAAAAAACGCTGGCTCAGTTACTAGAGGAGTGATTTTTAGGGGTGAAAGACCCGGGTTTGAACCTCAACGTGCGATGAAAATCACTCCTCTATGTTAATATTACGTATGTTTTAACAAAGTGGGACTAAAATCAAAAAAAGAAAAAAAGTTAAAAACGAAAAATACTGAAATTCATCAGACATAAAAAGTAAATAAATGATTAAAGTGGATCCACTATTATCGGGAGAAGACTTAAGCTAATGCATGGGAGAAGATTCCGTCGGTGTTTCCAACGTCAATTAAGCTAATAAATTTGTAAGAGGGGCGAGAATAGTAACATTAATAATACTATCGCCATCGACCTGACGTTTGTTTGTTTCCAGTGAGCTTTTTGGGGTTTTAACTTTTATACTGAAAAGTATGTTAGTAGGATTGGCATAATATCTATATCCTAAGTATTTACCCAAAAACCGAACCGAAAAATAGGATATCCGATCCGATCGGATTCTGCCTAAATATTCGAATGAGACTATTTTTCAAAAGTCCAAAAACCGAATCCGACCCGTACCGAAAACCGAATGTGTATCCGAATATATCTAAACATATAAATATATATATATATATATAATATTAGTTTTAAATATATTTATAATAGTATTAAAACCTAAAATTAAAATTATAAATCAAATATATTAGTTATTTTAGGTATTTATAGATAAAAATAGAAGTTTTTGATAAAAATACTCAAATAACATTATGTATATGGTTATTTTAAGACAAAAAAAAATAATTCGAGCTATATAAATTGAGTATTTTTGAGTTTTAAGTTATTTTAGATAAATTTGAGTAATTTGGATATAAAATACCCGAATCGAATCGAGTAGTTTGGTTACTTCGGATAATATCCAAACCCATCCGGATCCGGGATGATCCGACTCGAACCCGACCCGATTTTTTTGTAATACTCGAATGCGATCATTTTTCAAAATACAAAAAAAAATCGATATCCGAATGGATAGTTTCGATACCTGAAGGGGTATTCGAATACCCAAGCCTATATGTTAGAGTATTGACTGAATAATAGAAACTCTATCTCTTGGTCAGCAAGAATTCTCACTTTAAATCTCAAATAAAGGTAAAAGTGCGAGAACAAAAGAAAAAGTGAAAAGACCAGTTACCAAAGCCTCGACAAACTCATCAGACAAGTTGGGTTACACTTTGTTACATAGCATGCATCTAGATAGATATTACGATACGTGAATAATTTGGCCGGCTTTCCATAAAAGAAAAATGAAAAAGAAAAAAATTATGTCGATAAAGACAACGTGTAAACACGTGTCCGCAAGGAATAACGTTAATGGGCCCGGCCCACCTAAATCCGTTGCATGATGTCTTTAAAAGCAACTGAATATTTTATTTTATTAGAACGAAATCAAACGTTTTTTTTTTTTTGATCAAACGAAATCTTGTAGGAATAATCATTTATAGATTAAATTAAATAATATATAAACACAATGAAAATAAGTTGGTAATTACTAGGGGATGTAGAGCAATTAGAGAAGTTGGAATATGAAATGATTTTTTTTTTTTGCTATTCCTTTAAAATGAGCGAACCCAAAGAAGGAAGACAAGTGGCCCATATTTGAGGCAATTGATTTCTACGATTCCAATAGGCCCATTAAGAACTCTAGGGGGGTCTCTATTTAGGCAAAAAACAAGAATTTTGTTGGAATGCAATAATATTACATAGCTCCAAATCCTAAGAGTTAAACGATCCAACAATAAGCTCAAGATGATTACATGTTCAGAGACCATAACACTAATTACCAAAGTAGTTGAAAGCTGTTTACTTGATTATTCATCTTCTTGGCTTTCGAGAAACGGATCCTCCTTTCCCTATCAAGAAGAGCAGTTTGTATAATTATAGTGAAAGCCCTCTTTTATTCTTTTAAGAAAAGAAGAACAAACCTTTAGATGAAGTGGTGTTAGTCTGACGACCTTCGTTTACTTGGATAAGATTCCGATCCTACAAAACCAGAACAGAAACAGTTAAGATCATGTTCTCATGGTTAGTGTTAATACAGTAAACATAATCACAAACCTTATCATAAACAGGAAGTTGGTTGCGCCAGTACTCTAGTGGGGACACTAGCACCCTTCCTGCAATTAATTGAAATGGAAATTTTTTTCTTTAGTGAATGCTCTCTCAACTGAGACTCTGAAAGTTACTCTTTATCAGTTATGTTAGTTAAGATATCAGTGTATAAGACTTGATGATATTTCCATTGATCAGAGTACAATATTTATACAGGAGAATCATATCCATCGTATCTATCCTATACAAGAATATACTGATTCTATTCTGATTTGATATTATCATATCTTAACTAACAAGTTAACCTGATCTTGACCGTTTCTGTCCTAATGAATCAGCAGACATTGAATTGGTCTTGTTATGTTTCGTCGCATCTTTCTCTGGTGTTACCTTCGCATTACATAACATAACAACGGAGGTATCATTATGATTAACATTTTGATAACAAGAATATGAGATTGTGACAAAAAAAAAAGTTAGTTACCTCCTGATCAAAGTCGATCTTCCTGATAGTTTTCCCAACTGATAAGTTGTGTTTAACCTTGGAGGACCTTGAATGAGTAGTCGTCATAGGCTCTACTACTACATCATCCAAATCACCTTGAAGGATCTTCTCACTTTTCTTCCCATTCTTTAGAGATGTTTTAGTTACCTTGAGCTTACCATTTCGCTCTTCTGAAGTCAGTGTAGCATTCTTACTTGTTATCTTTTTGGTATTAGTACCACACCCATCCACTGGTGAAGGTGATGATATCTCTTTATTATCCATAGGTTCATCTCTTTCGACGCCGTCATTAGTAGTAGGATTCTTCTGGAGTTCGATAACATCAAGTTTCCTTTCGACTTTGGTCCCAGACTGATGATTCACATGCTTCTTACCACATCCATCAACTTGGTTATTGGTAACCTCAGATTCATCTGTTTTCTCTACATCATCACTGCACTTAGCACTCTTGTCCAAACCATCATTAGTAGAAGAAGTAGTCTGGACTTTACTCATCAATTCAACAGATTTGGACTGCAGACGAAGAGACTTTTTCCTTGAAGGTTTATCACTAATCTCCACTGTGTTCTGCTTCTTGTTAGCAGTGACAGTGGTTTTAACTACTCTTCTCTGAGCTGGAATATCCTCTAGATTCCGTTTCTTGTCGTTACACGGTGATAAAATGGTACCAGAAGCTGCAGTAAGAGCTTAATCATAAGCATCAGGAAAAAAAAGAAAAAAACAGAATAACAGAGATGTTGCTAAAAAAAAAGAACTAACCTTTATTGATAGAAGCTGATCCAGAAGGCAATCCTACGAAGGAAAGGTTACATTTTGATTCCCAATAAGGAGGAAACCCCAAGATGAACTCACTGCAAATCTACAGGCAAACAAAAGGCATATTAATAATAGCTTTCAATTAATATATATATATATATATATATATATATATAGACCTGAGGGAGGAATCCAGACTGAACAAGGCGTGGTTTGTTGAGAAAGCCACGTAGGACGATGCAGACTCCATCGGAAGCTTCGAGAGTGAAAACATCAAAGGCTTTGAGGATTGGGGATGATGTAAACACCCTCACTGCTCCTGTCCTGTTCCCAATTCCCAAACATCAATAAGAATACTTTAAAAGTAAAGCAGAAATAGAAAAAGGGTTTGACTCCTCCTCCTAACTTACTGAGCAATCTGGGTACCAGCAACGCCAAATCGTTTGCCTTGGGATTCAATTGGACATTTGATCAGCCACCAGTCTCTCAGGACCACCTTTTTTTTTACAATCAAAGTTTAAAAGTAATCAGGAGAGCCGAGCAAGTGTTTTTAAGAATGTAGCCTCACTCACCGTTTTCTCGTAATACGACACATCTTCCTCGTCTGGATTGGGATTGGGATTGTCAGCCATGGATGGAGGAGGAGCAGAGAGAGAGAGTACTTTCTCGATTGATTGAGGAAGAGTTAGGGCTTTTAGAACAGTGGGAATGAAAAAGAAGACTTCGGCGCGAGATTTCTTCATTACTGCGCGGGAAGCATTTTTAATAAAGGAATATATTTTTGAGGGTTGAACCAACGAAGTGGCTGTAGTTTAGTGGTAAGAATTCCACGTTGTGGCCGTGGAGACCTGGGCTCGAATCCCAGCAGCCACACTCTCTTTTTTATTCTCTTTGCACTTTTCTAAACGATGTCGGTTTCGTGACAATTAACAGAGGGATACATGTTTGGTTTTAGGCATCAAAGCCCAATGGACTCCAAGTTACAAGGGAGTGAATCAATATACAAATTCTTTTCTCGGTCCATGACGATGCTTACATATTGCTGCAACTGATGCAAGAACACAAGCTGCAGCAAAACATAGTCTCTTCTTCCCTCTACGCATCATCAATCTCAACACTCTTCTGCTCCTTCTTCCTCCGCTTCTTCCATTCATTTGAGAGAGACTTGAAAACAACAATTGTCTGTGTATCAATTTTTCTTTACTCTTCTAACAAACTAAATTTTCTGAATTTAACATTTTACTCATCCAATACAAATTCATAGACTTCGACCACCTTTCTCTATAAAAAATAATTTCTCTTTAAAATCATAAATTTCATCTAAAATTTATTAAAAAAAATAAAAAATACAATTTTCATATAGTTTTTTTCAGTACCAATTTGAATTATTTTTCTTTACAAAAATATTTATGATTTTGATACGTGATAGCTAACTGATCATAAAACGTTTATAAATTTACATGTTACTAACTACTGCATTAGTTATATAAATTGTTTAGTAGTAATATTTAAAATTGTAACTATTCGTTTCCCCATATTCCTATACCGTCATTTATTATCTCAATCAATCTGCAGATTCTCAAATAACTATTTTTACTCGTTTAAATGGCATGTCGTTAAAAGTATGCTATAAACATTCAAAATTCTGATTCTCAAAAGAAAAAAAAACATTCAAAATTCCTAATTTCCATGCAACAATCAAACAAATATTCTTTTTGGAAAAAAAAGTAAAGATAAAGAGACATCGCGGCAGTTCGAGGGAAACAAAAGCGAAACTGGTTGGGGACACTTCGGAAGAATGTTGGACTGATTTAGTTACTATATACACATTTTATATATGTACTAATTAACAATGGTTTTCACTAACTTAATCTACTCATTCTCGAATTCTTATAGTCATCCCGTATAGTATTTAATTAGTAGTGTTGGCCCATTTAGTCCAACCTTCTCACCCTTTATATTATTATTAAGATAAATGTCTGATTACTTAATTAATCAACTCTGAGGTGTATGTACTAAAGTTTTCACCAAAATAAATGTACCAAATTCCCTTTTTGCATTTGAGCACAATTAGATACATCATAACTTGTCCAAGAAAAACAAATACATAAAATTGTAGTCTACACTTTCTTCAACGCCATTCATTTTAAAAGCTCTTTCAGTGGACATTTGTGATAATACATGACATGAAATAGTTTTTACTTGTAAGAAGATCATATTTTTCACGTTGTCAACAATATCGTTGATTTTTTTGCTGAAATATATATATATATATATAGCCAGTTCAATAGAAGAATATATACAAATCCGCATCTCAATTAGATAAACTATATACAAAGAATGTTAACTGTCTTGTAAGCTAAGAAAAACATTTCTAAAGTTCATGACAAATATGGATAGTTTCGTTATTGGTATTCTTTCTTCTTGGTCTAAAACTGGTGTTGTCCTTTATATACACGAAATTACATAAACTACTGCCTTTCATAACACATTCATTCAATATTTTAAATTAGTATTGGTATACAGCGCACACAGTACAGAAGTAGCAGCACTGCCAGAAAAAGAGAATCACAAAGAAACTTATGAGTTAAGCAATTAGACCTACTCCCTCTCCTCCACCTTCCCAAAACCCTAAGCAAATATGCATAAAATATACTAAAACAGAAAGAGCCTCACAATAACACTGTGGACTGTGGACACACTCAAATCTTATTATATAAATCATCAAACATATACCATATGTATACGTGTGTATGTATATATATATATGAATAAAGGTTCTTCCTTTACCTCTGCCTTCTCTCTTTCTCTAAGCTCTCCTCTCCACTTCTTTTCTCTCTCTAAAGCTTTATTTGCTCAAAAACAAAAACAAAAATAAAAAGGAGATCATCAAAGGAGAAATATCAAAGATGGTTTTTTCTTCATTTCCTACTTATCCTGATTCATCAAACTGGCAACAACAAGTAAGTTCTTGGTTGTTTTTGTTATTTATGCGCGTACTCAAGAATCAATTAAAAATAAAAATAAAGAGAGAATTAAACAAACAAGAAAAGGAGGATAATAATATTCGTGTTCCTTTTGTCTCTTTTAATCTTTGTGGTTGAATTTGAATATACTCAATTTCTTTCCTTCACAAATTCTAAAAACTTCTTTGAATCATTTCTTCCTCTCTCTAGCATCAACCAATCACAACCACCGTTGGATTCACGGGAAACAACAACATCAGCCAGCAATTCCTCCCTCACCATCCCCTCCCACCGCAACCGCAACAAACGCCTCCCCCGCTTCAGCACAACGGCAACGGTGGCGGAGGTGGTGGTCCCGGTGGACCAGGCGGATTAATCCGGCCAGGTTCGATGGCTGAAAGGGCAAGACTAGCCAACATACCACTGCCGGAAACAGCCTTAAAATGTCCAAGATGTGACTCAACTAACACCAAATTCTGTTACTTCAACAACTACAATCTCACTCAACCTCGCCACTTTTGCAAAGCCTGCCGCCGTTACTGGACACGTGGCGGTGCTCTAAGGAGCGTTCCTGTTGGTGGTGGTTGCCGTAGAAACAAAAGAACCAAAAACAGCGGCGGTGGCGGCGCTAGCAGCAGTAGCGGCAACAGTAAGTCTCAAGATAGCACCACAAGCAACGACCAATACCACCACCGAGCCATGGCTAATAACCAGATGGGACCACCTACGTCAACTTCTCTGAGCTCGTTGCTGTCTTCTTACAACGCTGGATTGATCCCCGGACATGATCATAACAACAATAACAACAACATACTTGGACTTGGATCATCTTTGTCTCCTCTCAAGCTCATGCATCCTTCAGACTTCACCGACAACTTCACCTTACAATACGGCGCGGTTTCAGCTCCTTCTTATCATACAGGCGGTGGAAGCAGCGGCGGAAGCGGTGGTGGAGGAGCGTCGGCTATTTTGACTGGTTTGGACCAGTGGAGGTTCCCGGCAACACATCACCAACTTCCTTTGCTAGGTAGTTTAGACAATTCTTCATCTTCCGGGTTATACCCGTTTGATCATCAGAATCCGGGTTATGGATTAGTCACTGGATCGGGTCAGTACCGACCTAAGAACATCTTCCATAACCTTGTTTCGTCTTCTTCTTCTGCTTCATCAGCTATGGTTACAGCCACAGCGTCGCAGTTAGCTTCAGTGAAAATGGAAGATAGTAACAATCAACTCAACATGTCTAGACAACTTTTTGGAAACGAACAAGAGCTTTGGAATATTCATGGGTCTGCAGCATCAACCGCAGCCGCATCAACTAATTCGTGGAGTGATGTCTCTAATAACTTCAGTTCTTCTTCTACTAGCAATATATAATCTTAGTCTAATATGTGTGATCGCGATACTATTATTAATTTCTTATTGGGCGTGGTATGATCTTATGTACTTAGTTCGAAGTTAGTACATCGATCGATCTTGTAGGTTTTCGTTTGTTTGTTTTTTTTATATTATATCACAACTAGTTTTGGGGTTTTAATTTGTTTTTGGTTTTTGGATTCTCTTGGTTGTTTTTCAAGTTTAAAATTAGGGCTTCTTCTATTGCATACTATTTTATTTTCTTCGAGTAGTCCGGTGTTCAAATTAGTTATATATGAGCGTTATATCAAATATATTTTTTACTAATTTTCTTATTGCTCATCATTTTTTCAAAATCTCTAACTAAATAAGATTGCAACACAAAAATCAAAAGTATATAATTCGCATCGAACGACTATATGAACTTAATAATCTCAAGCTACGAGAATGCATAATATCAATAATGCACTTTATGTTGGAAATGAGACAGTAAATGTGCAAGTATAACATGAGAAAGAAAGTATCACATATCTACCATCGTAAATTGTGTCGAAGCTAAAATACAGTTTCAGTTGCTGTATTTTCATTCTAAGGTTCTGTCACAATTTTTTTCTGTTGCGAATTTTGCAGTATATATATTTAAGTAATTAACTATATACTCCATTACAAGGATATTGGTTAAGAATGAATTATAGTGTATGCGATTTGTTAGTATCTTATGTTTCCTTTTAAGCCATATATATCATTACTAAGTATTCTTGGTGGTGAGCTTTTGGGTCTAATGTCTTATTAACAAATTAGAAGACTATATTTCTTTTATCTTTATGAGCTTATGAAATCTGTCCATAGTCCGCATAGTTGTATGATTATTCCTTTTTTAAAATTACAGTCTTTTACGGAATACTTTAATGAGACTTTTTATGATTTTGATGTAAAGCAAAGAAGAATCTTATTTGAGACTTTATCTACAAGATATCTATTGAACATATAGCTAAACTAGTACTCGAATTCGTAAGTATTTTGAACTAGAATTGCAACTTAACACGCATTTTATATGTTGTTTCGAAATCATAATTAGCTTATGATATATTCATAGATATAAATATATTATACATATACAACAATTAGTGATTACTCACATATTATATATACATAGATTATTTCGTCATTATAACTACTCACAGGAAAAAAAAACTACTCACAGACGACTCTGCAACAATTGTTAAATTCATGTTCATGATACATACACACACACACATATATATATATATATAGCATAGTTTTCTTATAACATCTGATATTTATATCATTTACTAAGATATTAATTTTAGAACGAGTGTGATGGTGGTATATTTTAATTAAGTCCACCACTCATGGTGATTGTAGGATGATATATAGTGTAGAAAACTAGTAGTAAGGGACATGGGTTTCATTATATACTCTGCAAATGAACGTTCTTTGTGACTCCCGAGAAGTGTTTTGTCAGTTGCCTCATTTTAATTATTTAGAGTATATACCATACAATATTTGGTTAGTGTCCATAATATACATGACAATTATAGTGTTTTCCAGTGTGTATATAAATATATGTATGAGTAGTGGAGACCAACCCGCCAAATGTATAATTAGATTAATTTGGTACAATGCATGCATGATCGTAGATAATCCGATAGAAAACGACAAAATAAGATTTGTCCACACCCAACCAAAAAGGGAAGTCTTATAGCGAGGATAACAAGTTGTAAGTTATTATAATGTGTCAAAAATATTTAAAGATTTTTCTTGTTTGTACCAACTACGATTAACACATAGATATAATCTACTTACAAAAAAGAAGAAGATATACATCTACACTAATAATTCGGATTTGCGTTGTCCATAATGATTTTAGACTAAGTAGAAGATAGCACACTCAAGACTGCAATTCTTCAAGGTTGGCAAGCAACAATCTATGAGCTCTTGAGAGAAAGAAATACGCGACTCCATGATGGCCTTTCATGCCCCCCTTCTCGGGTTATTAGGCTCATTCTCTCTTCCTTGCGAGACAAATGCTCTGCTTTGGCTGCTCAAGGCATCCCAAGAGGTCCCTTGTTGGCTTCTTATTGGTTTGATCCACCATAATGTTTTCACTATTTCATTCTCCTTCGGTTGTCTATCAGCCTTTGCTGTTCCACCCCCTTCCTATCTTCTTTTGTTGTACTTTTTTAATCGCTTGCTTGTAACCTTTAATTTTTATTATTGAAAATTCTTTAACAAAAAAAAATGTAGAAGATAAATCTTGGCAGCGTCGTCGGAGAGAATGAATAAGTGATCTTTTTTTTCTGTCAACTAAGTGATCTACTGCACAGGCTATGCTTTTGTAGAATATTATTTAGAACAAAAATGAACTAAGGGAATTTAACAAACCAAAAAATATAAAGTAATACATAAGATAGACTGTACTTAAAAAGTATGTAATTATGCCTTGAAATAATCAAGTAAAATTATTGACCGGAAAACACAGTTACAGTTATCAGACGTTGTTTGAATTTAAATGAATTGGTTAAAAAACTTACCGAGTACTGAACATGGGCTTTAGAGTTTACAATATTATGCGACGGATCAAGAATTCCAAACATACATTATTTTTTCTTTCTAAGAACCAAACATACATTATTTCACTATCTATGTCCTATAAAAACATGATTCCATTATCATAGTATATTTATTGATGATGAAAAAATTATTTTGGAAACAGTACTGAAGTTAATTAATCAACAGAAACTCTAAAATATAATATTTCTTGAGAGAATTTCGGAGAAATAGTAAAAGAGACAGAAATCTAAGGTCGTGACGACGACCGAATCAATGTCGGAAAACTATAAAGGAAACACCGACGCGCCTTAGGAGAGAGCAAGAGGCTTGTGACGTGCACGGACCACTAGGCGACAAAAGTAACGGTGTAGTCAGGAGTGATGGGACCCATGCGCAAGACTAAGGGATTCGATCTTGTAATTGTACGCGCCCCTATGCATGCGTGAAAATCTGAGCCAAGATAACAAACACTATAAAATCTCAAACATTTGTGTACTTCTGTTTTTTCTTACATGCGACTGACAACCAAACTCACTGTTTTAACACATCATCAAATTATTGTTTTCCTTATTAATAACTTACTAACAAATATTAGTATTGTTTTTCGTACAAAAGTTTAGATCTAATTTGTTTGTACAGTTTGATTTGCTTTATTTACTAAAATATCACTATTTTCAAAATTATATACCTTAATCGATCTTATGATCTTAAAATTTTAGTCATATATGATGAAAGATTATAAATGAGAGACTCTCAAATTATTGTTTTCCTTATTAATAACTTACTAACGAATATTTAGTCATTATTTAAGAATCGGTTCTTAATTTTTATTTTATTTAAAAATTAAGAGACAAATTTTTATATATTCGAATAAAAATTTCATGCTAAAAACTCCTCAATAATCATGCTCTTAGTCTATTACAATTTACCTTGGATCTTACACGTAGTTAATAGATACATGGATGTATTTGATTTGAATCAATAACTTACACCGATCTTTCACCTAAACCAGACACATAATAAAAAATGATAAATATGAAACTGTGACACAGTTATCCAAATATTGGTCGTATATTCGTATTATCTATATGTTTTTCGTATTGAAGTCTTAGATTCTTTCATACGCTATGACTAGGAGTCCTAGCGTAGCTAGGAAATTTTGTATATACTGGTCCATGAAGCCGGACCAGAGAATGAGAGAATCTGGAATAATGTTAGTCCAAATTCGAATATTTTCTCAAAAAAACCCCCAATATTATAGATAAGTAATTGTTGACGACTAGACAAATTGTACATGAATGTCACGTGGAAAAAGATGAAACTCACATACATGTCTTATGGCACATCGAAATTTACCCTTTTTTTTGTGAGGGATACAAGTTCAAAGTTGTTGAGTATAGTATGAGAACCACACACATATTTATTTTGATTAAGAAATATTTATCACTAGAAGTCTAGGGCATGGAACCTTCTTGGCTCAGAATCGGGTCTATACACATATGGAAATAACTATGCATGGATACATAAGATATATATGTACATAACTTTTGTGTATAATATTATATCATAGTAAATAATACCGTTCGTTCATGCCTGCATGTATAGTTTTCTGTGAAGATCATTCACTCTTTACTGTAAATTCGTAGCTTTTACTTTTCTGATACTAGTTCCTTTGCTGACTGATGTTATTCATTCTTTAGTAGTGTGACCTGAGGGTGTAGTACTTGTGGTATTTGGACTTAGGAGACTTTAATTGGTAACATAAATAACTGCAAGATATAACATGACGACTTTGTTTAGCAAAGAAATGATTACTTGACTATTTATTGGATTTTTGATGTTTTCCTTTAAAATATATTTATTATAGAAAAATGGTTTATGACTTTATGTAGAGTAGTATGACATGATTCAATCATTCAAATATTCAAAATATGTGAATATCTGGACTACGACCCATATATATAGTACATGTGATGAATATTTAGTTGTCCTATCAAATTTTCTAACTAAAATGAAGATTTCATAGTAGTCTGTCCTCTCTCTACCAATATATAATGTATTGTATTGTTTTCCTTATTATACAACCAAAAATAAAACAACGAGGGTCCCTCGATTTAGTAGCTTTTTGATATGGCTAAGTAAAATTGTCGACGACTTCCTTAACAACGTTATGCAACTCCTACACCTACAATTATCATTATCATTGACAATCTCCCTCTATTTTCCTCATATAATTGTTTTTAATTTAACGATTATGGATTTATACAACTACTAATAAGTATAGTGAATTACGTAATTCCATCCTCGTGTTCACCGATATTATATGGGTTGTTGGCGTCAATTGAACTCCTTATCTTCTTTTTTCATAAAGGTCAAATAAACTAAATAATATTAATGTGACTTATTTCCAAAATATAGCTTTCAAGCCAATTCACATGTTTAAACTTTATAATGTTTTACGAATCCTGTATATTGTTCTGCCAGGCAAAAAACTGTGTTCACCATCTTAGTTTTTTTCTGAGTAATAGAAAATATTGTGGTATCTCAAATTCAGGATGTAAATGAATTATCAGTTAGTAGACCATCTTAGTTTTTTTCGTTGCCTTAGATATACATATATCATATTAATTTGTCTGTTGCAGTAAAAGAAGTTTTCTTTTGTTCACTTGTCCCTCTCGTTGCCCACAATCAAGACGGGCCTTAGGTTACTCACCACATTTAGTCTTTTACGTTCAATTGTAAATATATATGACGTCACACTGAATTTATATATGTGTATGTTATCTGATTGGTACATGCACCAATCATTTTCAAATTTGATTTGCTTTAATAACACAAGCCATGCACCTCAAGTTGCTTTCCTTTCTAAGGCGACCAATAACTAAGAACCAGATGTAACACACGTATGTATACACACACAAGTACATAAGTATACATAATTCATATGTTCCATTTCTTTTCTTTCATTTTTTTTTGTTGCAAGCTTTTTTTACAATACTGATCAGTCAAAGAGTTACATGTTTTTTTTACTCGTTAGGGTTAAAGACTATAAATGACTTTGAAGGGGGAGAATAGAAAGCAAATATTTTATCCTTGTATTTATTCCTTTTTTTTTTGTCACTGAAATCCTCGTATTTATTCCTAGAATACATTATTTGCCACTGAAAATGAATCAAATGACTATTAGAAATAGTTTTTTTTAATATATTTTATGTCATATCGATATGAAAATTTGTTTTTATTTCGAAATAAGACTGGATATGGTGGCCGATAAATAGA
The DNA here is from genome assembly GCF_000309985.2 of Brassica rapa. Taxonomy (NCBI): domain Eukaryota; kingdom Viridiplantae; phylum Streptophyta; class Magnoliopsida; order Brassicales; family Brassicaceae; genus Brassica; species Brassica rapa. The sequence continues at coordinate 323,489 of NC_024796.2, read as the reverse complement.
TGATCGTGACGGATGATGGTGACGACGGCCCACCTAAAGTTGCTTGGTCCTTAAGCAAACACACGAGGCCTAATTTTAATAATTGTCATCACATCCTTAAACATATTACATAAAAACTTATTTTGTGGACCGTAGTTGCTTTCAGGTTTCAAGCACATCAGCATCGATCAAGCACCTGTGTTTGAATTCGCAGCGAAGGGAGTGGGGTGAGATCGCAAGAGAGACAGAGCTGGTTTTTATAGTCTTGTCAACATAACAGAATGAAATTGGCTTAGCAATTTCAAAGAGCCTCTTTTAACATTTCCTTGTATATTGGGTCTATCCGTATACATATTTTTTACGGGCCTGTTTGTACTGAGATTTATATTTCGAGGTAAAACATATGAAGTGTTTAGTGTTTCAACGTGTAATATCCCCCCCTTCACTAGGAAAAACTGATTCCAGTCTCTCAGATAAATAATGAAAATATACGAAACAAATACAAAATACAATCAATTATCAAGGACGAGCTTCTAAAGAAGAAAATGAATATAAGGCCTTAACCATCGACGGAGCTGACTGAGACTCTGTTTATCATGACTCTCACCTCATTTCCTGATTTATATTCCTACTTGAAACTCTCAACTACTACCTTCCTAATGGCGAAAACTGATATCTGGTGCCTCCTCGATATCATCATCAGGCTGAGTGAAGGCAAATCACATTATGAGATTATCATTACAAATTTTGGAGATATTCAATTTGTTACGCAAGGATAAGATATATATACGCACCTGAAGTAACTGAAGTAACCGCCAAAGCAAGTAATCAATGATCATAACCATACAGAATACCTTCCCTGCACACGCTCCACATGACAGGAACCTGCCAACCATCATCTTTATATATATTCATTGCTCTCCAAAAGAAAAACATCAATATTGATGAGTAAGTAAGGATACCTCGATAGACGTTCTAGAAGACTTCTATTAGAACACTTGAAGGCACGGTCGTACACAATCTCGGCTCTTTTCGCTACATCTTGCCAACTGTACAGCTTCTTCATCTGGTGGTAAGCAACAAGTACAAACATAAAATATATCAGTCTTTCATCTCTTAGTTAGTAAGTAGGTTGATATGTTAGTTCTGGATTTGAAGCACAACTCACTCTATTGTGCATCTCCTCAGGGTTAATACTTGGAAGTATTGATATCGCCTTCCCTATTGCTCGTACCATATCGTCCTCCGGATCTGGCTCAGCAAGTACAACCATGTCATCCGGTAAGACCTACACAAATCCAGGAGACAGAAACAATTAGAACAAACGAAAGAAGATACTATAAGAATTTAGAAAGGGTACATGCCTCAGGGACACATCCAACACGAGTGCTAACAGTTAATAACCCGCAACTAGCTGCCTCCAATATAGCTGTGCAGAAGGCTTCTGTTAAAGAACTGTCACATGATCAAAAACTGGAGTAAAGATGAACCATTCACAAGTCCATGTGATGAGTTTTGTGATTTCAATAAGAATCAGCCTGCAATCTGCACACCTGTTAAGGAATATATGACCGGTGACCAAAACAGAGCGCACACGAGAATGAGGAACTGCATCAAGCATTTCAACTCTATCTTGGAGAGAATGCTTCTCCCTCATTTCCTCTAGTCTCACATGCTTTGGTCCATCCCCTCCAACTACAAATCGAACCTTTCACAAACCAAAACATTAAATACCCAATGTTATAAAAATCGGTGCCTAGACATCTGCCTAGTCTGCAAATCAGATCTAAAAGAAACCATTTTTCTAGAACAAATTTTAAGATATCAGTCTAGGCCCTTGAAACGATTCTTTTGTACTATGAAAAGAGAGTTTAATATACATTATTACAAATGTAGAATGTGTTTAGAAATTTTAAAACAACACTAAATATCATAGGCTTTCGGTATATAGAGCATTTACCGAAATCTCAATATTTTTGAGGAGGTTAACACATAGATTTTTTTTAAAAAAAATAAAAAAATATGACAATACTATTTTAATACATGGTTGCATCATGCACTAACATATGATGAAGGCCAAAGAGGTTTGTAACCTTTGTTTTCTCCGTTTCTCTAGAGAATAACGATTTTATAGTGGTTAATCCACCAATTTTAGGAATATTATGAAGTTTTACTAAATTAATTGTTAAAAAATGATGCTCATGTACCATGAAAAAGAGTTTAATATACACTAATACAAATGTAGAATGTGTTTAGAAATTTTAAAACAACACTAAAGATCATATGTCTTAGTATATAGAGCATTTACTGAAAAAACTCAATATTTTCGTAAGGGTTAACACATAGGTTTTGAGAAAAATCGAAAATATAACAATACTGTTTTAATGCATAGTTACATCATGCACTAACATATGATGAAGATCAAAGAGGTTTGAAACCTTTGTTGTCTCCGTTTCTCTAGACAATAGCGATTTTATAGTGGTCAGTCCACCAATTTATGGAGTATTATGAAGTTTTACTAAATTAATTGATAAAAAATTAAAACGATGTCCATATAACATGAAAGAGATTTTAATATATATTAATACAAATATAAAATGTGTTTAGAAAATTTAAAACAACACTAAAAATTATAAGCTTCAGTATATATAACATTTACCAAAAAACTCAATATTTTCGTAGGGATTAACACATAGATTTTGAGAAAAATTAAAAAATATGACAATATTATTTTAATACATGTTTTGATTTTATATGGGGGTAAACATATTAATTACCATATCATAAAATTCAAATATCACCTTTCCCTACTCAAGTATTTGTATCATATATTATATATATAGTGATGCAGCTCATGCAATGAAAAATTATTTCAAGCTCTCAAATACAAAATCATTTGAAACAAACAAATACAAAATACAATCGGAATTTGTTATGTTCATTAGACTATAAAAAAACAAATTTCAAAATCTCATAAGTGTTTCAAACAAAAATTTCACATGAGCCAGCTTGCTTCGCTATTAATTCTGGGACATTCACATGGTTGGTGTGGACCGTGAGGTTGATCCGATGGCTCGTCTCTCCACCATGAGGAAATGTCCGAGAGATTGCACATTGTTACGACGGTTATACTCGTTTATAGTAATTTTGTTATGGGGAATGATAGTAGAATGTGTGCTTAGTTTGGAACATATAGAGAAAATCCATGGCTTGTAAGATTTGAGATTCTTCTGATGTTGATGATTCCTAGAAGCTGTTTGATCAATCCTTGTTCGATTTGATCTTCTTGAAAGTTCTAGAAAGCTTGATATCCCCATTAGGTTTCCTAGTGTGTAGCCCCTATCTCGAAAAAATGATCCCATCGACTGAAAAAAACAAGAGTAGTAGATGTTATATCTAGTGTATATATGGCAAAAGTAGAAAGTGTACATTGATGCACCCACACGCAACATAAATCTTGTAGTGGTTGCGATGCTTACTTTCATTGAAGAGGTCGAGAGTTTGAATTGTGATGGTGAATGGTGGCCAAAAAAGTATAGTGTTTAATATCTTATAGAAAAAGTGAAACTAAAATCGATATTGTTTTGTAAAACTGAGATCACAGAAAATTTGAAATCGTATATGAGAATGAGAAAAACAAAAAGGTCTGTGAATTCACATAGCCTAAGTGGATTACTGGTAAATTTTCAAATACAATGGTTCCACTTTCCAGTACGGTGTGACCAAAAAGTTGCGAATATATTTGAGAAATTGCGATGATTGGTATTTTGTTTTTATGGTATAGTGCTAATAATACTTTTAATTTAACAATAAGAAATAACAATTCCCGACAAACGTGCCCTTTTCAGACAAAACCATCGCAGCTTTAAAGAGCATACAATTGGTTCACGTTCGCTCAGAAGTCATCTCAACCAACAACAATACTGTTTTTATTTTTAACTTTAATAAACAAAACCAGAAAACAAAACGAAAGACAATGTGAATTGAACAGATCCAAAATAGTAGTCAAAGTATAATCATTATCGAATTTGTCAAAAAAACGCAAACAAATTCAAATGGCTCATCAATTGATATGCAAGGAAAATGCACTCTGCCAAGACCTATGAATAAGTAGTTTGATGTATATATCATGTGTTATGTGTTTGTATGTGTAGTATAAGTAGAGGAGTGTAAATATATATCTGACCTGGGAATCAAGATCGGAGGAAGAGGGAGAGGAGGGAGAAGGAGAGTGAAGAGAGCCGAAGGAGATGGAACCAGCAGAAACTTGTTCATGATGAGGTTCTCTTGTGAGTCCTCCAATTCTTGCATTTACTGGTCTCAGACCCAACGGCCATCCTTCTTCCTGTAATTACACCCATTAGGCATGTTTATATGCATATCTATGTATGATTGCATTTATGCTATTGTGTTAGAGAGTGAAAAACTAGATGGAGTACCTGGTGAGCCATTTTAGAGTTTGGAGAGAGAAGAGAGAGATTTGGTTGAGTATAATTATAGAATCAGAAGATGCACAAAACTAAGAATAAGGAAATGGGTATTTACTTTACGGAGAGAGAGAATTTATTTATTTAGTATTTTAACCCAAATAAAATCATAGAAAAACATAAAAAGTATATGGCTTCGCCCGGGTTCGAACCGGAGACCTTCAGTGTGTTAGACTGACGTGATAACCAACTACACCACGAAACCGTTTTGTTAGATGAGTACAAGTTAATTTTCATCAATGCCTACATTGGGCAAACTTCTATGCAGCCATTACAACTTCGAATCCATAATCATCTGATTTCAAAACTGTGAAGTACTTTATAGTTTAGTTGAGGAAAGTAAGGATTATCGTGGTTTGGGTTTAAATTGTTTGATTAGATTTAGACACTATCTAGAGTATGGAGGATTTAGGTTGTCTATAATCCTCTGGTTAGCATTTCTGATCATGGGTTTTCGCTAGAATACCATATAAACTGATAGATATAATATTTAGTAGAAAATGATTTTAAACATGAAAGTAATAAGTAAAGAAAGTAACTATAGTAATATATAATATAGAGTGCCGTTAGAAGCTCGAAATTGAGAAAAGTAGAAAAAGAAATGCTTTGGTGTGGACAAAGACCATATGCTTCGTTCTGTGTACCTCGATAGACATCAACACTTTTTCCTTTTTGGACCACATCATTCTGTTTTGTACCTTTCTATTTTTTTGTCCTTTCAAAAACATGATTGGGCTAAACAACATAGAATTCAAACACACAAAGGTTGAATGTTCAGAATAATCAGCTGATTTCTAAAACTGAGGTATAACGGTTTTACTTTCGGTTGCAGTGTTATGTTCCATTTAAAACTAGGCCCTAGTTACTAGGGAGTAGAGATGTTACTATGTCAGCGAAGCCCATACCACAAGCTAGTACGAACATGACGACTACATATTTTTAACTATGGAGCAAGAAGATCAATAACATTTTTTAAAAAAGGTCATGGACCAACTCTAATCAATTTTTTATTTTTTTCTTTACCAAAAAAAAAACTCTAAAATTAATATGAGTTTTGATGATGCAATACAATGTTTGGATCTATTCTTTTTATATCAATCTGTGGTTATATAATTTACATATCAAACTCAGTAGACTATACAAGAACTTCGTAGGAGCTGTACACTGTATAAATATACGTAAATAATGTACATGAACGCCGTCAAAACAGAGAGCCTTGACGACTGACTCTGCGAGGCAACCCAAAATTCTGGTACGCTCGAATTTGGCCACCGATGGTGGATGTAACGATCACCATACCCCAAGCCGTTGGTTGATTATGCGACCCATGACTGCCACTACCATCAAACCAAGACCACGAAGATATCCGAGATGATAACGACATAGAAGGTGAGTCCCCTGCCTTTAACGTCTCTCCTGTATTGTTCTCTGCTTCGTTCTGCGGAGTATCCGTCGTCGCGAGGTCATCTTCTTGATGTTGTTCTGCATCTCCGTCGGCAGTGTTGTCATTGTTCTTTTTAGGTAAAGGTGGGAGGCCGGACTTTTTACCATCTAATTGTGTAGTGGTGGTTGAAGTTTTTTTCGGGTTTTTCTTGGAATGAGTGGGTGGTGGTTCGCCTTTTACGACGCCATGCCAGGGGATTGCCACGGAAACGTCTTTGCATGGGAAGGCTTCGTACGAAGTACACATGGCGATGGTTTTTCTGCCGGTGATTCCTAGTCGTGGCTCTTCGTGTTTCCACACGTAAACCTGCGAGTCCTCGCTTGCGCAGATAATGTGTTTAGCATCTAACGTGTACGATGCTGTCATTTGGCTGCATGTGTTTTTGAAACCTGCATGTTTACGGATCAATACAAGATTTATAATAAAAAAAAATGTTTTTGTCAATGATTTATAATTTTTTTTTGGGTGAAATTAGATGAAGAAATGAATGAATTGTTTCAATTTACATACCTCTGAATTTTTGAATAAGTTCAGTGCCATCAAGAATCCGAATGCGTGAATCAGCAGAAGTTACAAGCACTTCCGCTGGATTAATCGGTGAAAACTGTTCATACAAAACTCAATGGTAAGGAACCATCCTTTCTTATAAACATCTTTAGAAAATAAAGAGTGGAACCTGGAAAGCTGTGATCTTCTTAGCTTGAGCTTTCTTTTTGTTTTGCAGATCAATATGGTTTGTTTGCTCCAACTTGCAATCTGATCAATTAAAAGAGATAAAAAAAATTTATGAAGTGTGTAAGGTTAATTAATAAACATAGTTACAAAATGTAATAAATATTTAGCCAATATATATACCCTCTGCACTGTAAAGCCGGCAATTCCCTTTATGTGAGCCTACAAATGCAGCCTACGTATCAAAGAAGCATAGAGATATCAATACCATGTCATCAATTTTCAAGTAAAAGAATGTGATAGTTCAAGAGACTTATGTACCTGACCATCAGGAGTGTAACAAACAGCAGTAACCATTTCATTTAGATCATTCCACTCCACAACTTGACGGTTTGATATGTTCCAAATACGGATCTTAGCATCAAGAGAGCCACTTATGAAGTAATCTTCATCCAGTGGATTAAAATGTACACAAGTAACTGAAAACAAAATTGTGTAAGGCATTATTAAGCTCCCAGCATTGTAAGTATTATAAAAGACAGTTCTCAACTTACCATAGTCATTGTGGGCAAACAGTTTTAGGCAGCTTTGAGTTTCAATATCCCATAATCGCACGGTTTTGTCCTTAGAAGATGAAAGCAATAGCTGCATGAGAAGGCTAGGTTAAGTTTATAAGACAACAATTCATGTTTTCTTGCATAGCAAGAAAGGAAAAGAAACTAACATTTGACCGAGACCAAGATAAGTCCAAAACATCATCCAAATGACCAGTGAAAGAGCACATTGGTTTATCCGACAGCGAGAAGACAGTTTCAGGAGCATGGACATAATCTGGCATCTGACTTCCTTTTTTAGCAGATGATTCTTTCCCTTTTTTCTTCTTCTCATTGTGCACTTCTGAATCATCACCTTCAGAAGAAGAAGCAGACATTGAAGGATGAATGGGCGTCAAGCTCCCTTCGTTCATCGACATAATCTCACATTCCTGAACCTCCCACACATGAATCGCGCAATCCTCCCCTCCACTTGCTAACAAATGAGTATCAAGACTAAACTTCATAGTCCAAATAGCTCCTTGATGAGCTTGAATCTCTTGGCACAAATGCAACGCACTTAGATCCTTATGAGACTTCCCTGAATGCCTCACCTTCACCCACTGACTCGTCTGGTCGTTCCCCTTCCCGTCAACTACTTTAGGACTGCTTGTACCACTACCAGTAGACGAATCCTTCTCCGAAGAAGCCTTGGAGCTCATTGAGTGGGCCACACCCTTTATGTTCTTCAGCAACGCAGCTCCTTTCTTCTTGCTCACTCTCAAGCTCTTCGACACGTACGAATTGAACTTCCTCATATCAACAGTCGAGCTCGCGTTTTCGCGCCGCATGAGGTCCTTAACAACTGATGAGTATCCGACGCTCTTCTCGAACTCGTCCATCGTCAGCTGCTTCCCCGTTTGGATATCGCTGAGACGGTTCCACATCCCGTTCTCGCCGTACTCCTTCACGACGAACTCTTTGCCTGTGTCGAGGTTCTTTATCAGGAAGAAGGCGCTGAACTGAGTGTTTGAAATCGCAGAAGAAAGCATCGCAGCCCGTTGGCCTTGTGATCGCGCGTTTGTTTCGCGCCGCGACGGTGAGGATTGAGCTTGCGTGGAGTGCTGGCAAGTTCTCCCAGCCGCAGACGCGGTTCTGGTGAGACGCGATTTAGACGTTTTCCCTAACATTTCGTCTTTCCTCTTCTTCTCAGCTGAAGACGATTCGATGTCAGAATCGGATCTGGACCGTACGATCATAACCGAAGATGGATGAAGCTGTTGAACTATCTCCCGAGGAGGCGTTTCCTTATTAACCTCTGTAACGGCAGGATTATTGCTCACGCGCTGGATCGAGATAGCTCCGAGCATGCTCCTCTTCGACTCGATCCCCATTCCGTTGAGAAGCTTGCGTCTCCGCTCCGTTATAGATCCCGGCGCCGACATCCAGATATCGTAATCCGGCGACATATTGTTCGGCTCGGGAGGAGGAGGGCGAGAGAAGGAGATCCGGCAATCGTCGAACTCGCCTTCCTCGTCGGAGGACGATGCTAAATCTACGGGTACGACGGTGGAGATACGGTTGGAGCTCTCGAAGAAGTGATCGTCGTCGTCTTCAACGTCGCCTAACCCCGCCCAGTTCATCGTCATCGTCTTCTTCCGTTCGAGTTTCCCGTTCACGCCGTCTCGATTCGCCATAGCTATACATAGGTTTTCGATTATATTCCAGATTAAAATTTGAATTTTCTTGCGAGCCTTTTTTTTTTTTTTTTTTTCTGTGTCGTGTGATATGTTTTTGGAGGGAGAGGAGTGGGAAGGAGATAATCAAGGGATCCCTAACACTATTTATGGGAGGGGGGATTCGTAAATATCATGTTCAACTCGTTTAATATACATATACTAGATGATTCTTTCGTGCTCATGGTATAAGTCTTTATAAAGTTAATATATTATAATTAATTGATATTTACTTTTGGTTTTAAATAAATTTATAATATATATATAATATATAATATATTAATAATATTATTTTATTTTAATTATACATATGAATTTTGATATATTGCTTATGAAGTCTCATACATATATATAAACTATATTGTAACAATTAGTAAATAGTTTATTTTTATTTATTTATATGTTTTGAATCATCCTGCAATTTATATGTATAAAAATAAATAGATCCTTATTATAAAATTTTATTTTATTTTATTGTAGTTAGATATTTTATTTTGGATATAAGTTGGATTAGTCGAGTGGCTCATGTTGTGAGTATAATGAATATTGAGTTACATCTATTCTTTCAAATTTAAACTCAAGTATAATTATTTTTGTTTTTTAGTTAAGTCAAATCAAATTAGTTTTATTTTTCACTAAAATGTGCATGTATTTTCATAATATTTATCAAATAATATGTTAATTTTTTAACGAATATTAGAAAATAAAAGGATGATCAATAAGAAACTACATATATAAGTATAGCTGATAAATTTTTGTAAGCTCATGAACGAATATCAATATTTATAATAATTAAAATATTTTATAACTTCTAAGTAATTGTATGCCTAAAAATAAGAATTCAGATTTTTTGGGTATTTTGATTATGGGTATATTAAGTTCCACAAACATAAAAAAACAAAGAATTAAAAAGAAACAAAATATGAAGGAAAAAATTTCAGTAAGGATTTTGAAATTTTTTTTAATCAAAATAGGCTTATTATAAAAAAATATTTTTAGGTTCCATTTTTATTATCTCTTAAAATCAGCACTAAAATTGTGATTTTTTGTGAGATCATATTATATATGTTAAATATAATTTAGACGTATTTTTTACTGTAATTGTAAGATATCATAGTCAGCTAAAATTATGAAAAACAAAATTCAATAATAATAATTATAAACTATTTTTATTCAATTATACATATATAGGTTTATGTTATTTAATTATTTTATGTAATCATCTAAGAAAATAGATAGATAAAAAAATATTTCTATTACTTTGAAAATATATTTATTATATATTGAGAGATATAAATAAGTTATTTTTTATTACTTTAAACGTATATTTTTCTTATGTAAAAGTATGTTTTAAACATAATATTACTATTATTTCAACTTTTCTTTTTAATGAAATCATATTATACATAGATATTTTCGTTTTTATTTTTTCTTAAACTTAATAATTATTTCCTTTTTTATTATATATGTTATTTAGAAAAATAAAAAGGAAACTAAAAAGGATTAATAATAGTATTTAAATTAAATCTTTTAAATTTATTAAGGGTACCTCTGTAAATAACCGTTGTAAAAATTAACGTGAACATGACATGTAGGAAACTAACTTCTCAAATAATATAATAGAGATAAGCCCATTTAAAAGCCCAACTTGTTTAAACCATTCAAGTGGAGCCATGAGACTAGTGAGGTCTTGTAGTCTCTGTTTCTTTTTGTTATTAGAAGAGTTTTGGCATTACGATCAAATTGCTTGAATCGAGTTACCTGTTTAACTTTAACAAATGGTATTTTAATAGAGATAGTGTGTCTACGCTATACTTTCAACAGCCCGTCTAGCTCAGTTGGTAGAGCGCAAGGCTCTTAACCTTGTGGTCGTGGGTTCGAGCCCCACGGTGGGCGACATGTGTTATTTTTGAACAGTTTCTTCTTTTTTTTATTTTCTTGATCCTCCTTCGACTTGAAATTTACAGAACAAATAATACCAATCAGATATTAATTTATATACAACTATGCAAATATAAAATATTCATTTGAATTCTTTTTTAAAACTAGTTCCTAACATTCTAAGCGTTTTGGTTATCTTTACGTTACTTTCTTATCACGAGAAAAGCACAATCCAATATAAAGAAAAGCAAAACGCAATCATTATAGAATTAGACTTCTCGATACTGCATTATACGTATATGGATGGTCCTCCTAAATTTAGCATTACCTTTTTCTATAGGTTTGATTCGGATACTCACCTAGAACGGACAAGGTCCATCATGGGCACACATTTCTTTTGGTAGCCCACCCCATCTTGCCTCATCTTTTTTGTGTACTTTTAATTCGCTTTGTCAAAAGTCATGGAAGCCAAACTTTGGAACACTACTTTCTTTTGCAACATCTTGTCTTAAGAGACTTTTTTAAAGAAAATCAAATCAATCAGTCTATTATCTAAACTAATTCAAGAGTTTTGAAAAACCAACAAATGATAAACTATAAACCAATCAAACAATCCTAAAATGTCAAGTGGTGGGATAGTTTTCAAGTTTGAGGATGTTTTTTAATGTTTCGGCCTTTTTAAAAGAAGCAGAGTTATTATGACAACCCGTCCCGTGGGAACTACCCGCCCCTTAGGTTCCAGGTTCACAGCACTGCAACGCACCGACCCCAACCCCTATATTATGAGTTCTCACTAACTCCAGGTTGTTGGTGGGCCTCGAACCCAGGACCTCACCTTTTAACAGAGAGGTTGGGGTCGGTGCGCTGCAGCGCTGTGAGCCTGGAGCCTAAGGGGCGGGTAGTTCTCACGGGGCGGGTTGTCACAGTTATATTATATATATACATATTTTTTTTTAATTAGATTTTAGGGGATTTCATTGTAGATTTGTTTCCCTTTTTATTCCATCAAATATAGGCAGAGTAATATTTTTGGTGTTGAATGGTGGTAAGAAACTGATTTTCCGTGAGCTAAAAGGGAAATAAATTTTGAATTGATGGTAATTTAAAAAATATATATTTTGCAATAAATCACATGAACTTTAATGATAGACTTTGAATTCATTTCAATGGAAATGACTTGTCATGTTAACATCTTCATTCTCAATATTTTCAAAATTTCAGTTGTTGGAGAAAAAAGGAAAGTATTAAACAGAAATGAATACTGGAACGATTATTTAGGTGATAAGAGTTGACTAAAGTCTTGACAGGTGGAGGGTCCATAGTCTCTCATTTTCCATATAAATAGAGAATCATGAGCTCCTCGTTATATCAGTATCTCTCTCTCAAAGCCAAATAAACATTTTAGATTTTTTCTTCAGTTTCTTAGAGAAGATGTCTTGCTGTGGAGGAAACTGTAGCTGCGGATCTGACTGCAAGTGTGATGGCTGCAAAGGGTAATATCTCCCCCACTCTCTCGTCCTTTTTTTAAACCTTTTTCCCGAGATTTTTTTGCTTCATGCAGCTGTTTATGAGAGACCTCTTGGTATATTGAATTTGGTGGTTCTTTGATCATCTTGTTGACAAACAATCTTTGTATTTTCGCTTTGGACAGTTGCAAGATGTACCCAGACTTGGGCTTCTCAGGGGAGACTACCACCACCCAGACTCTTGTCCTCGGCGTTGCTCCGTCGATGAACTCTCAGTATGAGGCTTCTGGCGAGACTTTCTTCGCCGAGAATGATGGATGCAAGTGCGGATCTGACTGCAAGTGCGACAACCCTTGCACTTGTAAATGAACAACCCCAATAAACCCAAACCCCAAGTATTTAAAGTAAAACCTGATGTTATGTTTGCTAGTATGTAATAATGACTTATTTCGCCGGTTGTTTGGCTGGCTATGTGAGTCCTGTTGTTTTTCGTCTTCTTCTGTGTGTGTGTTTAAGGTTTGGTCATAAGATATCTCTGCATATTGTATCTGTGTGACTATATATGATTCGAAAGTTGCATGTTGTATCTGTGTGACTATATATGATTCGAAAGTGTTATGTGGTTTGTAATTTGAAGTTTCAGTCATATCTTTTTAAGGTTGCTTCATTTTTGCTCAGTACACAATCAAGTTCAAGCCATGACTCTGGTTATAAAGCTTCGGTGCAGACACTAGTGAGATAACGCTTAACATATAATACCAAGCTCGTGAAAATTTGGGCCCTTTTTGAACAAATGAAGCTACTGTATCGTCAAAGAAAATATTCTTGTTTACAAGCATATGATGTCATCTCCACAAATAAAGAAATCAACCAAACAACGTGACAGAGTCTAATCAAAATAAAATAAAGGAAATCATCAGAAAATCTCTCAAATCTATAGGATGTTAACTGATGATGATTTAAAAGTAACATGTATAATGTACACGAAGAACAACAATCCCTGAGAAGAGAAGGATAGAAAGAGAACAAAGACCTTTTCTTTAAGTTAAGAAGGCTCCGATTGTGGTTTGGTTGAGAACTTTCGAGCTATGATCGAGTCCATGAGATCCAACCTGACATCAAAGCAGAACACTGATATTACCATCCATACAAACTTTGGTTCTTCCTATTGATTTACTGATTGGTGAGTCGAAACATTTACTTACCATGTATGTTAACGCAGCATAGCGTTCTTCATTCAGGTATAGTGGTTTCCCTCTGGCCATCTCAATATCCTGGAACAAAAATTAAATCAATCGATAACCTTAGCAATCAAACATCTGAATCAACACGATCACACCTATTAAAATTATCCAAGGCCTACCTCTTCTCCAAATGTATCCAAATAAGGAGATGGCCAAGGTGATTGTCTTGCAAATCTTTGTAGCAAAATTGTAGTCCGCTATTGAAAACATGAATAATCAATTTAAAACCCCCAATAACGATGCAAACACCATACATACACAAGCGATATATTGTCACAAGAGAAGCTATACCCGTATCAGAAGATATACACCAGTACCAGCACCACATGTGACTGCATGAGTCTGACAACCACTTTCTCTGTAAAAGTATGTCGGAGACGTATTTAAATGGTTTCTAAAATAAAAAATAACTAGGATATTTCGAGAGTAGTGAAAGTGAAGCAAAAACCTGCAACAAGGTCTCCATATAGGAGAACACAATCTTCCACAGAGAAGACATAGTGCAGGTTCTTCAATAACTTTCGTGCAATTGCTGCAAGGCTTTTTAATATACCTAATAAGAATAAGAAATAAAATACGCTTCTTGGTTAGAGAAGTTTAGGGAAATAAATTTGTACAAAACCAGAGAGAGAGAGAGACGCTGCTGCAAACCTTTGCAATAGGTCCTGGTATAGATTGGGTAATTTCATAAGCTGGAAAGGAACTAAAGGGGTTATGCAAAGGGGCCCTTTGACTCTGTTGACTCTGTATTCCATCTGGAAATGTCGAAGCCATGTTTGCGATGAAGACCAGAGAAGTTCATCATTGATAACGGTATCAATGGGAGGAATCTTGAACATTTTCTCCAGTTCATCCACATGCTTCAGCTCAGATTGAGGACTATACATGAAATCCATATAGTGGCTGTTGGAGTCAGATGGCACATCGAACATATGTACCTCTTCATGAAACTTCCCAGGCGCAGTTTTAAGTAACCTCCACAACAACGCACATCTCCTCAGAAAAGGAAGACTATATTTACGGATCGTCTCTTTTATATCACATGATAAATCCATATTATTAGACCTGAAATACTCCCAACCACCTGATTCTCTCAAAGCTATGGAGATGTCGCTAAGCAGATTTTCTTTGAAATCTAACTCACTAGTGTAACACAGGCGACCTGCACAATATGTAATTACAGTCTGCACCAAGAAAAAAACATGATTAAGAAAAAGTGAGTAAGAAGCAAAACTAGTCTACAATGTGGCATATACCTGAATAACAGAGACACTGTAGAAAATATGCACAATTGATAATAGAGATTCCTCGCATGTGATGAAAGGAGATGGGAGACAAAAGAGAGCCCACATCAGTGATGAAAATGGGTCATGGGCAAGAACTGGATCAGATGCTCGACTCCATAGCAGGTTTATATTCTTCCACGAACCTGCTGCGCCTGAAAAATTCTCAGATTTATCAAGAAAAATCATCTACAGTTAGCAACTAACTCTTTGATAATTAATTGGGAAATTGTAGAGAGACTAAAACTAATCCCAACTTATGTCAGTTTAAAGTAGACAGACAATGCCATATAACTGTTTCTCTATCAGAATTGGAAACAAAGTACCTTCACTTTCAAATATGCTGCTTGAAGAAGTACTTGACATTCCAGAGCATATAGACTCCGCAAGATATTTCATACCCATAAATCTCTGACGAACATGTAAAGCATTCTTTGTCCGGGTGCTCTGTACCACTCGTAATAAGAGTGACAAAGCAATTCCCTTAGAGGTTTTAAACTCTTCATACAAGGAGTCAATACCATAGACAGGAAGCATTGTATTCTTCCCACAACGAGTCACAATTTCCATTGAAATTAGAGAGTACTTAAGGGTGTCCCACATGATGATCGATTGTGGTAGCCAAGAACTTCCCGGAGGTTTTTCCTGTCGCTTAGAAAAATAGAAATTCCAGAGCTTGTTGGAGACAGATTGAAGATCTTTTCTTCTTGGCTCATCTCCCTGCAGAGATACTGTTTTAAGAGTATCACCATCTTCGATCACGTTAGCAGCAGACTGTAGTAGACACAACGCTTCAGAGAGCCAAAGAGAAGGTATCTGTTCATCTAATCTACCTAACTTAGCATGCGAACTTTCTTGTAGCTTTGATACAGAACATAGGTCTACAGGACATGCAGGCAACACAGAATTAGCTAGTCGGCGGCATGCAGGACAGAGAAATTCTCCCTGAAAGAAGAAACAGTGATGAAGCTTCAGAAGGAGCACATTAAAACCCCATAAAATATATCTAAACTGGTCATATAAATACCTGTACAAGATCCACTATATGTGCACCTTCAAAAACATTTCTCCTGTCAGACCTACACCATCCAAACAAAGAAAAAGAGATTCTAAATGCAACGTTAACATCACAAATGTGAATCAAGCAAGCAACAGGTGGGACGGAGATATCGACATGAATGAAAAAGGGTTCACCATGTCTCACCTTTCTTTTAACGAGTTTAAATATCGTTCAAGACAGCTTTGATGCACAGCATGTCCACATGATGAAAGATAAATCCCATCACAGTCGGCAGGGTGAAACCCATCTGCACTGACATCCAGATATCTGGAGGTTTGTTTTGATCGAATATCTTGAAACCTATGCAAAGTAGATAGACCACCAACGGAACTCCTCTCCGAACTACTTTCAGAATCAGGCTGTCGATGATTTACATGTGTAAGGCTTTGATTTAGCATGTTTTCAGTTTTTTTGCGAACAGTTTGATACATAGCTGTTTCCAATGACTCCAAGTTAGATTCATCTTTTCCCCTCGCATCGCTAGACCTCTTCTCCTTCTGACCATTCCCTAAAAGCCGGGCTGTTAAAGCCTCAAGCACATAATCTGTAGCAGACTCGGAGGTTGCATCATCTGACAGCTGCAGCACATGAGAAATCATTCTTAAACTGTCTGAGGAAACATTTATTCTCTGGAGATCGGGAGCTTCATCCATGGGTATCTTCTTTTCAGATTGTGGACATTGATCCCAAGATGGAGGGCCTCTATTCACAAAACTCAAAAGTTTAGATTTCTGCAGGTAGGAAAAGAAATTATTAAGAAGGATACGAAACAAAACTTCCTCGGAGTATACGTTTATTTAACATTAAAAATCACAAATAATAGCATCATCCATGCTACTAACCTGGAGAAAAATCAAGAAAGAAACCGAGTCTTTGGAATCTGGGTCATGGCAGAAGGAGCAAACTTCACGAATAGCAATTTCTGAATCATGTTCCACTACGGAATCACTTGTTTCAGTTTCAGATCTTAGATCATCATCATCCATGCTGGAACTCATTGTAGACAAGAATTTTGATTGTTCAGCTTTCATTTTTGCCTGCATCCAAGTTAGAATACCCATAACTAGTTTATCCTGGATCTTATCAATTATTACTGTAGATAATAAGTTAAATAATGAACATTTAAACGATCTAGACTGTCTTATACCGGAAAAATGGAAATATATTACTACATGCAGGCTTCCAGTTAATAAACATCCGGAGACAGAGTTGAAACTTAAAAATCTTACCAGAATAGCAGCCTGCCTCTCTCTAGCTTTAGCCTTGCGTGTGTCATCAGAAGCAGAGCCTGATGTGGCTTTGTCAAAGACAGAGTGACCGACCACCTCCGGGGCAAGACTTTGCAATAGGTTCATACAAACAGAATCAATTTCACTGAACTTCTTGAGCAAGTTTCCAATCCAGGACGAAATATTACAACTGCCTGCCTCTGGAAATTGATGGAGACCATCTCCTTCACGGGTCCTCATTAATGAAACAAGAAGAGACAACAAACTTTCTTTTCCAGTCCCTTGATTTAGACCAATTATTTCTAGACCAGCTAATTCGAGAATCGGAATAGAATCTTCTACGCAACAAGCCTGAATATTAGATCCCCTTTGCTGAGTGCAAATATCCAATGATAACGAGAGTAAGTGCAATGCACTTATGAGAACGCCATCTTGAGCGCGTGATTTAACAGATGAACCACTCTGTAGTGCGTAGTATAAAGTAGAGCAAATGATTTGAAATGTGGCTTTGCAAGTGCCGATTCTAGAAAGTCCCTTTAGCGGCGGATAGATCATTCTCCACCTAGGAAGCTGAGTGGTCACCGCAGACACTCCACAATAGCGTGAAAATCTTTCTTCTGCAGATTGCAACTCTCTCGAATGCCAACGAGGGTGGTAGAGATCCAATTCCTTCCAACAAGATGACCGTAGTGAATACTTTCCCTGCCAAAGAACTAACGTCACGTGAGTTTTACATTGTGTGTCAACTTAAGGGTGAGGCCAGTATATGGATTTGAATCAATGCCTGGTTCATGCCGGATGGATTACAATATACTGAAACGTTGTCTAAGACCTCCTGGAGCTCATCCGACTTGGACAGGTCACGGGGTAAAGATTTGACCAATTGACTATGAGTGAAATCTCCAGTGGCTAACTTGAATATGATCTCTCTTCTCAAACTTTCAACAGTAGAAAGACCACAAAATCGCCTTTCTTGCAGGATCTGTATCAGAAGAGCAAGCATTTCCTGGACCAAAACTGCTTCATACCTGAAAAGAATTTTATGATCAGAATAAATGTCAAAACCAGGCAAGAAAGACTAATAACAATAAAAATTTTAGATACAAGAGGGTCGTTTTAAGTAACCATCTAGCATTGTGTTCAAGAAAAAAAAAAACTGACCATCTAGCAATATATAAATACGAAACAGAGAAGACTTACAGAGTAATATAATTAATTAAAGACGATATACTTCAATAATTAGAGACAATATGCTTCTGTTAAATGAAGAGAATCATACTGTACGCGATAACTTGACAGATTGATGTAGCAGAACTTTTAAACCATGTACTGAGAACGATTAGCAGTAAGAGGACAATAGCTACATACTCATTTGTCATATTGGGGTTTAGTGAAAGATAGCTCGAGAGCCCAAATCGGTCGAGAAGCTTATTAACATAAGAATCTGCGGGAGCCAACGCACCACAACACTGCAGAAGAAATAGATCAAGCTCAAGTCCCTGTTCTGACCTGTAAATGGAAACAACTAAAATGAAAAACATGCGAGTGAATGATGAACTACAGCGCTTCATGAAAACAATAGTATTCTTTCACATACCAGCAAACTGACCGATACAACTCGCAAGTTACTAACGCAGAATCCGCATTCTTCTTCCACATTCCAGCAATAACTTGGGCACAGAATACCCTAATGCGGAGCACATGCTCCATAACAAGTGCAGAAAATCCATAAGGATGGAAATCTCCTATCACGTAGCTGAAGAAGTCAGCCTGTGGGATCTCATGACTAACATTAACTCCATGGTGCAATGCCGATTCTCCATAACACCTCTCTAATGCTTTTTGTAAGAGCAAAGATAGTAACCGGTGTAACGGCAGATGAACTGATATGGGCTGAGAGCTCACATCGTATAGAATGTCCGGCCAATCACACAGACCAAGTATATGTACTCCGGATGCATTCGGATCGGAAGAGTTGCAAGATACTCCCCTTGAGTAAGCCTTAACATCAGTCTGAACCTCCCCGTTCGATCCATCAACATTATCCAAGCTAAGATTTGTTTGTATATCGCCACATAGAGGTGATAAGCCAGTACTCGGATCTCTGCTAGAACTGGCAAGACTACTGGATACACTTCTTCCAATTTCAACCTTTGAAAATTTTCTCTTTGGCCATGACATCGTGCTGCCAGAGACGTTTCTGCAAAGAAATTTTGATATACCTTCATCATCTTCTAAGCATGTCTCCAGAACTTTCAAACACTCGCGTATCAACCATATGGCAGAAGAAGGAAGACGCGCACGGAAAGGGTCAATTTTGTTTTCAGGGACTATCGAGCTATCAGAGGAGCTGCTGCTTACCATTGCAGTACATACCGAATCTTCATGAGACAATCTCCCAACTTTTGCATACCTTTCTCCATCTCCATCACACTTGTCAAGTCCTGCCTTGGTGGTTCCCTCATTTTCTATTTCTTTATCATTGGCAGCAGAATATGTACCAGTAACCAACAGAGAGTGAATAACAGCTATTGAATGTCCCAAAACAAAGAATAAATGCATATACTCATTATCGTCTTCAATATGGATTCCAGTCTCTCTTTTTATACGATTCATTCCTTGAGCAAAGGTCATGAGTAGCAACCATGATCTTGATAACTCCCGATGTTCATGTGTTGCATACTTGGAAACTACAACATGGCTCGTAACAAATTTCAAGTCTGCCATGACACGGTCACTTATCTCAGACATCCGTTCCCACTTCGTAGCCTGCAAAAGAAAACCGTCAAATACATCTTACTGCCAACATAATCAACCGAAAAAGAAAAACTCAAGTAACATAACATAATAGTGAACTGAAAACGTCATTATACCAAATAACTGAGAAATGAAGCTATGCGTTTACCTGTAGCACACCATCCTCTCCAGAACAAGAAACAAAGATATCATTGAGGCATCCCAAAAGCATAGCCAGAAAATTCATTTCCTTCACCAGAAATGGTGTTAGAGTTGGCACCGTGAGGATTTGCACAGAAAATGCAGACAGCAGTGGAAATTTCTTGAATGCATTATCACTCCCCAGCTTAACCGCTTCACTTATCACAACTGGATAGTAACTCGCAAATGCTTTTGCAAATTCCGACTTAAAGACTGGATCTGCTATCAATTTGAGGAACAAGTCATGTAGTTTCCTGATTACATCTTGGTCCAAGAACCTCTCAGCCTTCACGAGATAATTCAGCAGACCACCTGAAGAGATAATCCTTCTAGCAACGAAACTCAGCAGACTCTCAGTGGACTGACTAAATTCCAGAAGCATTTCAACTACCGCAAATGTCAACTCGTTTGACATCTTCTGGAGTAGTACTACAAGAGCATCTTTCTGAACAATACTCTCTGCAGATGAGAGCTTGCCACTCCAACAAGCAAAAAGCGCATCAAGCACAGGCCCAACCGAGTTCGCTAGATTCTCAGGGAGGGGCTGAATCTGTTCAGAACCTTTATGCTTGGAACAGAAACCCTCCCGTTTCCACGCCGTCTCGTCCCCACAATCACAGCAACCACCGCCAGTGTAAATAACCGAATAATCGTGGAGCTTGTGATCCCCATTCTCGAAACAAGGCACGCAGATAGCACAAGTCGGATCATTCTCGCACGTCCTACACTTATACGCTATATCATTGTGTCCCCATACAGAGCCGCAAACACCTCGCTGATCAACATTCAACTCAGCGAGATTGCTCAAGGAAACGCCAGGATCCTCCTCGAACATCAGCCACTGAAGCCAATTCATAGTCTCACTAAACCTCTTCTTCCGAGACCGTTCCCTCGTTTCCTTCAATTCGGATTTAACTTCCTCATCGGTAGGTAAGAGAGCAGAGACGATCTCCGAGATTTTGGAAGGGTTAGCTCTAACGAACTCCACTAGAGCTTGTTTGGAGCAGCGTTCTTTAGGTACGCCGACGAAGGCAAGCCTCTACAAGAAACAATCTCACGATTACTATTAAAACAAAGCAACGGCAAAGTCTATATGAATCAAAAACGATACCTCGAGGAGGGAATCGTGTGAGCTGGGGAGAAATGAACCGAAGAGAGGCGAGTCGGTCTCCATCTCCCTGATTAACGAGCGGCGGAGATACAGCACCACCACGGACACGACGCTGCAGAGACACCTGCTTAACCCTAGCACGGAGCTGCGGCGACTCTCCAGGGCTTGGTTCCTCCGCCCAGGAAAAGGAAAAAAAAAAGTCGGAAGACGATGAGAGACTCGCAGGGAGTGGTCCTCTTCGGTCTGAGGTAACTGCAAAATTCAAAACGATTATACAACTCATCAAAATCAAATTCTATTCATAACTGAAGAAGAAGAAGAAGAAATATACCTTCCGATCGAAAGATTATCCGATTTGATGCAAAGCAACAATTCGAGAGAGAGAGAGAGAGTTTGTTAGTTGATCAAGTGAGACGTGGCGGTTTGCGAAGCTCGGCGAGTCTCTTTCTTTTACAAATTAGAGATAGGATTAGAAGAAAAAGTCTGGAGCTGTTTGGGACTTTGATGATTTTCTCATCTAATGATTGGAATATTAATGTTGCTTCTTTCTTTTTTTGTTTAGTTGTTGAAATTTTCATAAAAGGATATATATATTATCAAGTTGAAATTTTCAATCTATACTATACTAAAAGGGGATATAAGCCATGGAGAGGGTGTCCACATAGGATAGAAAAATCAACCAATCAGAGAACCCGAAATTGCCATGTCATCTCATTTACTTTTCGTAAAAAATAAAAAAAACAATGCGAAGGTGAGAATCGAACCCGGGTTAGTATGATATATATATAGGACAGTTACCACTAAGCCATTGAAACATTCTTGGACACATATACAAGAACCACTAAGTATATAATCACAAACTCTTATGCTCATTTACAATAATATAAATTCAACTTTCAAGACTCCGATACTTTGTTTTGTAAAAAAAAAAATAAGTAAGTGACTAAGCTAATATATTCTTAGAAAGTGTGAGAACGTTGACAAATATAAAAAAGCATAGATTTTTGTTTTCGTGACAAAGTTAAGAATTTTGTAAAAGTAAGTTTAACATATAAATTTTCGTGACAAATATGAAAAAGCATAGGAAACAATTAAAATATACTTCTCTAATGTCTTAATAAAATATTATTTAAGGAGTGTAATAATTAAATATATTAATTCAATAAATTTTGTAATTTATAGACAAAACAATAACACAACAAATTTTGAAACATTTGTTTAACCTATCGATTTTTTTCATGAGAATCTATCATATACTAAAAGGAAGATATTCTCAATGGAGAGAGTGCCATGTCAGATTTTTTAATCGTCCAATTAAAATGCACTAATCTGCCATGCTATCAACAATATAATCATGCGAAATAATATGGGCTCTTAGTGATTTGATGTGGCCCAATTTTCACGATCTCTCCGACTTTTACACTTTCTCTTTGCCGTCTCAAAGTCTAGAAACCCTACCGTCTATGTGTTTCACCGTTCTGACTCCCTATGTCTCTCCTCCTATATAAAAACCTTTTCCGATCGACCTCCAAGCTCATTCAACAACATCCACAAAACTTCTTCCAGTAAAAGCAAAGTCAGTCGGAAAAATCTCTTGGCAAGTCTCGGGCGGCTCTATTTTTCAACGCCATCACACTAGGCCTCTCGGACTCAGAGTTACGCTTTAGTTTATTTCACTTATGGGAGTCAAGAAACAGGGGCTCCGTATTGGCTTTGAACGGCAGCTCTCTCTTAAACAAGCAGGTATGATCTTTTACTGATTAACCTGACCCTTTACTGTTTTCACAAGTCGCAGAAAAAAGTGTGTATCGGTGGTATATGTTTATCTTCGTGTTTGATTTATAATGCATATAATATAGTGTATAACGTAGTCTTCGATATCCCTGCTGTGAAAGAACTTCCGGGTTTTAGAATACTTGAGGGACTAACTGTGAACTCTCTTCGAGGCGCAAAGGTAAATGGTGGCTTTCTGATTTTGTTTCCCTTCGTGTGACAGAAAAAAATTATATATAGCTGATGTGTATGTCAACATGGTAGATGACAGAGTCAAGGGTTAGAGGGCTTAAAGGAGTCATACGATCTTGCGTTATGTGCTTTTGTGGTGTCTGCAAAGGAATTCAGGTTTGCGATTGGACCTAACTTTTTGCATTTAACTGTAAATAGAAACAAAAAAATTTATCATTTACCTTACTACTCTCACCTAACTTTTTCAAGTAGGTTAAACAACTTTTACCTTAAGTAACATGAAGGTGATTTGCCAACATGAAGACTGCAGACGGCAAGGTTTCCAAGAGTTTATGGGTCTTTAGCATCTTACAATGACCACAAACTAATTTAACACTTGCACATATACAGAAGAAGCTAAGAAAGCAGTGCAGTGTGAGAAATCAAGAAACATTGATCTAGAAGGATTTCGATAATTTTGGTTGGTGACTCAATCTCTTACCTTCTCTCATTGATATTATCATGGTTGCTTTCTTTAGCTGGACTAAGATCATTCAACATCATTGTTTTTTCTTTCCCCAGTTGAAAATTGTAAGTACTATGGATGCTACAGTTAAATTGAACTGCATAAGCAAGGGTTTCAACTCTCAAGACACTCAATTGGAAAGGACTTAGCTGGCAGCATATTTGCATGTGCTTTAATGATCTTTACACGTTCGGCATCGAAAAGCTTTCTCTGTCACTGAAACACTGTGTAAAAGTAAGGAAACAAATACAATCTTTTCTTGGTTTTAATATTTTTGGTTGTTGTGAATTGTAACCTTAGTTCTCTATCTTAGTTACAAGATCTTCACTGAATGCGAGGCATGGAAGACTTTTAATGATGGCTCTACTTTGCTGAAATAGGAATGAGCTTCCAATGAATAAAGGTAAACCATAAGAGATACCCCATTCAAAACCCAATGTGTCAATAGAGAATAGAAGTTCTAATTTTTCTAAGTCAGTTTTTCATTTATCATGCAGGTCGGATTATGTGTTGGTCACAGCAGAGCATGGCCAATAACAAATATGAAGTGAAGGATGACCAGTAACAAATATAAAAGGCCTAATGAACACATTCTTGATTTTATAAAATAGAATTACAATTTTGAAGTGGATAATGAAGGAAGTAATAAACCTTTTTGAAAATAGAATTACCTGTATTTCTTCCTGGGATAAAATCCTATTATGTCCTAAGCCAAAAATATTATTTTTTACAGACCATGTGATGCATGTGGCAGCTTTTACAATTGTAAACTTATCTTTGATAACTCTTTGTTTCTTCGTCGGCTAAAGGGCTTCCCGTTCAGTCCGATATGATTGCCAGACCTGCCCAAGATTAGGAAATAAACATTGGGATTTAGACATCTGACACAGAATATCAAATTTAGATTGTAATATGGAGTTGTGTTCAAAAAAAAAAGATTGTAATATGGACCTACTGATTATTTAGCAATCTATCTATCACTAAATGAAAAGAGATATGAAAGGACAATTAGTGAAGAAAATATGTTTAGGCCATGTCTGGCAATAGTTACCTTGATAACTTGCAAACTTCTTCCGTTTGATAGTACGTGAAAACATACCTACTAATATGCGTTTTTCAACAAGGTGGGGATAAAAGTACACAAATGTTTCCTTGAAAGATCACTAAAACTAAAGAAAGGGGAAAATATAATCTCAAAGGATCAAGTCGAATTGAAAACTCAGAAAGGTACGTAATGTTGGAGAGCGTGCATGTTCGAGGGACATCATAAGGATATAGAGCCACATAGGATCCCAATCGATCCAAGACTCACTAAAGGATATTATTCCCCCAGAAAGTTAGGTTACTCGAATGAAGAAATCGACTTAAGCTTTGGTTTGTTTTTACTGTAAACAAAAAAATAGTATGAAGATAATGTTATTGGAAGTATATGCAAAATTCCTCCAATTGGTATATAAAATTTTATTTTTATAACAGTGTAATAACCTGATTTTGTTTTTTTAAATACTAATTGTAAAACCAACTAATATTTAATAATAAAAGTTAAATAAAATGTGAATATCTATTCAGAATATTTAGATTATCTTTTTACGCCGAGTCAATATTTTAACTATAGCTGGACTGTAAGATTTGTCTTTTTGTTTATAAAAAACAAATAATAAAATAAATAATAATATCTTCATAGAATTTTCAGTGTATTTAACACATAAAACATTTTTAAAAGTTTTTTTAATTAAAGAAATAGGTAATTAAATTAGCTTTACTAATTATAATTGTAAAAAATAGATTATAATCGTAAAAATAGATTATAAAAGATTAAATAAGAGATAAATAAAAACATACACATGATATAATAACACATATAACGAGAACAATACGCGATGTTGAGATAAATGGTATATTTTCATAATAAAATAAATATGTACGAAAAATATTTTTGAGAATAGCTTAGGTTTAATAAATTATTTATTCATTTTACATTGTTCACTATTCCACTTAGTAGAAAACAATAAATTGTGAATTTACTCATTTTAATTTAATTTATTATTTATATTTTTTATAACATATATGTAATATATTATAATGTAAATATATATAATATAATGCTTTTTATATAGATCCGGGCGTAGCCCGGATAAAATCTCTAGTTACTATAATTGTTCTCTTTGTCAATTCACTAGCTCCACAAAGTCTTTAAAAATGTTAAAGAGTATATCTTAAATTGACACATTTTTTGGAAAATGGTTATTACGGCTTGAATGTTACGAACCACTCTGCCCCGCACTACAGTTATCAGTAACAAAAATCTCTAATATATCATATATCTATACGTTTTTATAACTGTTAAAAATTCACCGCAGTTAAACCGCTTGTCCCGCACTGCTCAAACCGCTATTATCATTCGGAGCCACCGCTCAAACCGCTGTTACCATTTGGAGCCTACATTTACAAGTATTTAGCACTAGTAAAATGGATTTGGGTCAGTGATGAAAAATAGAATAAAATTAATATTCAATTTGAAAACCGTGATTCTGTAATGAAAAATAATTTTCAGATGAAATTGTAGCATGAAATTGTCATCTCATTATGTATTAGTAAACTTTCCAATCATAAATACAACATTTGTTTGTTGACAAAAAAAAAACATTTGTTACATATTTCCTAAAGAAATCAATATTTATCATTACCTATATACTATAATAGGATACTGGCCCATGGACCAAAGGAAAGTCTATAAATAGTTAGCGAGTCCACACAAAGCCTAGAGCACATAACGATTTAAGGTTCTTGATTTATTGGGCTGAGCCGATTGCTATCTTAGCATAGTTTTATTTATTCACATTACTGGAAAAAAACAATGTTCATGTCTTTAAAATAGTTGTACTAGGGATTAACCCGGGCTACGCCCGGGATTTTTATTTTTTTCTAATTTAATTGTTAAATTATTTATATTTAGGGTATGATATATATTTATATAAATGTTAAAATGCATGTCATAATTAAAATTTATTTTTAAATTTTAACACGTTAAATTAACATATTTTTTACTATTTAAATATTTTTTTTTGTAATTTTATTGGCTATCTAGTTATCATATTTACCAAAACTATCTTTTGAGTGTTGGAATAAATGTTTTAGAGATTTTATTAAACTGCAGAGTATTTTCGGATCGACCACATGCTCAACATTCGATCGATCCGTAAAAAGATGATCGATCTCCTTGGCCAGGTAAGTACAATTTTAGCAAAAATATATTTTATTTTCAAATATTAAGTATATAACTATTCTTTTTAATATTTTTTTAATTGTATTTTTTGATTAAATTATTGTATTATAATGGCTATGTAAATATTTTTTGTGATGTTTGAATTTGTGTTGTTCGTATACTTAACATAGATGATATTGATGTTTAACAATTTATTGTTTTCTGGAAATAGAAAATAATGATATATCAAAACGTATCTAATACTTGTTAAATGATAGTATAATGTAAATTACATCCATTATTTGAAAATAACCATTTGTTGTTTTTATTTTTATTTTAAATCAGAAATTATTTTTATTTAAAAATATTATTCATATATAATATAATAGTTTAAGTTTGGAAGATTAATCTATATATATAAATTATGTATACTTTTTAAAAAATAATTTAAGATATTATATATTGAGTATATGAATAAAAGCTGAATTTCTTATCTTGAAAATCAGATATTTATATTTTTGTCTTCATGTTATACTCACCAATCCATCATTGATATTTATAACTCAGTATGTTTTTTAAAAAACTTAGTTTTAAGTAATAAACGAAATTAGTAAATTAAATTCATCACCTATAATGTTCTGTAAACTATATTTGAAAACTCTCTAAAATTATATTTTAAGCATAATATTATTATTATTTAATTTAAGTTATTTTAAACATAATATATGCTACACCAACTTAAATTATATTTACAATAGGACCATCCTAAACCGGTTAGTAAACCAAAAACAATACTAAACCAACATGAACCAATACCTGATTCGGCGAGGAAGGAAGTGTTTCGGGATAAACTTTTGAATGGTTATTAACTGAAATGGTTTGATCATGAAAGAGTTAGTATGAATATTAACAATAAAATTATGGATTAGATTAATTTACATTTGTAAGAATACCTTTGAGTCTATGAAAAGCAATTCAATTCCCATGAATAAGTTTAGCTTTTGGAAGTTGCGGGTTTCCCAACAATGAATCCACCTAACAAAAAGTTTGTTGTTATAAAAAAATCTCATTCAAGGTCATTAAAGGTTTCTGGGACGGCAAGAGTTGATGGTGATACCATTGTTTTGCTCGAGTGCTTTGAAATTTTCCTTCATAGTGTGAGGTTGATGTGGATGGAATAATGAGTTTTATAGGGACTTTCTTGATGTAAAACTATACATTTTTATTTTTTTTTTGTTTAATGTGGTATTTCCATTTTTATATAATTTACTACCATTTTAAGATAGAAGTACATTTTAAGATAGATGCTTAAATCTTAATGTATTTTTTCTATTTTTTAAAATGTTTATTTCCGTTTCTTATATTTTTATTTACGTAATATCTATATTTTATATTTTAAAATAGATATTTAAATATTAATGTACTTTTTCCATTTTTTAAATTGTGTATTTACTTATATTATATATTTTACATTTTAAGATAGATGTTTAATGTTTGATGAACTTTTTCCATTTTTAAAAAAATTGTGTATTTACTTATTATTACATATATAATTCATATATTATATATTTACATTAATTACTTATTGTTTATTTTCCTGTATATGTATTTCCATTTCTTGTACTTTTCATTTACTTAATATCTCTATTTTACATTTTAAGATAGATGTTTAAATCTTAATGTACGTTTTCCATTTTTTTAAATTGTATATTTCCATTTGTTATACTTTTTATTTACGTAATATCTATATTTTAAATTTTAATATATATTTTGAAATCTTAATGTAATTTCCCATTTTTTAAATTTGGTATTTACTTATATTATATATTTACTTATTATTTATTTTTCTTTATATTGTGTATTTCTATTTCTTATACTTTCTATTTGCTAATAATTTTATATTTTAAGATTGATTTACATTTTATGATAGATGTTTAAATACTAATGTACTTTTTCCATTTTTTTTTAATTGTGTATTTCCTTTTCTTATACTTTCTATTTACTTAATATCTATATTTTACATTTTAAGATAGATGTTTAATATTTAATGTACTCTTTCCATTTTTTAAAAAATGTGCATTTACTTGTTATTGTATATATAATTCGTATATTTATATATTATAATATTTACTTATTATTTATTTTTCTATATATTGAGTATTTCTCTTTTTTATACTTTATATTTAATTAATGTCTATATTTTATATTTTAAGATAGATGTTTAAATCTTTACGTATTTTTCCATTTTTAATGTAAAACGGTAATGTTTAATAGAAGAACTTGGACAAATAGTCAAATAGTTATATTTATGTTTTTTTTTTCTTTTTTTTATAAAATGGTAATGTTACATTATGAAGATAACCCGTTTTTTTGGTGAACAATGGTAATCTTCCATATGTTTAATGTAGTTTTTCTATTTTTTTATGTTGTGTGTTTACATATTATTGTTATTTTTAAATGTAAAATGGTAATTTTACATATGTTTAATGTAGTATTTCCATTTTTTATGTTGTATGTTTACATATTATTTATTATTTTCGAAATTATATATAATATCTTTTTTACAAAATTGTAATGTTACATTATGCAGATAACTCTTTTTTTTATAGTGAAAAATGGTAATCTTACATATGTTTAATGTAGTTTTTCCATTTTTTATGTTGTATGTTTACATATTATTTTCTTAAAATAAAAATGTAAAATGGTAATCTTACATATGTTTAATGTAGTATTTTCATTTTTATGTTGTATGTTTTACATATATTTATTATTTTCGAAATTATATATAATGTTTTTTGTTTTTTTATAAAACGGTAATGTTACATTATGAAGATAAGCCGTCTTTTTTTAAGTGAAAAATAGTAATCTTACATATGTTTAATGTAGTTTTTCCATTTTTTATGCTGTATGTTTACATATTTTTTATAAATTTTCGAAAATAAGTAATATTAAAATGTAAAACTATATTTTATGCCACGTGTCATCTTTCGGGATTATATTATATATTTACTTATTATTTATTTTTCTTTATATTGTGTATTTCTATTTCTTATACTTTCTATTTACTAATAATTTTATATTTTAAGATTGATTTTCATTTTAAGATAGATGTTTAAATACTAATGTATTTTTTCCATTTTTTTTAAATTGTGTATTTCCTTTTCTTATAATTTCTATTTGCGTAATATCTATATTTTACATTTTAAGATAGATGTTTAAATCTTAATATACTTTTTCCATTGTTTTTAAGTTGTGTATTTCTTTTTCTTATACTTTATATTTACTTAATATCTATATTTTACATTTTAATATAGATGTTTAATATTTAATGTACTCTTTCTATTTTTTTTAAATTGTGCATTTATTTATTGTTGTATATATAATTCGTATATTTATATATTTATAATATTTACTTATTATATATTTTTTATATATTGAGTATTTCTCTTTCTTATACTTTATATCTAGTTAATGTCTATATTTTATATTTTAAGATAGATGTTTAAATCTTTACGTATTTTTCCATTTTTAATGTAAAACGGCAATGTTTAATAGAACAACTTGGACAAATAGTCAAATAGTTATATTTATGTTTTTTTTCTTTTTTTTTATAAAATGGTAATGTTACATTATGAAGATAAACCGTTTTTTTAGTGAACAATGGTACTCTTACATATGTTTAATGTAAAGTTTCCATTTTTTTATGTTGTATGTTTACATATTATTGTTATTTTTAAATGTAAAATGGTAATCTTACATATGTTTAATGTAGTATTTCCATTTTTATGTTGTATGTTTTACATATATTTATTATTTTTGAAATTATATATAATTTTTTTTGTTTTTTTATAAAACAGTAATGTTACATAATGGAGATAAACCGTCTTTTTTTTAAGTGAAAAATAATAATCTTACATATGTTTAATGTAGTTTTTCTATTTTTTATGCTTTATGTTTACATATTTTTTACAATTTTCGAAAATAAGTAATATTAAAATGTAAAACTATATTTTATGCCACGTGTCATCTTTCGGGAGAAATTTTTTCCGCTGATGTGGACACCCTATGGAGCCTCATATGTTTAATGTAGTATTTCCATTTTTATGTTGTATGTTTTACATATATTTATTATTTTTGAAATTATATATAATGTTTTTTGTTTTTTTTATAAAACGGTAATGTTACATTATGGAGATAAGCCGTTTTTTTTTAAGTAAAAAATAGTAATGTTACATATGTTTAATGTAGTTTTTCCATTTTTTATGCTGTATGTTTACATATTTTTCCCTATGGAGCCTCATATGTTTAATGTAGTATTTCTATTTTTATGTTGCATGTTTTACATATATTTATTATTTTTGAAATTATATATAATGTTTTTTGTTTTTTTTTATAAAACGGTAATGTTACATTATGGAGATAAGCCGTCTTTTTTTTAAGTGAAAAATAGTAATCTTACATATGTTTAATGTAGTTTTTCCATTTTTTTATGCTGTATGTTTACATATTTTTTACAATTTTCAAAAATAAGTAATATTAAAAGGGCAAATCTTAAAAATAGCACTTTTCTAAGTTTATATCACAAAAATAGCACTCAAAAACTAAAATGACCAAAATAGCATTTTATCTTTTGAAAAATTTAAATTTTTTTATTTTTCAAGATTTAAAATCTTATCCCCAAAACCTCACTTCTCAACTCTAAACCCTAAAACCTAAACTCTAAACCCTAAACCCTAAATTCTAAACCCTAAACCCCACCCCTTGAGTGCTATTTTTGTGACTTTTGGCCTTGAGTGCTAGTTTGGGAACAAAAACTTGAGTTAGTGCTATTTTGGTATTTTTCTCATATTAAAATGTAAAACTATATTTAATGCCACGTGTCATCTTTCGGGAGAAATTTTTTCCGCTGATGTGGACACCCTATGGAGCCTCAAAAGCTCCCTTTTATTAGTAGAGATTCCATTTCATTAATACTCAAAAAGTTAACATCCTTTTTTTCTACTGAGCAAGAAATTTCAAAAGCTAGCAGCAATATGCAACCATACACATGAACAATGTATCAATCTTTTTTTTGTTAAATAAATTTTTTAAAGAGAAAGTCATAATAATTCGTACATATATCCTTTTCAGTGTAAATTTTAAATTATGATATCAAGCTTCTCTTTTTGACATATGCATCGTTTATGCTTCTTATAGATGGTTATTTGCTGACAGAAAAAAAAGATGGTTATTTTTTTCTAATCATATAAGGTAAGATTTTTTTGTCTGGCACTTGTGTGTGGAGTGTGGTAGACTCCAAAGAGGGTTATGGAAAAAGTCAATAAGTCAACGATGAACAGAGAAGGATGAGGAAGAAAACAAAGTCCCAACAGAAAGAGAGAGATACATGAAAGAACTAAAAAGAACTCATATTGCACATTTCTATTTGGTTTCAATTAAAATAAATATTTATCACAAAAGACTTTTCCTGTTAGGAGACAAAGAAAAAGTTTGGAATTTCATCATTAGCCAGCCCAGCTCTATAGTTTTATTTCTTCTCTGGTGGGAACCTTCATTTCTCTTTCTCCTTTGGAGTTTTCTTGAGCCTTATTAGTGTTTGCTCCATTTCATACGTCTTCTTCTGGGTTTGTGTTTACACACCTAAAACTCTGATCTTTCTTTCTCTTTCTTTTTTTTTTTGCTCTTAATCCAAGAGTATAGATAGAGCGTGAGTGAGTCATTGGTGTTTAAATGGGAGCTTGTTTCAGCAATCAGATCAGAACAGATATTGCTTCCAGCACATGTGAGTCTTCTTGCCCAATTTCTTGCCTTTTTAGTATTAAATTTTAATGATTTGTGGTTCTTACACACTTGCTTTGTCCTGAATTAGAAAGGTTTGTATTGTTCAGACAGAGTAGAAGTCCATTTATTTCCATTATTAGTAATTAAGTGTTGGAATCTCTGGAAAGTACACTGTCGGTCGGCTGAGCATAATTAACTGTTAGCTTCAAGCTGTTTCTGTCATTATGTTGATTCAGTTCTTGCCAGATTTGGAGAACCTTAAAAGGCCGCCACAGAATCAGATTCATAAACCATTTCTTGTGTGTGAACTGTTCTGAGAGAAGATTTTTTGTAGGGCTGAGTTCGAAATTCTTGAGTAGGGATGGGAGCAAGGGGTCGTCGACTACTTCCTTCTCTCATATGCCTCGAACTGAAGGAGAGATATTGCAAAATGCTAACCTGAAGAACTTTAGCCTCAGTGAACTCAAGTCAGCAACGAGGAACTTCAGGCCTGATAGTATGGTTGGTGAAGGTGGTTTTGGTCGCGTTTTCAAAGGATGGATCGATGAGACTTCCTTGGCTCCTTCCAAACCGGGGAACGGAATCGTCATTGCGGTGAAAAGACTTAACCAAGAAGGCCTTCAAGGTCATCGAGAATGGCTGGTTAGTTAGTCACATCTCTTTGTTTTGTTATTTCACAAGTCTATTTCCAAAAACCGAGTGCTTGAACCTTTTTTTTTCTTTTCATTATGGAAAAAAAAAACAGGCCGAGATCAATTATTTAGGTCAGCTGGATCATCCTAACCTTGTGAAATTGATTGGATACTGCTTGGATGAAGAACAAAGGCTACTTGTATACACGTTCATGCCTCGTGGTAGTCTTGAGAATCACTTATTCAGAAGTAAGTTCAAATAACTTGAAAGGGAACAAAGCTCATGAGAAATATATTCAATATAATATGTTTTTTTCTGATTTCTCAAAAACAGAAGGAACATTCTTTCAGCCACTTTCATGGAACACGCGGGTTCGAATGGCTCTTGGTGCAGCTAGAGGACTCGCTTTTCTTCACAATGCTCAACCTCAAGTTATTTACCGAGACTTCAAAGCATCTAACATCTTGCTAGATTCAGTAAGATACATGATTGATTGATACCTTTGTGTGTAGCTTTGTTTTATATATAATGTTTCTGTGTATATACAGAACTACAACGCAAAGCTTTCAGACTTCGGGTTGGCTAGAGATGGTCCAATGGGTGACATTAGCCATGTAACTACCAGAGTCGTGGGAACTCAAGGATACGCTGCTCCAGAGTATTTAGCTACTGGTATGTTTGTATTTATTTTATTTTTTTTTACCACACAGATATGTTTGTGTACATGTGCTTTTCCTATTGCTTTTTATGATCAATGCAACAAAAAAAACTGATGTTCTTGTTAAATTTTGAAAGGTCATTTATCGGCAAAGAGCGATGTGTACAGCTTCGGGGTTGTGTTACTGGAGTTGTTATCAGGAAGACGAGCCATAGACAAGAACCAGCCAGTAGGAGAACATAATCTAGTGGAATGGGCAAGACCTTACTTAACAAACAAAAGAAGGCTTCTCCGAGTGATGGATCCTCGTCTCCAAGGTCAATACTCGCTTACCCAGGCTTTAAAAATTGCAGGTCTTGCACTCGACTGCATAACTATAGATTACAAGGTTAGACCAAACATGAATGAAATCGTCAAGACACTTGAAGAACTTCATGTCCCAAAGGAAACACCAAAAGAACAGCAGAGTCTTCAACCCAGCAGTGACAGCAACAACAAATCTCCACAAGCTGTGAATTATCCTAGGCCTTCAATTATGTAACAATCCACAAGATGTGATTTCACCGGGGATTTAGATTACAGATTACAAGATTAGTGCTGGCAATATTAATAGTATGTTCATTCAACTATCAATATTATATGTATTTTGGTTAATATACTACTAGTGTTGACAAGATTATTAATATGTTGGTTACTATATTACTTACCTATCAAAGATTATATGCATGTTTGGTTACTATTTTACTCAACTATCAAGATTATATTTATGTTTTAGTCAACTAATCCATTAGTGAAGATTCATTAACGGCTGTAGTTATAGGCTTTATTAGTTTTTAGTTGGAAAAATAGAGAAGTTGCTTAAACTATATTTTGAACCAAAGATAAACTAAACTAAGGATATAACTTTTCACTTCTATAAATCAGAAATAAGTTGTCACATCTTTTTCTGGCCGAACATATATGTTATTACATTTTTGTGTTCATATATTTGGTTATGAATTATGGCATCTCCTATGATAAATAAATTAAGATATCTTATCTTTTGTTTAAAAACGAATTGGGAATCGACCCAACTAACAAGTAAGATGTCACATTTGAAGTCACCGGTGATTTTCTTACGTTCGTCTATTGTTCTTTTGTGCCGAAAAATATTGATGCTTTAAAGATGAGATTGAGATGATATAGGATTTATGCTTTCCACCATCTTTAATCTTTCTATCTTTCTTGCAGGTGAACCAACCAAATAGACAGATACTTATATTTATATATATGGGTATATCTTTATTTTTATCGCAACTTTATGTTTGTGTATTGCTGCTTAAAGGAAACTGAAACCTTTTAAAGGCAAAAAAATCTTAAATTAAAATGCTACTCTGATTCATATTGATGGCCTCAGTTAAGATGAAATTGTCCATCTCGACCAGCCACATAAACTAATTACGATTATAATATGAAAAGATACTACCATTATTTACAATTTTACATATGAACGTTTATAAATTGAAATGATGTACATGCACGGTAACTAACAAATTAAATACCTCGTCTCGAAAGAAATAAAGAGGAAAAAAAACTAAGGCCGTTGTTATTACATTACTGGCTGATGCTATCTAAATAGTATGCATCTAGATGTAAGTGTAACCATATGAAACATTGTCATGGGATAAATAAAACCCCCAACAGTAATGTAAGTATGTAACAAAGTATCTATAGATAAAAAACGAATTATACATTGGTTGGTCCATCAACTAAATCATCAGAATAAAAGATAAGATTCTGTAAAATCTTATTCAATATCTTATATTACTTTATGTTGTTTTTCTCTGATAAATTGTGTTAGCAGATTGCACATGATGATGGTGTTAAGCATTTATATCACATCACATGAATTTTATTCTCCTCAGTGCATCACCTCTTACATAAGTACATGCCAATGTACGTATGGTACACCGTATATCCCGAATTATGGGCCGTATAAATCTATAGATTCCGTGCTTATAGGTTTGAATGTTCAAAGTATAGTGACTTTACGGGAACGATAAGGGACAGTTTTATTTAAAGGCGAATAAATTTGATACTCAAAATTTAAAAAGCAAATATGAAGTTTGAATATTTTCTAAACGCTATTTGAAAGTCAAACACAACAAACCAACATAAGCAATACATTCATTACTTTAGTATTTTAACAGATTGGAGATAAATAAATGGTATCAAAATGAATAGCCAATCATTTATTTATATAGATGGAAAATCCAAGTTTAGTATCATATATATATATATATACTAAATACAATCAGAGCGTAAAGGAGAGCTGCGGGCTACAATTATCTTTATCCCAGCCCTTTCTTTTTGAAGCCGCTTCAGCCTTCTCTACATAACCGAACAAGACATAACACACCAAAAACAAAAACAAAGTCTTAATGTTTTAAAATAAAACCTAACTTCCAAACCAAGCAACCCCAATACTTTCCCTGAGAAAATAAGGGAAAATGGTAGAAACCCCAGTTCCAAATCATAACTAATTTTAAAGACACGTAAATATATATATATGAGAGGGAAAAAAACTTCAAATATATCTTCGGCAGATTATTGTTTTATCTTCTAGAAATCAGACGCGGAAGTTCTTGCCGGAGAAAGTCTGACCAAATTGCCAGTTACTCGGAACGATGTTGTTGGAGGTGGAGCTTCGGCCATCGGAGGTTTTGACTCGGAAAGAAAGAGATTGGCCGACCAGAATTGCGTTTGATTGCCAGTTTTGTCCCCAGTTGCGGCTAAGACCTAACCAACCTGTGTTGCTTCCCTTAACACTAACCATCTGGACGTTTCCGGCTCCGGCTACGTTAGTGACTAGCACCAAGTTGAAGTACTTGGATCCATTGATCGTGAATCTCATACCTCCCTTCTTCCTACATGGAACCCTGCAACACCCCCAAAAATATATATTGCAATTAGTTATGTCTGAAAAAGTATACTCAATGAAACTCTTTATAGCTTAGACTGATGTTTTTTACGTTGGTATCATATTTAAAACAAATTAATAAACTAGATAAAATATATAATAATTTTACGTAACGTCATGAAAGGGAGTGAGTTTATAGTATGTTTTTGATGACCCGGGTCGATTTTGGGTTATATCGATGACCCGGCAAATGTATGGGGTGAAGTGAAGAAGTGTCGGATCTTAGCTGACTTCAATGCAAAAGAAAATGTCCCCGAATCTCATGGATTGAGACGTGTAAATTACTGAATCACCTTCAGGATTTTACCCGGACGCATTATCTTTTGACGTTTTTTTATGACTAAGAACATGATTAATGGGGTTCTTAGAGTGGATTCTTAACGGAATATAAGAAACCATTTTTAAACTTTTAACTAAAAAAATTCAGAAGCCGGTTTTTAGTTTTTTAGTTAAAAGACGGTTTTTTATTCCGTTAAGAATCCTATTCTAAGAATTTCACTTTAAAAATTCCCGTTAATCATGCTCTAAGAGAAATAAAAATAGAGTGGACTATAGAGAGATGAAGATTTTTACCTGCGGTAAGAGACGGGGACGATACCGGCCCTATACTTAGCGATGGTTAAAAACATAGGCATGGCGAGATCAAAGTGCTCACGAGGAGGGTTACACCAACCACCATTGTCGCTAGCTTGAGCAAAGTTAGGTGGACAGAAATTAGTTGCGGTGATAAGGATTGATGGGTTCCCGGGAAGACACCAGCCTGGATCATTGACACACTTGAGCTCAAAGCAAGCACCACAGCTCAAACCATTGTTAAACAAGGCCGTGCTTAAAGCCGCCGTGTTCACACCGTAACCTTGGCTATATAAATTCCCGTACCCGCACGCACCACCTGCAACAAAACGTTAGTTAAATGTTTATTCAACGATAGTGTGTTCAGGAACTTGACTTTAAATAAAGTTTTGTTTAAAGGGTGTGTACCCATAGTTCCTGAAGCATCAGCTTCACCGTAGAAGGTGGCGTGAGCGTTGACCCAGGGACCTCCGGTGTAAACTCCGGGGATTCTGGCCTTTACTGTGGTTGTGGTTAGAGCAGCAACCACCATAACCGCCATTACAGTCATTACTTTTGCCGCCATTTTTTCTTCAGTACGGAAAGATCTTTTCTGAAAGAGAGAGGAAGAGGAGAGTTGTGTGAGGGATGAGGATAGTAGGAAGGCTACTTATGGAGGAAGAGAGCAGGGCGTCTAAAGAGCTTACCGCTTTATTCTATTATGATTTTCTTTTTATTTTATATTTTTTTTTTATAAATTATATGTAGTTCCGCAATTTTTTCCTCATGGATCTAATAAATATTTCTATTATATTCCACCGAACTCAGAAGAGTTTAAATTTCCCATCCAAAATAATTATTGACTGGTTGTAGTGAATAAAAGTAAATTATTGTTGAACTGTTTTATATAAAATAAATAAATTTTATTTTTTGTTTGTGCATGCTTACTTCATCATTAATAAAAATCAGTGAATAATATTTCTTTAACAAGTAAAATATACATTGTGGAGAACATCAATTGATTTTATGATATTTAGATGTGTTATCTGAAAAAGTCTATAGTTGTAAATTTTAAAATTAAAGGGAATGCAAAAGGTAATTTATTATAAAGCTAAAATAATCAATATTTGGTACTTATTCTTCAAGAAAGTGCAAAGAGAATAACTGAACACTTGTTTCTGACTTTCCGTAAAGCATTTTCTGAGCTTTTTCCTTATCAAGACTTTTGATCTTGTTTTATTTGTTTTTGTTAGGTTAAATAAAAGTATTGGATTTATGTCTATCATTCTATCAACCAAACGCGAATACCTAAAAACTATATATGGAAAACATCTAGAGAATAATTGCTTGAACAATTAATTATTGGGAAATCCTTTTCTAAAGTTCATAAATCCATTATAAAAGCTTGTAAATATGAATATACTAAGGTTAAAATGTTTTTTATCTGTTGCAAGTCAGCTAAGTATGTTTTTTTATATAAGCCAAAAGGATAGCAAACGCACGTGGTCCGCACATGGTCACCTCATGCATTTTTCTTTGGTCAATTTGCGAGTTGTGCCAATTGGAAATCCCACATGAGCTCGTACGTAGATCACCTCCGATTCAACTCACAGCAATAATTTTCTCGATCAAAAGTCATATGAAATTAAAGAATTATTGAAAAAGATAAATGGTTACAGATATTTGATAATGGGAATGAATTCCCTTTCTCCCATCTATTTCATATTAGTAAAACACAAGTTTTTTTTTTTTTGCTAAAGTGAATACAAGTTACAATCAAGTAATCAACTTTAATTATTGATACTCTTATACAGTTGCTAATTAAATCTCTGTAGATTTTGTTGTTGTTTCTGGACTATAAATGAGACTAGAGTTTCCCAAAAAAAATGAGACTAGAGTGTCCGTATGAGTACACGGAAAATACGGTAACGCATTTAACAGGACCGTGTGTCGATGCAGTTGGGACTCAACTGATTGCAGGGACCATAATCACGTTTTACCACACACATAGCGACGCATATATTCATTCTTAAGTGATAATATACTAAGTGAACGCATCTGAGTGGGTTAGAAAAACACATGAATAAATGTGTTTGAATGATCGTAAGGAAAAGCAACAAATGAGTTTAATCGATTGTAACGAGAAATATGTATGGTTTTCCAAATGTAATGTACATCGTAACTAATTCTGATACAAATATGTATAAAGAACAAAAATACAATAAAAATATACTAAAAGTCTAACACGTATATTGTCAATCAAAATTATTTCTAGCAACCCAGGAACTATCTTCATATATGTATATATAAATCATAGTTATAAATTTAAAATATCGACCACTATATCCATGTGGCTTCATTTATTGCCAATTTAAATAATTGATCTCAAGGTACGTAAGCCATTACCCCCTTATTAGGGCTTCGATATTTATATATTTATTTCTACTACGTTACGTACACCATAAATGTTTTCACACTCTTGTTGGGTTTTTATCGATTCAACAAATTGTATTCTAATTACATTGTGCACTGTTTATACATATAGTCTTAGATAGTAGGCAAGTAAGTTTAATTAAACGAGAAGTCAATAAACGTCAGAGATTTATTTTAAGTTAAGCTTCAAGAAGCACATGTGATTGTTTCCAAGAATGTTCACCTAGAATTAATCATTTATGACATTTTACGACAATTTATAAAAAAAAATTTGTTTGATATAAATGTACTATTAAATTGTTACTACATGTGAGTTAATTTTTTAAGGATTAATAATTTGTCAGCTCGTTTACCTAATAGTTTTATGAGAAACTAGTAAAGAGAGACTAATGCATGTGCGTTTAATATTTGCTAGAGTTGTTTTAGAAGCAAACAGATACATTTTCTTGTTTTAGATCGCACTTCGTCCGTACTAATTGACACCGAGCAATAGTTTAATGCTACCCAATGTATAACCGAAACCGTCCCCACGTTACATTTTCTTGTTTTATTATTTCCTAGTTGATATAAGTATTTCATTAATCATATAGATAGAAATTTATACTAGATTTTGTTTATTTAATCTCATAATAAACATCGTTTGAACATTTTAGTTTTGTTTTCAAAATGTTATTTTATATACTTCAACTAAGAAATGATATATTCTTCCTATATGTAAGAAACATATGTTTATAAGTTTATATATCATATATGCATAACTATTATTATGTATATATCAAATTATCAGCTAGTCGGTGACCGGTATTAATTGTTATGAAACATAATGTAGGAACATAGTAACATGAAAATATTCATTAAGTGCTCCAGCGTACATTTTCAGCATTTGACTTTTTCATTTTCCCCTGCAACTAAACTTACGGTACGTGTTGGACTTTGTATACAACGTACGAATTCTTATTCTCTGTTCTATAATCATTTTAAATATAAGGAAATTCCGATTCGTATAACTAAACCCGCGATGTGTATACGTTATAAGGCCTTATGTTGAATCGTATATGTAAAATAATCCATGAGTCGTATCTTATGTTGGAATTTGGAATACATATTTAGATGTGGAGGAAGAGAATCTACGATTCATTTGGTACAATCATTAGCATATAAGATCGAGATTCGAGAAAGTACTCGCATAAGCCTATAAGGTCATGGCAAGTTTTGACTTATAAATCGTTTTATAATATATGCGCAGAAGGTAGTTGGTCAAATTGTTATATTTACACTTGGATAGCAATTATGGCTGTCTTTTTCTATATTTTAATATCCACATTTATATGTACTATAATCTTTACTTGAATACAATATCCAAAATACCATACAAAAGCCAAGTTACAAAAAAAAACCCGTATAAGCCTAGAGTTAAGGGCTCAACAATGTGAAGTCCATATCATTAGATCCGACATACCTTGAACTCCACGCTACGTTAGTATCAAGTGTATATCTTTCTCAAGGCTTTCAAGCTCTGTTTGAGACCTTTATATCGATCAACCCCAAGATTGAAAAAAGTAATATATATCAAAACAAGTTTCCTATGTTGACTTACAATAAAATCATGATAAATTGCATAAGCCAGATATGCGCGTAGCATATCCCCATGCGTTTAATTCTTAAAGCAGGTGACATCCCAAATTTTCAGTTGCAACAAAAGATAAAGATTTATAAACGAGAGGTGACCTAAGAGATGAGATCTAGCCTTTAAATCTTTGGTTGAGAACTGGTTCAATCTGATTTTTAGCCAAGATCGCAAGCTTTATCCAGAGCCGGCCCGTGGCCAAGCTATAGAATCATGGGCTTTCGGCCGACTTATTTATTTATAAGCCTAGAGTTAAGGGCTCAACAAAAGTGAAGTCCATATGATTAGACCCGACATACCTTGATCTCTACGCTATTAGTATCAAGTGTATATCTTTCTCAAAGCTTTCAAGCTATTTTTGAGACCTTTAGATCGATCAAATCTTATATTGAAAAATTAAATATATATCAAAGCAAGTTTCTGCGATGATCCTTTATATCACCAATGAAAACATCAGCTTCTCCTTCTATTGTCTCTTTTCCTTCAGAAGTTCTGGCTAACCCCTTTGTCACAAACTCGTCCGACTTCTAAGCAAGATCATCATCTTCGTGAAAACAAAGAGCTGTTCCGAAAATAACGAATGCAATTTTAGGATATAGTTCGACAGACCATCACATATATATAATAAACTCCACATGCATTCAGATTTTGGACGTTTTAATCCCAACGACCTGCAAAGGAAACAGTGAGTACCTGTTCTCGCTAACGGCAGTAACGAGAACGGTGGGGAGACTCGCCATTGAATGAACTTTCAAAGCTCTATAATTTTTGAATTTAGCAAAAAAAAAAAGCTCTATATTTTTTTGTCATTTAAAAAGAGTACAAGTAACCTTATTGAAGGGTTTTAGTTTTGAGGTTCTAAAAGTATATATATATATATATCATATATATGTATAGATTATATATATGTATGTAAATTGTAGAGTTCTAAACTTTACGGAAACATAATCCAAAGTGTATATACTCCTTCTGTTTCAAAAAGATAGATATTTTAGAAAAAAAAATTGTTTCACAAAAATATATATTTTGTGTTCTCTGTGAAAAAAATTGTAAATTTCAAGAAAATTAATTGATTTTATTGAATTATTATTGGTTAAAAGATATTTAAAATTGAAAATTGCAGAAAATGATATTTTTTGTGCACCGATGTCTTCATTACTAAATTTAAACGATTACAAGACTAATAGCAACATCGTACAAACCACAATGTGCGACCCAATGGGCCAAAACCCTAACATAAAGTTCAAGGGTAAACAAGGATAGAGACACAAACTTCAAAAAGTTCAATAAAACGTTATAAGAGATATAGAAATTATCACTTGTGATCCAACCTAATAAAAGCTCAAACCACATCTCCAAATCTTCAACAACAAACAATTAGTCACAATAACAAGTGACATCGCAACACCATCTGAAACCTCAACTCTCATCTTGAACAAGAATCGTTGCATCTACCGGCTCTAAGTGAACCTTCATGTAAGATAGCAAATGGCTAGGAAATTAGTAAAAAAGTGATTTAATGTGTTTTAGAACCCAAAACTAAATCTCCTCATTTATTATAGTGATTTAATGTGTTAGAAAAATTATTTTTGTGAAACATATGAAGTATGTATTTTTAGAACCTAAATCTAAATCCTCTTGTTGGAGATGTTGTAAACAACGGGTGTGAGATTTAGGGCAT
Source organism: Brassica rapa (assembly GCF_000309985.2). Taxonomy (NCBI): domain Eukaryota; kingdom Viridiplantae; phylum Streptophyta; class Magnoliopsida; order Brassicales; family Brassicaceae; genus Brassica; species Brassica rapa. The sequence continues at coordinate 280,428 of NC_024796.2, read as the reverse complement.
GACTGGTTTTTTCGCTACCACCCGCAAATGGGGCTTTGCGGTTTGTAGCGGTTGTTGGTTTTTTGCAACAATCACTCAAACCGCTCTAAACCGCTTCAAACTGCTCTAAACCTCTTAAATTCAAAAGTTGGTTTCAGCTAGCGTTTGCGGTTGCGGAAGAGTAATTTTTTTTTCTTTTTTTCAAAACAATACAAATACAAAAATAAAAATATTCAATAAAAAATTTAAATTGAAACTATAAAAATACTAAAATATATCTATTGTATTTTCATTAATATTATAAATTTTAAAAATAAAAACCTTTTTTATAATTTAAAAATTTAAAACTATAACTTTCTAAATATAATTTTTATATTTATTATAATATTATGATTTTTGATATTTCAATAATTATATAAAATGTAAATATTGTTAATTTATTATTTAACTATAGCTGCATTTGGTAGTTAAACAATCATAAATATCCCACAAACGCACTAATTTCTAATCGTAATACCAGTCGTACAAATTTATTAAAACTGTTAGAAACCGCAACTACCGGTATCTGCAAACTCCCGCGACCGCTGACTGGGCCCTTAATGACCGTCTCCGATGTAAACACAGTTTGTTATTGAGTGTGACACGCGTCTTTTTCATAACGGTGTAGATTGCTGTGACTCTAGTTAATAATTCCTCTGCTGCCAGCAACGTCATTAATGACCGTCTGATGTAATGTCAGTTTGTTGCTGAGAATGATGAAGGTTTTGGGCCCAATTATAATGTTATCTATTCAATTATTGACCAGAGAAGTTCATGTATGGTTATCGAGCATTTTGAAGATGCCCTGTATAAACTACTATTCACTAGCAAAAATGATTTTTTTTTTGAAAAAGAAAGGGATTAAACCCGGATCTATTAAAGATACAGACCTAATTTCCGGGTGAGAGGTGCAGCCCACGACAGGTTCTCTCATGGGTTTTCATACGGACGTATCCGCAACAATGTATCTTAGTTTCCACAGCAGAAGTATCGAATCCGGAATGTGTTTGCATCCAAAACCCGTCCACTACCATTACTACTGGACCAGAAGTCCCGCTCAATAGCAAAAATGATATGGTAAGATTTTACTGATTTATGATTTTAAAATTTTCTGAAATTATTGGACTAGAATTTTGAATTAGTTTTGAATTACACCCGATCCAGCGGTTTTAAAATTATTCAGTTCTCATGTAACTAAAGGGAAATTATTTCGTGATTTTTATTTGAACTTATGAACACGACTCGGAAAACGAAAATGACATAGGTCATTTGAAAAAAAAATTGAAAATGACAGTGGAGGAAAATTAGGTACAACGATAAAACAATTCTAAGCTCTAACAGACGTCTCAACGGCGACCTTGCCGGAATATCCAACATCCGATGATTTTCTGTCGGACTCCCATAACTCTGGTAATGCCTCCTTCATGTTGTGAATGTTTTCCAAGGCGTAATCAGCTCCTTTGACTTTGTTTGGTGAACCAACCTGAAAACAACAAACTCAAGAGTAAACTTCAAACTCGGTTTAATTAATTTAGATTCCGGTTAGGCCTGTCTAACTAAAGTAATAGTACCAGAACCGTGTGAAGACCAACGCGTTTTCCAGCTTGTACATTTCGAACACTGTCCTCAAAGAAGAGCTGCCAAGAGAAATAAATAAAAATTATTGTGTTATATATATCCTCGTTTTAAGAAAAAAAAATCGAAATAAAAATTAATTGTGTTAACCCGGTAAGCTATACCGTTCGGTTAGGATCAATATTGGCGATCTCGAGGGCTTTCTCAATAGCGGACTCAGAAGGTTTACACACAATAGGCGTTTTAGGGAGTGAACCGACCGGCTCAGACAGGTCGAAATGTCCAACGATATCAAATATCTCCGAATTTTCAGACGCAGCGTTTGTGTGCGTCGGGTTAAGCGTTTCGAAACATATGATCCCTTCGAAACAATCCTCTAATCCCAACTTCTTCAACGCCTTGGCCGCGTGAACTCTATCCGCGTTGGTAAATATCTAATAACGGGAGGAAAATGCTGCTTAGTTATTTATCAAAACTATAATAGTGTATGTTATATAAAAAATATGATTGTGGTACATACGACTTTCCGGAGAGGAAGGCTAAGCAAGATGCTTCGAAGAACAGGGTCAGGTTTTATGTTGTCGTACGGTAAACGACCGTGGACAAAAGAGTGATATTCGTCGTAGTCAAAGTCATATCCGATCGCCTAGAAAACGAGAAGATGTATCGGGTTAAGCAGGTTAATACCAATAATAAATAAAAGGCCTACGCAAAATTGAGATTTATAAATGTTATTGAATAATGATCACGTACTCTAAGACCGGCCATTGTTGTTCCATAGTTCTTGTAAAGAAGATTAGACAATTCAACGATTTTGTCCTTCGGTATACCTAGTTTCTCGACCATATAATCTATCATACCGGAAAAAAAAACAAAAAAAAAATGTCAGAAATGGTTTATTAATCGAAAAGTTGATAGCAAAGCAAGAATGTTACCTTTGATGTTCTTCCCACATTCTCTGGCGAGTCCGGTGCTAAGAGGATAAAGAGTGTCGTCCAAATCTAATAATTTTTGATAAGCTGGTCAGGTTACTTTTCGTGTAATTTAATTAAGTTCATTGGTATATTATGGCTAAGGACGTACCGAACAAGAGACAGTCGTACTTCTGCGTCGCTGAAAGCCCGTACCGGTTTTCGAACTCCATTTCTCTGAAACAATTGATTGGATCACAGAAGAAAAGTTTTAAATATTTGTTACTTTAAATAGGGGCTTTAATTCGGTATCACAGAGATTCATGGATAATAATGTTCGAAATGGATTTTTCAGATTAGATTTGTACTTATGAAGGAAAAAAACAGAAAACAAATAACAGAAATAATTTGTGAAATGAGTGGACATAGTTGCTTGTGTCCCAAGAAAATCGTGATAAGATGTTTTAAAACGTGAACTGAGAGATTCAGCGAATTACAACCACTGATTGATTACTTTCCCAAATAATTATCAGCATACTAGATACAAACGATAATATATGTGTTTGTGCACGTATCATGTATACATATAAGACTAACACGTGTGTGGATAACACAATGTAAATAGTTCTTAACACTATGTAATTGTCTATGTATTAACTAGTTTTTTAGGAAATGGAGGAAACACGATTAAACGGCAAGGAGTTTGAATTTTGAAAGCAAAACACAGAACCAACGTAATGTTCCTAAACAGAAAAAGGAAACAGGAAGGTGTTGAAGGAGTACAACTTAGTAGTTCTACCTTAGCTTTGAACAGAAACTGGCAGAGTCGAGTAATTGTATCCTAAGAGGGAGGGAGAGAGAGAGAAGTGTAGGGGAAGGATGGAGAGAGTCAGAGAAAGGGTTTAAATAGGAAACTCTCTCCGGCTCTTTTCGATCATTAAAAGCTATTTGCAAAATTTTAAGCATTTTCTCAAATTTTAACTATATATTATTATACTTAGCTAATTTCTCCTAGCTACTTTTAACTAAAACCGTGTGTGTGTTTCTAAGTTCTAACGTACAAGTCAAATTTAAGAGGATGGCCACGCCATACTCTTTCTTATTTGGTGCTAATATATGAAATGTTGCAATAATTGTATGTATCATATGAATGTTCTTTTTTTTGTATCATATGAATGTTTTACAGAAACAAAGACATCTATATAACATATATATGAGAAATTTCTATAAAACTTGTGGTTTTATATCACAATAGTCATATTCTTTTGGATATTTGGAGTCCGGTCGTATAATATTAATTTATTATCGGTTGCCAACTATAAAAGGCTAAAAGCTGTAAGCCACCAAGTTGTTCCACCATCATGCATCTAAGATAAACTTTCAGATAGTTGAACTATGAAGCGTTGCCCAAAAAAAAAAGAACTATGAAGTTATAAATGTACGAGCTTGATAAATTTAAAATATACTGTACATATGCAACTATTATTTGTTTGGGTTGTAATTCTGCAATTTACTATATAAAATAAAAATAATCAATAATATTGTGTATAAAATACGAAAATATTGTTGAAAGCTACGGTTATTTAAATGTTTTTGTTTCTTTTGGCATCAATCAATAAATTAATAATGGTGTGTTGAGTTATATATAAACAAGAAGATAGGATCAAAAGCCGATCCTATCTCTCTGGTTCCAATTATTGAGGAACTAAAACTCATTTAAACATTTGTAGGTCTTGTTGGTGCGTCTAGAACGCTAGTTCCTAGATTAAAGGACATCGTCTAATTTAGAACTAAAGCACATGTGTCCTGAAGACTCAAAATTTGGAATTTATGGACACGCTAAATTCTTATTTGGATCTTAGCAGCTGTGACAAAATAAACGGAAAGTCATGTTGACAGTTTCATCCGGAGATGAATACATTATTAGCTACTCTTCTTGGCTCTATAGTTCATATTATATCGTAATATCGTCCATCAATTTAGTTAGCTATTCCAAAAATATTAAATCGAAAGCAATTATTGTTATTTTATTTTTTGAGAAAAGGCTTTCACAAAGCAATTAGTTGTGAATAAGTTCCGTCAGCAAAAAAAAAATGATTAATATGACTAGTACATAGCGACAAACACATTTTAGATGGTCATTAATTTACAAGAGATGAATAGTTTCCGAAATATGTGGAGAGTTATGCATTCTTATGGAGAAACATTTAAATACAATAGTTAATCTTGATTGGAATCGCAAAACAAAACAAAAAACTTTCTGAATTTGGCCATTACAAACCTATTAAGAAAAAAACATTCGACTATTTTATTCATATATATGCCTAAGAAATTACTTTTGTATTAAGTCTGAAACCTTCGTTTTTTTTTCAATGATGATTTCTAAAATTTGGCTAGCTCGATAGATTGCATCAAGAGATTATAACACTTGGTTTCGCTGTGGGTGAGACATGAGGAAATGCATGGGTGTTGCATTCATGCGTACATCACGTTATGTATGTGTCTTCATCTTACACAGTAGCAAGCTTGCACGATTATACTCAAAGCAAATCGAACGAGATTAATTCATCTGCGGTTGTGATTAATAACTAAATAAAATCAGACCATCATTTCTTAGAATATATACACACTGATCTCCATATCTGTAGCCCATGTTATTAAATTCCTAAACAATAAACATATTTTTTCGGGAATTATTTAGTGGTGTGAACCCAAAGATTCATATGCATCATTTCATCGTAAGGCGGCCCCATGTAACAACTAACTTTTAAGAATATTTACAATGCCCTCGTGCATAAAGTATTTTTTATTTAACTATATATCATAAAATGCATTTAGCTTTCAATAGTCCATCCCAAAAAACAACCATAAATCAATCGTGTCGACATTGAAACAAAGTAGTGATTGGTAATTTGGTATATTAAAAGTGGTATTTAAAATGTACTGCCAGATATATGGAACTGAAACAATTGTGTGTTGATCTAAAAAAATTTGTGTATTTGATGCCTTTGCTAAACATTCTCTCTCCCTCCTATATATATTATTTTTTACTTTCTACATTTTGGTCAAATATGTTCCTTTTTTTTACCATTTTAACCAGAAAAAATATATGTTTCTTTTTATTTAACATCAACTTTTCATTTACATAAAAAATTATAAGATCTTTTACTAGAAAAGATCACTTAGATAATGAAACGATTTAGTATAATCCAAAAACACATCTGCAGATCTTACATTATCCAATCCATTTTTTATTATATTCTTATGATCACTACAAAAATGAATTAATTTTACAACGATTAAACGTTTTTTGAACCACCTAGTTCGAAGTTGCACAAAAACAAAAAAAAGAACCACCTAGTTCGACATAAATACAAGGTTATAAAAAAAATCTTAAATTGTCGAAATATCTTAAGAGCATCTCTAATGGAGATTTTATCCATTGGAATTCTAAATATGAATATGTATGTATATATATATATATTATATATATGTACGTAGTTGTATAGTCCATTAAATAGTATAGAATATCTATCCAAAAATTTAGTTAGGGGTTCTATACAACTACATACATATATACATATTCATATTTAAAATTCTAATGAGTAAAATCCCCATTTGAGATGCTTTAAACTGAGAAATCCAAACACCTTAAGTAAATGGCATATAAAATTTGGTTGCCAAACAAAAAATCCAAACACCTTATTCGTGTCTCCAACTATGGATTTATTTTTTAAAATGTTGGTTTTAACTTACATTTATGAAATTAGATATTTAAAATTCCGGAGAAGTGTTTGTTTACCAAACAAGCTAAGAAGTGAATATAAGATATTTCTAGAGTGCGAATCTGCCTCGATATAATTATGTCATAAAAAAATCTTTTTGTTATTAATCAGAAAAGAAAGAAAATATAGTACAATGTGGCCGTATGATTGGTACTTTTGAAAAAGACTAGAGTTGAAATGCACAACTGTACAACGAAACAACAGCTGTTTGCAATTCAGCTTTTGGAAATTAAAATATTTTCTGATGTATAAAACTGGCAAATAATTGGACGTGGATCGTCAAGAAATAAGAACGCAAACATTAAACGCAAATGTCCAACTTAAACTTTGTTATACATTTAAAGTTGTTACTCATTTGTATGAAAGTCTCCTTATTAAATACTTTACTAATCTCTGGATTACGTGATAAAATGATACATTGTTAATTTGATTCAAATTCTGACATTTTTGGGGTCAAAACTTATTCTAACTCGTTTTTTTTCCTTTTCTGTTGTATTTGTATATAAATCAGCTAGTCGGCATTGATATTGACTTGTTTGCTCATTTAACTTTGCTCTAATTTATTTCTTTTATATGTTTTCGATTAATTTTAATAAACTGACAGCTATAGTTGATAATAGTTTTTTTTTGTTTTCATTGATTTAACAATTTCATTAGCTAGGTAATTATAAATATCAAAATTATACTGGCGCTTATCAATACTATTAAAACAGAAGCAATTTTTATCTACTTACAAATAGTCTAGGTTGGACCATTATATTTAATTATATTTCCTATTATTTCTATTCATATCTAATTTAATTGTTAAATATACATCATACCTAAAATTAAGGAACTAACTAACTAATCTATTATTTTTTAAACTAATGAATCATCAATACTATTAAAACAGAAGCAATTTTTATCTACTTACAAATAGTCTAGGTTGGACCATTATATTTAATTATATTTCCTATTATTTCTATTCATATCTAATTTAATTGTTAAATATACATCATACCTAAAATTAAGGAACTAACTAACTAATCTATTATTTTTTAAACTAATGAATCAATACTATTAAAACAGAAGCAATTTTTATCTACTTACAAATAGTCTAGGTTGGACCATTATATTTAATTATATTTCCTATTATTTCTATTCATATCTAATTTAATTGTTAAATATACATCATACCTAAAATTAAGGAACTAACTAACTAATCTATTATTTTTTAAACTAATGAATTTAATTTATATTAATTCGAAATTCAAATAACTAATCAATTATATTTTAGTTATTAATGTAATAAATAATTTTATATATATATATATATATTCATTCATATATATATATACAACTATATATTAATCCAAATGCAAAAAAAAACAAATTGTTCAAAACCCTCACCAAATACATAAAAATATAATTCTTATAGTTAGAGCATTAAAAAATATATAAATATATATTATAAAATAAATATTAATAGTAATTATATGATGAAACATGTTACTATTGATAGTTTAATGAATATATTTTTTACGGGTTACTCAAACAGACATGTAATATATATATCAAATATAAACCAATTGAACAAATATATTAACACAAATATATCATAAAACATTACAATTAACATAAATCGAAGCTAGAGAGTAAGAGTCAATATTTTAATTTCTTAAAAATATAATTATATATATAAATTATAAAAATTAAGAACTAAATATAATAAAAATATATATCAAAATTAAAATAATAAATATTTACATTTCTAATGCGAATAATGAAATTAACTTTTAAATTTAAAATAAGCCATAGACAAAACATCAAAAAGTATCTAATAATATGCGAATAACAAAAGTAAACTAACTAAATAAACAATTATATTTTTTTTTGCAAACTTAAATCATTAATTTGTAATAGACGTATACATATTATTGATGCTCAAATCTATTTTATTTTTAGTATGTATCCACTCAAATATTAATCCATTAACAAGATGGAATTTTAGTTGGACTAAAATTGTATTAAAATTGGAATATCAATTTCATAATATATTCACTATTCATCTGAACGTTCATGAATATATATTACAATACTCTAAATATAATAATAAATCAAACCGGATTACATATTGGGTCATCTATCAGTTCAACCGATAACCAGATCTCGGGTTTTAACAGTTGTTACGGGTTTTACAAAATTTTTAACCGAATTTGGCAATTTAACTGCGGGTCGGGTCGGATTTCAAAACATTGAATATAATTTTTTATTTGTAATATCTAAGTGTAGATACAATTAAAATACAAATTTATATCAAATAAATTTGGAATGTTTCGAAAATAATCCCGCGCTTTGAAAGCGCGGGTCAAAATCTAGTATTCACTTAAAATATTTGATATATGATGGAATCATTTTGTGTTTATGCTAGTTATAGTACTTTCTATCAAACATGGTAACACGGAATATGTTAGAAACTTAGAAAACCTTAAAATACACAAACATGTATGTAATACAATGTAAATATCCTAAATATAATATAAAACAGATAAAACAATGTAACTGAGGTCATTAATGATCCAAAATGCTTCCAACAGAAGAGGTCAAGATATATTTGGAATGTATATTTTTAAACATAGCTGAAATTAATTAATAGATCCCAATCTGTTAGTATATAACGATTTACAATAAAAGTCAATGTAAAAAATAAGTAGTATCCATATAAAAATCGCGTTACTTATTTTAAAATGAACTGTACTTCTGACTCGTAAAAAAGGTTAAGTCATTGTTGAAACCGTGAAAGAGACAAAAACTATAGGTACTAAAATGATATTCTAAAAGACATCAACATGAGATGACCCTGCATGCAAACCTCCGGTACATTTTCCTTCTTGTTTTGTCCTTTTTATTTGTAATATTCTTCCTTTGTAATGTTCATCACTAATTAAATGTTTTTTTACGTACAATTCTACAAGAAAAATAATTTTAGGATGCTTGTTAACTTTACTAAAGCAAAGTGATTATTTTTAATTGAATCTCTCTCTTTGAAAACATATTTAACTGTAAACTGTACCTCTTTTATTGTTTTTTCTTTCCTCACATATGATAATTGAATCTCTAAACGTATAATAAATCGCATGATTTTGGAGTCTATGAACGTAGGAGTAGGACTACGTTTTGTTTGATAATGAACTTGTAGATATATTAAAGCCGACCTACAAGCAATATTGGATAGTTAATTATTTATTTAAATGTAAACCAATGCAATTATCTTTCTGGTATTCCTAACCATCAGCGAGAGTATGATGGGCACTGCATCCATGTTCACATACGTATACGTTGACATTTATGCAAAACTACAAATTTCAATTAATTTTTTTCCTGGCAACAAGGACCTGCAAACAACTCTTGTGTTCCACATAAAATCTGTTGTTTTTTATATTGAATAAACTAATATTAATCAAAGAAATTATGTTGTAATTATAAGATTTTTTCCAAAAAACGTATACGAGGGAGGACCAAGTAAATCGATGTTGAAACTAGAGGACCGTGTCAAATGCAAAGGAGCATGAAGAAAAATAGATGACCGCAACAAAGAACACGAAGCTGAGAAAATGTCATCCCCTACTAGGAGCTTTATTTACTCATCGACGGAGCCACAAGATCATATAGGAGGTTTTTGTTGCCGCCTGGCAAGAAAAAGAGGAGAACAAGCTCCATTCCGGGCCGGAATGGGTATAGTAGATTATTAACTCGAGTGGACCGTTTGTTAAGATTTGTTGGTTCTTTTCTCATACTCGTTCGGTTTCTTCTTTGATTTGAAGATTTATTTTGGTGGGTTTTTTCTTATACTCGTTAGGTACTTCAATGGGCCATTCATTTTTTTTAGGTAAGACAAAAGTATTCGGGCTTTTAGCTTCAAAAAGACAGGACTCTTTTTCTAAATTTTCTGCGCAAAGGGACTTGCTAAAATAAGTTTACCAATAATGATATGATGGTAGAGCGTCTGAAACCGCGTTATCATAAATTTGGTGCTATCAACTAATTATGTCCATGTCAGCATATCCTGTTCATAATCAGCTGATATAAACAATCTCAGCCTTCCGTTTGATACGAAAGAGAGGAAAACAGAAGATTCCCGTTTTCCTTTTTTTCCCTCCTAATTTGAAAGTTACCAAATATTTCGATTTCTTTAAAAAGGAAACTAGTCTGAAATAAATTTCAAAGTTATCTATTCATTCACACACTATATATGAAAATAAACATGTAACCGCTTCTGCTCATATTAACGATTTTGAAAGGGAGAGGAATGGATTCAAAGAGAGATCTACACGAGAGTATTGAGGAGGATGAGTGTACGACGCCGAGAAGCGGGGAGTATAGGATTCCGGTGTCGTCTGTTTGTCCTCCGCCGCCGAGGAAGAAATCAAAGGTGGTGAGGAATCGAGATCCGCCGAGGAACGGTTATTTTCAGCCGCCGGATCTGGAGGCTCTGTTCTGTGCACAGCTTCGAAGAGAAGCCTGCACCTAGATTTGATTTTCTTATTCAGTTGTAGGATTGTTTGAATTTGATATGTTTTTCTCATAAATTTGATTTGCTCTAAACTTTGATTCATATATTTAGTGGTTTTGAATTGAAGTGTTTCTTCAGTTATATTTGATTTTAGGGGGAAAGATAGTGAGGGAAGAAGACAGCATCAAACCTTACATACAAAGTTGCACATGTGCTTAGGTTTATTAGTTATGTTCTGGCTTTGTATTTCTTCTAACCAGAAACAAGGTAAAATATTCACATATGCATTAGCTTTCTTGTTTACATCAAAATCATAAGTTTTGAAAAGTACTCCTCAACCAGAAACTATTTCTAACTATTGTGTCAGAAGTGTCTGGTTCGAATAACCACCGCTGGACGATATTAATATTACATGATTTGGTTTCGGGCCAGGAGGGATTACATGCTTTAGCCTCGAACTTCCTGGTATTCAAAAAAAAAGTACTCCTCAAACTATTGATCAGTGGTTGGTGTCTTTGTAGCTTCTTCCGAATCTTCAATGTTAATTGGGACAATGGCAGCATTGCTCTAGGGTTGAATAACAAGAGTCTTTAGGCATGTACAACTTACCTCCTGTAACAGATGCAGAAGAATGGTGGTTTTATGTCTTCCATGGCATAAGAACATTCTTCAGATTCTATATCTGAGGATGGACACGAAGAATCAGGAAGAAAAGCTTGATGTTGCTCCGATCCAGACAAAAGTAGTTCGGTAAGGGTTACAAGTCAGTTTCTCTAGCGGACAGATTCCCTTTTCTGCACGATTCCTCAGAAACTACCATCATATCGTCGATATCACTGAGAGCAACTTAATATATATCGAATATCAAATGTCATAAATTTCAACTACATAAAGCAATCATAAACCGCATGCTGTTCCCACGTGAGAGCGAGACTTGCATAGGGGCCCTGACATCTAAAGAACACGTTTCAGCTTCTGACAATAAATAAAATCACTGAACAGATATTAAAACTTGTACTATACAAGCATACAACATTATTGATCTGACTACACATAGTTGTAGATATTGAATAAATAAATATTACATAGTGATAACTCTCGACAAGGATCAAAAAGGAAGGAAGAAGATGGTGTTGCTCTCTTGAATATTCTTCAATCAATACAATTGTTATGATAACATGAATTCGTTGAATCTCTACATGTAATTGGATCGTTTGTTCAATATTATGTTCACGTTCACCAACAGCAGTGCATGGTAAATGATTAAGCCGTTGAAAGAAGGAATACAAGTTTAAAAAAAGCCCTAAAAGGGAAGAAAATTAATTATGCAACGTAAGTAGCGTGTTAAACAATCAAACAAAGAAGACAACTACTAACAAACTCGAAGTTATTACTCGTACGCATGTGTTGGTAAAAGAAGCCCACTCACTCACTCTAGTCACGTGCGTCCTGCGCACCTTCTACTAGATAACCATTCTACGTACCGCAAAAAAAAACTATAGTTACACAGGTATTGACGATTTACCGGGTTGGTTATATACGGTTTACGACTCGATTCCTAGTCTCTGTCCAGAAACATCACACTGGACCGGAGCCAAACCGATTCTTGATCTCTGCAAATCAAATTCGATCCACATGTTCTGCTGATGATGGTGTCCAATCACGTATGCCTCCATTCCCATAAGATCGGAGTTTCCAAATGTGAAACAATAAACCGAATCGTTCCCAACCGTCAGATGCGGGACTCGGTATAGTAGAGGCTGACCCGAAACCGCTATCTCAGCTCCTTCGAAAACCAAGGAAACCGATGGTAACCGGTGGAGGATCCCGGTCCGAATCCGAACCGGCGAAATTAAGTAACACAAATCCATGGTTCCTTGGAAAACGAAATCCGGTTCATCGTAAACCGTCAAGGTCCCGTTTGTCTGGTTTAAAAACTCGGTTCGAAGCGCACTGTAAACCGGCCCGAGCAGGAAAGTAAACTGAGTACCGGAATCAACCATGGTCTGACCAGCGCCGGTATGGTCCGGTACGAGAACCGATTTAGGGATGGGCAAAAGCTTGCCGTTAACTTTAATCCCCGTGAGCTGGACGGTGTAAGCGACACGGTCGAAGTAAGGCAGCGGCGTCGAGATGCGGATCAACGGCGTGTAGTTTAACGGCGTTAGCCACGTGAAGTTGGAGTCGCCGAGGAGAAGAAAGCCCGGGAAGTCGTCGGTGCCGGAGATGCAGTAGGAGAACTTGGGGAAACCCATCTGAGAGATGAAAGAGAGGGAGCCACGGTTCATGCCGAGCAACCCGGTTGTCTTGCTGTCTTCTTCCGGGTCGGATCCGGACACGGATCCCATACACCCGAAAATGAGACTGGAGTTGTTGGTGGAGTTTCCGATGTGGAAAACCTCGGCGGCGAGGTTGCCTTCGGAGGAGGAGGCGTCGGCGTAGGAGAGAGTTGCGTGGCAGAGTTTGTCGGAGTCGCAGGAAGCGGGTATGAGGAAGTCTCGGGTCCGGGTCCGACAAGTGGGCGAGGAACAAGGGATTGGTGAGTAGGAGGAGGAGAGAGTCGGGTCGAAGTTGTTGGTCGGGTTCGGGTTTGAGGTACGGTTGCAGCGGAGCCAGGAGAGCTCGCTGCCAGTGTCGATGACCATGGAGATGTTTTGAGGAGGAGTACCGACGGTAAGTGTGACGGTGAGAGTGACGTTGTGGTGGAAATGGAGTTTGTCGGTGGGGCGATGACCCGAGTTATCCATTGGGGTTATTCGGGTCTTTAGAGGCAAAACAAGAGTTTGAGAAGAATAAGAAGAAGAGGAACATTGATTAGTTCTGATGAAAAGAATGAGAAGAAGATAAAACAGAGGATGGTGCATGATGAGAAATTTTATGAGGAAGTGAGTTTGTGCAAGTGAAGTTTGTGAGTTTGGTGCAAGTTCACTGAAACAGCAATGAGATCTTTGTTCTTTCTTTTCAACTGGAAAAATATCTCTTTTGTTTTCTATTTTCTCGAATGTCTGACAATAATATATAAGCTTTTCATTAATTAGCATAGAAAATGTAAGGCTCAAGTGTTTTTATCTATCACTGTCATAATTTTGTTTTATTAAATTTTGTTTTCACTTACGAATTGTTATTTTAATTGGTATATAATAATTTTTAGAAAGAAACAAATGTATTTTTTGTTATGAATAGCCACACAAAACTATTTTATCATATTAAATAGTTGTTGATTTTTAATACTGAAATGGTTATCAGTAAGAGTGAGACACTAACATATGACATGCACTAATGAACATATTAGACCTTTAGAATAGTTAATTCAGTCAGATGATTTTTAATGTATGCAGCCACCACTGCAAACGGCTCTAAATTCAAGGCAAATAATTAGGGGAATGATTTTAATATTCTTAAACTTCTTCATTAGGTTGAAGTTCGTTTAAAACCTTGAATTTTAGCTGACACTATATCTTTTTTAAACACCAAAGCATGTGTGTTTACCTTGGTTTCGTCACTGTATTTGCCATGGAAGTTTGGACGGTGCGCATTTTAAAATACAGATTCGACATTTATTTACTCCAACAGTCTAGTATTTACTGTTTTCTCTGAAAAGTTACTTCTCTTTGTTTTCAGTTCTAACTTCATCAAAGAATACATGGTGCAAGAGAGGCCTTGTGAGATTATCGAGTTAAATCATAATCAATCTTGAATCAAAACTTCAACTGATCATTTAAAAGTTGTGACGTATTTTCCAATAGATGGTTCAACGTTTGACATTGTAATATTTTGGATTTGATAAGTTATGGATCCCATGTTTAGATGTAAGAACTTTAACTTTTTCAGTTAATCATTGGACTAAAGAAAATTCCACATGTTTTCCCAAAACCATTGATACAATTTACAGCAATTAAAAGAAGAATAAACAAGCTGTAAGATGAACCAATGTTTACTTTTAGAAAAAAGAATAAAAATGTATGAAAAAAGAGTTTGGAGATGTGACGTTCACATGGAAAAAGACCTTTGAGAATAGAGAGGGATGGTTGCACATGTTGTTTGCCTTGCTGTTTTAAGGACAAAGCCCCCATCATTTATGAGCTTGGGTCCATTTTTCTTGAATCCTGCTCCAAATAAGGACACCTTTACTTACCAATCAGTCTCATTTACATCTTCACTTGCCCACTAGGTATGCTCGTGTGACACATTACTTTGAATACACAATACGTTAGGTTCTAAATTCATTTGACAATGACAAAGAGAAATAAATTTCATTGTAAACCATATTCAAGTACACTATAAAGTCTCTTTGGATACTAGATTCGGTTTCCCTTAGGCTTGTTTTCCAAACGCAACAAATCTCAACCCAAACTGAATAAAAACTATATATTTGTAAACACTGTATACAACAAACATCTAATTTAAATCACCATTATAAAAATTGCACCCAGTCATGTCATTTGGTCGGCTAATCTTGAGATAGCCGAGTAAGTACCACAGCAACAACTCACCAACCCGAAGATTATAATGAACATGCATCGTCCAATCTGAACAAATAAACACGAAAAATATTAAAATTCTCCACTAAATGAAATCATTATTATCTATACAGAAGGAAAAAACTAGAGTATAATAGATACGTCCATACTTATATGTTAGTTAATTAACCCTCGAGGATACTAAGAAAACATATAGGCAAGGAAAGATAAGAGCCTGCAACCAAAATAAACATTTTTAAATTTAAAAATTTCGATCGAAGAACCTACCACAAGCATCCGATTAGTACAGCCACGATCGCTGTAAATTAGAGAATTCGATCAGATGGGTTTCTTGCGTAGGAAGTTAGAGAACGTAGCTTTGGTATTAGGTTACTTGATTATGATTTCTGAAGTTACATAAAAAACAGGGGAGAACATTACCAAAGAAAGAAACTGAAAGAGCAACGACCAAAGTAGAGGCAACAAGAAGTGTTCTAAAGAACATCGATACATTCAAGAGTGCATGCATTAACATTTCATTGCAGCTGTCCTATTCTTGACATAGAATCATTTGAGAAATATTTCAAGTGCTAAATTCTTTGATGTAAGTCGAATGCCGATCAACAATGAGACGAATAAGATTATCCTCTACAATAGATCCAGGCTTCTCGCTATCGCACCTAACCACAACGTTACCGCTGCTTGAAACAACCACAACCTCTTCCTTGCGCGTTGATAACTCATTAGCTACAACCGCATGCACTTTGTACTTCCGTAGTGCCTTTGTAGCCTTCTCTATCAGAATCTTTGAGTCTGTCTCTAGCTGCATTCAAAATTCTATATAAGTTTTTTTTTTTTTTATATCAGATTTATGAAAATCTTATACAAAGAGAGTAGAGAGAGATTTGACCTTAAATGATATGCAGAAAGCCTTTGGAGCCCAGTTTGTTCTCAAGATTGAAAGCATTTTAGGGACTTGAGCTAGTCTTATGTCCAGAGGACCAGATCCTGATTCTATTTTGTGTTCTGTCTGGTTTCAGCAAATAAAACACAAAATGCATTTCTTCAGACCCCAAGAACAGTGTAGCCATGACCATAGGGGGAATGAGACTCTTACCATGCTCTTCCACGGCACATAAAAGTCAGACACAGCCGCAGCAAGATAAAACATGGAACATGGACCGAAGTCTTTCAGCGCCGTTGCAATCAACTGCAACATCTGTAACCGGAAACATTCACAAAGCAAAAAAGCTTTATAGCTGAAACTCTGTTGAGGAATTATCACAAAAGATAGCATGGGTGTAAACCTGAAGATACTCATAGATGGTTGTGAATGGGAGCTTTAGTAAGCGAGATTCAGCTACTGCCTGCAATGTTAAAAACACACAAACATAAAGTGATCATCATTTTTTTTGGTAGTAAAAAAAAAGACACAAGTGGTATATACAATACGTACAGCTTGCTGGTCCATAACAGCCACTTTCACAGCTTCCACATGTGATGCATTAACTGAAAACACCCACTTAGTCGCTCATTTACATTTGAGAAAGAAGGGTTATAGTGGAGAAGAATAAAGAACCTTGAATGTTGGTGTTATCTGGAAACTTGAAACATTCAAGGAATGGATCATCGGGAAGAGACCGGGAATATGGCTGGCAAGTTCCCCTAAAGATTGACAAAAATTCACTTAAAATCAATATCAACAAGACAGAACAGAATTAATGAAAGTAGTACCTCCTAAAGAGAAAAATGACAGCATATCCAGCCTTGACGAAGTTCCTTTGGAACAAAAAAAGGAATGATTATGAAACAGAGACTAAAATGAAGGAAAAAAAAGAAAAGAAGAAGTAAAGACATACTCAGTAGAAGCAGCACCTCTATTGCCAGAGCTGAAGTTATCAATATATCTTACGCATCGCTGCTCCAAAGGAACCGTAGTTCCCCCTGAGGTTACGCATACGATCCTCCTCCTCCTCCCTCCTGCTGAGGAATTGAGGTGGATGAAGGCATTGAGCTTCTGGACAATCTCTTCCATGTTCTTGAGAGGTGGAGACGACTCGAAAAAGGAATTAACTTCATCTTCCCCCAACTCAGAGATGCAACTCATTTCTCTATTCTCTATACGATAACAGAATCGTTGAATCAGATTTTGCTGAAACGAGAACATAAAGATCCCAAACAAAATCTAGTTTTCAATGTTAAGATGCATGAGAGATCTTTAGGAGTGTATCAACCAATCATATAATAGCCCAATGGGCAATGTGATGATTCTTTTTTCAGCAAAAACTTAAGTGAAGAAGATGCATCGAATTCAAAACCCGATCCCAAGATAACAGAGCACAGGCAGCAAGAGAGATAGAGAGAGAATCAGTAACTTACTAGAGACAGAGAGATGAGATCGAATATTCGATCTTGATCGAGAGATCTTGGTCGATTTTGAGTAATTTAGTTTAGGGAACAACTCTGTTCCTCTCTCTGACACTTTTAAACAGAGAGCAACTCTGTTCCACAAAGCGCTATCTCGCTACCTTCCAAGAACAGTTAGCAATATGTGGGCTTCACACGGCCCATTAAGTAGTTGGGCCTATTAAACCTGATAAATATTTGTCATAATCCTTAAAACTTCTCTTATTTTCCCTCTCTCATATATGAATTTTGAATTCTCTCTCATGTAAACAGTTGCCAGAAGTGTTTCCTTTCCAAATCCTTGATACACCAGGGAAACGAACTCTGTATCTCACTAGGAAGTTTTTATCCATGAATAATAAGAGAGTGAAACAACTTTTAGGTAATATTTTTTCTTACAAAACTTTTGAGTTTTATCTTTGATGAACTTGTTATCACTATTATCCTGAATATTCGTTGCAAGGAGTTGTTGTTTGTTGACATTATTTGCTACATGTATTTACTTTTGATTTGATCTTTCTTTCTAGTTTCAACTCTTCCCCAATAAAAACTTGTCACTTTTCATTAGGATTTTACAAAAGAAAAACTTAGCCGTTCTGTTTCTTAACGATGACTCTGTTGTTAGTAGTAGATTAGTGCAGTGATGACTAATGCATCAGCGTAAAGGGGGTTTCGGAAAACAAGAAGAAGAAAAACAGACAACCAAACATATTCTTTGAATTTTGAGTATATATATAAATATAGTACAAATTTGTATTAGCACAAAATTTAAGAACCTGTTGTTGTAATTAATGGTTAGATAATATCAAAAGAAAACGGTTGAATAAATTCTTGTTCAATATTATAGAGGAGTATTTTATGTTATTTCTTATAACTAGAAAGGAATAGATAGGATCAAATTATAATATTACTGGCATAAAATCATACGGACTATCTATCAAATCTTTTGACTAGACCAATGATCTACGAATATATTCTTCTCTTAAAATAGGTGCATCTCATGCGATAGTACTAAAAAATGTCTCTAGTTATACAACACCTATTTACTCATGCACATTCATCGTACAAATCTACATCTCCAATCTCCATTTATCTTTCGCATCAGTCATTTGATAGGTCGATATGGTTTTGTCACTTTGTGCATAATCAAACCATGCATTTGGCATCGTTTAACGATTTCACATTGTTCATATCAGTTTGATCTTTGAGTTCTAGCTCTTTAAGTAAAGTAGCTACATTTCATTTTGGTCGTTATTATTCGGTATATATGTAATTCCGAAGCATCAAAACCATGCATTTGGCATCATTCCACGACCTACAGTTCATGTCAGTTTGATCTTTGTGTAGCTCTTAGGTGAAATATATACATTTGATTTTTGCTTATTATTCATAAATTAAGTAAGATCCGAAGCATAAAAAATATATCTTGTGGTAGGGTAAGTGGATATGATACCAACATATATTTTCATTTGAATAGAACATGTTATGCATTGTGAAAATTAAAATTAGTAAACATGTAATTTTCTGTTAATTTTATAAGTCTTAATTACTGAGTGTTTACTTCTTCTTTTTTATTACTAGTGTTTATAACTCACAAAACTTGTGTATAAAGAAAGATATATAAAATGCAGAGAGTTGAGATTATATTTGAACTCACCAAGTTCAAAGGTGCTAATGTATTGATGTGGTGCTTTTTCTTTTCCAAAACAGGCTAAAGCGTAGTCTCTAATGAATCGGGTATTGTCTTGTACTACAAGTAAGGAAGAGGTAATCCGTATCCCGAGGATTAAAAAACCATACACACATTTGCATGTTTTAATTGCCTATAAATTTTTAAACCTCAGGATGCAGATTACCAGTTCTTCACCAAATATCATCATCTTTATCTTCTTCTTGCGTGGGTTGCTCTATTTTTGCTATTATTCTGTATGGTAGTGAGTTGTTTTGTTGTAGTTAGTGGTGAGAATATATATAGAGCTAGTGACGATAATAAATAGCAATGGTGCAAAAGAATAATACTTATGCCAAAGGTTTAATCCTTCTGGAACTAATGCTCATACAGAAAGACAATATATTTTCTTGTCCATGGTTTCTTATATATATATTCCTATTTATATTTATCTTGAGTTCAGCCCATATGGCCATATCCATATACTAATATAAGATATGTATAGTGTAATATATACGCTTAACATGTCTAATGTTTGAAGAGGCATATACATCTACATTGCTTTGCTTACAAAACGTATTGTTTTTAAATCGAAGTTTGCAAACTATTAGATGTCCGAACCTGACGTCGAGTCCACAATAAAAATTGAAGTTTCATAATAGGTTGAACTAAAAGACATGAATTTATGGAGACTTCCATGTTAATAATCTTTCTCAAAATACAGTTGGAGATCATTTTAATATGCAATATTTCTGTTGAAATTTCTAAGAACAAATCGAATAGTATTATGTAGTATAATTTATTTCATTTATAAAATGTGTGGATAGTGGTGTTTTTTCTCGCAGGCACATAAAATAACTGGATTATGAGAGATCAAATCATGAGAAATTGATTCTTTGTTCTTTATGAGCCAATGATGGCACTTCATTTTTTCCTTTGCTTTTTAATACTACGATAGTCTCTGAAATTTTCTTTGACTGCTTTTATTTCCTTCTCTCGGGTCTTGGCTCATCACAGTTCACATGAACCGATTCTCTTCCCAATTATTGAATTTCATATATTTGAAAAGACAGTTCGCTAATTTATGTTCACATTTTATAATAAGGTAGACACATTTATTAGTTCAGTTAGTTCCATTAATTCTGAGTAATCCACGTGCAGGTGTTTCTTTCTTAATTACACAGTCTCATTTTCAAAGCATGCAATTATGATGAACACGATGAGCCGTAATTTACCATAACCTTTCTTTTAAGAATAATAATATCTAGCTACTGGATTGTTAGAGATTTTGAATATAAATCCATAAACATATTATTTTGAATTTTGATTCTTTAATCAGTTACATGCTCAGATCACAACTATATGAATCAGATGATGTTCATAAGTTGACGAATAATTTGTGATGAGTATATATAAAAAAGAACATAAGAAAAATATATCACATTTGAGTTCATATACGTACATATCAGGAAATAAACAAACAACAAGGGTGTATTAAAAAGGCTGATAAGAGAATAGATTCTGTTACAAAAGACATTTTTTAATAAGAGGGAAAGGTTATATATATTGTTTTCCAAAAGCAAATGCAAAGTTAATTTGAAGCAACAAAAGCACATTTCAGCTTTTGCTCTCATGGGCTCTTCAAAAGCCATGTTTCTTACCCTTTTAAACCATTATTGGATGGGATACGAACCGAATTGGATCATAAACTAACTAAAAATAATAGTCTTTGAACGGTTCAAATTTGTTTCTTTTAGTAGAGTTGAATAATATTACGTCTCACACACTCAGACCAGATGGTTTAGTCACTCAAACCAGATGGTTTAGTTACTCTGAAAAGTTAGGGTTTCAAAACAGAGAATTCAATTACTCAGCAGACTATTATTTCTTTTTTCTTTTTTTGTCAAACTTATGACTTAATATTCATAATAGACATTCTTCATCGCATTAAAAATCCGGGTTTAGTAGAATTTCATTTCTATGGAATTAAGTTTCAATTCTGTTTCATTCCTTAAAGATTCGACAAAGGAAAAGAAAATAAAAACATTCTAATATACACATCACATGCATTACCATTTCCCTCATCTCAAATACATTGTCAAACGTCGAGCATATTTTTCCTTCCGACACAAATGATATCATCCTACAAAATCATGTAGAAACTGATGATTACTGCCTCCAATAAAATCTCTCCCAAACGGACGATCTTGCCCTTCATACCCACCACCGCCGCCACCGTAAGACTCCCCTCCAGCACCGCCACCACTACTGCCACCGTCAAGTCCAAACCTCTGAGCAGTTGTCATTGGGAAAGGCTCCGGCAACCCAATCTGATGATGAAGCCCTAACGTCAACGACACTCCTCCATTTGTGCTAGTATTCATCCCCGGGACATTCGATGACGCAATACCGTAGGAGAAGCTTACCGCGCCGCCGCCTCCAATGTTCCCACCGTTTCCAGCGTTCATAAAGTGGTTGTTATTGTTGTTGGTGTTGGCATGAACGTCATCGTTTCGCACCCGTCTAGCAGGAGAAGAGTTGTTGTTAGCTCTTTGTTGAGCCGTGGAGGAAGAAGGGTTGTTGTTGTTATCGGGGAAGGCGGTGGTGGTGTCTCTCCAAGAGGAAGAAGATTTCTGAGATTGTCGAGTCTCCAGCATATGAATCTCTTCCACCATCGGTTTCCAAACCCTAACTCGCGCGTTTATGAACCAATTCGACACCTGAAAATAATAAAGTTAATTATCCACCACTAAAGTTCCTAAATAGTCATTTTCAATAACCCAAGGATCATTCCTAGAAAGTTGACTAAATAGAGTAGTTGAATGTCATGATACACCCCGATTGATTTCTTCATGTTTAAACACGTGGTTTTATAGAATTTTGTTAATCTAACAATTATCCTGTTTTATTAATGGCGTTCTAGAAATTTTTTAGTTGTATTTAATAATGTAAAATATTTTTGAAAAGTATATACTGTAATATTTAGCAAAACCTAATAAAAATTACTTGCCGGTAGTAAAAAAATCTCACTGTGTAAAGCTTATTATATCTATTTTCTTTTCTTAATATATGGCAAAGAATTTTGCTAAATTGCGAAGATGAAAGAAAATAAGAACAACAGAAGTGAAAACCTGATTCCTGGAGAGACCTGTCTGTTTAGCCAACATGAGTTTGTCTGTATCAGTTGGATAACTGCAACACAAGACACACAACTATAATTTATAATATATTTTTACAGTTACACATAATTAGAAAACGACGTAACCATGTTTGAGAAACAAACAAGCATTCGACATGTCCCATCTAGAGCATACTTCCAAGTTATAATACACTTCTATACAAACATACACATGCATCTATAGCTATCTGTTCCCAAGTATATGCATAATGTGGTTCATGTCTTCCTGACACATGAATATCATATTAAGATATGAAGCCAATATAGTTATACGGATATTGGACTTTGCTTATGTCATGTTACAAATGTAACATCGATGAACTGATTGATGGTCTGATCAAATTGACATGGTTAACGCGTAGTATAATTAAACTAAGCCCAACCTCAAATCAACTGCCCTAAAAACAAATATTTGGCTAAGAAAGGTTTACTTACGGATGCAAGAAATGATCGAAGAGCCAAGCCCTTAGAACGGTAACAGCACGTTCGGGTAGGCCACGGTGTGGTCTCCATACAGGAGCATGATGATCAGGGAATCCATGTCTTTGACCAGTAGAACACAGGCCTCTACTATTATCACTTCCTCCAAACCCCAAAAAGTCGGTCTTATTCTCAGAGTTCATCACATGGCCACGTTGTTGTTGTATCTTGTTATTGGTGCTAAACTGAAGCTGGTCTGTTATAGCATTCTTCAAACATTTGAAATGCTTAGACAATACCTTTAATGTTAAACTCGCATAAGGAGCTGCGTGCCCGAGACCTGCGACGCATTCGAATGAGCCCATCACAGCTTGAAGCTGCTCATAGTACTGCTTATACCTCTTGTAGACCTTGAAAAGGTCACATGGAAATGTTTTTAAGATTCGAACCAATTATGTAATAATTATGTCAAAATTATAAACTCCAATGGCTCATACATTATTTCCTCACTCAAAAAGTATGCTATAGAGTTTGTCAAGAAAAAAAGAATGCTATATACGACAGAATAAACTAGTTAAAATCTTCGAGTCCCTAGCTTTTAGATGAAATATCAATCTCGTGCATATATTCCCTTTCATAAAGAAGAAGTTCTCTTTTTACACTTTAAGATTATATCCTTAAGATATGAAGAATCCAATTCACAAATTTAGATCAAGAGCCAGGGAAGCTCAATATAAAGTCACTTCCCACGATAATGATATTATTATTTACTATAACCTTAAAAATCCTAGTATTAAAAATGAATATATCATTTGTTAACTTGGAATTAATAACATCTTCTATTCATGCAACGTAGGGAACGTTCAACTAAAGTAACACTTCCTCTTGGTATAAGGAATGAAATAAAATATTTAAACGATATAGTGTTAATTAAAATGGTTTTGAAGGAGTTTCATTTTCCAAGGAAGATTTTTTTAATAAACATATCATTTATCACATTTGGCCACCGGTTTCAAAGGACACCGACCAAAAATTGTGAACATTTAGCATAATAATACACATACAAATTAAAATATTAAGACAGTAGTTTTAAATGATTTTTTCAGATAATAACATAATTAATTATGTACCTCGTCTAACATGGAGATGAGCTTTGATTTTTTCTTGCCATTTTCTCCTACGCCGGCGTCAGAAACGCCGCAGAGATTATCAATCGTTGGGTCAAAAAGCAAAGAGGAATCGTCATCTTCGTCGTCGACGATTTGTTCGGTGTAAACCGCGCGACTTACACTACAAAAATCATCAAGAAGCATCTGTGCTGGTTTCAAGAACTTTGATCCTTTCAGAATGGATGCGTAGCCTGTGAACGGCCCGAGAGGACCGGAGCTTCTTGAAGCTACGGTGACGGCGGCAGCGGCGGCTTCAGCTGCGGATCTACAGAGTCCGGAGTTAACAACGCCGGGAACGACGAGATCGTAAGTAGGTCTAGGGTGAGATGACAAAGAGAGAGATAGAGGCTCGGGTTTGAAGACGAGAACGTCGCCAGAAGAGAGTCCGGCGTTGAAGGAATGATCTCCAGCGACGGCGACTGCGGTGGATGAAGAGGAAGATTGGCCACCGAGAAAACCCATGAAGTTACTGTAGCTAGGGTTATTGTTATTGTTTGAATGGAATCCACCGGCTGCGAGGAAATCAGAGTCGGCGATAGGAAACACGCCGCCGCCGCCGGAGGAAGAAGGAGGAGGAGGAGGGTGGTGAAAGTGGAAGTGGGAATCGAGAGAAGGCATCCGAAGTTTATCTCGTCGGCTATGTTGGAGAACATGGTATGGCTCGTATGCATCGGACATGGCAAAGGATGATTTCGAGATGCAGGAGGAGAGAGAGAGAGAGACAAGTGAGTAACAGTGTAAGAGATAATGGTGACGGGTGAAACGAGAGGTTAAGAGAGAGAGAGAGAGAGAGAGGCTTCTTTTGCTTTCCTTTTGAAGCGCGATCAAGTGTGTATATTATTATCCATCATATAATCTACATAGTACTATTATTTACTAGTTCGAAAAAAGAACATCATCTAAAATATCTAGGCCTTCATAGACCTGGAATGTTTAGTGCGGAAGAATTTATTCAGCACTACAGTTTTGGTCAAGGCTCATTATTTGATGTTATTACCAGCTATAGTTAAAGCTTAATCCTTTTAAATGATGAAGAAGTTTTACGTGCGGTTCTGTAGAATTTTACTAGTTATTTACATGATCCCGTGTAGTAGTAGTTATTAAAAAATCTGAGTATGCAAGCGATGTATACTCGTGTTAACTTTTGTGGAATTTTTGCAGAGATTTATAAATGATTTTAAAGTTACAAACTGAAAAGTCCCGGGTTTGGTGGGAGAGGCTATATGGGAAATCGAGAGAAGGTGACCGGCTGTAATCGGTAGAGAGACTTTTTTCCTACAATCTGTTCAGTCTTTCGCATACTTACTGACATTTCTACTACTTTTTTAAGTCTTCTTGTTGTCGCTTATCTTCTTTTCTTGCTGGAATAATTACTTTTTACACCATAAGTTTTAATCATTCTAATCGCTCTAGTAAGCGTGTGGATGGTGTCCCGCTAGCTTAACACGAGAGCGCAGTCACAACGACTTTTCCTTAATTAATTTTCAACAAGCGACTTAGGTAAACTACATTAACATGTTTACTAAACAAATTAATAAAAATTAGTGCGATTAGTCATGCTTTATCAGTTAAGAAAAGTCATATGACAGTAAAGATTGTATCTGCGTTGTTTGCAGAAACCTATTTCATACTTTATACTTGAAGATTTATTTTATCCGTATTTGATCACGAAAAACTACTCAATAATGATTATAATTTAGTCCTTCAAGGGAATATCGATTATTATTTACCTGTTTTAAAGTTATTTCTGCGAATAAATTAGCAAAAAATATATATTCTAAATCTGCCCAAAATGATCAAAACGGAAAAGTAAATTTGACTGTATGGTGATGATAATGTTTGAAATAATAATTAGAGGATTTTTCGTTTGCATGGGAAATAATGCGACGTAAATCATTTGAAAATGTGTTTTGAACATTAAGCAAATGTGACCCTGCTTTCGAACGATAACCAAATGTGTTGTTGCCTGTTACATTTATTTATATATAAAGTATTTCCTCTTTTGGCTAAGATGGACCACAAAATTGAAAAAGAACCAAAGCACTCCAATAAAGAATCACAGTAAGTTAAAGAGCACGTAATTATTAGTTCTTCTCTTCATCTTTATACATTACATCACGGACATATGAAGATTTTCAAGCAATTTATTTTCAATAACTGTTTTGCTGAAATCAAAATATCGAAAAAAATTCTTAACGAAATTTATAAATAGCCTCTTTGTAAATTCAATGGGTATTTTGATTGTAGCATACCCATAATAACTAACTTAACTTGCTGTCTCGTAAATCTAAAAACATTTAAAACCTCTATTTTATGAAGGTTTGAAAAGTTATACGTACTATCATAAGAAACATTAATGGATGGGGTTGGTAATGGTCATAATTATATAACATCCCAAGTCTACAAGAACTATTGAAACTTAACTTAGAACATGATAAATAGGGATTCTTAGAATTAGAGTTCTTAACGTAATTTAAGAACTAAATTTTAAATTAAAAACCAGTTATTAAATACTTATTCACGAATCAGTTTTTAATTTTTTCTTTGTTAAAGTTAAAAACGATTTTTAAATTACGTTAAAAACTCAATCATAATAACCCCATTAATCATGGTCTTATGATCATCTTTTGGACAAACCTCTTTATATACTGTATTTTTCTGGGAGGACCCACTGGCGCACTTCATCCCACTATGGTAAAGGAATCAGTCGAACTCGTAACGAAGCCTTAAATAACGACACAGTTGTTTTTAAATAATAATATCACTTTTGTTTGCAACACAGATGAATGCGCAAACCCTTTGAGGTGTTTGCAATGTTCTTAATTTCATAGTAAAATGTAGACAACAACAAAACACCAAATTTTAGCAGAAAACAAACAATAAACCATTGTCGACAAAATAAATACTACGTATAAATAATTCGCGAGTATCTATTAATTCTAAAGACGTACGGAGTTTTGTGAAGAACGAGAAACGCCGTAACATCAACTGACGGCAATCTTGGTGGATTCTCGCTAAGCAAAAGATTTGTGCAGAGAAAATCAAACGTATGTAACTTTTTAAGTTTTGTTTATAGAAAGAGAAAAACCCTAGACGACGGTAGCATGACGACGTCACCTGAGAATCCCAATGGACATCTATCCGAACTTGAGTACTTTGCAGTTGTAAGTATACTTTTAATTAACTCCTACTAAATTTTGTACAGTCTCTATAGATTCACATAAAATTCCCATCCTCTATATGGATACGATAAATAAGTAATCCATGAAAAAACTATGTATTTTATTTTTGGTTACTATGCTGCTACTAAAATATCATGAGTTGACTAATTTCACATTTTCAGTAAAAATATAAAAGGTCGAATTTTTGAAAATAGAAATCATATGTCATGGTACCAATACCATATTTTGGTACATGGAAAAATAAATCCAACTCAATTCTTAAAGTAAAAATCACATCAATCATTCAACTGCTTTTTCTTTTAATTTAACTCGATATATATATATATATTATATAATAATACACATAATTATAGCTAGTAAATGAAATTAGGTAGACTCTATAAATTAGATTAATAATTAATGGGTCATATCATAAAAATGACAAATCCGCACCACATGTTGACGACTATATTATGTTATGTTCCATCAAATCCAACTTAGTATCTATCTGAAAACCTAACTGATCTTATCGTTTTTAACATTTTTTTAAAAATGGTTGCACTTTTTTTTTCCGTCGAATATAATGAGGATACATTTCCCCCCTGGGTGTGGTCGATTAGGCTTAAAATTATCAAAGTTATTTGGTTTTTATTGTTCTAACAACAATTTTGGACGGACCAGCAATTCAATTTTGTGCTTCAAAAAATACATAGAAGTAGTTAAGTCATGTCAGAAATTATTTTTTTGACAAGATGCTATTTTTTCTTATTTAATCATATCTTAAATAAAAGGCTTCAATGTTTTTTTTTTATATTGATTTTTTTTCAAAGAGGATTACAGAATGGGGCCCGTGGGGTAGTAGTACAGAGAGTCACTGTAATGACGTCACCTGTTAGGTTGCGTGACTCCTGGGCGCTGTATCTGTAGTACGCTATCTTCCATACTCTTTTTTTTTATCTCTCTCTCTCTCCCACATCATAAATTGATTATAGTCCCATCTATATTGATAGATTGGTTATGCTATTTCACAACAAGCTGTCCGAAATTACTACTGTTGTTTTATTCTGAAATGAATCAGAAGAGAGCTTCAGCTAGGACGAACAAAGGGTTATGCTCAATCTTTAAATTTGAAAACTTAATTTAGCAGACAAACAACACAGCACCAGTGGTAGCCACAGTACAGACCCGGGTTTGATTTCCGGCTGGTGCAATATATTTATTTTTGTTCATAAATTCATTTTGCGTATTCAGCCATTAGGCCCAAAGTAAAATGGTGCAACTCCATATTTTTAATTTGAATTAATAAGCCGAGAGCAAGTCCATTTTACGTTTTGAGATATTAGGCCCAATGTTAGGAGCCCGTTTCAGTTTTGAGCTATATGGACTTTATTGTTAGATATAGAATCTAGCAATTTAAAAAGAGAGAGTATTATATTGCATCTGACATGTGGAGTGAAATGTATTATGTTTTTTTTAATCAGTTGCTTTGATTTCTTGAAGTATACGAATGTGTGGACTGAATTTTTTGATTCAGTGTTATCTCTTGACTCGGAAGCTTTAATTTCTCCGAGACGAAAACCACGTGCTTGTGAATAAAATAAGTTGGTAAAAAACACGCATACCAATGACATTTATTCATTGGATAAGAAAAGAACGTATACCAATGACATTAGAGCATCCACAACCCTAAATCCTTAAAAACAAATCCTTAACAACAATTTTTAAAATATTTTATTTTTTTTCTTTTTTTTTCATCCAAATTTAAAAAAATAAAAAAATAAAAAGATTGGCCAATCGCGGGCTCCCACGCGGCGGTGGAGCCCGCGCACAGTGAAGAGGCTGTCAGAAAAGAAATCCTTAAATTAGGACTTTAAGAGACAATTACAGCACAAATTCTTAAATATTTGGACCCCACATATTATTATAATAATTTATTGTTAAGGATTTATTGTTAAGGAGCTGTGGTTGTGGGTGCTCTTACGATCTAACTTTAAGATCTCGTGTATAACGTGGGAGATTAATATGTGGTATATATCGCATAACTGGTCTACTAATAAAATATTTTATTTGAACCAATAATTATTTTTCGGTGAAATATTTGAGGACTATAAAATCATAGGCATGGAAGGAAGCATAACACAAGAAAACAATATTTTCCCTCTCTGAAGATCAACGAAGTGGTTAATGGCGATATCTTACGTTCAGCCTCTGCTTCTTCTCCTCGGATCACTCTTCTTCTTGCCTGCATTACGTGCCGTCAATTTCGAATACTGCAATAGTAAGTGTCAGTCTATCAGATTGCTAGGTAGTCTGCATTTTTTTTCTGTACGTGTATGTGTGTTAGTGTATAATATATAGAGCACATATTCTTATTAGTTGATAAATCAATCATCAATACACATATATAGGCCCTCGATTACAAACGGATATATCTTGAACCAGAGATCAAAAGGACGAAACATATCTTTTTCACGAGGATAAACGTCGCTTTTGGATTTACAATGAGATTAATCAAAAATAAATTAAGCAGTGAATGTTGTCGTAAATATATCATGTATTTTAGCAGTTATAACAAATGTTAATGCTGGAGTGGTTAGAGTTAGGAATTATTGTTTGTTTAATTGTGCGGTATGTAAGAAAGATGTATAGATCCAAGTCTTTGACACTTTCATGACCCATCATATAACTTCCTCAATTAATATATATCTACGACTTTTGTAGAAAGTGGATACGATTTCGGTAACGTCACTCATGTTAATATCTCTCCGAACCCGGTTGGGCCTGATGTTGGAGAGCTAAGCATTACGGTTATTGGTTATGCAAGTACGTACTAATTTTATAAGACCGTCCCCAAGTTTCAGCCCTCCTTTTCTTGCTTTAGTTTCTAATGTTTTCTTGATTGTTGTATACAGAAGAAAGCATCCATACTGGATCTATAGAGGTTTATGCTAAATCTGAGAATATTACTGATCTTCTAAGAAAGCAGCCATGCACTATTGAATCTGGCACCAAATTTGTTTTACCTCTTTCCGAAGTTCCTAAGGATATACTCGAGGTAATTATCCCTACAAACACCCTCTGCTTGAAATTAACATGTATATATGTTTGCGATTTTTCTTTAACCCTAAGCCTACATCGACTCCCGGGAGTCAGTGGAGCACTAATATTTTTGCCATTAAAAATATACACTGGTTTTGCCTCACTGACGGTCTTTTTTCTTACTATAAATCTGTGAAGGGTAACTACAAGTATGGGGTATCTTTGCTTGATGAAAAAGTCGGAGACTCTAAAGAGGCAAAAGTAAGAATGTGTGTCGACTTCGATTTACCAACTTCATCTTCCACATTGTCATCTGCTTAGTCAAGTTGGTTGGGTGGAAGATATGTTTTCAAGTCTTTATGTACTCGTGTCTATCTCCTACTTGCATTTTTCGGTTTTTCTCTGTTGTAACTTGGTTTAATTTCTATTACCGTGATGTCACTGACTTTCCAATTTGGAAACAGAAATAAATGTGACAGCTTTTGGAAGAGCCGGCTGCTTAGATTTGTTGTAATCTGAACCTGAAAAATCATAACAAATGAAAATAATGTTTTAAATTTGATGATATATCTAAAAATGATCGTTATAAAAATACATTGACAGTATTTTTGGTTACTACCAATGTAATGTAATGCTATTTGTTTTTTTTTTAAATGCATTTTATGAATTTAAAAGAATCATAAATGATATATCTAAATGATATATATTCTTTGACTATTCAAGATTTTGCATTGTCTATATTGATGTTATACTAATATTTTCAAATCCCATTGATGAACATTTCAAAAATCTGAATTTTGTTATGTTGCAAGAAAAATGGTTATCTTGTTTAAAAAAAAAATGTATTTATTCCAAACTAAAATCATATTTCTAGATTACTATATATCACAAAGTATCATAACACTTATTGAAAGATCTTGAAAATTGACAAATAAAATTTTAGACAAAAAGATTGATATAACCCAGTTACAAAGGTTATTTGGAAGTCTCAATTATGCTTTAAAGTCTTGTCCTAATATAAATAAAACATCTAAATTCTTATACTATCTTCCAAAAATCTAGTTCCTTAGATGTAAGGGTATGATTAACTTCGGTTTCTTCGCCCGGGCTCTTAACTTATGATTTGATATTTTTTTATTTATTTTTTATATTTTTCAGTTAAGAGACAATTTTTATATCTCTTATTTAAGAGACGATTTTTAATTTTTTTTAGTTTAAAATCTAAGAAAGCTAAGAACCGTCTTTTAGTTGAAAGTAAAAACCCCAGTTAAAAGAAACGATTGGGAGGTTAATGATGGTCTAAGAACATCATTAAATACTGCAAAAATTAACGGGAGTTGTAAATCTCATTCACATATGCATATAACAGATCCTGTTTTAGAAATAGTCGTAGAAACAAATGATTCGGATGTAAGATATATAAGTATTATTAAACAAAAAACAAATAGGTGTGAAAGTATTATACAATTTACATCATAGAAAATATCCAAAAGAATTATTATGTTATAAAGAAACTTTCGTATTTTTAATTTTCAGTGAAAAAAGTTCTACATTTTTTAATTTGTCTTGTGACAGAGTCTTAAATTTTCTCTCTCTTACCAAATTCTACTTAAATTATGAAATCAACTCACAAAATTGAAAAAAAAAACTAGTGATAAAGATCTAATATTTCCTTTTTAATACAAAAATATTTGCATTCTCAACTAATGACATTTTTCTCTGTGGATAGCAATTGATTACTTGACCAAAGACAACCAAATGACTTAATATTTCCTTTTTAATACAAATATATTTGCATCCTCAACTAATGACATTTTTCTCTGTGGATAGCAATTGATTACTTGACCAAAGACAACCAAGTTAGTTAATTTTGTCTTTCTTAATGTATGTATGTCCCGAGAAGAGTTGTGTATTAACAGTACCACAGTTTCATATATCATTTGCTATCGATTAAGAAATTTGAAATCATTGAACTTGAATTTAATTGGTTTTATTGGTTCTACTTTCCGTGAACCGAGAAGCCATCAAAGAAAAAACTTATTTTTGGGCTTA
This sequence comes from Brassica rapa, assembly GCF_000309985.2. NCBI lineage: Eukaryota > Viridiplantae > Streptophyta > Magnoliopsida > Brassicales > Brassicaceae > Brassica > Brassica rapa. The sequence continues at coordinate 248,093 of NC_024796.2, read as the reverse complement.
GTTAATCTCTTAATTACTCCTAGTTAGTATAAAGACACAAAAAATAAAAATATGTTAAAAATATTGAATAATATATATTAAAACTGATTCAGATAATAATAAAAACATTAAATTGTTAGTCATAAAATAAAATAAATATAAAATATCAAAAATAAAAAAATTCACAGTAGTATCATATATTTTGGAATGAAAGAAGTAATAAATTACTGATATTCTTAAGATAATTGGTAGAGAATATATTTGTATAGATAAACGGACAAATGAGTTCACAGTCTAATTAAGTATTTGGATTGGTGAAAGAAAAAAAATTGAGTTATTCAAAAAAAAAAAAAATTGAAACTTCAAGAGCAAACGACTTTTATTTATTTCTTTAACAGAAGCGGAAATAATAACTACGATTGGTAGTTATAATAAATGTAAAGAAAAACCAATTTTTTTTTGTAAATTGTAAAAAACCAAATAAACAAGGATAAACCAAAAAAAACTAACAACTGCCTACTTAGTTCTAATAAGACAAATCAACGTTAGTAGTGGGAGACTCATAGATCTTGGGATCACGAGTGCATTGTGGAAGATTCGAGGGGGGAGGTTGCAAGCTTGTTTCCGGTGTTGGTCCATTTTGGACTATGAAAGCCATTATAATTCCGTAAGGTAAATGTGCATCCATGTGACAATGAAACATCCATGCACCTGCATAAATATGATATCAAATATTTAAATAATCGATTTACATATCTATGGTGTAGCTAGTGAGATTCATTTGTTTTGGGCAGAGAATGTTTCTAACCAGGATTATTAGCGATAAATCTGAGAACAACCCATCCACCTGGTGGTACACCGACGGTATTGCGCATTTGCGGGTTGACTAGATTTAGCTTTCTTGCATCATTGATTGGATCATAATTACCGAATCCATAACCTAACACGTAGAAGTTGAAGCCGTGAAGGTGCATAGGATGGCTCTCAGAGGTGATTATCCCTGTGTTCTGCACAATAAGCTCAACTGTAGAATTGAACTTAAGTTTCTTGACGCTAGTTTTCCTTTCTGGAAACAACATTTTGTACTCATTATCACCACTGACTTCGAAATTTGTATAATCAAATTTGAGCGGTGGCTGGTTGGGGAAATCATCTGTGTAGATTCCACTAATATTGTAAAAATAAGCTTCCTGAAGAGAAAGCGTTTGCGGAATTGCAAAAGTACGGTTGTTGAGAGAACCGGCATATCTTTGACCTAAGGGTCCAATACACTTGGTACCCAGGGGACATGGGTCTAAACCAAGCCCCATCGTTATGAACATCTTCTCGTCCACATGGCGAGGCACCGGCGTCCAATGGGGTCCATCCACAAGGCTAGTGATGTTTGAGGAGAATCTATGAGCAGTGGATATTTGGTTCATCCCTTCAGGCATCGTCGTCTTTGCTGGAGATGTGTTCAATGCGGCACCCTCGTATACGATCAGACCATTGATGGTTCTATCAGTGGGAACCGGTACGATAGGGTGGGCACTAATGTAAGCGCTAATGGTCATGTAGTACAAACCAATGGGTTGGTCGGCGGTGAGAAGTGCGTCGACCGTTTGTCCCGGAGTCAAAATCATCACGTCGCTGACATAAGGAGTTGTGTAGGCAGCATCTATAGCAACAACTGTTACATTGTGATTGGCTATTTTGAAGAAGAGGTGAGTGTTGAGCGCCGCATTTATAATCCTTAACAAGTATGTTTTTCCTTGTACTACCTTGAGGTTATACATCCCTATGCAAGCCAAAAGCCAAGGAAAATAACCATTTAATTACTTATTTTGCAAGCAAATGTGTGTGCCAATGAAAGAAATTACTAACAAGACGTTTTAGAAACCAAGCAATAAGCAATTTACGTAGAGAATTGAGTATTACTGTTCTTAGAGCAGGAATAGGTATCTCCGGCGAGGCCATTTATGAGGAAAGCATCGGCAATCGGAGCTGGCCGTAACTGAAGAACTGCAAGATCTACGTTCCACCATTGTGCTAATTGCATAAACATTGTTTTCAAAACAAATTAGTTAACCATCTGAATGATATCATATTATGCTAGCTATAAGGATATTTAATATATCAATATTTATGAACTACAAAAATTTAAAAATGCAAATTGGATTTTGTTCTTGATTAAACCGGCCCAGCCAAGCTGGTTATTCTTGTAACATTGACTCAATACCTTTTTTATCCAAAAATCTTTTTGAAAGTTAATATAATATAAATTAAAATTTTATGCTAAAACAAAATAGTTATGATGTATTTAATTACTATATATATTTGTTAACTTTTGTCAACGTAAGTGAATCCATTTTGCCTTTTGACTTCAGTTACAAAAATAAAATGGCAATGCTTACCAAAAATGATTGGAACTTCTTTGTAAGGTTTAGGAAAAGGGTAGGGACGACCAGATCGGGGACGAATGATTATAGCCCCGTGAAGAGTGGCTCGCAGATTAACGACGTGTGCGTGCCATAACAATGTACCTTCTTGTCCAGTGATATCGAATCGATATGTGAAGTTATAACCTGGTTGAATCGGACATTGAGTTATCATATTCGCACCATCCATCCATGGGCTATTCCTCTGAAAAACTCCATGCCTATATCATATTGTGAGCCATAAACAAATATTTTTATTTGAATACACATACAAAAAAACTATCATTATTTGATCAAATTATAATATCAAGTCCTAGCAACAAAAAAAAAAAATATCAGGAGCAATAAGTTAGTTAACTACCAGTGGATAGTTATGTTGTAAGTTGAGTTGTTGATGACATGAACCACAAGAGTGTCGCCTTCTCTAACGTTTATGGTTGGACCGGGAAGACTTCGGTTAACACTCGGTATCATCTGCTCTTGGCACAATGGTTTCACCACCACGTCTTCCACCTGTTATCAGACGCCGTTAATACTGTCCCTCGTCATATAGTTAAGAGTAGCACATAGATTTGTGCCCTCACATTTATTGAATATTTTTCTGAATAAGCCCAAAATTATTAAAGAAAAATATTTTATACAATACATAACTTTTTGAGCACATGCATGCGAATTACATTTTCTGGATTTAGACATAAGAAGAGGCAAGGTATGTTAAGCAAGAAAAAAGAGTTTAGTATATACAATGAAATTATGTAATAAGTAACTGGAATATGAATTTTTATTATCTTTTTTCGAGAGAAAAACAAAAGAAAAGGAGAGATTAATAATAGTGAATACGTTGAAAACATGTTCGACGATAGCTGCTGAAGCAATGGAAGAGAAGAGAAGAGCGATGAGGAAGGCTTGGATTGGGAAAGGCATTGTTGATCTACAATATGGAAATGTCTTCATTACTACAAAAGAATTACAGGTTGTGGACTTATATGATTTGTGAGACATTCGTATATATATTTATAGAAGTGACTTTAAAGGACAGAAAGAGATGTGGGAAGGTTATTTTTCAAAAATAAAATAAAATAAGAAGACGTGGTGAAGTTGTGATATAATAATATTGAGCTACTAATTAGCGAGTAATGGCAACCTCAAACATGATTGCACACTCTTTCATACATTCGCTGTCTAAAAGCTGTCTAAACGTTTCTCCACTTTTATTCTAAGCTCGTGATCTCTGATTCGCTTTCGTTTCTCTTTGGTAGTGGCCTGAACGTTTTAAATGAAGTCATGCTTCCAGAGTTTCTTTTCTTTTCTATTTATGTCACATTGTTTGAAACTACAGTCGCTGTATACTTTTTTTCTTAAATAGAGCATCTACGATGCATTCTACAACATTGAACTGAAATCAGCCAAAGTTGCCCTTTAACATATAGATTGGTTGAACCATTCTTTTTCAACAAACAACTGAAACCATATTTACTATTTAGTGTCACTCAGCTGACCAAAGAAAAATAATGGCTGCTCTTAGAACACTATAATTACGAATAACCTAGTTCCTCCAATGTTTCAAAAAAAGGAAAAAAAAAACTAGTTCGTCCAATTCCTATTTGATTTCCAGTTAACACAGATTTTACCTTTTTCCATTCTTACATGGAAACCTTGATCAAGCTGGCTTTATCTTCCTATGTTTTTCAAAAAGTAATCTTCTTGTGTCAAGGGCATATACACACCACACATGAACATGATACACCCTATATATGCGACTTTGCCATGTGAAACATGACATCTTTGTTTTGTAATATCGTAATCTTATTTGATTTCATAATAATATAGGTATCAAAGGTCATAATATACTAAATCCAAAGGCCAGATTTCGACGACCCGATCGTAAACAATCAAATATATAAAATGGTCACGTCTGTATCATTACGCCTATTAGTGTATTTAAAAAAGAGATTATCGTGGCAGGAGGCAGGGTATCTACATTATTTTATAAAAATAAATAGTTAAAGGTTTTTCAAATGTATGTTTTCATATTTTATATGAGTTTTTAATCTCCCTCTGTCTCTACTCTCGTATTTTTTCTTAACTTTGTTTGAGTTTTCTTTTACTTCATGAATAAATATAAAAACAAATTGCTGTTCCTTTGTACTATCTATCTAACTACAATAATTCTTTTGCATGTGTTAAAATTTGGCCTATTAATTTGACATGTGTTGTGATTATGTTAGTTATCAATTTTGAAACATCAAATTTTAATTTTAGTATGAGCAAAATTAAGATTACGTTTCTAAATAAAATCATATACTAAATACTAATAATATATTAATACAATAGTCAATGAGTATCTGACCAATGAATGTGTTATAATCCTTATTTAAACCAAAGTGTTTATAAAAAAATCTGGTAAAAAGGCCTAAGTGTGAGAGTAATTAAGCTCGTTGTGAACGCATTATGAAGGTTAATCATCATGGTCCCTTACAAATACATATGACATACTAGATTTGATCAGAATCATTTAAGTGAATCGTTCTTTTAATATTTTCTGGAACGAGAGTCCCATTAACCACTACATAAATAGAATATAGAAACTTAAGACTTAAGAGAGTCAAATATATACTGCCAGTAATTAATTTTAGTAACCCGAAATACTAAAATAAAAAGTTGATTGACAACTATGATTTATTCCTAAACTACTTTTAACCTAATATGATATAGTAATCCGTTTGATATACAGGAAAGCATGATTCATGACCAAATGACACAAGATATGTTTTTTTGTGATATTACATTATCGGTTTGAAATTTTCCCCGTTACTAAACACCAATATAGATTATGTATTTTATTGATTTTCTTACGATTATATTACATAAGTAATTATGGAAAATTTAAATTAGTATATTAGAAAAAAAGATTTACTCTGGGGGCGGGAAGTCTCTCAGACGATAACTTATACCATGATCTTAATCCCTACAGGATATTGTTTGATAAGGTCTCCTTTTTCATGTTTTTTCTTCATCTGAGAAAACTAAGAAAAATCCTTTTATTTAAATCAAGATCTGCTTGATAACAACAGGTAGGCAATCCTAAACTTTATTTCTTTAGTCTCATGAAGAGTAGTCACAAAGGGAAGAATCATAGTACCAAGTTAGCATTTGCTCCTCCTGAATATTTGCACCTAGGTCCATAACCTTTTGATGTGTATGTCCATAAGAAAATAGCTTTAAAGATTTCCTCATAGAAACTTGTTTTTCAGGTATTTTGATACGTGAGAGCGTCACATATAGCTTTGGGACCTTGTTATTGGATCTTATGAGCGGTAGACATATTCCTCCAAACCATGTAAACAAAAATAGCATATTAGTTTTTGCATTTTGGACTGATTTTTATTTTATATATATATCTATATGACTATATATGTGTGTTGATGTTTGTGCAGGCGCTTGATTTGTTCCAAGGCAAAAACTATTTGGTGCTAATGGATTCAGCTCAGGATGGTCAGTTCTTTGATGAAGTAGTACCATAAAACTAGTAAAGATGAAATTTCCCCCTAAATAAAATCATATTAACTGACAGTCTGCGTCAAACAATCTGCCTGAAAAGACTAAACCTGTAACAGAGCCACTTAAGTTGACTCCCTTTGGAGATGCATGTTTGAGAGTAGATCTTTGTACCATACACGAACTACTCGAGAAACTCGGGTATGGAGAAGAAGATGGGGTCGCGCACATGGTATGTTAATGATTTTTTTGTATCTAAGGAAATGATCATTACTAGAAATTTGAGAGTGGATGTTGATGCTGATTCACATGAATATATTATGTACATATGTGCATACCATTTTTCATACATAAGCATGGAGGTGCAGCATTTCGTGCTAAAGATTTTGATACGGCCATTGAATTATTCACAGAGGTAAAGACACAAAATCATATAAAAGATGGAATCATCAAGAAACATAAACACACGATGAAAAGACGATTCATTCTTCTGTAGTTCATGACTGGAGCTCCTAGGGTTTCACCAATAGTATTGGCTAGAAGTTGTATGTGTTACCTAATGAGTGAAGTGTTCAGCGGAGGCTCTGAGCGAGGCGATGCAAGCGCAAGTAGGTTCACCGGAATGGCCAATCGCTCTTTACTTACAAGCCGTTTGTCTCTTTAAGCTAGATATGGAAGCTGAAGCTAAAGAAGCACTTAGATATGGCTCTGATCTTGAGCCTTATTAGAGTTTGTTAAAATAAATGTATATCAGAAATTGTGAATACACACATAAGCAATGTACTTTATACTATAGATTTTGTGAGCTACTATTTATTTATTTTCCAATCTAACTCCATTATGAATCCTTTTTATTATTGTATTGCAATTGTTTGGTATGATTGCACTCGTGCAAAAATCTAAAACAGGAAACAAATTCCACACAGAGCAAAAGAAAATAACGAAATAATCTTCTTGCTCATTGTTGTGAAGGCAAGTTAAAGTGAAAGAACCATGAGATTACAAATGCAGAGACCATACATGTTAAAAGAGTCTGAAGACGATACTTTGCTATGTTATCATGACAAGACTTGTGTTACAAGTAAACGTGAACTCTTGGATCAAGAGATTTAAAAAAACAAATTAAAAACATTAAGAGTCGGAAAATCTGAGGGACTGTGTTTTGGTTCGGTCTGTGGACTAAAGTGATGAAAGCATTAAAACATGCTTTAAAAGCTGATAATAAATTGATTGTACACTAATCCAAGTATTTTTTTGTGATTTGAGGTCATGTGTTTCGTGTTAATAAGCTTCTGAAATCTTAATCTGACCTTTGATTTCGTGTTAACGGTGAAGATTACATCACTCGCGTGGGAGGCACATGACAGAGCCTAACCAAGTGTCGTAAAGCGGCTGAGCTTTGGGACCACCGCCTTTTGGCTCTGTCTCCTCATACTTCTCTTTCACGTTACCATTCATTTCTTTCAAGACCATGGTAATCAGAAGAACTAAAGCCCATGAATGATAAAACTGAGTCTTGCAAGGCCCATATTTTCAAATTTTGTCAATTAGAATCCCAAAGAACACCAATAACAAGTCCATTTAGATGACAAATAAGGAAACTAATTAACATAGCGTACGAGACAAGAAAGTTAGTACAAGGAGTTACTGAAGCAGATAAGATTTGGTTTTAACCACCGTCTTGAGGTTGTGGAGGAGGAGAGGAACGAGGCTTCGGAATATAAGGATTCGAAGGGTTTCCATGCTCGATAGGACCTGGTTCGATCGAATGTTTTGCTGTCGGAGATGGATCCACTGGAAAGTTGTAGTCCTCCAAACCTAATTTCATTTCTGCCGTTTTCCCGCGTGATTATTAGTATCAAATTATTACAAACAGTGAACTAAAAAGAGTAGAACACACGAATAAAAGAAAGTTACCAGAAGAAACGAGTGAGACACAGAGGATTATGACAGCCAAAAGGAAGACAAATCCTGGTTTCTTCATCTTCTTGATACACAACAAAGATAGTTTTTTCTTTTGATAATAAAGAGACAGAGAGAGGGATGTGCATGAAATTGGTAGAAAAGGAGGAGGGCATGTGGATCACTGTGTCTTGAATGTGAAGTTGTGGGTTAAATCGAGAACAGAGTTATTGCTTTCTCTCTATTACAGCAGAGAGGAAGCCTCTCAAACAGCTCAAAGCTCATTCATTGGGCTATACTTTAATGCTCCTCCACTACTTTTCGTTTACGACACGTATCCCCATTTCTCTATCTGTATTAACAGCAACTTCTCATCGATTGTATTTGATCACCATTGATAGAAACGAGGAAGAAGAGTAGGAAGAAAAAGGAACTTAAACTCACAGGAAATCTTTAAGAAATTTTAGAGAGGGAAATGATGGATGTTTGAGTAAAGCGGACTCACTATTTTAATTTTTAACAAAATATAATAATTGTTGTGATTGTTGGTATAAAGAGAATTAATAGTAGTAATTGTATAATGGAGTATTAATGGTAACAGGCTAACAGCATACAAATGTTGTTATGAAATAGTACTACAGTATAGACAAAATAATTTTAAAGCCAAAAAAATATCACTACTATGTATTTTGGCGTTATTTCCCCTTAAGAAATACTAGAAGTTAATGCTATGACGTGACTTGAATTAGCAACATTAATGCTTCTAACATTTTCTACCACTCAAATTCTTTTATCTATTTTTTTTTGTCTTTCACGTTTTATTAATTTGATTATTAATGTTCTCGGCACCTTCAAAAAAAAAATCGTTTCTAAATATTACTCCCTAAAACATCATCTATTTTGAAACGAAAGAAGTATTTTATTGGTCGGCAAATAACTTTTAATTCATCACACACATATATGTTGGGAATGTTACTAAAAACGAAAAATATAGCTCCAACTCATGCATGTATTCTGTTGAACTTGTTTCCATTATATTATTCAAAAATTTGTGAAAAGGGTGTTATGACAAATGTCCAGCATTTGCTATTTCACCCTATTCACATCATTCATTTTCCATCTATAATTCACCTCTCTTTTTCTATAAAGATTTTTATTAGAACTTGAGACAAAAAAAAATTGTTAACAGCCGTTATAGCCCCATCGGCTAACTAGCATTTACACGTGAAAATATGGCCGATTTAGAATCCACTTGAAGCCCACGTATTCTTTGCCAATGAAGTCGATAAAATAGATGGCCCAAAATGAGAACTGCCGTGAACCCAAACGGAGCCGACGAGGTATAGGAGGTGAATCAATCAAATTATTAAGAGAAAGAGAATGAGATAATTATAAGAACGATAATCAGATTGGAGATTGTTGCATGTGATCTAGCCGCGGTTATGAAGAGAACTAGAGATGAAGCATTGCCGTAGCTTGCTACAGATGAACTTACAATACATCATTCTCACTTCTCAGTCATACACTGCTCATGGCACCATCAATATGTCGAGACACGCACATTATTCATTGTCATCCCCATACACACAAGTCATTCATACAGCTTCATCCAAAAAAAGAACATTAATGGTCCATGGTTTTTAAGTATTAAATTGGATGCACAAAGTGTCAGTGAGTACTTTTGTCAGTCTTTGAAGTAAATGCTGGCCTATTTATTTTTATTTATCTCGAATATTGAGTATCTCGTTTTTATTCTATGTATTCTTTTGTCAGTCTTTGAAGTAAATGCTGGCCAAAAAAGAATTTAACTATTTTGGACTATTCCTTTTTTCTTTATATATCTATTTTGGCCTATTCATTCACAATCAAGAATTTAATTATTGTTTCAATAATGTGCGCGGGTTTGTCTTTTCATAGACACATTGTAAATAAGAATAACTGAGGATTGTAGAGAGCAAATCAGTAACCAATGTAAAATAGTTATAAGTGACCAATGTAGCACTGATTTTATACCGTCTACTCACATTATTGTCTTTCTTAATTACTCTCTTTTTCAAAAGGATCCACGTTTAAACAAAATTATAAATTTCAAAAACAATAATTATATTTATTAATATTTTATTGATTGAAAGTGGTTGGAAATAGTTAGTTACAAAATAATTCATTGATAGTTAAATTTTAATATATTTTTAATATACGTGAAAAAATTTAAACATAATTTTTTGAACAGAAAGAGTATTCGACTGCATGTGAGGATGTATGAAAACTGTTTAAGCTAAAACACTACTCCATAATTCAACATTTAAAGTATCCCTCGAATAAATATAGTTGGATAATATATAAATGTTTTTTTGCTAAATTATATAATATATAAATGTTTCTTGAGCAAAGAATAAAAAAAAACCTCACAATTTCTCTCTAAACTCCTAGAAGAGACAATGAGCTACCTAAATGAGGAAGTGTTAAAGTCGAAGCCACTTCCATTTTTCCTTTCGACTTTCGAAGAAAAGATTCCATTGAAAAGATTCCATTGATTAGTTGATCAAAAAAAAAAAAAAAAGATTCCATTGATTAGTTGAAGATTCATTTTTGCATGGTTTAAATCAGTTGCAGAATGCTCTCTCAGAGTCATAGTATTTTCATAGTGATCGTTCAATCTCATAACGTCTGTCAACAACAATTCAAGCGTACATGCAATGATCTATCGTCTATGTATTTCACCTAGATCCTGAACTACAGCGGAGGAAACACTCTAGCTATCAGCTATGTAGAGCCCAATAGACAAGCCACCAGCAATTGAAATAGGCATTTTATTTGTTTTATTTTTAATTAATTCATAGCACTTTGAAATAAAGAAACTGGGTAACATAATCAATGGTTGCCCACTAATTAATCCATTTTAGTATTAGAGATTATGATATCCTTTTTAAATTCCATCTTTTGGTTTGCCAACAAATTCACCTTTATTATCTCAAACCCCACATTTTCTATTTCCCTTTCGTTTGTGGACAATAAATAATGATTTATTTTTGAACCAAAAGAATGATTGATTTTCCAATACCTAAATAACGCGATGACCTAATCTAAGTGCAACATATACACAAATCATGTGGATACTCTGAAAAAATCTTAGGAACAATTTAAATCATTCGTAAAGTATTTATCTCTCTTTTTGTTTTGCCTATAATTAAACGATTTGGCAATTTAGATTATATCGTAATTAAAGTATATAAAAAGGAGTGGGGCTAAATATTACAATCTAGAACATGGGGGCTACGGAAGAAAGGATATAAAAATAGTGGGGTGGGTATAAGAAGAGAGAGATAGCATTAATTGAATATTTCACTTACTCAGCAACCACCGAGAGAGAGAGAGAGAGAGGGAATCAAAGGTTCTTCTCCTCTCCTAGAAGAAGATGACTTTTAAATTCTATTTTAATTTCTCTTCCCCATCTGCTTCCCTTTCCTTTCTGCACACACCCACACACTCTCTCTGCTAATTAAATATTAAAAATTACCTCTTTCGAAGAAGAAGAACAGAGAGCTCCATTTCAGTTTCAGCTATGGCGTTTTTCAAAGCTCTAGCCTTTCTGCTCGTTTTAAACTTCGAGATTCACAAAACCACGGCTGCTGCTTCTGCAGACGCAGATTCCTCGTTTTCCTTTAACGGGTTTGCGAAATCTCCCGCCTTTGAGAAGAACATTGCTCTGTTTCGAGATTCGAAGCTCGTCAACGGCGGCGGTTCATCGATTCAGCTGACCGGCTCGGTGAGTCGGAGCGAAGGGCGAGTCCTTTACAAGAAACCCATCACACTACTCCAAGGTACTACTACTACTAAAGACAGAAACTTTTCAGGATCGTTCTCCACTAGCTTCTCCTTCTCAATGTCGTCCTCCTCCTCCAAAGAGATCGGTAGCGTGCTGGGTTTTGTAATGGTTCCTAGTGGTTTGGATCTTAGGTTGTTTGGTAGAAAGGACAACACTTCCTCTGGTCTAGGCTTTTTATTGCGAAACGAGGTTGTTGCTGTTGAGTTTGGTGTCTCCAAGAGAGGGAACCGTGTGGGGGTCTTAGTTGGTAGACCTGGATCCGCGAGAATTAGAAATTTATCATCTTTTGGTGGACATTTCGATGGAGGGAAGAAGTTGAGTTGCTGGATTGATTACGAGGCAAGTTCTAAGAGAATAGAGGTTCGTTTGAGTGTTTCTAATGCCTTGAAGCCTGTGGATCCGTTGGTGTCTTACTCGGTAGACTTGGCTAAGATATGGAAAGGAAAGAAGTTTATGGTGGGTTTGACATCTGCAAATGGAAACTCTTCCAAGCCGCATTATCTACACTCATGGAGCTTTAAGCTGAGACATCCTTCAATGAGGATTCACTCGCAGCCGCTTGATCCAAACGCAGTTTCCAAGACTGTTAAGGAGGTGGAGGTGAAGAAGAAGAAGAAGACGGTGGAAGTAAAGGGGAAGAAGAGAAAGTGTGTTTGGAGAATGCTTAGTGCATTGGTTCTAGGTGCGGTTTGTGGAACTTTAGGTGCCATGTTAGCGTTATATCTTTGGACAATGTGCGGTAATAGACGGTCAATGGCAGTGGTTCCTGAGGAATGTGCTACTGAAAAATCTGTTGTTGATGAAGAAGCCAAGAATTAGTTTGGTATTTTCTTAGATTGTTGTGTTTGTCTTTTGTGTTTGTTTGTAATGTACATTCTGGTGTCCTCCTTCCTCTTCTTCTGCTGTTTTGTTTTGTTTTTTTTGTTAGTTGCAGGTTTGGTGAGATGAGTTTTCACATGTAGAAGAATATTACAATATGTATTAGTTAAGATCTTGAAAATCTTGATCAATTTAATACAGTTGTCATCTTTTTTTCTTTTTTTTTCAAGTGAAGAAGACAAGAGGAGACGTGTGAGTGTATTGAAGGAAGGGTTTGTCCAAAAAAAGAAAGCCATTGGGTTTCTCGTGAGTTCAACAAAATGCATTTATAATCAGTTGCCCCTTTCAGACACCTTACTAGTTACTACTCTGTGTTGTTTCTGTGTCTTGACTGAGAAGAAAGTGAGAGGAGAGTAACAATGAAATGTGCATTGTCTCCAGTGGTCCCATTCCTCTATTTAGGGATTTAATGATTTCAGCAGAGTTCCATTGCTTCAAAATCACTGTGTTTAAAAAAATAATACTCAATTTGAGACTTTAGGTGCTGAATGTACATTCCAGTGAAAAGAGGGTCTGCTTAAAAGAAACAAGGACTTGGGAAAGATCTTCTGAAGACTAGAACTTCAATACTCCAGTTAATCCAGTTAATGAGAACCTAATCCGGTTAATGATAGCTTAAATACATTTTTAATGTATGCTTAATCAAATAAATAATAATAATTTTAATCAATTTTGATCAATATTAAAAATTATAATGTAAATATAAATCTTTATAAAATAAGATTTAAGATTATATCATAGGAAATGAACACCTTCGAACCTCAAATTTGAAATTCAGCAAACCTTAAAACATTGTTGTTCTTGAAGATGTTTTGAGCTATGATTCATATATTCTTATTTCTTATCTGGGAGAGATTTAGACCAAATATTTTATGTATCTCCAAGTTCCTAATACAATTAGAATTAACGTTTTAATAAACCTAATTACATAAAAACCAAAAAAAGGCCAAAACATGTGATTTCCTCGTGTAATTTAAGTAGTACCAATTTGAACACCTAAACACCTCCGGTTATCTCAGAGATTGTGCTCGTAAACTTGGTCTTTCAAACCGGTTCAGGCCGGTTTGTTTATCAGAAGTGTCACACAAGCAACCCGGAAGAGGGTTTGCATAAAAATTCTCCTCCAACTTGGGACTCAAGCCTGCCTTTCCTGGCCGTCTAAGATACGGAGCTCCTAATCTTTTACCATGTATTCTCTTAACCTCCGACGAGAAATCTTCCCAAGACATGAGCCCCGCATCGAACCGATCAATCAGTTTCACAAAGCTTAGCCTGAAAAAAAAAAACACACGCTAAAATGTCAAGTCTCAAGCGCAAGAAAAAAAAAGAATTACATGACGCAAGAAGCTGTACGGTACCTATCAGGATTAATTGTTTTTCTAAAACCTTCGAATCTACGATGACCCTGAACCGCTTTGGCCATGTTTCCATCGTAAGTATAAGCGAAAACATCGCTCTCGAGTGCTAAATTGTAATCAAGAGCAGCTAATCTGTTCTGGTATGGTTTTATAGTGGAAAGCTCTTCCTCTGTAGCTAACGTGGAGTGAAAGAAAACGTTTGGGAACTCTTGGTGGAATGCATTCATACTGTTTTGGCCGTAGATCTCTCCTGCGACAATGTAGATCTTCGTGGTCGAAGGGAACCCCATTGCCTTGAGGAACACGGCAGCTTCGCGCGGCGTCATGGGGCAGTTACCTTCGAGACGCTGTTCTGTACCGTTGATCACTTTTTCTTTCCAGTGCGGAATGCTATACCTCATCTTCTCAAGATCGATCGATTCCTCAGAGGTTAGACTGTGGTTGCATCCGGTAAACGCCAACATGTCTTTCTCGTACCTCAAGTGAAGAGCAAGGTAGGGTTCATTGTTTTCTCTAAGTCTTGAAGAGAGAACTTTGCTTAGATTCTCTATCTCTGGGGAGTAACGAAGAGCTTCATAGTTGGCCCTACATCTAAGCCGCTGGATCGAGGGAGGTGGGCTGTTGTTAGCTAGCCGAGAATCAGTGTGATTGAATACGATCACCTTATGCTTCTTCAGTAACTTTGTCATTGAGTTTCTGTAATAACTTGCCTGAGGAAACAGAGTTTTTAGTTAAAAATTATGAATAACCAAAAACTAATGATTTTTATTTATTTATTTGAGACTAACCTTGGACCAAGACACAGGATTCTTTTCAAGAGGCTTGATAGAAGCATATTCCTGGGGTAAATACTCGACAATGTCGACATCCTCTGCTAGTACTTTGATGAAATGCCTCCAGTCGAATATGTCCTTAAACGTGCTGAAAGCATAATAATAGAGAGATTAGTTAGATCATATTATTATGATCATGATGTTGAATTAATATATGATGATGATGGCTTACCTAGGATCACTCCAGAAAGATGAATGGTCAAGAAAAGGAAGAACAAGAGCAGCGTTCATTATTTTGGCGATTGCCACCATATCACATATCTGTCAAGAGACAAATAAAGTGAGGAATTGAGAAAAAATCTAGAGGCAGAAGACTTGAAGAAGAAGAGACTTACACCAGTTCTCATTTGATTCAAACCACCGTTGGCGTGAACAACAAGGTAACCATTGGTTTTCTTGATTGGTTCTAAACCAAAAAATCAAAAACAAGAACCGATCATTAGGTGTCTTAAATTTCTCAATTGATTCGATAGGTCAACCAGTACACGCAAGAAAAAGAAAAGAAAGAACTTACTTTGGTTCTTGGGCCGAGCTACGCATTTCTGATAGTTCCCAGTGTCTGGTTGATTCCAAATTTCTGGGATCTGTTACAAAAAAAAAAAAAAAAAAAAAGTACCAAAGCCAATATTAGTACACAGAATGTAAGAATGAACAGAACAGAACAGAACCGTAACATGTTTGAGAACTCGAGCGGAACTGGAAGAAGATTCTTCTTCTTTGATGATCTTCTCCATGTTACTTCTGGGATGGATCGAAACGACGAACTCGTGTTTCTCCACGTGTCTCCGTCGTCCGCCACCGCCACCGGAGAGAGCAACGACGAGGAAGAAAGTGACGACGAGGATTCCTAATATAGACAGAATCATACGGCCGAGATTGGTGGCGGATCTCACGTTCCGAGACATAGCAGCCGTCCATTGGGATTTGTTGTCGGCCATGAGCATCCACACGAGCCTGATTTTGCGGAGAGACAGAAACCGGACGAGGTAGTTGTGGTGCGAATCACTCTGACAACACGAAGATGATCCTCCTCCTCCTCCTTCGTCGCCGCTGCTGCTCGTGGCTTCTTCCTCGTCGCCGGGGAGGTAAACGACTGCTCCTCCTCCTCCTCCGGTGCTGACGTGGCAATGATCTTCTTGAGAATCTGTCACGCGACGTCTTGTCGTTGTTGCTGTTGGCGCCGCCGGTAACTGGCTGCTGCTCGACGGGACCGGAACGCGGACTGACATGTAACCGGTGAAAAACAGACGACTTTTTTAAAACCTTCCCGGAGAAAATAATTTTAAATAAATTACTTTTTTAGAATAATTGATCAGAGGAGAAAGGCTTTGGGGTCTCAATGAATCTCCATCAAAATCTAATTCTACGCGCGATCTCAGGAGGAGCAGACAAACAATCTCTCTCTAATTCTTCTGTTTCCTCTCTCTTTCTTTCTTTCCGATTATGTATAACACGGGTGCAGCTATATATATGTGCTTTGTATAGGAAAAATAAGTTTAAAAGTCGTTTTATTTGTCCAAATTATAAGTTGGTTTTGTTCTACTTTTTTTTTTACAAATTTCTTTATTCCACATTTAAACTGTTCGGTTATTAATCATTGGTGTACAACGGAATATATATAATTTTCAATAGTCATAATCTTATATCAGAATATTTTTCCTGATCATATATTTAAAATTTTATTTAAAACTTAGGATATATACAAGTCTAGAGATTCAATAAATCTTTAGAATTTATACTTTGAAATATTTGGTTTTTCTTAACTGTTGATAATGTCTAGAGATATACTAGTTGATAGTTACTGATTTCCAAGCTTTTCTAAATATCATATATTTTGTGCTTTTCAAAATATCATATATTTTGTTTTGTTGAAATTGATTAGCAGTTAATGTATCTTCCTAACTAGTACTCCTTCCCTTCTTTAAACATGCATATTCTAGAGAAAAAATTTGTTTCTAAAAGATTATTCTTTTACATTTTTAATGTATGTTTTAGTAACTAATTGCAAATTTCAAAAAACTTAATTGCACTAATTGTTTTTTATTGGCTTAAAATTATGTAAAGAAAATAAACACAAAAAATTATGCAAATTTAATGTGTTTTATTAAAATGTGTGAAAAAATTAGAGTATAGATCTTTAAGGAACAGAGGGAATAACATGTATAATTAGAAGCAATTGAACATCCCAATTATTTTGTCTTGTTACCGAAAGAGATATGCATAAGTTAATTGTTTAGAGGGGTTTTTGCCAAAACTAACCCACAACTTGATTTTAATTCCAAACCTATACCCAAACTTGAATCAAATGCAAAACTAACCTAAAAGCCTAGTGAAATTACAGCTCAGCCCCTTGTGACCAAACAAAAAAACAGAAGCCATTTTTACGAATATAGCCCCAGTAAATCGTCTGAGTCGTCTGAGATGTTGGAAGTCGTCTGGACGACTGAAGTGTAAGTCGTCTGGACGACTGAAGTGTAAGTCGTCTGGACGACTGAAGTGTAAGTCGTCTGGACGACTGAAGTGTAAGTCGTCTGGTACTAGTTTATTTTAAAAATAATTTATAAATCTTGTAAAAAAATATTTAGATGCGTAAAAAAATAAAATCAAGTAATTATAAACAGTTTTAACTGATATAAATTAAGATATGATAAAATTGATTTGTTTTGAAGATATATGAGTGGAAGTAGTGAATCATGAAATACTTTGGTTTAGGAGTTTGACAAACATATGTTGTAGTATTGTATGTATTGTTAGGGTTAGATTTTGGAAAACTAAAATGTTTTTTTCAAAAATTAGTTTTCACCTATATGTGTTTATTTCTGTGTATAGTAAACACTTTTCAAGTTTGATTTGGTTTTATGAAGTGTTTAATTAGATAATTAAGTTTAGGGGTTATGTTTAGGGTGTGGACGACTTATATTTCAGTCGTCTGTTAAATAATTTACCCGGACGACGTATATTTCAGTCGTCCAGACGACTTACTTGTAAGTCGTCTGGAAAGTCTTCTATTTTAGTTTCCCGCTAAAAATATTTAATTTCCCGCTAAAAATATTAAACTCTTCTGGACGACTTACATGTAAGTCGTCTGTTTTAATTTCTTCACCAGACGACTGAAATGTAAGTCGTCCAGGAAGTCGTCTGAGTCAAAAATATTTAATCTAATTGGATTTTTTGTCTCCCTATATAAAGAAAAATTTACACATTCTCTCTCATCCTCTCAAATGGCTGCAACAAAAATGTAATGTTCATCATTCTAAAACTCTCCAACCTCTCTCTAATCTCTTTGACTTGAAAACACCAAACTTTATATGAATTTTTCAGTTTTGTCTCATGTATTTCTTACTAATCTATCTCTTTTGCAGGTTTTTAATCAAATGGTACTCATCTTCCACTAATTTAGAGGTAGATCTATTAATTTTAGATATGTATTTTTGTGTGTTCTATAAATGTAGATTTATCTAATCTTCCACTCATTTTCTCTATTTTTAAGTCATTTGAACGTTTTTGAATATGCAGGTTTTTCAGATCTGGATTTGATGTGCAGGTTTTTCAGATCTGGAAGACTTCTGGGACGACTTACCTGTTAGTCGTCTGGAAGTCGTCTGGAAGTCATCTGGAAGTCTTCTGACAAAGTCGTCTGGACTTCCAGGAAGTCGTCTGGACTTCCAGGAAGTCGTCTGGACTTCCAGGAAGTCGTCTGGACTTCTAGGAAGTCGTCTGGATTTTTCTGAGCGTTTTGGTAAGTTCTTATGTCTGATTTTTCTTCATTTGGTAACTTCTTGTTGTATAAAGTTCTTACTTTTTTCCCAAACTAAAACTCTCCAAACCCACTCTAATCTCTTTGACTTGAAAACACCAAACTTTATATGAATTTTTCAATTTTGTCTCATGTCTTTGTTACTAATCTATTTTTTTTTGCAGGTTTTTAATTATTTGGTACTCATCTTCCACTAATTTAAAGGTAGATCTATTATTTTTAGATATGTATTTTTGTGTGTTCTGTAAAGGTAGATTTATATAATCTTCCACTCATTTTTTCTGTTTTTAAGCCATTTGAACGTTTTTGAATATGCAGATTTTTCAGATCTGGATTTAATATGCAGGTTTTTCAGATCTGGAAAACTTCTGGGACGACTTACTTGTTAGTCGTCTGGAAGTCATCTGGAAGTCGTCTGGAAGTCGTCTGGACTTCCTAAAAGTCGTCTGGACTTCCTGTAAAGTCGTCTGGAAGTCGTCTGAACTTCCTAAAAGTCTTCTGGCAAAGTCGTCTGAACTTCCTGGAAGTCGTCTGGACTTCTTAGAAGTCGTCTGAACTTCTTAAAAGTTGTCTGGTCTTGTCTACTCAAGTGGAATCCAAGCTTGTCTTTGTAGATGAATGATCTATAATAGTTTTGTTTGTGATCTGTTTTATGAATTGCATGTATACTCTTTTAGTTGTGAATTTTTTGTAAAATCAGTAATAATGTTTTCCAAGATGTATTAAATGTGCTAACAATGTGTTTACACATTTACAAATCAATGAAATAATAGACTTCAGTAGCCTTTTTCTTATCTTTGGATCTCTCATATGCAATAATAAACTCCAATGGCCTTTTTCTCATCTTAATAAACAAGAATGTTGGTAAGAGATGGAAACAAACAATAGTAACTAGTCAAAGCATATCATATTTTTTATAAGTTTGCATTGAAAAACTTAGTCAAATTTAGTAAAACTAAGGGAGAGAACATATTTTGTAAATATGAGTTTTACATATCTTGAAGTTACTTATCACTCTTAAAAATACAAGTTATTCATAAACTAACGTAGAAGACTTAAAAACTAGTGGAGAAGACGCGGACGACTTCAATCTAAGTTGTCTAGACGACTAAACTATATGTCGTCTGGTCAACGCAGAGGTTATTTTTGCAATTGACTTTGAAATCTGTTATTTCGGACGACTGAAAGTTAAGTCGTCTACTATTGTTTGGTTAAAAAAAACTCCAAAAAAGCTAGACGACTTACATTTCAGTCGTCAGAGGTTAGTTTTGCATTTGACTGGATTATTTCAGAAGTTTGACTTTTTGGACGACTTACGTTTCAGTCGTCTAGTGAAAATTAAAATAATAATATTTTTTTAAAAGTAGACGACTTAAAGTTAAGTCGTCATAGGTTAGTTTTGCAATTGAAAAAAAAAACTTCAAGATTTAATTATATACAGACGACTTATAATTCAGTCGTCCACGAGACGACTGAAATGTAAGTCGTCCAGGATTTACGAGGTTTGACCAGAATCTCGGAAAAAAATCCTGGACGACTTACAATTAAGTCGTCTGGTGGACGACTGAATTATAAGTCGTCTGTGTATAATTAAATCTTGAAGTTTTTTTTT
Source organism: Brassica rapa (assembly GCF_000309985.2). Classification (NCBI taxonomy): domain Eukaryota; kingdom Viridiplantae; phylum Streptophyta; class Magnoliopsida; order Brassicales; family Brassicaceae; genus Brassica; species Brassica rapa. The sequence goes on along the minus strand of NC_024796.2, from coordinate 228,032 downwards.
TCAATTGCAAAACTAACCTATGACTACTTAATTGTAAGTCGTTTACTTTAAAAAAATATTATTATTTTAATTTTCGCCAGACGACTGAAATGTAAGTCGTCTGGGGAAGTCAAACTTCTGAAATTATCCAGTCAAATACAAAACTAACCTATGACGACTGAAATGTAAGTCGTCTAGGTTCTTTGGAATTTTTTTTGAAACCAAACAATAGTAGACGACTTAACTTTCAGTCGTCTCAGGTTACAGATTTCAAAGTCAATTGCAAAAATAACCTCTGCGTTGACCAGACGACTTCCAGGTAAGTCGTCTACAGCCAGACGACTGAAAGGTAAGTCGTCTACAGCCAGACGACTTCCCAAGTAAGTCGTCTGACGAACAGATCTGGAAAAAAACTCGATGTCATACCTTAAATTAGTGAGATAAGTTCCTTAGCATACATAAGGCTTCTCCAAGCACACAAAATCACAAACGGAAGTCACCCACCCATAATCGTTAGCTTCTATGACTCTATGAACCATAAAAATTTTAGAATCAAAATCTTGAGTTTTTTTAGCTCATTGTGGAGAGAAAGTGAGAGATATGTTGTGTTTAGGTCACAAGAATGGAAAAAGAAGAAGGGTAAATCGATTTTAGGAGCATTAAGAGCTTCAAATTGGTTGTTCATGGTGGTTGTGGTATTGATGACAATGGCAATCTTGTAATTACTTGAAGATGATGAGGGTGAGAGAGTAAAAATGTCATTTTCGAAAAAAAAAAAAAAAAAAATGGATGGCATTTTCGTAAATTATATGAACTTGTGGGGTGAATAGGGCAAAACCAATTTTCAAAAAAAAAGGAGGTTAGTTTTGTGTTTGACTTTAAGTTATAGGTCAATTTTGCAAAAATCCCTTGTTTAGACGTCTTAAAAGATAGCATAGTTAATTTGATAAAATCTATTTTGTAATGTTTTAGCTTTTTTCAACTAATAAACAAATTTCATTTAAATTAAAATATTTGCAGTTAATATATATTTATATCTAGCAAAACTGCATTGTATTCACAGTCATTCCAAATTAAGCATGTATTTTAATGCGTCATATTGGATACTTTTTGTCAACTTTCTTTTTCTATAATTAAATTTTAACCTATACCTATTGAACTATTTTATGTAGAGACTAGAGACTGACCAATTCCATTAATAACACTAACACTACACATTAAAGTAGCAAGTGTGATTATCACCCAGTCAATTTTTTCTTAATTTTTTTAAACGATTTTTTTCTTAATCGTTAATGTTAAAATCATATAAGGAAATTTAAATAGACTTACAAATTAATAAATTTGTTAACTTATCCAACAATTAGTTAATCTGTCACATTCTTCATCAGACATTTATCTTACCTCTAAAAACATCTTCAAAAGAAATTCTATAACTTCAAATATATAGTTTTTTTCTCTCTAAAGAGGAATTATAAAACTTCAAAATTAAAGTTTTAAGTGAAACTTCATATTTTAAGTTTCAATATTCAAAACTCCAAATTTGAAGTTTCATTTTTTTATTTACATTTTGGTCTTTATAATTAATTACACATCATATTTATGATTCTTAAGTATTTTTCATTTATTATTTTAATCTTTAAAACTTTGTATTTCATAATTATTTCAATTTTATATTTATAAATTCAAATTTTACACATATAATTAAATAAAATTTTTGAAAAGATTTTTAAGATTTTTAAACTAGAATTAGACAACAAAAATATTACAAAATAAAAATTTTTTTTTATAAAGATACATAAAAACATAATTATTGCACAAATTTAAATATTACAACAACATTAATAGTGTAGTAAATTTTCTCCGGAACCTAAATTTTGTCCAAACAAATTTTGTGTAATCGAAAACGGATCATTACGGAAATAATTTTATGGAATAATGTGATATTTTACTTGTACTTTAATATTCAATTATGTATTTCTATTTATAATTTTATATTTTAGTGTAAGAATTTATTAATTAATATTACTGTAATATTTTTATATATGTGGTACTTTAATTTAAGTTGAAGCAAATTTCTTTACTCTCCTCTTTGTTTTTTTTTTTCCACAGAATCTTATCGATGTTGTTTTTCTAACAATTGCTAGTCTGCAAAACTTCACTTCCAAATGGATCATAATAATTCTTATCTTTTTTTTGTCTAGGTTGATATAGCTTTTATCACAATATTTGATTGAACGCGTTCAACACCTCGTTGAAGATGCTTTGATGTTTTAGCTCCTTTATGAGACAGTGTATTAGAGGATCGTCCAGCTCCGCTCGATGCTACAGGTAATCCACCCGCTCTGTTCGACGGAACCACAAGGTTCTTCATTTTCATCCGTCTTTTATGTTATTATATAGTTCCTACAAATGAAGAAAACAGTGTTAATGAGAAACTTTTCAAAAGGTGAAAAATCAAAAAACCGAGAAAAAAAGAGAGACGAACCTGGCTAGTGTTTGCCAAGTGTCATTTGTAAACTCTACCAAATACTCCTTCCCCAATAATGCATTCTTTTCTGAATTCTAGTGGTAGTAGCTAAGCTCAGAGAATATACGTTTCTGGCACAGTGTTATCACCAGACCCTTTGCTTCTGGATTCACTCGTAGAAGATTTGGCCTTAGAATCATCTACCCAAAAAAGAAAGAAATAAGAATCAAGATTACTCGGCACAAGTGTCTCAAGACCAATGCTTTACCCCGAGGATCAACTAATGCAAAGTTTAGTATTATGGCCATCATGATTAAAAAGCCAAATAAATTGTGACAAAAAAAAATTGTCTCTTGTTAGGCCCATTTTAAAATTTTGGCAATATCCAAACATTTTCCCTTTTTTTTCCCATTCAGAAAAAAAGGAAGAGTAACTGCGAATATGTAACATTTTCCTTTTTTTTTTGGGTTATAAGGAAAAAGGAAAGTGGAAACCCTAAATAAAAAAGAAGATTATAGGGATGAAGGTTTCATCAAAATCTCAAAAGTTCAAGATGGGTGATGCAGAGATAGTTCAAGGAGTGAATTGCCCGATAGCGCGATGGATATATCGAGGGATATGCATGTTAGCAGTTGTGAGCTGGTTAATTGAGCTCGCTCTAGAACCGGAGTTTTCTTCCTTGTCGGAACCGAAACAGAAAGAAAGTCCGGGCATGTTGGTGCTTTGTTCAGCACCGTTCTTGATTTATACGGTTGTGGTGGTGAGGTCGTTTTACCTCCCGGTTCCAACATCTTTTGATCTACAAGCAGACTGGAGACTACTTTTGTCTTGTTTCCTTGCAGTTATGACGGTAACTATGTGCGCTGCATCAACTCGTCGTTACGTAGAAGTGCCTATCCTTGTGTTTTCGGCAACATCTGGCATCTACTCCGCATTGCTACTCGAATGGCCAGTCAAAGATTTATGCGTCCAACATGTTGTCTACACCTATTTTGCAGTTGCTTTGATTGGGTACTTAGGTTACCAGCGACCTGTTTGGCCGGCTTGTCTTTTCGTAGTTGCCTTGGTCATTGTCAATGCCTTTATTTTCTATGGAGTACTTCGTCTTGATCTCCCAAAGCCACCAGAGCCGGAAGAGGAGGAGAGGGACTACCAGGATTCTCCTGTCTGAATCTTAATTTGCAGGGGTTTAAATCTAATAATTGCTTTCTGTCTGTCCATGTAATAAGAAACCCTTCTTTGCCAATTCTTTGGTCTAACTACTCTTTTTAATTTTATTTTGGGTATCTATACAAAGAAACTCACTCTCAACTAAAGTATCATAAGCTCCAAAATAAATTAAAGGAAATAGAAGCAAAAGAATTACAACTTTCACCACCAAGAGATGTTTGAAGAGTTTGTCAATGTTGATCATATCTTGAAGCCAGAAGTTGCGTATTGGTATCTCAGCTTCAAGTGTTTTCATGAGCTGAGTCGTACTATAATAATAATCTTAACCAAACTGATCATCTCTAAATGAACCGTATCGAACCCGACAAAAATTAAATTGGTTCGTTTTTGAGATTTTAAGTGGTTGGGTTGAGTTTATATATCACAACAACCTAAACACATTCGCTCACTCCGCCGCCGCCGTCGAGGAAGAAGAAGCAGTTCAAGAAAGCTTTCGGTCTTTGGAACAACTAAATATGTGTCCAAAGCTAGGCCGTGATTCATGAGCTGTGAGTCTTTCTCCTAATTTTAATCTCGAGTTTGAGGTATTTTCTCTGTATATGTCTGTAGCAGCTGCTTTTCGAATACACACAAAGCATCCAACATTGGTCTTGGTGGGTTTGAGTGAACACCACTGAGGAGATGTGTCTATAGATGCGAAAGAAAAGTTGGCATGACATATCAAGCCCAATTTTTAAGTCTCAAACTTGGGTCTATTAATCATTGCTATAAGAACACCCTCACTTAGTTTCTCACGCTCTCCCTTTATTTGCTTCTTCTGATATAACTGGTTAGTTGAGTTCAAATAACTTAGCATTGTTCTCATCTCTAATCTGTTAAATCCTGCAGGTTCCTTGAGACTTGAGAGCTTGCAAGTGGAGTATTGTTCAAGTTGCAAACAAGACCATCTACTTATCTTAATATATAGTTTCACTACAAAATTACCTTTGTATATGTTCATGTTAGTGACTGCTATTGTGTGAGTTAATGAAAAATCAAATTTGAATTTGTTAGTGAAAAAAACGCAATGCATTACTGTTTTTGAGTTTCGTGAATTTCTTCGCCTACCCTGGTCTAGCCAATAACCAATAGTAGTAGTAATCAAGATGATCTCTGTTCAGGTTATCAGCTATCCACCCTGGTCTTCCACCAGTAGTCGTCACTTTTGTAACAACCGTCACCAGCAATGTGCTTTGATAGTTCCCTAATGCCACCTCGTCAGCGCCAATGCCGAGCAACGACTCCTCATAGCATCAGGTGCTTCAGGGACTTTTCACTTTGAATTTTCTGAAATGAAGCAAACAATGACTTGAAGCATTCTTGTGATGGGACTTCCTCCTGGTTTCTGAAGCATGTAGAAGTTGCTTCCCGCGAAGAACAAGAGGGCAGCCACGGCCAAATCCTAACCAACATGGCAACATTCATCTGAATCCAAACGAGAACAGGGGAAGCGATCATTGCACCAACGTTGGTCATAAAGTAGAACCAATTGAAGAAAGAGCCTCTTCTTCGTCTTTTCCTAAAACTTCTATCTTAATCATTTTATTAGCTAAAGTTTACAAATAATTACTACACAAGAGACTTTATCAAACATTAAGCACACGAGAAGTGTTAATACGACATAATTTGAATTACATAACAGATATCAAAACGGAGTATCAGAAATAATCAAATTGATTTTAATTTTGTTAAGCTTGTTTTGAAAATTTAATGCATACGCATTAGCCCGACAGAATAAAAATGACAAATAAATTGTTTTTGTAATTTAATGCATTTACAGAGAGTTATGTTCAACAAAAGTCAAGGGAAGAGTATATAAGTATAACATTTTGTTTTCTCTATGAATTTTCTTCATTCAACAAATAACAGAAAAATCCCGAGTGACTTTGTTAAGAGTTGTTAAACTTTAGTTTTCAGCAGTGGTAGATCTAGAGAGAAAGGACTGGATGCTCTATGCACCTACTGTTTTTTTCTTACGTCTTACATTTTTCTAATGTAAAGTTACATGAATTAGTTAGATAATTGTGAGGAAAAAAAATCTCTGTAATCGGTCTTCTTTAGTTTATGTATCAATTATAATATACCTCTACATTTGCTCCTGCCTGTCACTCTTTGACTTAGAAAGACGATAAATATAGTTTTGTTTCTAATATTGGAGTATGATTTATTCTAATTGATGGATATAATGAGGTTTTTACCATTTTGTTTCTTGTTTACTAAAAGTATTTTTGGTCTTAAATATTGTTAAGTGGTTCATATGTCGAGTCCATATAGACAAAATTTATTTAACTATTTATAAAAATCACTTTTCCCAATTTACACCAAAAAAAATCAGTTTCCCCAATAATTACTTCATCATTTGAATGAAATCAACAGCCGAAATATCTGTCATATTAAGCTATAGCAAATTCATATCCAAAAAGTTAGCCCAAAGATAAGATCATTGGAAAGAAAAAAACCCCGTCGCACTCAAATACAGGTTGACTACTTTTTAATTCCGGACCAAACGAATTAGTTCGGTTATTGCTTCCAAACAAATATAATCATTTCTGTTAGATGTTATCCTCCAATATGATTTCTTGAAAGCTATTTCTCAACCATTTGCATACTAGTTCTTGGAAAAATAAAGAAATTGGTGCTTTTATATCAATAAATTAGAAACTCATTTCTTTGACGATGTGTTTTCATGGTGTAATAGTTGATAATAATAATAATATAAAATGGTTTTCTTTGTTCATTTCCAAAAGAAGAAGTAATAATGTGTGTTTAAAGACATCATTACTGAATAATCATTTTTCAGAACGAATGGAAAATACTAATTGAGACATAGAAAAAAAAAACTAGGCCTCGAGAAGAAAACATGAAAAGAATCCAACCTACGCTTAGGTTCCAACCCACAAAGAGAAACATATACTTTCCCTCTAAGCTTTCGAGCTTTACCAAACTGACAAAGCACAAGAACCCGACATCTGCTTCTTTATAAGCTAACGATCATGAATCATTTTCAAATCACAAAGGAAAGTAGAGAAAGTTGAGAATCAACACAACATCAACAGTTTTACTAAACTTTGAAGATAAAAACAATGGGATTTCCTATACGGATTTTGGTGCTCTTTGCATTGCTGGCCTTTCCTGCAGCATGCGTCCACGGTGCAATCCGCAAGTACACGTTTAACGTAAGTCCGCATCAGTGTTATCATAATGCATGATTCAATATATATAATGATCTCGTCACAAATAGTATTTCTTAAATTTTGTATACGTACTTTTTTTTTTTTTTTTTGACTAAATTTGATGCATTAAAATAAAAGTAACCAAGGTTTACAATTGTTCGATAATAACATCTTACAATTGAGAAAACATATATCTGAAACAGATATATGAGAAATTATAGAAGAAGTTACAAAGTAACTTAGTACTTGGTTAAGATGGGAGTTTTCCAATGCATGCACGGAGCATGATGACAGAAACCTGAGATTTAGAGGCGTTTAAAATGGAGGTCTATGATCTCTTTGACCGCCACGTACTTAAACGTTAATTTTGTATACGTACTTAAACGTTAATATTTAAACTTTCAGGTGGTAACAAAGCAAATGACGCGGCTTTGCTCAACGAAACAGATAGTTACCGTTAACGGTAAGTTTCCAGGACCCACAATCTATGCTAATGAAGACGACACAATTCTCGTTAACGTCGTCAACAACGTCAAGTATAATGTCTCTATCCATTGGTGAGAACCAAACCTAATCATTAAACCTAATCATTTGAAACAATCAAATTAATTACTTGCCTCCCTTAGTTTTCAAAACTCTCCAAGATGGACCTAATATTATATATTTTCCGCAGGCATGGAATAAGACAATTAAGAACCGGTTGGGCCGATGGACCAGCCTACATAACCCAATGCCCCATTAAACCGGGTCACAGCTACATGTATAACTTCACGGTCACAGGGCAACGTGGAACACTCTGGTGGCACGCACATGTTCTCTGGCTCCGAGCTACGGTTCATGGTGCCATCGTGATTCTGCCAAAACCGGGTCTACCTTACCCGTTCCCTAAACCACACAGAGAAGAAGTCATCGTACTAGGTATTAATCTAAAGAGAGATACTCATGGATTGCTTTAATTATTATTAGATCAATAATTTGGAACTCCATGTTTATTCTTCTATAGGTGAGTGGTGGAAATCCGATACCGAAAATGTTATTAATGAAGCATTAAAATCCGGTTTAGCACCTAATGTCTCAGATGCTCATGTCATTAACGGTCATCCCGGTCTCGTCCCAAACTGCCCATCGCAAGGTAGTTTGTCCTGTAATGTTTCCAACAATTTGAATTTATGGATCCTTACATCAAATGAAACATCCTTAATTTATTTCTTTGTAGTTTCAACAAAAAAAATATTTATAACAAGTTAAATTAATAAAGAATTTTATTTATTTATATTGATTTTTCTAATAATTTGATATATTTTTTTGGGTTTAGGTAATTTTAAATTAGCGGTAGAGAGCGGGAAAACATACATGCTACGACTAGTAAACGCAGCAATGAACGAAGAGCTCTTCTTCAAGATCGCTGGCCACCGCTTCACCATTGTGGAAGTCGACGCCGTCTACGTCAAACCCTTCACCACCGACACAATCCTAATCGCTCCCGGTCAAACCACCACCGCCTTAGTCTCGGCCGCCCGTCCCTCAGGAAAATACCTAATCGCCGCCGCTCCATTCCAAGACTCGGCCGTCGTGGCTGTAGATAATCGCACAGCCACCGCCACAGTACATTACTCCGGCACACTATCCGCCACACCTACAAAAACCACTTCACCGCCAGCTCAGAACGCCACTTCCGTCGCCAACTCGTTTGTTAATTCTCTCCGAAGTCTCAACTCAGTCACATATCCAGCTAAAGTTCCGATCAAGATAGATCATGATCTGTTATTCACCGTGGGACTAGGAATCAACCGCTGTCACAGCTGTAAGGCCGGTAACTTGTCACGAGTGGTCGCCGCGATAAACAACATTACGTTCAAGATGCCTAAAACTGCTCTGCTTCAAGCGCATTACTTCAACCTAACCGGGATTTACACTACCGATTTTCCAGCTAAACCGCACCATGTTTTTGATTTTACCGGAAAACCACCTTCGAATCTAGCAACCATGAAAGCCACAAAGCTTTACAAGCTACCGTACAATTCAACGGTGCAAGTTGTTTTACAGGATACCGGAAATGTGGCGCCGGAAAACCATCCAATTCATCTTCATGGGTTTAATTTCTTTGTGGTTGGTATTGGATCTGGTAATTATAACTCCAAGAAAGATTCCAAGAAATTTAATCTTGTTGATCCGGTGGAGAGGAACACCGTTGGAGTACCTTCTGGTGGTTGGGCGGCCATCAGATTCCGAGCAGATAATCCAGGTATATATATCATCTATCCAAATACATAACTAATCCAATATAAACCGAAGTTTTTAGAAAGTTTTTTTTTTTAGTTTTTAGAAAGTTAGTTTAACAGGAAGAAAAAAACTGAAATACATACTTAGAGCCTTAATATCACATATGTGTACAAAATATAGAGGTTACAATTGATAACTGTGGCTGTTTTGTACAAATATTTATGTGGTTGCAGGGGTTTGGTTTATGCATTGCCATTTAGAGGTGCACACAACATGGGGACTTAAGATGGCTTTTCTGGTGGAGAATGGTAAAGGTCCCAACCAATCAATTCTTCCTCCTCCAAGTGATCTTCCCAAATGTTGACAACTCCAAAAACAAATCAAATTAATTCTTTTTTTTTTACATTTTTCAATTAGATATTTGTCTGTAAACTGTCAACAAAGTCATTGTATGATTGTTGTACGCTTTAGTGAAAGGTTGAAACATGCATACCCGTTTTCAGCTCACCAACTTTTTGTAACCTACAAAATTGTGAAACTTTATCCATGGTTTATTCCAAATTTTGGCAAACTGTCAGTAATAAATATTTTCGATCCACACACACAAAATTATCATTCAGAAATCAGAATACAATACACTACAAAATATCTTTAATTTAAACCTGCATTGACGATCTAATTTTACATTAACGTTTTTACATGGGTCATTTTTACATTTTGCTAATTATTTCGAACTTTCACCGAAAGTTAAAACGGTGTCTAGTAATGATTCGATAAAATTAATAAAAAATAATTTTTCTTGAATTTCATTAAGTAGGTGGAATGTCAATTTCCAGTATACTCCCTATCAGAACAAAATAAATTAAATAAAGCGAATCAAGAGTAATAAATTTGACAGAAAATGTTTTTTTTACTAATTATAGTAAGCGAATCTTGCTAAATGTAGAATCCAAGAAGAAGTCACTCTCTGTCAAACAGAAACTTGTGCCTGCTACAAATCAGCAGATGACACTTACATCTTACGCTTCAAATTTTGTGTATTGTTCAATGAATGTGACAATTTCATTTGTTGTGCTGGATTCATTTGTTGTCCCTACCATGAATTTTTTTCCATTAATTTTTAATATTATAAATATGCATATTAGCTGTTAAAATAATGGGATACAACCCAAAAAAAAATGAATATGGGATATATGTGATACAAGTGAAAGAGATATAGACTTAAGTATCCGTTTATGATTTGATTCACCTTATCAGTATTTTTTTTAGAACTATTACCAGTCTATTATGTGTGTTCGTATTATTCACATCCATTTTTAACAATATTTTTCGATAAGTTTTGTAAGTAAACGAAAAACATTATGAGTTGGAAAGAAACATCATGACTGTGGCCTGTTGGTAGTTATAATAATTGGTAGCAATGCATTATATACTTTTATCAAATAAATCATATAGTTGGCTAGAGGTGGAGCTTGGTACCGTCCATTTGAGGTGGTGAGACATTAATATATAAACTTTACTATGTGAAAGCAACCAGCACGTATATGTTTCATAATGTCCTTACATGTATGAATAAACTAAACAATGCTAAATATGAAATACTACTCAACAATATCCTTAGCTACTTGCTACCCACAGCTATGTGCCTATGTTCCGAGTTTGTTTCTTTGTTTTATTTTGATTTTTTTCCACCACCTAATCTATTTTACACTACGGTTTTATAGATTATGTTGCATTGAAAATCGAAGCATATATTAATAATATATTGAATAGTACATGTCCGAATACCCTGGTTTGATTCGCATATTTGCATTCGGTACGTAAAAGAGTTCGATGGTAAAAACTAGGAACCCAATGAGTTTATTGAGTTTAATTGGTCCAGCTAAGTTAACTTGGGGGGGGGGGGGGGGGGGGGGGGGGGGGGGGAGTTATTTGCTTTTCATGAAACTATTAAACAGTGCCGTGTATTATAATTTCCTTAGATTAAACATGTTACAGATGGAATATTCCAACTTGTCTTTGTATATATAGCTTATGTTTGTGTTGTTAGGTTACGTGAGTGTGTGTATTAAATTAAATATTTAATGGGCTATTTCGTGTTGACAACAAAGAAATGGGTTCCCTATTTAAATACATACATATCTAATCTATTAAAATAGGAGTACAAAATTAGATTATCCCTTAGTTTTCCACTATATTTACAATGGCATGCCACTGAAGTTATTAATTAACCTATCTTTTAGGATTTTTGTCTTTTTTCTTCAATTAATGTATTTCCAAAATCAAATTCTAACTAAAAAATCATGGCAACAATAATTAATAAACCTAACTTTTAATATTTTTTGTCTTTTCCTTTTTATTATACATATGTGTATTTGAAAATAATTAATTCCATATATACATTTCGTAATTACATACATTATACGGTAATTATTTTACTAATTCCACATATACATAATAAATAGTATACAACAATTTCATTATACATAATCATAAAATTTTGATCCATAAAAACAGTTTATACAATAATTTTATTATATATAATCATAAAATTTTGATCCATAAAAAATAAAAATACATTTGTGTGATTTTACAGGTCGTATTCTAAATAAATGGATGATATAATTAAGGGTTTACATGATAAAATAAAACTACTCAATATAAACTATAAAATTATTGTGTTTATAAATGTCATATTAAAAAAAAATTAAACGGGTAAATTTTAAAATATATATTATCACTTATACAAATAAATATTCATTTATCAAAAAACTAACACCTGCGCGGATGCGCGGGTCAAGCTCTAGTGTTAGATTAAACAACGAATTAAGAACCGGCCAAACCATTGAACAGTCGTTTTCTGTTCTTTTTCATTTTATTGGTTACAATTTCTTTGTCATAAAATACAAACTATGACACACTTTCTTTCATTTATCGACACGTGCGTTTGGTTAAGTCTAATCCCACGTCAATTTTATATAAAACTTCATAATAGCATAAATCATTTTATAAAATAAGGTAACCCCATACTAAGCGAGTTTATCTGACCTTTAAGGCTTTAGTACAAAGTAAAAAACAATAGCACAAATAATTTTACCGAGTTGTCATATACCTATTGGCAGGCTCAGATTACAACTTAGATAATAAACTATTTAATGATTTGACATAGGGGAAAAATATCTTTGGTTAAATCGAAATATCTAAACTTTTTTTCAATAACTTTTCTTGTTGAATGTAGTAGTGTTTTCCTATTGATCATCACGTGAATTATAGAAAGAATTAAAAGCAAAATCAACTTTTGTTTTTTCGTTTTCGAAAGAGAACCACTTTATATTTTCGCTTTGTAATAATTTCCTCTAAGAAAAAGTTCTGCTTATTTTTTTCTCCCTCACTGGAGACTCCAAACAGTCAATAAGAAAAAAACGCCATAGATTCTCGTCTTCCTCTCTCTCTTACAAGATACATAGCTATGTCATCGATGAACGGAGGTTTCCAGGAAAACACAAACTGGATTTTTCAAGAAGTCAAAGACGCCATGTGGACGGTTGAAGAAAACAAACTGTTCGAGAAAGCTCTAGCCGTTCTCGGCGACAAAGACGACCTAGAGAGCTGGTCCAACATCGCCGCTTTGATCCCGGGGAAATCCGTAGATGATGTCATTAAACGATACAAGAAGCTGGAGGATGACATCAGCGACATCGAGGCCGGACTAGTCCCCGATCCGGGTTACTGCTCCGACGCCTCCGCAGGTGATTACTTCTTTGGGCTAGAGAACTCCGGTTACGGTTATGGTTACGGTTACGGTTACAATTATGTCGTGGGAGGAAAGAGAAGTTCGCCGGCGACGAGTGATGGGTTCAAGCTTCCGATGCCGGAAAAAGAACGGAAGAAAGGAGTTCCATGGACCGAGGAAGAACACCGGTAATAGTGACCTAATCTAGCTTTAATTCTTCAGACAATTCTAATATTTAACACATATCATGTTTTTTTAATTACTACTAATATTTTTTAAAATCAGAAAATACCATTTCTTATGAATATCTTAGATTTTGGTAATAGTTTTTGATCTAACCCTTATTTTTGCTTCTCTATATATATTATTTTTCTTTAAATAACTACTTGAGATTTTAGCTATAATCCTTGCTTTAAATGAAGTTCATAAAATAATATTTTATATAATAAAGCCACCGACGATTTGTACTAGGTATGACAATTTATCACTAGTTTAATTAGTTGTATAATTATTTATATATTTACTTTAAATTATTTATCAGTTAATTATATATATATAATCATGGCCTTTTTTTACAGACGATTCTTAATGGGTTTGAAGAAATATGGAAAGGGAGATTGGAGAAACATTGCAAGAAACTTTGTGACAACTCGAACGCCAACGCAAGTTGCTTCCCACGCTCAAAAATATTTCATTCGACAGCTCACAGATTGTAAAGACAAACGGCGGTCAAGCATTCACGACATTACAACAGTTAACGTCCCCGACGCAAAGGCACTAGCAACCGCCACACCCGCCGCTGCAACAGTCTCTCCTACTCCAACCAATCCTTTTGACGTTTACTTTCCTCCAAAGCCTCATCACAGTTTAGCGTTTTCGCCTGCGTCTAGTTATCATAACGCGTTTCCGCAGTGGAGTTGAAAATCATATATATATCTAGAGCTTGTCTCATAAATGGTTATATATGTTTTCTACGCCTATCAAATTGTTCATGCAGGATTTTGTAAATATTTGTAAAAAAATTGAAAGTTTGTGTGCTCATGCCAATATTAGGTTGTGGTTGATTGTAATTTCCAGTTAAGCAAGTTTATATTACTAAAATGTATGTTGCTTATCCGTACACTAATTTATTTATATGTATTATAATGTTATTACCGTTGACTTGAATGTCAACTATTGATGTAACTTGCTGTCTTCCCGACATCTTAGGATTAGTACGAATCAGCATCTAATTCATTTTCACTGTATGAAATTAAATAATATGGCGAAGTATCTGACTATATACTTATTTTTCTGTAATATATTATTTTACTTAATATTCTTCATATGACACTGCTGATCGTTCAATAAGAGAATTACATTCCATTTCCGTGGTTCCATAGGCCTCCAATTATTGTCAAATAACTTTGTTTGGATTTCTTACTTTTTTGTATATAATTATAAATTCGATATACCTTATAGTTATAGCATTACTCATATAATGAAACAGTATGCAGTTTTATAGAACAATATTTTCTTAACTTTGATCAAGTCACTACCAAATTTAATTACAGTATATTTATAGTAGTATCGTGGGTCAACAACCATAATTTATTTTCTTGAGCTTTATTGTTTATTTCATTAATTTAACCTTCGATTGGGAGAAATAAGCTTACAAAAGGACTAGAATTCAAAACAAATAAAACAAAATACGGAATATGCTTATTTATGCCCGAAGGAGACAAGTTATTCAATGCCCATTCAATTCTGGCCCAATAAAGAACCCTTTAGAAGCTCAAAAGTTAAAATTACGATAGTGAACTGAGATCCTTCTTTGCTAATTGATTAAATCATTGTTGCGCATCATTTAGCGTATCAATCTTTCCTGCGACAAATTAGGAAGGATCATGTTACTAATATTCTAATTTTATGCTCTTAAAAATATGTGTTGTAATAATTGATGTATTATGTAATATATGATATCAATAAATATTTTTTAACAAAAGTAAAAATTATTCAATCAAATCTTGTGTTACATCAAGTGCATCTATGTTATAAAAGTTTTAAAGAATGAAATAAATAGAAAATTTGCAGCTTGGTACAAAATTTATCAATCAAATCTTTTTTTTTTGGGTATAAATGTTAAGATTATCAATCAAATCTTGTTCCAAACCAAGTATGTAATTCGTCTTGAAGAGAATTCCTTTCTGTTGCAGGCAGAGAGGAAGGTCTATTTCTCACTATTCTGTCCACACATTTGATGAGAGACCTTGAGTCTCTTGGGTTCTCGCCGTGTTTCCGCAGATTCCTTTCCAAGAATTACTACTAATCATTTATATTATGTACACATCACCTCTATGCATATAACATCGTACACATAGCTTGTTTTTGATGACACACAATTATACTATATTTTAAAATAAACGATTCAACTTGTTTTAAAAGGTTATTACAACCTTGATCGCCACCACATGTTTTTCATATTTTGAAACTGCAACCGATCGCAGAGAGTTAAACTTCCATTGCCATACGAAAAATTAAAAGAAAATATAAAAGTGGACCTTTTTAGTTTAAAAAAAAAAAGGAAGAGAAAGCAGAAATCTATTTTTTTTTAAATCTAAAATTTGACCCAAAAAAGAAAAAAAAAGGGTAGAAATCTAAAAAAATATACCTCCTCTGTCTCTTCGACACGGATAAGGTAGAAAACCGTAAAAT
Organism: Brassica rapa; assembly: GCF_000309985.2. Lineage (NCBI taxonomy): Eukaryota > Viridiplantae > Streptophyta > Magnoliopsida > Brassicales > Brassicaceae > Brassica > Brassica rapa. The sequence continues at coordinate 212,554 of NC_024796.2, read as the reverse complement.
GATGTGATTGGTAATATGTAACTTATTTAACGTTCGCACACAAAGTTTATCCTAATTAATATTGATAAATAAAGAAGTTTCAATAGAACAATTGTCATGCGGATCCAACAAAAGAGAATGTAGCCGCCTTTGTTGTGTGAATTGTTATAGGTGTCACCGTGCACTAACACCAATTGTATAATAGACATGCACTTCCATATGTATAAGTTTTGATCTCTCTTATCTAAGATATTATAACAAAATAAAACCTCGACTCTTACAGTTCCTATTTTTGTAGGTTGAAATTTAAAACGTATTAAACTACTTGTTTTCCAAAAAACGTTTTGGATTTATCAACCGGATAAGATAAGAATCTAAAAATCGAAGCGTATAAACTATCTATCTCCGAGTGTTTTGTCGACCGTTGTAGATGTAATTCCCTTCTTTACCATATATAAACAAAAAGAATACATACATCATTACATATACATATAACAAAAAACATAGCTGTTAGAAGAATTTAACAATATAATCTTTTTGCATTTTCGACAACTTAAAAAAAGAAACTGCACATTAACTTTATATAGCATACGAAATGACAATGATATGAAACTGCTAGATTATAAGTTGTAGTCTTCATGGAAAGTATAAGAAGTAATTATAATATACTTTCATTTATATATTATAATGCAAATTACTTAGTGATTTTGATCCATGTAAATGACGAAATACGTTTCAAATTTAATATGCAAAACAATTTGACGTAAAATTTATAGAAAAATAAAATAGATCAATTTAGTTGAATGAAGCTAATTTTCATATATGCTAGTAATATATTGCAATAATATGTTGCAAAAGTTTCATGATAAGATAGATCTGTTTTTATGTTTACAAAATACCTCATAAAAACATGTGTGGGTAGTGTTGTAAATCCAACTTCCAACAAGTCTTGTCGGGAAAGGATATGAGGGAGAGCAAAAAAGAAACAAATAATAAAAGGTAGTTTCAAGCTGGTTCAAACAAGACATGTTCTTTGTACCAAATTGTGTTAAAAAAAACTCAAGCTGGTTCTTAGGGTGGTTTCGTCATTATGATATCTATCCATCATGTGTGACGGGGCTTCTGCATCGGATGATTCGATTTTAGTTATAACCTCCCAAAAATAATACTCCCTAAAACCATTTATTTAAGTATGGGGTACCTGATTATGCTTTAAATAAATAGCATGCTGTGCGGGTGCGGCAGACGTAGACTAGAATCAGAATCATGAACCCCCGCGGACAATTAAGTAATTTAAAATATTTATTATAAAATGAAAGTTATAAAAATGCACCGACTATTTATATGTTCTGAGAAAAGTACATGCACAAATTGTTAGAGCCCTCCGAAAACACAACAGGAAAATGAGTTTTCTATTTTCATTTTCTAATCTCGAACTGCAAATTCTTTCAATCGAATATATTCATATGATGTTTTGACTTTTATAAGTATAATTTTCATTCTAGCTTCAACTGGTGTGCTGAAATCATGACACTCTCGATTACCATATTATATAACATATATATATTTTATATATGTAGTTATGATGTTATACTACATGTTTATCTTTTTAAAACCCAAGTTGGTTAGTTTACAGTTGCAAAACTTGATTAGATAACTTGTTAGTATTTTTATCAAAAAAAAATTATTACTATGATTATTTTTTTAAGTCTAAACTTAACATATGTAACCTTGTTTACGTATAAAACGAAAGTATATCAAAATTAAAGTTTATTGTGAAATAATTATGCTCTACAAAATAGAGAACCACATAATTTATTCTATTTTTGGGGGTAAGATATTATTCTGATTTTCGAGTAAAATATATTATACGCTTGAAAGTAATTTTATAAGAATTAAATACAGGAGTAAATATCCAAAGTGTACTTTAAAACGATAAAGGAAAGTGAAATTAATTTGTCCCTACCATAATAATATGGAGAAAAATGGTCAAAGCACTGAGTTTTTGGTAGATTTATAGATGCATTGAACATGTTTCTTATTAATCCAGTTGACTCTTTTTCCACCATTCACTTTTTATATAATTCCACTTTTTAAGATAATTGTTGTTTAAAGCTTTATTAACTTTTATTCAATTTATTTTAGTTTGCATATAAAACAACTATAACAACACCTAATTTAACCACTAAAATATCATACTGCAAAATACTGATATTATTATTTTTGCATAAAAACTTTAAAACATCAATTAAACTGAAACAAAAAAATCCCTAACATCACTTAAATTCAAACGGAGAGAATAGTAAATATGTAATATTTAGAGTATTTGTACTCTCTACACACAACTTCCCACCTATTTGCATTCCATACCCTATTTCCCTTCAATTTTTCCCCTCATCACTACCATTTTTCCCCAATTCAATGGTATTCCACTTTTTTCAGTGTATTGAACTAATTTGCTCATATTTATTTGAATAGTGTGCTTTGAACAGTCTTGTCTGAAACAATAAAAAGTTTATTTGCGTTTAAAACGAGTAAATACTCCTATGAATTTATCAAAAATTCCAAAACGAACAGCCCAACAAAAATAAATAAATAAATAAATAGAGCCAAAACTTAAAATGTCCATTCCTAAGACTAGTATTGATCCATGCATCAAAGTTTTCGCTTTCGATCAGGGACGACCAGGTAGAAGACTATGAGTGCACCACTTTCCAGTTTTTAATTATTTTATAAGATAAGATAAAATGAAAAGAAACTAGAATTACATTCAATAGCCATTTTATAAAATTTATGCATCCATCAAAATCTACACCTAGATTATTATTATTATTTTTTTTTTTTGAACACATCTACACCTAGATTAGTCACTGCTTCTAATAAATAAAAATCCGAGTTTTGAAGTTTTATACTGTATACTATATACAAGTTAATTTGACCGCTAAAGAGGAATTTAACCCCAAAAAAAATAGTTCATTTGAAACCTGGATGTATGATTCCCAAAATTTCAAAAGAAAAAAAAAATCAATAGTTACTATTTTTCTCGTCTGGCTAGTGGACTACTCGTAGGTAATAGAGCACTGGCGGGGTAACATTATCCACAGCAGTAATACATACAGCAAAATAAGCTGTTCTAGTTCCGACTTTTTTTATTTACCGTAAACGCAAGTCTTCTCAGGATTTACCGGAAGACGGGTTTCCTTTTTGGAACTCTTGCTTCCCTGTCCACAAATTTAACGAATGCAGTTTTCTTTAAAATAGATACGTACTACATAGAGTCCATCCTATTTTGTTTTTCACTAGACAGTAGATATGATACATTTCTGTCATACTTTAATCAAATTTATCCTGCTTTTAAATGTCTTTATTAGTTGCGTAATGCCACTGATTAAAATAACAACTATAGCCGACAAAAAAAAGAACTATATTCATAACCTTTCATCTTTTAATTACTGTATAAAATTCGTTGTAGATTACAATAACCTTTTTGACACTAAGGACGGTCGAATAGATACGCAATATAATACCATACTATTATTTTATTCATCAACACGCGGTTTATTTTATATTCATTAACGATTTAGTAGCATCTTTGGTTAAAACTGTACTCTGAACCCCCTAAAAACCAAGGATCGATCACCACAATGACACCCATATATATTTTCGTTGAATATTATGTAATGTTAAAAAAAAAGAGAAGCTTATATAATGAAGAAACGCAATGTTATACCTTTTCTGAAACTTATGGAATGTTTTATTTACAAAAAAACTAACCTATAGTTTCAAGTAATTAAGTGTACTATCTTTTTATAGTAAATACTACAGTATTTATTTCTATCAGACATGTAAAATGTACATGAAGTAACTTTTACGAAACCGTGAGTTAAAAAAAAATATTTTGGTTTATCAAAAAGTCGTATAAAAGTGATTGCTTAATTTGAATTCGTGATATTGTGATACAATACGCCTACATTGTCAATATAAGAATGTCTTATAAATTAAAGGTCATACATTTTATAAAAATAGAGTTCATAAACGTAGGTTTATCCAACTTTATTGGATCTGATAATACATATAACAATAAAAAAATATAGTTTATAAAAATAAACAGCACACTATAATTATATTTTTATATATTATTTTGTAGTGTTTTATATTAGCATCTAAGTATATGTTAATTATTCATTCCAGAAATTAATTGGACTGTATTAACATAGTATGAATTTAAACATTTACAGATCAGTAATATCTCAGTTTTGTGCTATATAATTCTGAAACTCTATACTTTGCATCAATCCTATAAAATCAGAATATTTGTGAATTTATTATATTTTCTAATTTCTCAACTATATATATACTCTCTCTGTTCCTTAATATTACATATTTTAGAAAAAAAATTTGTTTTAAAAAGATCTATTTTTTACATTTTCAAGACATGTTTTATTAACTAATTACAAATTTCAAAAAACTTAATTGCATTTACTGAATTTTTATTGGCTTAAAATTATGGAACAAAGATAAACACAAATTTTTTTTGCAAATTTAATATATTTTATTAAAATATGTGAAAAAACTAGAATATATAACATTAAAAAACATAGGGAGTATTATATTATATTTAGTGATCGATATTTGAGAGTAGTAGTACCAATCGTTTCCTCATTGTCTTTGTTGTTCGTCATACTTTCTCTCATTATTAATCACCATATGAAGCGATTATAGCTAATTGTTGCTATCAGATGCGAATCAGGTATGAGACTAAACAATGATTTACAAAAAAAAAGGATAGCTTCCTGAAAATGCAGATGAATGATTTATTTCTTTAAAAACAATAATTGTTACAATTATAGTAGTTGGAGTGTGGAAATTATGAAATTCCTTTATCGTAGTTGGGGAAGGAATAATTAATGATCATGTTAGCTAATAATGGACTATCTGATAATCGAGTCATTAAATGCTTTTATTCTTTCATAAAATTACCAACTAATCAATACGAAAGTCACAGCGCGCATTTTGTGTCGCATTATATCAAATATAATTCCTCTATGTGTATTTTACTGTTATATTTAATGTCTTTCTCTATTGAAAAGACATCATACATATCCAAATCGATTATCTTAGCAAGGTGCGTATAAGTTAATGGAAAGTATCAGATTATATTTCTCATTACACATTAAGTCAATATTTATTGCAATACAAATGATCAAACTAACTGAAAATGAAAAGGGATGGATAATTAGAAAAAAAGATGTAAAACTATAAGATAAAGTAATTACTATAGTTATGCAAAAAAATAAAATAATTAGATGTTTTCAAATTATTCTAAAACATTTATACACAGAGTGAATATCTAGAAGAAAACACTTAACAAACAACTTTTATTTATTATTGACATCGGGAAAACAGAGTTTATGTTTCCCATACAATTAATCTCGGGATCTACAAAACAAGCGAAAAGGCAAGCTTCGTTAGTTTCCTATGAGATTTATGGTGTCAGAACTCAGAAATATTAGATTTTTTTCTGATCGACTTTCTCATTTGATTATTATGAACAATTAACAAAAGGAATAGAAAACAGAAGAGTAGGTTTTAACGTTCCATCTGTTTCCCACGGAGGCTATCTGTCCTTTCTTCTCCTTCCGACAAAACACGTCCTCGTTGTTTTTTTTTTCTTTTCCAAATAAATAAGAGGTTTAGATGTGATATAGTACAAATATATATATTCTCAATTTCTGTACCAATATATTCCATATTTATTATAATATTTTTTCTAAATATTGGACATTTTATTGAATTCGAAACAAATATATAACAGTGTTTATATAAATTAAGCTAAACTAATCAGCTAGCTTGTACTCTATTTCAAGATAACAGGTCTAAAAACTGACGAGAAAAGTTAGAAATATAATTGTAAAAAATCTTTACGAGTCCATTAGCTCAAGATAATAATTAAGGGTATAATTAGGTAAATAATGAAGTAGTAGTATGTGTCTCCTTATTTGTGCCATTTAAAATAATTATAGAATACTTAAATTACTTGTTCATGCATAGTGGCATGTAATGAATGTAATTTTGTTGACACTAATTAGTAAATAAATTGGCATGTCTCGTTACAATTGGAAAACAATTTAACTTTCATAAGAACAAAAGGTTATAATAATTAGAAATGTTAAAGTGATCTTTCACAGCTGGACATAGGTATTATAATCCCCACAGAAGCTATGTTGGTTTTGATTCAATCTAATAAAAACTGATTTCGGGATTAATCATTGAATTTGCATGAGATCTCTTAACTACTTAACTAGTAGGAGTATTTTTTTGTTGCCAGCATGTGTGTTCCTAGTCATAGATAAAATAAATCAGGATATTACATGTTCATAATTAGAGTCAATACAGATAAACAATAATATAGGACAAAATTAAATATATAGTTTACCTTTATATATGTAACTACAGTATATTTCAGGACAGTCGCATTTCTTCAATCTTATAATTAGCTCTCGTAGAAAAAACTCATGATAATAAGATATAAAAAATATAGTAAAAGTATTTAAATCTTGGTTCAGTACTGTTCATTAGTTTACCATAATAAAAAACTATAAAAACAAGATACTATATACGATATATATTATAGATTCTTAACTTATATCTCCCTGTAATTTTTGATCAACTTATTGAGAGATCTAGAAGATCGATCCAATCCAATAGTCAATATTAGGATATACATCAATATATTATAATAGAAAGTTTATCATTATCTATTATATACTATTCCATATTAGTTTAGGAAATTAGTTTGATTTATTCTCTATATAAACTATGCATCTTGTAACATTATTTTCATGAGAGTCTAATATAATTATTCCATAAACACTTTTGTGTTCTTTACTCTCATCAATTTGTCATGGTATCAGAGCCTGAACAAAACTAAAAACATCAAAACATCCTTATTCTCGTTTGTCTTGCAAAATCGCAGAACAATCAATTCTCATTCAAAAACTTCTTTATTCACGACTTGAAGAAGAAGATTTTTATTCAATCATAGTCTTGGTGTCTTTGCAAAATCGCAAATCATCAAACTTATTCTCTATTCCTTTGTTTCTCGATTTGAAGCAAGGAAAATTCATTCAACAATTCACATTCATTCATCAACTTTCGTATGGCTATTAGCTCACGAAGATTCAGATTTCTTGACGGCAGTCTACCGGCAGCCGATTCACCCTACCGTGAAGATTGGAGAGCAAACAATCATCTCATTGTAGGATGGATAAAACAAACATTCAACCAAAACTCAGATCATCTATCTCGGCTTGCAAAATCGCAAGCTATGGAACATTCATCAAGCTTCCGCAACGATTAGTGCATGAGCTACTTCTACCACCTAATTTGAAGATTGTTCAATCTCATACGTGTTACCACGTATGAGCTTGAGGGAGGGTATTGAGAGATCTAGAAGATCGATCCAATCCAATAGTCAATATTAGGATATACATCAATATATTATAATAGAAAGTTTATCATTATCTATTATATACTATTCCATATTAGTTTAGGAAATTAGTTTGATTTATTCTCTATATAAACTATGCATCTTGTAACATTATTTTCATGAGAGTCTAATATAATTATTCCATAAACACTTTTGTGTTCTTTACTCTCATCAATTTGTCACAACTGCATAGTGAAATGTAATACTCAATCTAATTGCCCTTGAACGCACAGTTTAGCTAATCGGGACAAGCATGCATGATTGATGTGAATAATGTTAATTTTTGTTTGTTTACAAGTTAAATAAGTATAACCATATGAATACTGCAGATATAAGAGTGATATAATAAGAATTTAAATAACTCGACAAAAGTTAGTAACCACTCAAGTTCATGAATCCAACCATTGCTCCGACAAGACCACTATATAAACCCCCTTGCTCCCATGACTCTTCTCCTCACCAATACGGCAATTACCACAGCTCCCAAATCAATATCTTCTTTTACATATTTTGTTTCTTTCTTTACAAAATGCCTTCTTGTTCGGTAACAGAAATCTCGAAATGCATTGTGTATCCGGAGAAGAGGTCCACCGTGGCCGATCTCCGTCTCTCCGTCTCCGATCTCCCTATGCTCTCATGCCATTACATTCAGAAGGGCGTGCTCCTCAGTCGCCCTCCTCCTTCCTTCTCCTTCGACGACCTTGTCTCCTCTCTCCGCCGTTCACTCTCCTCCACCCTCTCTCTTTTCCCTGCCTTAGCCGGCCGTTTCTCCACCAGTCCCTCCGGTCACATCTACATCACCTGCAACGACTCCGGAGTTGAATTCGTCGCTGCTTCCGCCAAACACATCACCGTCTCCGACGTTCTCTCCCCCGGTAAAGACGTTCCTCTTCTCGTCCGCGAGTTTTTCGTTTTCGAGCGCCTCGTCAGCTACAACGGCCACCATAAGCCTCTCTCCGCCGTCCAAGTGACGGAGCTAGACGACGGCGTCTTCATCGGATGCACCGTTAATCATTCCGTTACTGACGGAACTTCCTTCTGGCACTTCTTCAACACCTTCGCTGACGCCACCAGCGGCGCTTGCAAGATCAAACACCTTCCTGATTTCTCCCGAAACACCGTCTTCGACTCCCCCGCCGTTCTCCCGGTCCCTCCCGGTGGTCCACGTGTAACCTTCGACGCGGATCAGCCTCTCCGGGAGAGAGTTTTTCATTTCAGCAGAGAAGCGATTTTGAAATTAAAACAGAGGACTAACAGCAAAGTCAACGGAATCGAGACGGTCGTTAACACAGAAGAGATACTCGGGAAGGTAAGCAACGACGGGATGATAACTAACGGTAATGGTAACGGTAACGGGAAGATAACGAAAAAGAAGAGCTACGATCGAACGGCTGAGATTTCGTCGTTCCAATCTCTCAGTGCTCAGCTATGGCGATCCGTGACGCGAGCGAGGAACCTCGATCCGAGCAAGACGACGACGTTTCGGATGGCGGTTAACTGCCGCCACAGGCTTGAGCCTAAGATGGATCCTTACTACTTCGGAAACGCGATACAGAGCATACCGACGATGGCCTCCGCGGGAGATGTGCTCACGAAAGATCTCCGATGGTCCGCCGGTCAGCTTCACAGGAACGTGGTGGCGCACGACGACGCGACGGTCCGCAGCGGGATAGCCGATTGGGAGAGCAATCCGAGGCTGTTCCCTTTGGGAAATGCAGACGGCGCTTCGATCACGATGGGGAGCTCGCCGAGATTCCCGATGTACGACAACGATTTCGGATGGGGAAAGCCGTTGGCGGTGAGGAGCGGCGGAGCGAACAAATTCGACGGGAAGATCTCGGCGTTTCCGGGGAGAGAAGGGAACGGAAGCGTAGATCTGGAAGTGGTTCTGGCGCCGGAAACCATGGCTGGGATCGAGAACGATCCCGAGTTTATGCAATACGTATCTGAAGTCAGTTACGGCTGCTGAAAACGACGGCGTTTCAGGCTATCTAAAGCGCATGGAGGTTACTCGATGGCATGGCACTTTGAACGGTTGAGATTTATTTTATCTACAATATTTAGATATTTCAATTGCGAAACGACGGCGCGGTTGATAAAGTCATTCTGGTCTTTGTTTGTTTCCTTCTTCACTGGTCACGTTCTTAATGTGCTAATACATGTACAAAATCCCATCTTTTTCAATTCGATAATGCAACTTTTTTCTGTAATCATAAATCTTTAATAAAGTGTTGGAAACTTATTCCTTGATTTTTGTAGGATGATACTGCTATATAATAAAAAAATCCCCCGTAAATAATTGACTTATGACTGTTTCAATGGTGTATTGTTAGGTGTCAAAAAGACGATTTGTAATGGGATCCAGCTCGTATTTGTAAATTGTCCACTTGTAAAAGAAGCCCAAAAGCGATTAATAGGCTTCTTGATAGACCTCATGTTACATTGTAACTCCACACACTGCTCTTTAAAAACATAGAGCACTTCTAATAATGGAGGTTCTACAGATTACAAAAATCTAGCTAATTCTCATTGTCAACAGAGTGTGTATCTTCATTATTGCCAAAATCTCTCTTTTTTAAATTGCAAAACAATGGTCGCTTAGCCAAAGTAAATAAATAAACAAAAAAAAAATCATTCCGCTCTAAACACTTAATCCTTAGGTAAACAAATGTACACAATACCAGGAAGTATATCTTTAGCCTCACCAAGAAACCACTCAAGAGCATTTATAGAGTTATTTTCTACTAAAACAGAAAGATAATATGCAAATGAAAAGAAGAAAATGATGTTGAGTTGACTCTAGTGGCTTATGTCGCTGAGATTATCATCGCTACCGTCCAAGCACAAGATGTTAACACTCGATGATTCCGAGCTCCCACTGCTGCTCACCGGACGCTTTCTCCTGGTCCCTGATGACCTCACACTGTACAATGAAGCTGCCGGTACATTTGTCGCTAGCTGTCGGAAGTTGCCTTTCATGCTCCCTTGTTTGATATCCTACAAACATTGGAAGCAAAGTATTAAATATCACTCATTAATTAATTTCAAAACGAAATAATCTAAATATATAACCGTACCATATGCCTCAAGGCCATATCGAAGGAGCTTTTAGATAGGTTTCTCCCAAACCCAACACCATCAGCTCCCGAACTCGACTTCCCAGCGTTGGAGCCGCCTTTTTCTGTCAGTCGCGGTGGAGCAAGTTTTCTCACGCTCACAACTCTCTCGACCATTTGAGCCCCCTTAGCTACAGGACTGATCAGCTCACCATCAGCATTGCTTGTCTTTGATCGTCCAGCTGGTCTGTTTGCGTTACTAATGGGAGCGCGGTTTCTAGAAGGTGAACAAGACTGCCTCCTTGCAACTGTGCGTTCTATGGACGATGATCTCGAACTAGACGCACCAAACGCTGTGGTTCTACGACTTGACGCCGTTTGTGGTCTGTCTGGTAACGTAGTCCTGAGATTTGATGGCGCTTCTAGAGAGAAACCAGGCATCTCGTAAGGTTCCCATGGCCGTGATCTCAATGTAGGTGAGGGAGCTGGTTTACATACTGGTTTAGTTGGTTTACTTCTCGATACAGTTAATGAACCTGTCGGAGTTGGTGGACGGCGAGTTGGAGTACTTGACCTAGACCCCGGTTTTGTACTTGGTGCCGAGATTGGCCTGATGATGGATCGTGTAGACGTGGCTGTACCGGTGGTGGCACGGGCAGTGGTTAAATTAGCACGTGAGGTTCCAGAGCTAGAAGGCCTTCTTGGTGGCGTAGAAGGTCTGCTCGTTGGTCTTACGGTGCTAGTAGAAGACGAGGTTAATGTGGCACGTGAAGTTCCAGAGCTAGAAGGCCTTCTGGTTGGCGTAGAAGGTCTGCTCGTTGGTCTTACGCTGCTAGTAGAGGACGAGGTTAAGTTAGCACGCGCACCTTTTGAGGTGACACGCGAAATCGGAGTCGTTGACCTTGTGGCTGGCGTTGTGGACCTTCTGGCTGGTGTAGAAGGTCTACTCGTTGACCTTGAGCTGTTAGAGGACGTGGGTCGTTTGAGCCCAATTGTTTGTTTTTTGGATGATGTTCTGTCCCTCTCTTCTTCACGACAACTCTCTAACTGTAGAAATAAAGAAATTATCGTAGAGTATAATGCACATATAAGCCAAAAATAATAGCGAAACATACCAAGTTCGTACCCGGGATTTAAGAGCCATCGTCAAGGTGGCATCGGGTGCATCGAGTTGGTTCACTGAGCTTTTACTCGGTGAGTCTGGTGGCGTAACCAGCCTGAACATTATTTTAAAAAAACCATGCATCAATAACAAAAGTACAAATTTCTTATGTTGATTCCCTTAATCATGACCCTTTTTGAAGCATGCATGCATGCATAATGAAACATTTGGCAAGGGCTTCCATATTTTTTCTAGATGAAGAACCAACTTGATAAAGATAAACTTTATAATATTTGATTAAAATGTTTTCATTGAGGTATGAAACACAACAAAAATTGATCTAAAGTCTTGTCTTCATGCTAACATTCTTTAACTTTTATTTACCTTAAAGCTCCTTTCCTGAAAAAAAATCTGGTCTTATAATACATATGTACGAACATTAAAACCATATTAGCTAGTGAGAAACTTTTAGACATCAGATTACGCCTAGCAAGGATGTATAAGAGTTTGATCAAGTCTACTATTTCGGTTGGATCTTTGATTTGTATTATCCTAAATCAGGAAAAGTATGTCACAAGGCAACTTTTCTGAAAACATGATCAGAATTATAACAAAGGATAAAAAGAAAAATCGTGACCTAGATGAAGAGTAAAGAAAACATTACCAATCGTAATCGGACTTCTCGTCTTCGGAGTACAAAAAATTATCGGCGGCAGTTCTCCGGGGTGGATATTGTTGAGACGACATGGATGTCGTATTACTCTTGCAATGATCTGAAAAATCTGCAAAAGACAGAACAAAGAGAAAATAAAAATCCGACTAACCCCATATTTAATACAGTTGTTGAGTATATATAAATGAACACAGACTCGTTAGAAGTGAAGCTTGGTGACTTTTCTCGAGACGACCTATCTCCAGGAACAAAACTAGCTCTTCATCTCTGTCTTGGGTCAACATGTTGGGACATGTTTTGAACGAAGGAAGAGAGTGGTGGAGGTGTTCTTTTCGTGTTTCTTTTTCTTTTTTATATAAGAACTTCAGATTCATGCCAAACAACCCTTCTTTTTGATGTATAAGTAATGGAGTTTTGGGTTGATTTATTCTTGTGAGCTTTTTCTATGTCAACGATTTTATTAGTATTTATGTATATTTTTGTCTTAGTCTCAACCAACAAAGTTTTTTACTTAATCTCTACCGATTTAATTAAAACTAGATATTTTATCCGTATTTAGAAAACACGAGAGATACTTTTTCGAAATAAACCAAATTTATATGATATAAATTTGTATTTTTAATTGTCTATCTACATTTAAATGTTACATATGAAGTGTAATATTCAATGTTCTGAAACTCGATCCGGACCCGCGATAAAACCAGTGATTCTATATGTAATCTGGTTTGATTTTCCAAAAAAAAATCACTATTTAATTTTTTTTTTATAAATTGCGCAAAAAAATCCCTAAAACCTAGAACGCAGCTACCAATTAAACCGATAGATGATCCATTATGTAATAAAATTTGACTTAAATTGTCATTTTAAAATATTCTATTTCATGAAAATATTTATATGAATGGTGGATATATTATGTATTAATATTCTAACTACATTATACATTTGTATTAATGTATGTTAAACTCTTTTTCATGATATATGGGAATCATTATAATTTTTTATCACTTTATTTAGTAAAACTTCACAATAATCTATAAATAAGTGGAATAACCACTATATAATCGCTATTTTCTTGAAAAATGGAGACAACAAAGGCTCCAAACCTCTTTGAACATCATTGTATGTTAATGCATGATGCAACTATACATTAAAACAATAATGTCAAATTTTTTAAAATTTTCTCAAAATCTACTGAAATATTAAGTTTTTGGTAAATGCTTTATATATTGAAACCTATAATTTTTAGCGTTATTTTAAAATTTCTAACCACATTATAAATCTGTATTAGTGTTATTTAAACTCTCTTTCATAGTACATTGGCATCTTTTTAATTTTATATCAATTAATTTTGTAAAACTTCATGTAATCTCTAAATTAGTGGACTAACCATTATAAAATCGTTATTTTCTAGAGAAACATAGACAAAAAAGGTTTCAAGCCTCTTTGACCATCATCATATGTTAGTTTAGGATGCAACTATGCATTAAAACAATATTTTTATATTTTTAATTTTTTTTTTCAAAATCTATATATAAACTCATACTAAATATTGAGTTATACGTTAAACGCTCTATATACTGAAGACTAAATTTTTTACGTTAAACCATATTCTACGTTTGTATTAATGTATGTTAAACTATATTTTATGGTATATAGGAATCGTTATAATTTTTTATCAATTAATTTAGTAAAACTTCATAATAGTCCATAAATAGGTGAAATAACCACTATAGAATCACTATCTTCTTAAAAAACAGAGACAACAAAGGCTTCAAACATCTTTGAACGTCATCATATGTTAGTGCATGATGCAACTATGCATTAAAAAAATATTGTCAATTTTTTTTGAAATTTTCTTAAAATCTATGTGTTAACCCCTACAAAAATATTGAGTTTTTTGGTAAATGCTTTATATACTAAAACCTATAATCTTTAGCGTTACTTTAAAACTTGTAACCACATTCTAAATTTATACTAATGTTATTCAAACTCTCTTTCATAGTACATTGGCATCTTTCTAATTTTATATCAATTAATTTTGTAAAATTTCATGTAATCCTTAAATTAGTAGACTAACCATTATAAAATCGCTATTTTCTAGAGAACCATAGACAACTAAGGTTCCAAGTCTCTTTGACCATCATAATATGTTAGTTTAGGATGCAACTACGCATTAAAAAATATTATTATATTTTTGAATTTTTTTCAAAATTTATGTATAAACCCATACAAAATCTTGAATTTTACGTTAAAACACTCTATATACTGAAGCCTAAACTTTTTGGTGTTATTTTAAAATTTCTAACCAAATTCTACATTTCAATTAATGTATGTTAAACTTTTTTTTATGTTATATGAAAATAGTTATAATTTTTTATCAATTAATTTAGTAAGACTTCGTAATAGTCTCTAAATAGGTGAAATAACAACTATATAATCGCTATTTTCTTGAAAAAAGAGATAACAAAGACTCTAAACCTCTTTAAACATCATCATATGTTGATGCATAATGCAACTATGCATTAAAACAACATTGTCAAATTTTTTGAAATTTTCTCAAAATCTATGTGTTAACCCCTACGAAAATATTGAGTTTTTGGTAAATGTTTTATATACTGAAGCCTATAATCTTTAGCGTTATTTTAAAATTTGTAACCATATTCTAAATTTGTATTAATATTATTTAAACTCTCTTTCATGGTACATTGACATCTTTTTAATTTTATATTAATTAATTTTTAAAAAATTCCTGTAATCCCTAAATTAGTGGATTAACCATTATAAAATCGTTATTTTCTAAGGAAACATAGACAACAAAAATTCTAAAACTCTTTGACCATCATAATATGCTAGTTTAGGATGCAATTATGCATAAAAACATTATTGTTATTTTTTATATTTTTTTTCAAAATCTATGTATAAATTCATACAAAGTATTGAGTTTTATGTTAAACGCTCTATATACTGAAGCCTAAACTTTTTAGTGTTGTTTTAAAATTTCTAACCACATTTTAAATTTGTATTAATGTATGTTAAACTCTCTTTCATGGTATATTAGTGCAAGATGCAATGCAATAAAGCAAAATTGTCATATTTTCTTATATCATTTTGTAATATTTTATTTCTTGTATAACTATTTGATGAACAGAGTTGTTTTCTATGGTCACCATGTCCCATATTATCACGAAATTTCTATGGATTTACACATTAGGTTTCTTGGTATGTTTGCATAGAAATTAAAATAACTGGTCCGATGTGACAAGTGCATTGCAAACATTTCACGGTAATTGTGACAATGATGATAATGTTGAATATTGAATCAATTTCGTAGCTAAAAACACGTTTCCAAGTTCAAATACGCTGTATGTACCTATACAGAGAACGTCTGCTGAATTTACTGTATCTGAGTCACCACTATGCGGCTGGAAAGGTACCAAAATAAATGTAGACAGTAACATGAGTCCATCACCATCACCAATATACTAGACCTTCCCTTTCGCATTTATTTTACCTATTAACCGGTCCGCTACGCCTTTAGTGTTTTAAACCATTTGTTCTCTTTAGTCTAGTTGATCCAGTTTGGCAAAAGGTAGGCATTTCACTATCCAAAAGCCTAACTTGTTTTCCATCTATTTTGTAGGAAACCGATTTATTATTGGTATAACACATGTAACATTCTGGTATCTTAATTACTTTGTACGTATGACATTTAAAGCGAAGGTTTTTTTTTCTTTTGGTTTTCATTTCATATATAGTTCGACCACACATTGTATAGATTTTCAAATATATCGTTTCCGTAGAAACTGGTAATTTAAAAGCTCAAACTAGTTATCTTGCGGAAGAGTAACGTCTAATTTACTCAACGGCCGAGAAGACAGTTATCTGTTCACAGTTGAGACTTATATAAATATTTAGCACGTACCTGTTTTCACTGGTTATTCGATTTCTTTTTGTTTTAATTATCTACAAGCTTTAAACATATAAAATTGTGTGGATCGATAATATGAATTGGTGTACAAAGTTATGAGAAAAAATGAAAATATGTCACCTGTACTAGGACGAATTACTGTATATATACATGTCACATGTGCATAATGTGCTGTGTCAATGTAAATTGTAGTGAAGGTAGTTGTTTGAGAAGACAGTACGTAGAGTTTGAGTTGTAAAAATATGATTAGGGTTTTGTTTTTAGTCTGCTTTTCAGTCCAATGTTTTCACCGAACCCCACTACTACGTGAAACCCGGAGGCTCACGTGCTCTTCCATTCTTTCTTTCTTTTTTGAAAAAGAGAAAATTACTTCATTGATTTTGCTAACTTTATCCTATTTTCAAATGTTCTAGTGTATTTGCAGCTTGAACATCATATCGTGATCCTATCGTTATGCTAAATAAAATTAACACGGTGATGGTGTGTCAGCACAAACTACTAAATTTAAAATTAGTAGCTTATATAAATTATATCATTCTGTTAATATCGTGTTTAAATACCCCTACGTACTAATTAGTTTTAAAAAAAGACGTACATTTAAAATATTTATAGAAATGACATCACATATAGGTATGACTTGCGTAGGTGTAACCTTGCGTCTCGAAATATTAGTAAAATTTTGTACATCTATCCATTCAAGTCGAGTTATACTTTTTTTTTTTTTTTTTTATATTGAAATTATATTATAACAATAATCAACCGGAGAACCGGGATACAAGATCGGATTACAAATTCGATTCGAACAAAATTTCCCAAGTTTACAAATTGCTAAAACTAGCTTCGCCCACCCACTAAACCCGGCACATTCCGCTAGTCCACTTTCTATAATCTTAGGAATCGGATGCCGTTCTCTACCGTTGACGATGACCATGAAGACGTGAGGTTCTCCTCGTTTCCTCGGATGCCGGGAATCTCCATGACGTCTCCGGCGGTAGCTAGCTTCCAATGATCTCTTCGAGACTTGTAATCGTCACCGTCAATAAGTACTAAAACGATATAGAAGACGGGTTAAGGAGCACGAACCATAAAATGCACCAGAACCACCTATACAAACTCCTATACCGTCGGAAACCGCTCAAAGACCAGGAAACCGTGAAGCCCACTGACCAAGACCGGAAAAGCAAAAAAAACGGGCACAGAACGAAAGCTCCTAACGAAACCAGACAAGCTCCACGACCTGCAAAAAGCTATAGCGAAGCAACTTTACCATAAGCAAACATAGCTCATGGTACTGGGATAAGTCACACCACCGACTGGACCACCAAGAACGATCGAGCTTCCAGACCACGGAAAGCCGACACATCCTTGCCAGACGCTCCCTTCGAAAACCGAAGGTAAGTAAGCTTGAGATGCCAATGACAGAACCTGTGACACCACCGAGTTATACTTTTTTGTTGATCTTAAATTCTTAACAAATTGCCAAATTCCAAATACGTCATAGACTAATAGGCATAATTAGGACAGCGTGTTTACACGACCTAGATTATAAACTAAAATTTATTTTTGGGTTTAAAAAGATTATAAACTAAAGCAACATAATTATTTGTTTGGCATATATGATTATTAGCTAAAGCAACATAATAATATTACAAAAGAACGTACATGCAGTCTTATTATTAAATCTAGCTTAATTAGTGTGTCATCGCTTATATACGGATATAATCAATTGCATATACAATACAACGAATAATTTAGCATGCTCTTTAAAGAACCTCATCCCAACAAAAATATTAATCTTTAAAAAGTTGTTTGCCAAAAAGAAAATCATTAGCTTATAATAATAAAAAATTACTACAAAACTTCTGCTAGCTACATCTACAATATTATACTAGGACCGGCGATAATTGCCAACGCGGGTCCACTAAACCAGTTATTTTTCTTTTCCACTAAAACAGTTCGTTTGTGACTATATATACGCAGATACTACGTAACAATACAAAGCACTGCAATTGGTGACAAGAAATTACAAAGCACGAAAATCACAATGGACCAGTCCACTCTTCATAGCCTAAACCCATATTCATCTTCCACCACTTCCTCATCATCTTCTTCTTTACACAACCGCAAGGGCAGAATAAAGGGGAACAAAAATCAGTCAATGTCCACGTTATCGACGGATCCACAGAGCGTGGCTGCCCGTGAGAGACGCCACCGAATCAGCGACCGTTTGAAGATTCTACAGAGCATGGTTCCTGGTGGTGCGAAATTGGACACCGTCTCTATGCTCGACGAAGCCATTAGCTACGTCAAGTTCTTGAAAGCTCAGATCTGGTTTCACCACAATATGCTTCTTTTCTTCAACGACTACGAAACTACGTCGCCTTGTACTTATTCTCCCGTCGTCGTCAGTGAATTTGAACCAAGACTCTTTGGTTGTGATGACGATTATACCCCTGTACCGGAGACGTATTCACAAGGGACGCCACTATATATGGTTGCGGAACCGAATAATCCGATGTGGTATAGTTCGGTTGATGATGAGCAACAAGAAACCATGCATCGACGTGGTTTGTCTTAGTCATCGCCCATATGCAATGATATGTTACTTATGTGTAGAAAATATATTACATATCTTAGTTTATTATTGTCCCCATGCATCTCTAAAAACTTTTGTGTTTAAGGATTATGTGCATCTAAAAATTGAATTATATACCTATATGTATATTCGAATATCTATATATCCGAATGTATCTTGTAGAATGTAATATACTTAATCATAGACTAATTAAATTAACCTCCGTATCAAACTTTTGAATCATTGGAAACACGAAAGAGACAGTATGTGGAAAATTAGTGGATGAAGTCGTACTATATACATGATGCTAGAAATATTGGTTGTGACTGTATGACATCTTTAACGCAAATAATAACGCTATAAATTTTATTACTCTAGTTTACTTTGAAATATTGCCAATCAAAAAAAAATTTATTTTCTCTTATTTACTCCATTTTACTGTTTTTTTTACTGGAAACAAAAGAAAATATACACTAAACATTACTCTAGGTTATCTAAGAGTAATTTCATTTTCTCTCATTTACTCTTTTTCCTCTGTTTCACATTTTTAGTTCCTCCTTTTTCTTTTTGAACAGTCATATTTTTAGTTCGTCTCATTTCCAATTTTTATATTTCTATTTTTTTCTCCAAAACAACCAATAACACTCAATCATTATACCAAATCCAGTACTGCATATTTTTCTTTTCTTTTTTGGTGATTACCATTTTGGCCAAGATATTTTCCTCCAAATTTTTCTTTGTAAACATAATGGCAATATAAATAGTATGCTATCATATTTCAAGGGTAATAGTTAAAAATGATTATGTTTTAAAAGTATAGATGTTTAAAATATACTCTCTGTGTTCATATTAAGTGTCACTTTAGATTTTTTTTTATTGTTTCACAAAACGTGTTATTCTACGATACCAATAGAAAATGGTGAAAACAGAAGAAAAAGAAAAAAGAAAAAACAATTAATAACTGAAATTGTACTAAGAACAAAGACCTGACAAAATAGGTGACTAAGCCAAGATGCAAAATCCCACTGCATTACATGATTGAAGTTGATCCTTGTAAAAACCTTGTTCTGTTCCTTTTTCAGTGAAGTACTAGTGTTTAAAAAAAGTTAAGAAAAAGCTGAAATTGTACATGGGTTTATTTGGACTTTATGGTAGAGAACACAATTATTGAAATTCGAATGAAAAAGCAACTTTTATTCCACGATTAACCGTGCTAATTGGAAGAAACAACAAAAGCAATTAAAAACCAACGGGTGAAAAGTAAAACCAGTATGGAAAAAAACAAAGAGTAGTACTAAACAGGGAAACAATGTGATTTAAGATGCGTGAGGCCCACTCAAGATTCCCTTACTGAGGGTTTGGGGGACGACCATTAGCAGCAGCGACGCGTGAGCCCCACTCAAGCAACTCTTTGCTCGTATCATCTTTGTGAACTATCACTTCAATGAAACAAAGACTATCCTTCTTCTCCGTTGTAGCTGTCTTGATCGCCTCAACCAGCTCTTCCTCGTATCTCACCTTTGCGGTCCAGCATTTTCCTTCCCCGTTATGAATGGCATCGACGAGACCAGTGTAGTTCCAGTTCTTGATCACGTTATATGGACCGTCATGAATCTCCACTTCAATGGTGTAGCCACCGTTGTTAATGAGGAATATGATTGTTTTCTGACCGTTACGCAGCATCGTGGATACGTCCTGAGCCGTCACTTGGAAACTTCCATCACCGATGAAAGCCAACACTCGCTTCTCTGGTACAGCTTGTGCGTATCCCAGAGTCGCACCTACAGACCACCCGATGGATCCATACTGCATCTGAAACTCGTACCTAGAATTAAACACAAAACTGATATTGAATTATGTAAAAGATAATATAATGTTAAAAGGAGTATTAGTGTGTTTTTGGATACTTACCCACATCCTTTAGGCAGCTTTAGTTTCTGGCAGTTAAACCAAGAATCACCGGTTTCAGCAATGACAGCGGTTTCACTAGAGATCATCTTCTGAATGTGTTGGAACATTGCGTTGACTCTCAAAGGCTCTTTTGGTTTGCATGTCAATGGCTTGCCTTCAGGGACAAAGATCCTGTGGTAGTTCTCATAAGCCGTCTCGTTACGCTTCACCCTCTTAGCCAACTCAGTGAAGAAATCGCTCATGAGAACGCACCCAAAGGTTTGACCATTGGCAATAGTGACACGGTCAGGATGCACAACGATGGCTTTCTCTTTCTTGAGGAGAAGAGAGTAACCCACAGAGCTGTAGTCGTTGAAGATTGGGCCCGCGAAGATGTAGGCATCTGCGGATTCCACAATCTCGGAGCAGAAAGGAGTGCTCACTGCTCCCCAGTAAGTCCCAATGAAGTGAGGATGGTGCTCCGGGACTAGGCCCTTTGCAGATGGCATCACCGCCATGGCGTAGCCAGAAGCGTCTGCAAGGTCGACAAAAGCATCGCTGGCTTTGGCTACACGTAGCTTGACACCACCAACCATGACCGGCTTCACGGCCTTGTTGAGAAACTCCAAAGTTGCTTCAACCGCAGCTTCAAGGCCCATCTTATTGCTCAATCTAAAACACACAAAATACATTAAAAATGAAAAAAAAAACATGTGCTATATGTTGATTCATCTAAGAGAGAAAGGAGTGTTACCTTGGAGTAAGGGAGAAGGGAACAGGATCACGGATGAAAGTTGGATGAGGAGTAGCAGCTAAGTTGCAGCTGATGCTGATGTAAACAGGCTTGCTCTCTTTAAGAGCTGTTGAAATGGCCTTGTCTATTTGTTCATGTGCATCTTCCAAGTTGTTCACCACCGCCTAATTAACAAGAATACAACATGATATATCAAATTCATAATATTACTAAATATATATATTTGTTAATATTGTTGATGATATTGATACCTGGTGGCAAGTAACGGTCTGGAAACACCTAAGCTCTTGGCTAAAATCAGGTAAACCGATGGTGTGATGGAGAATACGGTTAGTGCCAAAATCGTTGGAGTTAGGACCTCCAACGATACATATAACCGGCAGATTCTCACTGTACGCACCAGCGATCGCGTTCAAAACGCTAAGTCCACCTACCGTGAAGGTCACGACGCAAGCGCCCACTCCGCGAGATCGAGCGTAACCGTCGGCAGCGTAGCCGGCGTTCAGCTCGTTGCAGCAGCCGATGTTCTTGAGCTCCGGCTCGGCGATGAGGTGGTCCAGCAAAGTTAGGTTGAAATCGCCGGGGACAGAGAAGATGTCGGTGACTCCAGCCTGGACAAGACGTCGGGCCAAGTGACGCCCGAGAGTCGCTTCGGAGGAGCCGACGGAGAGAGCGGAGGAGGGAGCAGAGTCATGGATGGTTGCGACGGCGCCGCTTGGTGGACTACCGACGTCGCCATTGGTGGGCTTGCACGCGTCGATGGATCCGATTTTGGTGTCCATTACAGGAATAGTATGATCGATGTTTTTATTTGTGTGTTTGTGAGTAATGAAATGTAACGATGGTGCTGCTGTCTTTATATATAGTTGGGTTGGTGTGCTAAGAGAGGTTTTATGCTTGCGCAAAAAGTAAATTAGTAAATATCTGTTCAATTAAATTTAATACAAATGCTTTAACTCCTTCCTTTTTCTGTATTTTTATTTTTAATTGTTTCTCAATTTTACTAATTAGTCACTATTTAACATTTAAATACTTTTTACACTGGTTAAACTACAATAATGTACACACTGTAGCCAGCGTGTTACATGCAAATAATATATGATACATAGTTTTTCTCAATCTTTTAGCTGACTAATTTGTATGATTTGCTTTCCTTTTATCAAGTTCACATTCCACTTTACAAAATTATTCATAATTAAGAAAATATGGCATTGTTGAAGGGACCCATCCTTCAAAACCATCTTCTTGTTTGTTTTTCACAAACCAACTGAGTCGCTAGTATTCTCATTTCTAACTTGGATTCTCCTCTATTTACAGTGGACTGCTTTTAATCATATAGTTTTGGTTTAAAAATATTACCAAATCACAAACCAATAGAAGATCAAATGATATTTGAGTACTTAGCAAAGTTGCTGTAAAGGCGATGTATTGTTCCATGGTTTTGATAGGGAATGTAAAATTAATGTTTTATGTATTAAAGTGTCAAAACATTTTTTGGTTCAATTTACAGTACGTTTAACTTGGAAATGTTTATATTTGGTGAGTAAGTATATGCTTTAAACTTGTTTTCCAAGGTTACTACCGAAAGATGTATTGTTTCCATGGCTAAACACATCAATGCATTAATCTTCTTTCCAAAAACATTAATTCATCATCATTCTTGTGATTCTCTTCTAGATTTTTGTATTTGTAAGCTAATTAATTATACGTGAGAACAAAGTTACAAAATACACACTTCCAAATTTAAATCTGTGATCTAATTTTCTTACTGTCACTTTAATTTGAGTATTTAATTATTATTTTAATGTTTATATACTTAACATTAGTTTTACTTTCGTGAAAAGCAGACGGCATAATTGTAGTTATCTTTAGTTTTTCCCGGGAGTAAATATCTCCACTGATAACGACTGGATGGGCTTTTTGTTAATATATTATATGACGTAAGAACTTTGTTTTTACCGTAATTCGTTTAATTAATATACATAATACAGTACATAATTTTATTATTACGTATGTTCTTGTCAAAGGCAAAGAGACTAACACATTGGACCATTCTCCTTTTTGGAGGCTTGGACCATCATGGTTTCCAAGAATATTCCGAGTTTTACTGCATTACCTTCTAAATAATTATACACGTACATTGGTTGTGTTAGGGTTCGATCACCCATGTCCGTTGTTGCATTGCCTCTTTACAAGCATAGAGCACTATTTATCAGTTTAATGTTTTCTTACAAAAGGAAATTGTTATTACCTTTAAAAAAATATTGTTAATCGTCCTCGGCGAAGAAAAATGAAATACTGTCATGTTAATATAATAATATGACGGGCACCCCACCCATATTTATGTCTTGTTGTTTATTCACAAACCAACGGAGTTGCTGGTAAAGTCGTTTTCCCAACTTGATTGATTATTGATTGATTATTATTTTTCCTCCTCTCCATTATCACATGCTTAAGAGTAAGTAGCTAAACTAATTGATTATTGGTTTCTATTCTAGTTTTGAAAACTATACCACTGCGACCGTAATTTCGGAAGAAAATGGCGTGGGTATTAATAATCGTGTGTATTTTTGTAATTATGTACTTTGACATCTTGTGTTGACTATATATAGTCGTACTACACTATACTGACGCCACAACAAATAGTCATCCAACCAATTAGATACTAAACTTGTCCCACAACGGTCGACGAATACAATGATGACGTAGCCATACGACAACCAAGGCTTTCGTTATTTTAGTACTTTCTATTCCGAGTAGTTTAGAAATTAAAAAATCGAATAATTTTTATTTGAAACTCAGGGCGTGCGTAACTTATCCAGACGAAATTTAAATATCAGGGAAGCGATATTATGAAAGACAACAAAATTGTATCTAATTTAAACACAAAGTTCATGGTTATTACTTTCAACATGGATTATGCCCAAAAAAAAGAATAATAAAAATTCGCAAAACCATTCAACTTAAATATGCAAGCTCAAGCAAAAGAATCCATGTCAGGAATGGTACGGTTAAGGGATTTATTAAATCTGATTCAACGATGATGAAAGGAGAATCGAGGCTTCAATATCAAGAGCTAGAGGAAGAAGACGGATATAAACTCTGTTATTGACATAAAATTAATCTACATTCATTAAGCTTACATACACAGCTGTATTTACATCAAACGAGTTTAATCTAATAAATCAAACTAAGCATCGCAATAGGTTTTCAAATATCTGATAAAGGAGCTACCGATCTTTCGTCTGACTTTGACTTGAGGTTTATAATCACGTCACCGGGAAAGTTCGAGTCAACTACTACATGCTGGAAGTGGAATGCCTTTCAACTTTTACTTTTAAGAGTGTTTTACAGTTAGGTAAATTATTATTGATATTGGGCAATAAGAGTGATATAAAATAAGACGGATAAAAATTATGTAACCGACAACCCGAGATTTTGGTTATTTACGCAAATAGGGTTTTTTAGATGATGAGAATTCTTTGGGCCCAAATAATGTCCATGCTGAATAATTCTGTAAAATCAAAACTTTCTATATTGAGAGACCGTTTTGTTATTTTGGTCAAAAACAAAATATTAGCATAGTTTTTAGGATTCGAAACAGTTAAATAAAAAATTTGCATTTTAGGAAAGAAAAAATGTAGCAGCAGAAGAAAAGATCGGTTATTTAGAAAAATACATAACCGTTCAAAGTATTCTTCACACAGCCATAAGATGATTTAGGCAACTGGGAAAAAGAGAGATATCGATATTCGATTCACTCGGCAAAAAGTTGCCTTTGTATTAAAACCATAATCGAATACATTATACAGGTTAAAGGGGAGAGCATAGGACTATAATCACTTCCGGAAATCAACCAAAACAAATAAGAGATTCCAATGTTTAATTAAAAAAAACGAATATTTCCCATCAGAGTAACTATGACAATATAGCATCATATGAATACGATTTAATAATCAGATCCATAGCTTTTAATAAGTAATCCTCACTAGGAAATTTTATATTAAATACTGGTAATAAAACAAAGAGCCTCAGACTCATTGATTCAATAGTAACGTCATGAATTTGATCAGGACAAGCCTACGAAAATCATCAACGGCAGATTACAAAAAAAAGAGTAAAAATTAAAATATCTCATTCTTCCTACGCTGCAGCGTATAGTAATCTGACGCAGCAGACCAGCGTGTAAGTTGAGTTTATTTCGCTTCAATATGAACGAGCCGATGAGGAACTTATAATAATAATCCTATCAGCCAGAGAAAGAAGCTTTAACATCCCAAGAAGAAACAAAAATAATGAATTCAAATCACAAATAAATGAAAAACTGATTGAATTTTCAGTTGAATAAAGAGATAAGATATCAAATTGAGTTGTAATATGCAAAAGATGAAGAAGAAGGGATTATATACAGCTTCCTCTTGACGGCGATGAGTTCATTTAGGGTTAGGTTACCATCGGACTGTCACACACATAGCTCTCTAATAAAACCCAAGATTACTATAGGCCCATGTTTTAAATAATAGGCCTCAGGCCATCCTGCCCCTCATATTTGGGTTTGATTGCGTGCACAATCTGGTTTACTGCGGTTCCGTTTTGGTTTAATGAATTTTTAAAATAATCAAACCAAACAATTTATAAACTTCCAATAAATGTTTCCAGAATGATCACCACTCGAAGAATTTTGTTTTATCGTAAACTTTATCGGCTATCCGGTCAGTATCAGGAGGAACATACGATATAACATCTTTAAATTAATACTCTGTAAATTAATATACACTAAAATCTCTATAAAATAATATAATTTTATAATTCCAAATTGAATTTTTGATTCAATTATTATATCGATAAATTAATATTTTTATAAATTAATAAAAAACTTATAATTTTGGTGTAGTCCCAACATTATTAATTTATGGAAATTTCACTGTACTTAATAGCATTGTTTGGATATCTTCCGATTAGTATCAGAGGAAAGACATATAATTTGATTTAATCCACCATGTTAATTATCTGGATCGAAAACCAAGTAAAACTGATCAAAAAGTGATAGGTTAGTTTCTAGTGTAAATCGAACTCAATAGTAATGTGGATGCGAAAACTACCAATATACTCTCTCTTTTTCTTCCTTTTTCAAATTTCTTCACGTCACGTTTACCACGTTACATCCACATATATTAAAAAAAAAAACAATTGTCTCACAACACAAGAAGAAAACAGTGAGAGAGGACTTGGGTTAATTTCCGTTTTCATCATCAGTTTCCTAGCTCTTTTTTTACTTACAAATGAGCCAATAGGATTCGGTTCCACGTGTCGGGCAACCCAGGGAGGCACCAGTGTATGCAATCAGCGTGACGCATTGGATCAGCCCTCTCCTCAGCCGTTAGCATCTTGCCCCCTGTCTCCGTGTATACAGATGTGTGTGCGTCGATGCGGTACTCGGAGAGCTGCGTAATGTTAATGACAGTCACGTGCGTGGCCATGTGCTTCACGACGCTTGACACCACTTTCATCATCTCCTTGTTGGAACCTGTTCCCCAAAAGCTCTTATCTTTTATTGGCTCTGTCTCGTTGAAACATTTAGGGCCGTTTGGCTTCCCCCAATCCGCACTTCTGCACGTTTTACACAACATTACTTTAAGGTTAATCACAAAATATAGAGTATGGTTTTGATTGTTTTATGTATGTTAGAATCATTGTTTGCATAAAACTACATTTTCTTATATCAACCATCGTTTGTGATATTCATGCGTTTGCTTTACGCATTTTACTGCTGCTATGCACCTAAATATAAGACTAGTTATGTTTACCTAGAGTGAGTAGGAGACATGGTGGTGAAGAAGACTTTAGTCTTATTAGAGTCAACGGTAGAGTCAACCCAATTAGCCCATGTCTTGAGCGCTAGCCTGTAAGCCACTGCTGTGTCTAAAGCCTCCGCACCTCTCTCTCCGTTTCCAAATGAACCCCACAAAGCTTTCATTCTGATTCCACTCATCCACCAAACATAAGTGTTGAAAACTAGAATATCAGCTCCTTCCCAATACTTGGATCGATCTTCCACTGAATCGACTTTCACTATCCTTTTCTTCAAATCCAAAATCACAGGCAAATCCGTGTTCGATTCCACAATATACGGTGCCCAGTAGAACTCTATACTCGCATTGTATTCCTATAAAACAAACAAAAAAGTAGAGAAAATTTAAATTATAAGCTTTGCTTGCAACACAAGGTACATTAGTGATATCTGACCTAATAAGGTTGACGCTAGTTACAGACGGACGTACCTTTGCTTTAAAAACAAAGTATTTTTGGCCAAGATTCATTGATTTTTCTCCCTCGGGTATAACTGATTCAACCAAACACACGAACGATTCCCATTGGCTTCGTTGCAACGAATCACCCACAAATAGCAATCTTTTTCCTCTCAGTTTGTTCATTGCTAACTTCGCACTAAATCTGTTTCAAGACAAAAGTAAAAATTAGAGATTCTGAGTTATTAACCATAACTAGACATGGTAGGCTTTTGAGTATAGATTAGTTACCGTGGGATGGTACAGTCATCAGGCTGCCATTCCCACCGAAGATAATCAGTTTCTGGTCTTCCGTTTTTCATGCAAGAGAATTGACGGTCGATGTATGGACATGACTCATCAGTGTAGAGTGGCTCAGCTGAGCTATTGTAAACCCATTTCCCGGCTGCAACATTACACTCTTCTGGATCGAATTCAAACCTATCGTCCACCACATCCATATTTTCTGATCTCTCTTCTCGACCATTCTCCTCTCGTATTTTCTCCTCTTGAACTATATCCTCTGTCCATCACGTAAAAACAGAAAAAAAAATTATGTGCTTACTTGCAACGCAAGAGAAGAAAAACAAAACCAGAGTTTGAGGTTCGGGTATCCCGTATCCGTATGTTCTTACTAGGTTTAGAGCTAAGGTCTTTCCTAGGACAAGACTTTAACTTGAGGACATTAGAAGACAAAGTGGAAGAGGACATCAAGCTGATTCTTTCGGTGTATAAGAGAACGAAGAACATAAAACCGCATATAACAAGAACGATGATGGATAGAGGAATCTTGGCTCCTCTACTAGGAACCAAGAAGCTCATAGTGGCAAATCCGTTAATTTTTCTGTGGAATACGTGTCGGGTTAGGAAATTAAAGAGAGAGTGTTTGGTTTATATTTGGGAAATTAAGCATTGAGTAGGAGTGAAGCTAAAGTCATGTTTGGATGTATTGCTCCCATCTTTTTCCCAATTTAATAAACATGCGGTTAGGGAGGTTAAACTTTGATATGATTGGGTTTTTTCTATTGATTATAATCTGTAAACGTGAAATGCACATTGTCATTCTTTGGGTCGCTTTTTGCCATATAATGAATCCTTATGACGTCTTCCGTTTGATTGTATCTTTTCATCAAGTATTTCATATTAGAGTTCATGTTGGATACTGAAAAAAACTCTGGTTTCAAGCCTAAACATATATATACAACATATATCCTTGGAAAAGGCATAGAGTGACTTCCATGAGATTTGACGCGCACGGAAGTTATAAAATCAAAATGTCAATTTGATTAGGAGGGTAAATCAATCGCTAATCAATAATCATTCTTAAAAGGTCTTTTAAAGTGAGGACCAAATAGTTGACGAATTGCACATCGACATCAGCTTAAACGGAGAAAACATATAATCCAATTTGTCAATGGAACATGAAAGCGAAATGAACATACACCAACAATAGTTGGTGTTGCTTGTAAAACCATCAATAGTTTCTTCTATTTTTAGTTTTGGTGATAATTAAATGAATTATTAAAGGCAAACAAACAAATCATTAGCTTCTACTTTCGCAATTAATTATACGCATAGTGGGAAATGCTGCAACATACTTTTCGTCATTGGTCTTGTTTAAGATATTTCATAGAATGAAACACATAAAATTAAGATTGAAAAAATGGAGATGCGGGGTATCGATCCCCGTACCTCTCGCATGCTAAGCGAGCGCTCTACCATCTGAGCTACATCCCCAATGTCGATATCGATTAGAAACCTATTTTAGTCTGCAGGAACAAACCACAAGTTGTTTCCACCTGTATTTGAGCTAATAATGGGATTTTAGATATTCTAGAAGATTGGGGCATTCCCATCGAATAGACAGTTCGAACTTCACATGTGAAACTATTGGAAATTACGACGATGCATAATATATAATGTGTAACATGAGAGACAAATAGTAAATACATACGCCCAAACTCTTAAGGATACTTTTTTTTTTCTTTTGACAAAACTCTTTTAAGGATACTGAATTTTTGAGAAAACAAAAGTTGCCGTATACTATATATCGGCAGTGCTAAATTATCTAAATTGTGAAAAAAATCCACAAGAAGCTAAAAATCAAGCCATTTTTTACTTGACATGGGTTATGTGTGAGCAAGTTACGGTAGCCTAAGACTACTCGAGCAAAAAAAAAAAAAAAAAAAAAAAAAGACTACTCGAGCTTGATGTTTATCATGACAAACCTGTACGTGTATGCTTTTGTGATAGTCAAACAACGTTGCGAGTTAGTCCGTCCGAATTCTGTTTTCCACTCAAACGTCGAATATAAGATTCAAAGCTACTCGTTTGCATTCATTTTTTTTCTCAAATTTGATATGCAAGACTTTCATGTTCTAACTTGACAGGAGTGTATTTAAGTATTAGGAATTATCTGAAATTCATGCACGACTTTCACGTTCTAATTAGGACTCGTTCTGTCCCTTGGTTACGTTTATATAGTTGATTTTGCATAATTATTGGAGTACCCTGCTTTTTTGTTTGTTAAAATCATTGTAATGTTTCAAATATTTATTGAGAAAACTACTTAGCTAAATCTTACAATATCGAAACTATTTTAGTAATTTCAGTATGAACATTAGGTTATAATGCAAACTCTCTCATTATAAGTTACCAAGTTTTGTATTTTGGTTTTCTGATTAATGTTTGTGAACTTATGAATGCAAACTTATGAAAATTTTACTTCAATACACATTTACGTAAAATTATGATCAATTTTTATTTGTCAATAAGTTACAGTGTGCTTTATGTTTTCATTTTTTATTTATAGATGAGATATTAATTTATTTCTCAAAAAGAAAAGGTACTATTAATTTGGAGACTCGCGTAGAAGAAAGAGACAGATGTGCATTGTTGATCGAGAGGGCTGATAAGCTTGGCAAGTCTCATCGTGGCAATCTTTTCACGCGCGTCAGAGAATTATTTAGATTTGTCTCTCTGCTTCCGTTAGTCTCTTTTTCCGGTGTGAACTAAGCGACCGAACTGCTTTCTACTTCAGCTTTGAAAATGACGCCACGCATATAAGAACTTATCGTGTTTTTAATTTGTAATATGTGTAAAAAGGAAAAGTAGAAAGGTATGTGTAAAATATTTTATACCATCTCTTCTTTTTCTTTTAACACTTCGAATTTGAATATGGAATCTTTCATACCTTATCAAATGAAATAGTTAGATGGTAAAGTGGTAAAGCTGTCGTTTTAAAGAAAAAAACTAAATTTGAGATTTCTTGAAAACATGTCAATTAGCATCATATCCTAAACAGGCAACAAATATACTATTTTGTTTCACCCTTTATACATGTATTATAACGACGAATACTTTTATTTTTAAAAAATAAAATTGATTTTTGAATTGGCCAAAGAATAGATCAAACATTAAGCTTGGTAACTAAAAAATAATATAATACTTTGAGGCTAATTGCTCTAAACCTCCAATGTTAGATATATATGCTTTTACAATAACAAAGTGAAATAGATATGTTTCGAATAAGCCTTTTGTGACTTTATAGTATTCATCTTTTGTAGATTCTAACTACTATTCGAAAACTTGATCCCGCCAGTTTTATATAAATGAAAAAGATTCGATATTGTTGCTCAATTCATTAAAATTATATATAATTGATCAACATAATTGTTGTATCGTGCAGTGCACAATGAGAATCAAGCTAGGGGATTGGATTAATTTTCTTAACATACTACCATTCTTGCTAACTATGTTTGTTATTTCTAAGACAAAATGCCTCTCGTATAAACGTCACGTTTGAATATGACATGAATCACTAACATCTTAGGAAAATAAAGAATTACTAACGTCTAACAAAAAGCTAAACAGTCATCTTATTTTAGTTAGCTGCTAACACTTAAACTTTTTAGTTTCTCAAACTATTCGGTTCGAAAACCAATACTTTAAAATGAAATAAAATTGACATTTGAATTTTCGTATCTCATCTCTTAGAAGTCAATCACATATGACACGCTAAAGCTTTAAATCAACAAGAACAAAACTCGACCTGTTCAAAACTCAACTACGTGACTGAAAAAAAATCTTCTATTGCATGACCTTTATTTTGAAATAACTGATAAGGTCATTATTAATTCCTGATCTTTACAAAAGTTTCAAAGATTATTTTCTTCCGTTGAGTTTGAAAAAAAAATAGATTCTTCTTCTCTATATCACTTTGGTTAGTTTTACTGATCTTTGGCACTTTCCCCTTTACATGTTACTACTAATTATTAACAAAAAAAGGACTATGAAATTGTGTATAAAGTTAAATATAATGGTGGAATCATTAGTTTAAGACATATATTATCCATTGTAGAACAACAAGAACATATTTATATATTTTAAAATTCACACAAAAAAAAAGAATAGAAATTCTTTAAAACTAGGAAAGATTAGTAAATATGTGAAGTGAACTAAATAATGAGAAATTGTTTGTTCCTCTTATAAACGTTTAGTGAACCGATTTTTTTTTTTAAATGTCAAGTTATTACAACATTTAACAAAAATATATATTTGCATAAACATATACTAGTTTGCTAGGATTTAGCTAGTTGGTGGGCCCTTTCACAAAGAACAAGTAATGGTTTGTCCTTCTTGTCATTATAAATATCAAGAAAGTCTTGCACATTCTCGAATCACAGCACACTCTTTCTACTACTCAACATTATCATACATACATCATCTCATACATCACCATGACCCAACGAGCCAACCCCAAGACTGGCTGCCTCACGGCGGTTGTCCGCCGTCTTTTATGTTCCGGCAGCCAACAAACCCACCCTTCCGACAACATTCTCGACTCTGACGAAACACTCCAGTTACTAAGCACTTACGAAGAAATCGAAGAGCCAAAGAAAGAGACAAAAACCGAAACCCAAACCCAAGAAGACGACGTCTCTCCTCCTCCTCCTCCCAATGTTGTAGCCAAACTCATGGGTCTAGATGACCCCGCACCGGGATCAAACCGGTTTAGATACTTTGACGATTCCGGTTCAGCTGTCGCACGCAGCAAATCGGTTAACTTCATGGACTATATCCTTAGAGTTAAAGAGGAGGAAGAAGAAGATGAGAAAGATGGTCATCTCACGTGCCGGAGAGTAAGAGCGTCGGTTTCCTTCCGGGAGATAGTCCCAACCTCGGCGAGATCAAGCTCGAACCAACAACAGAAGAAGCACGACTTCTTGCTGATGTATCTCGACAAGCTGGACGAGAAGAGGGAACTTGTCGGATCATCGTCTTCGTCAAGGTCTAAGAGGTTCGAGAAGGTATTAGAAGATTCCAAGAAGCCGCCATTGCCACCTCCGGAGAAGAAGAAGGAGAACGAGAAAGTGGCCAAGAAGTTTAAAGACGAGCGGAGGAAAGTAGCAAAGAAGAAGAAGAAGAGTGAGAACGGAAGTGATCATGTTAACGGAGCTAAGAAAGTTCGATGGTTTCTCTCTCCGTCCAAGAGTAAGTCCACCGAGAAGATGGCGCTTCTAGGAGGAGGAGGAGGTGAATGTAAGAACATCCCGGCGGATGAGTTTAGCGGAAAAGAGACAGAGTCTCCGGAAAATAAATCAAATGCGAGTCCGGTTTCGGTTCTTGATCGAGATCTTTATGATTATCTAATCCTTGATGATGACTACTACTTCTCAGGTGAGTCTATTACTATACCTTACTAATTATTTATGTACCTATTCCAAAGTCATTATTACATTTTTTTTTTGTTAAAATATTTGAACGTAGTTGCTGCCTCATTTGAATTTTGGAGAAAATGGTAATTTGATTTTAATAATTTTCTGATTTTAGATGAATGAGATGCTAAAAATTTAGTCAACATTATTTCATTTAAATTATTTACTTTATATATCGTATTTAATAGACATATTCAAAATTTCATCAATGTGATTAAATATAATTCCGATATTAATCTTTAATGTCAGACTAATATAATTCCGAATTTGAACAAGGACAGTTTCGGTTTAATGTTTGAACATCTTTCTTGGTTTTACTGTAAAAAGCTGCATAAATGAGACTTTGTTATTGGGAGAAAAAATAAATGTGACTTTGTCAAGATTTTACCCACCTTCAAGAATTTTTATGTTTTATCTTCCCCCAAAAAATGTATTAAAATCTTTACTTTAATTTGAAAAAAAAAACAGGAGATTCAGAAAGTGCATCGGAGTTGTCAACAAAGCAAGTAGAGACAACAGCAGCAAAATCTTCATGCTCTTCATCACCAGCAAGAACAAGGACAAATTCCAAGAAAGAAAACAACAATAACACCAACAGTGATTCTGAAGAGACAGAGTTTATCACAAAGCTAATGAATATGCTCTCAGATCTGTCTGAGGAAGACATGAAGTCTTCAACTTGGGTTTCTACTTCGTCAACTAAACCCGTTGACTACACTCAAGTCGAAGATTTTTGTGTTGAATTTGGTCAGGAGATTCTTGACCTTGTTATGGACCAGTTAGTTGATGAACTGTTGTATCTAGTTTGATTTTTACTTCCCAATCATCAAATTATGTCGTTCTATCATATCTCATAATCCAATCGTTAACCAAAGACTCACAACAGCCGTAATTATCACCATTCTGTAATTCCTGAAATTGTTATGACTTATGATGCATATAGTTTATGTTTTCCTCAGGATCTATATTCGACCTTAAAATGAGCTGCGACTGTTTAATTGGCGGAAACATAACTTAATGACGTAAATATTATATATTTTGAATTTAAGATAGAATGAAAACATTTAATACTTATGATTTGTAAATAATTTAAAATTAATTCTTTTTTTTATATAAATAGTGCAAACAAATGCACTTATCAAAAACATGGTGTGAATTAACTATTGCTAATCACACAATGACCAAATAGCACAAGTATAATCTTGATGACTCCTATTGTAAAGAATGAAATCAAATTTGATATGATGCGATATTAATGATAAATATGAAACAATTTTAAACAGATTACATGGTCCGAAAACAGCCATATATACTTTCTTCTGAAGTTTGCAGAGCCCCGTAGCTTCGAAATACGTACTGTCTGTCTCCTTTATGTCTATTTCACATGCAAATTATGGTCTCCTTCTAACGTTACTTCTTTGACGTTTTTTTGTATGTTTCTGCTTTCTTGTTTGGGGTTCACATGTTATTTTCCCACTCTAACTTATTTAAACTTCAAATTATAAATATTTGATCTAATCTACCAGAAAAAAAATATTTAGTAAAAATCAATTAAGAAAGCGCAAAAGCGATACATGAAAGTTTGTACGAGTGGATCTTTTAGTGCTTACTAATCCTAAGGTTCTACTTCTTCTATCCAACTGACACGGTTTTAACTATGTTGCGATCTGCTTGGTAGCTGTTTTTTTTTTCTAACATTTGGCAGCTGTCTCTTGCAACCGCAGAAAAGAAAGAAATCAAATCCATAACTCAAATAGCTGCTTATAGAAAATAGGATATATATTATATATATAATATATATATATATGATCACAAATAACGCGGTGAAGTGGGACAAATGTGAATTGAGAACGAAGACTTTTGTCTAGTTTAATTTTGTTTATCGAGTGATTAAAAATTATGGGGGGTTTTATAAGCAGACTAAAGTAGCAAAAAATACTAAACCAATTTGATTTTGAACACCTATAAGAAATTACCTGAGCAAACAAGAAATTTAATCCGATCGAATATGGTTGAGTTCAAGTAAAAAAGAACCATACCATGACATATATCATTTTGATTTGTCGTTCTCAATAACCAGTTACTCATACTATAAAGAAAACAAACATTAATTAGATATGATTTTAATGAGATTTAAGTAGCTAATTAAGGAACTAGCTATAATTAACCCATATGCTTAAACAAAATATAAAAAATTAGAAGCCTTGATGTTGATCATCATCTTGATCTCTGTTAAGCTGATTAAGCAAAACATCAATGAGAGTATCTCTCTTCTGAGCCCTAGCTTCCTCTCTCAGCCGTCTCTCATCCTCTCTCTCCATCCACCTCCTCTCCGCGGCGGCTCTCTCCTCCTCTAGCTCCGCCATTCTCCTCTGCCACTCTTTCTCTCTCTTCTCCTTCTCTCTCGCCTTCATCTCCCATGCATCTCTCCATTCTTTCTCCATCTTCACCGTTTGCCTCATAAAGTCCTCCAACATTTCTTTCAATGTACTACCCGCGGTTTCAGCTTTGCTAGTGCCTTTTCCTTTTTTCGCACGTTTTTTGGGATTAGTAAAAGTACTTGTAGTAATCACTTCTGTATCTTTCTTCTGTGTCTCGACGAAAGACAATAATTCCTTGTTGATGTCTTGATTTAGCTCCGCGACTTCTTCTACTTCTTCGTCAGATGAGAACTGATTATGTTTTCTCTTAGAAGAAGTTCTTGGTTCTGACCACAACATTCTTTGCATTCTTGCTGTGAAAATCGATTGGATCTCGTTGTAAAATGGGAATTGCTGCCTAATAGGTTCTGGCTCAGTCGTTTCACACACCTGTCCCATTTATATTCAATATGTAATATATGTCGTGCATATACTAGACTATATGTTGTTCATGCATGTAAATATGACACTATTATGCATGCTACTTTTGTTGCCTTGTACTTAACGTATAACGGTATCTACATGTATATATGTAGACGTATTCAATTATCATGTGACTAGTAAAACGTTTCTTAATACTTAAGGTCACGCATCCGTTATATATAACGGTAATTGTTTTTTTTTGTGGCATTTTATGAACACGAGATATTACTTAATTACTCACGAATTACCATGTGAAATATTAGTAGTGTAATAAACAAAAAAGGAGATATATAGTACTGGTATATAACGGATCAAATGTGAACATAATTAAGCCGTATCATGAAACTCAAAACTAATTAAACGCATTAAAGTCTAATATCTAACTTGTTTCCACTAATGGCAGGGTCTAAACAACCGAAGAGATTAGGTTAAACTATGTGTAATATAGTTCATCTATACATACACCACGCATAGACTAGTGGTTTCCAATATGCATACTCACCGGCCACCGCAGATGAAAGAATACGTACACATAATCATAATTTTTAGAAAGATATAGCATACTTCTAAAAATGATGCATATACTTGTACTCATGATCATAGAACAACATCAACAGGTGTATATATAGTTAATTTAGACTATATATATAGGGAATAATTAATAGATAAACAGTTGAAGGTAACCTTGTATCTAGAGACGAGGTTCTTCCACTTGCTCTTACACTGTTCCGCGCTCCGAGCAAAACCCTTGTCGGCCATTTTAGCGACGACGACTTCCCAAAGTAGCTTATTACGTTTGGTTTCCATGAAAGTCTGATCTAGCTCTTCTCTTATACCCAAAAGCTCCTTTGTCTCATCTATGCTCCACTGTGGGATTCTCTCACCTCCTCCACCGAGATCCATCGCAACCGTCGTGCTCTGCGGCGGTGGAGGGAGCTGTTGCTGTTGGATCAACTGATAAAGTTGATGGTCGTGATGGTGAAAAGGGTTACGTCGGTCCATTATTGGGATCGAAGTCTTGGTGACGTAAAGAAAGTAAGAGTTGTTTTAGGGTTACTTATAAATAAAGAGAGGTTTCTTTGGAAAAGAGGAGAAGACAGAGAGGATGAAGAAGAAGAGATATCTTAATTAATTTATGAGCTGGTGTGAAAAGAAGGTGTAATTGTCAAGGGAAGATTGAAGTATACTTTTTGTTTTGTTTTTCTCTAATTTTTATAAGATTTTTTTTTTAAAAAAATTGAATATACTAGAAGTTATATAATAATTTATCGGAATAAAATGTTACATATCTCTTTTCTTTTAAAGCCTATACTGCAAAGAAATCTGTACTCTGAGGTTAAGTTTACATATCTATATATTTTCTTCGCCAGAATTTATTGATTCTTAGGACATATAAAGTTTTATCTTTCAAACTGATGACCGGTTAGTGAAAAGGACACACTTCCGGGATTAGAAAAGAAAATAACACTAAAAGTTAAGATTTGATTTAAGTAGCTAACTAATTTTTTTTTTTAAACTCTTATCTTCCTGTCTTCTAGAGTTTTGAGGTACTTAAAGTGGCAAAACTCTACCAGATATAAATTCAAGCTTACAATAATAATTATATATATAGAAAAAAGAAGAAGGGTGATAATGTGGTCCATTGTTTCTGACGAACCGTGTTGATGAAAGTAAACAAATATTACATGAAATGCACTAGAGACGTCGCTCCCTCCCACCTGTCATCCCACGTTAAGACAAAGGGATGCAAAAATATCATAATGGATTTTATGTTATTGGTTACGCTTTCCCTATAAATGTTCCTACAACGACCGTAGTTATACAAACTTCATTCTAATTTTTGTTTTAAATGAAAGAGAAGCTGCATGATTAGTCTCTTGTTCGTTGGCTAAGATAACAACAATAGTTTTCTGTCAACATCTTCAGGTGAAAGTTGAAAATATCGTTTTTATACCAAAGAAATTTGCAGGAGGGAAATTAACGGGAGAGAGACGGTCAAGCATTGACGGTGAGAATAATGCAAGAGATTGAAATAATAACCTACCAAAAAGGAGGTGTTTCTCCTCACTCTAATTTCGCCGCCATGATTAATCATTTTTGACTTAATAAATCTATTGACAAATTTTCTGAAATTTTATTATTAATTATTTAGTCAGCTAGAGTAATGGTTTTAAAATCGATCTGAACAAGCCGATCAAATTGTTGACACTTGACGGAGAGAAGACAACATGTCTTGATCAGTAGTCATGAAAACATTT
This sequence comes from Brassica rapa, assembly GCF_000309985.2. NCBI lineage: Eukaryota > Viridiplantae > Streptophyta > Magnoliopsida > Brassicales > Brassicaceae > Brassica > Brassica rapa. The sequence goes on along the minus strand of NC_024796.2, from coordinate 174,003 downwards.
TTGCAATATCTTTTTTTATATCAGTCAGTGACTTAAAAATCAGCTTCAGCAGGGTTCTTCACGTCCAGAGTCAAGTTTTTGGGTTCGTTTCAACATTTTGGATGGTTACCCAACACAAACATGATAACATTCTTTTACAAAAAACTAAACTTAAGCAATCTCTCATCGTTGTCAAGTTTATTTATTTGTATTAGTCTTTGATTCAAGAAAAACATTACAATCGCTAATGATACAGTGACATCTTTAATTTAATTCTACAAAATTCATTTGAAATAAAATAAAATCTTTTAAAAAATGCTACCAATACATGGAGGAGAAAAGTTACACTCACTCTTCTTCTTCTTCTTCTTCTGCAGAAGATTCCTTTGACTTGTCAACTTCAGACCTCTCGTTTTCTGAGGTTGCTGTGTCCTCCTCCATCTTCTCATTATCGGGCTGTCTCTGGCCTGACACTTGAGAATCTGATGTCTGGGTATGGCTCGTTGGTGCTGGAGGAGGATCCGAGTCCGACACTTGGGTGGTCTGACTCACTTCAGACTGCCCCGCACCAATGGGACTGCTCTGAGACTGACTCGTCTCTGACCGGCCCGTAGCTATAGGACTGCTTTGAGAATGACTGGCAACCACCTGACTGGTTTCCTGATTATGATCTGTTTCAGAGTGACTCAGAGGTACAGAGACTTGCTGAGACGGGCTCGTTTGCTCTTGTGACTCGCTTGCTTGCTGCTTTCCCTGACACTCTTGTGTTTCACTCGCCTGCATCTGACTCTCTTGTGTTTCACTCGCTTGCACCTGACTCTCTTGTGTCCCACTCGCTTGCACCTGACTCTCTTGTGTCTCACTCGCTTGCACCTGACTCTCTTGTGTCTCACTAGCTTGTACCTGACTCTCTTGTGTTTCACTTGCTTGTACTTGACTCGTCTGTGTTCCCTGAGAATCAGGGACAAGTCCAAGAACAGCCAATGTAGATCTAACAAAAAAGAAAGAAAAAAGATTCATATCTCTCAAATGGATTTTCCAAATAGCTGAAGGGCTTTGTCTTAATTCAAATCCGTAGACGATTGAAAAAAAAAGAGAGAGAGAGAGGGAAAGGTAACCTCGGAAGTGAAGACTGAATATCTGGCTGGCTGGCATGCGCCGCCAGAGGAGCTCTTAAGGATGAGATTTTAGTCAATGCATTTCCCAGCTGAGTTGGAGGAAGCTGCACAAGAAAAATAAAAAAAATTCAATGATCAAAAATCCTTTTTCCTTCTTGCAATTGACAAATTAAGAAAAGCATAACGGAGTATTTTTATACATTACAGCTGAGATCTGAAAGACGCATACAAAGTAGAATAGGGAGGAGTTAAAAAGATTTTAATAAATCCGTACCTGTAGTAAGACCTTGTATGATTGAGGCTGTGTTGACTGTGCACATTTCAAGAATCCTACCCACAGTTTTGGATATTTCCATATCTGAAGCAGTAATGTGTACATATCAAATCATAAGATTGAACCAAGAACAGAGAGAGAGAGCATGACATTCCAAGAACATTACCGACCTGTTTGCTAACGAGACGAGAAAGGATCTCCAGGATAAAGTCGGACTAGTAGAACATTTAGTTGAAGAGATTATTATTTAAGTGAAAAATCAAATTGGGTTCCAAAAAGAGAGAAATGTTACGAGTTTGTTACCAGAGCTGGAAAAGCACCGATAGCTTGTAGAACTGTACGCATGAATAACATTGGCAGTGGAATTTGCTGGACCTGCACCCAGAAACTCGCCAATGAGCAAAAGATATCTCTAAGAAAAACAAACTGTGTCGGTAAGATGGAGACTGTTACTGTACCAGTTGGTTCAGAACGCTGGCTAAAACCTGTTGAGTGAATGTCTGCCTCTGTGCGAAACAGGTATTGCATGCATCTGTGATCTGTTAAGATAGTATTTGATTGAATAAGCAAACCTCCGGGTTTGTAAATTTTAGGAAAACAAGTGGCGGAGATCTCCTAAGCTGTTCATCTATTTGCTGCATGTTGTAAAGAAAATGGTCGAGGCATACCTGTTTAAGCGGTATTCCGTCTCTCGCTGGGTCAATGCTATGGATAGCAATTAAAACTTCTGATGGAGAAAGCACTGGACCAGACTGAGATGGTCCCTGAGAACCAAATTCCAGACTCAGAAGATCAAACTTACCTCAGACGCAAGAAGTACGCAATAGAAAGCTTAAATTAGATACCTGCAGGACACGAGAGAGTGCGACTTGGAATTTCTCCATAGGAAGATTGACCATATGAGGGAAAACACGTAGAACCTGTTAAAGAGAGAGAGAGAGAGAGAGAGACAAATTACAACGTCAGGAAAGCAGATTTACAACGTCAGAGAGAGACTAAGAAGAACCAATAGAAGGGGAAAAAGGTAGGAAAGCAGATTTACATCGTCTCTTGTCATGAACGGCAATATTGGGAAAATAATTTCTACATCCTGCAGTTCCATCAAAAATTCAAAACCCAAAGGATTAGAAAAAATGACGAATCACTAATAAGGAGTTTTCAATGTAACATTCCATTGTCCTCACCTTTATTCTTGTATCAAACAACTTTCTTATGGTATGTATCAACTCTGAAGAAGGCTTAGCCGCCTCAGTGAGGGTTTGAAGAACCTGTCATCAAGAAGAAACATTAAGAGAATATTAAAACTACTCACAGCTATTTGAAAAAGCCTTTTCACCTATTTGCAGGATAGAAGACAGAATTTAGAAGAAAGATGAAAACCTGCATTAGAAGGTTCTCACTTCCATTCGGTGGGTCTGCTATAATTTTAAGAAGCTCGGATGATGAGCCCATGGTACGAACTAGTATTGGGATTTGACGATGGATAGCCTACATACATAATCAGTGCGAATAAATAACAGAGAAAAATATAATACTAATTTCAGAAAAGCATGCTCCAGACCTACCTGCTTAACAGGATCTGATGCATCTTTGTAAATGCTGAACACATGGACAAAAAGGGCGTGCTTCTGAAAATTAAATAGTAAGCATAGGAATCAAAACCTTTAGCAAAATTAGCTGCAAGCTTAAAGGCTAGAATTGTCATCTAGTAGAAGAACGGTGCAAAAATCACAAGACCTTGGTACATAGTGCAAAATAGAGTGACAAGCAGCGTTGGGCTTCGGTTACTGAAGTTGCTTCTAAGGACGAATCCATGCCCTCACCACTCACCGGCTGAAAAAAAAGTTGCGATCAGATATTTCTTATCCAAAAAATAATTTGCTTTCATGCACGAACAAGTACCTTTACACAATCCTTGCTCAACGTTTCAGCACCTCCTCTCTCTGAAGAAATGCAACTCACTACGGAAAATAGCTTGTCCTTTGCAAATTCCTCAATCTGTTGTGTAATGAATGATAAAGAATAGAGCTTGTTTGCCACCTGTATAATACGATACCCCGCAATTATTAACGTGGCAACACATCAAACAGCCGAATAGTACATCTCATGGTTTTGGGGAAACATACCAGGCGGATTGCTTTCATGCGAATCTCTTCCAAGGGGTGAACAGCACTCTTTTATTCAACAATATAGAGGAAAAGGGAATAAAATTAAGTGAGAGCCATAAAGAAGAAGAACAACACACTTGGGAAAAAGGAGAAAGAACCAAAAACACAATGCATGTATAAAAAATCCACTGAAACCTGAATGATGAAAATGTTTGCCGCGCCAAAGAAAAAACGAATCAGTAAAGAGATGAGATAGAAGAAACCTGCAAAGCAATCTTCAGGCAGTCATTCCGGATTCCAGGTCTCGTTAAAATCAGACTCCAAACCGCACTGAGGCCTTGAGTAACACGGTCTCCGCTAGGTAAGTCCTTTTCAACCTTGTCACCACTTTCAGGACAGCAAAACGATTCCAACAACTTCAGAACTGATTTTGGCAGAAATGGAGAATCTCCGAGCAATTTACTTAACGATTTATCAGACGGTGGAAAAGAATCTCTAAGTGCTTCAGCCTAGAAAATAAAGAAATGTTTCTGAGAAATTTCCAAGTAAAAAGTCGATTAAGATTGTTAAAAAAAAGTGAATACTTACCACAGCCACCAAGAAACTTTCATATGCAGACGCAGCAGTAGTTGACGAGAAGAAATCTTGTTCTGCTTCTGCCTCCCCGTATAGCCTGTAGAGAACCCGCACAGTCAACTCATGTCCCTGACAACATAAGTGACAATGATCAGATAAAATGGCTTTTGAATCAAGTTGGGATGTCATTCATCATTTTCGACACTAAGATATAGCAGAGTCTAGCGAGGCTGAGAACACTCAAAATTTGAAAATCTCCCGGGATATAATCCGAGTGTCAGAATCGAAACCACCAAAATTGGGGCTTTCGATGCCACCAAAATACAATAAGCATGTATACAAATACACAGGATTCACCGATTCAATTGTTCACCATTACAGACAGGAAAACAAATTCTCACCTCATGACTCAAATAATCAGAGAGAATGTGTTCCTGTAACATTTTCCAAGGGTCCAACTCCGAAGGAAACTGCAAAAATGGTAAATGTGACGATCAATTACTATGAGACAAAATGTCATAAATGATCATCTTGCCAACATATTGGTAGCAACTAGGACGTATTTAACAGGTATAAAACAGGAAAGCATCATAAAAAGCAAACATCAAGTAGTAGTACTACAACTATTCACTTTCTATAAGAACATTAGAGTTGAGGCAAGTGAGGCAAGAATCATGCAGAGGCCGATAAGTCTAAATTTATGAAATCACACAAAAGAAATTTTCCTGCAGAGTAATAACTCATAAGCTAAACTAAGAGAGAGCTAGAAGAGAGTCATCTTCTCAGAACGCTTACAGGAGCAAAAAAGAGATGTGAAAAAGATAGTTTAGAAAATGACCTCAACTCCCAAGTGAGCAAGAAGAGAAAAGCGAAGTTGTGAGCCACCAGACATTGATACTTGTTTATATGCTTCAACAATGCGTAAAAACACCAGCTTCTGCAAACTGTCTTTCTCTTCATCAGAAAGGTTGACAACAGGTGCCGATATCTTAGGCAAGAGAAACTGAGGCGCAGAAGCAAGTGAAGTTGCCGTTGAGGAAACCAAGCTGTTAGAACCTATGCCAGTCGCCTTTGGACTAAACTCCTCAGACTTATCCACTGACACTGATGGAATCACAGCGAGAAGAAGTTCTCCACTGGCACTCGTATCTTGGTTCTTGCTGGCGGCCTCCACATTTTTCGAACCCAATACAGAAGTAACAGGGGCTTCTGATAACACATAACGTTGAGCAGAAGAATCTAGTCCAGGTATACCACTTTCTATATTCCCTCTGTAATCCACATTTGGTGGAAGCTCAATATTGCCCTCTTCATTTACTGAAGAGGCTGATAAGCCACTTGCAATAACTGCATCTACAGCCGGAAATATCGGCTGGTCCACATGATTCACACAGAGTTCTTCACCTTCCTGCCATTGGTGAGATTTAAATGTACAGTACAATCTTTAAAACTAGGAAGCAAAAAAAAGGAAGAAATGACGCAATAAAATATAACACATATAAATACTTCTAATTGAGTAAAGAGCACCCATACATTTTCCGTTTTCGGTGTGTGAGGATTTATCAGGGCAGCAACTGGTGGGAATGCAGTTGACAGTGAAAGAACACCAGCCACAAACGATGGTGGATATTTAATTTGTGCATCACTACCAACTATAGACATGTTCATCACCAGCTCATCGGTGCCATCAGCATAAGAGGAACCATTTAGTAGAATATTATGCATATTAGCCATCACAACATCGGCCAGCAGATCCGCAGAAATACTTGAAATAAGGATCTCTAGAGATCCAATTGCTTTTTCACCCTGGGCAACCAATGCTCCAAACATAGCAACCAGTTGCTGAACAGGTCCAGTATCACTTACTCCTCTGCTATTACTTGGTCCAGTTGAAGCAGAAGTAACCAGAGGTAGAGAGCCAACACTGTTACCATTTAATCCTTCAGTAGATTCTCCTGACACAGAAGGTGTTATTCTTGATCGTTTTCCAGTCAAAGCATCTCCATTTAGATCAATATTGTATTCCGATCCAGATCTTTTCCTACCAAAGTTACTTTCCGCAACAACAGAATTTGCACGGAGAGAATTCTCTTCCACTGATACCTGAAACTAATAAGGTTTGGATTTAAATGTCCGTATCTAAAATATATAACCAAAAAAATAAGACGCATGAACACATACAACCATCAACATCTAGATTCAGCTATAGATGGAAAGACGAACAAACTACCTTTGTATCCTCTACACAGTCTTTGTCTTGAATGCTTCCGTTAGTTGTGTAAAACAGATCTTCAGCTTTCTCTGCCTGACTGCCACCTTCTATCTCTTTCAGAGCACCGATCAACCGGTCTTTCCACTGGAACAAATTACAACATAGGGATCAAAACAATTGAAAACAAAAACAACTCCATGGAGAACAGTCTACCTCAACATATACAAGAATAGTTAAACCACTATTAACTGATTAGTAAGATATGATAGTAAGTAAGCCAGTCAGTAAAAAACACATGATCCAGACATCCAAACGCATTAGCTAACAATCTACAGATTTTATTTTGGGAAGATCAAATACAAAGCACTGGACAATGCTCGGGGTAAAGCAAATAATCAATCGTACACTAATGAACTAAATTCTTAGAAGTGAATTAAGCAAACAATACCGGTGCAGCAGCCGGATGTGTACATTCCAAGCAGGAGAGAAAAACAGTCTTGAGGGCAAGATTTGCTGCTGCTGCATGCACTCCTTTGAGAAAGCTTGGGGCATCCAAGCTCAGTAGAACAGGCAGAATTCGTCCACAATATGCAGGTCGTTTCTTTGCAACTGATGAAAGACTGTATAAGAAACAGAATCAAATAAAGAGGAACTCTTGAGCCATAAGACAAGTTTACATGCCATCCTAGATCTCCATATATACAACAATTCTATAATTGAAGATACCAGCAGATTACAAATGAAAGCAACTTAGTCCTCACTAGATTGGATGCTCTTTCAGACAATAAAATTCAAATCCGAATTTTTGATCCGGGTCCAGAGATAACCAAGATTTTATAGAAAAATGATCCAAAAGAGTCGATGAATTTTATAGAACATTTGACATGTGCCCTCTGCCGAGCTCCAAACTGACAGACTATTACCAAATGGAACTTGCAGAAATAGATGAACTCAAGAAAAAGCTTACCTATTGATAAGAAAAATAATGGTGGAGCTATTTAGAGATTTAGCAGCAGGGTGCCTGAGCTGATCAAGCAGTGAACCCAATTTCTGGCTGGCCTCAATGGACAAGTCTCCGATATTCAAAACAGGATGCCCCCCACGAAGAATAGATATATTAAAATCTGAAGGACAGGTTGTATAAGCAACTGGCTAACTAATAAGAAGAAGAAACTTCTAGTTTCAAGAATAGATCCATAAAGAAAAATACCTTGAGAGTCCAAAGACAGGCTAGGGTCAGGTGTATACAAAAGAATAAGCGCTTCCACAAATTTCATAGCGCATAACTTTACACCACTGTTTCCTTGCTAATATACAAGTCACAAGAGAAAAAGATGGAATCAGAAAAGATTAAAAAGAGAACATGGGGAGATTAGAGAAAGCATATAATTCCCACCTTGAAAGCCAAAGAGCATATTTCATCCTTGAGCTTAAGCATCCATGTCCAGGAAGATTGAAGAAGCTCATCCAGCTCACTAGAATGCAAACCCTAGAACCCAAAAAAAGAGAGCCAAGGGAAGTCAAATAAGAAGGGATTTAGATACCAAATGCAGGACGAAAGGGAGCAACCTGAAGTGCGAATTTATGGAGGGTGGAGCGGAAGAGAGCAGAAGCAGAAGCGATGACCTGCCTGACGACAGCGGGGGTGTCATCTTGGAGAGACTTAATGAAAAGGGGAACTATCTCAGGTAATAACTCCACATAGTTCAAACCAACCTCACCAAGAATCCTGCAGCATAAGAATCAATAAGTGAAGAAAGAAGCACGTGTTTGAGTATACTAGTGGCAATAGAGTCCTAATGAGAGGACCTTCTTATAATCACTCCCAACTAGAAGATATACCAATCATCATACGAATCCAATTGTGACAGTGTTAATCATATTACCAAAAAAAAAAGGTTTATCAATGTCACCATCGGGAAAAAGGAAGAGAAACGGAGCTTACTGGGCGACAAACTTGCGGGCAGCACCGAATTGATCAGAGAGAAGATCGAAAAGGAGAGGAAGAAGCTCTGCGGGGAAAACGGAGGCTTCTCCTTGCAAATTCCGACGCAAGTTGCGCAAGCGGTGGAGCTTCGGAGGCAAATCGGTGGCTGATTTGGCGGATCTCGCGAGACCTTGGAGCTTTTCTCTTGAATACGAATACGAATACGAAGAAGCAGCCATGATGGCTCCCACCATTATCGGCTCCAGCAATTATATTACTATGCCAAACGTGAAGGATCGATGCACATATCTCTCTCTCTCTCTCTTCCGTAGGGTTTAGAGAGACGACGACAAGGAGGATGGAGAAGAAGAAGATTCGCTCTTTTATTTCTGCTTCGACCAACTATTGTGAACTGCTTTCCCTGTTCTCGCGTCTTTCCAAAAAACACAGAGGACTTTATTCTAATATACCCCCCCCCCCCCTCTTCTACTAAATCATATTTTCCTTCTTCTTCTTTCTAATATACCCCCTAACCTCTCAAAATTTTCTAATATATCCCTCTCTTAAGAAATGAAAAGATAAATAATAATAAAATACTTAAGTGTAAGAAGGGAAAAAGAAAAAAGAAAAGGGGTAGTGAGGAAGACAAGGGGTAGTAAGAATAAAATGTTGGGAAGTAGGGTGTTTTGGATTACTAGAGACTACGTATATTATAATAAGGACACCACGTCGTTTAAGTAAAGAGAGAAATTACGGATATAATGGGCCGATTAATTAGAATAAGCCCATTTTGAATGATTACGTATTTAAAGGGCCAGATACCATAACGGACTTATCACCTTTACCCCTCTCCCCGGTGTTTTGTGGTCCTAGTGGAGTCGTTCCGGATCATGCAGCAGAGGACATTGAAAACCTCAACCGATGCTTGAGACCACAGATTGATAATAAGAACTAAAGGAAACCAAATTCAATACCAAACTGTGAGGACCCTTTTGTTAGTCAAACCTCATACTAAGAACAGGTTCCCACAAGTTCAATATCAATGGACTCAAGAATGTCTCATTTTAAAAACAAACAAACAAATTATTATTATTCTTATTATTATAACTGACAACTTGTTCTTGCAAATAGAAGAAGTCGATTACAATCACTACCAAAGATTATAACGGAAAACACCAAAGGGATTACATAAACTACTCATCAAATATCATCTTTTTCTTTTGTCTTTTTCTTGGACATCACTGCAAAAATGGTCTGAAACCATTTTCGTCTGAAACTTTACCTTTCGTTTTGGTTTCTTTTCACTCGGAGCGATTAGCGAACCTCTCAACCTTGTCGTCGTTGAGATTGATCCCAACCATGGCCTCTCCAAGCCCACAGCTCACCTCCACAAGCATCTCCGGGTCACTGTAATGAGTCACCGCCTGCACAATCGCACGCGCCCTACGAGCCGGGTCACCGCTCTTGAAGATACCGGAACCCACGAAGACACCGTCGCATCCAAGCTGCATCATGAGAGCCGCATCTGCCGGAGTAGCGACTCCACCAGCGGCGAACTGAACGACGGGAAGACGGCCGAGCTGTTTGGTCTGCATCACGAGATCGTAAGGAGCAGCTAGCTTCTTGGCGAAAGTGAAGACCTCGTCGTCATCCATGTTCCTTAAAACCCTGATGTCACCCATAACAGACCTCACATGCCTCACCGCCTCCACGATGTTCCCAGTCCCAGCCTCGCCTTTCGTCCTGATCATCGCCGCACCTTCGCGGATCCTCCTCAGAGCCTCCCCGAGGTTCCGGCAGCCGCAGACGAAAGGGATCCGGAAGTTATGCTTGTTGATGTGGTGGTCCTCGTCGGCGAGAGTCAACACCTCGCTCTCGTCGATGTAATCGATTCCGATCGCTTCGAGGATCTGCGCCTCCACGAAATGACCAATCCTGGCCTTCGCCATCACCGGAATCGTGACGGCCTGCTTGATATCCTTAATCATCTGGGGATCGCTCATCCGAGCGACGCCTCCCTGAGCGCGAATGTCGGCGGGAACGCGCTCCAGAGCCATGACGGCGCACGCGCCGGCTTCCTCCGCGATGCGAGCCTGGTCGGCGTTGACGACGTCCATGATTACTCCGCCGCGGAGCATCTGGGCCAAACCCACCTTGACGGAGAAGGGAGATTTCTTCGCCTCCGTTATCGCACCGTTACCGTACACCGCCACTACGCCGGTTCCTTCCATTGTCGGAATCAATGAGAGAAAGAGAAGAAGAAAGTTTTGTGGAGGAAATGGAATTGATTGATTGGTGAATCGATTTCTGGCCCATCCTCGCCTATCTTCGACTCTCCTTTATACTGAAATTTGTCATAAAACCCATAAATAAAATTAAAATTAAAATAAATATTCCATTTTCATTGGCTATGATCGGGCGGTCCAGATTAAAAACACGCCATTTCGATTTTCGGGTTAACACACATGATTAGTGGACTGCAATTACTAATTTTGAAGTTATAAATTATTAATATATTTAAATGGAGTTGTCCGAATTTGGATTATCTCATCTATCTATCAGACTATCAGTGGTGAATGCATTCCTAAATCAACGAATATGTAACGTAATCAAACACATCTTAAACAACATGTTTTAATTTCACTTCTATCCACCAACCTTCTTGTAATTTAGTCTGATTTATAATTTCACTATATCTAATTGCAGTAACGACTGATTCGTAATTTAGTCAGGGTCGTTTTAGCTATAATATTAACATCGCTGATAATCGCTAGCGCCTATAGCATAGTGTATGCACTTGACTATTTATATAACAGAAACAAATTATAATTTTCAGTAATATACAAGACTATCACGATTTACCATGGAATAGTCTGTATTAATCCGTAGTATGAACTTTGAATTCTCTATTTAGTCTAAATACACATTAATCATTTGGTCAAACAGTCCAAATTGTTTCTACAATCAAACTTTTTATTACGTTATCACTTATGGGAAAAATCATCTGACACCAGAGAAATGTAAGTGGACCTCGTAGAATCCACGACTGGCGCTCTAGTCCTCATCAGTTGCTGCATAAAGACAATGAGAAAAAGAAAAAGATGGCAGAAAATGATGGGAAGCATCTTTTCCTCACAACATCTCTAAACTTGTGTATTTGAACAATCGATAGCCAGTGGGACTAGGAGAAATATGTTCAAAAACAAATAGTAGGAGTTGATTAAAAAAAAAAAGCAGCCCTAAATAATATCAGAGAAAAAAAAAGCTGTTTGCAACGATAGAAAACAAATAAACAGGCGGCTGAGGATGAAAAGGAAGGGCCGCCTCTAGTTTGCAATCAGTAGATTTTTTCCACTCACTCCACACAGCGGCCCAACACTCCCAACTTGGTCATGTGATTACTCGACTGCAATAATGACTGATTACTATAAGTCCAAAACTATCCTTGACTACTTTATTTCTTATATAACGGGACTCTTTTGAGCAAACAAAACAAGGGTAATGTTAGCTAAAGATTAGTAGTAGAAACAATCAGATCATATAAGTAAGGAATGAACCATAATGTATGCGTGTAAAGAATCGCTACAGCACTGAAAAAGAATCATATCAATAAAAGATGAAACCAAATATACACACATAAGAAGAAAATGGTAGATTTAGGAGCAATCAAGGCAGACAATCAAGCCATTCTCGTTACATAACAAACACTGAATCCTGGAACCATCAGTAGAGACAATCCGTCTGCTACCTCTGCATCCATCACACATCAAAAACCTAAACCCATCGCACCTCCCGCAAGGTGTATCTCCGGCGACTGGAACACCCTCAAACAAAGCCCTGAACTTACCTTGCTCGTGCAGACCCAATACCCTCTGAGCTCCGCCGATGCACCTTCCCTTAACGAACAGAACCGGAGGCAAGACCTCTGTTTCCTCCGCAGCTGCTGAAATGCTCCGAAGCTCGTCCCTGTAGTGTATGTGCATGGACACATCCCTCTCGTAGTACTTGACTTTAAAGCTATCGAGGAGGAAGCGGATCATGTTGCAGTCGTCGAACGTCTTCCTGATTCCCCTAAGAGAAGTTGTGTAGAATACAACTGACTCCTCTCCTCCAGGAGGACACCGTTCCTCAAATCCCAATACCGGCTCTTCTTCGGCTACAATCTCAAGGTCTTGCCCTCTATCTTCTTCTTCTTCTTGTTCGTCGTCGAGGGGAGGAAGGGTGTCCTCGATGCTCACTTTCTCCATTCCGCTTTCATCGGCGGGGAAGGCGATAACGTCTTCGTCTTCATCGAGATTGGGGTTTCTGGATAAATCGTTGATTCTCCTGAAGCATCCCACAGCTAATTCGAAGGCTTCGAGCAGCTTAGGATCGAAGAGTGTGATCGAATTCAACTCAGGTCTTCTAAATCCAGATCCCAAACTCTTTCTCCCCATAACCGCCGATTTGATGTCTCTCGGAATTTGATTTACGGGTGGACGGATATTCTCCTCGTTCCCAGAAGCTTCTTCTCCTTTATTCTCGTTTTCCGCGAGTTCCGTTGTTGCGTCGTCAATTTGATGTTGAGGAGGGGCTCTCCACATCATAGAACCTGCTGTAATCTGATTAGATATCTTTGGAAGAAGCTCATCTGCAGCTGAAAGCACCTGCAGAATCCGATCCTGATTCAGATACTCACCCGCAGCTCTGATCGATTTCAACTTCTTTGCAAACTTCATCCTCGATGACTTCATCTCCTCGGATCAAAATGGCTGAGTGATACGAACGACAAAATAAAAAGTGTTCAGGTGAAGAAGAAGAAGAAGAAGCAGAGTGATTGATGATTATTCAATTTTAATCCTAACGGCTAGAAAAGACGGTCGCTACTTTTTTATCGGGGGAAAACAAACGAGAGTGAGCAAGGAAGGGATACAGTACGGTTGGGTGCACTGAGAGTGCCACGTTGCTATTTAATTTAACAATGCACGTTTCATAAGCGCCAGCCCATCGCAACTTTAAAGAGAGCCTCTAATATATCATCATCATCTCGTCAGTTTGGTGGTGGACAATTTTGTAATGTATTAAAAAAAAAAGAAAACAAATGGTGAAACAATTTCAGAAAGAAAAAAAAAACCACTAAAAAACTCTTAAAACAAAATGATTACAAACCCACCAAGAGGTTGTTCAAGTCACTACACAGACAGAAACATACAGCTTCTAGTCGTATCTTTTGCTGCTCCACGCTAGTATTTTCTTTCTCCTACTACGGGTTTACTTCTCTACAAGCATACCATCCAAACCTCTTCTTTCTTCCAAACACTTGTCCTCTCACTAGAGTTGACTAGACGGGCACACGCTTGCCCCGGTACTTGTCAAAGAACTGTTGCATCACATACACAAAATTACAAGCCAATCAATAATAAGCGGAATATGCAATAGAGTTGATAGAAACTTTAGAAAACACTAGCCTAGAACTAACTCAAGATGAGCAGAAACAATTGAATTAAGTTTTTTCTGTTGCAGTGAATAGGAAGGAAACATACGGATCGAATATAAGGTAGCTGAATGATCCAGCCGAGAACAGGTATCTTTTGTACGAAAACTGCCAAGGTTGGCCAGAAGCCGCTGAAATATGGAAACACTGTTAGTAACTAACTGTCAATGCAACACCAGTAAGGGGGAAAAAGAAGAAGTTAACGAGACCTGAAGAGAACAAAAAAGCCATAGGTCTCCAACATCATTCCAAAGATAGGCCAGCCAAGGAGTACAAAGAAGAAGCCGGACCCAAAAGATATGGTTCCCTGAGTGGAAACACAACACAATATTAACCAGAAAAAACACTCGTAACTAAAGTAGGAGAAGGGAGAAAGAGAGAAACCTTATAGTTCTGACGCTTGGTGAAAAACTGCATGGTAGACTTGAGGCCAATGGTAAGACTAACCCCAGAGATGAAAAGAATCTGAAAAAGAAAAACAGAGTGCTCAGTAACAGTTGGGAAAGGAAATGATATATATAAGTTTAAGAGGAGGGGAACGAACATACATTACCCATGGCAAGTAAGCCCTTATCAAAGACAAACATGATTCCCAAAAAGGAGAAGAAAACGCCAAATGCTGTCAGCCCTAACCCAATTTCTGTTGCATAACAAAACCATTTAAGTAGCAAGATCAATTTGACAAAAAACAAAAAACAAAGGGTAGCGTAGCACATTCAATGAAATGAAGACATACTTTTCCGGTCATTCATCTCGAAGGACATCATTGCTTCCTTGCTTCTTTGACCTTTCGCTGCTACTTGAAAAAAGAAGAAGAAGCTGAAATTCAGGAAACACGAACAATAAGGGTTTACAAATGGCTTCACCAAGGCTCTCTGATATACAGAGATAGGGAATAAATATTTGGAAACCGTATATGGATTTGAGGTGGAATCAAACGAGCATAGGGCGATGATATATCGGACAACACACAGAGAAGAGATTCAACACGATACTAGAATCGATCTAATCTGAATGACTCTAAACAGAAAATGGAGAGAGAAATGATGATGGATCATAAGAAAGGAAACCGACAATGATGATGAAGAGGATGGATCGTAACTCACAGATCTAGTACAAGCAGACAAAAAGGATCTAAACCTCGGACGCAGATGCTCCTCGTAGACGAATTGAAAGTGGGGATTAATAACAGATCAGGCGAAGAGAGAAGGAAACCTGAGAGATAGATAGGGAGACACGAATTGGACGCAGAGAGAAAGAGGTGTCTCACCGATTTGTTGTCGCCGGAAAATAGTGATATATTTATCAGTAACTGTACTATGAAATTATTATGTGTTCCTGAAGTTACTAGAACACCCCCATGCACATCTGTCATCAGGCGACGGTATTCTCCTAGTTATGACTATATAGCCGAGGGTGTATGAGTAAATCTTCATAAAACGCAAAGCTCCGGTCACACTGTCTCCGGTCCAGAGCTAAAACCAAATCCCCTAATTCAATTTCAATCTCGAACCCCCCCCCCCAAGAAACCCTACGACTGCCCCCACTCATGGATATAGCACTCTTCTCGCCGTCCTCCCTCTTCGCCGCCGACGATGACTCCTCCTCCGGTAACACTTATGTCTTTCTAGTTTCTGCTTATGACCCAAACAAGACTCAACATGCCATTACATAGCGAGCTAGTGATAGTAACTGTAGTTATTTATTAATGTTCTCAGATGGAGAGACGAGGGAGAGCTTCCTTGATAGGAATCACCAGTTTCCTGGAATGGTACGTCGCTTCCCTCTCCTCCTTTGATTTAAGGGCTCTCTTGGCAAGCTCTCTCTGAGTAGAGTAGAAAGAAAGAAAGAAATACTAGTTTTTAAGTGAATGTTTGGAATCAGGAATTGCATATCCGGGAATTTGGTTTCCACCAGCTGAATGCAAACTTGCTCTGGCCTGGTTCTTTCTCCTTTGCTGATTGGTTAGTCCAGCATCCCCACTTGATCCGTAACCGCCGCTGTCTCGAGATTGGAAGGTACTACTTCTCTTCCTGTGATTTATTGGTTTTTATTGTTGTTGTGTCTTAATTAAACTGAGCTTCTTCTTTTCTTTCCCAGCGGCACCGGTTCTCTGGCTATATTTCTTAAGAAAGAGTTTAATCTAGACATAACTACTTCAGACTACGATGACCAGGAGATTCAAGACAACATTGCTCATAACTGTCTTGCAAACAACATTACCCCTTCTCTCCCCCACATCAGGCGTCAGTTTCCTCCTCCTTTTATCTTAAGGGTAAAATGGCATTAAGTGTTTATATATTTTGTTTGACATTTCTTCTCGTCTACTATAATTATTATTGACAGATACATGGGGAGATGAATTCCCAGCCTCAGTTCCTGATTGGGATTTAATCATTGCCAGTGATATCCTTCTTTGTATTTCCCTCACCCACCCTCTTTTCTTTGGTTACATCTGAAAACATGTTAATACTTGTCTTATTTTGAATTTTGCAGATGTGAAACAGTACCCAAACTTGATAAAGTCTCTCTCTTTTCTTCTCAAGTCCTATAAACCTAAAGACACCACCACCAATCCCGTTAGTCAAGCAGATTGCAAGCTAAATGGTCAGTCTCAACTCCCTCTCTCTTTTTTGTTTTTGTTTTTGTTTTGTCATCACAACTCTCACACCAAAACAAGTCTTATCATTACTCACTCTCTCTTTTTACCGACTAGGAGCAGAGTCTGATCAGCTACCCTGGCCGGTGTTCCTAATGAGCTGGAGACGAAGGATTGGAAAGGAAGATGAGTCTTTATTCTTTAATGGTTGCCAAGAAGCTGGCCTCGACGTGAAGCATCTTGGAAACCGAGTTTATTCCATCAACCTACCTTAGAGAATCCAACCTCCTCTGAAGAATAGGATACTACTCCTCTCGAGTCTGGTCTCCTTCGCAGATTGTTCGCCTCTGAAATTAGTGTTGCTCTTGCAGCTTATTTTGAATTTGCTTTTTCTTTTTTTTTTGGCGGGGGGTGGAAATGAGATACAGTTGTAGGATCATTTCAATCTGTTTGTGTCGCTTCTCGTTAGATTGAACGTTGTAACAAACGTTATGATCACGCTCCTATGCATCAAAGTTGCAAAATGTATGTTGTATGATTCATCATTTAAGAATGATTTGACAAAAAAAAAAAAAAAAGTTTCAACGGATGGTTTGAATACCGGTTCGTTCCGGTTTAAGGATTAGCTTTATAAAGCTCGTCTTAAAGCAAATAAGAGGTTTTTGTCAACTGAAGTGGAGCGTGGGTTTCTGTACTGAAATCAGAGTCTTTGCTTCGGTGAAACAAAGAGTTATTACAAAGACAAGTTAAAATTCCGACAACGGGAGGGAATTTTCCAGGCAATAAAATTAGGGGTTTTAGGAGGAAAGGTGGGAGCTTGGAAAAGAGATGGAATTATTAGGGGAGTGCAATCTAGAGATCCTGGAAACTCTGTCGGAGGATGCAATTGAGGAAATAACAGAAAGCTACGGTGGGTTTTTCACAACAGTGGAGTCTCTCATTGGCGGAGATTCGTCAGTGGAGCAGGAGTTGGTGTGTCATGTTTCAACTCTCTGCAAGTACGGCCTTGCTTCTCTTGTTCGTGACCACTTTCTCTCTTCTCTCCAGGTATTTTCTGAACACTGATTCCTTGTGAGTGCTTCAGCTTCTTCTTGACTTAGAAAAATTCTTGAATTGCAGCAAGCTTTTGACAAGGGCGGTGCATCCACTTTTTGGCTTCATTTTGATGATTTTCGCCATAAGCAACATACTGTAAGCAGGGCTTTGCTTGCTTATGCCTTTTAACATTTTTTATTTATTTTTCGATTCATAAAGCTTTTGACTAAAAAAAACAGAATACAGGATTACGGAGAAGAGATTCACGAAGCGCTGTGCGGGGCTTTGGAAGAAATTTCTATAGAGAAGCAGTTTCATGACAAGTGTCTCTCCATACTCTTTCACGCCTTGCATTCCTTTCAACAACAGTCTTCAGAGGCAACAATAATGCACAACTCAGATTCCGAAAGAGTTGAGCTTTTTTCCACATTCCGCTCAATGTTGTCTTCTACTTTGATGACTACTCTTCCTCCTCATTTTCCTGGTATAACTACCCCATCTCAAACTACCAATGGGGCACTAGTGTCTTCCTTCTTTATTTTTTTTTATATATATTTGCCACTTCAAGCTCAGTCATATATTTTTGGTCTCTTTGTTATGTTCTTAGAAATACTGCACTGGTATTTTAAGGAAAAGCTGGAGGAGCTAAGCGCAATCATGAATGAAGACGACACCCAGCAACTCGAGAGCGATGGCATGGATTTGGACGATAAGCTTAGATCTAAAAATGGAGAAATGGATGTTGATGAAGGCTTTTCAAGACATGACGAGTTGGTGAAGAACATTGGGAAGGTGGTCCGCGACCTTAGAAGCATTGGTTTCACTTCTATGGCTGAAAACGCCTATGCTTCCGCTATCTTCTTGCTTCTCAAGGTACACTCCTCACTGTGACTTATATAATTCATATAACTCAGTACTTTGTTTGACAATTTGTGCGTGTCCATCTCCAGGCGAAAGTGCATGATCTGGCTGGTGATGATTACAGGACTTCTGTTTTGGGATCAATCAAAGAATGGATTCAGGTAGATTCTCACTCTTATCTACCATCATCAGATTGTTTTTGGTTATTTGGCGATTCTTCCTGACATTTTTAAGTCTCTTTCCAGACAGTCCCTCTTCAGTTCCTTAATGCGCTCCTTTCTTACCTTGGTGATTCCCTAAGTACCACACAATCTGGCCTCACGTCCCCTCTGGCTTGTTGTCCATCTCCAAGCTTTTCCAAAGTGGTCACTCCTTCCGAAGGAATCGTTAGGTGGAAATTACGCCTTGAATATTTTGCCTATGAGACACTCCAAGATTTAAGAATAGCCAAACTCTTTGAGATCATCGTCGATTATCCTGAGAGGTATAGCACTTTCTTTCTCCCCCCACATATCTCACTTGAGACCCTTCTCAAATATTGCATCTCTTGGTTGATGCTACAGTTCTCCTGCTATTGACGACTTAAAACAGTGTCTTGAATACACTGGACAACACTCTAAGCTAGTCGAATCTTTTATTTCTTCGCTGAAATATCGTTTGCTCACTGCGGGTGCCTCGACCAATGATATACTGCATCAGTACGTGTCGACCATTAAAGCACTTAGAGCAATAGACCCAGCTGGTGTGTTTCTGGAAGCAGTGGGTGAACCAATCAGAGACTATCTACGTGGACGGAAAGATACCATTAAATGTGTAGTCACTATGCTTACCGATGGAAGCGGAGGGAACGCAAATGGTTCCGGAAACCCTGGGGATAGTCTTCTTGAGGAGCTGATGAGGGATGAAGAGAGTCAAGAGAATGTTGGTTTTGATGATGATTTCCACACTGATGATAAGCAAGCCTGGATCAATGCTTCTCGGTATCTTTTTTCTTCTTTTATATATTCTTTGTTTATCATCATCATCATTGGCTTAACTTTGGTTTTGTCCTCCTGCAGTTGGGAACCGGACCCTGTGGAGGCAGATCCTCTAAAAGGTAGCCTGAGTCAGAGGAAGGTAGACATACTGGGAATGCTTGTTGATATAATTGGATCTAAAGAGCAACTAGTAAATGAATATCGTGTTATGCTCGCTGAGAAGCTTCTCAACAAGACTGATTATGACATCGACACTGAGATACGCACCGTCGAGCTTCTCAAGGCAATCCTCCATTCTTTTTCCTCACTCTAAAATTGCTTATTTCGACAGTGTTGGATTTGATTTTTACCGTTCTCTCTTATTAAATGCCAAATAGATACATTTTGGAGAAGGCAGTATGCAAAGATGTGAGATAATGCTGAACGACTTGATTGATTCTAAGAGAGTGAACACTAACATTAAAAAGGCATCTCAAACTGGTTATATTTCTGAAACTCTTTCTCAATATTACAACTGCAACGTAGATTCCTGTCTTAGAATCCTATCTGTGTCCTATCCCTTGTTTTTCAGGCACTGAGTTAGGAGAGGGTGAGCTGTCTGTTGATATTCTAACCTCGACGATACTTTCAACAAACTTCTGGCCACCAATTCAGGTATATCTACATTTGAAGGGGTATAGACTAGACTATTGTGATTGCTTCCATTCACTGAATTGGAGGAGGAATTGCAGGAGGAGCCTCTGGTGTTACCTGGACCTGTTGACAAGCTGCTGTCAGATTATGCGAGTCGATATCATGAGATCAAGACCCCTCGTAAACTACTCTGGAAGAAAAATCTTGGCACTGTCAAGGTAGCTTTTGTTGTGTAGAGATACTAAATGATACATGTTTTGTTTGGAGTATCGGAGAAAGCAGATACTGAAAAATGTAACTCTCTCTCTGTGAAATGGGCTTTGGTTGAACTCAGTTGGAGTTGGAATTTGAAGACAGAGCTATGCAGTTTACAGTCTCACCCACACATGCAGCCATTATCATGCAGTTTCAAGAAAAGAAAAGGTAACTAACTCTACAAGAATCAAATCATTATGGATTGTTTTCTCTCGGCCAGTGTTACTGAAAGCATGTAAGTATATGTTCAGTTGGAACTCGATAGATCTGGGTGCAGCCACGGGGATACCAATTGATGTATTAAACAGAAGAGTAAACTTGTGGATAAGCAAGGTACCCATATAGTTTGATATAAAGCCATTCATTTTGGAGAAAGTAAGAGCTAAACTTGTAGATCATTTAGGGAGTTTTGAGAGAAACAAGAGGAAGAGAGCCAAATGGGAACGTGTACACGCTAGTTGAGTCCATGACTGATTCGGGGAAAAACGAAAGTGAGGAGCTTTTAGGAGGTGATGAAGAGAGTGAAAGATCAATCGCATCTGTGGAAGACCAGCTTCGCAAAGAAATGACAATATACGAGGTATGTTATGATGCAAACTTTCATATTCTACCTAATCATTTGCGTAAAATCTTTAAAGACTAATAATCAAATAAATATGTTTTTTAATCAGAAATTCATCATGGGAATGCTCACAAATTTTGGAAGCATGGCACTAGAGCGAATCCATAACACTCTAAAGGTAACAATCAAAGGTCATACACACTAATTTTGCAAGGTTATTTATTATCTTTGATTATATGATGATCATGTTTGTTGTGTTGTGGTGGTGTAGATGTTCTGTGTAGCGGATCCATCGTACGACAAGTCACTGCAACAGCTACAGAGCTTTCTGTCAGGGTTGGTATCTGAAGAGAAACTTGAGTTTCGAGATGGAATGTATTTGCTAAAGAAGTAGTTTGAACGCACGCTTGGACATTGAACATCATTTTAGCTCCTCCACCTCCTAACACTGAAGCAGCTGTTAAGTTTGAATCTCATTTTGTTCCCTTTGATCCTCCTACCATCTTTCTTTTTTTGATGTCTGTAATTTTGAATTGAAGGCATTAATTAATCCCAGAGATTTTGTATGTCAGAGTTCATACATTTTGGTAACAAAAGTCGGCTTAGTCCTAACTTTAAAAGAGAACATGGAACAAAGCTTTTAAGGTTAGTGTTGGAGATGAACCTGATTAGTTATTGACAACTTGTTATTTTGGTTCAGGCATGGACCGATTGGTTAAGTTATGAACCACACCAACCATTATAAAAAGCAGGGAACAGTATCACAATCACCACGTGGCTTTATAAAATCCAAGAAGAATTTAAAAGCAGCCAATCAGAGTAAAGCTCATCTACTTGTAACATCACAAAGATAACTTAGGATTCAATAAAGATAAGGTAGAAAGCGTTTTGCACCGTCAGATGGATTCGTCAACTGATCCAACGGTTATGATCATCTCTCCAAGATCAGCCAGCTCCATCTTATAAGTAATTGCAGCAGATTTTTAACAAGACAGAAGTGTCTTTGTATCTAACGAAACGTCACTGTAACAAAAAAACACCGCCGGAGATGGCCGCTACTCCCACCGCCGCCGCTGCTTCGTCCATCATGGGTACTCGGGTGGTTCCCGACATCAACTCCGGTTCAGGTAGAATCACAGCTCGTTTTGGGTTCGGAAAGAAGAAGGCAGCTCCGAAAAAGACCAAGACTGTCGTGACTACGGACAGGCCTCTGTGGTACCCAGGCGCCAAATCTCCTGAGTGGCTTGACGGTTCCTTGGTTGGAGATTACGGCTTTGATCCTTTCGGTTTAGGTAAACCGGCCGAGTATCTCCAGTTCGACATAGATTCACTAGACCAGAATCTGGCTAAGAACTTAGCCGGAGACGTGATCGGAACCCGTACCGAAGAGGCCGCCCCCAAATCGACTCCGTTTCAGCCGTACAGCGAGGTGTTCGGAATCCAGAGGTTCAGAGAATGCGAGCTGATTCACGGACGGTGGGCCATGCTCGCCACTCTCGGCGCTCTCTCCGTCGAGTGGCTCACCGGCGTCACTTGGCAAGACGCCGGAAAGGTAATGCTTTTTTCTCGAAAATTACGATCTAATGAAAATGAGTAATGTAGAGAGTTAAGTAATCTAACTAGAAGTAATGTGAGGCGTTAGACTTATTGGTTAATTAGTTATCTAATTAAATATTTTTGCGTTTGAGATATTATTATTCTAAATAAAAGAAGCAAAAAAGTGCAGGTGGAGCTAGTGGATGGATCGTCCTACTTGGGGCAGCCACTACCCTTCTCCATCTCGACGTTGATATGGATCGAGGTGTTAGTGATCGGCTACATCGAGTTCCAGCGCAACGCCGAGCTTGACTCTGAGAAGCGTTTGTACCCTGGTGGCAAATTCTTCGACCCGCTTGGTTTAGCGTCTGACCCTGAGAAGATGGCTCAGCTTCAGTTAGCTGAGATCAAGCACGCTCGTCTTGCCATGGTCGCCTTCTTGGGTTTCGCTGTTCAAGCCGCTGCTACTGGTAAAGGCCCACTCAACAATTGGGCTACTCACCTCAGTGATCCCCTTCACACCACCATCATCGATACCTTCTCCTCCTCTTAGAAATCTTTTCTCCTTTCTCATCACTCATCATCTCATCTTATAATGTAACTTTGTTCAAGTATAAACAGAGGTTTTATGAGACTGAATCGCGTTTGCCTTTTAAAATTGGTTTTGGGCTTTTGTTCTTTTGCTCTTTTAACCTGCTTGGCCCATGACACTAGTACTCGCCTGATTGTCATTTTCTGTGGCCAACCAATATATTTTTGTTTTTTGCTGAACTATAAATATCATAAAAATGAAATGTTAGGGTTACAAAAGCCTAATTAGTGATACCTTGGCAAAAAAGAAATAAAAAACAAGGTATACACAAGAGATTTAGATTAGAAAGAACAAACTATCTAATCCAAAGTTTCATAAGAGAAAAGAATTTCCTCCTATGTCTTCGAGCATTGCGGATATCCAGCGCACTGATGGTGTTGCGGATATCACTATGGCCAACCAAGATTGAAACGATGAATCCTCATAATTTTCTGTGGGAAGGACGCTTAGCTTTCGAAATTCAGTTTTTTTTTTTTTTTTTGAAATTCAGTTGTATCTACACAAATGATGAAAGGCTCATGGACTACACAAACCCGCTTAGAAAGAACATCTTTGAGGCTCACTATGTAATACCATAAGGGTTTAGAGATGCAGTGACCTACCTAGCTCATTATGCCACCGCTCAAACTTGTCCAATGATATAACAAATATTTCATCATTTTGTGCCTAGGCCGTTTATTTGTACTATTAATTAATGTTAACACGATTTTCATTATGCTATTAGTGGTTTATTTGCTTTGTCCTATTTTTTCACAAAGCCCAACTTTTCTGTATATAATTTTTGTTGTTGTTGTTGTTGTCATTTATTAAACAGAATTGACTAGACACTTGGAGAAAAAAACAAAGAGAGAAACATACAAAAGGATAGAAGACACAATCAACCAAACAAACAAAGAAAATATAGAAGGTCCGCGTGGGATTTGGATGGACATGTGAGACTTGTCTTGTGAAGGTGTCCCTTTGTCACTGTTACGTAATATGGTAGGATGTTCAATTAAGATTTGATTTTCTTCCCTTTTCGACCTTGACATGTACACCTGGTTGCTTGTTCGTCTACACAAAAGAAAACATTACAAAATTGCCTTGAAATTTTGATACTTTAAGAGTTACTCCTTGGGGGTCGTCTTACGAACATATATTGTCAATATAAAAATGTCTTATTCAACGTTGAAAACTGATGAAATAAAATAACGAAAATAGTGTACATTCTACCGCGGTGGACCATGAGGAATACATGCACTAATGTTAAGATTATGCTTGAATAAAAAAAAAGATTATGCTTGAATAATTTATCTGAGATGCCGATTTTTTTTTAAAAAGAAAATGTGCCTAGTTTTTATCTCCATGCTGTCACATTCATATAAGTACCGTAAATCCATTTTATTTGATAAAAAAATAACAATATAAAACGATATATTGCCACTTGAGGCAAACTTCACATAAGATGTGGGGCTTCATCTATTATTAGTGGGTGTATTTATGTTGGATTATCCATTGGATAGTAAGATCGATAATATTCAAAGACCAAATCTCTATAGTTAATGGGATTAATGAGTTGATTATATTATCCCCAAAAGGAAATCTCATTCCATGAAAGCCTTAACTGAAATGGTTGTTCTTAACATCAAAATTAAAATGGACAAGACTATATTTTTTTTTTCTTTTTTTTTGCTAAACACAAGACTATATATTGAAAGCTTGAAACCAACCATGTTGATTATTAATGATTCACTACTTGAGTTAAAATGAAATTTATTGTAATTAAATTGTGGTTGGTCAATGTGAACACTGCAGATAAAGTTTCCATGCAGAAAATGTATGAACACGTCCAGAAATTACGTTAGGTTTTTGTTCGGAATATCCTATCCCTTAAAAAAACAAATATTATTCAGTCCACAATTAAAACATGCATGCAGTAATACTAAACTATCATATAGTATTAGCTTTTAATGTGTTCTTTCGCATCAAGCTAAACTTTGTAACTTTTAATACGAAAATAACACAAATAGACATTCAAACTAACTTTTTAAAAAATGTTGATTTGAAAGTCAAACGGGTCGTTAAAAACGATAAATGCCAAAACACCATAACAAGGTTAAAAAAAAAACTAGATAGTATTATAGATGCCTTGCAAGGGAAGTATAAACAAAGTGTGAATATACACTATCTATCATCTACCAGTCATGATCACAGAACTCGAAGAAACCCTCGTGACGGAGAAAGATGCGACTGAGCTAGAATTAGCCCTATCAGACGAAACATCATAACCTTCAACCTTGGATCCTAAACCGCTTCTTGAAGAGTCTGAATACCCCCAGTGGTCGCCAATCTCAGGAACATCTTCCTCACCGTTCAAATACTTAAGCACCCTTCTCATCGACGGCCGAGACGCCGGTCTCTGATGGCAACATAGCAATCCGACAGAGAGTGCAACCTTCGCCTCTCCAGCTTCGTAACCAGATCCTAGTCTGGGATCGACCGCAGGGAGAATGTCACCGGTCTCTCGCAGCTCCATGACCCAATCTGCCAAGAAGAAGGTTCCGGAGTCCGTGGGTCTCCTCCCGGAAACGATCTCCAAAAGCAAAACGCCAAACGCGAAAACATCAGACGCAGCAGAAGATTTACCGTTGCGGGTGAGCTCGGGGGCCATATAGCCGATAGTGCCGACGACGACGGTGGTGTGAGAGAGCGTCTCGCGTTCGTAAAGCCTGGCGAGCCCGAAATCTCCGAGTCTCGGGTTCATGTCATCGTCGATGAGAACGTTGCTGGGCTTGACGTCTCTGTGGATGACAATCTTCTCCCATTCTTCGTGGAGGTAGAGCAGCCCAGACGCGATTCCTTTGGCGATCTGGAGACGCGCGTTCCAGGACAAAACGGCGCCGCTTTGTCTCGGTCGGCTGTAGAGCAGAGAGTCTAAGCTCCCGTTGGGGATAAAATCGTAAATGAGCAAGAGATCGTTTTTGTGTTTGCACCATCCTTGGAGGTTGACTAGATTCTTGTGCCTTAAACGACCTAAACTCTCGATCTCCGCCACGAACTCTCGAACGCCTTGCATGCTATTCGGAGTTATCTTCTTCACGGCGATTTGATCAGAGGATGAGGAGAGGCTTCCTCTGAAGACGGTGCCGAATCCTCCCGTGCCGATGATCCGGTTGACGTTGAATCCATCAGTGGCGGCGTAGAGATCTTTGTATCTACGCCTGTGAGGATGATTGATCTCCCAGTCTTCGAGAATATCTCCTTGTTGTAGACGCTTCTTATACATGAGGAAGAAGAACAGTAACGCAAGCAAGATGAGCGTTACTCCAGAGAGAGCCACGATCAGAGCGAGGACTCCAGAATCGTAGCCTGTCTTCTTGGCAGTGTTAGGAGGCGGAGGAGGAAGCTCGGAGAGGTTGAGCGGTTCTGCAGCAAGAGGAGGAGGATCTACGCCGCTAGAGAAACTCCAACCCATCACGTAATGAGCACTGGACTGATCTCTCCCAGTGGCTGCCGTGAAACCCACGTACATTTCTTCTTGCACGATCTCTACCAGTTTGGGAACGCGTTGGGAGATCAAGGGCTTTACGGGTTTAGACTTCAAGCGTGCCGGATAAACGGTGAAGTTAAGGGTTTGGGTAGGACCGTCGTAATCCAGAAGGGCTTGTATGGGATCACCACTCTGAAGTAGGAAATCCTCTTTTCGGTCAGACTCGTCGTAGTACACGACCGGTTCTTGGAAAACCGATGTGAGGTTGTTGAAATTCAGACCGATGTGATTCCCCGATCTATCAGACACGTCTCCGAAGCCTTGCACCGTGTCGAATTCTACCGCGAATACGTGGTTCGTAAGGTTCCCGTCGTTTGTTTCATTCAAAAGTCCCAAGTACTGCGCGGCATCTGCTTCGGGGCGGTCAGGGGTCGGAGATAGCGTGAAGGTGAATCCAAAACCTCCGTTGCTGGAGCTTGTGGGGATGATGACGAACACGAATGATGTGCTAAAAGAAGCAACCCTTGTTGAATTCCCGTTGTTCTCGAGCAATCTCACCGGTTTATTGTAGAACGCCGTACCGGTAACGGTTTGGGTTCGGTCAGTGATCCTCAGCAGGCCATCCGGTTTGATCATTGCAGCTCCTGCCAATCGAATCGATGATTCGTTTCCAGTAAATCCTCTGAAAGTAAACTCTGTTGTTGTTGTTGTTCTTTGAGCTCCAACAACAGAGACATCCAAAACCAAGAATAACATGAACAAGAGCAACAGCAAGACCATGGCTCTTCCAGTTCCCATGAATATCTTAATACTAGTAGACAAAAAGGTGTTTACAAGATAACAAGGGATGGATATATGTGTGTTCCTCTGTAGAGATTCTTCTTATAATGAGGCCAGGCCACACAAGGACTTTTGCATGTTTTATACCAAAGAAAATTCTTCCTCCATCTTTTAACTGCTTCCACATTAACGTGTCTTTGACTATATTATGTAATCCCGTTTGTTTGGTTTGTTTTGTCCTCAATTTAATATTTTTTTACAATCAAATTTCAATATTATATATTTATCTATTTTTCAACAATATCGACTTTTAATTTATTTTTTAAAGCTGTGGTTATGATCAAATGCTGTCATCTATCATTTCTTTTGCTTATAATCAATTTACTTGATTATTTGGATATTTTTGAAACCTCTCCATAAACTTGTGTATATGTATATATATATTGACCTCTCCATAATTAACCAAAAGGAAACTGGAGTTTGATTTTATTAAACTCATTATTTTAAAAATACTAAGTAATTAGCTAAGATTTCATATACATAGATAAACAAAAGATAAAAATATATTTCAAAATCATTTACATATTGCTAATTCAAGGGTAATAATAATAATTTATATAAATAATGATAAACTTGGAAAAGAACTATATAATCTTTTGCTAAAATCAGTTAACAAGTACCATTTAATCATACTAATTCATTGATAATTATAACAACAATAAACTCAAGGAAACTCATATTCAAAAGTACTGCTAATTTATATAATTTGGTGTCCTCCCATCATTCGTGGATAAAGTATAAAATAATATAAATTGTAGGGTGTTGATAATTTCTTTTATGCTGGAAACTAATATGTATTTTTCTTAAAGGTCCAACGCAATTACATGGACTGACTTTGACATATTCCAAATATGCTTGAACTGCAGATATTTTTATTATATTTAGGAGAAAAAACTAAAGAATTTGACTTTGATTGCATGATTTGACTTATTAGATAAATGAAAATAAAATATTGATTTAAGCTGAATTCCTAACTTATAGGACTGCAGTAAAATAACTTCCACCAATGATTAGTAATAATATCGGATGATTACCTTATAACCGTTTGGAAAAAGGTATGCTTTATTCCCATTTCATTTTTACTTCAAATACATTGATGACGAGTTACGCGTCACCGAGTCTAATGCAGTTTGTTAATTAGATAATAAATTATTCTAAAACAAGAAAATCATTAAATTTCAACGCTGATACGATTGGATCGCATAAATCCTTATCAGTTTGACTTTGAAAATGCTGGCCGATTTCAGTTTGCCGTTTGTGCACTAACGAGTTCGAGAATACAACGTCACGTGTACGTGGTCATGTGAGATTGAATACGTCCAGTGTTTTTAAACCAAACGATCCAAACACACAAAAACCAGGTTTTCATTTCTACCTATGTACGTAATTCAAACACGGTGGTGCATGACTGCATGTTAAAATTTGGATGCAGGCCGTCAGACAGAAATAGTTAAAAATTGAGATGTCAGAATTTTGAATTTGCGGAAACAAAAGGCTCGAGTACATTATTAGCTCATCTACTTTTATTTATCCCTTTTTCAATTGCTTTGTTAAACAATATATATACACAGAAACACAAGAGTTATTTTATGCACAAATAAAAGTTTCATGTTGAGTAAGCATCAAATACACTCAACAGGTTCAAACCATCATATCCTACTTTGCGGTAGACTCTGGTGCGACTCCATTATACTCTATTGCTTTTACCTGATCTCCAAGAAACAGTCGATACCGCTCTGCTCACGTTCCCTTCTCTTGGGTGGTTCAGGTAAAGCACCACCACGGCGCAGTCATCAGCTTTAGAGGTTGGAAACTTCGTTCTCCATGCCCGAGCTGCTCTCTGAACCAACGTGTCTGCGGCCACTGACCGGTCCTTGCAGGAACCCACAATCTTCACCACTTCTTCGTTTGACAAAACATCCCAAATCTGTTCACAGAATAGAAGACAGTCTGCTTTCACTGAATGCAATTGTAAGAGAAATAAATTAAAAAAACTGAAAACTGGTTGAAGTTTGTTTATACCCCATCGGTGGCTAGAACCACAAACTCGTCTTCTCTACCGACTTTTCTGAAAAAGACCTCAGGAACGCAGAGAAGTCCATAGTCTTTGAGGCAGAAATCACCAAACGCCCTCGACATTGCGAGTCCAGGGCAATCATCATCAGGCATCCACACTCTATACACATCAGGTTCCTCTTCCATCGCAAACACCCTTCCTTTGCATGCTACTATTCTCTCTGCTTCTCCTGTTTTTAAAAGATAAAAAGCAAGGCAAGCTTCTTCATCGGGATTCTATTTACTTTTTTTCTATGTCAACCTCAAAGGGAAAGACACTTACGTTGGACACAGGGTTTCAGATCAACCGTGAGTTGGACAGCTTTGAGATTGTTCTTGCTTCCACGGGTGCCTAGAACAGCTCGTGAATCTCCCAAGTTGGCGATCACCAAGCAGTCACCCTACAAATGTTTTGACGAAACAACTTTTAACCCCTCTTTTGATGAACTGTGCATATTTTCAGATTGTATTATTTTAAGAAGAACCCATGATGCTGAAGAGAGACTAATGATATCTACCTGTTTAAGGACGGTTACAGCAGTTGTGCCGCTGCAAAAACTATCATAAGGAGAGTCGAGACCAAGTTCGCTGTCTATTCGCTTAAAGAGTGTCACTAGCACTTTCTCCAAGAAACCCTCCTGGCTCTTTGAATTATTATCATTCTCTATGTTTACATTGCCGCCACATCTGATTCTCGAATGGACCCTTGAAGGTAGACTGTCACATATGTGACGAGAGATCTTGTGACCCATGGGGCCGTGACCGTCAAATACACCGCAAAAGATCATATCTTCCTCCCCACCAAAGTTCTGAAACAAAAGTTTTTAAGATGCAAAAAAAATGATTTTGATCATTTGCCTTAATAAAAGGGAGACAGCTCCAAAATGGAAATTACATGTAAATAGCAAAAACTTAGGAAAAGAGGAAAAATAAACTCATACCTCCCAGACTGTCATGGCGTCTTGATTGATCCCCTTTTTGCCTTGTTTGATTGCCATGGAAACGTGTTTGGATGATCCGCTGGACCTTATGATGGCACCATCGTTTGTGTCCCTTACATCAGCCTCTGCGTCTCCATGTTCATTACCATCATCCGTGCCATTCTCAACAATTATCCCTGCGCCCTTGCTACAACAAACCCCCATACTGCAAGAGGCTGGTGCCCAACAAGAAACAAAAAACAGGGAAAATCTATATATATATATATATTTGGGGCCAAAATGTCTCTGGAAACGGAATGTGTGGTTAGGTCCTGCGGAAGTAGTAATTGAAGGCAGGAGAGCAGGGTAGAAGAATCAAACTGTTGCAGAAAATTATATTTTCCATGCCGTCACCTTGTGAGGCGGGCCTTACAAGGGAAAA
This sequence comes from Brassica rapa, assembly GCF_000309985.2. NCBI lineage: Eukaryota > Viridiplantae > Streptophyta > Magnoliopsida > Brassicales > Brassicaceae > Brassica > Brassica rapa. The sequence continues at coordinate 143,560 of NC_024796.2, read as the reverse complement.
GGAGGGTGAGAAGAAGGAGGAACAAGCATGAAAGAAACCTCATAAGAATGATTGCTACATCAAACACCCGATTACAATAATACAGAATGGCATAAGCTTAAATGGAATAATATAATGGAAAAGTCAAAGAGGTTTTCTCAGATGAACACGCACAAAAAAAAACTGTAAACAGAGAGAGAAAGATTTGTTTATCGTTTTCTTTCTCTGTCTAAATATAGATGGAAATCTAGGATGATGAGCATCCAAAATTGGATGCGGAAGATTAACGATAAGAAAAAGTTACCTGCCTCGATAGATTTTCCTCCGTTAGCTCTTTATTTGCAATCCAGAGCGAAATAAATCCACCTTCTCCTTCACCAAATCACTTGAAGAGGTCAGGTATACAAACAACTTTAGATGAACCATTAATAATCTTTTGACAGAAGATAAAATGACAATACCTGATTCAAGGCATTTTCATTGCTCCATTGTTGAAACCATTCTTCCAGAGTACAATATATCTAACAAGAGGCAAAACTCCATAAAACAAACACACCAAAACTCGCCTTCTTACCTCATTGGATAGCACAAGATCATATATAAATACAGCAAGGTTTGTGCAAGTGAGAGAAATTCAATTTTTTTCATTTCAATCTAAAATTCTTACAGTAAAGGGAATTTAAAAACAGAACAGAGTTTTTTTTTACTGTGCCTTAATAGAAACCCTACAATATCCTTGTTGTTTATATTCTAGAAGAAGAAAGTACATTTATAGATTAAAAATCACCCCAAGCCATGTAAGAAGAAGGAGATAATGCAACCATTACCACCATTGATGGACAAGCACCCCACTTTGTCTGAGCGAAGTGAAGAGCTGTAGGCACTGGTTATAAGTTTTGTTGTACTTTTGGCTCCTTTGGCCAGGACAACATCTCTGCCACCTGTTGTAATGGCATTCAAGGAACAGCTCATCTATTAGACAAATGGCTCCAGTCTTGATCAGCCTCGGGATCAGATCAAATTCGGTTCCTTCAACATCCATCTTCATCACAACAAAGTCCCTCTCTCTCACGCTCTTCTTCAACCAGTCAGCGAAATCGAACCCTTGAATCAGGTTCACCTCTCCAGCTAAGCTCGAGGAAGATTTCTTAACAGGCTGGATTCTGCCCATCCCCCTGCCCATTGCTTTGGCTTCCACTTCTTTCCCCGGATCGTGATTGATCTCAAAGGACAAAGTCTCGTTCCTGACCCAGGCTGCATAGGGCAAAAGCTGCACCTTCTTCTTAATCTTATACTCCTCGTGAAAGGCCTTGTCGGCCTCAATAGCGAAAACATCAAAAGTTTTGTTCTGCTTGGGGTACTGTTTCTTGAACCAGCTCCCAATGCTTGAACCGTAGCTCCGAGCACCAACATCAACGTAAACGTATCTACTCTTGAAACGAATGTCTACCATGGAAGGGATGTATTTAACGTTCTGAATGTTGCGCTTGAGAGTGATCCATGGCTTAAGAGGCTCCTCTTGAATGAGGGGCTCAGCGTCTCGAATCAAGTCTGTTTTGTAACCAGGGATCCAGCACTTGCCACCACCAGAACTCTTCTTATGGTGACCTCCAGAGTATTTCTGAATAACGAATTCTCTGATATGAGGAGAATCTAGATCACGCATCTTCACCAAACTGCAAGAATTAAACAAATCAAGGAATGAATTGAAACTGTAAGTATCAGTAGCAGCAACGTGAACCACCGCAATCCCTTGGGGCTTCAGTGTTCTAGTTATCTCCTCGGCAAACTCCAACGGCTTCAACGACTTCCCAAGGCGGCCGCCGCCGGAGAAGATGAAATCGAATGTGTTGTCCTGGAAGGGTATAGAGTGACCCTCGCCTTTCACCACCAAGGGACGGGAAGCCTTCTTAGAGATACCGATGGAGTCCTTCACGCCAATCTCTCTGAGGGAGAAAACCTCTCGGGCAGCAGGCGTAGCTTCCACGCAGAGAGACTTGGAATGAGGGGAGAGAAAACCATCGGAGATGAGGTCGCGAAAGACGGAGGAGTAGAACTGAACGGATTTGATCAGATGGTCGTCATCGGCGCCAGGGGAGGTAGATCCGATGACGGAGACGAGATCGGGAGGGAGGGAGAAGAAGCAGAAGTCGCCGCGATTGCAAGATTCGCCGGTGAGGGTGATGACGTAAGCAAAACGAAGGAGGAAGAGGAGGACGCCTAGGAGAAGCACGCGAACCATCATATTCCGCAACAAGCTGCTGCTGCTTCCTGCTGCCTTCCCCTCCATCTTCCTAATCTGACTAACGAGAGGAGAAACGAGCAGAGGTGTGATTAGCTCCGATTAGGCTTGTCAAAATACAATTACAATAACGTGAAAAGCAGCGCATAGTTCGCCAAAGGCTTCCGACGACGACGAAGGCGGTGTGGCCGGCAACAGACTTCGAGACATATCAGAGTGAAGCGAAGCGAAGCGAAGCGAGTGGGGGAGTTTAGAGCGCGTAACGCGGATTCTCCTTTTTTTCTTTTTTTTTTAAACGTCACCGTTTTCCACTTTTATCTCTTCGTAATTGCCCCTCTGACCCCTCTTTCTTTCTTTCTTCTCCTCCCAAAGCAATTAGTATTCTCTAAATTCCTATCAATAATGTCGCAATTTTACTCTATCCCAATTCTTCACACTTTTTTTCCTCATAGAATTTTTTTAATAAAAAAGCTAAAGTTTAATGGATCCAATGCAGCGTAAGCAATTATCAATGATGCTTTAATTCAGACATCTATACTATATTAAAAGGGATATATGAGCTCCATTGAGCCTATCCACGTCAGAAAATTAAATCAACCAATAAAGAAGTATTATAATGCCACGTCAATTTATTCCTTCACCACCGTTCTCTTCATCTCCTTCTCAACGTGTTGAAACTCTCTCCTTTCCAACGTGTTGAAACTCTTGGTTTCCTTCTCTGCAAATTAATTGATCAGCGTTATGACCCTTAGCTTTTTTTTTTTAATAAATCAGCCCACAAGCAAATACTGAAACGAAAGAGACTACAATTCGAGGGAAAGAAAGCTGAATAGAGTAAGATCTAGACTCCGGTGGACACTGATGGCAAGAAATCCGGTCAATGAGACTTCACGGCGCCGGTGTGTCCAAGACCCACGGTCGTTCCATCGTCTAACCTTCAGACCACCACCCGCAGAGTCGCCCCCTGTCCCCAAAACGCCGGAACCAAAGGATTAAGGTCCGGCTCCATAACCCTAACGCCGTAATCCGCCTGAAATTCACTCTTCCTCCTAGGTCTGAGACACCACGTACCTTCTCAGACTCACGGAAGCGAAACCGAAGGCCGAGCCAGAGAGAAACCGTCAAGAGAACCGCCATCCCGTATAACAGAACCTCAGACATCAAACTTCGCTAGCTCCACCCATCGGTACGAACACCAAACCCCGATAGCTGACTGGAAGCTGACAACTTCACTGACGAACCACCAGAGCGATGGCGCTCACCTGGGAATCTACCGAACCGCAACGAGAGAGAAAGGTACCACCTTGACGACGACGGACGCTTCCTCCTCCGTCTTGATGATCAGGTACCGGGTGGGGAGATGAGACGAGCTCCGACGAGGCTGCCGGAAGATGCAGCGCCTCCACACACGGAGAACACGAAGCTTGAAAGTTAGAGAGAAAATTTCGTCGCGCGTTAGATCCACTTGCGCCGCTCAAAGGCCTTCGCTTTTTCTTTCGATTCATTAGTTCTTGATTTACATATAAATAAATAGAGTGATGGATGAATCTCATTCTAAGTTTTTCTCACCCTTAGGTTATAGAATAACTACAGGAAAATCTGATCTGATGTGACACTACATTTCATTCATTTAGGTTATAAGGAGGACTTGCATGGATCAAGATGGAGGTCGCTTCAGATGGTAGCAATCTCATGGAGAAGGTCATGCATCCTTATGTGCAGGTACCCACCTTTGTTAGTTAGAATCTAAAAAAACACTATATTGGTTTGTGGGTTTCAGTACAGTTGAGTACTTTGCTTTAAGAAAAAAAAAATTTCAGGAGAAGAAAATACTTATACGATTTCAGGATGCGGAGAAGTGCATCAAGATCGATCCAACATTCTCAAAGGGGTACAGCAGAAAAATTGCTGTCCAATTCTTCATCAAGGAGTATGAAAATTCGATGGACACATACCAATAGGGTCGCAAACATGATCCTAATATTGAGCTTCTCTCGATGGTGTTAGAAGGTATGTTATATGTGTAAAGGCATGTAGAAATTATTCACTCTGTTATCTTAGTAGCCTGTGTTACGTTCTGTAAAATAATACAATAGATCAACAAGCACACTGTGGTGACCTTACTCCCAAGGAGTTTAAATAACTACTGGTTATATTCTAACTTATTGTTATGTATTCCTTTTTAGGTTTAGAGTCAATCAGTGAATTTGTCTTATTTATTTTTCTTCTTGCAGACAAGCAGAATGCGAGACCCGGCAATCCAAAACATTCTCACAGATCCTGTGTTGAGAAGGTAAAGAAACGAATTTGACTTCTCTATATTTTTTTTCTCAGTTCAGAAATCAATGTTTGGTTCAGATGGACTAGAGCAATCCATATTGCTGTTAATGATTTTTTTTCAAAATCTAACACTTCTCTTGGAACAGGTACTGTCTGATCTGTGATCGTGACTTACCAGAAGTCTCTTACGTTGAAGAGGCTGAATGAGACTGTGAGATTTAAGAAAGAGTTAGAGCAGAAAGAGTATTCTGATCTCAGTATTAGCGATGCGGAACGTTAAAATTGGTAATTTCTTTTTGCAATTATATATTGGTAAAGAGAATTGAACTAACATCCTGTTGTGTTTCTAATACATGTATTGAGCTCTTCAAGGAGAAGAAGTATCATGATGCTGTGAGACATTACCATGAAGCGATCAAAATGAACCCAAAAGACTTGAGAGTAAGGCCATTTATAATCATCTTATGTTCTTTAGTGTTGTGCTGCATACAAAGGCGTATTTCAACTTTTAAATTAATATGTTTTTTTTTTGGATTTCATAGAGGCATACGACAATCGAGCTGCGTGTTACACAAAACTAACAAGTTCTTCCAAGGGAGGCATATCGGGAACAAAAGAGATGTGAAGGTAGCAATCAAGACAATACTCGAGGTTGATCTGATAGAAGTCAAGGGAGATAGAAGAAAATCTGTGTTATTTAATGCGGGAAGGGTAGCTAAAGGCCTTAGGCATCTTGATGAAAAGTATTGCAAAGAAACATGGGAGATATTGAGCAGTGTGGTTGTTATGTAATACTCGAACGTGAGCAACTCATAGAGGAGGTGAGCCATTAACTTCGTTTAGTTTTAAATTAGTTACGTGACGCAACTCACTTTGGATTAACAAATCAGTTCCAGAACATCAAAGGAGATGATAGAGTTTAACTCATAATATGCAAGTGAAAATAAAACACAATTCCTGATTCATTCCACATTGTAGTTAGAGTGTTAGGTCTAAGTTTTGAAAACACTATTTGAACTATGAATTTCGACAAAATTATAACATTATGCAATATAAAATAAGTGAAACATTCAGGTTCATGATGTAAACCACCGAAACAAATGATCCAATGAAATCAAACCAAAACAAGGTTCAATATATAATTATATATTTATGCGGAATCAATAGAAACTGCAGCAACTTGAGGATACAACATATCCACATCTTTGTCTCGAATTATTTAGATAATTTCTGAGAACTTTTTAAAAACAATTAGAGGATTCTAAATTATTCGGCAGTTACAGCATAAAAATGTTGAATAATTATGGATATACACAAGGATGATGTAATATAATGCTCCTTTACCAGAAAAAAAATGTAACGTTTGAAAAGGTCCACAAAAGGTTTAAAGAGGTCATGGCATACAATTTTTTTACTGAAATTCTAATTAGAGCAATGCACTCTTCAGATGCTAGAGTCTTTAGTGAAATTAAAACTTTGAATTTTTTTTGTAAAGGCAATTTGAAAAAAAATATTTGAAAATTTAACGTTGTTGAAGTTGAAAAAGTATTCGAAGTGTAATATTTTTTACGAATTAGAATGAATGGTTCCATTGACAAAAAAAAATGGTAGTCATAAATCATATAGCAGCAAACAGATATATAGAAGAAAAAATATATGAAATTTAAACTATCAATTGATTCAAGTTTAAGCCTATAATTTTAGTTTTGATGTACTAATATTTCAAATAGTATAGTATATGTTTTATATTATTATTTAACTGTTGTATTTTAATAATTTAAACTTCATTTTATAATTTCTATTTATTAAAGAACCACTGTATATGTATATGTAGATTACACATATTCAAATGCAAATAAAATTAAATAATATAGACATAACTGAAGTATAACATTTATGGTAATAATCCGGGCGTAGCCCGGAAAAATCTCTAGTAATAGTAGTATTAGAGCAACTCCATTGGTGAACCTCTTAAGAGAGGTTCTTAGGAATTTTTTTTTTTTTAATTAATTTTGTAAAGTTAAGGATTTCCAATATTTTGGGTGTCCATTGGTGAACTCCAAAGTGAGGTTCTTAGGAATAAATTAATATTATTTATTTTATGAAAAAAAAAGTTATGTTTATTGAAAAAAAATATAAAACATACAATAATTATGATTACAATAATTATGATTGTTGGTTACCAAATTTTGCAAATATATTCTCAATTAAATCGGTCTTCAATCGTTGATGTTTCCTTTGGTCGCGAAGTTCACTCCGAATGGCAAGTATATTACCGAGATTTGAAGGCATGTTTGTAGAGAACGAGAAATCTACCTCTGAACTTCTGCTTGTTTCTCCTTCAACGAATTCGGATATATCGTATCGAATGTATCCATCTCGTTCTTCTTCCACTATCATATTGTGTAATATGATACATGCTCTGATAATGTTGCTGATTTTTTCCTTCTCCCAAAGAAGAGCCGGGTTTCTAACAATTGCAAAACGAGTTTGCAAGACTCCAAATGCACGCTCGACATCTTTTCTGGCGGCTTCTTGACGTTCTGCAAATAACACGTCCTTTGGACCTTGAGGAATAGAGATGGATTGGATAAAGGTAGGCCACTTTGGATATATACCGTCGGTGAGGTAGTAGGCCCTATTATACTTGTGACCGTTGACGGTGAATTCAACTCTTGGAGCTCGACCATAGATAATGTCATCAAAAACCTTATGCGCATACTCAAGCTGAGACACTCGGGCTATGAGCTTCTCCACCTCTGCCTGCAAGAATTTTAAAATGTGTGTCAACTATGATCACATAACCTAAATCGTTAAGAAAATCTTGAAAGCAGCTCACTTTCAACTCCTGATTCTCGACTTCCAGCTTCACCACCAGGGATTTATACTCTTCACATTTTTCCACCCTCGTTTTCATGAAACCTAGCTCTTCCTCGACTGCACAGACCCACGGCTGCCTGTAATGCATCCCATCATCCTACAGAAATATAACAACTATGATTACATTTTCTAAGCAAACTGGACAAAGAACTATGATTATATTTTCTAAGCAAACTGGACAGATAGAAATAGAACAGGTTTTACGCTTACTTTGTACTCCTTGCAGGTGAAGAATCTCTTCCCTGGTAGGTAGTCAAACACTTCTGCTGGAGCTCTCTCGCGAACTAAGCGTTGCCCACATGCACACCGTTCTTGAATTCCTTGCATCGAGTCTGTTACAAAATGCAGGGTATCGAAGTGGGCCTTAAGCGCCTTCATAGATCTCCTCTCTTCATTAGGATCCATGAGCTAACCTCCAATGCTGTCGAAAACAGATTGGGGCATTAACAAGAAATAAACAAAGACGAAAGCACCAATTCCAAAATCTAATTTGAAAACCTAATTTGAAAACGAACCCTCTATCGATTTGAATACCTAATCTAATCGAAATCAAGCGGTTATGAAGACGAACGCCCCAAATCCCAAATCGTCTTTGAACCCTGACGAAAACCCTTATTTCAACTCGATCCCTAAATCGATTTGTTAATCAATCACAGGAAAACAACATCGAACAAGTACCAATCCATAAATCGACGGCTAAACAACTAGAAGAATCGATTTTCGTATTGATTTACCTTAGAACAAAGACGCTCCCGAATCGCCTTCTCTGTGTTTTTTTTTTTTCTATCGCGTCGAATAACCAATTTTTTTCTTCACTCAACGAAACTAGGGGAAAAGCAGATGCCACGTATTTTAGAGTTCACCCCTTAAAATTGTTATTTAAGAGGCACCTCTAACCATCTCACTTAATTATATTATTTTTTTAATCAAAAGCGGGTAAGAGGCTTCGTTATGAACCCCTTATAAACCAGCGATGGAGATGATCTTACTAGTAGTCTCACTGAACTCACACTACCATTAATATATGTTGAAGATTAAGGGGATTTTTATTTCAAGATCATTCATGTCCTATTATGAATGCTTAGCTACACCACACTCTTTTATCTCTCTCTCTCTCTCTCTATTGATCGTTGACTGTAAATATATGGGCTCACACCTCTTTCTCACTGTTAAATATCATCATCCGTTGCATTTTACTTAACATTTTTCTTAAGATTAGCAAGCTAAGTGAACGTGGGTTAGAAACACATAGCTGTATTACCTTTTTAATCATAATGGAGAAGAAATATTAATATTGATAATTTGATATCAAGAATCGAGAAAAAAAAACAATAATGTCAGAAATGAAAGTCATAATAATGTTGGGCGGTTCCATAATCATTTTGATGAAGCAGGTGATTAGGGAAGTAATCATTTGGTTTATATTTTATCAAACAATATTTTGATGCCAAATCATTTGCCGGTAATACTTTTATTATACTAAAATGTAACGGACATGTGCTTGTTTAGTTAGTTACATATTCCAAAAATAAAGCAAAATAAATTTTTTTTTTTTTGATCAACCAGCAAAATAATCTTTAAAGTATCAATAATGAGTAGTAGTATTTTGCAAGCTGGGTGTGTTGGAGGGAAAAGACTAGATTAGTCATTAATTAAGGAGTGGCGTGAGCTGTTCACACTGAATCTCTGAGTCGCCTTTTTTGTTTTGGTACTACTCCGAGCCTGGAACGGGGTGCAATAACACTTTTGGGACCCAGAGAGTCACGGTCTTTCACAAAAACGGAACAAAACGCAACATTACAATCACCATCACCACCGGCTAAGACTATCTCCAATGGTTCACTCTATTTTTTACTCTAAAATAGAGTAACTCTATAATAGAGTTGTGATATACTCTATATAATAGAGTTGTGATATACTCTAATGGCACTCTATTTTAGAGTGAAAAATAGAGTGATAAACAAACAAAAAACAACTTACTCTATATATAGAGTAAACCCATTTTTTACTCTATTATAGAGTAAAAAATAGAGTACCATTGGAGCATTTTTTACTCTAAACTCTATTTTAGAGTGAAAAATAGAGTGAGGTTGGAAATGCCATAATATAATGCAAAGGGATCACAGGCGCCGTCACCACACATACCGACAAAATTCCCAGTGGCCGATCTAGAACAAGATTTGATCAAGGGCAAAACTATAAAATACTGTCCAAACTTTTTATAACTTTGAAATTTTAACAGGGGCAAATTAAAAAAATGACTAAAATTATACTAAAATCACAAATTCATAGTGGCCAGCTGCCTCACTCACACTCCATGTAGATCTGCCACTGAAAATTCCAGCTAGCTTATTACACGGCAAGAACCCTAGGTATATTATTTGACATTTTACTCTAAAATCTATATTTTACCCGAATTTTATCCGAACCAAAACCAGAACCAAATGAGAACCAATTTTTTCGGATATTTTCTGATTCCTAGTTTTATTATCCGAACTGAATCGAATCTGAAACGATCCGAACCGAACATAACCAAAAATGGGTTATGTAGTAAATGGATCTTCTAATCCCCTATCCGAACTATTTGATATCTAAAATACTCGAACCGAACTGATATCCGAAATGACTGCCCATGCCTACCTCTTCTTGTATCAAATTGTTTTTTTTTTTCTTTTTTGCGCAATTATATTCTTCCAGTACTTTGTATGATGGTATCTAACTCCGCCTGTTTCAAGTCTTTTTATAGTTATTATTTCATATTATAATTTTACTTACTAGTAGAAATCTACTCCAGCATCTATATCTTTTTTTCTAGCAAATTAAACAAAGACCTCAGGTATATCTATTTATACTTATTGTCTTTCCACTGCCACGAGCTTCCATGTGGTTTTATATGACTCGGATCAAGTAGTGATCTTAGGGATGCGTCCAGTTTCACTTTCCTTAACCCTCCACTCCACAGCGCAACGCTGCTGCTATTCCACTCGCCCATAAATCCCTCGTCTTCACAGCCCCTATTTTGGCTTGTAGGCTTGTAACGACACAACACAACACACAAGTCCCACATCACTCACACAAGTCCTTTTAAGTTTCTATATTTTTTTTTACTTCTCGAACCGCTCCTTTGAAAGTTTCCCGAGTCCTTTACCTGTTTTGAGGTTCTGTGAGAAGTCAGACTTGACGGTCATTTGTTTCATTTTATTCTTTATAACTGTAGTTGGAAAAAAAAAACTGGAAAAGTGTCAGGACTATAGTATCACGTAGGCCTCCAATGAAACATCATAAGATTCCTACATTTAACTCTCTCTGTAAACACACCCATAAATGTTGTAACTTGTAAGAGTATAGACTATATACAGTGTACAAAAGAGAATATAAATTGTTGGGCCTAAATATAATTTAAAATAGTTGGCCCTGATTAGCTTAAATCCAGTAAAAAAGTGTAGCCCACTATTTTGATCCAAATTAGAGTTCGAAATTTATAATAAAACCCAACTTGAGATCATCTTCAATGGTTCACTTTTTTTTTTTTTTTTAAATAGAGTTACTCTATAATAGAATTGAGTTCTTCTCCAATAATACTTTATTTTAAAGAAGTTAATAGAATAATGAAAAAAAAACAGACTACTTTATATAAAGTAGATGAATTACCACAAACGCAGTAGACCAAAGGTAATTTTTTAGGCCAATGGAAAATATAAACATGTTACCAAACACCTACAAACAGCCTAGGCTTGTGTTTGTTGCATGCCCCTTGTAGATTCGTAGATACCACAATTATATACATGTATGCACACCAACAATTTCAAATACAGTTCTGAAATAGGTTAACGATCTCGAGTGATGTTTGTCGAAAGATAATCCTATTCGACTAACGGTGTGTTGGGCTAGTGGTTTTGAATAAGTTTCATTGCGCTTTATTCCTAGCTCGATTATTGTTAGAGAGATGCTTTACGCCATGTCAACGGTATTAGTGTTGGCCGGCCTCGAACCTAGGAGATTATTTGCACCGAAACCCCATACACTCTCTAGTTAAATAAAATAATTTTATGCACAAGCATGTTAGTTTTTGTAGAATAACTAGTTGTTTTTTTGCGCCTTCAACATAAATAATGTTTTTAATAATTTTATATACAGTTTTCATTTTATCATTTTAACAATAAAAAATAAAATTATAAATAATTATTTATATTTTTTGACTTTACAATATTTTAATTTAATTTTTGGGTTACTTAATTATGTTAAATAAAAATTTCGATTCTCTTGTATTTATATATTTTTAAACATAGTTTCAAATAGCTTTTTTGTTTAATAATATTACATCAATCAAATTTATTTATTTTATTTATCGCAATAAATAAATAATCACCACACAACAATTATTATATAACATTTAAATCCAAATCATTTTAATAGATTTAAAACTTGATTACTCGTATATATATATATAACTTTGGATCCAAGTATAACCATGAAATAACACAATTTCAAAAATAATTGTAAGTATTCCCTTTACCGTTTATTAAAGTGTATAAGTGTTTCTCTTATGTTGTGTGGTTTTCGTTCATGTAATCGTAAAAAGTGTTTGTTATTGGATAAAACACCAAAGTTCATAGTTCCAAACATCATAATCTGGTTATGACACTTAATGAAGGTTATATACGTGTTATTCAATCCGTAAAACGTTGTTTTCAATTTAAAACCCCAAGTTCCTCGGAATTTCCTCGGAATATACCGAGGAGATTCCGAGGAGATCCTTATGTTCGTCGGCATTTCCTCGGAATATACCGAGGAGATTCCGAGGAAAAAGAATCTATAATCAAATCCCCAATTCCTCGGAATTTCCTCGGAATTTTCCGAGGAAATTCCGACGAACATAAAGAGTTCCTCGGAATTCCCTCGGAAAATTCCGAGGAAATTCCGAGGAACTTTGGGTTTTCAATCGAGAAGATCTATTCCGAGGAAATTCCGAGGAAAACCTATTTGTCCTCAGAATTTCCTCGGAATTTTCCTTTAAAAAAAAAAAAAAAAAAAAGGTCGACGCTAGTCTGTTTCCGAGTCGTCATCACCAGATGAATCTGAATCTGGATCTTGGTGAAACTCTCCAATCACTGGTTCATCCTCTACGTGAACGGCGGCTTCTTCTCCGAAGTCGGTTAAATCGACTACAAGGCCAACTCCACCTAAATCTTCTGCTGCACTTAAGTTGCCGGATGTGCTTGGTTGTAGTGGGTCTTCCAGCTCAGAACTTCCCTGAACTCGGCCTCTCGGGTTGAGTCTTGTAACAGTAACCCATGGATCATCTCTGTTCCTTACCCGGGGGTACTTGATATAACAAACCTGATCGGCCTGAGAAGCAAGAATGAAAGGATCATAATATTGCAGCTTCCGTCTTGAATTTACTGATGTAACACCAAATGCATCTGTTCTCACACCTCGATCTGGAGTGTTGTCGTGCCAATCACAATAGAAAACAGTACAGCGCAATCCAACCATGCCCAAATACTTGATTTCCAAAATCTCATTTATGTGTCCGTAGTATACATCATCTCCTGATGCAGAACAAACACCAGCATCGTAAGTCGTACTCGAACGTCTTCTCTTCTGAGTTGTGAATGCATATCCTCGAGTACAAAATCTCGGATATGACTTCACAACAAAGTTTGGTCCAACGACCATCTCGCGTATCCAATCGTCAAATGTTTCACCTCTGGCCAAACCATCACTCACATAAGTAAACATCCATCCACCAAATTCTCTCTGCTTCATTTCTTCTAGTTCGTCATATGTGGCGTATCTATATTCTAACCGCTTTTCTGCCATGAAAATCCTTTCATATTGAAGAACATCTTCGCAGTTGGTGAGTAAATATGTTTGCAAATGACTGCGCTCCTGATCAGTAAGTCGACGGTCCTTTGGTTTTCCGCTAAGTCGTCCAACGTCTGTGAAAATGTCTGGAACCTTCCAATGATATGTTGCCCGTTCGCCTCTATCATCATGCCGAGCAGGTCTTCTGTTTTTGGTCTGAACTTCTGCTGGAAAGTAGTACTCGGCAAAGTTTGAAGTTTCTTCATTGATCATCTGTGCGACTATAGACCCTTCCACCCTACTTAAATTTTTCACCATCTTCTTCAAAAGGAACATATACCGCTCATACAGATACATCCATCTATACTGCACAGGACCACCAAGTTCCAATTCTCTTACCAGGTGAATAACAAAATGCTCCATAACATCAAAAAATGAGGGAGGAAATATCTTCTCAAGGTTGCACTGAATCACAGCTATGTTAGTCTTCAAATTTTCAATACCTTCAAGAGTCACTGATCTTGTGCATAAATCGCGGAAGAAACCACTTATCCCTGCAATTGCTTCATGAACATTTCGTGGTAATAGTTCCTTGAAGGCAAACGGAAGGAGGCGCTGCATCATTACATGGCAATCATGGCTTTTCAAGCCAGTAAACTTTCCTTCCTTTCTGTCGATACAGTTACGCAAATTAGATGCGTAACCGTCTGGAAATTCCACATCGTTTGAAATCCAATCAAAGAACGCATCCTTTCCCGCTGCATCAAGTCGGTATATGGGAAAAGGAGCCCTACCACTCTCATCAACATGAAGTTCTGAACGATCACATATATCGACTAAATCGAGTCTTGACTTCAAATTATCCTTTGTTTTACCTTGAACATTAAGGATCGTGTTCATGAGATTGTCAAAAAAGTTCTTCTCGATATGCATGACATCTAAATTATGCCTTAGTAGATGATCCTCCCAGTATGGCAGATCCCAAAAAATACTTTTTTTGTGCCAGTTATGTAGGTTTCCAACACCATCTACCGGAAAATGCTCATGTCCACCGACGTCTGGCGTCCTTTCTGCACCACAATCTCTAAGTTGTGTCTTCAAATCTTTCACACGAATTTCCGGAGGTGGACTGTCAAACACCCTCTTGTTCTTCGTAAACAAATTCCTACTTCTACGATATGGATGATCTGGTGGTAGAAATCTCCTGTGACAGTCAAACCAACACGTTTTCCTTCCGTGTTTTAGTTGGAAAGCATCAGTGTTATCTTGACAATATGGACATGATAGCCTTCCATGCGTTGTCCATCCAGATAACATACCATATGCTGGAAAATCACTTATTGTCCACATTAGTACTGCCCGCATTTGAAAGTTTTCTTTACACGAAACATCGTATGTTTCAGCACCTTGAGCCCATAGTTATTGCAACTCATATATTAGTGGCTGAAGAAACACATCAAGTGATCTCTTAGGATGCTCTGGTCCGGGAACGAGAATCGAGAGAAACAAAAACTCTCGTCGCAAGCACAAGTTTGGGGGTAGGTTGTATGGTGTAAGAATGACTGGCCATAGAGAATACTGTCTTCCACTCTTGCCAAACGGGCTGAAACCATCAGTACATAATCCAAGGTAGACATTTCTTCTCTCATACGCAAAGTCGGGATACTTTGATTGGAAATGCTTCCACGCTTTTGCATCTGAAGGATGTCTGATCTCACCATCTGTTGAGTGCTCCGCATGCCATCTCATTGGTTGCGCTGTGCGTTCAGACAGATACAGCCTCTGCAACCTTTCCGTCAAAGGCAAATACCACATCCTTTTATATGGTACTGGAACTCTTCCACTCGTATCTTTATAACGAGGCTTCCCACAAAATTTGCATGAAACCCGCTGTTCATCCGCCCTTCAATAAATCATGCAGTTGTCTCTGCATACATCTATTACCTGATACGATAAACCAAGACCAGCTACGAGTTTCTGAACCTCGTAGTATGAGCCAGGAGCTACATTATCTTCGGGTAGAATACCTTTTACATAATCAGCAATCGCATCCACACAGTCTTCAGCCAAATTATAATCCGTCTTAATGCCCATCAATCTTGTAGCAGATGATAAAGCTGGATGACCATCTCTGCAACCTTCGTACAATGGTTGCTTTCCAGCATCCAACATATCATAAAATCTCCTAGCTTCGGCATTGGGTAAATCTTCCCCTCTAAAATGATCATTTACCATCTGCTCAGTACCTACACCGTAATCTACATCCGTTCTAATTGGATCTTCTAATCTAACCGCTGGCTGAGGTTCGCTAGTACTACCATGTTCATAATCAGTTTCTCCATGATAATACCAAATTTTGTAACTTCGTGTAAACCCACTCAAATATAGATGAGTCCAAACATCCCATTGTTTAATAACTTTTTTATTTTTACAATTAGAGCAAGGACATCTTAACATACCTGTTTTTGCTTCCGGTTGTCGGTGAACTAACCCCATGAATTCGGTTATACCTTGTTGGTATTCTTCCGTAAGCAATCTCGTGTTCGGATCCAAATGAGGTCGATCGATCCAAGAACGAAAATAATTTGAAGAAGACATGTTTTTTATGAATCAAATTCGTGTGTAAAGAAAGTGAGAGGGAGGATGAAGATATGGAGTGAATGAAGAGGAAGAGGGGTGCTTGTATTTATAGTTGAAATCCTGCCGACAGTCCGAGGAAATTCCGACGGAATTCCGATGCAAACGGCTAGTTCGTCGGAATTTCCTCGGAATTTTTAAAATCCCCCAACGGCTCTCCAACGGCTCTCTAACGTCTATAATATTTCCTCGGAATTCATCGGTTTTTTCCGAGGAATACTAGTTTCCTCGGTATTCCGTCGGAATATTCCGACGAGATGAATTTTCCTCGGAATTCCGTCGGAATATTCCGAGGAAATTCCGAGGAAGCCAAATTTTTTGTTTCCTCGGAATTGCCTCGGAAATTCCTCGGTATATTCCGAGGAATTCATTTTCCGTCGGAACGTCCGTCAGAATACCGCTGTTTTCTTGTAGTGATAGATTTTATTCTATCTTAAGAGAAAATAAAAAAAAATATTCAGCTCTATAAATAAATATATACATAGTTTGGAGATGTGTTTATCCTATAAGATTCACTCCACTCATAAATTTCTATATTAGTATAACTTAAGTAAAGTTAGTCTAACCCTGGATAATCTGACTCTTCAGTTTTCACAGGCAAACCCCAAAAGGCAACAGACACTACTATATACTCAATCTTTATAAATTTTGGAAAATATTTTCTAACACACACCAAAAGGCTATATCACTAAACCGACTAAAACGTTTTCATTCAATTTCTATTTGCTGGCTCACTTATAATAACAACTGGACGAATCTAGTGGGAATTAAGATGGAGACATATTGTGACTGTTCACTAGAGACAGAATAAAAAAAATTGTGTGCATCTGGTTCAGGTATTAACTATGAACTAACTTTAAGCATAATTACTTAGATATTAACTTAACTGGATCGGCATCAGTAAGACGAGATAAGAGCATTCCAAACGAGTAGTAAGCAGTACTCCTTTCGTTATAAATATGTTCTAGATGTTGGAATAAACTTGAAGTAACCTGAAGTGCAAGTTATGGTTAGTTAAGAATGTTTTAGAGTTATCTAAACATTTGATGTCTAATGTGTTTAAGAATTATATTTTATATATAAGGAAATGCAAGGTTGTTGTAAATTATAACTTGTGAATTTTGTAAGTTTTAGTTTTGAGTAATTTTGTAAAGCAATACAAGTTGAGTGTGAGCATTTGATTCAATAATTGGTATTAGAACCAGATTTCGATCCTGGTACCTGAGATACTACAAGTTGGAAATCTTGAAACCGTAAAAGAAATATGAGAAACAATAAAAACTATTTAACCCATTACAAAATATAGAACAAAATACTATTGACTATAAAAAAATTTAATACAGTTAAAAGTTACATAGAAAAATGAAAGTATTTTATATATTGAAACATCAAAAATTTCTCAAAACAAAAAAAAAACTTCCTAAAATATCATATATTAAAAAATAAAAAGAGTATTAACTATACTTTCACACGTTTAGCTAGAAAATAGAAAGAATAAAGTTCGAAGAAAAAATAGGAAGAAAAACAAAATAATAGTAAGAGGTTATGTAAAAAATATAGTTCAGACTGGAAAGCTTTTATTATAAACTCAAAAATAGAAGCATAAGCATTACTTTGGAAAATAAAACTTACAAAGTATCTGAAAACTACGTTTGCATCTTTGACTCGTCTTTGCCACTACACATTTTACGATGATTTGATTTATTTTTTTGTTATCTGCAAACTGTCACTATTATGGGTATAATACAAATTGTTAGATTTTTTAGTTTATGCTCACCTCTTTAGGTCATCCACATTGGTTAGAAATCCTTGCGATTTTTCAAATTTTTGTGTTAACATTTAAAATATTGGTCATTCATATAGTATGAAGGAAGTCTCTCTCTTTTAATTGTCCGTTTTAGACTATTTTCCAAAAAGTTATATAATTGGATATTATGTATACTAAACAATCTTCTTCTAAGCTATATTATATTGATAAAAAAGCTATATTATATATACTAAACAATATTATGTATTAATTTCTAACAACAACCTTGTTGTCATTGGTATCCAAATACCATGAGATCGTTCTATGTAAGTTCAAATTTTTATCCGAGAGAAATGTTTTAGAAGCGAGCTAAGGCAAACAAGAAGGCAAACAATATCTGATGTAATTTTAAGGGACTAGCTAGTCAGAAAAACGGCATACAATATGTTATTGCTATTATCACCGACAAAAAAATAAACAATTGGCCATAAATAAATTAAAAAGAGTTAAGGCGACGATTGGAAAAAGAACAGCAGCAGATGACCCTTTGTACCGAGGACTTATGTTTGACTATAAAAGAGACCGAAAACTAGACAGAATCCTACATACATACATACATATATAAAAGAAAAACGTTTCTCCAGCGGAACCATATCCGTTGTTCAAATTCCAAGAAAGAGAAATAAACACAAATGGAAGCACATAACGTAGAGCGTTTGACAACCCCTGAAATGAAAAACCGGGAAAATATAGAGTTACTCTACAGAGCTTTGCAGCAAGGTGACGCATCGACGGTGGCCAAATTGGTGGCCAGTGACGTGGAATGGTGGTTCCATGGACCGCACAATTGTCAACACATGATGAGACTACTAACAGGGGAACCACCGAGCCAGGTTTCGTTCAGGTTCGAGCCAAGCAGTGTACAAGTAGTGGTGCCTGGTCATGGCTGCGTCATAGCAGAAGGATGGGAGGGTTCACAAGTGTACTGGGTCCACGTTTGGAAGTTGAAAGACGGAGTGGTCACTGAGCTAAGGGAGTATTTCAACACATGGATCACTGTCACGGATTACAGTCGTGGGGCAATAGGATGGGACATGGGGGGTTGCACGGTTTGGGAGAGCGTACCGAGGGATCTACCTCGTGGTTCGTTACCTAGCTTGCTGTTGGCTATTTAACTGTGTAGACTAAAGTAAAACACAGTTGTATCTGGTGGTTTACTCTTTACCTAGTAAATTAAAAAAAAGCCTTATGAATTTATGATGTTATAAACAGTAGTGTGTTTATGAAGCGACTAGCTAGCAACCAAAAATAGTTATTGTATATATGTGTAGGGTTCTTTCTTGTCCTTCTTATAAAATTTGGTCTATTATTTTTAAGGTTTACCACACTCCACACATCATGATTTTGGAGTGTATACAGTAAAAGAAAAAAAAATATCGAGCTGTGGCAATATTTATAAAAGCATCGACCCACCTTAAATACAACTATTCCAAATTGGAGAGTCGTAACATTAGCACTTTCCAGTAATAATAAATAAACTCATACATAAAAGAATGCAAAAGCTACACCATAAGTGAACAAAATTCTTCTCAGGTTTTCGTGTGACCAAGCTCGAGAAAGGTTCTATTAAAAGCTGGAACCTCTGCTTTGAAATCGAACGCTTCTCAGATTTGCTGGCGTTAATTTACTGTAATTAGTAGACAGTAGTGTGTGGGGTGGGGGGGGGGGGATTCAGATAGTTAAATTCTTTCGTGCGTCGAATCTCCGATTAGAGACCTTGTTCATGGGCCTTTGTTTGAGCCCAATAATCATACTCATTTTTTCTTTAGATGACTCTTGGGTTTCTCTATCAATCCCAATTCAAAATCTCCTTAGGTTACTCTAATATTTAAAATCATGTGACTTTTATGTGTGTTCATGAATGAATATAAATATTTTATACATTTTTATCAATATTTAAATTTAAATAATTTTTAAATTATACAGAATTTATTTTAAATAATATTATATAATTTGAATTATGTAATTTGAATATATAATTTATAATAGATTTGATTATTATTTGGAAATATTAAAATACATTTATTTCTATAAATTAAAATATAGTATTTTTTGTTCTGACTAGATTGAATGTTCATAAATTTTGTTATTTGCATTTTAATTTTTGGTTTTAAGTATAAAAATATGTATTGTTTAAATTATTCATTTTGTGGATTATATTGAATTGCATATATTTCTTCAAATCGAGTATAACTACTTTGATTACAGTTTAAAAAAATAATTAGTTTTATTTATTGGAAATTTCAGATCTTTATCTTAAATATATAATTATACTTTCAAATATAATTTTACATTTTTAATTTGTAAAAGAAAAAAAGTAAAGTGATGGTAAGTATGAAGTTTCATAAACAAATATTAATATTTAAAAATAATATTTTTTTTTTTAAAAAAAAATAACTTTATATTTTATAAATAGATGCATAAAAGATAAATTAAAAAATAATATAAATAATCTTAACCATAAAAATATATATTGGTTTATGTATTCTTATTATTGGTATATTACATTTTATAAATACATAAAAATCAAAATAAAAATATTAAACCTTTAAGAGTTTACTAGTGGTATATTAGGTCTGGTTAAAATTCATATATATCTGATTTATTTATGTAGTTTGTAAAAATTATATAGACATTTAAAATCAAAATGACAAAAAATAATGCAAAAATGAATAAACATGTCAACTGTAGCAATTATAAAATATTTTTAGTTCATCAAAAATATATTAGTTTAAGCTATTTAAATGACCTTTTTGTAAAAGGAAAATTATCAATATCAAGATTGTTTTTTTGTGAACTTTTCTTTTTATGATTATATTATATGTAAAATACATTTTCATGTTCGTATATTCATAAAATATTTTTCATTTATTTCGTGTAAATATATCTTTCATATTTTATTTTATTATATATCTCATTTGAAAATAGAAAAAAAAACTAAAATTAAAAATTTATTGACAGAATTATTAAATATTTTAATAATAAAAATTAGAAATAATATTTTTAATTCATTAAGCATATTTCCGTAGTTAACCATCGTAAAAATTAGCATTAACATTAATACAATTCGTAGAAAAAAAAATGATTTTTCAAATAATATTATAGAGATGTTATTGG
The DNA here is from genome assembly GCF_000309985.2 of Brassica rapa. Classification (NCBI taxonomy): domain Eukaryota; kingdom Viridiplantae; phylum Streptophyta; class Magnoliopsida; order Brassicales; family Brassicaceae; genus Brassica; species Brassica rapa. Next base: position 122,810 of record NC_024796.2, on the reverse strand, counting down.
TTTAATTTTTCTTCCAGCCAATCAAAATGTCTTTTCTTTCAAATTGACATTTATACACACTTTAATCTTTAGTTTGTTTTACTAGCTTTTTTAACCTCTAAGCAAACAATTCGTGTAAATTTCATTGTAATGGTTTAAAATGTCAGTTTTTCCTTTAAATATAACAATGGAGTAGTATAAGCTCATAGCTTAGAACAGTTTAGATTATTATTATTTTTGCCAGCTGTCTATTTCCTTATATCAAGTTTTGGTTAGACGAGAATTAGAACAGTTTGGATATATAGCTAAAACAATAATAGTGTAGTTAGCACTTATCAGGGAGTGCATTTGGAAGCTAATTAAGCGTGCTATATTTAATTACAAAAAGGTCACAACAGTATGTTCGCTTATCTGTGTAAGTGGCAGATTTCGTGTGATGCATGTCTGCCACCACCACCTCGTCTCTCATCAATTGTCAATTAACCTTATCTAATCAAATATTTAGTCCATGCCTCTTTCAGTATATCTCAAAAGAATTTAAACAATTTAATTTAATTGTCAATTAACCTTATCTAATCAAATATTCAGCTGAACTAATAAAATAATAAGGAAAGCTAATTTGTGGCTCTGTATTATATTTTGTTGGAATCACATATATGTAAGAGTTTCAAACCCCTAAATTTGAAAGACGATGTGGTATCAATATATATTGACTTCTTTTTCTAGCATAAACAATTGAAAAAACAACTACTATGTAGTAGATATCTTAAAACAATTGAGCCGACAGTTAAAAGAGCTATGTGCATGTTGGTGAGATGTCCACTATCTCTGTCTGAATGACGACCAATATATACATAGGTCCATACTATCTTCTACATTTCAACCCAACTAGCTTCGTAAGGACTGTAACCATTACAACAAGAAAAGTAAAAGATTAGCAGATATGTTTTCATTATCTAATGTTTGTTCGTAATTAGGCATTAATTATTGTGTTTATAAACATTTTAAGATATGATAATATTTAAAATATTATCTAATAAATACTTAAATAATATTCATGTATATAAAAGTGGAAATAAGTATCCGCACGGGTGTACGGATCAAGCTCTAGTAATAATTAGTGATAAGCCAAAACTAGAATATATAAATAATCTTTTTTTCTTTCTAAAGATGACACACAAGTAATTGATTGGTACTAACGAAGTGTCAAATCTACAAATGTTCGGTAAGAAGTATTACAAGATAAAAATAAAACAGAAAGCCTCTTAGTCTAATATCTCTAAAATAACAATATCAAACAACCATGCTAGAGTTATATAAGAGGCTTCTCGACGTGTGATTTATAATCTATATTGGTGGTTGGCTCATATATGTTAATTGGTTGATATAACAAAAAAAAAATTGTTTTAAAAAGTAAAATTGGTTGATTATTAAAAAAAAAAAATTTGTTGATTAAATTGTTTTTTTCTTATCATTAAGGTTGATTAAATTGTTGGGAGAGAATAACCAAGTTTTGTTTGTTAGAATGGAAATGTGATGTCAATTTCACTTTACAAATATTCAAATGGATGTATGTAAATTTGAAAGTGTTATTGTCTTTTGCATTAAAAACCTTTTGGCGCAACTTCTGTTATGGAATTATTCTAATCTCTACCGCGTACTGAATTCTCTCCACTCATATCTCCATCACTCTTCTATTTTACAGTGTATGCCAAGTGTCATTCCCATAATTTATGGAGAATATTCCCTTCCAATTAGTAGTAACACACATATTTTAAAATGTAACATTTTTTAAAACACATCTTTCATTAATACATTTAAAGAGTTATAACTACAAATTGATTCTACAAAAACACAAGATAATAAATTTAAGATTTATGGAGAAAATTTGATCGATTTACTTCTGAAATAACTAAATAATCTTTTCTGGACCATAAATTAATATTACGAGAAATTATTGTTTTCCATTTTCTCAATATATATATGTATATATAATATCTTCAAAAAGAGAGAGAGATTTCAAAATAAATGAATATATGCAATGTTATATTGTTCAATAACTAGTTTATTTATATATTTATAATTAATAAGATACATTTTACTCGCAAAACTAACTCGATTATCAATCATAAATTGATCTGTCTTTGATAATAATTTTAAATCTTGAAATTTTAAACACGCTAGTGTATATATATGGTCACATATATATATATTTTAGGTCCATGCAAATGTATCAAACCTTTTGAAAATGGAGTCATTGTTGAATTATATTCTCATAGGCTATTGAAGATTTCTCATGATCTCTTGAAGGGGACTTGTAATTCAGTCACTACATCCCATCTGTGTTGTCTCTTTCTTTTTACATTTTTCTTCCTTTCTTATTGAGCAACCGAAAAAGTGTTTTTAAGAAATCCTCGTAGTCACAGACTCATAGGTAATTAGTTGATTTGGACATGCGGAATGAGAAACAATGAATTTTCCTTAATTCTATCAAGGCCATGATAATACAATTTAATTAGTCTTAGCCTACCAAGTTTGACAAGTTAAGTAACATGCAATAAATTCCGATAAAATATTATAAGTATTCAAACATAGCATTGTGATCATTATAAATCGTTCATTATCTATATACATATGACAATTACATGACTACGATAAACTTTATGGATCGCCCTGAAAATTAGATATTGCAGACAAAAAAATTGTTCAAAGAGTTTAAGAATGTACATGATCCAAAAACTGTTAAAAGGATTTAAGAATGAAAATGATCGAAAGTTAACAATTATTCCCAAAATAGACATGTTTTTGTTAAGCTTGTATATACATTATACTATATATATATATCTATTTATTTATTATAATTTAATTAAAAAACATTTGTTTAAATCATTGCACATAATAGTTATGACTACAGAATGGTTGAATTTAAATGAACCTGAACACATTAGAAATAATCATGTTATCATTTGTTTGTCTCTTGCTTTTAGAGTAAGCAAAAACAAAATTTTCAAAAATCTATCCTTACATTTTGAGAGGGGAAAAAAAGTTGACCTGGCTAGTGCAAGTCAAGAATGGTGAACCTAGACATTCAGTTTTAAAGGCATATATCAGAGGGAAAACATTTGTGTTCAAAAAAAAAGATCAAAGAGAAAACATTGGTTTGACACAATATGAAAAGTTTGAGAAGAAAAAAATGAAATTTAGGTTAAGAGTGTTTAACAGTATAGATCACAAAATACTGTTTGAAGACAAGAGAAGCATCTCAATGATTTTCACGAGATAGGACCTAGAACTTAGAAGTGGACTTTGATTACGACTTTTCTTAGGGGTGGGCAATTTTCAGTCCCACATTGTCTTTTATCATTCCTCACCAACAATCACCGTTTTTTCTTTTACATTGTCAAATTTCCATGGAAAAATCAGAAATAATAATTCAAGAGTTAAAAAGATTACTCGACAATGATATTCACCATTACTGCAAAAATATGCAAATGAAAAAAAAAATGGGGGTGTTTTTTTTTCTTTTCACTGTAAATACTGATATATATTAACATTAACCATAACAAGAGTCATTACAAAACAGAGGATCAAATTCAATCAAGTGAAGAACAACAACAGCTAATTGCTAGACAAAAGGGGATATTACAATCAGCCTCGTATAGAACACTGAGCCAGTGAGGATAACCCGAAGCCACATAAAATTTGGGATGTTATATGCATAATTTTATGGAATAAAATATGTATAAACATTTTGTTTAAATTTTAACATTTTTTTTTTATTATCCACTAAAAATAAGCCAAAAAGGAAATATATCCTTGCTATCATCCTTCACATTAAATTTCTTGACATATTAGTCATATTTCTTTTATCATTTCATTTTATATTAACCATTTCAAACCTAGAATATTATAAAACTTGACGATGTATATATATATATTATATGTATTTGCGGGTTTTATAAAATGGGTATATATTCTCGGTTTTATTCTAATAATCTATACAAAATATATTTTGTGCACTGAAGTATCTTGAAAATACGCTTGAATATTTTTCATATTTCCCAAAATAGTTTTTTTAAAAACTTATTTCCCAAATTAGTTTATACTTTATGTGTCAAATCTTCTACACGGTCACTCGTAGATTGCTAAAACTCACCCAAAGGAATATGCAAAAAATATATAGAAACATCTAAGCTACCAATATATATTAAATATGGTCCCCACGTGATGTTATATAGTTAGATTCGAATTAAATGTATTCAACAAACGACGGTAGCTGCGGGTATATAATCCAACAAAATAATTTAGGTGACAACAAATATTTGATGAAAATTTTGGCAAAAATGGTTCAAAATGCATCCCTCATTTGCTAAACAAAAACTGGCTTCACCATCATATAGATAGTTTTAGGTTTACGTATTCATTTAAATACAGGAGAAAATCAATACAAATAGTTGTTTTGGATAACATATAAATGCAGCCATGCAGGTAATGAAATCTATTAAAATATAATTATTTATTCCGAAAGAATACCAAATTAGAAAATAAACGATGAGTTTATAAGAGAAAAAGTGATTAGCAACGCAGCATGATTTGATATATAAGTAATAATTACGACAGCATGAGTCCGACCTTAATGTCGAAAAAGAAAAGTCATCGAGCTGTCGGATGGTACTCTTTAATGATTTCACCAGAAATATTTCTCTATATATAGGGAAAAATTAAAATCTCCTACCTAATTTCGATTTATTTTACCTCACTTTTTATCGAACAATCATCTATGTACAAAACATGTATATATCAAAGGATACCTCGTATTGTAATTGATGTGTTTACATAAAAATATACCGAGGCCGGGAATTGATATTAATATATATAGCTTATGCAACCTAAATATAAATATATAATGCAGGGTAGGTCTTGTGGGCTCAAAAACATTATTATAAAAATGTATGTGTGTGCTCAAAAAATGTGTATATGTATATGAATGCGTATATATTATTATTTTTTGGTAAAAATGAATGCGTATATATGTGCAAGCACATACACTTTCTTTTGGGTTTTGGGTAGCATGTTCATGGGTCAGCGTGCTGTCTCCATTATCTTTTTAATATATATTTAGGTTTTTTACTGTAAGCAATTCTAATAGATGGTGTTATCCGTTAATTAGGACAATTAACCACGAAGAAAATGGTGAATTATCAATTCTTGAACCACTTTTAAAATATAGAACCTTTTGCACTATATAGAGATAAAGATTGATCTTTAAAAACTAGAAAATAAAGAGAGATCTAGTGTCATATAGGTCGTCTATAAGGACAACAACTTTAGTTTTTATATACTAGCTTACATGAAAAAAAATATTTTTTACACACGTAAACCATTCCCAAGTTAAAAAAAGAATATTGATGGGTAATTAGAATATATAATATTTCCACTTGCTATATATGAGAAAGCACTTAGTACATTTAGCTGAGTCTACCTGTCACCAGAGCTCCTCCATTCTCCCTCTCTCTCTCTCCCATCCCCTTGTTAAGTGGTCGGAGAGACAGGAGTGAATGATGAAGAAGGTGTGCTGAGCAAGATGGAGAAGCAGGGCACGTGCATTACTAACTCATCTCTTAGTCCACGTATATACACTCTCCCCAAATGCATGTATATGATAGAGATGTGTGAAGTGTGTTGAGTTAGTTCTTCATGTGCCCATCTTCCCCATCATGACCACTTCACCTTGATGATGATGATCCCAGTGTTAGTCTTATATTGCCATACGTATATATATATATACGTGTGCGTGTGTCTATTTGTGTGTACGAAAAGCGTATTTAGGGGAAGCAGATATCCCGCAAAATAACCCTATTAATACGTACGTACGCAAGGGAAGCTTACTCCATTGGGAATTTCATCAGGTATGTCTAACAAGCATATATGTTAATTATCACCATTTTTAGAACTAATCATCACCAATTTCAGCGTGTACGATTTAAGATTGAGAGCAAAGAATTTATTTTCATATGAGACTATATGGATCATAGAAGATCAAATTTTATGGTAATCATTCGAGTGATTTAAGATTGTGAACTTTGCTATCAGTTTTGATAATCACAAATTTGAGCGGTAAGCGATTTAAGATTGAGAACAAATAGTTTGAAAAAACTCTATATTCAATATTATTTCCTAATGAATTTTTATTCGAGTGAATTTGGAAAACTTTGCTATCAGTTATAGAGTTTTGTTAAGTGGATGGTGTCGAAATGAGTTATGCGTGGCTCTACATCATTTTCGTTAACTACTTTGTTTTATTAACCAATGATTCATCGAAAGATCGAGTGCATGTCGTTTCATTCATACAAAAAGATAAATTATTTATATTAAAATAAATAAAAGGATACTCAGTTTATTTTCTAATAGATGACGTTTCAGAATTGAACTCATAAATTTAAAAAATATTTTATGTTTTCTATTTTCTAAAACCAACTTATTAATTATTTACTTAAACAAAGTTCAACCAATAATAAAATAAAATGTATAACATGCATAGAGTAATAGCGACATTAGGTTACACAAAAAAAAAATAGCGACATCATTTGAATATGGGCGTCTTTGACCTAACAAGTTAATGTGTCGGCGAGGAATGATGTATACGAATACAGAGTAAATTAAGATGATCAATTTAATTGGTTAGTGGAGCATGTGTTAAAGTTGCTGGTTGGTTTACCTTGTTAGCCGACCTAAACTACTCTAATGAATTGATGTTGTTCAGAGAAAAGGTTTACCTTGTTAATTTGCTCGTTTATGGGTTAGTCGCGCGCGTTTGTATACATTACGGTAATAAAATGACAAAATTGCATGTATATAAATAATGATCAGTGACAAAATGAGCTATCTCTCTCGACTTAGCTCAGTTCATAGCTCAGTACACTTTATTTATTATATGAGCTTTAATATATAAACTCGAACTAAGATCATCTAGATTATGAGTTAAATTTGTTAATTCACAATCAAATATATAAATAAAATATAGAATAAAATAATTTTCATAATATGATTTAAATATTAAATATTAAAAATCCAAAACATTAATATTAAATATTAAATAAAACGAACACCTAATAATAAAGAAAATCAAAGCTAATTACATCAGTGATCCAAAATTTATTCCACATAAGAGTCTTTAGATGATTCATCTTCAAAGTTTTCATCTGTTCAAATAAAAAAAATATATATGCCGCATGAGAGTTTTAGGAATATTTTGTTTTATATTTTAATTGTAAAGATATATATGATATGAAAAGTGCTATCAATAATCTTTACATTTTTATATATATTATAACTTTTTTGTCTTACATTATAATTTTAGAAGATACATATGATTAATATAGAAACTATTTTTTCTTACATTAAAAAATAGAAGTCATCAATATATATATATATATATTAAGTATAAAAATGACAAAGCTCATGAGTTAGCTCATGTTCATTAAAGATCGTTCATATAATTCATGATCTAATCTAAGTTCGATCATTAACCTCACTTATTAAATGAGCCTAAAAACATAGCTGATGCTCATGAAAAATCGAACTGAGCTGAACCAGCTCATGAGTTATAACTCGTTTTGAAATCTCCTTTTCGAATGATATAAAGATTAAAAAAACAATTTTGGCTTACAAACATAACTCTTGCACTTTTTTGGTCATTTGATAATAAAATTGATACAAAGAAATACAATTAAACAAAGACCGGCGAAAAAAGAACTAAAAATACTACTCGAAAACATAAGTTTACCATACTGGAAAAACTACCAACACCATACTCATACAGAAACTTAAGGACAAATAGATATTTTAGACAAAAATGAGATAAAACAAGACCAAACCAAACATAATCAGCCGGAAAGCTAAGAAGTAGCTAGAGAGCGCAGAGGAAGACAAAAACAGAACATCAACCGGCAATACTCGAAATACAAAACATCCCAAACAAAGGGGAAGAAAAGGAACAACATCATCGAGAAGCTTAGCAAGGATAAAAAAAAGAAATTTAATAAGAATAATAATAAGATATCAAACATATTCTAGGTTCTATAATTTATATATGAATATAATTTACAATAAAACTATTAATATAAGGAAAATATTATTTTTTGTTACTAAAATGTTTCTTTGATTTTTTTTCTAAAAGAATGAAAACCAAGTTTTGATAAAAATAAAATAAATATTTTAACATTTAGATAAAAATAAAATAAATATTCTGATATTCAGATAAAAATTAAATAAATATTTTATTTCAGATAAAATTTTCAAAAACTCAGGATCGACTCTGGGAAGAAACAACCAAGTTCGAATCATAGGCAAGAAACTTCACCAAAGCTAAAACGGATCGTAAAGACGAAAAATCGAACAACACAAATACATGACACATACATTTTTGGACTAATAAGTTCTAGTCTAGATAATAAGCATAGTATAGTACTATTGTAATATATTAAACTACGGTCAAGTGGTATTATCAACTAAAAGCAGTTTCTGGTAGGAAATATATTTTTCTTTAACAAAAGCAAACAGTTTTTTTTTTTAAATCACAATGTATGTTTTGGAAATGACCACCCATCGTTAGAGTTTTAGTATTTTCATTTTTTTTAATTATACATGAGCATTCTCATCCCACAGAAATGATCCAGACTAGTTATATGTTGCTAAGTGTTGATCCTATGTCCATGGCGATGACTAAATGTTAATTCCAGTCGTATACTCGTGATGATTTCGTTTGGTAAAATTATTATTATATGGCTACTCTAGTTCGCCGGAACTCATAACTGAAGTGCTATAAGCTTTTTCACTAGAGCAATAGAAATTTATAATCAATAGTAATATTTTACATTTTGTAATTTTTGTTAATCGTATGTCGCGCCATAAAAACGCACAGTATATTCCAAGCTTCTTAATTCTTGGGCTTTGCTGAAAATAGTGAGAAGACTTGAGTTGATCAGTTGTTGGGCCTTGAATCATGTAAACAGCTACTGGTGAAATTTGAGTTGGTAAATAACCAAACAAATCGCAAATATTTGATACCTTAAACATTGGTTTGGTTAAAAATTTGATGTTGGAGACGACTATAACGTTCGAATATTTGTTTTTCATATTGATTTGAAGCATACAAGGAAACTTAGAGACTAATCAATGATGGTTGGGTCTGGGATCGTCGTTATAATGGAGGCCGACAGGGTTATAGCAAAACTGACAGACACATGCAGGTAGAGGTACCCAGTGTTCGCTGAATCATTTGTTTCCGTGTTAACGCGTCGCCATTTTTGAACCGTGTTGAAACTGTATAAGGAACTAGTTTAAAAAAAAAAAAAATTAAGATGCGAACAAATATACAATCTTTGAATCCTTTCAAATGTGATAAAATAGAATAGAATAATGCGCATAGACTTTTCTCCTCAAGCAAAAGTTAAAAGTCAACATATTCGATCCAGATTATTTGTGTGTGCAGATTATATAAAAACCATGGCTGCCTAAACTTATCTTCTCGGCCATAACCAGACGAAAACAAATTCACCAAAGCAGGAAGAAATAGAGAGAGCAAGAGAGAGCATATATTATTATACCAAAAAAAAAATACATTTTGTGAGGGAGAAGAAATAAGAAAAATGGAGCAGCCTTATGTGTACGCTTACCCACCAGGGACAGCCCCTTCGGCTCCTCCGCCTCCACAAGGAGGTGGCATCGCAGGAGGGATAGTGGATCAAAGGTTCTGCGCTCCGTACCCCGTGGATCTAGCGATCGTGCGGAAAATGATGAAGTTGACTGACGGCAACTTCGTTATAACGGACGTTAACGGGAACCTGATGTTCAAGGTGAAGGAGCCGGTGTTTGGCCTTCACGACAAGAGGATCTTATTGGATGGTTCTGGATCTCCGGTCTTGACTTTGAGAGAGAAGGTCCGTAGATCTAATTAATTAAGATTTGTTTGAATGTACTAGCTAGGGCTTTAACTAAAGTAAATTAAATTAAATTTTATATTGCAGATGGTGAGTTTGCATGACAGATGGCAAGTATTTAGAGGAGGGAGTACGGAACAGTGTGATCTACTGTACACGGTTAAGAGATCATCGATGCTTCAGTTTAAGACCAAACTTGATGTGTTTTTGAGTCACAACAAGGAAGAGAAGAGATGTGATTTCAGGGTCAAAGGGAGCTGGCTCGAGCGCTCTTGTGTCGTCTACGCCGGCGAATCTGACGCCATCGTTGCCCAAGTAAACATCTCTCTCTCCGCGTTTTATGTATTGTTTGACTTTAAATACAAAAAATAGGACAAAACTACTTTGAATACTTGGTTGGTGATTTAACTGGAATGGTTTTTTGTATATGTATAATAGATGCACAAGAAGCACACTGTACAGAGCGTGTTCCTGGGAAAGGACAATTTCTCCGTGACGGTTTATCCAAACGTAGATTATGCCTTCATCGCCTCTCTCGTCGTCATTCTCGATGATGTTAACCGAGAAGACCGCGCCGCCGCTGGCAGCAGCTGATCACAAGCTCACGTATTAGTTATATATATATATATATATATATATATATATATATATGCTTTTGATTTTGTATTTGTATTTGTATGATATGTTGTACGTTCTCTGGACACTTTGTAACGTGGGATTTCTTCTTAAACACTTACTGTGTCATTTTCTTTCTAGCTACTTGTAAAATTAATTATCTTAACTATATGAACATGTTTTCTTTCAGTATTTCTTTTTTGGTTAATTTGTTCTTTTGCAAATAATTTCTTTTATCGGGAATTGGGACCTATAACCATGAAAAAAACCAATATTCATCCACTACTCAATTTACCTAAAAGTTCGATACACGGCGTCACATATACATATTAATACTGTATTACCCTCCCCTTCAACCAGTGTAACCTGCAAAAGAAATAAATAAATTATTAGATCCACAAAAGTAAATCGTGGCTTACTATTATTCACATCTTCTGATTTGCTACACATTCTCGCTTCTGGTAGATCACAACATCTTCTCCATCCCCTTCTCACTGTAATTCTAGTTTTGCTCTTCTCTCTGTTTCCACTATCATTCGAAACAGAAGGCGTTTACTTTGCAGAGACGGTTAGTTAGAGACGCTTCTCCCCAACTTCATCAAACCGATTCCTCTCCGGTCTTTGTCAGTACGGTAAGTTATCACTGTCTTCTTTGATTTAACTTCACCTTCTCTTCGTCTGTTCATATTTCATATGATTTTGGGATCTTCTACGAAATTAGGGCCTTATGCTCAGAATTTAGGGATTTTGATTTCATGTTTTGGTTGTTCCGACTGTTCTGATGGTTCCTAAATTTGAATTCTGTTGAACCGGTGCCACACCGACCGTAGTGTATGAATGTAGATTTATTTGGTGTGGAATATTGTGGCTGACAATTGCTTTGCGACTACATATAGTAAATTATATCCACTTTCCATCTCGTTTTATCTTGTCATATTACTATTATGCAATTTCACTATTCCATATGAGATAGTATTAGACAGTTAGTTATATAATGTGCTTTCAATTCGTGGTATTTTCATCATATTCAGTGAATTCCTCATTTTATTTATGCTTCCTCGTTCGTTCTTTCGGTCAGATTTTGGAATTGTGGTTTCTCTGGTACAAGAACTACATAGTATAGAAAATTGAATTTTCATGTGGAATATCATTGCATTATTAGTTCATTCAATTAGGTAATCCAATACTTTATCGTATTATTCTACTTGAAATGGAATGGTTGTGTTGTACATAGATTGTATTTGGAATGGAATGGTTGTGTTACATGTAGATTGTACTGGAATATGTAATAGCACTACTTTCCACTTGGCATGCGCTTGTATGTAGTATGGAAAATTGAATTTTGGTGTGGAATATCATTGCATTATTAGTTCACTCAATTAGATAATCCACTATATTTTCGCCTTATTCCACTTGAAATGGAATGGTTGTGTTGTTTGTAGATTGAATTTGGAATGGTATGGTTGTGTTGCATGTAGATTATATTGGAATATGCTTATGTTGTATGTAATAGCACTACTTTTCACTTTGCATGCACTTGTATGTAGTACGATATCGCCCTGCTCTATTCTATACGAGATGAAATATTCGTGTTTGTTGGTTTTAGACACTAAATGTATATCATCTTTCCCATAGTTTTGTTGATTAGCTTGTATCGTTTTGCAGGTTTGGCGTGGACGATTTAGACCTCCCATGTAAATTGTTTGAGACAGGCTTTGAACCCACAGAGAATAAAAGGGTTAACAACTACTTTTAACATACGTTGGATTGATGTTCTACCGTCTTCCGGCAATGTGGGTTTAATTTCTGGACGTCTTGTGTCCCCAATGTATTAGGGTTTCTATTTTATGGAATTGGGTTTACATCATCAAGCGTTGTCTTACCTATACCCATTAGCTTCATGTACGTCAACCATGTGTGGGCTATGGTTGATAAAGAATGTAATTAGGCGAATCATGTTTTTGAGAAAAAGGGAGATTTGGACTGCATTGTATGAGGGTTTATATTTCCTTGACTTAGGTTTAGTGTTTACTGGGAAGTGTTGTTTTACCAAGCCCCCATTAGCTACCATTTGTATGTAAATCAAGGTTGGTGAACCATGTGTATAGCATCACATAACATAGTATGTAGTACGTGGTATAGAATATATTCAATGGAATAAACACATTGACATGTGTACGTACTATGAAGTGTATGTACATATCAAGCGTTGTCTTACATATACTCATTAGCTTTATGTACGTCAACCATGTGTGGGCTATGGCTGATAAAGAATGTAATTAGGCGAATCATGTTTTTGAGAAAAGGAGTGTCATTTCGGAAAGATTTGGACTGCATTGTATGAGGGTTTATATTTCATTGACTTAGGTTTAGTGTTTACTGTGAAATGTTGTTTTACCAAGCTCCCATTAGCTATCATTTGTATGTAAATCAAAGTTGGTGAACTATGTGTATAGCATCACATAACATAGTATGTAGTACGTGGTATAGAATATATTCAATGGAATAAACACATTGACATGTGTACGTACTATGTGGACTAACCGTACACAACAATTATATTATGGAATACAACATTTATTGGTACACTTTCTAATTTACACCACTTGTTTAACTCTGCACAGTAAAACATCTCTAATAACTCCACCTATTTACGTGGCTTCCTCGTAATCCTTTATATGAAATAGTTGTAATCCATTAGTGGTCATTTACTGCAGGGAATACGTCATCAACTCTGCACAACCGCATACATCAGCGTCTACTTATTTTGTGGGTCATATGCATACACCTATTCTATTTTATATAGTTCATGTGGAATGGAAAGAAGATTTTTTGCATGTATCTATTTACGTTCATAATATATATTACATTCCATCTGACTCATGTGAAACGGAAAGTTTCGTCCTCTAACTTGGACGTTTTACTGAATTCGGCTTGATTTTATGTAAACCATTTCGTATTTTACTTTCACCATGCACCTTATCACCATTCTGAAATTAAGAACACCATCACTCTATTGTAAATGAACTTACAATAAATCATTCCACGTACGTGACATAGTATGGAAAGCAATACAATCGGAATAGGATTTATGTCATCATCTTCAGATCGCTGTTCTATTAACAGAGTTTCTATCTCTCTCACAACTGTTCGTCAAATACTCTTGATTATATCCTTTCGCATACGTGTTCAAGACAGCTGCGCACAACGATCCCTATTATATGTGATTGTTAATGTGGCAAACACATCTTCCACGTCGTTCATTTTATAACAAGGAACCGGCAACCTGTTATGGTAAGGGGCATAACCGGATAGTATCAAGCCAAAATGTCTGACAATGAATTACGTCAAAATCATTGTTACTTTTTTTATTTGTTTTTGAAATCTGGCTATATCGCCAATAAGCCCTTCTTTTATCTCACATATGTATCATAATCTCCTAGAATTTTTTTTTCTACATGTCTGTTAAAATCTTTTTTCAAATTTCAAATATTCCAAGATTAACATAACTAAAATGTGATATCTAAGAGATCTTATCTCTCGAATTTATCATTTTTGTTTATATTTATTGGAAACATTTATGAATTATAAAATAATGTAAATGCGGGTTGGGGTTCGTATGGAGCAGACCCGGCTCTGGCCCTGTGCTGGAGGTGCATTTGCACAGGACCCATTTCATTTTTTGTTTTTTTTTCAGTTAGGTTTAGGGTTCTTATTTAAAAAAATATATATGAAAAAATGAGCTTAAATTTTTTGTAGCACAAGACCCAATTTATGTTTGAGACGGCCTGGTATGGAGACACCATTACTTGTGTCATTTTCTTTGCAGAAGAGGAGATGAATAATTTTTTAAAAAATTTCTATTTAAGAAAGACTTTTTCGTTTTCCGCCGGCTTTTGTAGTGAGGATTTCTTCTTCTTTTTATTTACTGATGATGATTATTCACGAACTATAAAAAATGATTTCTAAGTTTTTTTACACACAAAAAGGTATACAAAATAGCCTTTTAAGTTTTTAACCAGAAAAAAGTATTGTAATGTCAGGGAATCCGTTGTCTTTATTCTGCGAAAATCGAATCTTTTGACTAAATAATTTAAAACGATAATATAACTCTGTAAAATAAATAACATAAGGAAACGTCAATGTAAATAGTAGCGACAAATAAGCAAAGAAATAAAAGCAAGATGGAACAAGAAAGAAAGAGCTGTAATGTTGAGCCAAAAAAAAAAAAAGAGAGAGAGCAGGATAAGTTTGGTGAGTGTGTAATGATGATTAAAAAAAAGAGGATAAGAAGTGATAAAAAAATAATCTAAACCAGTTGATGATTAGAGAAGTAATATAAAAGCAGTAACCACCCAGCCCAATAAGCATGATTTGTTAGCAAAAAGGGACAAGCAAGAACAGGCTGTTTGGTTTAAATTAGAACAAACAAACAAACGCTCTCCTCTCTGTCGCTTCTTTATATAAAAGATAATAAAGGGTTTCGCCTTTGTGTGTGTGTTTTATCATTTGCGGCAAGCAGGTCTGTCTCGCATCTCTTCCGCGCTTCATTGAGCAGGTGATTCTTCTTCTCAAGGTTTAATGTAAAATATGTTCCACATCTCAAGGATTTCATTTTGGCTCTAGGTAATCTAATAGATAGGAGAACCCTATAACAACAATATACAGATTCTTTTATTCGCTGGTCCATTTGCCTGATATATGCTTGTCTCTCTCGATATTTATATTTGTTAGATCTATATATATTGTGTGGATCTGTCTTTTACTTTTATCTTGTGTTTCAACAAAAGTGTTGTCCTATTATGATTTCAGGGTTTTGAAACAAATGCAGAAACATGTATTTGAAAGCTGAAGAGCAGTGGTCTACTACTAGTAGTACTGCTTTACACCTCCCTTCTCCTCCCTTTTTCTTCTCCACCCTCATCCCTCTTCATCATCCCTCTCAGAATGTTCGAATTAACGCCTCATGGAAGCATGTTCTATGCGAGGACGGTTGACCCTCTTCTTGCTTCTTGACTTCACCCCCATCCCTTTTTTTCTTTTTAGTTTTTTTTTTTTTTTTGCATCTTGTACTTGTATATTTGTAGCTCTATTTATATTACCCTCTTTCCGCCTAGCATTTTACTAGTAGTGAAGCTAATAATAATCCTATGGAGAAGAAAGGGACTGTGCTGATGCTTCGTTATGAGGTCGGCAAGTTACTTGGCCAGGGTACCTTTGCCAAGGTTTACCATGCCAGGAATCTCATCTCTGGTGATGGTGTCGCTGTTAAGGTCATCGATAAAGATAGAATCCTCAAAGTTGGTGGTATGACCGACCAGATTAAGCGTGAGATCTCTGTCATGAGACTCTTGTCACACCCAAACATTGTCCACCTCCATGAAGTCATGGCCACTAAATCTAAAATCTACTTCGTCATGGAGCACGTTAAGGGCGGTGAGCTTTTCAACCAAGTCTCCACCGGCAAGCTCAGAGAAGGGGTCGCCAGAAAGTATTTCCAACAGCTTGTCCGCGCTGTTCACTACTGCCACACCCTCGGAGTTTGCCACAGGGACTTGAAGCCTGAGAATCTTCTCTTGGATGAGCATGGGAATCTCAAAGTCTCTGATTTTGGACTCAGCGCTCTTTCTGACAATAGACGCCAAGATGGCTTGCTCCACACCACCTGTGGGACCCCTGCTTATGTTGCCCCTGAGGTGATCAACAGGAATGGCTATGACGGGTTTAAAGCCGATGTGTGGTCTTGTGGTGTCATTCTTTTCGTGCTCCTTGCCGGTTATCTCCCTTTCCGTGACTCCAACCTCATTGACTTGTATAAGAAGATTGGTAAAGCCGAGTTCAAGTTCCCCAACTGGTTTGCTCCCGGGGCTAGGAGATTGCTCAAGAAGATCTTGGATCCTAACCCCAACACCAGGATATCTACCGAGAAGATCATGCAGAGTTCTTGGTTCCGTAGAGGCCTAGAAGAGGATAAAGACCATGCTGATGCAGAGACCGACGACACAGAGCCAATGCCGCTTAATGATGACTGTGACAAGGCAAAGAAGCAGTGTATCAACCTGAATGCTTTTGAGATCATTTCGCTTTCCACCGGGTTTGATCTCTCGGGACTGTTTGAGAAAGGCGAAGAGAAGGAGGAGATGAGGTTTACGTCCAACCGAGAGGCGTCAGAGATCATGGAGAAGCTGGTGGAGGTAGGGAGGGAACTTAAGATGAATATAAGGAAGAAGGAAGAAGGATGGAGGGTGAAGATGGAAGGTAGAAAAGCGGGTGCAGGGGTGGAAGCGGAGGTGTTTGAGATTGCACCAAGCTTCCACATGGTGGTGATGAAGAAGAGCGGTGGAGATACGGCGGAGTATAAGAGATTGATGAAGGAGAGTATAAGGCCGGCTTTGATGGACATTGTATTGGCTTGGCACTGAAACTGTTAACCTACTACTATCTTTTTAATGTTATTTTCTTTCGTACCAAAGTGTTTAGTTTCATTCTTGATTCTGAAGATGTGTGTTTCTTGTTTTGGGGGTGTAACAATAATGAACTCATTCACTATATGAAAAAAAGGGATTATATATATAATATCTGTCGGCTAGAAGCCTAGAACACAAGTAGAGATCTGAAACGTAAAATCAAATAGGGTAACAGAGAACGCATCTTGGAAGCACACTTTTATTAGTATATGTTATCGTGTCGTATTATCTTAAACTTTTAGCTGTGGAAAAATAAAATGTTATGTATACAACAAAGAAAAGAAGTTATTTCCCCCAAACAAATTAAATATGCATCTTTTTGAGAATGTTTTTTGTCAACCATTTAGTTTTGGTGTTTGACATGTTGCTACCTTCGTATGAGAGAAAGGAGAAGCGTTCCAAGGTGCATCTTTTTGAGGAGTCCTTTTTGAGAATGTGTTTTGTCAACCATTTATTTTTGGTGTTTGACATGTATCTAATTTGTTACCCTCGTATGAGAGAAAAGGAGAAGCGTTCCAAGGTAAAACATAGGATATGGTTTGGAAAGTGTCTTTGATGGTTGTCTGCTTCTTGTTGACCGGCCCGATTTGAAAACAACGACTAGATGGGACAGGCTCATTGAATTTACGGTCTCCAGTAGACCACCCTCGGCCCATGATCCAATACATTTTTTTTTTTTTTCATTTGGTCAAATCAAAGGTTTAATAACCCGATAGGAATTCTAAGGATTTTGCTTAAGTCAGGGGATTGCAGTGGGCCAACAAATTGGATAACCAAAGAAACCACCCAATTCCTGGCTCTAAGCCTCTAACTATCATATAAAGACTCCTTTTTTTAGCCTAACAACATAACTAGAGCTTACTCTCTCTGTTTTCTTTTAAATGACGTTATAGCAATCTTCACACTGCATGCATCCAATACAATATTATTTCTATCCTTCCTTAATTAATTATCTTGTATCCTCAAACTTATAGGAGTAGATTAAATATAGGGTAAATATGGTCTTTTATCACTATAATTTTCTTTGTTTTCTATAAGACATCAACTATATTGAAACAAAAAATCTGTTCAAATATGGACAATCAAATCCTCCCCCCCCCCCCCCCCATAAAAACAAATTATTATGAAATCATTTCACTAAAGAAGCTGAATTTTTTTTTTGAGATCGTCGGTTTAAGTTGTATTCTTTACAAAGTTTGCTTTGGTTAGGGCTCTTCGTGTAAAATTTTAGTGATATGATTATTTTAATTTATTTTTTAATTGTAAAATTTGGTGGGTCGGTAAAAAGTTGATGAAATTAGTTATGTGTTGTAGTCATGTTCTCCTTTTATATCCACATAAGAGCACTTCCAATGGGGGTTTTTCCCATTGGATTTCTTAAAATACGTATTATGTATATATCTATGTATGTATATGTTATATGGGTATAACTATTTGTGGGGTCTATAATTTTTGTGGAATCCCATAAGAGCACCATTAACTCAAAGGGGGAGAAGGTGGGTTCTAATTTTTTCTTTATTATTACTTTTTTTGTTTTGTCCGATTTAAAAAAAAAAAAAATTTAAAAGTGAACCAATCGCGGGCCGCCACGTGTCAGTGGGGCCCGCGAACAGTTAAAAAGCTTCACCAGAGTCGCCTCTTGCAGAAGAGGAAGAAGAGGTGAGTTTTCTGATTTTTGTGACCCTCCACCTCTTACAACTCCTTAAGAGTCAGCGATAATGCTGCTCTAAGTAAAGGTTCTTAAAATGGGATTTTAAGAATCTTTAAGAACTTTGTTTATGGGATTTCACAAAAGTTATAGACCCCACAAATATTTATACCCATATAATACATACATACATAAATATATTATAGTATATATTTTAAGAACTCCAATGAGAAAACTCCCATTGAAGGTGCTCTAAAGTTGGGTGTGTGTCTACACGATTAAGTACAACTAGCATGTAGATGACAATCAGTACAAAAGTGTAAAATATGATAGTTGAGTAAGATGAGTCATATAATGCTTGGAGACGAATTATTGATATGCTAATTTTTTCAATTATTGATATTCTAATTTTGTCAATTATAAAATGTTGAATTATTGAGCAATGGTTTCAATGTGGATAGCAGGAATTAATTATGAGAATTATTGGTGTATGGTGGCACATGCTGATAGTACACCAACTATTCACAATACGATAAGGACAAGCTCTTACTTATCAAAAAGGTGAAAGTACTTCGGTTATTTCTCATGGCTCAGATCCGGACAGTTGGCTTTCACTCATTGACAATTTCAGTTGCATAATCGCAAGCTACCATTATCTGTCTGATTTTCATCCCCTCATATAAATCCTTAATAGTATTACATTAGCGTGTCACATAATGCAGCTATATTTCTCTATGCATGCGGTTCGTGCACGATTTGTCATTTTCATGGCAGTTTCTCTGTCCCCTATCAAGAACTTTCTTCTTCTATTGGTGCATCCCAGTCCCGATAACCATTTACAAAAACATTGATAATCAAAGATTACATGATAAGTTACAGAGGCTAACGTGTTTAAAAATAAAAATTTGGAGAACTTTCGTGAATAGTTTAGTCAGATAAAAGCCAGAATTTTTTGTCATGTGTTTTATTTCTTGGATGATTATGACAGATACCTAAAACACTAAGTCGTCGTATTCACGTCACGCAAAGAAGAAGCACCTTCCTGGTAATGGGTAGTCTGTAAACCGGCCACCGTCTCGTCCGGTTTGTGAGCAATCTCCACGAGGAAAGGCCTCAGTGTATCTGACCAAATATCTCCTCCAGCTCGTTGCCGCTGCCGCACCTCGATCATCACCAGCTCGTCGGTAAGCTGATTAATCTCGACAACCATCGCAAAGGAACCTCCTTCCCCTTGTATCTTCATCCCCCACGCTTCCTTGCTCGCCACGGTCAGATTCTCCGCAGCGGCCATCTCCTCCAGCTTCTCAACCACCCTCGCTGCCGCCCAACCCGACACGAACCGCTCCACTCGATCGAACTTTCCGGAAAAGAGACCGGAGAGATTGAAACCGGGAGATCCGGAGATAATGTGGAAGGCGTTCATACGCATCTCGTTGGCGGGGAGTTTCATGTCGGAGTCCTCGAGGTGGAACTTGGACATGCGGTCGTCGTAACCCTGTCGGAACCAGGGGTCGCGGATGATCTCTTCGATGGTGATCCTGGAGAGTGGATTGGTGTCGAGAAGGCGAGTGAGGAGACGGCGGAGATCAGGGGAGGTCCACTTGGGGATGCGGAATTCGCCTTTGTAGATCTTCCTGTACATGACCATGAGGTTATGGTCGTTGAACGGTAGATACCCTGCGTTGAGCACGAACAGTATCACTCCACATGACCACACGTCGATTTTGGCACCGTCGTATCCTTTCTTGGCCAGGACCTCCGGCGCCACGTACGCGGGCGTGCCGCAGAGGGTGTGAAGGAGGCCGTCGGGTCGGATCTGCTCCGTGAGGGCGCTGAGTCCGAAATCGGAGATTTTCAAGTCGAGCTTATCGTCGAGGAGGAGATTCTCGGGCTTGAGATCACGGTGAAAGACGCCGCGGGAGTGGCAGTAGCCTACGGCGGAGATGAGCTGGTGGAAGTAGCGGCGGCTGAGATCCTCGGAGAACCTGCCCTTGGAGACCTTGGCGAAGAGCTCGCCGCCTTTGGCGAGTTCCATGACGAAGAAGATCTTGGATTTGGTGGCGAGGACCTCCGAGAGGCGCACGATGTAGGGGTGACGCAAGCGGTGCATGATAGCAATCTCCCTCTTCACGTTAAGGCCTCCCTTGTTCAGCCTCTGCTTGCTCACTACTTTGATCGCCACGCTCTGCCCCGTCCCCGTGTCCCTCCCTCTGTACACCTTCGCGAACGCCCCACATCCCACCAACTTCCCCACCTCGTACTTCCCCAACACTGCCCCTCTCTGCTTCTCCTCCATTCTTTCTGATCTCCTCTTTCTTCACTTCAATTTTGATACTGTTTTCTGCTTTACCATTACGAATTCAAAACCAAAAGAAAATAAGATAAACTTTCCACTGTTTCTTGTTTGATAGAAGAAAGCTAAGGCAAAGCTAACTTAATGAGTAAAGATTTGAATAACCAACTCATACGATAACTTGAGAACAATATGATAAGAGAGAGATCAATTTTATTTTGGATAAGAGATAAAAGCTCTGCATCGAGTTGTTTCATATTTATCACTGTGTCTTGAGGTAGGAGACGAGGGTATTTATGTAATTCAAGCTTTTCAAAAAAATTTCTCCTTGGTAAAGACGTGAGAGATTTTCTGTTTTTGTTTTTTATATTTTTTTAAGAAGATTTCGACGTTCACTTAAATTGCAACCATCCACGTGTCTCGTTGCTTGTTGTCGTGTTGATTTGGTATCTCCAAGGGTTTAGGTCATAGCATATATTTTACATATTCGTATCTTCGCCTAGTGTTGTTATACAATTTCCACCAAATGTTTTCAATTTTCTTCATTATAAAATTCTTCCGACTATAATTAATAAAGAGGAATGTCACATTCCTCATTTTTAAGAGAAAATAATCTTCAACATTGTAACATATTTTTTCTCCAACTTTTATTAGTTTATCATTAAAATTATGTTTTTATTTTTTTATACCTATTTAAAATTAAAATATTAGCTAATTTTAGTTAAGAATGTTTATTTCAAAAATGTTTATTTGTCAAGAAAAATTTGGAAAATTACACAACTATTTTTGAGTTTGGAAGATTATATGACTTTTGAATGTTTTTTGTTACTAAACTAATTCATTATTTTATAAAAGAAATAATTGAATTTCAGGTGAGGTTTTTTTATGTTTTCTTAACAGATTTTATTATAATTAATATGAACATTAAATTTATATTTAAAATTAGGTTTTCATTAAAATAATTAATGAATTATTAAGATTTCAAAGTTTTTAAATAGCATATTTTGTTAATAATAAATTAACTAAAGGTTAGTATATACTATTATATTTTCATATAATCATTTTTAGATATTATATTACTGTGAATTTCAGAATAAATTAAAAGATAAATTGTAGTGTAACATATGTTCGTAATTTTACTTTGTCTATAAAAATATGACATACTAAAAAAAATTAATCCGTTTTAACGGTGAATGATAATTTATTTAAAGAATTTCAAAAATAGGTCAATTTAACTATTTAATATAATTTTTCATATTTAATTCATATAATAGTTCATTTTAATATAATATATAGACTATAATTATAACTTTATACAATATGGTACATAATTTATTTCTATGATAAATTTCTGTTTAACATTAATTTATAATAAGAGTATAACTAATTACAAAATTTATTGATGCATTATTGAATAAGAAATTTAATTTTAGTAAGATTTTGTTAAATTGGTCTCAACAGATTTTGCTATAAATAAAAATAGTTTAAATTTTATAGTTAAAATGAATTTATTATTAATATTTATATTGATTGTTAAGATTTTCTAGAATTTTTACAAATTTGATTGATTAATGTAAATAATCAAATATTTCATCATATTAAATATTGAATGGTCTTACTATGATTTGTCAATAGTACATAAAAATATGACCTAAATTAATAAACTAAATATAAGTTCATTGACTTAATATTTTCAACATCTTTGATTTTTCCCAATATCCATTATCTATTTTGGAGATTTCCGAAAATTATGATTTTAGATATTTTCATTGAATTATAAGGTATATCTGGAAGAACATAAATGAAAAAAAGAATCTATAGAACAAAAATGAAAATTTACAAGATATCTTTTAAATAATGGAAAATTGAAGGAGCATTATTGGAAAATGCACAATTATAAAGCTAAAAGAACAAGAGAAGATTATTCAAGATTCTTCGAGGCAACAAATGGGAATTACCAAATGTT
This sequence comes from Brassica rapa, assembly GCF_000309985.2. Lineage (NCBI taxonomy): Eukaryota > Viridiplantae > Streptophyta > Magnoliopsida > Brassicales > Brassicaceae > Brassica > Brassica rapa. Next base: position 99,901 of record NC_024796.2, on the reverse strand, counting down.
GCTATATTGATGGGGCACAGAGAAAAATCAATGATGGTTTTGTAAAATCATAGACTCTGGCGATTAAATGAAAGGAATGACTAATATCTGATGAATCTTATTATTACATTAATATGAAGTTTTGATTTGGGTTATCAGGTGAAAGAGATAATGTCAACACCTTAAAAAAAGTATGTTTTATTATCTATATAGATGAATTTTGATGATGTAATTTTTTTAAATTTTTTTTATTATGCATATACTAAAAACACAAAATTTAATGACGGATAAATTTACACAAAATGGTCAGCATTTTTTCTATTTTATTTTATATTGATTATGTTCCTCTTGTTTGGTTATCCGAATCGGTAAATTCTGTTAATTAGTTTAGTTATTATTGTTAAAAGAAATTTTAATTATGTATTTTAAGATATATATTTAATAAATTGTTCGAATGAATGTTTACTATTTTTAAGGAGCATAAAAGTACTATAAATTTGTTGCTCAAAAAAATTACTATAAGTTTAATACTCAGATATTATAGTTTATTTGTAGCTATTTTATATTTCTGTGTTGTCGTTTGTAGAGTTGTGGTTGATACCCTTTTGAAGAAATAAAATCAAAAAACAAAATTCATAGTCGATTCATAGAAAAAGCTTACCACGTGAGCGCTACCCACCGCATACGCGGTGTAGAACAAAATATACATCAATTTTCAGATTTTAATTTTTTTTGTAATTTATCTTAGAGAAATTGCACTCTACACATTAGCTCTTTAGTGTATTTAGCTCTATGCACATTTACGTACTTCTAGGCAAAGTGTTAGACTTGCTTGGACGAAACTACCCCTACCGTATTCTTAACTTTTATATTCTCTCCACAATATTTTATTACTTTTGTGTTTAACCAAAACAACACGAAACCACTTTTTGTCAGACAAGTTGAAACCTATCACTATCCTTACATTCTCAACTTTCGATAACTTCTTTCTAACCTTTCTCATCATCTTTCATCTATATATATTGAGACTTATGCTTCTAAATATATATATCTCCATCTCTTTCTACTTTCTTTGTAGTATAAGAGAAATTGATTTTACCCCATGTCGTCAGGCGCCGATGAAACCGATGAAACCCCACATCTTCAATTCCCACCTCGCATGTTCGCCGTTGGTGATGAACCACTAGGAATTAGGGTTACTCCATATCATAAACCTTCTGCCATCACCAAAATTCTAAACGCTCTAACTGAAGATGAAATCGAAGCTATCCGGAAGACCCCTTTTGGGAAACTGGTGGAAATTGCCGATAAACCGTCATTCTCTGGACGATTTGGGAGATTTCTTATATCAAGACAGTTGAAGATCGTGAAGAAAAACGAAGCCTGGTTTCTTTTCGCCGGTAAACCAGTTAGGTTCTCCCTCAGAGAATTTGCGATGGTGACCGGCCTCAACTGCCAGCAGTATCCCACTCATTCGAAGAAAAGGAGCACGAAGAGTATAACAGAGAAGCCATATTGGGGTGAGCTTTTTGGGTTAATGACTGAAGTTCCGGTAAGCTATGTTGTTAGCATGCTAAGGAAGAAAACAGTTACGGATCCGGAAATTAGGTTTAAGTACGCCCTGCTTGCTTTGCTCTCAGCCGTTATAGTGCCAACGTCTCACAATCCGCGAATTGCTCACCAGCATGCCGAGATGATCAAAGATGTTGATCAGTTCCTTGCGTTCCCGTGGGGGCGGGCTTCCTTCGACATGCTTATGAGCAGCATAAAAGAGAGAGATGAAGTATCACTATCACAGAACACCATTGCTCTCAAAGGGTTTGTGCTATCATTACAGCTTCTAATGATTGAAGCTGTTCCGTCGCTTACTGGAGTTGTTGAAGATGGTGGATCTTCTGCCTCAGACGGCGATGAATCTGTTGATGAAGATGGAAAGGGAAAGAAAAGTATCAATACTGTGCATGTCACTGATATTGATACTGCCGCGAAGGTATACATTTCAAGTCTATATTGGTATCAATGGTCACAATTTGCCAGTAAGTTGATGATGTTATTGCCCTGCAGGCTCACGTTGTTTCTATTATCACTGCGGGAGTTGAAGAATTTCTTCTCAACCCCGAACTCGGATTTTCCGATGACGGTGAAGATGTGCTTGTAACCAATATGGTCAAGTGTGTTGAAGATGGATTTGCGTTTGCTAACTCCCATTTTACCGGTGGGGCTACCAAAGCTGACGTGAACCGAATGCGTGAAGACGGTAAAACAGGAAAAAAAAGGTCACGGAAGAACACCAAAGTGAACCTGAAAGAGCCTGTCACGGAGGCTCTCGACGCTGATTATGTTGCAGACATTGTAAGAAAGAGTGTCTCAACAGAATTGAGCAAGATGGGGGTACAAATCCAGAATCTCGTTGACAATGTAACGACCTCGCATCAGCTTTTGCGCTCCGACATCGAAGACATGTTCCAGATTTTTCGGAGGGATATTACGAAGTTGGTCACTCCTCTTTGCACTGCCCCACATAACCCCCCACCACCTCCTACCCCACACTCATCTCATTTTGGAATGAGAAACCAGTCGGGTAGCACCACTCCTGCAAACACAAATAACATCATCAATGAGGCTGTCCGTTTTGCAAATCAGCACTCACTCCAAACAAAGAAGGTGACCTCACCATGCCTTTTCTTAAAACACAATCTAATTGCCACCATATTTGGTGATGCAATACTCTTTGATGTCATAGGGTATAACGGCCGAGAAAGGTGTAGTCGAAGAAACTAATGATGATGATGCGGACTTTAATCTCGAATCCGAACCGAATGTAAGGGGGATCCATCTGAAATTCATATTACTCTATAGCTTATCCATTTTTTTTTCTTTGAATCGTTAGCTATCCACGACTCGAATTAGATTGCACCTTTTTAATTTGAATTGGTAGGATGAACGTTAGTATGATAAACAGATTATTACATTGTACTATTTACTTTAGCATGTCATTTTACATTAGTGTTTGCTAACGTTTGTGGTCATGTGCAGGCCGATGTCCTTTCAGACAAAGACGCTCCTGCTGTGGAAACCAATCCTCATGTACAAGACAGTGTAAGTAATCTGTAACAACTTAGGATTTACTTCTCTCAAACAACAAATATGACTTACTAGTTCGAAATATATTTCTTTTTCCATTGTTAGCTCACTTCGACGGGGAATAGAACGCATCTACCTGATTTGATTTGTTAGGAAGTATATTAGTTTGATAATAATATTAGCACTGTACTCTTTACTATTCGCATGCTCTGCAACAAATTGTGAGGTAACGTTTGGACTCATGTGCAGGCCGATGCCCGTTCAGACACAGACGATCCTGCTATGGAGACCAATCTTCATCTACAAGACAGTGTAAGTAATCTGAAACAACATAGGATTGACTTCTCTGAAACAAAGAATGAGTTGGTACCAACCAAATTTTTTTTTTTTGATTGATAAGATTTTTGTTTATTTTGCTAAAGTTATAAGTAGACTGCTTTTTTCATACGTTTAGCATGTCTTTCAACATCAATGTATGTTAACGTTTTCGACTCATCTGCAGGTCGATGTCCTTCTGGACACAAACGCTCCGGCTGTGGAGACCAATCCTCATCTACAAGACAGTGTAAGTAATTTGTGTCAATTTTTAATGTCTGGTAACCCTAATCTCCACTTGCTATAAATTTTGGATGGCGAATTTTTTAGACAAATGCTAACCATATCTAATACCAACGTTATTATAATCTCAATATTCCTCTTCAGGAAAATCTCCCAAGATCAAAAGAACCTACTGTAGTTGGTGATAGTCGAGACCCACTCGTGGCTGAAAACGATCCCATATCGAAGGACAGTGGAGACACTAGTCTTGCATTTCCCCAGCCAACATTCTCCCTTGGCCTGACGCAGGAAGATCCTCAACTATCCAAAACAAGCGCCCCTGACAGCGAGGACTATGGTGATGAACATATGACAGTCGATCCACCACCAACTTCCAATGAGAACGATGCTCCAGCGCCGCTTTACAGGAAAAGCAAGCGTCCACGAGTTGTTCCTAGGTCACTAGTTGGTGATTACCAGTGTGATAAACGTATACTGGTGCGTGCGTGGGAGGCGCATGTGAATGCCACTAGAAGGGTCCCCAACGTTGACTACGCTGTGAAATTCGCTGAACTTTCATCGAAGCTGGAGTCCCCATTGTAAGCACATTCTACTAGATATGCTAATGAAAATATTATACTACATCCGTTATTTTAGCATGCTAAAACTATTTCTTATAATGTATGTGCCTTTTACCGCAGCACAATAAAACTTGATGGCTTATCTCTCACTAGTAAAGAGCTCTCTGCAATTGTTGACAGGTCTACGCACTTACCACCAAAGGTAATGTTTTAATTTTAGATATATATTAATTTTCAATCTGGGTGAGGGCTCAACTGATGTTGTCAATGTTGTAGGCTCTTGACGTCCTCATTCATCATACCCGTTTAGTTTTCCAATCCTATCCAGTCTCCCTCCAATCAAAGAACTCTGTTTTTTTGGACACAAAGTTTGTCTCACTCCTTGCTAAGACGTTTTTCAAATTCTCCAAAGCACCTAAGAAAGAAAGTTTTCGATTTCCAGCCGCATTAGCTGACTATTTAGTTCGAGATTTCCCAATTGATGAAGCTAATCGTTTCTACTTCCCGTTCAATTTTGACAAGAAGCATTGGGTTGGTGTTTGCGTTGACTCATCCCTAGGCCAGGTTTCTGTTTTAGACTCAAACACCTCTCTCAGGACGGACGGGATGATCACGTCAGAAATGCGTTCTATTTCGCAGATGTTTCCTTACATACTGAAACAAGCTGGGAAACAATGCAGTTCCAAAGACATGAAGACATTCACCATCGACAGACCTCGTTCCATCCCTCAGAACACCACCTCCTTTGACTCCGGCGTTACTTCTATTTTTCTAATCCAAGCTCACGCGGTTGGGGGTCTCGAAGTCTGCAAATGCATCACACCTGATGTGCTAGACGTTGAGGTCGAGCGCCTCACAGTTATGATCTATGAAGAATACATGGGACTCATCTGAGTGTGAACTTGTAGCCTATGTCTCATTTCCCGCGTCATGGAGATCGTCTGCTCAATCTCATATTTTGTTGTTTGTTAGTTTGTTTAATGTTGTTGTTTCTAAGATCGAAAACTCATTTGTAAGATGTTTCGGAAAGTTACCCTTTTCGGCTTTAAATGTTTTGTCTGTATCCTGCTAACAAGACCGCCTCAATATAATTACATTTCAATTATGCTCCTTATGCAAACGGGGCCCAACTAACCTGACTTAGCTCATATACTACACATACAAGTTAACAATTTAGCATGCTAACAAGACAACATGCGAGACTGAATACGGACAAACCAGGCGGTCCGGAACTTGGTTTACATATAATTACGGTTTAATTTCTAGAATTTAAGTCCGATACTCCGCTTTTTTGTAACAAAACGTCGTCGTTAGACATTATTTCCTTAGATAAACTTTGGTGATTGTGCTCATGTATTGATGATCTAAACGACGTCGTTGTCTTTCCTGCTCCCCTTATTTAACTCTACCCCCGAGACTCCGCTTCTTCATAACCCTAGCTCGCCGGAAAAAAAAGGAGAGATTGAGCCGTTGATATGTCGACCCAAACCAAGGGAAGCTCCTCCTCAGCACCCGGTACGTGGCTACGCTCTTTTTAGCAAGGAATATCATCTATTTAAAATGTTCTATGTTTTACAGGGGGAACACGTTCTAGGCGGCGAAGAGTTGAGAAACCGAGGGGGATCCCGCAATTCTGTCGTTGTGGTGAAGAAGCAGTGATTAGGACATCAGGGACTGCAAAAAACCCCGGTCGGCTCTTCTACTGCTGTCCGAACGGATCAGAGGAGGTAACTGATTTTCCACCTATAGCAAGTATTTAGTGAAGTATGTTAATGCTCCCACACATGATAGAGCTTATTGGTAAGTAGTTCCAGAACAATCCTTTAATTGAGAGGGTGATATTGCTTCATATTTCCATGTTCAGGACAAATTCCATCTTTTCACATGGACTGACGAACGTGTGGTGGAAGAGGTAGAGGACCTAAAGTGTGAAGTTTCAGAGCTGAAAGCAGACATCTCCAATGTTAGAGCAGAACTAAGTTCAATAACGAAAGATAGCGAGCGTACCAAGCTAATGGTAGAGTTAGCAAGAGACAGGAAATGTTGTTGTGCTATATTATAAGTGTAGGAATGCCGATCCCAATGCTATGTTATCCATTGTCTTAATCCACTAAAAAAACCCATGCAACCTTGTCCTTAATTGTGTTGTTGTATGTTTGATTGCGTAAGGAGAAATTTCACATTACTCTAGCACAAATAAAACAATTTGCTTGACGGTGTCTGGTTGAAAGGATTGAGGTTTTAACTAGGGGCTCGACAGTATCAATCCAATGGGTCTGTTGGCAATAGACGAGAATTGCTGTCGTGCTATAATGCAAGTATAGAAATGATAAATTGTAGTGGGATTTATTCCTGTTTAAGGCCCTTCTTAGCAAACTAATTTTATCAGTTTCACAACAAATAAACTTTACCGTGCTATAATACTGTCGTAGAATTATTTTGGTGTTAAAACTTTTGCTGCATTAAATTTAAGGTTTCAACATTTCAGTTTTCCCTCAGATGTTAACGTATGTGTTCACATGATTAAATGAAGTATACGACCAAAACAAACCTTTGTATCACACTTAAATAATGGAAGGAATTTTTATTTATAATAATAAAGCGTTACATCTTAACTCCAACAGACCTATATGATCGGATAACTACTATTACAATATCACACAAGATAAATAGCAGTTGTCCATCATGATCCCACCCCTTTCCATACAACTCTTCCTACGCCACAAATTCCTTCCTACAAGCTTCCCCAACATTTTATATAGATTCCTTGCAAGTGGCTTTGTTGTGTCCCAGCCCCTTGCAACGGCTACACAAGGCCCTCCTCTTAGTGCGTTTCATCTGCAAACATTTTTATCGATCAGGTCAAATAGTAAATCATATTGTATCTCTATTCCATTAAATCTAGTTAGTATACTTACTATTTTTTCCCCCCTGGAGAAGAACCTCTGCTTCTTCGGCCTCCCAGGTGGGCGTCTTGTCACTGGAGGACACAGTTTCATACCACCAAAGTCAGAAACCAAATCAGACACACCTGTGTAGTCAGGCACTGGCAATACACTCCCTGCATATGCCGACCTCAGCCCCTCAATAGTGTATGCAGGCAAAACTAACGATTCCACGCTAATCTTTGCCTTGATTGCAGCAGCTATAGCATGTGAACATGGAATGGCAAGCACCTGAAACTCGTAACAGCTACATGTTTTTTTATCGAGGTCAACGTGAAAGCTCCCTCCGTTCTTGTTGCGCACCTCGTACTCGTCCTCTCCAATTTGAGTTACGCCGTATCCACCTGTCTGCTCAAAACTTTTGGTTAGCATTCCGGAGACCTTTGGCGACATTGAACCCATATTCTTCTGGGCTGCTTCCCTTCGCGTTGCAAACCAACCTGTGAGCTTAGTACGAATGAAATCGATCAAAGGTATTACCGGAAATTCTCTAGCTTCCCGCAAAACAGAATTCCATGATTCCGCAAGGTTGCTTGTCATGATATTATATCTCTTTCCCGGGAAATGTGATCTGGCCCAATGCTCTAACCCAATATCAAGTAAGTACTCAGCACATGCCGGATCCATTGTCTTAATCTCGTTAAAAGTTGTATAGAATTCCTGCAATCTGAAGGTCCTAGCTGCTTTAGCAACGAGATATTCCAGGTGCCGAGCTCTGAAATTTGACCTTATGTTTCTCTTCAAATGAACCACACAGATACAATGCCCCACTCCCGGATAGACCTGCATGCACACATCATTTAATTAGCATGATTCACGGTTAATGCATGTGCATATACGCATTTTTAACATAATCTGATGATCAAAGACACGGCAATCAATTAATTACCTTGCTAAGACCTTTGTATATAGACATGTGCCTATCAGATACAAACACCAACTCATCATCCCGCTCAACAAATGCCGACAACTGCTCAAAAAACCACTCCCATGAAGAGTCGTTTTCGCTGTCAACTACTGCAAAAGCTAGAGGAAATATCTGGTAGTTGCCATCTTGGGCAGACGCAGTCAGCAAACACCCTGCATATTTCCCTTTCAAGTGAGTACCATCAACCACCACCACTTTTCTCATGAACTCATAACCCTTGATTGAAGCGCCAAAAGCGACAAACATATATTTGAAACGTTCGCCACCACCCTCAACTGTTTCAGTGTAGAGTTTTGTTATCGTCCCCGGATTTGCAGTCACCAGCCTTTGTAGGTAGTCTGGTAAGAGGTGGTAAGATGACTGTGTGGTACCTTTAGCTTTATCAATGGCCACATCCCTAGAACGCCATGCCTTCCAGTATGAAATATTGACGTCATGGTCGCCACGCATCATCTGCCTTATTTCACGCGGTTTAGGTCCTCCGCCGGCGCTTCCAAACTTGTTTCGCATTAGCTCTCCAATAACCGATGAAGTAGCTTGAGTCTGATAACCGCCACGCTCATCTATCGAGCATGTATGCTCTGATACCACTTTCCGAACTTCGAACACATCAGCATCCTTAAGTTTGACTGCATACACTCTCCATGGGCAATTCAGACCACAGCATTCAAGTACCATCAGCCCTGGTTCTGACTTCCTACTTCTGTACTGAAACTTCATGCTTATGGCATAAATAGCCATATGTTGCTTGAAAGCCTCTCTGTTTCTGAACATCATGCCCTCAGTAACATTGTTTCCGTATTCTCCTAACTCGCCTATAAACATATACATCACGGAAATGGTTAGGACAGCTACAATGCCAAAAAGTTTAACTAGCAAACCAAAACTATATAGATTCCGTGCCAAACTAGAAGAAGTTATATTTCTCATTATATTTCCAAACGATGTACTTGTGTAATAATTTTATTGTCTTCATATAATGCACGTTGTTGTATTACAAATTCCCTTTATATGTTCCATTTTACAGTAATATGACAAATATTTTTTTAAGGTAGCACTGCCAGAGGTTTTCATTTAGCGCGTCAACATGAATACAATAAAGGTTATGTAAGACTTAGCTGTCTAACAGAAACAACATACAATCCAAATCAAACATTAAACCCTATTTAAATAAAGATTGTTTTCTTTGACCAATGCTAGAGGGTTTTCCATTTAGCGCGACAAAAGTAATACAACCACGGCTACACATAAGACATAGCAGTCTAACAAACACAACACACAATCCAAAACAAACGTTAAACCGTAATAAAACATAGATTCTTTTCTCTAACAAATGCTAGCGGTTTTTTCCATTTAGCGCGACAACAGAAATACAACTATGGCTACATATAACACTTAGCAGTATAACAGAAACCACAGCGAAGGCAAAACTAACATTAAACCATATTAAAAGCAAAGATTATTTTCATTAAGCATTGCTAGAGGGTTTTTCATTTAGCGCGATAACATAAATACAACAACGTCTACTTATGACTTAGCAGTCTAAAAGAAACAACATACAAACCAAATTAAACATTATCCACCCAAAACATAAACACCACCATCAACCACAGACAATACACGCGACAACAAGGTAATCCAACTTGCAAACCCCTTTTCCTTTCCCCAACAAAACATTTTAAAGACACCCACCCTCGGTGCTACTCCCTTCCGATGAAGTTTGCTCTGCCCTCTGACCACCCTTCTTTTCACGTCCACCATGTATGGTAGCCTTGCTCCCTTCAGCGAATTCTGTTGGCGTCTTTTCCAATGCTTTACCAGCCCTCTTCTCTGTTTTCACATTAATGTATTAAAAATTGTTTACAATTTGTCCGCCATATCATAAAAACTGTTTTTTCAACGTAAAGCATCCCGTACCTGTGTTCGTTGGGAGGATGCATGCAGACTCCCCTAGTTGAATCGCACTCGGTTCCTCTACCATTTCATTTGTACGCACTTGTTCACCTATATATGTCGGCACAAGCGGGGCATGTGTCGATCCTGTTGATGAGCCACCGCCATTATCATCCGTTGCTGCGTTTGGCTCACCCACACCCATGTTTTGATTTCCCGGTGGGTCATTGACATGTAAACCTTCTGGACAAGCAAACCCCTCATTTGCAACATCTTGCCAAAAACGCATAGTATTCTCAACCCCTTCACCAGTGATTCCTTCGGTGGGACCATGTGTAGGGTAGTTCAACAAGTCCATTCCCACATCCCAAAACACAGACGGTGCTTGGGCTTGCGTGATTTGTTCTGGCATTACGGATGTCCTCCCTGTTATCCCTGCATCACAGTGATATTTAGCGATTAGTAGTTTTGCTATAAAACTTCTTATTTATCAGGCTAACAGTTTTACGTTTTCTTGTTAGCCAAGTTTAACACTTCCAGTCTCATCAGATATGCTAAGCATTAAACGTGTTTGTACTAATTTCTTTTCCACATACTCAATCAAAGTTGATAAAACCAACCTTGCACAACATCCTCGAGAGTTCCTTCCATCATTACTTCATCATCGTCGTTGTCAAGTTCAATGATTTCTCTCACCGGAGCTGTGTTGTGGTTACGATTTGCACGGTAACAGTCAGCGTGCGCCATCTCCAAAGACACTCGATGAAAAAGAAGCATCGCTTCCTCAGGGAATATCGCGTTCATCACCCGTTCAGTTTGGGCTGCACGATCACCAAACACAAGACCTGCATTACAAAAATCATTGGTTTAGACATCATTATAATGAAACAATAGACAACAAATTAAATGTAGAGTTTTCCTATCCGAGGTCGTATACTTACTTTCATACGCAGCCCTTGAGTTTTCAGTGGCAGTCATGTCAAAAACATACGAGGTTGCACCAATGTTGAAACTTGTTCGACACAGGAAATGGTACTCAGCCACTCCTTTAGGCCCCACTGTTACAAGGATTGCTAGATCCTCCAACCAGGTTCTCACGTTAAGGATCAAGGAGAGATCAGACGTGTTAGCGATCGTTGTTGGTGGTGTCTTGTTACCCAGTGGCACGAGCATCCAGCTAGGCAGACGGTACGTCACAACCACCGGAGTCCGTTGACTTAGGCTGTAACGGCGCCTTACGATCTGGTCGAGCATATCAAAGGTGGCTGTCTTGCTAATCAACAACCCATATCCATAATCTTCAGGGTCGACTATGAAATCCCATTCTTCGTTTCCGTTTTTCTTCCATTCACCTAGCCAAATACGGATAGAGCGAACCATCCTGAAAAAACAAGAATACTACAAGAGTTAATGCATGTCGCTGATATGGCAACCGCAATTTATGTTGCAGCAAAATAAAAAATAACGAACTAATCATTCTCATATTTAATGACAGGTGATGATATCTTCAGATTTCATGTGACAAATAACAAAACACTAAATAGCAGTCGAACAACAGTTAATGCATGACGAACAACAGCTAAAACATTCTCTATTTATGACTCTCAGAAATTAACTACGATGAAACTAATTAATACCTTCGATTTTCTTTAGTGTTTATGGTGCATAAGCTCACCGGTTGGATCCCCTTTTATAGCGAAACCCGACATGAACTTTCTCACTCTAGCCCCCATACAAACTTTTTGCATGCCTTAGAAGATCTTTTTACTCTGATCCTCCTTTCCATGCACAGGCTGTTATCACAGGTAGAAACCGCTCATTCGTCAATTCTATTTGTAAACTGCGTAAAGTTATTTTAGCGGGTATATATTCTAGGTTAATGATTACTAACCCCCCCAATCGAAAACAATAACCCTTTTAGCTTCCAACCTACACTAAGCCTACGGCAAAACCTCTTCCTTATCTTATAGAAGGACCTTATCGTCATTTTGCTTTGCTTTCTGACAATCGAAAGCCCACATCTTTTCTCTTATGGGTATCCGCCTAATTTCCACATTCTTCTTGTATTTTGGCCCAATTCACCCTATCTTAAACAGCGAAATGTTATTAAAAGATTAGATAATCGTACGTGTTTGTATTCGCGCTCACGCTGTCCAGTTGTACATAAGACACGCGCGTTACTACTATCAATAGTTTTTGTACGAACTGGAAAGACGAAAAAAAAGCACCTCGTGAATCAGTCCATTTGATATTGAGAATTCGGCCAAAAAAAACCTCAATTTTGCACGAATTGCCAAAAAAAACATGAATTTTTGGACTGACCAAAAAAAACACTAAATTTTCATTGACTTTAGAATTAATTAACAATGTTTTCGCTGACTTGCCAATTTAGCACGCCGTCAACAAATTTAACAGAAATATTTGACGTCGTTTATTATTAGCGTTAAGTGAAACGACGTCGTTTTCAAATGAGATGAAACGACGTCGTTTTACATGTTTTGAAATTAAAAATATGTAGACCCCTGGATTCGAACCCAGGTTGGTTGGTCAAATGGCAAGATATTTTACCACTGGACTACTGGCACTTTCAATGTACTTACTAACATGTTTACTTTTATTAGGTACATATTAAATATAAAAAATTCTCTAAAAACTTAATAAGATCTTTAAAATTCCAAAAAAATTTAAAAAATAAAGAAGATTTTTAAAAAATTAATTTAGAAATTAAAATTAAAAATAAAATTTTATTTTTCTTTTTAAAAAATAAGACTCTTCCAAAATTTTCTAAAAACTTAAAAAGATCTTTAAAATTCCAAAAAACTGAAAAAATAAAGAATTTTTTTATAAAATTAATTTTGAAATTAAAATAGAAAATAAAATTTTATTTTTTATTTTCAAAAAAAAAAAAATCTTCCTAAATTTTCAATTTTTTTAATACATTTGCTAAAAGTTGAAATTAATTATACACACATAAAAAGTTGATAATTGTAACTTAAATTTTTTGCATTTTATTATAATTTTTAAAAAAATTGGATTTTTTTTTAAATGAAAATTTTGGAAATTATTTGATTTTTTAAAGAAAAAAATATTTTATTTTTAATTCAAAATTAATTTTATGAAAATTTTGGAAGATTTTTTTCTTTTTTTAAGAAAAATAAAATTTATTTTTTTTAAAAGAAAAATAAAATTTTATTTTCAATTTTAATTTCAAAATTAATTTTATAAAAAAATTCTTTATTTTTTTATTTTTTTTTGGAATTTAAACATCGTTTTAATTTTTTAGAAAATTTTGGAAGAGTTTTTATTTTTTAAAAAGAAAAATAAAATTTACTTTCAATTTTAATTTCAAAATTAATTTTATAAAAAATCTTCTTTATTTTTTAATTTTTTTTGGAATTTAAAGATCTTATTAAGTTTTTAGAGAATTTTTTATATTTAATATGTACCAAATAAAAGTAAACATGTTAGTAAGTACATCGAAAGTGCCTGTAGCCCAGTTGTAAAATACCTTGCCATTTGACCAACCAACCTGGGTTCGAATCCAGGGGTGTTCATATTTTTAATTTCAAAACATGTAAAACGACGTCGTTTCATCTCATTTGAAAACGACGTCGTTTCACTTAACGCCAACAATAAACGACGTCAAATATTTCTGTTAAATTTGTTGACGGCGTGCTAAATTGGCAAGTCAGCGAAAACATTGTTAATTAATTTTAAAGTCAATGAAAGTTTGGTGTTTTTTTGGCCAGCCCAAAAGTTTATGTTTCTTTTGGTAATTCGTGCAAAGTTAAGGTTTTTTTTGGCCGAATTCCCGTTTGATATTTGTTTTTAGTGCTATTTCAATGAAGCTTCTTTCAGACAGAAGAACATAGGAAGAAGAAGAAGAAAGGCATGTAAAATAAACAATAAAACAAGTTCTATTTATATGAAATATGGAAGAATGAAAGTGCCCCTTTTACTTGGTTGGTTCGAAAGGCCGCTTCTGTTCCAAGGTGATGCATCTACCGACCGAATAAAGAGCAAATTATTTCGCTTCTTATGTATGATCCCGTGTAAGATTCTATGACCAATTTAGAAAAAAAATAAAAAATAAAGATTCTGTGACCAACATTGTAACCCATGTTTACAACAAAAGTTAACCATATATGTGTGTATTTATCGGATTGAACATAACGTCATAATTAAATGTATAAAATACCAATTCAACATCATCAACTACTTCTCGAGGCTTCTCTTTAAAGAAGATGGAAGTTACGTTGTATTTTGTACAGTGGAAACCAAAAATATCTATCATATCAGTTTTGGTCTCAAACAAGTAATATAAAAGATTGTTATATTTCTCCAAAAAAATAAAATCTAAACGCATATACATCTTTTTAGAAAACATTGAACCAATCAAAACAAAGATTTAACATGAGAAAGAAAGAATAATGCTAATGTTAAAAAAAAAAGAATACAAGAACTTCATATAATGTATCTGGTTAATTTGATAAATGACCATATTGAAAAAATATTAGATTTGTAGTAACGGATAGAGAGAGATAGAAAAAGAAAAGAAGGAAAAAATGATGATATAGTTAGTTAGTGAAATTTAGTTTTTTTGGTTATATGATAAAAAAATTTTAATGTAAAATGCAATGAAAGAAAAAATGAAGTTTCAAAGATAAATAAATGGCTGTCGTATGATTAGTGAATTTTTTTTAATACATAATTCTTACAATCTGATTAGTTTTATTCTAATACTCTTCTCTTTTTGATTAATTTTTTTTTGTCAACAGATTTATTAATGAGTATGATACGGATGCCGCATTTGGAGAATGAGTACTAGGGTAACGTCAGAACTCCTGTTGGAGATCATATATCAATTCAATTGAAGAAAAAATAAAAGAACTAAGGTAACGTCAGGCAATAGCTAATTTCGGTTAAATAATGCGAGAAAATTGGTTCAAATTTATATGCAGATAAGGACACAACCTATATTAAATAAAGTTGAAAGCAAATTTGATGAAATCAGTTATTTAAAGTCAACATTAATGCAAGATTTGTATATATTTAAATTTTCTAAAATCCTTCATCCGTAAACTTAAAGTCATCATCGCTTAATTATAAGATGAACGAGAAAAATATGTGGGCTTTGGCTCGCCTTCGGCCGTCTTCTCTAAAATCATTTTCTGTCAACGGATCAAATCAAATCATCTTAAAAAGATGAACGATGTTTAGCAATTTAAGGCGACGGACCACATTGAAGGTCCATAAGAGAGGGATAGACGGCAAAATTAAAGTATCCCATAAGCACGAGAACATGGTTGGTTTATTTTTCTTCACATTCTCCAGACCATTCGTTAATTCCCTTATTTTCGCTTTCTCCTTTACGTATTTCCAAACACATTTGTTGTGATAACTATTTTTTTCATTTAGTGTGGCTTTTAATGTGTGCCAAGTAAATTGATTTCGCGTCCACATTCAAAGTGAAAATTTAGTATTATACTATAGGTTTTGTCAGACTCCCTGACGTTGATATTTATTGAATATTCTGGTTCTTTACAAATTAACTGACATTTTTAGGGACTTCAAAAAAATATGTTGAGTATGTAGGGCGAGTCAGCATAAGTCGGGAGAAAATACGTCTTCTTCCTTGCGAATAATTAAGAGGTGATGTACATATTAACTAATGAGATATGTTTTTATTTTATTTTCAATATACTAGTTTATAGTCATCATTAATATACAAAACATAGGGCATGGCTTACGCACTACGCAGACACTAATTGATTGATCGTGAACTTGCTTGTTATTAATAACAAATAAGCGGAAGTCAATTATAACTTTTTTAAGGTAAGTAAGTCCCACATATGGTTATGGGTGTCTGAATTGTAATGTACTATATTGCTATAATAAAATATAGTCCAAGTTAAAGCTATATAACAACAACCCATGAATGAGGAACGAAAATGATATAACTTTTTTTGGTAAAAGAAAATGACATAACTTGAATTAAAGAAGAACAACAAGGAAAATCTTTGTCAAAGTAGAACCACAAATGACACTTGGTTTTGTCATGGATCCGATCTTCACCGTCCAAGAAACTAACTCTCCTCCGGAAGCTGGCTTCTCAAACTACTGTCTTCTATCTTTGGAAACAAAGAAATAACCTAATGCATAATCATACTTCGATCTCACCAGGATCTATCTTTTATGCCTTTGATAAACAATTGAGGAACATTATTTCAGCTAAGAGATGTAGTAAGCATTTTTACGCACTCATGTTGATGTGGCTAAGATAAGGTTTCTTGTAGGTTGAAATCTCTATGAAGATACATCTTGTTTTTTTTCATTTCTTTTTGCCAAAATGACTTAAACTTAAGATATTTCTTATAAAATTTTCTTTTCATTATATGATATTTACATTTTAGCAAAAAAAAAAAACTAGGGGGATTTGAGTTTAAAATTTCTCACTATTAGACTTCGATAGCTTTTTACATATATGAAACTTCCCTTCGGATACTCTTTAGACCCTCTATGTACAAATGTCTGCTTGGAAATGAATTTACCTTTTTCAAGCATTTTTAATTTATTTAGATAACTAAGTCAATAAATTATTAGTTTCATTTGGTGTAGATATCCAATTTAGAGTTTCAACTGATAATGTTACTATTAGAGTGTTCTCAACGGTGGGATCTTAAAAATATCTCAACTTTAAAAATAAAATAAAAATATTGATAGAGTGGAGAGACAAAATGAGAAGCAATCTCTCATATAAGACTCTATTAGAAACCCACTAAAATTTCCTTTGCCAAATATATTTTTTCAATGGGTAGAATTCTTTTAGCAGTTTGAATTTTATTTTTCAATTTTAATTATACACTATATTGTTATTATAACTTTTAAGATACCTTTGCAGTATCGAGAGCGATAATGGTGCTGTTATATTGTTGTGTGTTCATATAAACCTAATAATAATGCAGAGTTTTGCAAAAGCCTATTAGAATAGAATTAAATTTTTCCTTTTCAAATTTGTCTCTTTGGCACAAACTAGCTATCAGCATATTGAAGACATTAAGCTGCTCCATCAAAAATTTCATGATTAATGAAGAGAACTATGTGGGGATATGTATGGAAAAGAGTAACAGAATTTGGAGAATTATTTTGATTGTATTACAAAATTATGTGTATCCCAATGTAAAGCCCCAAAAGTGCAGCTTATCCATACCTAAAATAACCCACGTAACATTGTTCTTGTATATTAGGCCTTGTGGAGCAGCTATTAATATTATAATAAAGCCCAATTTTATTTCAATGTCTTGTATATATGACTATATGTCTACTTGCATTCTTCAGTTTTTTTCCTTTTGTCTATTTCCAGATATAATAATATGCATCATAATAACGATTCAGCCCAGTGTATGATTTAGATTATTCTATATTTCAAGCATTGAGAAAATCCATATAAATCGGGGAGAAACAGAAAGAATCAAATTGTATTGATTAAAAATCTCAGCTAAGTTTCAAAAAACAGAAACAAAGAGCTTGAGTCTTGACGGAGTGTTTTTATGTAACGTATAAATTTTAATTGTCACTAACTTACTATGATTTACATTTTTTGTTTTATAATTTCGCTGGAAACATTTATGAATGTGGAATAGTTGTTGGTAATAGACAAAAGAATTGGCACAAAACTTCAACGCAGAGGACAGAGCAATTCCATGCACAAACACAGAGCATGTTTCAAAAACAAAGGTGATAAATGATAATGATTGGCAAATGGCTAACAATCTTTCTTTTATTTTTTAGGGACAATTCTACTCTCTCTCTCTTTTTTGAGTTTTATGTGTTGGATCGTTCAAAGCACACAATTATCTATCTGTGAACTTATATACTCAACTTATATCTATTATGGTCCCTCAATTTTTTGGGGGCCTTCTCGAATTTATGAACATTAGATTTTTCGAAACTGTACACCAATAAATTCAAACAAGAATACAAAAGGAAGGCTGTCTTTCGAGTACTAATTTGTACAGCTATCGTTTAAAACATGTCAGAAAGGAAGACAAGAAAAACAAAGAAATGTAGACGTGAATTTTATACCCATTCAATGAAATATGTCGGACAGAGGGTTTAGTGTCCGTCATTTGCAAAATGTTAACAACTTTCAGTCGTGCGTGCGTGGTATATATAACAAAGGCTCTTTCGTGATAATGTCTGGACCGAACCAAGTCCGTAGATTGAATATTTCTGTTTGTTTCGACAAGAGGGTCCACCACGCTACAAGGTCATACATACTCTTGGTAACATTTATTTACATGAACATCGCGCTCGTTTTAGGAAACTGTAAACACAAAAGAAATACTATTAACCACCACTTTTTTTTGGACATTTCGATATAAGATCGTGATGCACATTCAAAACAAAAGATTATTACAATTGCCACATTTACTGCTACTAGTAGGACGTCTTTAAAAACAACTAGTATCTCCTATATATTAATTGAAGAACATTTGAAAAGATGTAACTTCAATTTTGTAATAATTAAAAAAGACCAATTGCTTATGTGTCAATCAATTAGATAATTAATTAGTCCTACATGTCAGTCTCACATTAAAATTGAAAAACATGTTGGTCCAATTTGATTTTTAGATTTCACTAAAAATATTTAATACCAACTATATGATATCATATGATATTAACTAAAGAAAGGTTGTTATTTATTATATATTATTTCCTTAAATAAAACATACGGAATTACCTAATGTGATTATGATATATATAGTAATTAATGATTTTAAATAATGAAGATTTGCTAATAATATGTATGATTTCTATCATTTTTGTTTAATTCTTTACTATTAAAATAAATTACACAATTACATTAATCATATATTAAAATTTTAGATTTTTTTTCTATATGTTGTATTTTAAATTTTTCAAAACGAGTATAAATTACTAAAACTGTTAAAAGTCTCACATAAACTTTTGTGATCAATGTTTAAATTATTTTCTATAATAAGATACAGTGATAATAAAATCATATAAATAAATAATTTTATTTTATTAGGTGTTTATGTTAATATATATATATATACTTCATATCGTTTAAATTTAATTTATTTATCATATACGATAGATAAGATTGATTGTTTTGATTTATTTATTCTAAAATGATTGCGAATAAACAAGAGCGATCATTTGATTTACATGTGCAAGCCAATTTATTACATAATAGTAACTGATTTCTTAGTTATTTAATATATAATTATTATTTTATTATTTCATAATATGCAGAAAAATATAAAATAAGTATTTATTCTGTACAAGGCGCATATCTTAACCTAAATATGTATCTTTTTAATAATTTTGAATCTTAAACATTTTCTAAATCTCAGTCCAAAATAAAAGAAAGAAATGAGAATAAACTCAAAAATTAATTTTTATATCGAGTAATAACCAAAATGACACAAAAAGGAGAAAATTATCGAAGATAGATAGGATTGACACGTGAACGTAAACTTTTCATAACCATAATTATCTTTTAAATTTCTAAATCATGATATAAAACCGAGCTGACATAGTTTCATTGTAACCAAATAGTACGCATGAGATTCTTCGGCCTAAACGTTAGGTTTTTATGCGATAAATAATTTTTTAACCTAAAATATTTTTAATAATGAGATCAGCTCATTAGTAAACAAATCATATAATTAACAAAAAAGTTTAAAAAATTGTGTAAGAGCCAAATATATTAATTCGATCAATATTATAATTTTTTTCCCTACAATATTTCTTAAATAATTTTCATATAAATTTACCCTGCGTATGGCGCAGGTCTTATCCAAGTAGTATTTATTAATAAAAATAAAAGTGTCAGTGTCAAATGTCAATGTAATTAGAAGAGGCGAGGGAAATGAAAGGCGAACATAATCTAACACAAAATCAAGAAAAAATGGAGAGAGAGAATCCCATTCTCACCTATACCTTTTATAACTTGCACGTTTTGTGGATCCCACACGTACTCACTCTCCCACCCTATTATATAATCTCCACCTCCTGAGACCCTCATTTTTACATCTCAAAACCACTATTTTACAGAATAAGAAGAAAAAAGAGATGGGTAATTATCGGTTTAAGCTATCGGAATTAGTCCCTAACGCATGGTTTTACAAACTGAGAGACATGGGGAAATCAAGGAAAAAGCAACATAACAGCACGGTGTCTCTTTCTCCCATCAAGAAACACCAGCCAGTTCCTACTCCTACTCCTACCACAGCACGCAGTCCTAGACTTCCTCTTCGTCGCTCGTCTTCTTACTATGCAAGGCCCAGAAAGTCTGTCCGCAACCGCGCCACGACCGTCTCCTCTGCTCCTCCGAAGCAAGTCACTGAGTCTTTCTCACCACCCGAGTTTCGCTCTGATCAACTACTCATCCCTGAGGAGAGCTCCTCGCACAGCCCTTGCAGCAGCTGCGTTAGCTCCAAAGCCGCAACTCTTACGCCCCCTCCGGAACTCGATCTCCATCCGATCATCACCAAACCCACCACCACCGTGCGCAAAACGGCTGTGAGTACTTCTCCCGCGGGTGTGAGACTTAGACTGCGCTCGCCAAGGATCTCCACGAGGAAAACTGCGAGCAGCGGCGGCGCACGGATAGCCGGCACATCGGCGACTGCGAGTTCGCGGCGGAGTAGGGCGGTGGTGAAGGCGTCGGTAGACCCGAGGAGAGATTTTAAGGAGTCGATGGAAGAGATGATCACAGAGAACAAGATAAGAGAGTCCAAGGATCTAGAGGAGCTTCTAGCTTGCTATCTCTGTCTCAATTCTGACGAGTATCACCACATTATCATCAATGTCTTCAAGCAAATCTGGCTTGATCTTAATCTTTCACCCCATCTATCTTTATAAACAATGACCAAATATTATTTATCTTCTTTACCCATTATAATTAGTCCTTAATCTATAGTCTATTATATAATTTTGTTCTATATAACTATATATTTTTATCATATGCATGGTTATTAATGTATATATAGCTAGAGTATATAGTCTTGTACTTGTCTAAAGGTGGTGCCATTCCTTGAAATCTCAAGTACAGGGGTATTTCTATCCAAATTGGTGCCTCTTCCTATGAATCTTACTTACTACTGCACGGACAAACATGGTTGACACACCTACATAAAGTGTTACTCTGTGTTCAATTCAATGTAGATTGTTATTAATTACGCTACACAATCAACTTTTCCATTATGAATCATAACTCCTTTTTTTGTCGTGACGTCCCTCATGAACCTATACAGAAGGTCTTCTAGATTTCTACAATGAATCGGAACTTATTATCTTAATTTACATTCCAATGTTCAAAAACAAAAACTATACTATATAGCCTACGCTTATTCATATGATATGTAGTTAAGAGTTAAAAGACAGATATGATAGAGATCACTAGTATGCAATTTAGCTAAACTCGACCTACGATGCCGACAATTCATTAAATCCGCATCTGCCGTATTTTCAGACCTAACTTTGGATATGTGCGTGCGTGTGCATTTCTCAATTTCACGTTTATATTTATTTTATTTATGTGTTTATTTAATTGTTTTCACTAACATCCACGTATTATTTTCTATATACTTTTATATGCATGCATACACACAAGAGTACGACAAGGAAGAAGAAAACAAAACGATTTTGCTTTTAGTCATGTAAGTGCCAAAGAAAACAAATATTCAATTGGTCCCTTTGTTTACTTCAGTGATGGGTGACAAATGACAACAATAAATAAAAAATAAGTAACAAATAGACAAAATCAAAACAATAAGTTCATTAGTGATTTTTATTACTACAAATATATATAAAATAATTAATACTGTTTTTTCATGATTTCCACCTCATAAACATATTTTATAATTAATTAAAACTATGACACATTATCAATAAATCATTTGATAAAATTCAATAATGTTTACGTATTTTAGAATAATGTTTACAAAATTCAATACATAAGTTTCAGAATCTAAGTTTGTTAAAACCTACAAATATATAATCATATGAAAACAAAAATTGTTATAAAATATTAAGACAATAAGTCAAATAATAATTATTAAATTTGAATGTTTAAAATGTATTTATACTAATTTAAAGATTAAATCATTAAAAATCAATATAGAAATTTATTTAATTACATTTAATTATAATATAAAATATAATCAAACTATAAAATATCAGATTCATTTTGGTTTATTTTATTTTCTGAAATATATATTTTTGGTTGTGAACCAAGAATAATTAGTTTACTATGAATTGTGACTTTTTTGGCATAAATTTGTATAGATAAAATAAAAATGGAATGAATATTACACTGAATTTCAAAGCAACGACTCTGATTAAAAGGTACTCAAAATTCTTATCTTTTTAAGTATGAGAACACAAAAAAGATTCTAAAGCTTTGTCGGGCATGCGAGCATATACTACAATTATTTTTGTAAATAATAAATTACCCCAAAACTTTCTTTCTCGCTTTTTTTTCCTTTTAAATTAATAATATAAAGTAAATCTTCGATGACATCGAAGAACACACCATTGCAGTTGCACACATTTAACTTGGACTTTCTGGATGTTATTCTGGATGTTATTCAGCACACCATTAAATTAACAATATAATGTGTGTGTGTGTTTTCTGGTGGTGGCCACCAGGGCCGGCTCAGTATTACCAAGGGCTCCTGGGCAAAAAAAAATTTAGGACCATATAACTAGTTTGTTTTGTTACTAAGAATTTTTTGACTGAAGTATGAGAACCTGCACGTATTTTTGTTTGTATATTTTAACTAGAAAGGTAGAAATGTCATGTTTTTGTGCTGTCTAAATCTAAATAAAATATGTGAATCTTTAGAATCAAGACTCCTAATATTACTAGAGTTAGAGCAGGCCCGAGGCGGTCGCACCAGCCGCGCTCCCTAATAAACCGTCCCTGGTGGCCACTGACCAGTGCTATCTCCGTGTTACACCCTACTACTATGAATTTTCAAATTTCAGCTCTTAAAAGATTACGATTATATAGTACTAATTTTATGATTTGACTTTACACTAACATATCAACATCCACTTAATTAATTACTTTTGTTTCTCGGTGATGGTAATATATTTCTCTTCATAATTAGTATCCACGCCAATATTGGAAATACTCAAATGGTCAACTAAAGTAATAATCCCTTTGTACTAAAAATGAAGGAGGGCATTTTTGGTTAGAACTGCGACGTATCATATATTTGAAATAATAGACGAAAGTCGTTCTTATATTATTTTCTTTGGTTACTTACCAGTTGGCAGTTATCACTCGCTGGCTCCTTTTAAGATAAAGTTGCAGATAATCCACAAGGCAGGACTTTCCTTTTTCTTGAATTTTTTTAAAGTAGGACCATTTCATAATTGGGTAAATCTCATTAAAAACCTTAAAAGTGACACGTACTTACACTTTAAACTTTGAAATTTTTTTATTAGTACTTTAAATTTTCAAGCTGACATATATCATAAAAAATCATCAACTTAGCTTATTTGTTCATCAAGTAAAAAACTGACCTGTACAACAGGTAAATGTGATGATGTGTCGATTTATTTTCCAAAAAAATAATTATTTAATCAATAAAATAAATAAATTAAATAAAAATTAAAAAAATAATAAAAAGATCAGATAACTAAATAAAATTTTAAAAATTAAAATAGAATTTAAGAAAACTAAAACAAAATTTAGAAAATTAAAAAAATATATATAGATTAAGTTAATATACAGAAACTGAATAAACTTTAAAAATAAATTAGATTAAATTAAAATACAAAAAAATAAATGAAAATTTAGAAAATCAAACAAAAATTGTAGAAAAATCATAAAATTCAAAGAAAAATATAGGAAATTCAAAATATATATATTTTTTAAATTACAAGATTTTTTCTTAAAAAAACCTATCATCATTGACGATAACTATTTCAAACATATTACTGATCATGATGATGGTTTCTCACATGACCACTAAAAATAACGTTTTTGACATATCTCAAATGATAGTTTTTGACATCATCGTTAAAAATGATGTTAGATATGTCAATAACAATGTTTTTGACAACCATCATTTAAAACGATAGATATGTCAAGGTTTTTTGAAACATTAGGTACCATCAAGGTTTTTTAAAAATAATGTGGAAAACTATCGTTAGAGATATGTCAACAATGATATCATCTCAGAGATATGTTAAAAATGTCATTTTTAATGGTTATGTGAGAAACAATCATTGTTAGCAGTGATATGTTTGAAATTTTTATTGTCAACAATGATATGTTTGTTTTTTAAATAATCTTGTAATTTAAAAAAAAGTTATGATTTTTTTATTTTTTATTTTGTGATTTTTCTTTATTTTCTGAATTTTTATTTAATTTTATGAAACTATATTTAATTTTTAAATTTTTTATTTAATTCTCTGTATTTTAATTTAATCTTATTTATTCAACTTTCTCTATTTTAGTTTAATCTAATTTATTTTTAAGATTTTATTTAATTTTCTGAATTTTATTTTACTTTTTTGAATTTTTATTTAATTTATTTAATTTTTATTTAGTTTTCTGATTTTTATTTAATTTTCTGATTTTTATTTAATTTTCTGATTTATTATTTAATTTTCTGATTTATTATTTAATTTTTATTCATTTTATTAATTAAATAATTATTTTTTTTCAAAAAAAACTGACACATCATCACATTTTCTGTTGTACATGTCAGTTTTTTACTTGATGAACAAGTAAGTCAAGTTGATGATTTTTTATGATACAAATGTCACTTTGAAAGTTTAAAATGATAGTCAAAAATTTTCAAAGTTTAACGTGTCAGTACGTGCCACTGTCAAAGTTTTTTTATGCGATTTCCCTTTCATAATTACACAAAATAGAGTAGTACACCTCAACGAATTCATTCTGTTTTAATATAATTTTATTTAATGTGATACATCGGAATTTGAAGAAGGAGAGTCGAGCAGAAGTTCACATGTAGAGCATATTAACAACATGCCTTCACATTTCGATAATATGCTTGGTCTACGGAATCAGGTTCGAGATAGGCGTACACACGAAGCATTGAAAAATGATTTAATCGAAAATATTTGGAACAAGTTTGATAATGATGAAGATGTATAATTATTGTATGTTTGCTTTTAATCATTGAATAAA
Organism: Brassica rapa; assembly: GCF_000309985.2. Lineage (NCBI taxonomy): Eukaryota > Viridiplantae > Streptophyta > Magnoliopsida > Brassicales > Brassicaceae > Brassica > Brassica rapa. The sequence continues at coordinate 74,755 of NC_024796.2, read as the reverse complement.
AAAATTAAAATTAATTTTTTTTACAAACTTAATAATTTTAAATTCCTAATGACTCCATTTTGAGTAACACCATTGGATATACATTTTAAACTCAAATCCTTAACTATTCAAAAAACAAAAAAATATTATTATAATTTTAAGGACTCTAATGGTGGGTAACACCATTGGAGTTGCTCTTATATCTGCTTAGATGTATCACTGTTAGCTTTTCCTCAAATCAAATGGAAAGTTATACAGGTTGGTCACATAGTTTAAGAAGTAGCTCTAATGCGACGATGTAATAATGACAACGAGTGAGACTTGTCGATGAGCCGCAAGTGGAGACTTGGTCAACGACCATCTATCTGAACTTGCTTTCCGATCCGACATTAGCACCGGAGTTTCTGCATTTTGTGACGTTCTCTCCGCCGTATAATATTCATATTTTTCCACTTTTTTTCTTTTTGATAACAGTAAGGTTTTCGAGGTCTAAGGACTAATCGCTACGAAGTCTGCAAGATCCATGTTTCTTACCACTTAAGGCATTCCGGGTGGCCAAAGAGAATCGAACTCAAGACGGTATTCACATCTGTGAGCCCATTACTACTAGGCCAATACCACTTGATTATATTAATTTTTGAATGAAAGATAATTACACTCCCGGCAAACTTTTTTTTCTCTTTTAGGTTGTGATTGAATGTCACGTACGAAGCTAAAAACATTCAGCTGGAAGTACAGTTACGCTCATTCAGCTAAATTTTTATCAGTTAAGTATAAATTTTTAATCATTTTATATTTTCTTCCTCTTGTTACTGTTTATCAAAAGTTAAAACCTTTTTATTTTTCTTTCTCCTGGTTTTGTCGAAGAAAAGAGTTACACTCATTTCCATTTTTTACTATTTTTACTATTTTATAATATTTACTCCCAATTAATCTATTTTAAGTTACTCTCAGTTAATAATTTTTTATTAATTACACCCTTAATTTCTTTTTTCATTTTCTTTATGTTCAAGTTCGCTTTCGTTATTCGTGAATTTTTTTATGGAATCACAATTCTTTGTTGGTATCAAATTCTTTTCTTTTGTTTGTTCTTTATTTTCAGATGTTTTGATTCTATTTTTTTTTTTTTACTTTAGTTGTTATTTGTTGATGTTTTCTTTATACTAGCCAAAAGTTCTTTCTTTGTCAATTTCTTATTACATATAACTGTGAGTTCTGTATTTACTGATCAACGGTATGGTTCATCCATTGTTTCTTCTTACTCTTGGTTCCAGACTTCATATCTCGTTGGATCCTTGGAGGTTGTCCTTCTGTTTCCGGTGTATAGTTTGTTGAAGGTGTCGTTTTTTGGCGCTCAATTCTAAGTTCTAGTTATTTTTCTCTGTTTGTTTGGCTTATCCGTCAGCTATGATGGTTCGATTGTTCTCTTTATTTCCTCTGGGTTTGTTGGTAAACGGTGTACTTTGGCTTTGGATGATATTTTTAAGGTTACTGAATCATTAAATTATGCATGTTTCAGTCTTTTATTTTAGTTACTTTGAATAAAAAGTTTTCTCTTGTAGTCTTACTTATGTTATGTTCTTATAAGATTAATTTTGTGTAGGGATGCAAATGCCTAACTTATACTTTTTGGGTAGAAGATTAGGAGTATAGCTAGGAATTTTTACTTTTTGGGTAGAAAATTATAGCTAGGTTTTAGATTTTTGGTTGGTGATTTATGTTCAAGTTTATCGTATATTTGAGCTTCTTTTGTGGTTTTCCTTTGTTTCAGATATCTCTTCCTTTTTGATTATATGTCTTCATGGTGTGGCTTATGAGCTTGAATGGATGCATTCTAGGCTCTTCTCTGATTGATATAGTGTGTGTCATTAGATTTCAATTGTTCCTTAAACCTAAGTTGGGTTATTTGTGTGTATTTCTTCTTGTTGTTGTATTCCATTTATCAGATTTGCTGGTTTTTCAATAATTTGAAGCGGCGTTTTTTTGTTAGGTTTGTGAATCTGAAATTTTAGAACTGTTGGCTTTGTATTTTATTTTGTATCTTTCTTTGTTTTAATGGAAATGTAAGTGAAAAAGAGAAAACACACTAAAATCGTAAAAATTATAACATTTTTTGTTTATGTAACACTTCAAAGTACAAAAAAACTACTATATTTAATACTAATCTATTATTTAATTTTTATTTTGTTTTCGATGAATTACTTGGTGATTTATTACATTTCTAACACAATATGAAAAGAAAATCTCAATGATATATATATTTGTTTTCTTTCTTTGTTTTTTGGTGAATGGGTTGATTCAGAATAATCAGTGAGATACTATTTTTGTAGCAATGCAGTCGTACACAATATGAAAAGAAGATGACTTGACAAATAAAATACATTTTCTATAAATTAAGGGTATGACTGGTTTTCCCGCTACCACCCGCAAACGCAGCTTTTGCGGTTAGTAGCGGTTGCTGGCGTTTTGCAACAATCGCTCAAACCGTTCTAAACCGCTCCAAATCGCTCTGAACCTCATAAATTCAAAAGCTGGTTCCAGCTAGCGTTTGCGGTTGCGGGCGTTTGCGGGAGGATAAAAAAAAATTATTTTTTTTCCAAAACAATATAAATGCAAAAAAAAAAATTCAATAAAAAAATTAAAGTGAAATTATAAAAATGCTAAAATATATCAATTAAATTTTAATTAATATTATAAAACTTTAAAATAAAAATATTTTCTATATTTTTAAAAAATTTAAACTATAACTTTCTAAATATAAATTTTATATTTATTATAATATTATTATTTTTGATATTTTTATAATTGTATAAAATATAAATATTATTAATTTATTATTTAACAGCTGCTGTATTTGGTAGTTAACCAGTCATAAGTATCCCGCAAACGCACAAATTTCTAACCGCAGAACCAGTCGTACAAATCTCTTAAAACCGCTAGAAACCGCAACCACCCGCATACGCAAACTCCCGCAACCACAACCGCAACCGCTGCGGTTAAACCAGTCAGGCCCTAAGTCGTACCTAACCTAGCAAATATTTTGAGTGTCTGTCTTTTCAGATCGTAATTATTGCGTAAAATTTATACTATCAAATTAAACGATACAGCTAAAAACAGTATCGCTGGACCAAAATCTAAAAACAACATCCAGTAAATTTACAGCTAAAAGCAGTATTTTTTGACCAAAAGCTAAAAACAATATTGAGTTAATTAACACATTTGTGATATACCCTTTTTTATTATCATGGAATTTTCGAATCCTACGCTAATACTCTCTTACAAATTTGAAGTTACCTTTGAAAAATTCCAATTAAAAAAATAAATTTTCATAATAAAAATGTTGTAAACTTAGGCCACAAATGAACCAACCCCGTTGTATTATCATTAGGTCACCAATAGTTTGATTTGTGTAATATACTTCATACAGCATAGAATAACTCTTAATATAAATGGGTGCCGGGTATGTAAAATCTGACTAAAATAAATGTAGGCAGGAAAAAAAGAAATGAGCATTTATACTAGTTGATTTTTTTGAGCAACTGATCTTTTATTTTGTTATTACCCAATCATCGCTGTGTCACTTGTCAAATCTTTTTGGGATTTGATTTGATTCTTGTGTGAAGAGTGAAGTTAACATACTTTAATATATATTGTTTTCGTATTTACTTTTGATAAAGACGGATTACACAAGCTTCCATATAATTATAACGTTTTCGTTTGGCTGTACCCTTCACCGTTGTTGCAGGTTAACCTTTTATAGCATTCCCTTCGTTTTCAAACTCTAAATTATTGGAATTTTAATATCGTGAACCAAAAAAAGAAATTTTAATATTACATCTATTAAGTAGTTAAAATTAAATATAAGAAAAAAATTTAACCACAAATGGGCAAGTTTCTGTCAAAATTATAAAACTTATCTTTACATTTGACCAAAAAAAAAATTATAAAACTTTCCGAATTCATATCTCAACTTTTCTCCCATTTTTCCTTTTTATTAATATATTATATATACTTATCTGGAAACCACAAATGATGGAGGTGCTTTTAATATGCGTGCTTACAGTTTTAGATTTTCGTTTGCTTTGACAAACTCTGAAGTCTTAGGTTTAGGCTCGTAGATTTTATGAGGTTAGTAAAATCATGCAGCTATATTCTTGATTCTTTTTATCTACTTTGATTATATAAATTTAAACATAAATTACAAAAATTAAAACATATCTTTAAAAACAGAGATGGCATGAAAACCAAGTCGGTGATACATCTCTGTTTTAAGTTTTAACCACAACATGTTCATATTTCCCTCGACCAATCATTTATGAAAACAAAGACACATCAAATCACTCTTTTCATAAAGATTGTGAATTCGAGTCAGATCAATTATATAATGTCAAAACACTTGTTACAGCAAGGTCCGTAAGGTGTAAAAAAAAAAAGAGAACACAACACAACTATCTACAAATTTGACTATATTTCTTTTAATTAATTGTAGAAAAATTAAAAGTTACATTAATTCATTTCACAATAAAATATTGTTTGTACAATCCTAGTTTAGTTTCTAAATGTCATTTAAGAAATACTATACATTTTTTTCATACTAATAAGGACTAAGGATCTAAAATGGAACATAACTTTAAAAAGTAAATGTTTTATTTTGTTTCCTAGTTTGTGTATATTATGAGAAAATAAAGGCTTTTTGTCATCTTTTTTTAAATAATATTCATTTTTCCATTATAGAATAATATATTTTTAAAATGATAAGACAAATATTTATTATAATGTTAAGTAAAGAAACATTTCATTCTTTTGCATCGAAAACCAAACGTATTATTCAGACTAAAAGATCTATTTTTGACTTAAGCAACACATAAAGTACTTAGTTCAAACAACAAAAACACATAAAGTACTGCTGCCAAAATAGATGTTTGGAGTAAGTAGTAATTATTATTATTTAAATAAAGTTAAATTATTTTATGAACCTAAATGTTTCTATACACTATGTAATCATTTTGAAAAGTCAAATTTAGTTTCTGTTGTGATATAAATGTTGAAGAGAGTTGTTCATCATAAATTTATGTACAACCAAAGTTGCTTGTCGTGAATCTATCAAAATAGAGAACTATTTTGTAGAGTTGCTTATTATATCATAGTTATATGCAATCAAGTAATTAAATCTTATTGGTTACTTGCATTACAGAGTCGCGACGCAATATTTTATATTTAAGTTTTTATAACCAGATACTCATACATTCTAAACATATATCTTGCGCTCTTGGAGTCACTGTAGAAAAAATAAATAAGTTCCATTGAAAAAAAGAGATGTTTTAGTGCATTGAATTTATACTAACAACTTTAATTGCACCGGCTGCGTTAAACTATTTTTTTTGCAGTGCCACAAGTAGAGCTAGTCCTTGGATCAAGCGGATGAAGTCCATGTTTGCGGTCGTTTCTAAATAACTAAAATATCAGCCACAAAATTATCAAATGTCTTCTAGTCAAATGGTTCATGTATGCAGACAATCTGGATTCGATTCTCTTTGATACTGGCTACATATTTTTATTTTTCTTAATCTCTATTATGCTAGGACCGGCTCTGGCCACAAGCCTCGTAACCAAACAAATAGGTAGCATTGGGTATTAACGTGTGTATATATAGTGACAGTAAGAAAAAATTTGTGAACTTTTTAGATTTTCTACATCACGTTTATTTTTCTTGGGAATAATGTTAACACGACAACACATGAGTTACAAAGATACAATGATGGCCCATGATCTGAAATTAATAGTGAAACCCAAATTAAATAGGCCTGATATGTGTAACTGAAATCGAGGCTGTTTACCATCATGTGTTGTGTTGTATAAAAATTTAGCAGTTCTTCTGAAAGATATTTAGTCCCTGATTCATAAATGGGCATCGTTCTAATTTCTAATGATTGTTTTAAAATTTCTATGTACATGGACATCGTTGTATATATTTATTCTCTAGAGTTTAAATAACATTGATACAAATTTAAATTAATTGAGTTTTTCTGTAAATGCTCTTATAATAGTTGCATCCTAAATGGTCAAAGAGGTTTCTAACATTTGTTGTCTCCATTTTTCTAGAGAATAACGATTTTATAATGGTTAGTATACTAATTTAGTAATTATATGAAAATTTACTAAATTAATTTATAAGTAATTAGAAAGATTTCCATGTATCATGAAAAAATAGTTTAACAGACACTAATACAAATGTTGAATGTGGTTAGAAATTTTAAAATAACACTAAAATGTTTTGGATTCAGTATATAAAGCGTTTACCAAAAACTCAATATTTTTGTAGGGGTTAACGCATAGATTTGAAGAAAATTTCAAAACAAATTGACAATTTCAAAACAAATTGACAATATTGTTTTAATGCATAGTTGCATCCTTCAATAATATATGATGATGTTCAAAGTGGTTTAGGATCCTTTGTTGTCTCCATTTTTCAAAAAAGATAGCGATTCTATGGTTGGCTATTCCATCTATTTAGGGAGTATTATGAAGTTTTACAAAATTAATTGATAAAAAAGTAGAAAGATGCCCATGTACCATGAAAGAGAGTTTAAATAACATTGATACAAATTTACAATGTGGTTACAAATTTTAAAATAACACTAAAGATTATAGGCTTCAGTATATAAATCATTTACCAAAAACACAATATTTTCTTAGGGGTTAAAACACATAGATTTTGAGAAAATTTCAAAAAATTTGACACTATTGTTTTAATGCATAGTTACATCCTTCACTAACATATGATGATGTTCAAAGAGGTTAGAAGCCTTTGTTGTCTTTGTTTTTCAAGAAAATAGCGATTCTATAGTGGTTATTCCACCTATTATTTAGGGAGTATTATGAAGTTTTACTAAATTAATTGATAAAAAATTAGAAAGATGCCCATGTACCATGAAAAAAGTTTAACAGACATTAATACAAATGTAGAATGTGGTTTGGAATTTTAAAACAACACTAAAAAGTTTAGGATTCAGTATATAGAGCGTTTACCAAAAACTCAATATTTTCGTAGGGGGTTAACATATAGATTTTGATAAAATTTCAAAAGATTTAACAATATTGTTTTAATGCATAGTTGCATCATTCACAAACATATGATGATGTTCAAAGAGGTTTGGAGCCTTTGATGTTTCCGTTTTTCAAGAAAATGGCGATTTTACAATGGTTATTCCACCTATTTAAGGAGTATTATGAAGTTTCACTAAATTAATTGATAAAAAATTAGAAAGATGCCCATGTACCATGAAAGAGAGTTTAAATAACATTGATACAAATGTAGAATGTGGGCAGAAATTTTAAAACAACACTAAAAAGTTTATGATTCAGTATATAGAGCGTTTACCAAAAACTCAATATTTTCGTAAGGGTATTAACACTTAGATTTTGAGAAAATTTCAAAAAATTTGACATTATTGTTTTAATGCATAGTTGCATCATTCACTAACATATGATGATTTTCAAAGAGGTTTAGAGTCTTTGTTGACTCTGTTTTTCAAGAAAATAGCGATTCTACAGTGGTTATTCCACCTAGGGAAATTTCCACAAATACCACATTCATAGTACCACTTTTCATGTTTACACTAACCACTTTTACCCTCACTTTTAATGAAGGATAAAGTACAATTATACCTTTGGGGTTAACTAATCTAGACTTAGGGTTTAGAGTTGAGGGGTGGGGTAAGGTTTTTGGAAAGTGAAATTTATGATTCTAATAAATATATAAATACTTAAAAAGTATATAAATTTTTTTTTAAAATAGTTTCAAACATAATTTTCGTTTTTCAAAAAGAAATTTGAAAAGAAAAGTTCAATAAAAAATTCGAAAAAAGTTCGAATTTGAAAAAGCATAATTCGAAAACATAAAAAAATTAATTTTTTTTTTATTATTATTTTTATTTAAATAATGATTTATTATATATATAAATAACAACGGCATAAGAGTCTTTTGCCACTTAATGAAGAAGGTATTTTTGAAAATGTCTCATTAGTGGTGGTAAAAATAAAAAGTGGTACCATGAAAGTGGTAAACATGTAATTTTCTCTTCCACATATTTAGAGAGTATTATGAAGTTTTACTAAATTAATTGATAAAAAATTAGAAAGATGCCCATGTACCATGAAAAAGAGTATAACATACATTAATATATAAGTAGGATGTGGGTAGAAATTTTAAAACAACACTAAAAAGTTTAGGATTCAGTATATATAGTGTTTACCAAAAACTCAATATTTTCGTAGGGGTTAACACATATATTTTGAGAAAATTTTAAAAAGAATTGACATTATTGTTTTAATGCATAGTTGCATCATTCACTAAATCATATGATGTTCAAAGGGGTTTGGAGCCTTTGTTGTCTCTGTTTTTCAAGAAAAATGCGATTCTACAGTGGTTATTCCACCTATTTAGTGAGTATTATAGTTTTACTAAATTAATTGATAAAAAATTAAAAAGATGCCCATGTACCATGGAAAAGAGTTTAACAGACATTAATATAAATGTAGAATGTGGTTTGAAAACTCAAAACAACACAAAAAAATTTAGGATTCAGTATATAGTGCGTTTACCAAAAACTCAATATTTTCGTAGGGGTACAAATAGATTTTGAGAAAATTTTAAAATTTTTGACAACATTGTTTTAAAGCATAGTTGTATCTTTCACTAACATATGATGATGTTCAAAGAGGTTTGGAGCCTTTGTTGTCTCCGTTTTTCAAGAAAATGGCGATTCTACAATGGTTATTGCACCTATTTCAGGAGTATTATGAAGTTTTACTAAATTTATTGATAAAAAATTAGAAAGATGCCTATGTACCATGAAAGAGAGTTTAAATAACATTGACACAAAAGTAGAATGCGAGTAGAAATTTTAAAACAACACTAAAAAGTTTATGATTCAGTATATAAAGCGTTTACCAAAAACTCAATATTTTCGTAGAGGTTAACACATAGATTTTGAGAAAATTTCAAAATTTTTTGACATTATTGTTTTAATGCATAGTTGCATCATTCACTAACATACGATGATGTTCAAAGAGGTTTGAAGCCATTGTTGTCTCTGTTTTTCAAGAAAATAACAATTCTATAGTGGTTATTCCACCTATTTAGGGAGTATTATGAAGTTTTAGTAAATTAATTGATAAAAAATTAGAAAGATGCCCATGTACTATGAAAAAGAGTTTAAATAACATTAATACATAAGTAGAATGTTGGTAGAAATTTGAAAACAACACTAAAAAGTTTAGGATTTAGTATATATAGTGTTTACCAAAAACTCAATATTTTCGTAGGGGTTAACACATAGATTTTGAGAAAATTTAAAAAAAAAATTGACATTATTGTTTTAATGCGTAGTTGCATCATTCACTAACATATGATGATGTTCAAAGGAGTTTGGAGCCTTTGTTGTCTCCGTTTTTCAAGAAAATTGAGATTCTATAATGGTTATTCCACCTTGTTAAAGAGTATCATGAAGTTTTACTAAATTTATTAAAAATTTGTAAGATGTCCATGTACCATTAAAAATAATTTAACAGGCATTAATATAAATGTAGAATGTGGTTTGAAATTTTCAAACAACACTAAATTGTTTAAGATTCAGTATATATAACATTTACCAAAAACTCAATATTTTCGTAGGGGTTTAACACATAGATTTTGAGAAAATTTCAAATTTTTTGACATTACTGTTTTAATGCATAGTTGCATTATTTAGTAACATATGTTGATGTTCAAAGAGGTTTGAAGTTTTTGTTGTCTTTGTTTTTCAAGAAAATAGCGATTCTATTGTGGTTATTCCACCTATTTAGTGAGTATTATACTAAATTAATTGATAAAAAAATTAAAAAGATGCCTATGTACCATGAAAAAGAGTTTCACATATATTAATACAGAAGTAAAATGTGGGTAGAAATTTTAAAACAACACTAAAAAGTTTAGGATTCAGTATATAGAGTGTTTACCAAAAACTCAATATTTTCGTAGGGGTTAACACGTAGATTTTGAGAAAATTTCAAAAAAATTGACATTATTGTTTTAATGCATAGTTGCATCATTCACTAATATATGATGATGTTCAAAGGGGTTTGAAGCCTTTGTTGTCTCCGTTTTTCAAGAAAATGGCGATTCTACAGTGGTTATTTCACCTATTTAGTGAGTATTATGAAGTTTTACTTAATTAATTGATAAAAACTTAGAAAGATGCCTATGTGCCATGAAAAAGAGTTTAACAGACATTAATATAAATATAGAATGTGGTTTGAAAAGTCAAAACAACACTAAAAAATTTAGGATTCAGTATATAGAGCGTTTACCAAAAACTCAATATTTTCGTAGGGGTTAACCCATAGATTTTGAGAAATTTTCAAAAAATTTGACAATATTGTTTTAATACATAGTTGTATCCTTCACTAACATATGATGATGTTTAAAGAGGTTTGGAGCCTTTGATGTCTCTGTTTTTCAAGAAAATGGCGATTCTACAGTGGTTATTCCACCTATTTAGTGAGTATTATGAAGTTTTACTTAATTAATTAATAAAAAATTAGAAAGATGCATATGTGCCATGAAAAAGAGTTTAACAGACATTAATATAAATGTAGAATGTGGTTTGAAAAGTCAAAACAACATTAAAAAATTTAGGATTCAGTATATAGAGCGTTTACAAAAAACTCAATATTTTCGTAGGGTTAACCCATAGATTTTGAGAAATTTTCAAAAAATTTGACAATATTGTTTTAATACATAGTTGTATCCTTTACTAACATATGATGATGTTCAAAGAGGTTTGGAGCCTTTGTTGTCTCCGTTTTTCAAGAAAATGGCGATTTTACAGTGGTTATTCCACCTATTTAGTGAGTATTATGAAGTTTTACTTAATTAATTGATAAAAAAATTAGAAAGATGCCTATGTGCAATGAAAAAGAGTTTAACAGATATTAATATAAATGTAGAATGTGGTTTGAAAAGTCAAAACAACGCTAAAAAATTTAGGATTCAGTATATAGAGCGTTTACCAAAAACTCAATATTTTCGTAGGGATACAAATAGATTTTGAGAAAATTTCAAAATTTTTGAAAATATTGTTTTAATACATATTTTTATCATTCACTAACATATGATGATGTTCAAAGAGGTTTGGAGCCTTTGTTGTCTCCGTTTTTCAAGAAAATGGCGATTCTACAATGGTTATTCCACCTATTTAGTGAGTATTATGAAGTTTTACTTAATTAATTGATAAAAAATTAGAAAGATGCCTATGTGCAATGAAAAATAGTTTAACAGATATTCATATAAATGTAGAATGTGGTTTGAAAAGTCAAAACAACGCTAAAAAATTTAGGATTCAGTATATAGAGCGTTTACCAAAAACTCAATATTTTCGTAGGGGGTACAAATAGATTTTGAGAAAATTTCAAAATTTTTGAAAATATTGTTTTAATACATATTTGTATCATTCACTAACATATGATTATGTTTAAAGAGGTTTGGAGCCTTTGTTGTCTCTGTTTTTCAAGAAAATAGCAATTCTATAGTGGTTATTCCACCTATTTAGGGAGTATTATGAAGTTTTACTAAATTAATTGATAAAAAAATTAGAAAGATGTCCATGTACCATGAAAAAGAGTTTAACATACATTAATACAGAATTAGAATGTGGGTAGAAATTTTAAAACAACACTAAAAAGTTTAGGATTCATTATATAGAGTGTTTATCAAAAACTCAATATTTTTGTAGGGGTTAATACGTAGATTTTGAGAAAATTTCAAAAAAATTGACATTATTGTTTTAATGCATAGTTGCATCATTCGCTAACATATGATGAAGTTCAAAGGGGTTTGAAGCCTTGGTTGTCTCCGTTTTTAAGAAAATGGTGATTCTACAGTGGTTATTCCACATATTTAGTGAGTATTATGAAGTTTTACTTAATTAATTGATAAAAAATTAGAAAGATGACTATGTGCCATGAAAAAGAGTTTAACAGACATTAATATAAATGTAGAATGTGGTGTGAAAAGTCAAAACAACACTAAAAAATTTAGGATTTAGTATATATCGCGTTTACCAAAAACTCAATATTTTCGTAGGGGTTAACCCATAGATTTTGAGAAATTTTCAAAAAATTTGACAATATTTTCTTAATACATAGTTGTATCCTTCACTAACATATGATGATGCTCAAAGAGGTTTGGAGCCTTTGATGTCTCCGTTTTTCAAGAAAATGGCGATTCTACAATGGTTATACCACCTATTTAGGGAATATTATGAAGTTTTAGTAAATTAATTGACAAAAAATTAGAAAGATGCCCATGTACCATGAAAGAGAGTTTAAATAACATTGATACAAATGTAGAATGTGGGTAGAAATTTTAAAACAACACTAAAAAGTTTATGATTTAGTATATAGAGCGTTTACCAAAAACTCAATATTTTCGTAGAGGTTATAACACATAGATTTTGAGAAAATTTCAAAAAAATTGACATTATTGTTTTAATACATAGTTACATCATTCACTAACATATAATGAGTGTCAAAGAGGTTTGGAGCCTTTGTTGTCTCCGTTTTTCCAGAAAATGGCGATTCTATAATGGTTATTCCACCTTGTTAAAGAATATCATGAAGTTTTACTAAATTTATTGAAAATTTGTAAGATGTCCATGTACCATTAAAAAGAATTTAACAGGCATTAATATAAACGTAGAATATGGTTTAAAATTTTAAAACAACACTAAATCATTTAAGATTGAGTATATATAACGTTTACCAAAAACTCAATATTTTCGTAGGGGTTTAACACATAGATTTTGAGAAAATTTCAAATTTTTTGACATTACTGTTTTAATGCATAGTTGCATTATTTAGTAACATATGATGATGTTCTAAGAGGTTTGAAGCTTTTGTTGTCTCTGTTTTTTAAGAAAATAGCGATTTTATAGTGGTGATTCAACCTATTTAGTGAGTATTATACTAAATTAATTGATAAAAAATTAAAAAGATGCCTATGTACCATGAAAAAGAGTTTCACATACATTAATACAGAAGTAGAATGTGGGTAGAAATTTTAAAACAACACTAAAAAGTTTAAGATTCAATATATAGAGTGTTTACCAAAAACTCAATATTTTCGTAGGGGTTAACACGTAGATTTTGAAAAAATTTCAAAAAATTGACATTATTGTTTTAATGCATAGTTTCATCATTCATTAACATATGATGATGTTCAAAGGGGTTTGAAGCCTTTGTTGTCTCCGTTTTTCAAGAAAAAATGGTGATTCTACAGTAGTTATTTCACCTATTTAGTGAGTATTATTAAGTTTTACTTAATTAATTGATAAAAAATTAGAAAGATGTCTATGTGCCATGAAAAAGAGGTTAACAGACATTAATATAAATGTAGAATGTGGTTTGAAAAGTCAAAACAACACTAAAAAATTTAGGATTCAGTATATAGAGCGTTTACCAAAAACTCAATATTTTCGTAGGGGTTAACCCATAGATTTTGAGAAATTTTTTAAAAATTTGGCAATATTGTTTTAATACATAGTTGTATCCTTCACTAACATATGATGATGTTCAAAGAGGTTTGGAGCCTTTGATGTCTTCATTTTTCAAGAAAATGACGATTCTACAATGGTTATTCCACCTATTTCAGAAATATTATGAAGTTTTACTAAATTAATTGACAAAAAATTAGAAAGATGCCCATGTACCATGAAAGAGAGTTTAAATAACATTGATACAAATGTAGAATGTGGGTAGAAATTTTAAAACAACACTAAAAAGTTTATGATTCAGTATATAGAGCGTTTACTAAAAACTCAATATTTTCGTAGAGGTTAACACAAAGATTTTGAGAAAATTTCAAAAAAATTGACATTATTGTTTTAATGCATAGTTGTATCATTCACTAATATATGATGAGTTTCAAAGAGGTTTGAAGCCTTTGTTGTCTCCGTTTTTCAAGAAAATGGCGATTCTATAGTGGTTCAAAAAAATTGACATTATTGTTTTAATGCATAGTTTCATCATTCACTAACATATGATGATGTTCAAAGGGGTTTGAAGCCTTTGTTGTCTCCGTTTTTCAAGAAAATGGCGATTCTACAGTGGTTATTTCACCTATTTAGTGAGTATTATGAAGTTTTACTTAATTAATTGATAAAAAATTAGAAAGATGCCTATGTGCCATGAAAAAGAGTTTAACAGACATTAATATAAATGTAGAATGTGGTTTGAAAAGTCAAAACAACACTAAAAAATTTAGGATTCAGTATGTAGAGCGTTTACCAAAAACTCAATATTTTCGTAGGGGTTAACCCAAAGATTTTGAGAAATTTTCAAAAAATTTGACAATATTTTCTTAATACATAGTTGTATCCTTCACTAACATATGATGATGTTCAAAGAGGTTTGGAGCCTTTGATGTCTCCGTTTTTCAAGAAAATGGCGATTCTACAATGGTTATTCCACCTATTTAGGAAATATTATGAAGTTTTACTAAATTAATTGACAAAAAAAAAAGATGCCCATGTACCATGAAAGAGAGTTTAAATAACATTGATACAAATGTAGAATGTGGGTAGAAATTTTAAAACAACACTAAAAAGTTTATGATTCAGTATATAGAGTGTTTACCAAACACTTAATATTTTCGTAGAGGTTAACACATAGATTTTGAGAAAATTTCAAAAAAATTGACATTATTGTTTTAATGCATAGTTGCATCATTCATTAACATATGATGATGTTTAAAGGGGTTTGGAACCTTTGTTGTCTCCTTTTCAAGAAAATGGCGATTCTACAGTGGTTATTCCACCTATTTAGTGAGTATTATGAAGTTTTACTAAATTAATTGTTAAAAAATTAGAAAGATGCCCATGTACCATGGAAAAGAGTTTAACAGACATTAATATAAATGTAGAATGTGGTTTGAAAAGTCAAAACAACACTAAAAAGTTTAGGATTCAGTATATAGAGCATTTACCAAAAACTCAATATTTTCGAAAGGATTAAAACCCATAGATTTTGAGAAAATTTCAAAAAAATTGACAATATTGTTTTATTGCATAGTTGTATCCTTCACTAACATATGATGATGTTCAAAGAGGTTTGGAGCCTTTGTTGTCTCCGTTTTTCAAGAAAATGGCGATTATATAGTGGTTATTCCACCTTGTTAAAGAGTATCATGAAGTTTTACTAAGCTTATTGAAAATTTGTAAGATGTCCATGTACCATTAAAAAGAATTTAACAGGCATTAATATAAACGTAGAATGTGGTTTGAAATTTTAAAACAACACTAAATTGTTTAAGATTCAGTATATATAACGTTTACCAAAAACTCAATATTTTCGTAGTGGTTTAACACATAGATTTTGAGAAAATTTTAAATTTTTTGACATTACTGTTTTAATGCATAGTTGCATTATTTAGTAACATATGATGATGTTCAAAGAGGTTTGAAGCTTTTGTTGTCTCTATTTTTCAAGAAAATAGCGATTCTGTAGTGGTTATTCCACCTATTTAGTGAGTATTATACTAAATTAATTGATAAAAAAATTAAAAAGATGCCTATGTACCATGAAAAAGAGTTTCACATACATTAATACAGAAGTAGAATATGGGTAGAAATTTTGAAACAACACTAAAAAGTTTAAGATTCAGTATATAGAGTGTTTACCAAAAACTCAATATTTTCTTAGGGGTTAACACGTAGATTTTGAGAAAATTTCAAAAAAATTGACATTATTGTTTTAATGCATAGTTTCATCATTCACTAACATATGATGATGTTCAAAGGGGTTTGAAGCCTTTGTTGTCTCCGTTTTTCAAGAAAATTGCGATTCTACATTGGTTATTTCCCCTATTTAGTGAGTATTATGAAGTTTTACTTAATTAATTGATAAAAAATTACAAAGATGCCTATGTGCCATGAAAAAGAGTTTAACAGACATTAATATAAATGTAGAATGTGGTTTGAAAAGTCAAAACAACACTAAAAAATTTAGGATTCATTATATAGAGAGTTTACCAAAAACTCAATATTTTCGTAGGGGGTTAACCCATAGATTTTGAGAAATTTTCAAAAAATTTGACAATATTGTTTTAATACATAGTTGTATCATTCACTAACATATGATGATGTTCAAAGAAGTTTGGAGCCTTTGATGTCTCCGTTTTTCAAGAAAACGGCGATTCTACAATGGTTATTCCACCTATTTAGGAAATATTATGAAGTTTTACTAAATTAATTGACAAAAAAATAGAAAGATGCCCATGTACCATGAAAGAGAGTTTAAATAACATTGATACAAATGTAGAATGTGGGTAGAAATTTTAAAACAACACTAAAAAGTTTATGATTCAGTATATAGAGCGTTTACCAAAAACTCAATATTTTCGTAGAGGTTAACACATAGATTTTGAGAAAATTTCAAAAAAATTGACATTATTGTTTTAATGCATAGTTGCATCATTCACTAACATATGATGATGTTTAAAGGGGTTTGGAGCCTTTGTTGTCTCCATTTTTCAAGAAAATGGCGATTCTACAGTGGTTATTCCACCTATTTAGTGAGTATTATGAAGTTTTACTAAATTAATTGTTAAAAAATTAGAAAGATGCCCATGTACCATGAAAAAGAGTTTAACAGACATTAATATAAATGTAGAATGTGGTTTGAAAAGTCAAAACAACACTAAAAAGTTTAGGATTCAGTATATAGGGCGTTTACCAAAAACTCAATATTTTCGTAGGGATTAAACCCATAGATTTTGAGAAAATTTCAAAAAAATTGACAATATTGTTTTAATGCATAGTTGTATCCTTCACTAACATATGATGATGTTCAAAGAGGTTTGGAGCCTTTGTTGTCTCCGTTTTTCAAGAAATGGTGATTCTACAATTGCTATTCCACCTATTTTAAGAGTATTATGAAGTTTTACTAAATTAATTGATAAAAAAATAGAAAGATGCCTATGTACCATGAAAAAGAGTTTAACATACATTACTATAAATTTAGAATGTGGGTAGAAATTTTAAAACAACACTATAAAGTTTAGGATTCATTATATAGAGTGTTTATCAAAAACTTAATATTTTTGTAGGGGTATACGTAGATTTTGAGAAAATTTCAAAAAAATTGACATTATTGTTTTAATGCATAGTTGCATCATTCGCTAACATATGATGATTTTCAAAGGGATTTGAAGCCTTGGTTTTCTCCGTTTTTCAAGAAAATGGCGATTCTACAGTGGTTATTCCACATATTTAGTGAGTATTATGAAGTTTTACTTAATTAATTGATAAAAAGTTAGAAAGATGCCTATGTGCCATGAAAAAGAGTTTAACAGACATTAATATAAATGTAGAATGTGGTTTGAAAAGTCAAAACAACACTAAAAAATTTAGGATTCAGTATATAGAGCGTTTTTAGAAACTCAATATTTTCGTAGGGGTTAACCCATAGATTTTGAGAAATTTTTAAAAAATTTGGCAATAATGTTTTAATACATAGTTGTATCCTTCACTAACATATGATGATGTTCAAAGAGGTTTGGAGCGTTTGATGTCTCCGTTTCTCAAGAAAATGGCGATTCTACAATGGTTATTCCACCTATTTAGGGAATATTATGAAGTTTTACTAAATTAATTGACAAAAAATTAGAAAGATGCCCATGTACCATGAAAGAGAGTTTAAATAACATTGATACAAATGTAGAATGTGGGTAGAAATTTTAAAACAACACTAAAAAGTTTATGATTCAGTATATAGAGCGTTTATCAAAAACTCAATATTTTCGTAGAGGTTAACACATAAATTTTGAGAAAATTTCAAAAAAATTGACATTATTGTTTTAATGCATAGTTGCATCTTTCACTAATATATGATGAGTGTCAAAGAGGTTTGGAGCCTTTGTTGTCTCCGTTTTTCAAGAAAGTGGCGATTCTATAGTGGTTATTCCACCTTGTTAAAGAGTATCATGAAGTTTTACTAAGTTTATTAAAAATTTGTAAGATGTCCATGTACCATTAAAAAGAATTTAACAGGCATTAATATAAACGTTGAATGTGGTTTGAAATTTTAAAACACTAAATTGTTTAAGATTCAGTATATATAACGTTTACCAAAAACTCAATATTTTCGTAGTGGTTTAACACATAGATTTTGAGAAAATTTCAAATTTTTTGACATTACTGTTTTAATGCATAGTTGCATTTTTTAGTAACATATGATGATGTTCAAAGAGGTTTGAAGCTTTTGTAGTCTCTGTTTTTCAAGAAAATAGCGATTTTGTAGTGGTTATTCCACCTATTTAGTGAGTATTATACTAAATTAATTGATAAAAAATTAAAAAGATGCCTATGTACCATGAAAAAGAGTTTCACATACATTAATACAGAAGTAGAATGTGGGTAGAAATTTTAAAACAACACTAAAAAGTTTAAGATTCAGTATATAGAATGTTTACCAAAAACTCAATATTTTCGTAGGGGTCAACACGTAGATTTTGAGAAAATTTCAAAAAAATTGACATTATTGTTTTAATGCATAGTTGCATCATTCACTAACATATGATGATGTTCAAAGGGGTTTGAAGCCTTTGTTGTCTCCGTTTTTCAAGAAAATTGCGATTCTAAAGTGGTTATTTCACATATTTAGTGAGTATTATGAAGTTTTACTTAATTAATTGATAAAAAATTAAAAAGATGCCTATGTGCCATGAAAAAGAGTTTAACAGACATTAATATAAATGTAGAATGTGGTTTGAAAAGTCAAAACAACACTAAAAAATTTTGGATTCATTATATAGAGCGTTTACCAAAAACTCAATATTTTCGTAGGGGTTAAACCATAGATTTTGAGAAATTTTCAAAAAATTTGATAATATTGTTTTAATACATAGTTGTATCCTTCACTAACATATGATGATGTTCAAAGAGGTTTGGAGCCTTTGATGTCTCCGTTTTTCAAGAAAATGGCGATTCTACAATGGTTATTCCACCTATTTAGGAAATATTATGAAGTTTTACTAAATTAATTGACAAAAAAATAGAACGATGCCCATGTACCATGAAAGAGAGTTTAAATAACATTGATACAAATGTAGAATGTCGGTAGAAATTTAAAAAAAACACTAAAAAGTTTATGATTCTGTATATAGAGTGTTTACCAAAAACTCAATATTTTCGTAGAGGTTAACACATAGATTTTGAGAAAATTTCAAAAAATTGACATTATTGTTTTAATGCATAGTTGCATCATTCACTAACATATGATGATGTTTAAAGGGGTTTGGAACCTTTGTTGTCTCCTTTTTTGGTTTCCATCCCAAAAGGCCTCGTACTAATGTGAGACTTAGTTTGTTATCTCACATTCTTCCCCTCAAACTAAGGATCACATTCATCTTGTGTCCCACAACTGACTTCCAAGATCTTCTTTGATTTCTGCCACACACCTCTTATTCCTAACTCATAGGATACCATTCATCTCTCGAATGGTATTTCGGTCTTCTTGCAGATTTCTCGTCAACAGCTCTGATATCAATTGTTGGGATTGTACAGTTCATGTCCAACTTTTTATTATCCGATTAGTACGATATTGTCCACTTTGGGCCTAATTGGCAAGCCCGCATGGATTTATTTTTGGTTTTCATCCCAAAAAGTCTCGTACTATTAGAGTTGAACATCTCTTTATATATTAGACACTCCTTATCTAATTCTCCAATGTGAGACTTAGTTTGTTATCTCACAGTTCAAGTGAGAAAAAACATAACCAACAAATGTCTGATATCGAAACCTGATAGCATGTTAGTCAATCAAACCTACATATATCGAATTGGAACCACCAAAAGACAAAGTTACAAAAGACATTCAATTGCTGAAAATGTTTCATTTTGCATAAAAATTGTTCAGTATAAGCGGTGTTTGCTTCCTTTAAGATGTTAATTAACTATACGTAAATTTATAGAAGAAAATGACCATAAAGTTGTTTATGTCATGTAAGTCTACTTGGCTACTGGGTCAATATTATATAATGTAAATAGTAATTTAACAAAACATGTTTATAACGTCCATTTTTTTGGGTAGAAGGAGTTGATTGGTGGTATTGACTATTGACCAATAGTTCGACCTCCTACCAAACATTTTCTTTTCCAATAATATATTAATATAATATAAAATGTAATTAAAACCAAAGTCGTTTATAATAAAGAAAATTAAAAATTTCTTTTTAAAAAAGGTAGAAACATCAAATTTCTTTTTAATATTATGACACACATAATAAATTGCTATTAAAAATAATAACGGTTCCAAAAAAAGAAGAAGAAGAAAACAGCAAACGAGGCAAGCACGACTAATCTGATGATAAGCCACTAAATGCCGTAGTTACTAGTTAGGTTGCGTACTGATTGAAGCCAGGGCAAGCCGAGCTATAGAAGAATGAGTGTTGAGCTAAGCTTGAAGAAGACCGAGCAAGAGTGAAGACTTGCGACTCAAGCTACAGAAGATTCTAGTCTATCCGAGATCGAAGATAAAGATATCAGAGATGTTTTAGGAGTTATCTACTACACTTTCAGTATCTTTGTTGTTAAGATTAGATCCTCTGTTTAGCTTAATATATATACCCATCAAGGTCATTAGAAGCCACTCACATTCTGTCTCAGACAACAGGATGTAGTCTGATAGGTACTCTGGTGTTGTCTTGGTTCTTGTGGATCGTCTCAGTTGAGGTTGATCTTCTTCTTCATCTGATACCTCCACAACTTCTCGTTCAGAGCTAGCATCTTCATGTTCGCTTAACTGCTCAACTTTCACTGTTTTATCGGCTTCTTTTTCTTCTGAAACAAACTCAACTTCTCTTAGACCCCTATTACCGTACTCGCCAAGGTTGATACTGAACGTCCTATCTTCAGTCTCCTTTGATTTCTCGTTCCATTTCCATCCTTCTTCCTCCATAAATACCACATCTCTACTCACTGTGATCTTCTTGCTGATTGGATCAAGCAGTCGATAAGCTTTGCTCCCAGGTTCAGTACCAAGATGCACTAACGGTCGAGACCTATCATCCAGTTTCTTCCTGTGCGGAGATTCAACTCTAGCATATCCGATACATCCAAACACACGCAAGTGTCCAATGTTTGGTTTGCTCCCCTTGTACGCTTCATAGGGTGTCATGACAGGTAAGGTTCGTGTAGCGCTCCGGTTGATCAGATACGTTGCGTGTCTAACAGCTTCTCCCCACATGTTGTTTGGAACTCTCATGTGTTTCAGTATGCTCCTCGTCATCTCTAGGATCGTCCTATTACGTCTCTCTACTACACCTTGATGTGAAGACCGCATTTCTTCACGGTGATCTTAAGGAGGAGGTCTATGTCCAACAACCTGAAGGTTTCGTGGTAAGAGGAAGTGAGGAGAAGGTGTATAAACTCTCCAAGGCTCTGTACGGACTGAAGCAAGCTCCTAGAGCCTGGAACGAGAAGCTGAATGGGATACTAAAAGAGCTAAAGTTCACGCGATGCTCTAAAGAAGCTTCCCTATACCAACGGGTTAGAAACTCTCATCTTCTCATTGTAGCTGTCTACGTAGATGATCTGCTTGTTACGGGTTCAGACTTGGACATGATTATGGAATTCAAGAAGGAGATGGAGGCTATGTTTGAAATGAGTGATTTGGGAATGCTAACATATTACTTGGGTATCGAGGTAGTGCAACATGATGATGGAATCACACTAAGACAAGAGAGATATGCAAATAAGATTTTGTCTGAGACAGGGATGAGTGAATGCAATTCTTGTTGCGTGCCCATGGAGATGAACCTGAAGTTGTCCAAAGCACCTGAAGAAGCCTCTATTGAGGAGAAAAGGTACAGGAGAACTATCGGGTGCTTACGCTATCTTATTCACACTCGTCCTGATCTCTCCTACAGCATAGGGGTATTAAGTAGGTACATGCTTGATCCTAAGGCGTCACATGACGCAGCTCTAACACATGTTCTGAGATACTTGCGAGGCACCACCACCTACGGACTTACCTACAGACGCACTAGCAAGATGCCAACACTAGTGGGCTATAGTGACAGTTCTTTGAATGTAGATGTTGATGACGGAAGGAGTGTGACAGGGCATATTTTCTACCTAGGAGAAAGCCCCATCACCTGGTGCTCACAGAAGCAGGAGACTGTTGCTTTATCTTCGTGTGAAGCGGAATTCATGGCTGCCACAGAGACAGCCAAACAAGCAATCTGGCTTGGAGATTTGTTGAGTGAGATCATAGGAAAGGCGTGTGAGAGAGTGATCATTCGAGTGGATAATAAGTCAGCGATATCACTCACTAAGAACCCAGTCTTCCATGGACGAAGTAAACATATTCACAGGAGATACCATTTCATCCGTGAGTGTGTAGAGAAAGGGCAGGTTGACGTTGAGCACGTAGCTGGAAGCAGACAGAAGGCGGACATCCTCACAAAGGCTCTCGGCAGAGTCAAGTTCACAGAAATGAGGAAGTTCATTGGAGTTGTTGATTTGGCGCAAGTCAAGATCAAGCTTACAGGGGAGATTGTTGAGCTAAGCTTGAAGAAGACAGAGCAAGAGTGAAGACTTGCGACTCAAGCTACAGAAGATTCTAGTCTATCCGATATTGAAGATAAAGATATCAGAGATATTTTAGGAGTTATCTACTACACTTTCAGTATCTTTGTTGTTAAGATTAGATCCTCTGTTTAGCTTAATATATATACCCATCGAGTAATGATAGGGATGTAATCGACATTGTGAGGTTTGAGTGAGTTTAACCTAAAGAAATAAGAGAGTCATTCTTATACAAAGTAGCAATCGTTTATATGCTTTCAATAATGAGCAGCACGGGAACAGACCCTCGGGGCGGGGGGAGAGAGGAGTCGAAAAGAGAGAATGTCCAAGTCGGGTGCTGGCCACCTGTCATTGTTTCATTCGTTAATAAAAAAAACAATTAACTCCCACCATTTTCTTGTCTTTTTTTTTTGGATTAAAAATAATAGATTAGCGTCTTGTCTTCTCTTTACTTTGTGTAAGGAAGACAAGATAGATAAAGAAAAAACATTCGTCGCCGTCGCCGGAGAAAATTAGACTCAGAGGAAGGGGGAGTCTCCGTACATGGAATTAGGGTTAATGGTAGAGAGATAAAGAGAGAGAGAGAAAATGAGTAGTGGGGAAGAGAAGGGATTGAGGATAGAGGAGAGTTTGCTAGTGGATCCAAAGTTGTTGTTCATCGGCTCCAAGATTGGCGAAGGCGCTCACGGCAAAGTCTATCAAGGAAGGTCTGTGTTTCCTTTTTCTTTTCTTTTTTTGGTTTTTGTTTGATACTTTCTCTCCTCTCATCTTCCTCTCCTGCTCTGATCCAGGTATGGTTCCCTGATTGTTGCAATCAAAGTTCTCCACCGTGGGAGCAATCCTGATGACAAGTCTTCCCTCCATAGCCGTTTCATCCGTGAAGTCAATATGATGTCCCGAGTCAAACACCACAATCTCGTTAAGTTTATCGGAGCGTGCAAAGATCCTTTAATGGTAATCGTAACAGAGTTGCTCCCAGGGATGTCACTCCGCAAATATCTCACCAGCATCCGCCCTCACCTCCTTGATCTCCCTGTCGCTTTGTCCTTTGCCCTTGACATTGCCCGCGCCTTGGACTGCTTACACGCCAATGGCATCATTCACCGTGACCTCAAACCTGACAACTTATTGCTCACGGAGGATCACAAATCCCTCAAGCTTGCTGATTTTGGCCTTGCTCGGGAAGAAACTGTCACTGAGATGATGACCGCTGAGACTGGCACTTACCGTTGGATGGCTCCTGAGGTTTGTCTTGTCACATTTATATGCCTTATCTAAGAAAACAAAACCCCCCACCCCCCCTGATTATGTTTATGCCTTCGTATAATAGCTCTACAGTACGGTGACGCTGCGTCAAGGAGAGAAGAAGCACTACAACAACAAGGTCGATGTCTACAGCTTCGGAATCGTCCTATGGGAGCTTCTTACTAATCGCATGCCATTCGAGGGCATGTCCAACCTCCAAGCCGCCTATGCTGCAGCTTTCAAGGTCCTTCTTCTCTTTTGTATCCTAATAATAACTGATATATATTCTCTTTCAAAATCCGACCGTTGTTTTGGAACATTGCAGCAGGAGAGGCCCGGAATGCCAGATGGAATATCTCCGAGTCTCGCCTTCATTGTGCAATCCTGTTGGGTGGAGGACCCAAACATGAGGCCCAGCTTCAGCCAGATTATCCGATTGCTCAACGAGTTCATCCTTACCCTCTCTCCTCCTCCTCCTCTGCCTGAGGGCGAGGGCAACAGAATCAGAGCTATCACTGAGTTCTCCAGCCGCGCAAAAGGGAAGTTTGCATTCATTCGCCAGCTTTTTGCTGCTAAGAGGAACAGAGACTCTTAGAATAAGAAGAAGATGTTAGGAAGGAGTTTGCCACTGCTTTTGGGGATGAATAATAAAACATTAGCAGCAGATAAGTAGAACGTTAGACTTAAGTCTATAGAGTAACTAAGTTAGCCATTTCCCTTCACTTAACCCTATCTTTATTCTCCTTCTTCTTTGCCAAGTTATTAAGTAGCCTCACATGCCAAACTAATTAATTGGACTCACATCTTCTAATTGTTTTACTTATCTTTCTAATACTCAAAGAAAAAAAGTGTTATGTAATATATGCAATATATAATTTTAATTTTTCGAAAAGTTTAGGGAAACCGTTTGCACAATTTACTTATTTCCTCACATCTCTAGTTTTGATAGATCTTTCTCAAAATCATTCACAAGGGTGTTGTTCCTTTAATATCCCAATAAAAAAAACTATTACTAGAAATATATATTAATAACCTTTATAGTTTACACAATACTATCCTAGTTAAACTTGATAAACTGTTTCGATACATATACTTACAACTCTAGAATGCATATATATTTATTATCAAAGTTTATTATATAGTGCTTACATTGACGCAAAAATGTTTTCTTCTCGGTCACTTATTAGAGCATTTCCAATTGTCGGTTTCATTTCTACTTTTAAAAAAATATTTTCTTCAAAAAAAAAAAAATAAAGCCTTCAAAAAAAAAGCAACATTTGACAATTATTTTATTAACAACACTTTTCTCAATTCCTAATGTTACTCAATTATTTTATTTTAACAATAATTCAACACAATTACTATTTAATATAAATTAAAAATAATCATATTATAAACTATATAATAACATACATAAACAAACAAAAACATCATACTTCATAAAAAAATCATTGTATATATATGTTTTCTATAAGTGATTAACAAAATACTTTGAAGCAAAAAGTAAATTTATTTATCTTTGATTTTCTTAGTTGAGCTATATTCTTATAGAAATGAATATTTTCATGATTTTTGATATAAACATCTAATTAGATGAAAATAATAATCGAACTTTGATATTAATTAGGTAATAGTAACATATATAATTTATTTTAGAAAAAAGATAAGAATAAATAAAATTTTAAAACTAATTTATAATTTAAGAAATTTATTTTCAAAAAACAAAGATGTGAACAATATATTTTCAATTTTTTTAATATATTCAAATTTGAAGCAGTATTTTTCATTTTAAAATAAGAAGAAAGTACCATTAAAATTAAAAAAAAATCAAACTGAGTCAATAAGTGGAAAATGAAATACTATTAGAGACCGTTTATTCAATATATCTTCAACTATTAGTAAGTTGAACGCTACAAATTTAAGCATTTATTCTTTACTTTAGTTCTTTCTGTTGTAAGATTATATTATGTTTGCTTCTTTTTAGTTTACTTTTTAAATATTTAACAGTATTTCCACACATGTCACACACACACAGATATATATATATATATATATATATATATAATATTGGAAAAGACTAAAATTTAAACTAAAAATAGACTATATTATAATAAATGGGTTTAAATGATTTGATTGTGTTTTGGAATCAAATCATATTTTCCATTTCAATAAAAAAATCAACTTAGTTAGCTGGAGAAAAATAAATGTAACGGATCTTTGAATACAAAAATAAAACTGGAGTTTCTGTTTTTAAATTGAAAACAAAAAGATCACTAAATGCAACTTGCTTAATCTTGGTTTACTACAGATTCACAAACACCTCGGCGGTGGAGTTATTTTTCCTAATAAAGATACATGTACATCATTCTAATATATTTAATTAAAGAAAGTGTAAACAGAAACGGACAAAAGTTAAGAAAATATTACCAAATAAAGATATTAATTGATAATTTGAAAGTACAGAGAAACGGAAACAAAGAGTTGTAGGGGATTAAAATGGCAAAGAAGAAAAGTGATTAGGTATAAATTCTGAGTAAATATATTTAAAGAATCAAATGCAAAAGGAAAAAAAAAAACTAGTCTAACTAAGCCGTTTACTTGAATGTTAGTACTTGCTAAACTTGGGATTCTCTACCATAAATATGAAGATTTTTAGACATTAATGATTAGCCCCAATGATCAATAAATAGAAGCAACTCGTGTTCCTCTCTAATCTCATTGTTCACATACAAATACAGACCCTAAACATTACGTTTTGTTCCTTTGACCATGGAACTCAACCTCACTACGCCGACATCATGTTCCTCCAGCAGTATCTCGTCATCTTCGCATGAAATGGGTTTTTTAACCGATACCAAAGGGAAAATGAAAGAGAAGATTGCGGATGGGCAAGCGACCGAGACTCCGAGGGTAGAGTTTCGCTTTTTGTTCAACAACGACAATATAAGAAACTCTGGTTTTGGAGTTTTAGATGAGGCAGAAGGGACAAAGAACGAGGCTAAAGCGAGGGTGTTTGCTTGCACCTTCTGCAAGAAAGAGTTCTCTACTTCTCAAGCATTAGGAGGACATCAGAACGCTCACAAGCAAGAGCGATCATTGGCCAAAAGGCGTAAGGAGATCGAAATCAACTATCCTGGGCACTCCTTCTACAGCCAGTACCCACCAAGTGGTGTTTCCAACAGCAACAGCTCACAGTATGACCTTGGGGTTCGTTGCAATCCCAACATTGGTAAATATAAGGCCTATCCCTTAAACATCTTCAGATGTCGATTAGGGTACAGAGGGCTTAACATTAATTCCCATGTCCCTCTCCTGTCTCAACTTTCGTGCCCAAACACAGACGATTTTTCCAAAAATTTGATTTCAAACTTAGAAGGCAGCATTCATATGAATAAGGAGGACCAAGGTGACAAAGAAGATCAATCGGACAGTGATACTTGCAAGGATACTGAGATTGACTTGTCTCTGAAGCTGTAGTTTACTTTTATTCTTATTCTTGGTTAAACTTTAGTACTTGTTTCTTAATTCAGCATCCTTTCATATTGTGTTTTTACTCGTAATGTTAAAGCTTATATTTATATATACAGACTTTAATCTCGCCAATCTTCTCTACTAACTGATACGTAAAAGTGTTTCTTTTCTCTTTTTTTTTCTTTAGTTTCTAAATTTCGAAATTTAACAAACGTTTTATTTTTGTGTGTGTAGATTATTTGAGTAGTTAATGATAACTAAAGACTAGAATATTTGGGAGAGCAATCCAATCCTTTAAATATTTGATGTTGAACAGTTAATATCACTTATTAGAAAATATGCAGAAAAAACCGACGTTTTTTCAAAAACTACAACTAAAAGCTCATTAAATTATTGATTATTTACTCTACCCCTCCAAGACCATACTTAGTGTTGTAGGTTGTTAGTATGTAGAGCTTAAAAGATTGCAACGTAAAGGCTAAAATACTTTGAGCATGCAAATTGTGGTAAATTCAGATAAATACTGTGATGTAAGTACGAAAACATTTCTGTTCGGATGGGATTTAGAGTTATAATAAAAAAAAGTATGTAGTGTTGATTAAAAAATACGGTTCCTCTAACAGAATGTGAGAATGGTCTGGAAGCATTTATATCTATTTAAACAAGTTTTTCTAGGGTAAATCTACTCTATTAAAATAGAGTCCTATTTGAATCTTACCATGGCATAATTTTTTTGGACTTATTAGATATGTTGTGACTAAATATAAATACATGTTACAATCTATAAACCATTATATTAATAACATCTCTTTTATTAAAATAAAAACATAACATTCTCTAACCCTTTCATTAGGAATAACATTATGTATGGTTCACAATTAAAATCTTATTCATATTCGACTACAACAAACCCTATACCAAATAGACCACAGTTGAATGGAATTAGAGAAATTGGAGAAGTCTGTGGTGATGAACCCTTCTCTGAAATTCCAACATGTAGTTTTGTGTTCCAACGATTATTGAATTATTTTTTTCTCTTATGGGTTTGATCTGGTCATAAAAAGAAAGTCTGAAACCTGATTTGACACAGGTTTTGTATCTGTGGGATAATGATGGAGATTCAGAGAAAGAGATGGAGCATTAACGTATTCTAATTTCGGTGTTAGGTATGGCCAGTTCGTCGGAAGCTTCAAGAAGATAGGTCATCACTTTCTCCTTATCAACTTCATATTCTTCTTCCTTATACACTAAAAACGACAAAAGAAATCATTGAGATACTGCAGTTTGAGAAGCATCAGGATAGACCGACTTGATAAGAACGATACTGACTCGGATAAGCTCTAGCCCATGTATCAGCAGCACTGCACACAAGCCATCACTCTCTTCTGGCTCAGGATCTCAACTCTTCTCATTCGGCCATTTTAGAAGCTACTCCATGTCAGCTCTTGCGGCTCCGAACACTGGACCAGTTACTGGACCCATAAAAACCCAAAGCTATAAACCATCATTTGATCATGCAGATTGGGACAATTACTCAGGTCAAAACATTACGAAATGGTCAAAAGTCTGGGACAGAAGAGCTCTTATCTTTTTGAGGTGTCCCATTGGAGCGGGACAGATTCTATGTTCGTCGTGGGCTTGAAGGCATCTGCATTCCTGATAGAAGATAGAGGAGGAAACTTGAAACCATTCAGCCTATTGATATCAAGTTTTTGCAGCTTATTGTAATACAGATTATCTTCTTTGCATTCATATAAAGGTGTGTCTCTGCAGCGCTGTTATGCATTGGTGTTACTGTGGTTTATTAATTTATGGGCTTAATCTTAGATTTAAATTTTTGATTGGCAGAATGTTGCTCCTACGCACACTCCAAATATTATAATAAACATCAACGCCATAAAAATTGTTTTCGAAGACAAGGCAGGGAAGAGTGCTTCTCCTTCTTCAGTGACAATTGCATGTATTGAAGCTGGAAACGAGCACAGTTTACCGAATTTAACTCTCAGTTTAGTTTGAACAGCCGGTAGGTTTCAGAAGTCAATCAATAATGTGAAGTAATGAAAATATCTCCCGTAGTAAATAGCATCCTTTTCTATGTCGAACGAGTTAGATCACCTTATGGTACTTTTTTTGTCAACACTTACGGTACTTTCAATAGAAATATTTTGATCTACATCCTCTATAAGTTATATTAACTGCCAAAAAAATAACTTGCAGCTAAGTGTTGAATACGAGTTTGGTTAGGTCAAACGAAATGAAACTAAACTCGGATTTATGGGTCTTGCAAAGACGTTTTATTCACAGTATGAGATAAATGAACGAGGTTACAAAGAGATTAGTGAAAGAGGAAAAGGTCGGAGTTTTATTGAAAGACTCCGACGGAAACACTAAATAGAGCGATCGGTCGTAAACCCTAGATCTTGCCGTCAGTGTCTTAGTGTCTGTTTTTGGATCCCCCTCTCTTTCTCTTATGTCTTCCTTTTATAGCCTCGGTCCGTCTTCCTTTCATTTGTCCTAAAGCCGGTTCGCCCTAGAAGCCTGGCCCAATTTCATGTCGAAATGGGTTTCTGAACCGAACGAAAGTTCGTTGAGCCGAAGTCGACCCAGTCAGTCGATCGGTCGTGAGACCAAGCTGATCGATCGGTCATTTAGCCGATCAATCCGTTGGCCGAGCTGGTCTTGTCTGGGTTCGTGTTTTTTAATTTAAGCTGATCGAATGTGTCTCCAAGCCGATCGACCGTCAGTTGCGCTAACCGCTCCACTTGGTTGCTGATGCTAAAGGGCCGAATCCTGTTGTTCGATGGGCCTTGCGGGGAATGCTAAATTCCACTCCAACACTAAGTGTGGTGTAAAATCAAAATTTAAATTGAATGGCCACCACAACAAATCAACACTACTATTATTTACAAATATAACAAACATAATTTACTTTTTCATAAGAAAACAAATCTTTATAAATGAAAAACACTTGCGGGCTCGCGGGTCCGACTGTAGAATTTTTTTCCCATATATACCTTGCACATATATTTTATAAATATTTATCTTACATAATTTTATTTAAAAATTTAAGATTTGAATCAAAGATTAAGATATAGTCTTCCTACAAACATATTAAAAATATCAATAAGTAATTTCAACGACAACCAATATATAGCGATTTATTATCAAAATATAGCTACATAATCCTTATTTAAATTAATATATTGGTATTTCTATTTCAAAATGATATTGGTATTTCTTATCATAATTGTTGAATATACAACTTATCTTTATCACATAAAGATATGAAATTAACAGATGTTTTTTGATGTGATATATAACTTTGAGATATACTGCATATTTAAAATATAAAGACATTCATTAATACAAAAATAGAAAATTTAAACGAAAATTTAACAACTTAAATGAAGATAAAAAATTTCATATCATATTCAGACCCACGCGTTAGAATTAAATTCTTGGGTTCACCCCTTAGGGTGAACTTCTCACCAACCAATAGTATTTGAGTATTTGATATTTGATATCTTTTAAAAAAGGAAACAAAATTGAATTTCCAAATAAGATTATATTTTTAAAATAAAACAATAAAAATACATAAAAATAGTTACAAAAAAAAATATTGTTAAACCTTTAGCAAAATACTAAATCCTATACCATAAATCCTAAACTCCAAACCCTAAATTATAAACCTTAAATCTTGGATAAACCGTAAACCATTGAAAAATTTTAAACCCTAAATCATACATTAAAAACTAAATCTTAATAACACTAAACCCTAAACCCTAATCACTAAACCCTAAACCCTTGGATAAATCCTGAACCCTTGGATAAACCCTGAACCCTTGGATAAATCATAAACTCTAAATCAATAATATTTAAAATTAAACCCTAGAGTTTATGATTTATCCAAGGGTTCATAGTTTACCCAAGGGTTTAGGGTTTAGTGATTAGGATTTAGGGTTTAGTGTTATTAAAATTTAGTTTTTAATGTATGATTTAGGATTTAAGATTTTTCAACGTTTAGAGTTTATCCAAAGTTTAAAGTTTAACGTTTAAGGTTTAGGGTTTAGGATTTAGGGTATATGGTTTAGTATTTTGCTGAAAACTTAACAATATTAATTAATTTATTTTTTGTAACTGTTTTTATGTATTTTTATTATTTCATTTTAAAAATATAATCTAATTTGGAAATTCAATTTTGTTTCTTTTTTTAAAAAATATCAAATATCAAATACTCAAACACTATTGGTTGGTGAACATAGAGGTTCACCCTAGGGGGTGAACCCAAGAATTTATATTTATCTTACATAATTTTATTTAAAAAATTAAGATTTGAATCAAAGATTAAGATATATTCTTCCTACAAACATATTAAAAATATCAATAAGTAATTTCAACGACAACCAATATATATAGCGATTTATTATCAAAATATAGCTACATAATCCTTATTTAAATTAATATATTGGTATTTCTATTTCAAAATGATATTGGTATTTCTTATCATAATTGTTGAATATACAACTTATTTTTATCACATAAAGATATGAAACTAACAGATGTTTTTTGATGTGATATATAACTTTGAGATATACTGCATATTTAAAATATAAAGACATTCATTAATACAAAAATAAAAAATTTAAACGAAAATTTAACAACTTAAATGAAGATAAAAAATTTCATATCATATTCAGACCCACGCGTTAGAATTAAATTCAAAAATTATTCAAAAAAAAAATCGGGTTTTTAATATTATTATTGGAACCATACCAAAATAACTAAACCCAAATTCATAAATAACCGAACAGTTTTATATTTTTTGAACCGTAAACAAAAAGCCACAACCGACCGGAACCAAACTAAAAACCAAAAAAATACAACCTAGAAGCAAACTGAAAACCAAATTCATATTAGTGAACAAACCTGCATATTAGTGAATTTGTTAACAAAAATTACTCCGCGCTTTGAGACTATCCTAGTGATTTTAACCCGCACGTCCGTGCGGATATTTGGGATAAATTTGAGAGTAAAAAGAAAGGCATCTCGTGACTTGGGATTGGATCTTAGTAGGTGTAAATTGCATTCAGTTACCCCTCAATCACCGGCAACAACCTCTTCTCTCCAGCTATATATATAAACCTTTTTTGTTACTCTCAAGTCCTAAGCAAAACACAAGCAGAGTAAAGAGAGAGACAAAGTGAGAAAAAAAAAGTGAGAGAAAATAAAAACGGGATTGGATCTTAGTACGGCTTAACTGGTTATTAATTTAAAGAATATTATGAATGAATGAAATTAAAAAAAAAATGGAACGTAGATGAATGGAATAAGGGAAGTTATAGAATAAAAAAATTGAATTCCATTCTACTTATTCATAAACTTTTTTAACCATGAATATTTTATAACTACATTCCATTTTTTTCTGACATTTTACAAGGAATCATTGGAATGAGATTTGTTTTTTATTCTATTCAAATGGTAAAAAAAATTTAGAATATGGAAGAATAAGCCATTCCAAACAATTTCATTCCAAAAATTTGTAATTGAGTTGCACCCTACGTGTAAATTGCTTGCAATATAGCCTATTAAACAAGCAAGATCGGCACCGACAAATCTCCCCATAGCAAAAAGCTTTAATTGTCTTGATTTGAAAATAACATTCCAGTATAAACTAGTTAATGAATCAATGGGAATGATGTATGGTATGTTGGTTGTTGGCCGCATACGCCAGTGACGGGTAGACAAGAATTTGTTAAAACCGGAAATGAAGAACGGATACCCATGACTTTGGCAACCTGAGATAAGAGTTTGATGAGATTTGATGGCTAAGCATGGTTGAGTTGAAACAGAGACTCCGTCCTGAAATAAGAGCTTGATGAGACTTGATGGGTAGGCATGCTTCTAACAACCAAAACCAACGCAATGCCATAACAAATCTATGTGCTGCCGACTCCGGAATAATATTATTTTAACATTAAAACGAGAAAAAGAAGTAAATAAAAAAAAACGATTCAGGCTCCTCTAAGATCGTTCTAGTTATGTCATTTTTTTAGATTCTGCTTAAAGATCTTACTTTCCCATTTAAAAGTGATTTATAAGACCGAAAAAGATAATGGCAAATGATGATGTTATCTTTCACTAAATGAATCATGATCACACTTATAAGTATTACTATATAGTCATATAAGTAATAGTATCTCACGAAGACACCAAACTCTTCAATTTTTCAAAGAGTAGCAAAAAAAGAACGAGGGAGCTAGAAATCCTAATTCACTTAAAAACAAAATATAAAAGTCATGCTTGAAATGACGTGTGTAGTGGGCGTTGTTATGAATCACCAAATAGTTTGTAGCCATTTCTGATGATTTCATCCATAAAGACTGTTTATTGCTTCTCAGTGCTTTGTGCCTGTATTACTCACCACCTCCTTTCCTTAAAATTTTATTACTCACTATTCTTCAGTTTGTTTGTTATGTAATCACATGTACAATCCTGATTTGAAGGACCCAACAGAGTTATATATGCATTTTAACATGTGTATAATATATATATATATATATGTTCATTACATCGGTTTTATTAGAGACAAAATATCCGGCAAAGTGTCTCTATTTTATCTCCTTTTTAGCAATTACTGCCCTACAAATTGTTCAGCCACATAACCCAAAATCTGAAAGAAAAAAAAAGGATAATGGTCCCCACTCTTTCTAAACAGATAACCACAAACCGAGAGAGAGACTACGCAGTTAGACTTGACTAGTATCCTCATTAACACGTATCTCTCTACACACAAAACCTAACGAAGCTGAGAGGGAGCCTCCTAGTCGATCGTACCCGAGAATGCACCGGCTGCTACTTGAATCCCACGTTGGCGGTGGAGGAGGAGATGGGTACCTGAGGGACATGAACTTCGACGCAAACATGGTGATCATACTCTCTGCTCTGCTCTGCGCTTTGATACTTGCGCTTGGGCTCAATTCGATACTCCGGTGTGCGATGCGATGCGGCTTCGGGCTATCCTCAGCGGCATCGACGGTGGCGGCAGACAGGCCCGGATTGAAGAAGCGAGAACTGAAGAGGTTTCCCGTGGCCGCGTACGGGTCGAGCGGGGTGGAGATAGCTACGACGGAGTGCGCCATCTGTCTGGGGGAGTTCGCGGACGGTGAGAAGGTCCGAGTTCTTCCGCCGTGTAATCACAGCTTCCACATGTCCTGTATCGACACGTGGCTTGTCTCTCACTCTTCCTGTCCCAATTGTCGGCACTCGCTCATCGAGTTACACGTGGCAGGATCAACCTAAACTATAGCAAGCTGCTCAGAGTGATTAGTCGTAAGTTGATTTAGCTATTTGTCATATTATGGGCTCCTGGTAGCTCTAGCAGTTGTGATAGTCTATTACAGTTGTAGACTTTTTTTTTAAGTAAGTAATCAGTCTTTGCATACAATATGGTTCATGGGGAGTGATTTTTTTTTTAAGTACGTAAAGCCCGAAAGAAAATATGAGACCGAATTATTCGGGTATAATTACATGGAAAATTAACAGGCCCATAATAAAAACACCACTATGTTTGGTTTTTAGAGGTAAAACAGCACTAAATAATGGTCCAACATAATCATTTGGTCCGAGAGTTTGGTCCCAGAAACTAACCTGCAAAGAGGGCTCAGGGGTGGACCGGGTGGTAATCGATACAGGTCGAACAAAGCCGGCCACACTGGAGACAAGTGCCGTAGTAAATGTACGGCTCTTACTTAAGTAGGTGCAGAAATATTGTCTAGCATCCTAGTTTCTGGTATATGGTAGTGGTATATGGTAACGCATGTTGAAATAATTATTTTTATCTTATATTACAGTTGAATAAATGAAAAAAATAAAATAGTTAAATTTCAATAAGTATTTAAAAATGTTTTATTCATTTCATTTTAAAATAACATTAATTTTACTATTTATATTTTATTATAATTATCATAGACTATAGACTTATCTTACCACTGAATTTTCATGTGTATTATTTTTTCAATGTTTGTTTATCTTAACTATGATAGTAAGTAAAATAAAATATTTTCTGATATAAATTTGTTTCTTGAATTCTTTGGTATTTTCTTTTCTTATTGAACATTTTCTCTTAAATTTGATATATGCATCTCTTTTATTTTCAAGAATAATATATTTTCTTAACTAGTTTCATATATGCATATTTTGTAATTTGTAAAATTTTAACTACCGTAGTTTTTGTCAGTTAATAAAAATATTTTAGGTGGTTGAGAAAATATGTCATCAGTTTTGTTATTTGTCTTAAGTCTATATCCTTTATTTCGTAGTAAAATTTTCATAAGAGAAATACATAATTTAACATGGTATCATAGCCCATCATAAACATCTTAAATCTCAAAATAATATATTTTTTCTAATCGGTATAACTGTTGTAATTAACCTATTAAACCCTCTCGACCGGATGTAAATTTTTTAAAATTCTAAAATTTCTGACTGATAAGATCCATCGTTTTAAAGTGGAGTATTAGAGATAAAGTATCTAACATCTAGAATTAAAGAAACCTTAAATAAGATATAAACGTTTAGGGTAATCTACGTAGGGGTTTTTGCCAAAACTAACCCATAACTTGATTTTAATTCTAAACCTATACCCAAACTTGAATCAAATGCAAAACTAACCTAAAAGCCTAGTGAAATTACAGCTCAGCCCCTTGTGACCAAACAAAAAAACAGAAGCCATTTTTACGAATATAGCCCCAGTAAATCGTCTGAGTCGTCTGAGATGTTGGAAGTCGTCTGGACGACTGAAATGTAAGTCGTCTGGTACCAGTTTATTTTAAAAATAATTTAAAAATCTTGTAAAAAAATATTTTGATGCGTAAAAAATAAAAATCAAGTAATTTTTTTTTTTTTGATCAAACAAACTTGCATTACTAAATAAAAGTTCACACTCCACGAGTGGAGGTGATTACATAAGTAGCAAGGACTGATTTTGCCACCAAATCAGCCTCCACATTAAGGTTTCTCGAAATGAAATTAAAGGAGATTACATCAAAGAAAGACATAAAGTGATAGATATCAAACATGATACCGAACAGTTCAGGTTGGGTCCCCCCCTTCTTCAGAAGATTGATCAGGGAGAGGGAATCAGAACGAACTACCAGGGATCGGACGTTTGAATAAACAGCAAGGGCGACCGCCCGATGAATAGCGATGGCTTCCGCCATTAACGCTGAAGAGACATGGCTGTGAACTTCCGAAACCTCGGGAAGGTTTCGAGCATTATAGCCTGAAAAGACTCCTCCAATGCCACAAACTCCCGACACTGGATTCCAGGCTGCATCAACATTGCAGACCAGACTGTCCGTCGGGATTGGTGGAGGAGGATCAGTAGCGTGAGGTGGGAGGCGGTGAGAAGAGGAGCTCGAGGATGATGCTTGCGCGTCACTCCATTCTTTTGCATCCTGTAAACTCTTCCGCACTATCTCCTTAGCTGAGAAGGTTCTGTTGTCAAAAACGCACTTGTTTCGTGCTTTCCATAAATTCCAAACAATCCATGGCCATAACGGATCGCTTAGCCCAGTTGGTGGCAGGGGAGTGTACAACTTCCCGAGTATAATGAGCTCAGCCATTGAAGGTGTAGAAGCTAAAGGTCTGCAGACAATTGGACTGAGGCTCCACACCTCCTCAGCTAGTGGGCATGTGAGAAAAACGTGTAAGTCATCTTCGGGAGCTCCACACTTGCAGTTAAAGCTCGGGAATCCTCTTTTCTCCAGATTAGAGCTCACAGGTATGGCTTTCCTAACAACTCTCCATAAAAAGTCCTTCAGCTTGGGACTAGTTTTAATATTCCAAATGTCACTGAGCCAACTGACGGGGTAAGTGATCTCTTCCTGTGGCCTGCATGCAGACATACCGACTCCGTACCCAGTCTTTGTGGAATATTCTCCAGACTTTTCTTTCAGCCAGATCATAGTATCCGGAGATTGAGTAGAACTGGTTTTTATGCGCAAAATAAGGTCCTCATACTGAGGTAGTGTGCCTCTGATTTTCTCTAAACTCCATTTGTTAGTGAGCGGGCACAGGAGGTTTTTAACCTTCAAAGATTGCTCGCTTTGGGTAGGCGGTCCCATTGGTTGGAGGGGGGACTCAAAGGAGATCCATGGATCACCCCACACTCTAATTGACTCTCCATCGCCAACTACCCAACTCAGCCCTTTCCTAAGTATTTCTCTTCCGGCAAGGATACTTCTCCAACCATGAGACGGTGAAGCTGGTATTGAACACTCCATAAATGACTGGTCACGGCAGTACTTACCCAGTAGTACTTGAGCCAGCAGTGAGCAGGGATGTTTTATTAATCTCCATCCGATTTTGGCAAGCAAGGCGTCATTAAAGGTTTCAATATCTCTAAATCCAAGACCTCCGGCATACTTTGGTTGTGTCATTGTTTCCCAAGA
Source organism: Brassica rapa (assembly GCF_000309985.2). Taxonomy (NCBI): domain Eukaryota; kingdom Viridiplantae; phylum Streptophyta; class Magnoliopsida; order Brassicales; family Brassicaceae; genus Brassica; species Brassica rapa. The sequence goes on along the minus strand of NC_024796.2, from coordinate 36,985 downwards.
GACCCAACACATCTTTCTCTTATCCGGAATAGAATCCCACCAGAAGCGTGTGAGAAGAGACTGAATTTGCTTGCATAATGAAACCGGCAGTTTGAAACAAGACATCGCATAACAAGGCATAGCTGCTAAGACCGCTTTGAGCATCACCTGTTTTCCAGCTCCCGAAAGAAACCTTGCGGTCCAGCTCTGCGCTTTCTGCCTAATCCGGTCAAGAATGGAGGCAAAGATGTCTCTTTTTCGACGTCCAAACTGCTCCGGTAGCCCAAGATATTTACCAATACCTCCCTCCAAGACAATCCCCATTGTTTCTTTGACTCGATCCCTCACAGCTGCCGGTGTTTTAGAAGAGAAAGTAATGGCTGATTTTAGCGGGTTGATTTTCTGTCCTGATACCGCTTCATAGATCGATAATATCTTCATCAAGGCTGAGACACAGGATGGTTTTGACTGGCAGAAAAACATCGTGTCATCAGCAAAAAGGAGGTGGTTAATTGATGGACATCCTCGAGCAACTCTCACACCCGGTAGCGACCCATCCTCTTGGCCCTTAGCACACAAAGCAGAGAGGACTTCTGTGCATAAAATAAAAATATACGGTGAGAGCGGGTCACCTTGTCGCAGCCCACGAGATGGCTTGACTGATCCCTGAGGTGCTCCATTTATTAAAAAGGAGTATGAGACAGACTCAATACAAATCATGATCCAAGATATCCATATTGCATCGAACCCTAGCAATTCCAATACTTTCTTCACAAAGCTCCACTCAATCCTATCATAAGCTTTGCTCATGTCCGTTTTCACAGCCATTGAGCATCGCTTCTTAGCCTCAGACGTTCGCAAATAGTGGAGAGTTTCATGAGTGATGAGCACGTTATCTTGGATTGCTCTTCCCGCTACAAAAGCTGATTGCGTGTTCGATATTAAGAAGGGTAGCAGTGGTTTTAGTCTCCTGGTGAGGATCTTTGCAATAATCTTGTAATGGGTGTTGCATAAAGCTATTGGTCGGTATTCAGAAACCGTCCGAGCTCCTGTCACCTTCGGTATGAGCCTAATGTGGGTCTCATTTTGCTGTGGGTTCAGGTGACTAGAGATGAAGAAGTTCCTTACGTCTCGTATCACATCAGGTCCCACAATATGCCAATAAGATTGGTAGAAGGTAGCTGAAAATCCATCTGGTCCCGGGGCCTTGTTCCCGTTAATAGATTTCACAGCATCATGAATTTCCGAATCACTCGGTATGGCAGTCAACGCGGAGTTCATCTCAGGAGTAACTTTCCGCGATAGGAGTCCTTGAATTTGAGTAAAGGAGTTGTTGCCATTTGATGTAAAGATGCGAGTGAAGTAGTCAGAGATCACTCGAGCAATATCTGTTTCTTCATAGACTGCGCCTCCCTGCTCATCCTCCAGAACCGGGATAGAGTTGATAACTCGTCTCGTTCTAGTCGCGGCATGAAAGAAGCCGGTGTTTCTATCCCCTTGCTTGAGCCACTGGATCCTACTACGCTGTTGCCAAAATTGTTCCTCCGCCAAGTAAGCACTACGAAGTTCGGCATTTAGGTTCTCGATGAGAGCAGTATCTGGAGTTGGGCTCGACAGAGCCATCTCCAACGCCTGTTGGTTGCGTTTGATGATGATGTTGCTCTGCTCTTGTTTCTCCTTTGCCCACTGAATGATACTCCTTCTACAGGCATTTAGTTTTGCTATCACAGTATCAAGTAGAGAGGAGTTCCATGATGCTTCAACTAGGCGAGTGACTTCTTCCTGTTCCGTTAGAGCTCTATTGAACCGGAACATACCTTTCTTCTTTGTTCTTTCGGAGTTGAAGTAAGACAATAAGGGTCTGTGATCAGACCCCTCAAAGCGTAAGTATCGACATCTACCCATGGGAAAGGCTTCAGACCAAGCACAATTTCCCATGGAGCGATCCAGTCTCGAGCGGATGAAATGAGTGTGGCGGCTTCCACGCCAAGAGAGCTGTTCTCCTGTATGTTTGAGATCCCATAGACCGTGTGTTGCCACAAATGATCTGAAGGCGGTGAAGGACCCTTCAGGTCGAGTTGGTCCTCCGTTCTTTTCCGTGTTGTTAAGGATGTCATTGAAATCCCCAGTGATAAGCCAAGGGTCCTGCCTTCCCTGTCCTATACCATCTAGCTTGCTCCAAAAAGATGCCCTGTTTTCCTGAGCAGGGGGACCATATATGAATGAGACAAAGGAAGTGACTCCTTTATATACAATTCTTGTGTCGATAACGTTGGGAGAAGATTCAAGGACCGTGATATCAGTGTCATCATTCCATAATAGAGCAAGACCGCCACTAAGGCCTATTGGTGGAACTGAAAAATAGTGGGAGAAACGGAGACTTTGAAGTTTTTTATTAATGAACTCATCATCGTTTTTTGTCTCCATGAAAAACATAACATTAGGAGCCATATTCTTATGGATCTCCTTTATACGCCGGATTGTCTGGACGCTCCCAAGTCCCTGACAATTCCAGCTTAGAATAGCTAAGGAAGAGAGCTTTGATGGGGCCGAAAATCCACCCCACCTCGAGTAATTCCCGGTATAAACACCGTAGTCGGTTGTCCATTCTTCTTCCTCAGTCTACTGGAGCCTGCATTGCTAGTTCCTGCCTTATTACAAGGTAGAGTTGTGTCTTTATCGACCACCAGCCGCCTTTTGGTAACTGTAGTTGAGCGAGCATCTGTTGGTTTTCTTAAGCTTTGAACCAAGCGCGGGCTTCTAACAACTCTCCTAGGGGTCTTAGATACCTTTCTCTTGCCCGCTGCCTTGCTCAGGGGGGCAATTGGGATTACTCCTCTTCGCGTAGACGGGGCCGTGATGCTTGATCCCAAACGAAGAGTAGCAGGCAACCTTTCCGCAGAGAGCGGTTCCATGTTACCTTGATCAGTGGCTGCCTCAGTTGCTCTGTTTTCATTGAGTTGTAAGCGACCAGATTCAAAACTCGGGGTTCTTCTCGCTGGTTGCTCTGTTGTGACAGGAGGTTCTGATATGCGAGCCAAAGCAGATCTTCGCTCTTTGGAGCCTGAAGCAGTACCAGCTGAAGTGGGACCTAAGCGTTCTCTCAAGTTACGCGTAGGTGTGATCTCACCACTTTGGGCATGCTGTGGATAAGTACCCGGGTTGTTTGGGATATCGCCTCGAGTTTCAGGTGCAACAGGTTGCGGCATAGGAAACTGGCGAGAAGCAGAAGAACCAGAGCTGGTTCGATTACGTTCCACAACCTGATACTGAAATGATGGAGAATTATTCCTGTAGTAGGCTGAATTTGGTCTTGCAGTTCTAGATAATATAGAGTGCTCTCTGGACCGATTTTCCTTTCGAGCGTAGTATCTTCCACTATCCGCTCTGCTTACTTCTCTCCTTGAGTAAGAGCGGCTATCAGAACTTGGTTTAAAGGTGGTCCGAGGAACATCAATTCTACTGTATCCTCGTCTGTCATCATGCCGTTTTTTCTCCGCCTCGATCCTTTGAAGAGCAATACACTGCGTAATACCCAATTTCCTTTCTTTCGGGGGTAGAGCATGACTGGTCCGGTGGGGGCAATCAGACTCTTCATGGAAGAGGGAAAAGCACGAGAAACAGTGCTTCTCCAGTTTGATATATTCAAATTCCACTTCGGTTACATCTTCAGTGGGGAGCTCTATCTCTATTTTCATGATCAAAGGTTCCAACCCATTAACCTCCACCCAGATCTTTGCTTCCTTTTCATCTCTAATGGTACAACTACCAAGCTCTTTCCCAATAGTGAGAATGGTGCCTTCATGCCAATAGTGCAGAGGTATGCCATGAATCCTAACATTAAAGGAGATTTTTGAAGGGAACTGATCTGACACAGTGGGTTCCCATTGTTGTAGTAGTAGCATCCATCTTTTGTAGTGGTATGGGCCCTTCTCAAGAACCTGGAAGAGTTCAGATTCTGATTTAAACTTGATCTGAAATTTATCAAGTCCTAAGACCCTTCCTTCTATTCTTCCTTCGAGATTCCATATTTGAGTCATGAAATCAATAACAGCTCTAGGTCTCTGAATCTGAGGATTCGTAACTCTTCCGATAATTGTTAGCCTGTTGGCTTCAACCAAATCTTCATTATCAGTTGCCGGTATTCGCACCGGAAGTCTTTTAGGGGGCTGGTCAGCAGGAGCCTGCCCCTTTCCTTTCTCTGATCTACTGAAGCGTCTCGACATTTCGATACCAAGATAGTAGATCTGGATATTTATAGGTAGCAGAGAGATTACTCTGTAGAGTTATTGTTGTAAGCAGTAAATGCCGGGATTATACCAATCCAACTTGTAGATGTGACTCACTTGCCAAGATCTTCTCAGAGTAGTTGTAATAAATGCTCGGACTTGAATGCGACTGTAATATTGTCGAACCTGAGAGATCTCAGAGGTTATACCAACCCAAATACATACACCCTTCTCTAGAACTCCACCATAGCTAAGGGATCCAGAACCAAAGAAGAGGATGACATAAACAGGTGTTCTGAAGGAGGAGTAAAGGAGAGGCACAGGGAGTCCTGGCTGACCCGCCGACGACCGTCGGGGGCTGAACCCGAGTGAACTACGGTCAGATGTGGTGGTCGGAGAAGAGAACTGTCTATGGACCGTTGGTTACTTCTCTAAACGGAAACCTTTTTGAAAAGGAGACTGAAATTTACAGGGAATAAAAGACTGAAAGGGGGATAAACCACTGGTTAAAAGATGATATCAAGGAGACCAGCGGTTAACAACCATTCTCAAAAAGCGCGTCTGGGAGGAAAATCGCATGAGAGAGAAAGTCGACTGCAGGGATATAGTTACCTATTATTTCCAATTGATCATTAAAAAAAAAAAAAAAAAATCAAGTAATTATAAACAGTTTTAACTGATATAAATTAAGATATGATAAAATTGATTTGTTTTGAAGATAGATGAGTGGAAGTAGTGAATCATGAAATACTTTGGTTTAGGAGTTTGGCAAACATATGTTGTAGTATTGTATGTATTGTTAGGGTTAGATTTTGGAAAACTAAAATGTTTTTTTCAAAAATTAGTTTTCACCTATATGTGTTTATTTCTGTGTATAGTAATCACTTTTCAAGTTTGATTTGGTTTTATGAAGTGTTTAATTAGATAATTAAGTTTAGGGGTTATGTTTAGGGTGTGGACGACTTATATTTCAGTCGTCTGTTAAATAATTTACCCGGACGACGTATATTTCAGTCGTCCAGACGACTTACTTGTAAGTCGTCCAGACGACTTACTTGTAAGTCGTCTAGAAAGTCTTCTATTTTAGTTTCCCGCTAAAAATATTTAATTTCCCGTTAAAAATATTACTCTTTTGGACGACTTACATGTAAGTCGTCTGTTTTAATTTCTTCACCAGACGACTGAAATGTAAGTCGTCCAGGAAGTCGTCTGAGTCAAAAATATTAAATCTAATTGGATTTTTTGTCTCCCTATATAAAGAAAAATTTACACATTCTCTCTCCTCCTCTCAAATGGCTTCAACAAAAATGTAATGTTCATCATTCTAAAACTCTCCAACCTCTCTCTAATCTCTTTGACTTGAAAACACCAAACTTTATATGAATTTTTCAGTTTTGTCTCATGTATTTCTTACTAATCTATCTCTTTTGCAGGTTTTTAATCAAATGGTACTCATCTTCCACTAATTTAGAGGTAGATCTATTAATTTTAGATATGTATTTTTGTGTGTTCTATAAATGTAGATTTATCTAATCTTCCACTCATTTTCTCTATTTTTAAGTCATTTGAACGGTTTTGAATATGCAGGTTTTTCAGATCTGGATTTGATGTGCAGGTTTTTCAGATCTGGAAGACTTCTGGGACGACTTACCTGTTAGTCGTCTGGAAGTCGTCTGGAAGTCGTCTGGACTTCTTGGAAGTCTTCTGACAAAGTCGTCTGGACTTCCAGGAAGTCGTCTGGACTTCCAGGAAGTCGTCTGGACTTCCAGGAAGTCGTCTGGACTTCTAGGAAGTCGTCTGGACTTCTAGGAAGTCGTCTGGACTTCTAGGAAGTCGTCTGGATTTTTCTGAGCGTTTTGGTAAGTTCTTATGTCTGATTTTTCTTCATTTGGTAACTTCTTGTTGTATAAAGTTCTTACTTTTTTCCCAAACTAAAACTCTCCAAACCCACTCTAATCTCTTTGACTTGAAAACACCAAACTTTATATGAATTTTTCAATTTTGTCTCATGTCTTTGTTACTAATCTATTTTTTTTTTGCAGGTTTTTAATTATTTGGTACTCATCTTCCACTAATTTAAAGGTAGATCTATTATTTTTAGATATGTATTTTTGTGTGTTCTGTAAAGGTAGATTTATCTAATCTTCCACTCATTTTTTCTGTTTTTAAGCCATTTGAACGTTTTTGAATATGCAGGTTTTTCAGATCTGGATTTAATATGCAGGTTTTTCAGATCTGGAAGACTTCTGGGACGACTTACTTGTTAGTCGTCTGGAAGTCGTCTGGAAGTCGTCTGGAAGTCGTCTGGACTTCCTAAAAGTCGTCTGGACTTCCTGTAAAGTCGTCTGGACTTCCTGTAAAGTCGTCTGGAAGTCGTCTGAACTTCCTAAAAGTCTTCTGGCAAAGTCGTCTGAACTTCCTGGAAGTCGTCTGGACTTCTTAGAAGTTGTCTGGACTTCTTAAAAGTTGTATGGTCTTGTCTACTCAAGTGGAATCCAAGCTTGTCTTTGTAGATGAATGATCTATAATAGTTTTGTTTGTGGTCTGTTTTATGAATTGCATGTATACTCTTTTAGTTGTGAATTTTTTGTAAAATCAGTAATAATGTTTTCCAAGATGTATTAAATGTGCTAACAATGTGTTTACACATTTACAAATCAATGAAATAATAGACTTCAGTAGCCTTTTTCTTATCTTTGGATCTCTCATATGCAATAATAAACTCCAATGGCCTTTTTTTCATCTTAATAAACAAGAATGTTGGTAAGAGATGGAAACAAACAATAGTAACTAGTCAAAGCATATCATATTTTTTATAAGTTTGCATTGAAAAACTTAGTCAAATTTAGTAAAACTAAGGGAGAGAACATATTTTGTAAATATGAGTTTTACATATCTTGAAGTTACTTATCACTCTTAAAAATACAAGTTATTCAAAAACTAACGTAGAAGACTTAAAAACTAGTGGAGAAGACGCGGACGACTTCAATCTAAGTTGTCTAGACGACTAAACTATATGTCGTCTGGTCAACGCAGAGGTTATTTTTGCAATTGACTTTGAAATCTGTTATTTCGGACGACTGAAAGTTAAGTCGTCTACTATTGTTTGGTTAAAAAAAAAACTCCAAAAAAGCTAGACGACTTACATTTCAGTCGTCAGAGGTTAGTTTTGCATTTGACTGGATTATTTCAGAAGTTTGACTTTTTGGACGACTTACATTTCAGTCGTCTAGTGAAAATTAAAATAATAATATTTTTTAAAAAGTAGACGACTTACAGTTAAGTCGTCATAGGTTAGTTTTGCAATTGAAAAAAAAAACTTCAAGATTTAATTATATACAGACGACTTATAATTCAGTCGTCCACGAGACGACTGAAATGTAAGTCGTCCAGGATTTACGAGGTTTGACCAGAATCTCGGAAAAAAATCCTGGACGACTTACAATTAAGTCGTCTGGTGGACGACTGAATTATAAGTCGTCTGTGTATAATTAAATCTTGAAGTTTTTTTTTCAATTGCAAAACTAACCTATGACTACTTAATTGTAAGTCGTTTACTTTAAAAAAAAATATTATTATTTTAATTTTCGCCAGACGACTGAAATGTAAGTCGTCTGGGGAAGTCAAACTTCTGAAATTATCCAGTCAAATACAAAACTAACCTATGACGACTGAAATGTAAGTCGTCTAGGTTCTTTGGAATTTTTTTTTGAAACCAAACAATAGTAGACGACTTAACTTTCAGTCGTCTCAGGTTACAAATTTCAAAGTCAATTGCAAAAATAACCTCTGCGTTGACCAGACGACTTCCTTGGAAGTCGTCTACAGCCAGACGACTGAAAGGTAAGTCGTCTACAGCCAGACGACTTCCCAAGTAAGTCGTCTGACGAACAGATCTGGAAAAAACTCGATGTCATACCTTAAATTGGTGAGATAAGTTCCTTAGCATACATAAGGCTTCTCCAAGCACACAGAATCACAAACGGAAGTCACCCACCCATAATCGTTAGCTTCTATGACTCTATGAACCATAAAAATTTTAGAATCAAAATCTTGGGGTTTTTTAACTCATTGTGGAGAGAAAGTGAGAGTTATGTTGTGTTTAGTTCACAAGAATGGAAAAAGAAGAAGGGTAAATCAATTTTGGGAGCATTAAGAGCTTCAAATTGGTTGTTCATGGTGGTTGTGGTATTGATGACAATGGCAATCTTGTAATTACTTGAAGATGATGAGGGTGAGAGAGTAAAAATGTCATTTTCGAAAAAAAAAAAAAATTGATGGCATTTTCGTAAATTATATGAACTTGTGGGGTGAATAGGGCAAAACCAATTTTCAAAAAAAAAGGAGGTTAGTTTTGTGTTTTGACTTTAAGTTGTAGGTCAATTTTGCAAAAATCCCATCTACGTATTACCAATTGTTTTTAAGTTGAAAACATAATAAACTCGAATTTAACAAAGTGGAACCAGAACATATAAACATAGTGATTAGTTTCCAAAACTCATAAATTAAACCAGAGCACATGAACATGATGATTTGTCAGTTTCCACAAAAGGTAACGGTGGTTGCATAGAGTTGGGCTCCCAGGTTAAGAGAACCAACATGGGACTCATTAAGACATTAACTGCAGATGATCATGGGCGTTACATAATGGTGGACACGAGAAACAGGCACGTACACGAGCCAGATGTTAGACATCATCTCCTATGGTAAGGATTAAGAAATGTGATGCATGAGAGTAGTCTTGGTTAGAGTGTGCTTAGTTGAGTGAACACAAAATTGTAATGGAAATGAGGGAACTACATATAAATATGATTAAAGCCGTTTGGGCTTGTTGCACAAAAAAAAAAAATTACCTGCGCTAGACGGGTGGGAGGGAGCGATGAGCGATGGCATGAGATTCCTCACTTTGTTTTGCATGTGCGCAATGCTCAACCAAATTACTGGCAATTGCAATTGCAATTTGCAAAACATTATTTGCATCTCTGAGAGGTATGAGCCCAACACAACCCAAATGTTGGTCTAAAGTCCAGTAACATCGATTTTATTTACTTGTAAAAATATCAAAAGTAGTACAAAACCGAAGACGAACGTGCTTCCCGCTTTTGAGAGTGGAAGCCAAAAAAGTGGAACTATAAAAGTTGTAATGTAAATTACAAAGGAAAAGTAGGGTGAGGTATATAAAATATATACCAGTAAAGCGAAGACATAAAATTTGCACACAAAAATGAGAAATGCTAAAAGGGTGCTTGTGTCTCAAATCCAAATCGCCTACGCCTATCATATTTAATAATACTGTATTAGTTAGAGATACATACGTTCTCTGGACCAGCATGTGTGAATGTGAGCACTGAATAATAATAGTAATTATGAGTCTGTAAATTAGCTGACAAAAGTATACATTTTGAATGTAAAGCTTACTGGGAGTAAATAATAGTGAAGAGAAATGAGTAAGTGGTGGGGGCACTCCATAACTCTACAATAATGAAAGCATTGCACTACAGAAAAAAGCTTATGCTTGGACCCTTGGGGAGTCTGACTTCACAATGGTGGTGGTAGACTTCGCTATTTCCCTTTTATTTTTGCTTTATCGTTTTGTTTTACTGACTGACTTTATATCTCTTCAAAACCAAGATTTTCAAATGTATTATGTATTCTTCATTACGCTTATTTTCCTCATCTTCTGAATATGTTAATGTATGTTAAAAGATTCAAATAAAATGTGGGAATGATATAGATAGGGCATAACAAACAGAGAAACCTCAAACATTTTGATCTACTTTATGAAACAATAACAACCTTCAATATTTTGGTTACAATGAGTGTGAGAGATTCCTCGAACTGAGCTCAGCTGGCATGATAAGCTCATAAAAAAACAAAACCTTTCTTTTTATAAAAGACGAAGATGGAACTTTTATATATGATGAAAACTGAAGAAGAAATAAAGAACTTGTTCCATCTTACTCAAACTCTTGAGAGGGACACTGTATGAGCTCTAATATCTTCACCACTTCCTCCATCTCAGGCCTATTCGAGGGCACTTGGGACCCACATACCAACCCTAGTTTTACCACTGGTATTGCCTCCTCTGCCGGAAAATCTCCTCTCAGCCTAGCGTCAACGCATTCCTCCACTCTCCCTTCCTCTAACCCCTCTCTCACCGTCTCACACAGCACCATCACGTCGTCCTCCGCATACTCCACCGGCCTCTTCCCCGTCACCACCTCCAGCACCAAGATCCCAAACCCGTACACATCGCACTTCTCTGTTATCTTTACCGTCCGGCATGCAAACTCCGGGGCTGTGTACCCCAAGGCGCTCTGTACCTTTCCGCTCAAGACACACCTGTCCAGCGCGGAGGCCAAAAGCCTGGCCAGCCCAAAGTCAGAGACTTTAGCCTCCCCAGTGGCTGCGTCTATGAGCACGTTCGTTGCTTTCAGGTTGTAGTGAGTGATGTTGCTCCCGTGCAGATAAGCCAGACCTCTCGCTATCCCCAGAATGATGCTGAAGCGTTGACGCCAAGTGAGGCAAACGCACTCGTCCCCGTGGAGATGTCTGTATAAGCTTCCCCCAGAGACAAACTCATGGATCAGAAGCTGCAGCGACTGCGTCCAGTAGTAGCCTTTGATCTCAACCACATTCCTGTGCCTCAGCTTGCCGAGTTTTCTCATCTCTCTCTCGAACTCCTCCTGCGACTTTATCAGACCCGAGACTGTCAGTTTCTTGACTGCCACAGGACGCCCATCCTGGAGACTCGTCTTGTAGACCACTCCGAACCCACCACGGCCCAGCTCGCAGTCCTTGTTGAGCAATGCATTTGCGCCTCTTGTGTCAAACACATCCGCTTCCCCTGAGAACATCACCAGCTTCCCGAATTCTTGATCTTTACTCGGGGAGCAGCTGAACGTTTCGCCAACTGACATCGCGAGAGCAGCTCCTGCATCGTGGCGGGACATGCTAGATCGGGCGTGCACATTGAGCAGAGTAACGGCCACAACCCCAATGGCAATGAAGGCAGCAGCACCAATGGCAATGAGCGCGGATATGCTAAGAACGCTCTTCCGGATCTGACCGCTGAGAGGTGGACCACTGGCTGGATTGGAGGAGTTGGGATTGAGGACGATGGGTTTAGGGTGGACAGAGAGACATGAGCGGTTAACGACGGAGCCACATAGGGATGGGTTTCCGGTGACGGCAGAGAGAGGGATAGTGTTGAAGAAACCTCCAGCTGGGAGCTCACCAGTGATGCGGTTGTGAGAGATGTTGAAGGTGACCAGGTGGGTAAGTTTCTCTACTTGTTTGGGTAAACTTCCAGAGAGATTGTTCCTCGACAAGTCTATGTACTGTAGGTTGCTGAGACTGCCAATGCTCCCCGAAATCCCACCGGATAGCTTATTCTCCGACAGATCTCTGCACAAACACACACACGGTTCGCTTGAGAAAAAAGACAAATAAGTAACTGAGGAGAAAACCAGATGCTTATGTACTTACATTGTGTTCAAAGCAGAGCAGTTTGAGATGAGAGGCGGGATGTGGCCGGTGAGGTGGTTTCTCTGAAGGTTGAGTTGTTTAAGGGAGACGGCTCCACCGATCTCAGAAGGAAGTGTTCCATTGAGAAGGTTACTACTCAGATCAAGAATCTCAACGAGTTTGAGTCCTCCAATGGAGGTGGGTATGGAACCGAAGAGAGAGTTGGCGGAGAGATTGAGGTGCAACAAACTTGTAAGGATCCAAATGTTAGAAGGTATCTCACCGGAAAAAGCATTGGAGGAAAGATCTAGAAGGCGAAGACCTTGAAGAAAGCCAAGGCTGGAGAGGTTCCCGGTGAAGAGCATCCAGCCGGTGAATGAATTCTTGCTGGCGTCAAAGGAGAGTAAGTTGGAGCAGTTGGAGATGATACTGTGTGGGATCTCCCCAGCGAGAAAGTTTGAGGAAAGGTTGAGTTCCTTGAGAGAGAGGAGGTTTCCCAGAGAAAAGGGCGCATTCCCGGAGAAGTTGTTGGCTGAGAGATCCAGAGTCTCAAGGCTGCCCATTTCACCGATCCAATCAGGGATTTCTCCGAGCAGAGAGTTTCCTCGCAGTCGGACCAAGCTGCAAGACGCGAGGCTTTTCATTGAAACCGGAAGGTTCCCGGAAAAGTAATTATGACTAAGATCAAGCCATCTCAAGGAAGAACAAGCTCCAATGTCGGAAGGAAGGTCACCCTGGAGGAAATTGTGAGATAAATCGAGGGACTTTAAGCTCTTGAGGAACCAGAGCTCTCGGGGCAACCTCCCAGAAAGTTGATTGCTGGAGAGATTAAGATGGGTGAGGGTAGAGCAGTAGCTCAGGGACACCGGCAGAGGACCCGTCAGCCTGTTTCTACCCAGTGACACTGACCTCAACGACCCGCATTGCTCGAATAACCCGTCTGGGATCCGACCAGACAGGTTATTGCCGCTGAAATCGAGGAGCTGGAGGGTCCCACGGTGAGTGAGCTCCGAGTTTAGGGCGCCGGTGAGGTTGTTGTTGGAGAGGACTAAGGTGTGGAGGGACTGGAGACGGAGGAGGCCACGCCCGATGTGCCCTGAGAGAGAAAACCCGTCAAGGCGGAGCTCCGTGACCTGATTGGTGGCAGGGTCGCAGACGCACCCGACCCAGCTGCAGGGATCGTAGTCTTCCGAGTTCCAAGAGGCGAGCTTGGAGAAGGGGTCGTCCAGGCCAGCCTTGAAAACGATGAGCCCCAAAACGTCGTCGTTGAAGGTGGGGTCTTCTGCACTTGTAACTGAAGCGGCCAGGAAGAAGAAGCTCAGTGAAACAAGGGCGTCCTGCAACCACATTTCCTCTGCCCAAATAAAGGATTGTTCTTTTTTATAACAACAAAGAAGAGCGAGCCAGAGGAAAGGCAATAGGCTAGTCCGCCATGGATGCTGGACAAGGAAACCAACCAAAAAGCTTTCTCTTTACCGGAGATTCTTATAAGTCATCTGCTTCCCAAATAATTAAAAAGGTTTCAGTGAACTGATGATAATAATCCCAGAGGAAGAGGGAGAGTTTGAACAAAGGAGGTAGAGGAAAAACAAAAGCAGCAGCTTGAGAGTAAAAGGGAAGGTGATGGCCGAATCCAAAGTTGTTTTTGTTATTAAAATAATTTCGAAGAAGCTTTTATTAGCGGGGAGAGAGAGCTGAGAGAATTTGGAAAAAAAAGGCAGAGAGAGAGAGAGATAAAGAGAATGTGCTGTGAACGGCGTAAGCTCCGGAGACGAGGCTTTATGACTTCTCTCTCTCAAGTCCTGGGGACAATCTTCTCCTCGCCTTTAACACTTTTGTCTACTTTTTTTCTTTTTCTTTCAAAAATTAATAATCTTAAACCGGTCACGCTTATGATCATAGAATCAGATTTTTTTTTTTTGAATCAAATAATAATACTATATGGAAGCTGCAAAGCGGATGGAGTAGAAGAGAAGGGATCCTTTCTTTCTTTCTTTCTTTCTTGTCCCAGAGCATGCAATGCTACGCCATCATTTCTCTCTTTCTTTTTTTTAAAAAATACTACTAGTATATTACAACTGAAATGATTTATGAAGATGGCGTATAGCTTCCACCACACCTCAAGCACTACTACTTGCATATGTTTCTTATCAAAATTGATTACTTGTCATTTAATTAAAACCACTTCAATGCACAAAGTGCCGTAAACGGTGCTCACTACAACTGAGTATCTTCCCGTTGACTTTAGCTCGCTCCTCGTTTTTTCTGTGATCTACTTAAATTAAAAGTCAGATTTAATTGTTTTTCTCAGTGTGTGGATCACACTGGTTCAGTAGAAAATAACTCCTTTGTTATTATTGAATCGGGAAAATAAACAAAAAGAACAAAAGTTAGAGAAAGAAAGAAAGAAGAATAAACAGGGATAATGAGTGATATGATGAGGATAAAATACATGCCTACCAAACGATCTCAAGACTTCTCTACCTTTGTTTCATTCCCAAGCAACATTCACATTTATTATGTTAACATCTCTTACATTCATTAACAAATGTTATGCACTTTTATTGGCACAAGCTTTTATTTCAATATTTGTTTTAGCAAAAAAAGAAGAAGAAAAACTACACATTACAAAGATCAAAAAACAATGTTCAGCTCTGTTCCAGAGTTAGATGTAATGTGAATCACGATGAAATTTTCAACCCACTGTTAGGTATTGAAGTTGCCATTTCTACAAAATGGAAGATAAGAAAAAAGATTGTACTCTTTTATTACGAAAATGTTGTGGTGTACTATAAACGAGTAACCGACCAAAAGGATAAAATAAATATATAAGGCCCAACTATCGGATGGACCTGGCCAGTATAGTTTTATAGCATCTATGATATAAAAACAGTAAGTAGCATAAAAGGACTTCCCACAATGGCTAAATTAAACGTAAGAGAACCCTATATATATGATCAAATTAAGGCTTGAAGTTTGAAGCTGCAATGAGTGAAGCCTTTGTTCTTACAACTCAAGCTGAGAAGAAGGTTGAGTGTTGGGATGGTTATCGAGAGGCATGTATTGCGCCATTATCGCTCTTATCTCTGAGTCCATGTATGTCTACAGCACATAATCAATTAGGAAAAAAAAATTACCACGATCAAAATCAGTCTTTTATGTATATATCCAACTCCAACCAAATATTGAACAAGTATGTTCTAATAAGCATACCCGGATTCTGTATTTGTAAACCGTGTAAGCTCCCAAAGCAGCTGCTCCCAAACCCATTAGTATTATCCATATCACCCCCCAGCTTACGTCTCCTCTTGCATCCTTACCTATATGCATAGTAAAATTTAATTTTTATCCCCTTGATGATCTGACACTTTTTTTCTGGTTTCAAGAATTATGTGATGAATACATACTTATGCAAATGTCGTGCTCTCTGATGTAAAGCAGGCTTCCGCTGCAGCTGCATTCATAGCTTCCCCATGTGTTCTTGCATTTGCAGCCGCGACATTGGCACGCTGTTTTCTCTTCACACTCATTCACATCTGTATTTATAACACATTAACAACATGTGGGGGGGGGGGGGGGGGGGGGGGGGGGGGGGTTAGTTCAAGCTCTTAATTTCATATGTATAATCTATTCAAAGAATACCTTCGCAGTTTTTCAGCCCATCTCCCTTGAATCCAGGTGGACATTTGCAGCCTTTCGAATGATCATCCTGAACAACAGCAACAACAACAAAAATAAAAAGGTAAGAATCAATCATTGTAAGTCAAATATATAGAAAGAGAGCAATGTTTAAACAGAGGATGGAAGTTAGTTAGTTTTGAGGTATGCCATATTACACGGCAAGCCGAATATGTTCTTCCCATTTGGGTATGTTTCCAGCATCCTCCATTGTTTATCCCACAACGCAATGCCCCTGACGCTGCAATATCCAAAAAAATTCTTTGTCATTAAGTTAATCATAACATACATTTGAGCATTTCTTACCTTCACAATGTGTGTAACCGTCACCCAAAAATTTGACACCTTGAACAATGGGACATTGACACACTCGTCCTCTGAAAGTGTCCTGAAATAATGATACTCCTTTTACTAAAACATATACGTAGATATGTAGCATAATTATAACAAAACAAGAAAATTTCTTTAGAGAGGTTACATACCCTGCAAGCTGTAATGTTGGTAGTCTTATCCTCCCAACACCCTCCATTATTTTGTAAACACTCGTTGGTTTCTATGTCTGCGCAATCACAGAAGCCAGAATCATATGTCAAAAGTAGTGTATATCAAATAGAGATATGTACAGGAAGTAGAGAGGACCTTCGGTTAAGCATATGGGTGGCTCAGTCGTCTCGCGGAACCCTGAGCAAAGGGCCTTAAGAACCGCAGATCTCTCCAACTTCCCTGTGATAATAAAAATATTAAATAAAAACCTAACCAGTTAATAATGTCAAAACGGAAGAACTTCCTTGCTTCTCACCTCTGTATTGTCTGTTGTTTATCACAATAGTTGGTAGTATTGTCACATCTCCTCGCGAACCTTTCCCAACCTTGAACAAAATTAGCAATCAATAGTTAGAAGGCTTACATTTGTGAAAAGAGAGAGAGAGAGAGAGGGCTCACTTGTGCTTCTTGTTCATCTCTGAGAACGGGGTTCTCAGTGTTTGCTTCGATGTCTCCAATGCATTTGTCAATTTTATTCACATCGACTCCTACTCGAAAGACATATGTCAAGAGATAAAAAAAGAGAGATATATATATAATAGAATAAGAAGTTGGTTAATACCAAGAGAGCGAATAACTTGATCGGCGCATTGTTTGTTGTACTTTTCGTGTTTCATGGGACAACGGATGGCGAAGTCGGTGACATAATCCCACCAAATCCAAGGCTTTCCACTTTCATTCATCACTCTAAAGAAGCAAGCTTGGCGTAAATTCTGAATGATCACGTCTCTCCCGTTGTATCCTCTGGAGAAATCTTGCTCAGGGTCAGGAGCACAATACCTTCCTCCGTTGATGCATTGCGATTTGCATTGTCTGCTTGCTAGAAACGCTTCAGGACAGTACCAGGTGATGTAGTGGGGAGTGAAGCGAGTGTATCCTCCTTTCTCGAGAATCTGAGCCGCTCCTTTGAACCTCTTAAGGAACCGGATCTGTGCATCACACTTGGATCCACACTCATCATTGCTGTTGGTCCATAGCTCGTAGGCTACTCGGTCGTTCGGGTGTGGAAGAGCTTCCCGCCAGTCCAGACTTATACGGACGGGTTCTCCTTGATTTATGGCAGTTTTGATGGCGCTCCCTAGAGATCTGCTCAACAGTGCTGAAGGAATCGTGATGTTCTGCAGGTATTCCGCATCTGCTGTTTCGTCCTCTGGGGCGTCCATGGTGATGAGTGGCTCCGGCCTGTTATCCGCCACCAATATTGTCGCAGCACCCGCTCGTTGCGCGTTCCAGGCCTTTAAGGTGAAGTAACAATCTGGGGGAGGGGCCAAAATCACAACAAATAACTGAGTCATGGGTTCCTTGCGCAGCAAGTCATCCTAGTTTTCATGTGAATCAAAAAGAGAGAAAGGAATGGGGGACCTCCTCGATCGACGAGAACGAATGTGGGCAATCCAGAGACTCTAGATCTGAAAGAGATGTCGAAATCCTCAAAGTTCTTGCAAGCCTTCTGGTTAGCTTTGGGGTAAACCACAGAGCCAGACATGCTTCCGCCGTACTGTGGAACACCAAAGTTGCCAAGGGCGCATTCATAAATTCCTCTGATGGACTCGGGTGAAGTCACTCGCAGGCTATTCTTCTCAACCACGAACCTCCCCATGCACGAACCCCACCACCACCACACCATCACCCATCCCATTACAGATAATCTTACATTCTTCATCATCATCATCATCCCACCCGATAGATACATTTCTCTGTTTGATTTCTAATATTGGCTAACCTTTCTATTTTCTCTCTTTCACTTTAGCTTCGCTTTCCCATAAAAAGAAATTGAAACTGTCAAACTAACTCTCAGAGCAAATATATCTTCCGCTTTCTCCTGGTTTTGACGTGGCAATAAACGCACTGACGCGAGTTGGGCCTAATATAATCTAATTTATGGGTCTTTTCTTCTGAATATATATTAGACCCATATTTCATTTTCTCAAAGTTGTATATGCCTTACCCCTTTTGACTTTTGAGCAACGTATATGCCTTATCCAAGAAAGCCTTTTCGATCCCTTTTATTTCCATCGTGTAGTTGCAGTAGTGGTAGTAGGCTTTTAAATATAAACAGTATAGATTTTTTTTAACAAGTATTAATTATTTTTTAAGCAATTTCGATAAATACTAATTTCCGGTTGACTATTAGAATAATCGGACGAAAGTACGTCCCTTCTTTATGAAACGCGGTCTGCCGAGTACCCGAACCTGTGGACCATTTATCTGGTCAAACAGCTTTACACATATCAAATCCAGCAAACCATGATACCCCAAATATATATAATAACACCATATGAACAAACATAGATTTGAATGTTGGTTAGCTTCTTAAAATCATAAACTTTTGTTGTTTGTTCCCCATATTTTGTTGAACTTATAATATATAAAATATATTTGTTTTACTTAAAGGACGAGTAGTGAGGGGGATGGATATCTTTGGATTTTATCATGTGTTATCAGCCTACTTATTTTATAAAATGATATTATATACATAAGTCTCTAATAAATTATAATGTTAAATTAGGAGGTCAACCTGAGGACTCTGTGGCTACGATGACCTAAATGGTGCGGAAGAAAAGTGGTGACGATTTTGACTAGAAAAAATGTGATTGTTGCAGTGTGTTTATACTTAGCCACACGGACGTTGCTTTCACTCTCGCGTTTATCAACTTAAGTTGTTGGAGTCATCTTTTGAGATATATCTAAATTTAAATATTACCTATATTATAGTTAAGTGTACATAAACATACATATTTTCAACTGCTGGTTGCATTAATTTATCTTTTGATTTTGGTTTATTTTTGTTACATCATTTCCACTAATCCAAGAATGAGTTTGGTTAACAAGTCCTTTTTTGAACAACTGATTATATTAAAAATTAAATGTCTAATAGGCTAAATCAAATACAATTTAAGAGAAATTTGGCAACAAACTAAAATAACTAAAACATAACAGATGAAAGAAATAGTTGAGGAGAGAAGAAACTCAAAGAGAAGTTTCACTTATAATTCTAGAGCCCGCATTCGACGACGTTGAAGAAAACAAGTAACGCGCTGAAGTCGACGTTTCGGTTAACAAGTCCAAACCGAAAATATACCGCACGAAAGGTTTTGAAATACCGAAAAGGATACAAACCATCACTTCGGCCCTAGATTCCCTTTACTATCTGAGTTTCACTTTAATTATTATAAGGTCGTTTGAATATGCTATGGGCTAATGCGCACAAGTCCTTTTTATACACACATGTGCAGATTGAAATGTAGATATACACATGATTTTGGGCATACCAAATAATGTCTGTTAATAGAATATTTGATGCATGTTCCAAGAAAAAAGGTTCGTGTATGTGTTACTTATTTATCATAAATTAAAAAACATGACATGTATAATATTTGTCTATGTATATAAAATTGTTGTGCCATAAATCATGCATACATCTTGAATGATTAATTAAGGTATCAAACAGTATTCGTCATCTCAAGTTTGTTTTCTAGGATATTTAAACGGCATCCACGATCCTTTTTTTTTTGTCAACGAACGGCATCCACGATCTATATATGGGTTGGATACTTGAAGAGGATAATGTTAATTAATTATCCGTTTTATATTGCATCATATGAGCTCACAATTAACAAAAACAAAGGGGGACCGTGAAATGTTATATGTTATCTTTGAACAAAACAAATAAGATGCATTATTGATCTTTGTTTTCTCGTTGAAGTATACGCGTTAAAGGATAAATGAAATGATATGTTCTAAAAACCTTTGTAATAACTACTTAATATATGAGTAGTTTACAAAATTAGTGGATATATATTCTTCTGATTATATATGACTAGGATATAATATAGTTGATGCTTTAGAAGAATTATTTTGTTTTAATTTACATGAAGTTTTGAAATTTTAAAGTTAATTTTAATTTTATTGAAAACTACTGTCTCTTTTATAATTAATTAACTGATTTTAAAATTATATATTTAAAATATTTTTTAGAGAAATTAATTTTTTTAATATTTGTACATTACTACAAAACATCGAGTATTATTAAACGGATGAAATATTTATTTTGTCAGTGGTTACTTATTTAGGGCACAAGGGTCAAGAAGGTCTCTTTGTCTTTCCCATCTGCTCTAGTGGCAAGTTCATTGACCCGATCAACAATTTACTTTCTCACCACTTTTTTGACTCTGTGTTGGATTTTTGTACGATTGATAGTATTTTTGCATGAGCGAGTCCGGCCGTTCTCATGCTGATTTTTACCTATGGAATAAGAATATCCAAATATTAAACTTTTAATAGTTTTTTTTACAAATAAAATCAGTAAATCAATATCAATGTTTGCAGACAACATTTATTGCAAAAAACTAATTATGATAAAGGGGACGAAAAACTTTCGTTTTTGTTATGCGAATGGATAATAAAAATATGCAACAACACGAAGTTAGCAACTTCATGGTTTCTTAAATTTGCAACAACGGTGGTGTGCCAGAATCCCGACGACTGAAAACAGTAGTGTTCTGGAGACATCATGGCTGGTAAAAAAAACATAGTTCAAACTATCTTCTATGTAAAAGACATCCACCAAGTCTTTCTTAGCTAAGCTTTAATCATATTCATACGAATTTGATTAAACCTTCCTTGTCTTTGTGAGTCTTTTTTATCTTTTTTGGGGGCTCTCTTAGACCTTTGCTTTAACTAGCTAGTTTAGTTTCACTAAGATTTGATTTTATCAAAACTGATTGTATCTCTTTGTGTCATTACATTGTTAATGAAAATTTACATACTTAATTATCAAAAAAAAAGAAGTCTGGCTAGCTATATATATTTATTCACATTACATTGTTAGTGAAAATTCACATACTTATCTCTTGTGTCATTACATTGTTAATGAAAATTTCACATACTTACTCAGAGGGTACTAGAAAACGTTTCTCGACGGTTGGTTATAAAAGATGGATTCCCGTGTGAACAAAAAGAAATCCGGCAACAGTCCAAACTTTTGTTCACGTGTTATTGAAGCTAGTTAATACGTATTAACTAAAAACAAAAGCTTCAAGTGATGTACACAAGTAGACAGAAATGTATAACGCGAAAACGTAAGAGTAGCTAGGATACTATATCGGATTGTAGGTGGGAACATATAATTAACGAAGCTACATATGTATGATGATAGAGAAGGGAAGGATGTAAGTGGTCATGATAAGTCACTTGATGTGCGAAAAGGATTAAACCCGAAAGCCTCCACCGCGTGAGCAACCTCCGAGGACATCCACTGAGATGGAGACGACCACTCTCTGATTTATCAGGTAACATCATCATGTTTTCATCTTTTAAATAAATTATCTGATTCTGACTTTGGTTCTGATGTTGATGGATGGAGGAGTCTGGGTGATCAAATCGGATCATGTGGGAATCCTGCGGGTCAGAGGGGTCCCTGGGGAAAGTTGCATAGGCTTGGTGAAGTTGGCACGTGTGGTGGCCGAAGTAAGTGGTTGAGTATAATGGAGGATTGTTTTGAATCATCTGAACCTGCTTCTTTGCTTCACAATTCTGGTCTTTAGTGTACGCACACTTGTAGTAGCTCCTACCATTTCATCATTCCTTTTTTTTTAATGAAAACTACTACATGAATATATATATATATATATATTTTATCATAGTGAATGATATGTATTACCTTTGGTGATTTGATTCTTTGATCTGCTTTTGTCCATATTTCCTCCAGAGAAAGCCATCGTGGTAGATCGGGTTCGGGGATTCGTGTCTACGGTAGTCTGAGCTCTCTGCCACTGATGTCTTTCTGCAACCACCAAGCTTATCATGATTAATGAACATCATTCATTCAACCATTCTTGAATATTTCAATTGATTAATATATACCTTCCCCTCTTGTGAAGTGGTTTCCTGCTGTTCTCAAGAACAGGCGACGCATCCTGGGGAGATGAGTTATTGGATTGGTCACCTTGATGATGGTCATTTGTATCGATCAAGATGGCTAGAGCATCCGAGAAACAATGGAGGACGGACTTGGCCAGGTCCTCCCTTTCCATGGACGAGTCTGACTTGGCGTGGTCCATGATGAGCTTGAGCTGGTTGGCACACCCATGGCCGTGAAGCAGCGTCTCCATAGCCTTTTGCTGGCAAGAGTTCATCTTTTTGGTCACTTTTTGACTTGAGCAATGTTCTCTACGTTTTGAGTAAATCCCAGATTTTTAACTAGGAGATGTGATGGGTCTCTTCGTATATATATTGATGAGGTTGTTGATACGAAGTTTCGTGTATATATATATATATATATATATATATATACTTGTGTGTTAATTACGATACACTCCTTAATTACCATACTAGTATTATGTAATTAGGTAATGTGTATGTGGCCCTTGAGATATAACCCACGATATAAAGACAAAAGCAGCGAGCATTTCTAGTTGACTTAACTAACAGCCCTATTAGTATTAAGTATAAAGTAAACAATTACATATAAACTCATTATCTTAGATTCAAGACTTTTTTGTTTTGTTTTTGGACATCAAATTTATTTCACCGCATCTACTTCTCTTTTCTTTTGCTAAAATGTAAATATCATAGATGAAAGAAGTTCTTACAAAGCAAGATCTTAAATTTGAACCATCTTGGCAAAAAAAAAATAAAAAACAAGATGGATCATGGACAACACACTTAAAAACTTATCTTAGCCACTTGGCCATAAGCAAACTGAAAGCCTTTCTAACCCTGTTAGCCGAAATAATGTTTCTCATCTCCTTATCAATGCCACTGAAGATTAGAGCTGCAGGGAGAGATATCTGATTATGCTTTAGGTTGTTCCTTTGTTTCCACAGGTGGAAGATAACAAGTTGTACAGCCAGTTTCCTAAGTAGCTTTAGACTTTTAGACAGTGGCTCTCGTATCCAAGACATGAGCTCCTGCCAATTTGTGAACATTGTGAATGTTGTTGAAGACGGGTTACATCTAAGAAGCACCTCTGTCCAAACGTCCTGGCTGTAATCGCAAGACAGCATTAGATGGTCTCTTGTTTCATCAAATCTGGAGCAGAACGCACAGGTAGGAGAAACCGGAAGTCCCCAAGCTGCGAGACGCGCCATTGTTGGAAGTCTGTCATAGTTCGCTATCCACATCGTGAAAGCGAGCTTCGGTACCGTCCCCTTGAACCAGACCACGTCCACCCAATCTTTTGTCTGCTGCCTCGGTCTAAGAACATCCCATGTGGTGGCAGAGCTGAAAACAGTCAAAGAATGATCACCAGCAATCCATTCACAAGCATCAATTGTATCATGAGATAAAGGCAAAGAAAGAGTAGTGAGATGAGAATGAAGATCAACTTCCTGTTGCGATCTTGGGTGAGGCAGGGACCATGTGGAATCTCTAATCGCATCAGCCACCACCGCATTTACCCTGATACGGAGGGCTCTCGGACCATTCGAACCAATATAGTTGATTAACTGACCCAAAGGTGTCCATGGGTCGAACCAAAAGCTCGCGGATTGGCCGTTCCCCAACTTAGTTCTACAGAAGCGAAGAGCGAGTGGTCTGAGGTCCAGGAGCTTTCTCCAGGCCCATGAATCATTTGTACTCGGCAGTAAGGACCAGAATAAAAACAGTAACCTCCCTTCACTAGTTAATAAAACTGGCCCTTTCACCAAAAAAAAAAGTTACTGGCCCGTCAAGAATGCATATAATTTCATTTCTTCATAATTATTTTAGAAAAAAACACAAAAAAGTAGGTTTGTATCACAGAACATCGGTGAGAGTGAAGTTATAGATCTCTGACAATAGGACGGGTCCAAAAGTCATGTGGTACCGCACCTGAGAAGATGGAACGCCTAATAACTGGGCGTAGAAAACGGAGGAACCAATTTAAACGGCGTAAGTAAGTGAGCTCCGTCAAAAGTGACGTAGGGTTCATGACCTCATCCTGCCGTACGTCATGAAAGGTTGAATTATGGATTACAGATCACTAGTATAATTTAATTCTAATTCAATCTCATCATTTATCAATCCAACGAAGAAGATTAACAGCTTAAAATAAGCGAAATTCGCATGTGCTCTTTATTGGATTTCAACTTATGTTCTTTCTTGTAAATATGTCTACATCAACGACGTCATAGTGTTGTGACACTATAACTTCAACCTTTTGTTTCCCTATTTTTACTTTATACTTACATCAATTATACTTAAGTATCGTTTGCTTCTTCTTCAATATCGGCGGCTGGCCATGTTAGGTTGCGACTTTCGTATGACTATCACAATTCTTTTTTTTTATATATAACTTTGATTTGCTAAAGCAATTTTATTATTGTTGTTTCTTTTCTTTTGGAACATTTTTCGAACAATTTATTATTGTGGTTTCTAATATGTGAATTTATCAATAAAAGTGAAGACCTAACCTTCGCTACCCCCGTCTTAGTGATGGTGTGGCGTTTCTTAGTAGATAATAGCTGGGTTTACAATAGGAATACATGCACCCTCGAAATCATGACGTTGATTGTGTTGGCAATGTACATTCGACCATAGATAGCAGAGTACATAAGATCGTTTTAAATCCCATAGGCAAAATAAATCACCAATTATCTAGTAACTAGGTGTTTTCCTGCACCATGTGCAATGATAAATTTTTAAAAAATTAAATTATATTTAAAATAGAATTTATTAATATTATATATTTTATTATTTTTGACTAATATTTAATATAAAGTTGATTATTAAAGCATAAAATAAGCAAAAAAAAATGTTTATTTTAAATTACATTTAATAATATATATGTAATATATTTAAAATTCGAACCTTAGATAAAATTTTTATCTATTTATTTTGGTTAAATGTATTAAATCAACTTGTATAAAATTACTAAAAAATCATATAAAAAATTGTATAGTTATTAAAAATTATAATTAAATAATATTTATAAAATTTGTAGATATCTAAAAGAAACTAATGAAATTACGATTAACAATTTATTAATATTTTAAAAAGATGTAGAAAATTTTGAAAATATTAGTAATAAAAATTGTATAATTATAAAAATACAATTAAATAATGTATTTCGAAATTTATAATGCATATTTCAATATATTTTATTTTAGTGATGATTTATGAATTATTACCATATTTTAAGAAGTTTACCAAAAATATAAATCAACATTAAATGTAATGTATTAGTTATTGCCATATTTTATAAATTTTATCAAAAATATATATTAGTAATAAATATGATTGTCCATGTCATATTAATTATAAGTTATGTTATCAATCTTGTTAGCCATGTCATCATTGTTTTTGTAAAAATGATTGTAGAGAAGACATGTGGCAAAATCACTTCGCAAATATAGTCTAGAGGATTAGTAAAAATATATTAATTGCCAATTAAACATTATTCGCTTGGTTGACGGCTTTCCATGTGATATAAAGAGAAGAATATATGCATGTTTAAAAACTTATAAACATTAAAAGATGAGATATATATTATATATAGCTTTTAAACCTGTAAACTATGCAGGACTTCTTAAAATAATTCTTTTATGATGTCATGACTCTTGATAATTGGAAGCGTAACACATGCACCAAAAGGTGAAAGCCAACACCCATAATTCTCAAGTCAACAAAGACATACAAACTTAGGAGGAGGAATATTTTAAAAAACTTCTCACCAGCAAAAAGTCACGTGTATCCAAGCAGGATGTCCAATAGCGACATATGATAGAAAACAGTTTTCCAGTGTAACATTTTAGCGATGTTCATGTATCTAGTACAATACTCCAATCTTGTATGTGTGTTTAAAACAAGTTAATGCAGAAGCTTAATACTTGAAAGAAGGCCATGCTTTTTTTTTAAATAGGACTAAGCAGTTGGGAAAAGTTATGGCAAATATGACTTTCTGCACGATGTGGTTTGTCGTGCTTTTGATAATCTATGACATCGCTTATCATGTTATAAAAATATGCACGATATATCCAACAATTGCATACATTTCTAAGAACTGAGAAGACACTTAACATCATCCGTGAGGATAAAAAAGGGTTTCCAACATGCCTGCTCTTGCTGTAAATCCATCGTCGCCAGTGAGTCCGATCTGAAAAATAATTGAAGCGAGACGATCGTTTTTAAACTGGGCCCGTATTAGGCCTCTAAGATAATTTTGGATCCTTGCAAAATTACTCGGAAGATACACGAAGACTTGGGTAGAGAGTGAAAATAGAAAACAAATACCATAGATGCAAATAAGCCCATTTAGGTTGTAGGCCCATGTAGTTGTTTCAGCGACGTCGATCCGTCGATTTCTAAAGTCAACCCAGCTATTTCAAACCAACCAAATAATATTTGTAACCCATACATCGATAATAGAGCATGCAGCTTCAATCGCCAAATTTCACTTACTCGGCAAACAAGATAGTCATATTCCTGTAAGAGGCCGCAACAGATACTTATGATGTCTTTCAGAAGGTCAAAGTTTTGTCTTTGTACAGATAGATGATGATGAGTTTTCATGATTCTAATCCATCTTCATCTTCCACTTTCTGCTCCACTACTGGTGGTATGCAATCCACTTTATATCGAAGAGTCTATTACACAAACAATGGAGATCAAGAGAAGCAAACGAATATATCCTCGTTAGTAAAAGCAATGGAAATAGGAGTCTATAAAGCATATCGAATCACTTTGTCTGCCTCAAAATGTAACTATCATTCTACCTTTTTGAAGAAAGTTGAATATGAATTGTCCCAAACAAGTTTGTAGTTTCCAGCCATTAGCGTAGAGAAGTTTCCCTGTAGAAACAGTCACATAAAACAGCTATGCACATAAACGAAAAAGAAATTATAAGCTTTCCCAAAGAAAAAAACTTATGAGATTAAACAGCACAGCTAAAAGAAAGCTCATAACCTAACTTGTGAAATTAACAACAAAACCAAAAATACTCATAAGCTTCCCCCCATATGTACATGGCACTCACCTGGTCAGCTTCATAACGACGGTAAGGTAATATCAGCTGCAATAAGAGAAATTTGTAATTCATCCCTCAGAATTCACTAGTTGAACTTGAACGTATATCTTTAAAGGGTGAGAGATATTGTATGTACTATATGCTATTAAAGTTTAATGAGAGTTTGGAAACTAATGAGCACACTCACAGTCTTTTCCCCTGAAGCACTTATGTACTCCACGCTAAATCCAATATCCTGGTAAATAAAAATAGGACGAACCACATCAGGTGAGAACCAAACTGAGATCACATCTGGTATCAAGAAACAACAGTTCTTGTTTGCCTTTCACATGAATGGTTCATCAAAGGAAAATATAGGCTATCAACTATGTGCGAAAACAAAGCTAACCAGATTCTAGCGGAAACAGCAACATATACAATTTTATGTACGGCAAATAGGGATAATGTGTGATCATCATCGTCATGCCCTCAACGCCTTAACCATCTTTAGCAAGGCAATATCCATAAAGCGCGCGCCATGGTGCCCTTTTGATTAAATATCGTGGCGCTATAAGGGCAACACGGCGATAACCTTTGAGATTCTTATCTAATCGCAATAGTTTTGATATAAGGCTCGTTTGATCAACCCTTTAACAAAGCAAAGTCAAGCTTACACCCATACTCTTCAGTAAAAAACTAAGCTTTCAAATAGGTTTTCTCTCCTATCATAACTTCGCTTCGTATACGCTAAGTAATGTACTTTGTTTTGATCTCATACACCCATCTCTTTTCATGTAACACTTTTCTCTTCTCTTCTAACCTACTCTGTTTTCATCTTTCCTCTTTTTCCTTGGATCACAACTTAACACGACACTGATTCTTATCTTCTAGTGAAGTTTCATAAATGTCCGAGGCTGACATGTGTTAGGATTGGTCAAGGTATTTTAGCTAATCAGTTTTGGTGTTATCTTTTATGAATTAGGTTTAAGTTTTTCCTGTTTACATTAAGTTGTATCCCTATATAAGAATATGCTAAGATTAATAAGAATTCGACTTATAATCAACCTTATTCTCAAAGAGAGACTAGTGTTGATGAAAGCTTAGCTAAGCATCTCTCTCTTTCTCACATTAGAAAACGGCTAAAATCAAAGTCGGTTCATATCAGAGGTGAAAGAAACATCTAAAGAACATGTTTTGGTTTCAATCACCACGATTATTATCACCTCTTTAGGTATGTCCGTGGCCATCCTTTTAGTTTTTTTTTTTTAATTCCAGTTGCTAAGTTGAAACAGTTGATCTGCAAGGCGCAAAGCCCTAACCAAAACAACTTATTGTAGCTCCTACCAAAAACAACCTAGACACACCTATAATTATCAAACAAAAGCTGGAGAGGGGAGCAAAACCAAGCAAGAAAAGCAAACAAATAATTTAAGTTATATAATGAGAAAACGGATTGAGGGTTCAAAAAGAAATACCATGCTTATCTTGCCTTGCATCAAGGAGAAATCCCAACCAATATATGAATTTTCGGATTCCACCATCAATGAGACCTAGAGAAACAACAAAAACTTTTATATATGCCACCAGAAAATGGGCATACCACACACCACTGTCATTCCCATCACTTTTCACTTATTTTAAACGCAACAATTTCAGATGGATCTAGTCTAAAGAGTCTAATAATGTCAAAACATTCAGTTTCATTAATAACCAAAAGCATTTGAGGAGAACAGTTTACCTCATAGGTTCTCCCAGCTTGGACGATAATCTCTTTGTACTCCTCATTTTCCCTAAGCAGTACAAACTCTTAGAACTAGTTATCAATGAACTGTAGAGAGAATCTTGTGAACAATGGAAGCTAACCTTGAACCCAATATCCCAGCGGCATCTGCTGAAATGAAGAAGGGGGAATTGGCAAATACATCGCTGGAAAAGCACAATGGAAAACGTTAACTTTTTTCAGTAGAGAAAGACAATGCCTAAAGACATCTAACCAAAGTAATGTTGGAACTGTCGAAATAAAAAATTCAATCAAAAAATTGAAATATAACACAAAAACTTATTAGAAAGAATGTCTAGTAATTACATCATACTGTTTCAGACTACTAAACTTACTCTAAAGCTTGATAGGAATCTAGTAACAATTTTAACATAGCCAAAACAAATTAGGAGACAAATAAAACTACTAAAAAGAAACAGAGTGAACAAGCCCTAAAAACAAACATCCACACAATTTTTTCGCAGCAAGAAAGTTTCAAAGGTGAGCATTCCCCGACATTGTGTGATCTTAGAAAGGAAGAAGGTACCTGATAAATGCGACGAATCTTTCAAACTCAGATGTGTAGACGATAGCAGCTTCGGACAGGAGATTCATTTGTTCTTTATTCCTGCCCATCCCACACATATAATAAGATCTCACAACCACTAAATGGGAAAGTTCACTGAGAAAGGGAACCTTGATTATTGACTAGTGTGAATTTAAGGGAGCCTTGATTTAACAACTACTATAAGCAAAAATAAAAAGAGAGAAGGAAAGGGAACAATCTTACAGTTTGAAAGTATCATATCTTTGCCAGAGAAGGGTTAAGAAAACCCTGATAGCCGTGGCCATTTTTGTGAGAGTGTATAGAGGAGGTCCATAACGTTGTCGTTGTTCTTCCATTGGCCTTTACAAGAGAAGATAAAACGATCCTATCAGTTAAAGTTGTTTATGCAACCTGAATCTTCTACCACCATAAGTAGCCTTATAAATGAAACCATGGTACATACCCATCATCATCATTTATTTGTCGAACAAAATCCAACAACACCTACAATAAATTAAAGAAAAAAAGGGAAAAGAATCAACAACTAAAATCAATTTTCTATGAGAATGAGAGGAGGCATTGAGCCTTTACCTGTGGCACCCCAACCAAGTACTTGACAAGGGTTTTGTAGACACCAGAGGCAGAGCCTAGTTGAGCCAACTGTCTCCTCCTACAATAAAATTAAACAAGTTCTCTGTAAGCAAGCAAGCATATCAAATAAGAAAGCAGAAACAGGTAGGCTCACCGCTCCATCTGCTGCTTCCAAAGAAGAGCATACGTGTCTCGTATGGTCCCTCCAGAGCTAACCAAGGCGTCAACCTCCGCCTGTTTGTTCCTCTCAGACCTCTCCTTCTGCTGTCTGATGAGCGTTCCTCGGAAATCTTGAGGCATGTAGGTCATAACTGTAAAAAAGGAAGAAGACAAAAGTATAAACACAGGCTGGCTATTTCTCTCTCTCTCTCTCTATCTATGCATCATAAAACAATAGAACTAACCAGTGTTAAAGACGCGCTCAGAGTTTTTCGTCTGGAAGGAAATCATAGCAGCCAGAGCTTTATCAAAATTGTCTTTGAGATGTCTCAAAATGGATGATAATTCAGCATCTTCGGATGTGCAAGGTTCCCGAAGCTGAAACAAGAGAGAAAGAGAGAGAGAGCTGTTGTCACCAAGAAGAGGAAGGGGGAAGGCTTAGGCTGGGGACAAAACGATTCACCTGAACAGGCCACCGAGATGGTTGCAGAAGAAACAGTATCTCCTCCATCTGCTCCCGATTTTTCCACATATTCTCATCAATCTTGTGAGGAGGCTGCTGGTTCGCTTCTTCGATCAGGGAAGCTTCCCCTAGACAAATACAAATGTATGAGGAGATTCAGCAGAAGGAAATAATACAAAAGTGGGATCGGGAACCTTGAGATGGGGGAGATTGGAGAGTCAGTAGCTGAATCAGAGAAGCCATGTCAGAGGAAAGCCGAGAAACGTCGTCGGAAAGAGGAGGAAATGGATATTTGTTGTAGTATGACGCCAGAAAAGCCCGGGTGATGGGCACAAGTCCGTCAGTCGAAGCCATGTCTATTGATCTACTCCCTCACACTCCACCACCGATCCAAGGTCTCTCTCTCTCTCTTTCGAATTGAGGAATATGATATGATGGAAGGAGGATGAAGACAAAGGGATATTCTTTGGGGAGGTCTTCCGCCATCTAACCACCAAATAAGATTTTTCAAAGCCCATTTGCAGTAGCCTTCAATTATTATTTTAAAAGGGATTGGGCCTCCAAGAGAGTTTAGCCTACAATAATACAAATATAAAATGTCCTTACCAAATTTAAATAACACTAATAGGCCTCAGTTTGTATGCAGAACATTTACAAAAAAACTAAATATTTTTATACGGATTCACACACAGATTATTTAAAAAAATTAAAAAAATATGACAATATTATTTTAAAAGTTGCATTTTGCGGCTAACATACAATGATTGTCAAAGAAGCTTGAAACCTTTGTTGTCTACATTTTTCTAAAGAATATCGATTTAATAATGGTTAATAGGCGTGAGCATATTAACCGAACTCCAAACCCGAAACGATCTAAAAAACCCGAACCAAAAACCGAACTGAAGTTTAAAAAAAATCCGAACGGATTTAGGATTCAACAAGTCCGGATACTCGTACCCGATTGGTTATATCCGATACCCGAACCAATTACCCGAAGTACCCGAATATATATATATTACTAACCCTAAATTTACATCTTCCTTTCCCATTCATCTTTCCGTCTTCTCCTTCTTCAACATATATGTTCAATACATACTCAAACTCATTTTATGACCAATTACATGTATGAATCACTATATTTTACGATTTTGATCTATGTTTGATTACAAGTAGGATTTGTGATTTGTTTTCTCTTTGCTCTTTACACATGCATGAGCTCAAACATTCATGATTATCCAAGTTTGATTTTTGTTTGATTTTGATGTCTCTGATTTTGATTTATGAATAGAGGAATTTTTTACCATTTTCTATTCAAGATAACACAAATATAAATTGCACTAAGAAAAAGAATACAGACTCGTGTTCCTCAGCGTAATAACAAATCAGAAAGATCATAAATCTTATATTAAGTTGTGCAATCTTATATTAAGTTGTTCAATCTTTTAATTTGAACAGTATTGTTTCTGGTCAAATCAAAGATACATAGAAGTTTATTTATTATTTATTACACAGTTTGGTTATACCCGAAATAACCCGAACCCGAACATTAATAACATGAACCCGATCCGAAGTATAAAATAATCCAAACGGGTTATGTTCCTCTCCATCCGAAAATCCGAAAATCCGAAACACCTAATCTGAATCCGAACGGGTACCCGAACACCCATGTCTAATGGTCAATTCACTAATTTATGGAGATATATGAATTTTTATTAAATTATTTGAAAAAAATTAGAATGATGTCCATTACAATATAAGAGAGTTAACATACATTAATACAATAATGTAGTTAGAAATTATATATTTTGAACGACCATACAAGCACCATCGCTTCCTGTTGTTTACAAGCCTTAAAATGTTTCTGTATTATAAAATTTTAAACTTCCATAAAATTAACACCAAAAAAAAATGACCACCACAAAGTTTTATAATGCCAATCTCAAAATCCCCGAGAATACCACCATACATATATATAGATCCTAACTTTAACTCTCCCCGACTTTCTTTGACATTATAGCATTCATTTCCTTAACTTGAAAGCCAAAAAGACCGTCTCCACCTGTAAACTGTGCGTCAAAATGAAACCACAGAGATACGAGGCAACTGTACCAGCCATCAGTATACATATGTATCTACATTATGCCCATTGAAGCATCTGCACCCGGAGATGCAACACTACATGAATTACTGCCAATAAGATCAGTGTCCGCGCCCACACTGCTGATATTTTTTTCCTTACCCTGATAGAAAAAGCTTGAGAATAGAAACCATTCACCTTACATCTGTCTAAATCCAAGGACCAGCCACATGACAACACCACATACTGATTCAACGGAGCACTACTATAAGTACTCTGAATCCTGACCACAGACTTATAAACATAGAGAGATGATAAGCGTACCATGCTTAAACAATTACCCCACCAACATCTTAATGATATTGTGTTCCCTTTGTAGTTTAAAAATCCACAAAAACCCAGTATTTCAAAAAGAGAATTAAATAGTATAATCTTTTCAACGATTGGTAACTAAATTAATTATTTTAAAACCCTGAGACTATTAGAAGCATTTCCTTGCATAAAGAAAAAACAAAGCAAAAACCAGGAAACTTTATGACTTTCGTCCGGCTCTTATTCAAAAACTTAGAAATGATAAGGACAGAAGAGGATCGCTACTCCTTATTAGTTGTTGGCTTAAGGAAACCTTCTTTGGTGGTAAAGTTTCCCTCTCCAAATTTCAACCAGCAGCCTCCAGATATCATTTGCTACGTTAGTACAAGGTATGAAAAAATTGAAGGTTATCACATAGTAGTAATGGCTAGAGATGGATGATGGAGGATCCTCTCTTGACATTAGTATACATTAGAATTTGAATCGAGCATCATCTCTTTCTGATTACTATTAGTAAACAATCTCTTATTTGCACTTGTATCAAATTCTGCAACTTAATTTGCTATCTTCATATGAAACGTTGACTTAAGGTTTAACAATGGCGTATGATTATTCACTTTATTATATATCCAAATGTAATCGAACATAATGATATTTTAACATTCACAAGAAGCTTTGAAAACTGAGAGTGTATCAGTCGTTGCCTTCTGGAAAGTTGACCAAGTATATAGCGACCAAAGTGACGGCTGCTCCGAGCAGTTGCAATGAGGAGAAAGTCTCATCAAGGTACAGATACCTGTTTCAGAACCAATCATATCAGAATACTACCCAAAGACTAGAGAAACTTGTGATAAGAAGGAACCATGTGGCCTTACCGAAAGATTGATGCAAACATTGGTGTCAAAAAGGTGGAGTGAGCTGAGTTTAGACAGGCTTCCTGCAATAAGAAACATCATAAAAGCCATCAGAGATCTGAAGCATAAAGCAGTGATACTATAACAAGAAGGCAGCAAAATAGAACCTTTAGTAGCGCTGTAGAAGTAAACGCCGTAGCTAACCGCACTCC
Organism: Brassica rapa; assembly: GCF_000309985.2. NCBI lineage: Eukaryota > Viridiplantae > Streptophyta > Magnoliopsida > Brassicales > Brassicaceae > Brassica > Brassica rapa. The sequence continues at coordinate 3,191 of NC_024796.2, read as the reverse complement.
CAAATATGGATGGGTAGAGAAGTGCTATGATATCATTTATGGGATAAGCTCTTGAAGACTGCCGTTAAAAACCGGGTCATGGTTTATAACGGATATCGCCAAAAGAGGAAGGCCACCGATAACCATATGCTGCAGAAGAAATTTAAGACATGTTTAGTTTAGTTCCTGTAAGGAGAACTCTGTGAGACAAGCCATTGAACAAAAAGAGTAAGGATAAAGCATCATTACCCAGCCGGTTGCCATATCTGGATCCGAGTACTTTGAGACCCATCGAACCATCACAGTACCAATAGCCATGCTCTGGGCTGCAAGAAGCATCCACCACTCTCCATTTCCCCACACAGAAAATTATTACCATCTGAGGTAACTGATGGAACCTGCAGCGATCAGATTTATCCTCAACTTGCAACAACACTATCAAAAAGAAAGAAGATTATTAAGTAAAATCTTGTACCTCTCAAGAAGCAAAAGTCCAGCAACACCAAGAACTGAAGTTGATTAAGGGATGAACTGACAATGAGATTGTCCAAGAAAGTCCCAGTTCCAGTCTCTTGACCATCCCCACGAGTGAAATGGTTGACTTGTCCTTCACCCACATAGATTCCTGGGTTACAAAAATATATTACAGAAGAAAGAAGAAAAGATCCCAAAAAAGATCTTATTAGGCTAAGCTACACACTTTATCTATAACTGTAATGATTCGAAGGGGAATGAATATAAAGAAGACTGCACCAAGAATAATATATAGCATGAACTAAACTTCAAACCTGTTCCTCTTAACACACTAGGATTCATAGTGCCAAGTTCAGGCCTATTCATCTAAATAAAAACACAGGGAAATGGATTCCAAATCATAGCTTCGTAGGAATCTACATAATGAGGTATAAGGATTGAGCCTCGTCGAGTCCAAAACAACACTAGAGAGAGAACTTAGCTCTCAGATGTTACATTACATTCCCTTACAACGATCAAAGGATCACTTTTAGCCTTCAAAACAAGTAGTTTTTTACTTACATTCATATCAAATTATCAATGAATCGAAGCAGAAAGATCATTTAACTATTCTTCCCCCAATTTTGAAGCTTTCGCGAATCTCATCAGTTAAATCTAGAATTGATACGGTTTCAAATTGGATCGTCTAGCATGTGTACGCATCTGTAAAGAGAGAGAGAGAGAGATCGTGGTACCGTGATGAGCGTAGACATGATAGGAGGCCTGACGCCATGAATAGAAGTAATCGCCTTATGTCTGGAGATCTATCTTGTTGGAGATCTTTTCGATTTCCTAGCAAAATAAATTTGCAGTTTTAATTATCAGAGTTTTAGGAGTCCGTCTAAAGAGCCTACTCTATCTATTATTATTTGTAATTGATGGGCCCAGCCCATTGAACAAACCTGTTACCGTTATAATTGCTCCACTTCACAAGAAACCATCTCTTGCCTTCATCATCATAATCTCTCAATCCTCTCAGACTCTTTACGAGGATCAACACCAAAACGAGTGATAATGGCAACGAGATCAAACATGCCTGCCTGAACAAGTCACACGTATGTTCTTCGCGTCTTTTATTTGTGTTTTCGTGAATACCTAATTCTCGATGCGATTGCATTATGAATCTAACAAAAGATCATGATGGATTTCCTTCTTTCTGGTTCTGTGAAACAGGTGTCCTTCAGATGGTTTAAAGATCCAGAACAAGAATGTGAAGAATTTAGGGTTTTGAGAAAAGCAAGATCAATCAACACAAAGAAAAGTAAGAATCGCATCTTTTATTTGTGTTTTCTTGAATTTCTGTTGAATATAAGAACTGATCGTGATGGGTTTCTTCATTTTTGGTTCTGTGAAACAAGTGTTCCTGCATATGGTTTAAGAACGCGACTAGTCTTGAGAATTTTGATTTGTCTTCTCCCATCAGACTAATCTTCGGATTTCCATTTCGTTACCATTCCTAAGCTTTGTTCTAGATTGTTTCTTAATTTGATTGTTTGTTCTGTTTATCTTCTCTAGATAAACAAGAGGAGTCGAAATCAAGGCAAAGACAATGCAAAACGGAAGACCGGTCAGCGTTGTTCGACGTACCCAATGAGTCTCCGTTCATCTCCATCTTCATGAGTAGTGGGGAAGAGGCAATTGAAGACGATGGAATCGGCCCAATACTTTAGGTGCGCAAATTTTTGAATTATTTGGGCTTGCCTATACAAGTTAGTACTCTATTTAGATATTAAAATCGTTGGGCTTAGCCGTTACATAATTCACATCATTCTCACATTGGACTTACAACATATAGGCCCACTTATATGAAACGATATTCTGTCAAACATTTGGATATGAGTTAAGCTTCCTATACTCAAATTAAATTCACAGGTACGCATTTATCAATTTGACATTTTCAATAATTCAGGGTTTAATTACAGTTTTGCGGCATCATCCCATATACCCCACACCCCTAAACCCTTAATCTCTTATATTCTTACCCCAGTACCCTTAATCCCATATACCCTCAATTTCTTATACCCCTAAACCTCATAATCTTCACATATCCCTAATCTCTTAATCTCTTACACCATTAATCTCATATACCACTAATCTCTTATACCCTATCTCATATACCCCTTAATCTCAAATATCCCAAATCTTTTATACCCCAAATCTCATATAACCCCACCCTCAAGTACCATAATCTCAAGTATCCCATAATCTTAAATACCCTTAAAATCTCAAATACCCTTTAATCTCAAATACCCCTTAATCTCAAATACCTTCTAATCTCAAATAACCCTTAATCTCAAATACCCCTTAATCTCCAATACCCTCTAATCTCAAATACCCCTTAATCTCAAATACCCTCTAATCTCAAATACCCCCTAATCTCAATTACCCCTTAATCTCCAATACCCTCTAATCTCAAATACCCCTTAATCTCAAATAACCCTTAATCTCCAATACCCTCTAATCTCAAATACCCTTTAATCTCAAATACCCCTTAATCTTAAATACCCCTTAATCTCAAATACCCCTTAATCTCAAATACCCCTAATCTCGAATACCCCTAGGGTTTAGGGTTTAAGGTTCAGGGTTTAAGGTTCAGGGTTCAGGGTTTAGGGTTCAGGGTTTAGGGTTTAGGGTTCAGGGTTTAGGGTTTAGGGTTTAGGTTTAGGTTTAGGGTTTAAGGGTTTAAGGGTTTAAGGGTT